>NC_139166.1:12380091-13878442 GCF_965202585.1 Thalia democratica
TTTCATAAAACCTAGGAAGTAAAACTTTAAATCTACTCGAGCTGTTTAGGTTTCGCTTAAATAAAATTAGTTTCAAAACTTATATTCGACCTGCTATTGTTTATGTTTTACTTGTTTTACTTTTTGTGACTTATTTCTCTTCGTTCTTAACTCATTTAAGTTAAATACTTTTACTGTTTGTCGTAAATAAAATTAAAGTGTTGAAAATTTAACTTTTGAAAATTTACCCATGTAGACTAAACAACTTGTTAAAATTTCAAACAACTCTGAATCAAAATAGTAAAAAAGTTGCTAAGCAAGTAAAAATGTGTGACATAACACAGTGTGATTATTAAAGTTTGTTAAATTAATTAAATTAAGCTAATGTTAAAAATTAAAATTATAAAATATGCTTGTTTTAAAGTATACTAACGTCTTTTGTTGCTATAAAATAAATGTTTTACTACAGTTTAATTATGTTTATATTTGATTCTTTCTTGTTTTCGAATGACGTAAAAACTGTTAACAATAAATCACCACAGAAAAATCACTTTACGCAAATGCAAGAACCTTTTATTTACAATTAAACAGACTCACACAATAATTTGAATTGAATTATGCAGAGTATCAAATACAAATATCGCATAACTTGTAATTCAGTATGCATTTAATAAAGTCGTAACATTTTTACGATGACTTAAAACTGAAATAAAATGAATCAAAATTCCTTTAAATTTTTTAAATACAAGTACCGTACTATTAACAGCTAAGACATAAACCTAGACTTATATTTATTGAAAATTTAGCTTATAACTTTTGGAAATAGTGTAAACAAGCTTATATCAGAAATCTTCTATAGTTTTAGAATAAGTGTATTTTTGGTTGTTATAAATTACCAGCTAATACGAAAAAAGTCTTTACATTTATAAGGTTATTGCTAATTTAATTTATTTTAACCTATTCAAATTATAGAAATAAAAAACATGCTGAAATTTTGGCAAAAAAAATTAAATTGAAAATAATACTCGACAAAACTACATAAAATAGTTAAAGTTGTTTAAAATTTTTTATGCAGTTTTATTTTGATCTTCTCGCTAAAGATGGCAGGCGATGAAGGGCAAACTGACTTAGAGCAGGAGCAGTACGGACTGATGAGAAGATCAGATCAACAATCTGCTCTTCCAGGCGCTGATTAAAAGTTCAACGGTGCGTCAAAGAGTCGAGGACGTCTGATGGAGGGTCGAAGTTCGGGAGAGTGATCCGGCGGCTGGTTATTATGACGTCAACGCTCGTGGTGACGTAACTTCTCGTTGGGACGTGTATGGTAGAGGCGAGAGCTCTGAAGGAGTGAAAAGAAATGAGGAAACTACAAGGAGGATCGGAACGACAGACCATCGATATCGATATCCGCCCACCAGGCAACCTCTGACCAGCCACGTATTTACTATTAGCTAAAAAAAACTTGTTCAAAGGCAAAGATACAAAAATTAATTTAAACTTAAAAATAATACTTGAATATGTGCTTTTAAAAACGTTTTATTCAACAAAATTAGTAATCAATAAGTTTTATAACAGTTTTAATTTAAAACATTTATCTAAATCTTTTCTATCTAGCTTTTCATATTTACTGTAGCCCGCTCCTAGCAAACTTGACAAATTACTTATAAAAATACTGTTGAACCCTCTAATGTAGATAAATTAAGTTGCAGTTGTTTTGAAAAAGGTAAATCACAAAAGTTTGATAAGTTGTTTTAAATTATTGGAACAAGTGCTATTTTTAAACGATATACAACACTTAATCTAAGATTTAAGTTTTTTTCAATACAAGTAATTATTTATTCTCTAACAACCATATTGTTTCAATAGCTTTAGTCGAACAATTTATTACCCGAAAATATTCTTAAACTTTAAATTGAGCTACTTTTTTCAAAAAATTTTAAGTCCGTAATGTAATAATACTAAAAAGAAAACTTGATAAGTTTTAAATAATTTTAGATGTTGTACATGAATATACAATTCAAAAATACTAAAATTTTATACAAGTTATATGTTTGTTTTTTAATTTTAAGCCATACACGTTTAAGGTTAATTTTAGCTAATTTTGTTCCAAGTATTTATCTAATTTTTTGTTACTATTTATTTAAAAATATTGGAAAATATAACTGTGCTGATTTAAAAAAATTATCAAAGTAAAATTAAAATAAGATTTTTTTATAACACTAACATCTTGAAACTTGAATATACACAAATTTTTCTTATTAAAGCACTCAATAGTCGTATTTAAGGAGATATCTCGTTACAGTTTAAGTACTTGGGTATAAGTTTTCACATATATTTTTAAACTTTTTAGTGTATAGTAATAAATTTTTATCATTCCAATTAAAGTTCAGTACTTTTAGTAAACTATAATTAAAAAACGAGCAGTTTCTGTTGTTAAAGTTTATTAAAGATATAACAACTTATGTAATACATTAATTTAAAGTTTATCTGTGGAAGTAAAATGGAACAGAGCAAAAGACGAGTGGACTTCTTTTACTTCTGCAAGCTTGCCTGAGATTTCCAAACGACTTTCTCACTCTATTGATGAAATTCGAAGCAAATTTTCTCACTTTAGATTTCGACTGCACTTCCGGTTCCATATCTGCAGGAGATACTTGATTAGAACGAATCTTTTTCAGCTTTAAAAATTTCGAGAAAATTGTTTTTCTTCTGTGTGTCGAAGGTTGAGATTTGTAGTGAGCAGTTGTTTTTGCTGAACATTCAAAGTTTATATCACCTTGGAAAAGACGTTCGATTTGACAATCAAATGATATTTCGATATATTTATTTGTTGTTTGAATGTTTTCATTGATGTTTTCGTTTTCTACTTCTGCATTTTTGTTTATTGAACTTTTAATTGATGAGGTTTCAACCATAGTCGATTTTTCAAAATTCTCATCATAATTACTAAACGTGTCTGTTTTTCCCTCTACCTTTCTAAAACATACTTTGTTCAAGTAAGTTTTGTTTTTAGATTCTGCATAAAAACTCACATCTTTATTTAGCTCAATACTGTTTTCTGTTTTATCGTTAAAGTGTTCAACTGAACTGCAAGCTTCAGTAGCTTCGGTTTGGTTAGATGCAAAATCATCAGGAAATTTTGCTTTGACTTCAACTAAATTAACCACTGAATTACTGAGATAAGATATTTTTTCAGTTATGGGACCATCCCTGCTATGTGTCAAAAAAATGCTCATGTCGTCTCTTAGATTCAACTCTGGACACAACTGTTTTCCTGAACATGGCAAGTTTTGTTCAGAATTGTAGCGTGCAGGTTTTTCTATTGCACTGATGTTTTCAGAAACTGGAAAATTAATAGCTTCGAAAAGGCTATTAACATATTGATTAGTAGCTTGGATAACTTCATTCGTGCATTCTTGTTTTGCTTTCAGTTCTCTCTTTATTAAACTTGTACATAACTGATGTCTAACCCTTGTTAACTTTTCATTGTTTTCGTCTAACTTTTTGTTCGTTTTTGCAATGTTGTCTCCACTTTCAAAATTTTCATTGTTTTCAATCAAGCTGGTATAGTATTTAGAATCTAGAGTCATTTCCTTCTTCACGCTTAGGCATTTTTTTGTTAAAGTTTTGTCATTATCAATGACACTTTTAAGTGCTAGAGATTTTGTGTCTCCCTTATCAGAGGCAACATCACTTTGACCAACGTTCGCTTCTGTGATAGACTCTGCAACAAATCTAATATCTTTGTCCGTTTTAAAGTCTACTTTTGCTACGCTAGAGAACTGTTGCATTTCTGAGTTGAAACTTTTAGCTGTATTGCAAATTTCAATGGCTTTATATGTTTTGTTTGACACAAAATTGACATCAGAGTTTTCGCAGAGTTCGTCAGAACTAACTTCTTTAATGACTTCATCTGATTTAAGCTCGTTAATCAAACTACCCGTATTCGTGATCAAACCAATGCAACTTTTGCTTTTCAAGTCCAGCTCTGAACACAACAGGTCTATTGTGCAAGTTGAACTATTAATTTTTGTTATGCAGCAATATTTTGAAGATTGTTGCAACAAACGACCACGTTTGGAAGGTTCAGCCTCGTTTGTTTGCAAAAGTTCGCTAGAAACATTTTTTGTAGGTGCCAAAGTGGGACTAACCTTTTCAGTATTTGATGAAAATACAACACTTTCTCTTTCTTGCGTGTTTTCAAGTTCTTGAATGATGCAACCACATTCTGAGTCTTCACTTTCAATAGTGTCTAACATTTCACCCATAAGACTATCAACAATTTGAATATTTCTTTCATCGATAAAATTTAAATCAGCATCAAAAAGTTCAAAGCTTTTACATTTTACATTTAAGCTTGTTTTACTTTCTGGTTGTTGCAATAACTGTGAATCTTTTCTTTTTTCCAAGTTGTTTATCATTAAGCTGGAAGATGGTTTTATTTACGATTCAAGACTTTTAAGCTGCTTGTAAGCTTTACTTTCAGTAACTTTGCTTTGTTGTGTTGATACAACATCAAACACGCATTTTTCAAATTGTTCCAAGTGAGCTGTTGTATTGTTAAGGTCGCGTTTTATTTCAGCTATCAGATTATCGATTTTAGGTAATGAATCCATGACATTTTTCTTTGGAGCTGTCAAAGTAGGACTTACAGCTTCAGGAAATAGTAGGCTTTCTGTGTCCTTCGAGTTTTTCAGTTCTTGCTGAACGCAATTTGAGTTTTCTTTTTCAACAGTGGTATCTAGCATTTCACCGATGAGATTATAGACAACTTGAGTATTTTCCATGGTATTTTTTTTAAACGTGCAGTTTGAAAATTAAGATAAATTAAAATTTATATAAAAACAACCAACAAAATTCGACTGACGTAATAATCGAGGTTTAATTTTATTTTATTTGTTAAAATATTTTTTGTATAAAAAGCTAGTTTTATCACGGTTCGGCAAGCTACGGCCCGCGGTCTAAATGCGGCCAGCGTTGTACTTTTCAGCTAAAAACATACTTATTAAACAGAAAAGACAGTATTTGATGTAAAAGTTTACAATTAAGCTCGCAACTAATTTATAAGTAATTTCTTATACTATTTTATTGCTTACTTTATCCGAACGTTAGATTGATATAGTAGTTTGTTATCAATTAATACTTTTTTTATTTGAAAAATTCGAAACATAATTGTATATAATATTTTGAAGCATAATAAAGCTAAAAACCTTGTTTGCATTTAATTCATTTCATAAATATGCATTAGCTTTACATTATTTTTTTAATAAAACAGCATTTTTTTTTCTTTTCGTATTAAAACGACTTCTACAAAAACAAATAAACTGTTGCTATAAGAATATCTTATGGAACACGTTCAAAATCCACCCAGTCAAATTTGAGAACCGCTTACCGATCAAAGGTAAGGGTTAGGAGTAACAGTGATAGTGAAAAATTAATAAACTAATTAATTAAAAAACGCAAAAAATATATAAGAAAAGTTAATAAATAAAGAAAATATATTAAAAAATCGGGTGGATTTTAAAATATAAACAAGAACTGCAAAATATTATAGCCCATGCTAGTTATATACGATAGCTTTATTAACAGCAGTTTTTTTGTTTTCCATAACTTATTTAAGTTCAATATAGACAAAATAACATTTTTTAAAATCTAATTCTTATTACAAAGACAACGTAATGCTAATTCAGATTCAATAACTAATATACAAATGAAAATAAGGTTCTAAGTTTTATTATGCTTTAAATCAAACTCCCAAAAGATACTTAGTTCTGATTTAAAAAACATATAAAAAGAATTAAATAAAAGTCCTTTAAATGAGTTTATGTTCTACTATCTTGTTGTTAATAAACTTTGAACACTTTAATTTTTTTACTTTATTAAGTTTTGTTTATTTTAATTACTTTACATAGTTTTAAACTTAAAGTTGAAATATTTTTCTAAATACTTAACAGTTAAAGTTTAAGTAAATTGAAACTTTTAACTAGTAGAGATAAAACAAAATAATTTAAAAATATGTTCTTTTGTACTGATAAATTCGACTACTTTATTTAAAACCTTTAAAAGTTTCATTACGCGAACAATTTCCGTTATTATTTATCACAATTCTAATAAATTAAATATAAACAATATGGTGTTTTTTTTTTCTTTCTGTACTTCAACATTTTTTTAAATGTACCGTGTGAATATAAACTTAAGATAAATCCAAATTTAAATTAATCATAACTGTTTTAAGAGCTTATATATGATAAATAAGTTAAAGTTGTTATGGTAGTTTAACAGCTTCATTCTGATAAACTTATTAGTTACTCAAACTGAAAATTAAAGAAATTAACTTTTTTTGATTAAGGATATTAATTTAATTGATGTTAGTGAGAATAAATAACAAACAGTTAAGTACTAGAGAGTTGATATTAAGAAATATAAGTGATAACATTAGATAAGAAATATAAAGGGAAATATAAAAAATTACTTATTTTGAGCTATAATTAACTATAATTATAAACTATTTACTTTACTTGCTAAAACTTTCAAACTACTTAACTAGTAATAAAAACTTTTGTAAACCGTAAACATTAAAAGTAGTTTAAGCTACTGCATACATTCTATTAAAATATTTTTCACCTATTTTTTAATAATAAGAAAATAAGTTAACGGTTAATTAGTAAACTTTATAGTAAACAATAAAGTATAAAGTTTACAGCTGGTTTATAATTATAGAGTAAGATGAAGAGAAACATGTTGAGAAATGCACATATGGAGTTATTATATATCTTTAAAAACTCTTGATAACCATTGGTTAAATTTATGGGAGCAAAAAAACATAAAATCTAATAAAAGTCAATTGACAAAAATATTAAATTGTTTTTGTTAAATAAAGTATTATTAAACAAATTATAATCAATATTATTGAATAAACATTAAGAATAAAAAGTTTTTACAACTAAAAAATTATTAATCTAAAATCATAAAAAAGTATCAAACAAAAATAGATTGTAAAGTTTTTGAATCTGAAATTAATGTTTGAAATGCTTTAATACAAGAATATGTTATAGTTTAACATACATAAAGCTTTAACAAAACGTAATACAAATCAACGAAAACCTTTATTATTTTTACAAATATACTTTATCTTTGAAGTTTTTTTTACTTCAAATTTTTTATTAGTGTTTAAAATACTTTTGGCTTGAAATACTTCAAGGGTCTACATATGCTTGTATTAGATTACTTGAAAAAATTCTTATGCGAGCACTATTTTCTTAATATAAAATGAAAACTGAAAAATAAACGAAACAAAAAAGCTTTAGTTGTATTTTTTGAGCAATTTTCTTTTAGAAATCAACGTAACATTGATAAAGATTTTTAACTTAAGTATATACCTTTCCAGAAATCCTGCTTTAAAAACTGGTCGTAGTTTGCCAAACTCTTACTATGTAGTTGTATTTAATTAAAAGAAATAATACACGGTTTTAAACAATATAAATTTCTTAATGCTGTGAGTTTATTTAAATTTAAGAATAAAAAAAGACTTAGATAACAAAAAAGGTTTTTTACACTTATTTAGCTTTATTTAAAAAAAATATTTGAATACATTTCAAAGAACATTTTCTTCTCCAAAAGCATTTATTCTATTTTCACAGCTTTTTTATTTTACTTTAATTATTATAAAGTATTCTCTTGTTTTTAGTAAGCATTTTTTGTTACATTATCTTTTACAATTTGTAGTTTTTGATAATTCAGTATTAAGCTTTTCACGATTTTTTTCTTAATTTTAGGTTTTATAAGTCTGTTTAAAATTATAAAATTAAACACTTTAGACATTGTATTATCGTTGACCAGTACTATTTTGAATAACATTATTTTTTATAAATCTATTGTTCACATATACAATTTTTTTTATATTTTAGGGATTCACTTGTTTATGTAGTTTTTGAAATTAAAGTTTTAACCTTATTATATATACGTTTAAGTTTATGTTTTTAACACCTGTATGATTAATACAAAATTTTGATACCTATTGAAAAAGTTTTCAATGTGTACTCTTGTAATATATTAAAGTGTTTTAGTTTCGAGATGGAAGGTTATAAAAGTTTCTAAGCCATATTAATACTTTTTAATTGTTAGCTTGTAGTCATCCTAAATAATCAAAGTAAAATAATTAGTGCTGCTAAATATATAAAGCTTTAAAAACATAAATTTTGCAAACAGTATAGCTTACATGCACTAGCATAAATTTTCTTTTCAGTTATACAATTTTTAGAAAAAAACTAATTTGTTTTAGAAACTCCTTTTTATGCAAATATTAAATTTATCTATTCAAGTTTAAAATTAGTTGATTTACTCGATGTTAAAATGTTAAAGTATAAATATACAAACAAACAATTTTAGCCAAATATATCTAAAATTAATGTTAGCATATTACTTATAAGTATTTTTCAATTAATTTATTTAAAAAAGTTTATACAACCAAAAAAAAAACTAATTTGTTTTTAGTAACTTCTTTTTTTTATGTCGGTATTTAAAGTCATCTATTAAAGTTTCAAATTAATTAACAAGTTAGATGTATAATTTTTCAAATATTTTCCAATAAATTTAATTAATAATTTTAGCAGCATTCTTACTTAATTTATTGTTTGCAAATAAAAACATGAGTATTATTCAATTAGTAAAACTTTTTCTTTTTAACAGGTATAAGTATTAACAACCTCTTCAGACCATGGTCCAGTTTGATGTTTTGTTTATTTTCTACGCTAACGGTAAGGGGAAACGCACCTCAGCTAGAGGCATTGATCGAAAACTTCCTGAGGACCGCACAATTATGTCTTTAGATGGCGTAAATACGAGATTAGATGATAATGCAAGACGTGCGCACGGAGCCGGGTTCAATCCGTACAACAGTTTGGTGTGTGAGTGTGCCAAATTGTACATGGCCGTTTCTAATCCACAATATGATAATTGTCATTATTGCTGCACTAAAGATGTTGTGGAAGTTGATCTGAACTCTACTGCCGGACAAGTTCGTCAAAAGTTTGAAAGAAGTTTTCCTGGGTCATATAAGCCCATGGTAATTCTCAAGTTATTTTATGTTACAAGGCAAATTTAAGAGAGTCTTTCAAATTCCGATGGACTGATTCTCTGTTGTATTTTCTGTGTCCTCAATTGTTAATTAAAAAGCTTTGTCTTCTTTCCATCTGCCTTTATGTGTTGATTTACAACAAAATTTTTTGTGAATTTTACTGCTAACCTTTATAAAAAGTGAACCACTGATATACATTTTATTTAGGAATTATAAAAGCTTTTTTGTCACGCCTTATTTTATACATTACACATTTTTCTATACATTACTACTTGGTTTGTCTTTCTTTATAAGTTATAATAAACTTTCATAAATAATAAACAGTTGTTTTTAATTCTTAAAACATTTTCTACTTGAAAAAGTTTAAATGTAAATAGTTGTCAATTATCTTACAGATTAAACTAACGTTGACGAATAAACTAAAAGTAAAAATTTTAATTTAATCAGAAAGTTTTAATCTCCTTAACTACAGATTAATCTTCGCTTGTATTTGTTTCCTAGAAATCTTTGAATAAATTCTGGTACGGCTTGTTGCTGCCGAAAGCGGAAAATTTAAAAAAATATTGTCGTTCGTTCTTTGACAGCCAGAACTATCCCTACGCCTTACACTGATCATTAAACTTAGTTTAAAATTTTGTTTGGCCCTATTTTATCAGTGTTTTAGATCTTCGAGGATTTTTTGGAGATCATACAAGTTTGTGTCTCAAGAACGCGTAGGTTTTCGAACAAAAAACAGTCAAAGTAAAAGCCATTTTATTCAGTGTTTTACTTGCTCAAGTAGTAGTAAAACCTGAAAAGCTCAAACTTTTTTATGTATAGTTTGTTCAGGGTCAACTACCACATCACTTACATACATATCACTTGCAAGATTAAAAAAAATAAAAATTAGTTTTAAATTACTAATAAGTTCATAAATTATTATTTAATAACTATTTTATTTCTTTACTTAAGCTTATTCTGATATACTTTCTGAATTTCAGATGAAAAATTAAGTTAGTTCAGTGAATGTTCTGGCTGGCTCAATAGTAACATAATGTCTTAAACAGCTGATGTGGTTTTGCTTTTTATCTGTTAAATTGCATGTACTACTCAATTTAGATTACTTTAGTATAAATGCTTATCTTACGTAGGAATCATGAGAAATTATCTTAGTATCTTAGTTTTATTTTTTAATCTAGTTAGAAAATAGAAAGAAACAACATTAAAAGTATTGAAGTAGTAATAAACTCAGTTGTTTTAAAAAACGAAAATTATAATAATTGCTTACGAAAAACTCATTAGAAATCAATAAATTCGAAACTCTTTATTTAATAACTAATATACCAGTTCTCTTTTTTTTTGTAGCACATATTGTTTTCAAACTTATAAAACTAAGAACCTTTCACAAAGGAAACTTGTAAAAGAGAAAGTTTGTTAGAAATAGCCCTTTTTTGCTTACTTAACTATTAATTATGTTTTTTTTTTCAAACTTTGCTTGTACTAATAAATTCTGGAAGAGTAAATTCTTGTAACAAGTTTGTAATACAAGTTACTTACTTGTGTATATCATATTTTATTCACCTATTGATTTGGCTGGAGAATTTTTCAATTTTCTTTTTGCTAATGCGTTTTAGTTAATAACAATAACCAACAGTCTCAAAGCAATACCTTCAAAAACAAAACAACGCAGTTGAACAAAATGTTTTCAATAGAATTAAAAAAGTAATGTATTATTTCTTTTAGGTCGTTTATTTCATAAACTTTTGTTGTATGTAAAGCTTTTTTTTGCCAACATAAAGCTTAGTACTAATTTAGTAGAATATATTTTTTGATACTTAGTATATTTTTTAACTAGTTGATATTGAATGTAAAGTTACTAGTTTTCACAACAAATCAAAAATTTAGATTGTACTTAATCCACTAGAAAACTTATAGACTTTTTATACATTTAATGTTATATGATGTATTTTTCATAGTACCTTGTATTAAAATTAACATTGGTATGTAACTATTTTATATACAAAGCTTATTACGCAGTTAATATGTTTAATTAGCACGTTAGATAAACACAGAACACGACAGGTAATGAAACATAAAACGAAAAAATTCGTTTATTCTGTATAACTAAAAATGGTTAAAAGGTCAAGTAACTTGATATTTAAAAAAAAAAGCTTGAACCGAGCAGGGAGGTTTCGAAATTCTCCAAAGTAAGATTTCGGAGTACTGAATATACCCGGTCTCGTTTTAACTTAATGGGTTATGCTCGAGTAGCTATGTGGCGATTTTTTTAAGTACATCTGGTGTTTTATATAATTCTGCCCTAAAAGGTCAGCTTCATTAGTAAGGGTTTTTTTTATACATTTTATAATATTATGCAAATGAGGAAAATCAATTTCGCATCAGTACATTAATAACATTTTTAACCCTATCCCTTGACCCCTTTTTCCCAAAATCTTTAATCTTTTCCGTAACCCATCCTATCAAAGCATATTGAAAATAAATCTCATAAAAAAGTTTCATTTTTTAAACTTAAAATAAATATATATAAAAATTTAGCTAATCAGAAGCGCTTAGAATTTGCAGCTGACAGAGAAAATCAAGCCCAGTTTAATGAAACATTAATTTTTTCTCTATAGGGGATTTTAAAAAAATTCTGTTTACTCTAGTTTTATATTTAGCATGAAACCTTAACAAATATAACAATAATAACCAACAACACTATACCAGCTGAATTACTATCATTTTACTTTTTCTCCTTATTTATTTTAACACTCTGATCGACCAAAAGAAGTTTATTGTTTTAAGTAATATTATAAAAGTTTTCTATAGAAAAGGTGTGCAGCTCAATAACCAAAATGTTTTACCAAAAACCAATCCATTGAATCATAGTTTGGAATATTTACATTTTTCTTTCATTCTTTTGTTTATAAAATGTTGAAATATTATTTTGATACCTTTCTCATAAAAATGAATCTAATTTTAAAGTAGATTTTGGAATTCAGCATTTTATTTGTTGATTTTTTACACATCTCTGTCAACAACTTAATTTAAAAATATCAAGATAAAAGTATATGTGTAGTATATACAAAGGGAAAAATAAAATAAGATGTTATGAGCAGAGCTTAGATCAGGGATATTGATATATATCCCAAAGAGATATTGATTTTGGAGACAAGGGGGCAAAAAAGTACAGAGGGAAAAATTAAAAAAAGTAGCAATTGTTTCAAAATTTGTGTGGGCTGATGGTGTAGGGGTCCTAATGATTTATTTGAAACTCTCTGTGTAATTAAACTAAAATGATTTTCAACAAGGTTGTCACAAACTTAAAATTCTCAGGACAGTTTTAAGTTTTTGAAAATCTCCTGGCGACTAAGAAATGCTCAGGCAAGTTCAAAATTTAAAGAAAGAAAAACTCAATATGACTCAAGTCAGTTTGTTTGTTTTATAAATACAAGATATTTTAAACAGTTTTCGAAATTCATAGTCCATTTTTTACTCGATCTTGAATAGGATTTAGTTTTCCCACTTTCAATAATTTGATGTTTTATGACCGATTTCCAGGGTTTGTGCGTGTCAGCCTAAATCAGGCTAAATTTTTTTTTTGACTAAAGTTGAAAAAAGTCAGGCTAAATCAGTTTTTTTGTTTAAAAGTTTGAGAATCTCAGTTTTTCTCAGTTCAATTGCTTGAAAATTTTTGATTAAAAAAATTGATAAATCATTTTAAGATCAAATTGAGATGTGAATTTATTTCAAAATGAAAGTTTTGTTATTAATGACAAAATCAGTTAGTATTTGTAAAAATAAATGCTAAAAACCTTTTGTTGAATCTCTAAAAATTTTTTAAAAATCTTCATTATTTTGTTTTGAGTAGATTATATACGTCATATTTATGAAAACTCATAAAAAAATACAGTTTAAACATTACAGTTTAGTTCAACAACTTAGCTGTTTGTTTGAATTTATTTACATCAGCTATGTTTTTCAAAGCTTGGTTGGTTGAACTGTTTTAGTTTCTAATTTAAAGGCTTTATTCCAAATACTTTTTAGACTAAAACTCTTAGCAGTTAATTCACATATTTTACTGTTTCTTAAAAGTTACTAGAGATATTCACATCACTAAAACTTAACTTTACAATATAAGTACTAAGTTTTGTAGGAATACAAATTTTAAATAAAATTCATTTTTCTTTACAAGAATAAAATATTAAATATTTTTTTAAATATTAGTGTAATGTTATTAAATCTGATACGACAGTCACTGTATTTATTTAGAGTTTAGGATTTATAATTATGTATCAATTCTAAACATTAGTCAAAATACTATAATAAACATTTTTTACTTGTTTAAATGCTCGTGTAAGTGTTTCATTTTGAATTTTAGTAAATAAGTACAACAGTGCACTCCGTTTTATTATAAATCCTCTGGTTATAGTGGTTTTACTTTAGTTCTTAGTTAAATTGAACAATTGTGTTTGGTAATATATTTTAAATTTTTACAGTAGTAGTAGACTAGATATAAAACTTATTTTAAAACTTTTGACTGAATTTGTTATGTTAAGGGCATAGGGGGGTCAATCACCTTTTTCACAACTTAGTTTTATTTTATTGATTTATAACTAAGCTATGACTTGCTTTTTGCAGATTTTCAAAGCTCAAAATATGTTTGAGATAAAGCTGGTTGAAGTCGGAAACTAATCAAGACTCCCCAAAACCTAAAATGACTTCTAAAGGCAATTTTCTTACTTTGAAAAAATGTCAGGCTAAATTGGTCTCAGTCAGGCTAAATGAAAAAATTTTTGCGCACAAATGCTGTATTTTGATCAAAAACTTGGTTTTATTCAATTAATATTCAAATTAATTTTAGAATCAGTACATACGAAACTTTACAAGTTATTTTGTACAGAATTTTTGGTAAAATATATGATGTATAGAATTGGTAAAAAAAAACAACAAAAAAAAACTCAAGTTAGGTTATTGAACAACAAAGATTAATATCACACCAATTGTATCAATACTATTTAGCAACATAAAGTTGAAAATTTTGTTTATACAGACAATTTTTGATAACTAATAAGTCATTAAAATAAAAGAATCAAAAAAAAAAAAGTTTAGTCAAAAAAATTACATTTTCATTGTAACATTGATCCAATAGATAAAATAATAGAAAAATATTTTTTCCACAGATAAGTTAATTAATAAAACAAAAAATCAGTTTAAAAATGAGTTTAGTCAACAAAAAAGGTCTTTTACTATAGTACTGATACTGTTTATTAAAATATTGCTGAAAAAATACTCTTTACAGATAAGTTTAATATATTCAATTAATAAAATACTAATAACATAGAATTGACTAACAAATGAGTTTAGTGACAAAATGTGAAACCTACTTGCAATATATTTACGTCTTCATTGTAGTGATGATATGATATACAAAATAACATTGAAATTTTGTTTTTACAGACAAATTTTAATTATTAGTAAGTAGAATCAACTAAAAAAACTTAAATGAGTTTGGTGGACAATGAAGATGTCCAAGAAGGATACTTATGTCCCATCTGTGTGAAAGACCTGGGTTCTTTCAAGAAACTGCAGGACCATTTCGAGCAAGTGCACTCCAATGACAATAGGGATGGTTTTGGCCAAGTGAAAGGTTTGTTTGAGAATTATTTTATTAAAAAAAAATAGTGGTTAATGTTAAAGTTATAGCTAGTTTTATTTTTAATTACTTTTTTATATTTACTTATTTGTTTTCAAAGTAATGTTTTTTATAATTAGATTTCATTTTTGTTTTAACCAAGTTGACGGTTTGTTTGGAAAAATTGGATTTTTATAACAAAACTGTTATTTTGTTACAATAAAATATATTTTTGGTTAGGTAAAAGATTTGTGTAAAAATTGATTAAAAAAAATGACCAGTAAATGTTTTAAATTTCCGACTCAAATTTTTACTTAAATTTTAATTTAGTAAGGTTTTACTTGAAATTTTGTTATTTCAGTACAAATCTTAAACGTTGTAGCCTTAATTTAAGTTAAAAAGAAAGGGCTTTGGTCAAGTTAAAGTTTTTTTTTTGGAAAAGTTGTGATTGAAAAATTATAATTTATTTTTAACAATTAATTTTTGATTTATTTTATTTATTAATTACTTAATTACTTATTTATCACTTTGTGTAGGTTTTCAGTACGATTTTAAATTATTTGACAAAATATTTCACTCAATTAAAATAATTATTAAGCTAATATTTTGTTATGATAATAAGATCAGGTTAGCAGTATATTTTAAAAACTAGCCTTCATATAATTGCTTAATATATAGAATAAAAAAAAACTCATGTTAAAACAATTGTAAAACTTAACAAAACCTCTTGATTATAATTTTTACAGGCTTTTAATATATTATAGAATATCTTTAAGCATTATCTTTTTATTCAATTTAATAGTTTTTTTGAAACTTTTCTGTAGTTTTCTAAACTTTTTTAACTGTTATTAACTTAAATATATTAAAATTGGCAGTATTTAAATTTTTGTTTATCAATTGTAGAAAAGCTTCAAGTTAAATTAAGGTTTAATTCATTAAATATTATTAATTCAAAAATTAAAAAACCTGTGCACTTGTACAAAATAGAAAAATCTGAAAAACAGTTTTTTTTAAAGATTTTTAATTATTTGTCGTTGAAAAAATTAAGACCATAGTTTTGTAAAACTTCTTAGTGGTAACAGCATATTTTATATTGTTGGTATTTTTTGACTGTTTTAATTTCTAAATAAATATATCTTCTATGATTTTAAGCTAATCATCTTAAACTAAAACAAACATTTTCACTTTAGAGTTTTAAGTTTTTTGAGTTATCCTAAAGTTTATTAAGATCATGTATCAGTAAAAGAATAAATGTTGTCATTTTGTAAACTTTTTAATTTTAAGCTAAAATTTTAAAAGTTCACTAAAAATTGTTTAAAAAGTTGTATAACTTATTTATTTGTTTTTGTTTCTTCCTGATTTTAGTTTGAATTTTTATAAGAAACATATTCTACTCTTTATTTTAAAACCATAACATATCTAATATTAATACAAAATTCAATATTTATACAATTTTTTAGATATTAAGATAAAGTTTTATCTGAAAAAAAAGTAAATTAAAAAAGAATATTTACTTTTTTCTCTTTTTTTTTATGTTGTCTACTTTTAATTAGAATTTTATGTATTTATCTAACTATATAAGGAATAAATTCTATTTACTATAAGTTGTTTTGAAATTTTGAAACTCTCAATGCACTATTAAACAGGAAGTTTTTGATCATCTTAATAAATATGAACATCAAATTATTATTTTTCAAGTTGAAATAATAAGTTTTTTTTGCATTATGTTTATTTCACAATAAAGCTAATGAAAATATATAGTAGGGTGCTTATTTTTACAGCTAATTTTTATTTTCCAGCTGGAAAAAAAATTATGTTTAGGAAATATCATGAAAACACTCTGTACAAAATTTTAGTTGTTTTGAAGAAACTATCACCTTGGCACCAAACAATTTTCTAAAATCCACCCCAATGCAAAATGTGTGGGATCCGAAAATTGCAACCTTTGAGTTTTAAGTTTAATTTTTTTACATGTGGCTAATTGTCACACTGTGAACAATTTAAAGAAAGATTTAGGGTGTAATTTCTTGTTTTTAGAAAAAAACTTAAAATTTAACAAAAGTTAAAAAAAGTGAAATATAAAGATCAAAAAATTCTACCATAAAACTTTCTTTAAATCTTTTTAAACTGTTCACAGTGAGTTAGTCTGACAATTAGCCACATGTAAAAATTGTTTAAGCTTAAAACTCAAAGGTTGCAATTTTTGGATCCCATAAATTTTGCTTTAGGTGGTTTTTAGAAAATTGGTTTGTGCCAAGGTTAAAGTTTCTTCAAATCATCTAAAACTTTGTACAGAGTGTTTTTATGATATTTCCCAAACATAAAATACAAACATAAAAAGTTGGAAAATCAAAATTAGCTGTAAAAATAAGCACCCTAATATATATTTGTACAATTTTTATGTTAATAGGTATGTATTTCTTCCAAAATTTCAGGCTGACTTAGACTGGTTAAATGTAAATCAGGCTAGTCTACTGTCATTTATGCTTTTTTGCTTAAAAGAGTTGTCACACTGTTTAAATAGTTAAAACAAAAATATAGTTCTATGAATTATATTTTAACAGGGTGGTCACACACTCTGGATAACTCAGGCTAGTTTGGATGTTAAAAAGTATCAGTAAAATTTAAAGATTTTTTGAAACACTCAGTCTTGTATTTTTTTCTAGATTTTTTAATGAGATTTAGTTGTTCCAGTTTCAGTTTTTTGATATTTTTCAACAAATTTCTTTAAAAAGTTAAGTTTTTAAATGTTCTGAAAAATCAACCCTGTTTCAAACCGAATGGAGTATATGTAAATGAATTTTCTACTTTTACAGGCCTGTTCAGCAAAGCAAAGGGCAAGTTGTTCGGGCAACAAGAAGCAAGCAGCAGTTTCAACGCAGAAACAACCTCAATAAGCTCAGCTGAAGTTGTTTGCGAAAAAAGAAATTTCTGGCAAACCCAAGATACAGGTAGCTTTAAACTTATGCTTCAAATTACAATAAATTGTTGAGGCAACAGAGGCGTCCAACTTTTTTTTCTGCAAAAACAATATCAGCTCTTAAATAAAAGTTAAAAGTATAAACTATAAGTAGTCAGTCATTATAGAATAAGATTTTGAGTTTAATCTTTATGATAAAGTCACTTTTATAAAAAAGTTCTGGTCAAGCATATAATTATACACATCATTTTTTGTTGTCTTCTTGGAAATTAAAGATTTCACAAAAATTCTAGCTACTGTTTGACTTTTTAGCTACAGAACTTGAATTTTAATTTAACTTTTCTTAAAATTTAAAATATTTAGAATAATCTGTAAGAAAAAAAATATTTTCCAACATTTATTTTAATTAAAAAAAGTTTCTTTTGTGTAAATTATTTAAATTTAAGAGGATTAGTTAGAAATTTAAAGGATATGATAGATTTTAAGTGATTTTAATTTTATGAATTCTTTAAATATTTATGCAATTTCATTGGGGACTTATCCGACTCTCTAAATCTTCTCACTTAAGTCTCCAAATTTACTTTGAATTTTTTAAGTGATAATGAGTTTCGGATATTTGTATATTGTAGTAATATAAGGTTTATGAATGACATACTTTTAAAACAGATTTTGTTTTGAAAATTTATTTGTATGAAAAGTTTTTGCAAGCTTAGTCTACAAAAAAAGTTAAAATAAGTTTGATGTTAAAACAAAATCATAGCAATTCTGTTTTTCTTCTGTTATGAATTTATTGCATAGAAAAAGATTAAACAATCAGTTTATCATACAGTTTTCAGCTAAAAAAATTAAATATTATCAAAATTTTATTACTTTGTAAAACTACCTTAAATAAATTAAACATTACAGATCTCAACATGAAAAAAATATTTTAAGTTTGAAACAATACTAAATTATATTTAGTTTTCAGTAATTATTATTTAAAACAGGAAAATGTGTCAGTCATATGAAGTCGTTCAAAAAAATCAGAAATGACCGGATAAATCGGTTTGTTGTCGAGTCCAACAAAGTTTTGATCAGACTTGAAAAGGTTAGTTAAGTTTTAGTAAACTGGTTTTCATTAAAAAAAAATTATAAGTTTGTGTTAGATGTACGCTTTTTTTGAATGCTACTGATTTAATCAAGTGTAAAAGTGGTTAACACATTTTAATTAAACTATGTTTTTAGTCTATAAGCTTTTAATAAGTCTTAGTTGTAAAAGTATACTCACTTATTTTATCTTATTTTTGATAAATTAATCATTGGTTTATATGTAATCAATAAGTTAAAATTAACAAAATGATACATTATCTACAAAAAACTTAGATGATTTATAAAAATGTTGAAACTGCTTTAAAAATTTTTCAAACTCAATTATAAAAATTTTTCAATAATTTTAAATTTTTTTATATTTGTTTATTTTTTGAATTAAAGCATAATTGCAGTTAACGAGAAAATCTAGACAAACTGGAGTGCCAAACTCAAAAGGTGAATATTTTTAAATTAAATTAATTTGCATCTAACACATACTGCACTTATTATTATTTTGCTTTCAACTAATGCCGTTTTATTTTGTTTTAAGATCATTAGTTTGGACGAAAAAGAAACCTCGAAAAGGAAAGGTGAATATATTGTGAATTTTGTGTTGAGCAATGTATAAGTGTTAGCCTTTTGAGCATTTAAAGGGTCGTATGTAAATACAAAATTACGACTATATAATTTATTTTTGAAAAATAGCTAATCGAAAAAAATTTGAATAAACATATCAAATTTTGGTTTTCAAAGCTTAAAGTTTTAAAAATTTTTGTAAAAAAAGAACTTAGTTTACAATAATTCACATGTGTGATTATATATCCTTAATTAATATAGGGTTTTTAGAATCAAGTGCTTGAAAGGCCCAACACTTTCTGTTTGATCATTTGATTCGTTTTTTTGTTTGAGAATGTTAATTAGTTGTTATTTGCTTAATGTTTGAAGCCAGTGAATTTTTGACTAAATTAAGGTCATATTGGTTGGAGTTACACTTTTTTTTACTTGATTTTTAGTTTTAGAGCTTTAAATGAGCTATTAGTTGCATTTTACAGCTTTTTTATATTCAAACTAGTTTTTGAGATATAGCCAGTTTAACTCGGAGAGTACAATAGGCTCATTATAAATGGAGAAAAGTAAAAGTATGAATAGATAAAAAACACTGAAAATTTCTTTGCTCCTATGTTTTTTGAGATAAATACCTCAAATTTATAAATATATTTTTTGCAACATTTAGGAAAGTATGTTGTAACAAACTTCGAAAAAAAAGTTATGACCAAAAAAAAAAAAAAAATTATTGTAGATTTTCTAAATGTTGCAACGAAAATTCCTAAAATAAAATTTTGAAGTATTAATTTAAAAAAACGTAGGAGAAGATACATTTTTAGTGATTTTTATTTATTTACTGTTTTATTTTTCTTTTCCCATAAGGAACTTATTGTACTCTATGACTTAAACTGGGTATGTTTCAAAAATAAATTTAAATATTAAAAAGTTTTAAAAGGAACGTGAACCTGAATTAAAATGTTACAAATTAAGATCAACTTCTAAAAAAGTGACTCAACCCCCTTATGGCCTTTAATAGTGCACATTTTAAACTAAATTCTTAAACTAAGTTTGATATGTTTTTTGTTTAAACTTGCAAAAATAAGACTCAAGTTGTAACATTTTTAGCTTGTATTTGGTATCTGTTTGGTAATTGTTGGTGCAATTTTCTAAGCACAAATAAATAATTTGGATGGCACAAGTTGCCACGTTTCTATAAAAAAAACCGTGGCTTGAAGGTTTTCGTCGTTAGTTTTATTAGTCTAACCCAATTATAAAGATTTATAGCGATATTCGACCAGATACTTTATTTGAACGGTTTCAGACAATACATTAGTTTATTTAATTTTTATTGTATACTTAAATATCAATCTTAAAGCAAAATGGTTTAAAAAGCCTTATAAAATTGCTTTTGTACTTGAATTTTGTTATGTAACTTTGTTAGAGCTTTCTTAATCTTTAAATATTTTTTGGCATACTTAATATTATTGAATTTTACCAAAATAGTAGGATAGTACAACTTGTAAATTTACTATATTATATTATAGTAAAGGGTTACACTGAAGAGCAGGGTTGCCACACACTCAGGAAACTTAGAAGTTTTAGAAAACATCAGGATGCATTTCAGGATTTCTGAAAATCTCAGGACAGTTTAAGGTCACTGAGGACAGTTTTTCGACTCAAAGAGTGGAAGAGACTCTAGAATAGTTAAACACAAATATTTATAAGCAGTTATTTGAGTTAAACAACAGTCTGTGGGCTAGAAACAAATTACTTTCCAAAATTCACACTCTGAAACATTTATTTTTAAGTCTTCAGTGCGACCCTTATGAACAAATCTGTTTCAAAAAATATTTTAATTCACTTATTCTGGCCAAAAATAACTTTTTTAAGTAAATTTAAAAGTTTGTCCAAGTGGTCACCCAATTGAAATATAGAGCAAATTTTTTATAGATTTTTATAACATTAACACCAATAGTAAAACTTAAAAACAGGAGCTTTTTTTCAAAAAAATTCAAACTTATTTAATTTTATTTGTTTTTTTATTTATTACCTTGTTTAACATTTTGGTTATTATCATCAAAGTGTTTTCAATATAATGTCTTAATAAAGTAAATATTTAAAGTATTACCTATGATATTGTTCTGTGGATTTTGAGTTTTGTTTTTCCAATAAGTTTATTAATTTACAAAACTTTGTCTGCTTGTACAAGTTTAAAAATTTATCTTTTCGGCTAGAAACAAACAACTTAATCAATATCTGCTTGATACTCAATATCAATTGTACTATAGCTGTAAAAAGATTTAAAACTCAAAATATTAGTTTACTTGAAGTAATTAATTTAACAATATTATTGATTTTTAGACTATGCTTGTTAAGGTAATAAGTTATCTTTCAGTGTTAATTGTGTATGTTGCTAAAAAAGACATATAGTTATCTTTGTAGATGGAGCTTGTTGTATTAATTATAGTTTAAGTTTGGGTAGACAATTATAATAAGCTTGTGGTGTGCATTGTTTTAGTGAAAAGGACTGAAGCTTTATATTTTAATAAAAACAAAATTACTTTGCAAATGAAACTGAATAAAAAATGTATAAAACTTCAGGATATTTAATCATACTTACTGAAGTAAAGTGTGAACAATTACTGTTTTTGTACTACAATAGATTATAAAGAAATGCTTAAGGCCATATGGGGGGGGTCCAACATTTTTTTTTACAAAAATTAAATTTAGCTTTTATATAAAAGCTTTAAGTACAAACTATAAGCCAGTTTTTATAGAATTTTTTAAAAAAAAAAGTGTTTTTTTTTTTCAAAAAAAAAAAGTTTTTACAAAAAAGTTTTTCAATTCCAAAGTAACGTTTTTTTGTTATTGTATAAAGATTAGACTGTGAAAGTTTGAAGAAGATTGCTTGAAAAATGTAGGAGGAGATAGATTTTAAATGAAATAGTCTTTTTTTGCTGTTTTAGTTTTCCCTTCCCATAAGGAACCTGTTATGCGGCCCGGCTTTGACTGGTTATATCTCAAAAAGTAATTCGAACTTTTTTAAACGATAAAAAGCATTTTGAAGCTTAGAAAAAACTCTGTAAAATAAGATCAACTTGTAAAAAACATGGTTTACCCTCCCTATGGCCTTAACCCAGTTATCTCAAACCAAGCAATAGCAGAAACTTTTTGTATAAGCTAAAATTTAGCTGGTTAGGAATTTTTAAAGTCATTTAAAATTGGTTTTGGTTGTTTCAATGCTAGCAATTAAAGTTTACAAATAACAAGTTGAACCAATGATGATTATATTCAATTAAGTTGCATGCTTGTTCATTATGATTTAAAGTTCGATTTTACTTTATTGTCGATTTGGTAAAAAATAGACAATAAGTTGCTACACATTTTTAAATTGCACAATTTTATAACAATAAATTGTAATTTTTTTATTAAAGTTGAAACTATTTCATCTTAAAATCAAACACATGCATTTGGTTGGTTTGATATAGCCCTTTCTTATTTTTAATAAACTAAGAAACAAATAAATTACTTACTCAACCTATAAAAAAATAAAGTTAATCATATTACGAGAAATTGTTGGTGTACCAGCATTAAAGCTTTTAAAATTTTTCAAAATCACATAAAATTACAACAACAACTTAAAAATACAACAATGTCTTTTATAAATTACTCAAAAATTAACAACGACACTCGAAAAGATTAAAATAAATTGTGTACTGATTAAAAGTAGACTACAATTTACCACTTCTATACATTCAAATTTTTGATAAAATATATAAAAACTTACAGTTTCAATCCCAACAGATTACGAGAAATCTCTAGTGTACTAACAATTTCTAACAAATACTATTATTTTTATTATAAATATTCCAATATAACTACAGATTACGAGAAATCATTAGTATACTGGGTGAACGACGAGGACGTTCCGTTCTGCCCTCAGTGCGGGATCAGGTTCGGGTTGATCAGCAGGAGAAAACACCACTGCAGGTTGTGCGGCAGCATCATGTGCAACACCTGCTCCCACTTCGTTTCTCACAAGTACGCAGGTTGTGACGTCATAATTATTTGTTCTACCAATTTGAAACGTTAAGCTTTTGTATTTCATAAGTACGCAGGTAAGCGCTATGTTGTGACCTCATACAGGGTTGCCACTTTACCTGGAAACCTGGAATTTGAGATATTTTGAAAAAAAACCTGGAAAAACCTGGAATTTTAAATAATTTAACATTTTCAGTAGTAGAATTTCGATTTGACACAAAAAATCTATCATTTAATTAAATTTTTTTTGTCATCATCAAAAATTTTTTGATTAAAAACACATTTAAAGTAACTCTACAGTATCTTTTCAATATTTTTATACTATTAAACACAGTTTCTTATTTAGAAATTAGCTTAAAACTAAAAATAAACCTAAAAATGTGTACTTTTAAAAACCTGGAAAAAATTATGAAAAAACGAGTGGCAACCGAGAGTCATAATAATTTGCTCTACCAATTTAAAAAGTTAAGTTTTTGTTTCACACAAGTACGCAGGTGCGCGCTACGTTGTGACATCATAATAACTTGTTTTTCCTATTTAGAAAATTATGCTTTTGTATCTCTTAAGTACGCAGGTGCGCACTTTGTACATTATACAAATGGCACACAAGTCGGTTTCTGCAGATTGGCTGGGACGAAGTTTTTGCAGATTGTAAATTATATGGTTATTATTATATTAAATTAATATAAAAAAATTGATAAGTAATATTAAATTATAAGTACACAGGTCAGCTTCTCGTAAGAACGCACAATGTTATGACGTCATAATAATTTGTTCTAATTTACCTAGTTCAGCCTTAGTGTTTCATAAGTACTTAGGTCAGAGTACGCATTTTGCTAATCACAAATGTAGTGTTAAATTAGAATACTCCTTTAAATAAATAAGTATATACGGTTAAATAGAGTTTTTTACCTTCTCTATTGTATATATACATCAGAGTTTTTCAAAGTGGGCCTTGGGGGAAATTTTGAGAAATTTAGAAGGCCATTTGCTGTAAAGGGGTTAAAGTTTAGGCCATAAGGACATAATTTGAATCTCACACTAGATATTCTAGAATTCATAAGAAAGAGTAAAAAAAGTACTTAGGCGCATTCATAGGTAGTTTTTTTATAACTCTTATTGAAGGGGGCCATTGCTTTTTCAGTTTCTTCAAAGAAGGCGTTTTGAAAAAAAATAATTAGAAAACACTGATGTATATTATGTTTTTCATATTATTTAATTTTTTGAATGCGGAAACTGAACAGAAAGACTATCCAGATAGTAAACAACGGATCGCACTAGAATATATAAAACGCTCATACGAATAATACAGACGGCCTGAAAACGCTAGAAGAGTCATTGGTCAAATTAAATTAAATGACTTTCAAAATGAACTTAAGTTTCTTAAAAGTGATGACTTTATTGTTTTAATTATTTCAATACTTATATAGCTAATACTGTACTTTACCATTTGTTATTTCAATGGATGACCTTGTGAAAACGCTTGGAGAACATAATAGATATAAAAACAAATAAAAGCTTAAAGAGTAATACCAAATAGTCATATTATAAACTTACTAAAAACTAAAGTACTGTTTAATCATTCTGTTTCATAAACAGACAACCTTGTGAAAACTTGACAGAATTTTCTTAAAGAAATAACTTTTGGTGTACTTAACCATTTATTACCTCAACATACGAAATTGTAAAAACACTAAGAGGGTCAAATAAATGTAAAAACAACTGAAAACTTTAAAAAAATTTCAACAAAAAAGTTATTACAAACCAGTTATACTTTAAAATATAACTTAATTTTTCCTTGCTTAAACAGACGACTTGGTGAAAACGTTGGGAGAAACACCACTCCAACCACCGGACACTAGGGGGAGCAGTAGAGGGAGATCTGTGAGCCTGCTGGACCATGTTAGTAGGATGTTACTTAGTTTTTAGCTTTAATATCTAATACTGTTAATTTTATATTTACTTTGTATGAATTGCATTTTTGTGGCATTAGTCAATTATCCAACATTAAAAAAAAGTTTTAGATTGGTTTTTGATTATTGTTATATTTATTTTCCCCTAACTAGCCCTTAATCCGTTTTGTTTAATGAAATATAAAGAATGTTACTTCATGGTAGTTTCTAAAATAATTCTATAAGAATCTATTAGTAATTATCTGTAAATTACATCAATTAATTGAAAAGGATGTTGAATAATACTTTATTAAAGTTTCTAAATTAAATTTATGAGAATCTTCTAGTATTTACCTACCTATAAGATCCAGATTGCACCAGGTAGGTAGAATGTCCATATATCAGCACTATATTCAATAAATGATTATTAAATATCTATCATGTAAAATAATGAATTAATTAGGTGGGGAGGATGTCCAAGCATCAGCAGGAACTTCAGACGAGGGTGTGTGGTGACTGCATCAGCGTGCTTAACAAGAGAAAGGATCTTTTGGATCAACAGGACAACCAGCTGCACCTGCAGATCGTTTATCAGGTGTGACGTCATAATTAAATTTGTAAATAGTTTACAAGTATTTGTAATGTCATAATTAAATTTATTATAAATTAGAAATAACGTGGAGTAAGTTGTATATGCAAACCTTGTTATGAGCTAGTTATTTAGTAATACTTGAAATTTGAATCTACAAAACCAGTATAACTTAAAACTGTCAGGTCAATGTGACAGTTAATTTAAAAATGTTGGATACAATTTTGTAGACTTGTGGTATTGGAATATGTTTTTTTTTTTATTAATTTTACATTTTATCTTAAAAGGACTTTTAATAAGTGCTTTTTTATGGTTTTATTGTTTAATTATTTTTAGTATGTTAGGTTTTCACTATAGAAAAATTTAAAATATAGTATGTAGTTAACTAGAGTTTCCCGAGCGTTTTTTCATGAGCCCCCTTTTGAAGAAATTAAAAAAGCTATGGCCCCTCCGAAAATATTTCACAAAAAACCACCCTTACATACGTCTCAGACGTTTTTTCACCAACAGCTCCAGAATATCTAGTGTAAGTTTCAAATAAAAAGCTTGTGAACCTCCCTTTTGCAGCTTATGGCCCCTTAAACTTCTGATATTTTCCCATAATACCTAGTACGAGGTTTCAAGAAATTTTTTCAAAAGGCCCCCTCTATAGATATGAAAAAAGCTATGGCCCCCTCCGAAAAAATATCATTAAATACGCCTATTACCATTTTTTGCTCTTCATCATCACCTCCAGAATATCAAAATTTTAATTTATGACCATGTTGCTTCCCCCTTTACAGCTTATGGCCCCCTAAATTTCTATCCCATTATATCTAGTATAATTTTCAAAACTATCATTAAACACCAATAAGACCTTTTTTTTGTTTTACTCTTTATCGTAAGTTCAAAAATATCCAGTGTAAGCTTCAAGTTCTGGACTTATGTCCTCCTGTCGATCCTTTATTACTCACGGCCCCTCCCCCCTTTGGCCTCTTTGCTTCTTATGGCCCCTTTAGCAAAACCCTGATCTAGTATAAGTTTCAAAACTAATTTTAAATACGTCTTAAACTTTTTTCTTCTCAAGTTTGAAGTTATGACCTTGTGGCCCCTTTACTACTCGCGGCCCCCTAAATTTATGAAATAGCCCACTTTGTGAGGCCCTGCTGTAAACTAAAACAATAGTTTTAGTTAATTTTTAGTTTCTTTAATTTAATTCGATTACACAATGAGCAGCTAAATTAACTAAATACAACAAGCTGAAGACATTCAGTTAGAAAAAACCTTGTGCCAATTATTTTCTTATTTATTAAAGAGTTCATGTATGTCAGCATAGTCTTGTAGCTGCTTTCTTTCTTTTTTCTTCATGTCTGGGTAAAGTAGGTTAGGGGTAAGCATTTAGGTTTTAATTTTGGATGAAATTAATATAGAATGTAATTTTAAATGTAGTAGTTATAAGTGCTCTTTAAAATTTGCATAGATGTATTTTAAAATAAAAACTGAAAATCTATTTTGTTTTAATTCCTAAAAAAGTTGTATTGCCCTTTTTAAAACAATATCATATATAAAAGTTAAAATTATTGGTTTTTGTAGAATATGTTTAGAAAAGTTTATGGTTCTTAATATCATTCTATATCCTACTGTTTAATTTATTTATAGTAGTTTTATTAAAAGTATTTTTGTCTCTGCCTTGGAATTAATTTCGTAGTACTAGTCTTTTCTTATGCATAATAATATATTATTTTTTTAAGTGTTATATTAATATTAAAGCGTGTTTAAACAAAATAACATTTATATGTTTTCAGAAACTGTATGATACAATAAGGAAGGCGGAGAAATATGCACCCAAATACCAAGAGATGGCCGATTCATTAAAGTTTGTTTGTTATTTGTCTAGCATTCTTATTTTAAGTACCTTGCTATTTTATCTTTTTTTTAGTATTTTACAACTACTTAATTTTTGACTCCAATTTAGTTGAATGTATTATTACGTTCATAGTTGAAACGATGTTAAAGTATTAAGTTTGAGTTTAATCAAAAATAATTTTATTTCTGGGAAATTTCTAACAAGCTACCTATACTTAATCTCACGTAAGCTCAAATGCCAAGTAAGCTCTAAAGATAATATTGATGCTTACTCACTTTATCTATTGATAACAGCTTTTTCATTACAATATAATCTTATTTTCCATTCAAATTCGGGAAAACCCCCAACAAACAACAACTAAACATGTTTTTTTTTACTTTAATCGTTTTAAGACAACAGTGCTAATACTTCAATTTTGCTGCTGTTGTCGGTCGTGTGGTGAAGTTCATTATTTATTACTTTGTGTTTTTGAAGTATTTTTGTATTACTTTCTACTTTGGGAAATCCCCTAACCAACAACTATTTAAACAGCTCAGAACCATATACTAAAACTATATAAACTAAAACTATATATATTTTACTTAGGGAAATTCCCTTTTAAAAATCTAATACAAAAAAGCTTAGTTAAGATAACAGAAAATACTTTTTTAACTTGTTAACACTTTCTACTTTGGGAAATCCCCTTAACAAACGACTGTTTAAACAGCTCAGGAGAGGAGCAGTACTCGTTGGACGAGGCGCAGGAGGTGAGGGTAGCGGTGGCCCGGATGTACGAGACGGTTGATCAACTATCAAAGAAGATCTCCATGGAGATGGGCGATGAGGAAGGTGGTGCTAGGGGGAAGCAGTTGCACCAGAACATCAGGAAATTCGCATTGAAATATTTGCAAGTTTGTTTTTAATTTTATATATATTTAATAAGTTGACCAGAACATCAGGTAATTTGCGCTTAAATATTTGCAAGTTTGTTGAAAATAGTATAACTAATTAAATATGTAGTCAAAAAGTAGAATCAGTCCATAAGGAAATTTGCAAGTTTGTTTTATTGCGTTGAATTACACCTTTACTGAATACAACATTGGTATTTAATATTTTTGCGCGAATACGTGCTGGCGACGCTAATAATTCAACTTGATAAAATATTAATCTTTATTATAACTGGGGAAACTCCCTACTGAAACGCTTATCTAATACAGCTCAGTTATCATACTCTAGTCACTCTACTTCAGTAGCGTAATTTGTTTTACTAAACACATAGTCGACGCTAATAATTCAACTTAATATACAATTATATTATAATTTACTATAATTATATATTTTTATTAAAATTATTTCCGCAGGAAAACATGCTCACGATGCCATCACTGCCCTCAATCAACAAACTCCAAGAGCTGATTCGAGAGAAGAGAAGGGAAAACGAGAGAAGGAGGAGGAGAGAGCAGGAGAGGCTGGAACGAGAGAGGGAGGAGAAAATGAGAGAGAAGAAGATTGAGTTGCTGAAGCAGCAGCAAGCCGAAATTTTGAGGTTTGGGAGAATTTAAATTTGGTATTTTTTTTTAAATTTTCATATGAAATTATTGTAAAGTCTTTTTTAATAACAGGCTAAAGTTAAATGGGTTTTCGGTTAACTTTTTTGAAATTTTAGTTATTAATTTTAGACAATATTTTAAGATTGAGATGCTAAACCAGCAACAGGCCGAAATTTTGAGGTTTGGCAGGATTAAGTTTAGTACAGTGTAAATATTTTTTTCAGGTTTTATAAGGAGGTTTGGGAGGGATTTTACTAATATTTTTTTTTGTAATTTTAGGCCTTTGCTAAGCAAAACAAGTTACAAACTCGTTTAACATCCGTATCATGCTTTTAAAGCTGTTGAGGTTTGGAAGAATTTTATTTTTTTTGTAAAAGTTTTACTAGAAGGTAGAATTAAACCTAAAACTTTGGTTTTGGGGATTTTTTATTTCAAGTTTTATCGTCAAGTAAAATTCTTGGGAGGAGATTTTTAACTTTTTATAAACCTTTAAACCTTTTGATAAACCTTTTTTTAAGAAGTAGAATACTTAAAATACTGAAAAAAATTGAAATGCGGGAACAGCAACAAACTGAACTGATTTAGTTTGGGAGGTGTCAACAGATTATTAACCAGAATGGGTAAGAGTTAATCAAAATATATTTAATTTAATTTTAAACAAAGAATAATAATATAATAGACAAAGTTAAAGTAACGACAGGTTGAGTTTAAAGATTAAAGCATTTTATTAAACATTTTTGAGTTTTTTACCTTTTATAAACTATATTGTGCTACAATGATGTTTTGAAATGATAAGTGCCTAAAAATATTATGCAAATTGTGTACCACAAATAAGTTAACAGCCATTGTGTAATCCTTCGTTGAGACACAATGTAGCTGGGCTTTTTAGAACCCCTAGTCGTTAAACACCGTAATCTTGTACAAACGAGTCTAAATATTGATGTATTCTTTATCAACTCACTTTTATCTTTGACACTTATGAGTATACTAACATTTCCCTTCCGCGATCATTTCCCACCCAAACATTTATTTTATTTTCATTAATTGTTTGTTATTTATAAGTTTTTATTTTTTCCTATTTATACTTTATTTAATTTTTACTATCACTGTTACCCCTAACCCTTGGTCGGTAAGCGGTTCTCGAATTTTATCGGAAATGATCGGTTCTGATCATTTCGGTGTTGATCGCGTGTTGGAACTGAGCGGTTCCCACAGAAATTTACTTTTCTTTTGTTTCATACTACAGAAAGCAGCAGGAAGAAGTGAGGAGGCAGAAGTCGGAAGACCAGCACCAGGTGAAGTTCGTCAACAAGGACGACGGGTGGGCGGCAAACATCAAACAATCGGCCAATCAGGAGGAAGAAGACCCGATACAGCAGCAAATCAGCAACGTCGAATTGATGCTGAGAAATGCTGCTATGGCGGGAAAGAAAGAGGAAGTTGCAATATTGCAGAGAAACTTGCAGGAACTTAAGGTTTGTTTTTATTTTAATTCATAGATATATTATTTATGAAATGTTTTTTAATCTTCTTTTATGTTAAACTTTTAAGCTATAACATTAACAAAAACTAATTAATTTTTTTCAAACATTTTATTTAGTGTTTAACTTTTATTTTAAGTAATTAACTAATTTTTTGGATAGGCTGAGCAGAAGAGGAACAACTTGAAAGGGTTCGCCGCCACCACCAAACTTCCAGTGACGTCACAGAAAGCGAGTGCAGTCGTCAAGGTAACGCCCAGGGTTCCCTCCCCGGTAACCAGAAGACGTCAGGTGTCGCCCTCTCCCTCCCCGAAAAGGGGTAATTCCCCATCAAGAAACCCGTTTGAGAGCCCGCCTCTGTCTCCGCGGGAAAAACTGAAGAACATTTTGTCCCCGTTGAAGGTGAGAAACCCTTTTGCGAAATCGAAAAATCCCTTTGAAGAAGAAGAGGAAAATGAAAGCAAAAATCCTTTCCTCAACTCCGACGAAAAGAACCCTTTTGATAAAAGTAACGGTTCAAAAAACCCCTTTACCGAAAACGGCGACTCCAAAAACCCCTTCGTCGAAAACGACGCCCCGAAAAACCCATTCTCGAATGAAAACGACCAAAGCAACCCGTTTTTGGACGAAAGTGCGGGAAATTTGGAAGACAGTGGTCACGTGTTCACGCGCGATCCAATCAGAACAAGCTCCACGATCTCTGATCCAATGAGGGAACAGGTCAGGTACATACAAGGTTGTTTGGAGGAAGCGGTTAAGAAGGGAAGGACAGATGAAGCCAACATGCTGAGGAATAATTTGAAAGAACTTCAAATGGCCATGAACGAGTGAGCAGTAGTAATTTCTATATTTGTTTTGTTTCTAGTGTAATTTTTCTTGTTATTATTGTTTTATGATGAAGCCAACATGCTGAGATGTAATTTGAAAGAATTGAAACTTGCTATGAATGAATAAATATAAAAATGATTAGTTATTGTCTTATGTTAAAGTATATTGTTAATTTTATTTTTGTTTTACACGTAGAATTTTTGTAGATGAAGCTAGAATGCTGAGAAACAATTTGAAAGTATTAAAATTGGCCGTTAATGAATGGTATAACAATTAAAGTATATATTATGTATTATTTTGATGAAAGTTTGTTTGTATTTAACTGATAATTTGTAGTTAAAAGAAGTTTATGTGATGTTTACTTTTTAAGTGAAGAGTTTAATCTTGGTGCAGTTTGAAAGAACTTAAGCTTGCTACGAATAATGAGTAAAAAAAGTAACGAGTTAATAATAATATTTGATTGATCTGAAACTTTTATTTTCTAAGTCATAGTGCTATTAAACTTATATACCTTTCAATTTATTCCTACACGTAAATTTATAAGGTATTGTTTTTGTTAGTTGGATTTGTATAACTTGAAAATTTCACTGTTGTTTTAATAAAACTTTTTTTCTTGCTGAATTAAACAATCTAGGTATGGTTAAAATTTTCAAGCTACTTCTTTAAAACAAAAACATCTCACATTTGCAATAAATAAATATTGTTGTTTATTTAATTTGTGACTGTAAGTGTTTTCTTGATAAAAAAATATTGAATAAAAACAAGAAATAAGTTCAGCATAGTAGACAATTTTTATTTGTTATATTATAACCGCAGATGAATCTAAAATAGTGTTTGTTTTGATAAAAGTTATTTTCAAAAGCTGAAATAATGAATTTTATGATTTCTTATATTTTTATAAGTTTGTGTTTTGTGACAGTACGTACCTAATGTTTAAAAATGTTAAGTATTTACTCGATTTTTATTATTTTTATTGTAATTAAACTCATACAGTTTGTATTTTCAAACACTATTACTTATTTATTTAAAATATATAATTAAAAAGCATTTAAGAAAATTATAGCTTACTTAAATTTACAATTTTAAACTTGTGATTTGTTACTTTATTTAATTTATTCACTTTCTTAAATTATTATTTTTTTTTAATTCTTCAACAAGTTATTATTTTTCTCAAAGACTTTTAGAAATAAATCAATAAATAATAAGTATTATTTTTTAACCTCTTTGGTTTAAGTTTTTTTCATACAAAGCGTTTCGCATGACTTTCTGTAATGTTTAAATTGACATCATATTTTTTTATATTATTTTTGAATTCTCATGTACTAAGTTTTGTGTAAAAGTGAAATAGAGATTTCATTACGGCTGCTCTGTTTTTTAATTTGTTCTAAACGCTAATGACGTCATCGAAAAAAGTTAGAATCACAAACAAAAAACGAAAAACTGACTGTTGCGTTAAGTCTGTTTCACTTAAATATATTCTTTTGCAGATGATTTCTAATTAGATTAGAAAAAAAATTAAAATGCATAAAAAAGAAGCATTTAATTTTACATGTTAGATATACATTTTATTCGTAAAATATTTCTTTTACTGAAAGCTAAAATATTGTTTAGTGTTGTTCTGAGCTTTCATGTTTATTTTAGATTTATTTATACAAAATGTAAGTGTTGTTTTAATATAAGATCTAAAGTACGTTTTATAATTTTTTTTTCTCTCATATTTCATTGTTTTTTATTTTCGTGCTTTTACAGAATGCAATTTTAATATTTTATTTATTTATTTTTCTTATATTTGATCAAGTTACACTTTTATGAAAGCAATATCATTTCTGAATAAATTCGCAAAACATTCATATTTTAACTTTATTTAAAGCGTGTTGAGTTGGAAAATAAAGTAGAAGTATTGATGAGATAAGTTTGAATACAAATAGAGATAACGCTTTATTAAAATTGAAAATGTTTTATAAAACTTTATGTCAAAACAGTATAAAGGTTTTTCTATCTTAAGAAATTTTGCACAAAAATATATATGATTTATCTATAATTTTGTATGTATATAGTTAGAAATAATTTAATTAGCTTAAAAATTAAATTTAACAACACAGAGCCCACTTTAAAGGCTTTTTTTTATAAAAATGTTTATTACAAAAAGTAACAACTTGCAGAACTCGAGTTTCGTGCGTACGCACTCCTCCTAAAAACAAGTTGAAAATAAAGTACAAAACACTTAAATGAAAGTTGAAAATTAAGCAAATTTATACATATATTGATTTTTAAATTTTTTAAAGACATGTTTTGGTTGCTAAAACAATTAAAGTGCAAGGAATTTAGCTTAAATAAACATAATTATTCGCATATTAGATACTAGTGAATAAAACCACGATAATATTTCAAACAATTTTAAATAAACATCAATTATTTTTATATAAAACTGCAAAAAGACTTTTATTTTTGTAGTTAGTTTTTCGTTCAAATATTTAAATTTTTTTCTATAAGTTATAAACTTTATTAGAACTCTAAAAATTTTGAACTGTTATTTGAACAAAAGTTAAAAATTTTTATGGTGGTATTTAAAGGTAAAATAAGTATGTATATATAGCTAAAAATGTTTTATTTAGCTTTAATGTTAGTCATAAAAACGCTTAAACTTAGTCATTTTTAACAAAATAGTTATTATTAGTAATTTGTTTTAAAAGACCTCTAGAACTTCTTAATATAATTATTTTTATTCTTTTTTTTAGTAACCCAAAATTTTTGATTTTTCAAGTTTGTCATTTAAACATTGAAATAAATATAAACACTTTTTCTTTGTATGTTTGTTAACATGTCAAATTTTTACTTAAAATGATTCCGTAGCTTTTACTTACAGTTTCGATAATATAATTTCTTCAAAAATTTATTATAGATCAGCTGGTGTTGTAGCTGAAAGTGTAATTATTTTTAACAAGTTACTAATGCAAAACTTTTTAACATATAGTAAGTTTTACCGTAAAGGATAAAACTTAATATTAGTCAAGTTAAATATTAAAGTCTTTTAAAGGTATTAATTTTAATAAATCATAGAAAATAATGCTTCTACTTAAACTTGGTGAATTAAAATCAGTCACACAATAGGTACAAAACAAAATTTTCATTGTGTACTTGTAATTTTAAGTTAAAGATTATTAACAAATAAATTATGTTTAGTTATATAATAAACTATGATATTACCTTTAAAAAAATACGGATCAAAGTTGAACTTGGGTTTAAAAGTTTTTGAATCGTCAATAGTAATAAATAGGTGTTTTTATGTATACAAAGAGTCAACAACTCACCAATATTTTTGAAACTTCTAATCTGCGTATATTAAACCATTTGACCAAGTTAGATAATTTCTAACAAACTTATAAGAACATAAACTGATTTTTACAAAATATAGTAATATAGTTAAAATAAAATTGTTAAAAGTTTATTTTAAGTTAAAAAAAAAAACATTTCAACTTGAAAAGTTCCTGTTGCATTTTATGAGCTATATTTTATTATTTTCTGAAGGTTCAATTAAAAACTGCGAATTTGTAGTAAATGTGTTGAGACTGTTAATTATTAAGTAAAACAAATTGCTAAAAAAACTTTCTGAAAAGTCCTACAGCTAAATCAGTAGGAGAATAAAGTATGATACATAAAAGTAAGTTACTTATATTTTAAATTTGTTACAAGAATTTACTCTTCTAGAATTTATTTTTACAAGTTTAAAAAAAACCATAATTAATAGTTAAGTCAGTTATTAAAGTAAGCAAAACAGGCTATTTTTAATAAATTTTGTCTAATACAAGTTTTCTCTGTGTTTTTTTCCATTTTCTAGCTAGGTTTTAACAACAAAAAGCTAAGGTACTTCAATCAAGTAAAAATGATATAATTTCGAGTAATTATAACTTGTACTTACTTATGATTCGTGAGATTAGTGCAGTTCTACTAAAGTAAACTAAATTAAGTATCTCATGCAATTTAAAAGATGAAAGACGAAATACAGTAAAGTTTAAGATATTATATTGCAGTTTACCCAGCCATAACATTCACTGAACTAATTTTATTTTTCAGCTGTTAACCAAAAGGTACATCAAGATAAATGCAAGTAAAAATACTATTAGTTATTCATGACTAACTTTAGAAACTATTAGTATTTTAAAACTAGTTTTTTTTTAACCTTTTAAAGAATTTGTGTGTAAGCTATGTGTAGTTGTCCTTGACCAAACTAAACGGGAACGGGTCTAAATTGCACGAGGTTACTACATCGCACGAGGGGCTAAATTGCACGAGAACAAAATTGCACGAAGATACTTTTGCACGAAAACAATTTTGCACCAAGAGTCAATTTTGCACGAGCTACATTTTTTTCACGAGAGTAAAAACAAAACAGAAAATAAAATTGAAATATAAATCAATAAAGAAAAGAAAAGAAAAAAAGTTCCTGACCGAGGGTAAGAGTAACAGTGATAATAAAAATAAAAAAATAAATGACAAAAATTATCATATGATAAAGGAATTAACAAAAAAAAAGCTACAGACTGAGAATAAAGGTATGGGAAAAGTAAAAAAACAATAAGTTACTGATCGAGGGTAAGGGTTAGGGGTAACAGTGATAGTAAGAAAGAAAAAATTAAAATTTAAAAAAAAGTTTAACCCGTGCAAAATTGTCTTCTCGTGCAAAGTTGTCGTCGTGCAATTTTGTACGCTCGTGCAAATTTGATAGTTACCCAAACTAAACATAGTATTTTAAGATATATTAAAACATAAAAAAAAGTAATAGCTTTGAATGGTATGCTGCTACTTTTGCAAGCAAAACACTTAACAAGCTGGTTCTTACTTTTTAACTGCTGTTTAGTTGATTGTTCGAAGCTAACACGCTCTTGACAAGCAGACTCCTAAAATCTTCAAATAATTCCCTGCAAGCCCCAAAAATTTTCCCTAAATCGCAGAAATTGGGTCAAACGCTGTTTATTCAACGACTAACTTGTAACCCTCAGTGTAACACGCAGGTTTAGTTCTAACTGTCAATAAGAGAAAACTAAACTTTGTTTTAAACTGTCTGTTTTATAAATCATAAATGAATGTAAACGCCAAGTAAGTAAGGTTAAAACTTTCGGATGTTTCGGTGCCCATCAACGCCTATGAAAATTTCCGCTGAGATATTTCGTTTTTCGTCGCAACAAAATGTTTATAACTATAAAACTACCTATTTGTTTTGTACCATTAAATGAGTAAACTTTTAAATTTATCTCGAATTTGAGAACAAGTCTGTAATGTTGCAGTGAATTTTTATAAGTTAAAACCTTTGTTTGTAAATACTTGCTATCTGTTCAATCTGGTTAAAATGTAGTCTCGATATGATTTGAAATATTTAAAAGTTTGAGTGTTGATCTTGTGAAGTTGTAAAAAAAAGCAGTTTTTTCATATTTAGAAACATTTGAAATAGCTTTAGTTATATTTTTATTTTGTTTAGGCGTAATATCTTTTTATTTTTGAAGCAGTCAGAAGTATTATTTATAGAAAATAGCTAGAATATCATTCAAATAGAACAAATTGACAGAAAAAACTTTACAAATGCAGCAAGAGTAATTAACCAAGAAATTTACAAATAAAAGTTGCTACGTAGTGAAGTATATAGACAAAAATTCCAACTCAAACTCTAATATATTTAATTTAGAATTTCAGAATAAATTACTAACTAAATTTAACTATTTTTAGTTTTGTGAACAGTTTAGTTTTAGTTTGGTTACCCATTTTTTGCTTTAAAAAAGTTTTCTTAATTTTTCATTTTACTAGGACAGAAAAGTTTGTGAAATAAAGTTACTTTTTGTTGTTACATAACTTTCAAAACATTGTTTAAACGTGTTAATAAATCTTCTGTTAATTTTACTGTAACTGGTATATCTAGTTATTTTTTCTTACTTTTTATTTAGTTAGTTTCATTAATTATATCTTCTTCGTTACACAACTTTGATCAAATAAAAAACGCATTTTATCTCCTTTTTCTCTCTTTTTTTTTTTCTTTTCTCTAAGGAATGTTAGAACAAAAAGTAAATGCAAAAGAAAAAGTGTTTCAGCATTAATGATACGCTACGCATTTTGATATCAGTTTTTTATGGTTTTATTTAGATTTTTTTTTGTTTTTATTATTATTTTAACTATTTGTACATAGTTAGTTTTTTTTTTTACTTTTATCATGATTTTAAATTTTTGTCCTATTTTTATTTCACATTTCTACAGCTTAAGCTACAAAAGAAGTTATAAAACTTAAAATTTTATAGTCTTTAGTGAAGTTTTATTGAAAAAGTAACACTTTTTTGATTTTTACCCAACAATTTTTATTATACATAAAAATATATTCAAAACTTCTTTAGTATGTAATAATAATCAAAAGTTAACAACATTTTAAAATAAATTAAACAGTTTACATAAAAAAAACAGTTTAAACAAGGTTAAAAAAAAATCTCTCACAAAGTATAGGTTTATTAATTAGAGAAAAATTTGCTTAGTTTTATGAGCTATATATTTTATAACATAAAGTAAGTTTTTCAAAATATATGAAGTTTACTACAATTTTTCTTATTTTTACTTAAACTTGTTAACTTAAAATTTAATTAAAAATTAAAAGTAGACGTCATATACATGCTTTTATAATTTAAAAAAAATATGGCAAACTAATAGATTTATACTAATAAAACTTGTAGTGTATAAAAATTTAATATAGTATCAACGACAAGCAAAGAATAGAAAAATAACAAATTTTAGTTTAAAAATGCATCAAACTGAATTAGCTTTACGTTTGCTGTATAAATTTTCTTTGTAATTCAATAAGCGTTAAATGCTAATGCGAACAGAAAATAAAGAGCTGATTAAATTACTTGAGGCGTATATACTGTAGTGAAAAACATTTCATTGTTATCTAATTTTTTTTTCTTTGAATACCAAAATTAAAAATTTGCTTAGAAAGTGGTACGATTGGAGAATGAATTGTTTTGAAACTTTATTATAGATTATATATTTTTTTTTTATGAAAGATAGTTATAACTAGTACTGTAGGATAAAACTTAGATGTAGTTTGAAGCTCCTAAAAAAGTACTTCTACGATTAAATCAGGCTTTTATACTGTTTTTTTTTTTCTTGAAAAAGTTTTATTATTGATAGATTTTGTTTTATTTTGTAAATTATTGATACGATATAAATAATTTTTAACATTTACAAGATGTGTATTTTTAATATCAAAATACTTGTTTTCCAGTGTGTACTAATAAACGTTAATTCAAATGTTTTAGTTTTTATTGCTATGTTTATAAATTATAAAACGAAACATTTTTTTTTTGTTATCAAATATAAAAGTTGTTAAATGTTTAAATTAAACCATTAAAAAGGGATATTAAAGTTGAAAAATTATTACAACTTTTAGATTTGTAAAGACCTTGATAGCTTAAAAAAAATGAATAAAATGTTTTCATTTCCAACTGATGTAACTAAGACTTGGTTAGTTTCGACTGAGCAAAAAGTATTAATTTAAAATAATTACTGAACTGATATAATTTTTATGGGGTTTACTAGCAACTAGGTTAAACAAACAAATCAATTTAGAAACATAAAAACTCAGAAACTACAACAATCTTAAAGTGTTAATCTTCATCAAAATAAATATTAATTTTTTAAAATTAGATGTGTTATACGTTTTTGTTTTGAAAAAAATAGTTTCTAATTTAAACATGTTTTATTAATAAATCTGATACTTTAATTTCAAACCAACAAAAACCTAAAGTATACCGGTTAAAGCTAACTGTAATTTTTACGCTGACAAATGCTCAAAATAAATCCAACTTATACATATACTTTGCCAGGTCTGATACCCACCACGACCAGATATTTTTACACAAAGTTAACTCTTCAGGAGAACTCAATCAGCGTTTCCAAGAGGACTTTGTTTTGTTCGAATATCATCTACCCGTGGGAATGCCAAACGACGTTAGGGTGAGCTTGTATTCTTTTACTTTTGTGTTTCTACAATCATCACCGATAAATTTGAAATGATTAAGTTGAGAAAATCACAAAGTTTATGACGTCACAGGTTAAGATTCACGCGAAGCACGACGGCGAGTCGACGATGGCGGCCACGAGGGACTTCTTGCACAAAGCGATGGCGGGCTGTTTGGATGAGGGGTGGTCCAGAATGGTGCTGAGAGCCCTGACAGAGAACAACCAGGGACACCTGAGCGATCTGTTCAAGCCGAGTGAGATTAGTCTTTTAACTTGTAACTTAGTGAACTCAGGTTAGCGTTTATGAACTTTTTATCAAAAGAACCACAACTCTTTGGTAGACTGAGACAATGGTCTACTGGTAGCTTGTGATGTGATTGTTAAAGTGGTATCATTAAACCTTTACAATAATTTTTGGTTGTTTTACGGCATATGTAAGTCAAGGTTCTGGCTCTGTTATATTTTTCCAACATTTTTCTATGATCAAACTTACTGAGTAAACTTTGAAATAACAACTGTTTTTAATCAAAAGTTATCTCCTTGTTGTCTCTTTCTAATATTTTTCATGACTTATAGAAAATATTAGTTTAAAAATAAAGGTTTACAGTTTTTAAAAAAAAATGCTGACGCATTTAAAAAGTTTATACTTCACTTCAATGAGTTTTGTGTTTTATTTATATAACAAACCTAAACTAAAAAAAAAACTGAAAATTTTAATATTTCAACCTTCTCTGATTAAACTAAACCAATTTAAAACTATCAATATTTATTTTGTTTTTTATGTAAAACCCTTATTTATTCTTATTTGAATATTAACCAGATTCAGTGGACCGTGAGCGGTTTCTGGAAAACTAGAAGAAGCTAGAAGAGGCAGAAAAAAGAAGGAAAGAAATAAAGAGAGCAAAAAGGTAAAAATACATTTAGAAAAATTATTTATGATGTGTTTTAAGTTGATAAACTACTTAAAGTGTTTTATAGTTACTAACAGGGGCGTCGCGTGGGGTGTTGCACTGCCACAACTGCACCACCTTGAAATTTTGTAAGAAAAAAAGTATCTGTAGCGTTTTCGTTATTTTTTAGAACGAAATCTCTTTTAAAATTCCAATTTTGAAAACGACCATTTTGCCCACTTCACTGCCGCAAACTCTTAGCTGACTGCCGCAAATGAACTCAAAAAAGCAAAATTTCTTCAAGAATTACCGCAAAATCAATATCTTGCGGTAAGTAAACTAAGTTGAAAATTCCCTAAAACAGGACATGCTTTAGTATCATCTACAAGCTATTGTAAACATAAAATAAAAATAAAGCTAAGCTACTGCAAAGGAATAAACTTGAGTTTATATATCCACATGGTTTTTTTTTTTTAATTTAACAGATCACTTCTATTAAAACTGGACAATAAAAGAGCAATACTTGTCATGAATTAAATATTTTGAAAAAAAAAAGATAAGAACCTTAAATCACTAAAGTCTAAGAATTTTGATTTTTTATTTTATTCTGCATACATAAACTTAATTATAACTGATTATTGTTATCATAAAATTAATAAAATATTTAATTAAATTATATTTAAATGTTAAGTTTAAGTTCTGGAAAAAAAATAAGAAGTTTATTATTAACTTCTAGTTCACTCTTACAGAAAAATAATTTAGATTTGTATTAAATTAAAATTAGTATTATTGAAACAGTCACATATTTAAATAAGGTAAATAGCCTTAACTTAGAAACTTTGATTACTAAGAGTAGTTTAACATTTTAGGAAAATTTAGTCTACTTTATATGACTTTTGGTTTAATTTTTTCATAAACAAAGCAAAAGTTTTAAATAAAATTGTTGAAACATGGTTGCCTTGCCTCATAATCAGGATAACTTAGAAATGTTAAAAACTCAAGATGACCCAAGATAAATTAAAACAGACCAAATTATAAAAATATTCAGGTCGACTAAAGCAGTTTTAGTTGTTTACTCTGAAAATAACAAGCTCATTATAATTAAAAAATAAGTGTTTTACCCCTATGGCCACATGAAAACTAACTAACCAATTTTTTACTGCTATAAGGGTTACTTATTTGTAAATTATCTTTAAAATTCTTTAAAAGTTCAACAGCCTCACCAACTAAACTTAAAAAATTGAGCTCCTGAGAAAAATACTGTCATCAAAATGAAAAACATTAAAATTAAATAAAGAAAAGATACCCTTTTAAACTATTGAATTTTAAACCTCCATAAAAAACATTAAAATTAGGAAAAAAGTTAATAAAAATCTTAATGTTTGTAAAAAAATAAGTGCAACATAGTGAGGAGTAAGGGGGGGGGGAAGGTTTATAGGCACTTTTTTACATGTTGTTCTTATTTTAACTTTTTCAAAAGCTAATAAACTACTCTTTAATAAACTTGAAATTTCCAATTAAACTTTTAGTTACAACCGGTCAAAGCTAGAGAGTACAATGATTTATTATACATGGAGTAAATCAAAACACTATGGGTCAGTCAAGGTTAAATTTTTTAAGTGTAATTTCGATTGGTAGGGACTTAATTAAAAGTTGTACTAGTTTCAAGGAAGAGGTGATGGAGAAATTTATCAATCAAAAGGAGAAAAGAATGAATTTTAGTTACAAAGGTGAAAAGTAAGAGTTTAAGTATTTATGTTTGCAAAGTTAGAACTTTAGATTTATTTTTTAGGTAGACATTTAGTAGTGACTATTTTCTGTACTAAGCAAGTTTAGTTTTTCTTTTAAATGTTGTAGTTTGTACATAAAATTTTCTTTGTTTGTAGACTTTTTAATTTACTTGCCAAGCTTCATTATGCATTCCTTTGTTTGTTTAGTTAAAAATAAGTAAAAATATTATTTTAAGTTTGGTATTTAATCCAATATTTTTCAAGTAAAGTTGAAGCTAAAATGAAGTATCATTATAGTTGCTGTGTTTTTTATTAAAAATAAATTTGTAATATCTAAACTGTAAGCTACATTTATTTTCAACTTTAGAGCCTTTGTAAAACTTAATATTATTTAGTTTGCTTGTTTTACTTTTGATTTTTTTACTTAGTCAAATTTTTTTTTATCTTAATTTTATTTCAAAATGCTGTAAAATTTCTTTACTGAGTAATGTAAGTTATTCTTAAAAAAAAAATATTTTGTACACAACATTTTATTTGTTTGTAGACTTTTTAATTTATTGCCAAGTATAATTAGATTTTTTTAAATTAAACATTAGTAAAATAATTATTAATAGTTTGATGTTTAATTAAAAATATTTTTTAACTAAAGTTGAGGCTAAAAGAAATATTATTGCATTTGCTGTATTTTTTAATTATAATATTAGTCTATTTAATCTAAATTGTAAGTTAGAGACTTCGTAAAATTTATAAATGAGCTTGCTTATTTTACTTTTGTGTTTTTAACTTAGTAGTCAAGCTGTTTTTTTTTCAAACATCAAAAGTTTCAATTAGTTATAAGTTGATACTCGTTTATTGTTTTCAATATTCAGCAGTAAATAAGCAATTATTTTCTACTTAGTAAAATAAATTTTACACCAAATAAACTTGCAGTTTCTACATAATATTTTTTTTTTGTTTGTAGACTTTTTAATTTCCTTGCCAAGTCTAATAAGACATTTATTTTTTTGTCAAGTTAAATATTAATAAAATATCCATTATTAGTATGATGTTTAATCAAATATTTTTTAAATAAAGTTGAGGCAAAATAAAAAAACTATTTAAGTTGCTGTATTTTCGTTATAATAACAATTTCTTTTGTCTAAATTTTTTCTACTGTTAGTTTTAACTATATAGCCTTCTTCAAAATTAATACTCATAAGTAAGCTAACATTTTTGGAGTCTTTTAAATTAATTTATTTTTTTTTAATTCCTATATTTGCTTTAATTTTCAAAGTATTTACTTTTTTTTTTAAAGTTATTTTCATAATTAATTTTTTTTTGAAAATATAAATGTTTTATTTTTAAACAAAATTTCCCAAGTTACACTAGCAATTTAATGTAATTGTTGTATAAAAAATTCTTTATTTAAGATAAAAAAAGAGTTTTTTAGTAGGGGATTTTTTTTATTAATTCTGCACCACCTAAAAAAAATACCACGCGACGCCACTGGTTACTAACATACATACTTTTAGAGAATATCATAATTTACTTTTTTACATTAAACAAAAATTCATTCAAAACTATAAATAAATGCTCAAAGCAAAAAACTTTGCAAACGTTGTAAAAAAACGATAAATATAATATTATGTTAGTTGAAAGACTTTAATAGTACTACATAAAAGCTATAATCGAATATTAATTATGTACATTATTATTTTCATCTTAGCTAGCCGTAAAAAAACTTTAAAACCTTTCTTAGGATTGTTTAGGTGTACTTTAGCAAATTTATAACTTTTTATTAGCTTATAATTCAGTTTAGATGTTTTATAGCTTTCGGTGTTTTGTTTAAGCAGGTTCGGTACCTATGTCAAAAGCACATTTTATATTTATTTATGTTGCTTTTTTGTTCACACTAACAGAGATAAAGTAAAAGTTGTAGAAAAGCCTAGTATTAGTTGCTAGAATAAAATAAACTTAGTTAAACAATTAAGAAAACAATTGCAGATTGTTTTATATTAATAAAGTTAATGCTACATTAATTACAATTACTTAATACTTTAAGTTTTGTTCAAATGATTTAAAATATTTGTTTTAATGTTATTAAATAGATTAAAAGTTAAACTTTAAGTTTGTTAAACTAACTTTTACTTGCTAATTTTTACTTAAAGATTATCAAGTTTGTTTTTAGTAATTTGTTGTTAAACAATATAAATTTATGTATTATTACTCACAGCGTTGATGATAATGCAAAAGAAAGTACGATGTCAAGTATACAAGTTCGCTTTTAAATTACTAAAATTTATTACTGCTAAAGACACCTTTTTTTAGCTGTATTCTAGCTTTTAACTCAAAATACTAAAACTTAATTTTTCTTAAAACTCATCAGAACAAACTTTTAATGAAAGCTGTATAAGAAGTTTGACTAAACAACAGAAATGTTCACTATACTTTGTTGCAAATGACAATTGTTTTTTTATTTTTTTTGGTATTCACAAGAGTAACTTTAAGTTATATACACTAAAAGAATATTTTAAAAATTCAAAAAAAAGTAAAACTTCTACAAGTTTATAACCTAACTAAGTTGTTAAAGTTAAACATTTTTTTCAGTTTTACTAGATAGTTTTAAACGTTTTTATTAGGGTTATATAACAATGTTGGTAAATAATTCTAGTTTTTAAAAGCTTAAGAAATTCAAAAACCAAGATAAAGCAGTAAAAATAAACTGTTGTTGTTAAAAATCATTAAAGAGCACGAATACAACTTTAGTTATTGCAATATACAAAGTTGCAATATTTTTTTTTTATGAAAAGTAATAAATAATCTGTGATTATTATTATCAGAAGAATGATGGGAAAATAGTTCAGAATATTTTCAAAGTCCACGAAGGAGCAACTGTTAATATAGGAGCCCAGTTTTCGGAAGAAAAAATAAAAACTTCTAATAAAAACAAAGAAACTTCTGAACTTAATGACGAAGTTTGCTTTTAAAAGTATACGTTTTAATTTCAAGCAAAGTTTCTTTTCAGTAAGAAGCATATTTAAAAACAATTTTGTTTAGAAACTATTTTAGTTGTCATTATTTTAAAATAATTCCAAAATACGTTTAAACTGTCTCAAGAAAGTGAAAAACAAAACTTATTAAAGATATTAAATGATTAATGATGTAAAACAAGTACTAAGTCACCATCAAGATTTTTTAGAACTAATTTGTTCAATAAGTAAAAGTTTTGCTTACGTAAACCGGTTACTGCATTTTACTGTCTGATAAAAAAATAACTCTATTGCAGTGTTAATAAAATAAGCTTCATTTAAAAATCTTTAAAGTTTTTCATAGGATATTGTAACATTAATGAGAAAAATTCAATACAAGTCAAAAAAGTCATTCATTACCAGTGAAGTTGAAACATCTCTAAATAGTCTTACTGTGGATAGTAAGTCAAATCTTATGATGTAAATTCTTTTTTTGTCTGTTTTAGTTTCGATGACATAAAATATAATTTTGACTTCTACTTACTTAATTAGTTTAGTAGGTTAGTTAAAATTATAAAATGTTTTTATTAAATAAAAACTTTATTAAACTCTTGAAAAAAAAACTAGCTGCAAATCAAGTGTTATGAATATTCTAATAGATGTAAAAGGTATGTAAACTTGTTTGTTAGACAGACTACCTATCCTTGAACAAAAATAATTCAAAACTTGATTATATTTAAAAAATAAAACCGTAAAAAAACTGTCGTAAAATACATTTTTAATAAATTTGTTTAGTAGTTTTAAGGTTCTTTTAAAGATATTAGTAACCAAAGTCTTTTGACTACATATAATCAGATTTTTGCAAGTATATTTAATAGCATATCTAAAATAACTTTTTTTTTAATAAATTTTAATTTAAGCTGATCAAAAACTAAGTGAACATCAAATTCTTAAAAAATTGAACAAAAACTTTGTGCATATTTTAAAAAACATGTAGTTAGGTTTAATAATTGCAAATTAAAATAAAAAAGACTTTTCTAAAGCCGAATTGATTCTAGCCAAATTTTAAAGTTTTATTAGTTCTAATAGATTAGTTTAGAATATCTCGTAAAATTATTTATCCATAAAAGTTTTTATAAAGTCCTAAAAATCTGACTATGCTAACAATTTAATTTTTACTATAGTATATCAACTTAAAACAACAAATTTCTCACCCTTTAACAAATATTCAAAATTATGATTAGTAATACTGTAAAATTTCGTTTCCAGAAGATATAGATTTTAATATTTCTAAACTTCAACTCACAAAAAGCATTCATTTTGCTTTATACCTAGTTTAGTTGAACTCCCATTTACTTATTTAGAATTAGTACTTATCCATATACTTAAGCTAAAATGCTAACAAATAAGTTTTTAATAAAGTTTTATGAATCAAACTTCAATTAATTGTATCAGTTATGTATAAAAAAAAGCTAAGTTAAGTTTTATGAGCAATTTTATAAACTTAATTTTCTTTGAATAACTAACAAATCAAACAAGCTGCAAAAGTTTTAAAAATATTCTTAATATTATTTAAACTATTCAAGTACCATTTGTTTTAAAAGTTTATTAACGGTCAAAAAAAAAACTCTACAGGTAATACCAACATTGTGGAATTTTTTAGAAGAAAAAACGACTTTCTAACAGAAGAAAACTTGAGCTTAAGCATTCAATTAAAGATAGTCGAAAAAGGTTTTGTTTTCAGAAATCTTTTTATAGTAAAATTTTAAAGTATTGAATTAAAATTAAAGTTAACAGTAACTTGGAAGAATCTATTAAAATAATAGTCTGTTTGAGTTTTTTATCATTAAGATAAACTAAATGTTTTATATCTATAGCTTTTGTGAAATATTATAGATTCAGCAAGACATTTAGAAGCCTTAAAATCAATGAAGTTAAAAAATGATGACCTTTCTGAGCAAATAAAATCCTTAACGATGAGCTTAAACGGTCTTAAACTTGATTCAAGAAAACGTTAGTTAAATATTATTTACTACTTTATTTACTATATATCACTATAGTAGATAAAGTTATATAAAGATATAATTTGGTGGTTATTTAAAACTAGTTGTATAATAGAGTGTTTTCTTAGTAGTTGTGTTTGTTTTTATTTATAATTTTAAAAAGTATTTTAAAACTAGCTAGTTTTTCTTATATAATTGATTTATGTTTATATTAAGTTGCTTAAAAACAACCTTAAATCGAAAATATATATATATATATATATGTATGAAACCAATGTATGTATAGTTTAAATAAAATAAAAATGATTTCAGGTACTAATGAGCTCAACAAAATTGATACTTTAGAAGACGGAAGTATAAAGTATAAAAATGAAAATTACATGCCTGAGATAGGTAGTTACTTCGTTTTATACTGTTTTTTACAAAATAAAAGTTAAAGCAATTTAAACAAACTTTGCCATTTTCATAATAGTTGTTAACATAGATGTCATTTAGTTTTAAGATTTATAACTAAATGTAAATTTCATTTAAAAGCAGAGTTGCAATAACTTATACTTTTTTCATTTCATTTGTCAACATTAAACGCATAAAATTTTTAACCACTATATTTTAAGTTTTGGAAAATGTTATTATCATAAATTAAAACAACTTTCATGTTTATAACTGTTTAGTTTGTTTAAACAGCCAAGGAACAAAATGAAACAATGAGTACTCAGTTGAAACAAGCACTGCAACTTTTAGATGATCAAAAACAAGGTGAATTTTCATACTAAAATTAAGAAAACTGTTTTAAATGCTTTACAAGTTTAATGAAGTAATAAAAAAGAGCAATTTCGAGTTTTAATAGTGTTTACATAGTTAAATATTAAAAAAACCAGAGTCTTGTATTTGAATAATAATAATTATTTATTATATTATATATAATTATATTTTTATTTCAAATTTAAATAAACAAATAACCTGAGTAGTCTAAGTGGCCTGAGATCGTGACAGTCCTCTTATTAAATGTTAATAAACTAAATGCTTATGTAGTGGTTGCAGAAAAGTAAAAAGAATAATGATATTTGAGCTGTAATGCTGTAAAATAAATAAACCTAGATGACGAAGTTAAAAATACCTACAAATACAACATAGTTATGTCATAATTTATATTAAATGTACAAACATTGCATTAATGTTTTGAAAATGTTTGGTGAACACAATGTAATTTGCTACTTTCCATCTAACAAAACAAAATATGGCTTAGTATTTTTTTATATCATCGACTGACATTGACTTTCTATATAAATGTATGTATTAATTATGTAGAAACTTTTTACAGAAAAAATAAATCATTTTAAAATATATTAAAAATTTAGCAGATCAGAATTATGTATTAAATTTTATTTAAAATAATAAGACTTGTATGTTTGGCTTAATTATTTGGTGGCTAGTTGTAAGAAAGAAAACAAACAACTAAATTTCATATTATACAATGTTGTCAAAAAGTACGCACTACCCGTGCTAAGTACGCACTTTTTGGTCAGGTTCAATTTGCTTACTTAAGCGGTAGTCTACTGTAGTTTAATTCCTCTTATAGCTCAAATTTAAGTAAAGACTGAAGAGAGTTTTAGTACCGACGTTAGTGAATAAAACTTTTTAAATTTGTAATTATTAAAAAAGTCATACTTTCTTGTTCTGCTACAATAAAAAAAAGTACTCATAATTAAATATTTGTTATTTCACAATACTTTTGCGGTGCACCAAACTTAATTAAAAGTGCACAAAATTTTTTTACAACAAGTTTTTTTTATACTTATTTCAAGCTATATACATCAACAAGACTAAATTTAGCCCTGGTGTTGCATTTTTTTAATTTGTTGACCATTTTAGTTTTATAAGTGATATTAAAACTTTTAAAGCTAATGTATCATTCTTTCAGTCATCCAGCTAAAATCATGATGTGGAATCATAAAGTCATTTGAAAAATCATGGATATTGTTAATTTTCAGTTTTTACTTCTAATAACTAAATTTTCTCTAATAATTTATATCCTTAGTTTTAAATTATTTCATTATTGATTATTACAATTTATATTTCAAATAAAGAAGCATATTTACTGAACCGTTTTCATTAAAATTATATGGAATAAGTAAAGAATCAAAAAGCTTAGTTTTGTACATATCTCAGTAATACTTTCACAATTAAAACATTATGCTTAAAATTAAAACTTTTTTTTTTGAAATCAAAACAAAAAGTATTACTACATACTGTTAACTTTTTTTTTGTTCAGCAAATCTTAAAACCTTAAAAATAGATTTCAAACGAAAATGTTTCTCTGAAAACAAAGTAATGCATCGTAGTTAAAAATAGTTTTAAATTTGATGCTTTCATTTGTTTTTTACTTTTCTAAACAAAATAAGTATTTAATATTTATTCTTTAATATACTTTTGAATTTTTTTTTTACTTTTACAAATAAACTTTAAGCTTATTAACCCTAACTAACTATATGTACTACAATTTTTTTATTCATTTTTTTTCTTTTTCTTTTAAAAAAAACATAGTATAAATCAGACAAGTTTGGTTAACTCAGGCAAGGTTTTAGTCACTCGGAATAACTTTTTGCTTTAATCAGATGAAACCCTGGTAATTTTCAGTTTAGAGATTTAGTATTACTCAGAGTTATCACACTCTCAGGCTAGATTGAACATTCTGAAATTTTCTAGCTGTCCTATGATGTTTAATTTTTTTTTTAAGTTTAGGAAAACTTAGATATTTAATGTTGTTTTAATTTAGTGGCTAGCTTTAATGTTTTCTTAAATCCTTAATTTCAATGATTATATCAAAATAATTTTTCTGGAAATTTTTTTTTTGATTTTCATTCCTTTTGTTATCATTTTGTTATTTTTGGTATTACTGATTAACTGTATGATGTTTAACTTCTGGCTTTTACAGTTTATTTTAAGATATTTTAAAAACTGAAGATGGCCTAGGTCATGAAAGTATGATATTTTTGGTCACTCAGAAATATTTTTTTGTTTCAAAATAAGTTAGTCTGATAACTATTCTCAATATCTTACTTATTTTAACTCTAAGATGCAACAAACAGTTTCAGCTTTTTTTAATGAACTTTCTAAGAGCTTACTTACATTATAATATTTATGAAGATAATTAATATTTTATATTTTACTAACATCTTTGAGTTTTAGCTTAAATAGTGATTCTTTGTTAAGAAAAATATGAAGATTCAATTTCATAATAGCAAGTAGAGTTTAATATCCTGTGAAACAAAAAAATATAAAATTCAATAAGGTTTTTACTTTGAAGAAGAAAAAAATGTTTACGATACTTTTAAAGTTCTTCAGTATTACATTTTAGAAGAAAATTTTTATAAAAATATTTTCAAATATTATCAACTTCAAGTATTCCTTTATTTTGTTACTTGATTGACTAACTTAGGCTATTAAGTTCTTGCTACTATTTTAATTAAGGTTGTGATTCAAACTAAAGTAACCCTGGTATAGATGTAAGTTTATTAGTTTAAGATGGAAAATGTATTAATGACTTATTGAATTTCTTTTTACTTGTTTTTCTTTTAATTACCACAAGTAGGATCTTTTATTCACGTTGTTTAAACAATCAAGTCTAATTTTGAAATATTTATATGAACAGGGTTTCCTAAACATTATTTCAAATGGCCCCCTTTAAAGAAATTAAAAAAGCAAAGGCCCCTCCAACAAGATTACTCAAAAAATAGAATTAAACACACTTCTTTTTTTCTGTTCTTCATCTGCATCTTTAGAATATCTAGTGTAATTTCAAAATATGACCTCAGACCCCCTGTGGCTCGTTAACTACTCTTGGCCCTCTGAATATCTGCCATGGCCCCTTGAGGGGCCATTTGGAAAACCACGATTTCGAATAACGTTGTCATAGGAACAGTATGATTATTAGAGTTACAATATGAAATTAGCTTAAAATAAGTTTTTTACTTTTTTTGTTTGTTTTTTATAATTAAAGACTAATTTTAGCTTTAAGTTTTAGCCAAAACTTTTATATTCCTACTAACCAAATGTTTAATGTGTAAATTTCAACTTAGTCAGAATTAGGCAAAGGCATGTAATTGCTTTGATAAACAGGGTAACACACTCTCAGCCTGAGAGTCTCAGGATAATTAGGATGTTTAGTTAAGGCATACTTATAATATTTTTTAAATTTAATTAGATTTCAGGCTTTATTGTAAAACACAGGCTAACTTAGATACTGTTCCTAAGACTAATGGTTATTATTTTTACTCAAGTTTTTTTAAGTCCTTGGTTACCGTTTTAAAAGTACTTTTACTTTACTTGAATTATCCATTGTTTGAACTCTGAATATGTAGAGGCAGACAACAATGACCATATATGGAAGTCAACTTTTAAACCACCCAACCATAACATAATGTGCCAATCAGAACGAGGATTAGTGAGACATGAATACACTGACTAAGTTCTAGTAAAAAAACATAACAAACACACATACTTGTGCAGTTAGTTGTGTATTGTGTAGCTAGGAGAAGGATCTACTAAAAGAACTTTATTTTGATTATATGTTTATTGTAAGTATTGTTTTAACATAAATTAATATTTTAACTGTGTGTTTAATTGCTTTTAATATGCGAGTTAGATTTACATGTTTAATAGTTTGTTAAGCCTTTTGTAGTTTATTGTTTACTTGAGGTACTTATATAAGCTATAGTTAGTTGTTTATAGTCTTTTGAAATAGATTTAAGTTTTTGACAGCTTTTTAACTGTGTTATAGTTTACTGCATAAAAACTTGGTTTACTATTAAGTTTTATTTACTTCAAGGTTGTTTATAAAATAACTTATATATTCTAGATAAAGTTTTTTTATAGTGTTTTGTGTCTCTTTCTGAATTGTCTTTCTGATTTTTATAACGTAGACCAAAACAGATTCTAGTACTTATAAGACAATAGTTAAATAAGGCTGAATTAAAATTATGATGAGTATATATATATATATATATATAATATATATATATAGATAATACCAAAAAGTTAATTGTACAACAAACCATACCTTTTACTTATTCTTTATTAAATAATATTGAACGTTGCAGATTTTAAAATAAAAATATGAGCAAAAGTATAGTGAAACAAAAACTAGTTTCATCAACAACTGATGAGAAGTTTTTCGCAAAAAATAAAAAGGTTGGTTTTCTCGATCTGTGTAAAGAAAATACCAGCCAACAAGTTGATGTGGTGAAATCAGGTAGTTTTTTATTATTATTACTTAAATAAATAACGTATAAAATTAAACTAAACTAAAAAAAAACTAAACAAAAATTAAAAATGTAGAAATTAAAACGTCATTTTTGAAAAGTACATGTTGAAAACTAGCTATTAGCTTTTACCAATAAAGTGATAGACATTAGATCAATGTTAAAATATTTAGAAAATTCTGATTTGTTGCAAATTAAGCACAAAAACGTTGACTGTTTTACTTTTAGGTCTAAGTTAAAATAATAAATATTTTTAAGAGATAAATATACGTCTACGCTTGAGATTAAGCTCACACTTAAAGATTGTGATATTTTTCTTTTTCTTAAAAGCAGTTTATTATAATGCGAAAATAATTTATAAAAATAGATATAGAGCTTAAAGTTATGTTTAATTAATTGCTATTAATGTTCAACCTTACAACTACAGTAAAGCTAACTGAAAAACTGTATAAACCTAAAAAAAATTCTCTAACATACCAAGTTATAAAGTGTTAGTGGTTTAGCAAACCAAATAAGCAATTACAATCACTCTTTGAAATTATGTGTTTATTACTGAAGATAAATACTTCTTATTTTAAAAGTTTAAAGCAAAATTGCATTTAAAATTTTAGTAAAAATCTTCTATCAAGTTTTAAAAATATGTTTTTAGTGCAATACTAGGAACATAAGAGTCTTAAAAATTGTTTTTTGTTTGTAAATTAAAAAAATGATTTTAATAAAAAACAAAATCTCTAAAGTCTAAATAACCAGCCGTAATGGGTTAATTTAAAAAAATAGTAAAAATTAATATTTTACCAAAAAAAATAAAATAAAAATCTAAAACTGTATACCAAATAAAATAATAGTATTACTATAAACTAGTATTTTACACAAAATTAAAAATGTGTCACAAAAATTATTACCTTACATATCGAAGATTTTTAACCGTTTTTTTGAAACAATATAATTTAATTTATAAATTATTTGAGAAAGCACTGATAAACTTTAAAGTTTTTATCTCATATATAAGTTATGTTGTAGTTATGTTTAAGATTTTTGTAGTTTTACTACCAACCGAAACTAAATAATAAATAAATCACTATCAGTTCCGCGCTAGTTAACTCTAAATTTTTAATATTTATTTTTTAAATAATATAGATTTTAATGATAAAGATTTATAGTTGTTTTGTCAATTAAAAAAAATAACTCAACTACCTTTGAAATAACTATATTTTATAACTAGAAGAAAATATGTAATAAAGTTAATGATTGAATTTTATTGTGCTTATGAAAGTTTTACAAGTTTTACTAAATACTTCTTAGTTTAATTAAATATATATTATTTATATATCAATAAACTAATATAATAATGGTGGTTGATTAACTATAACTTTAACTACTTGAAATAAATATTTATGTAAATGATTGTTTAATTATTTTTAATAATTTTAAGTGTTGGAAATTAGTAATACTAATTGTCAAAATTTTCTCAGAAAAAAAGAAAGCTAACGAAGAAAACAGTGTAAAACTTTTAAAAGTTAGCAAAGTTTTGTTAAATGAAAAAACAGCAAACCAAATTAGTAAACAAGTAAAAATAAAAGTTTCAGTTTTAAATACTCTAAAGTGGCTTTCCATCTCAAAACTTTTTAGTCTCCAAGAAATTTTCAAAACTTCTTTACGCCTCATTGAACGTTGGTTTACAAGTGTTGCTGATTCAAAAGACTTTCTTGAGCTAGATTTTAAGTCTGTAGCTGCAATATTAAACAGTTCTGAGCTATTAATTGATTCGGAGCTGCAAGTATTCAATGCAATGAATGCCTGGTTGAATCATAAAAGTATTGAACGAAGTAAACATGCGAAGTATCTCTTGCAAAGAGTTCGGCTTTCATTGCTAACAGAACATGCTTTGAACAGTATGGTAGACAAGAATATGTGGATAGTGAATGACTTCGAGTGTTTTGACGTTGTAAAGAAAACTATCAGAAACAAGAAAGAGTTTAAATCTAACAAGGCTTCGTCTAACAATAGGCACTGTAGCCAAGATAGTTTTAACTTTGTTGTTGTCGGTGGTCAAACAAAACTTCAAGTTCTCAAAGATTGCTTTACTGTTGACGCTAACAATCTTTCCAAAGTAAGCAACTTGTCAGAAATCAATCATGCGCGAATAAATCACGATGTTTTTTGCATCAAGGGTGAAATTTACGCGCTGGGTGGCGACTACGATTATTATGACAAGGACAAAGACAGATGGGACCCGGTGACACCCGTTGAAAGATACTCACCTGCCACTGACACTTGGAGCATTGTGAGTAAAATGCATGACGACCGTGTTTATTTTAGTGCGTGTTCGTTTATTGATAAAATATATTGCATTGGAGGACGCGACTATTCTAGAAACACATTTAGAAACTGTCTCGAGTTCAACACGGCGAACTCAATTTGGAGGGAAGTTACCAGAATGAACTCGGCGAGGGAGAACGCGTCGTGCGCCGTGTTCGAAGGAAGAGTCTTCGTCACTGGTGGTTATAACAACAACGAAGGAAGATTAAACAGTGTCGAGGCGTACGATCACATTGCTGATACATGGACAAACATGCCCAACATGGTCGAACGAAGGGTGTTCCACAAATCGGTCGCACACAAGAACAAGTTGTTTGTGTTTGGCGTTCTGTTTTCAAACAGTTTTGAAGTTTACGATTCTTTTTGCGGGAAATTCGTTTTGTTGCGCGCGCCTCCTGGGAATTTTTTGTCAAATGTTTACAGATGTGGCGTCACATCATTTGGAAGCAAGGTTGTTTTTTTCTGTTCTGCAAAACAAAAGGTCTTTCTTTATGACGTAGAAAATGACGTGTGGTCGGAAGACGTTTGCGAGGCAACCCAGGATGTTTACAGATTTTCTTGTGCTAAATTGCCAAAACCATAGTAAAAATGACGGAGTAACCGGTCATCAATAGTTAACAATTAAAGTAGTTTTGTTGCTACCATAAAGTTTTACTTTAAATTTTTATTGTGCTTTATTAGAAGTTTATACTCATTTTGTTTTTATAAAAAGAAAAAAAGTAGTAGAATAAGAAGTTAATCAAGGTAAGTAAGCTTAACTTGTTATTGGTAAATTGGTAAAAATACCTTCAGAAATATATAAAAGAAATAGTGTTTAATATTCATGTTGTCTAGAAAAGTTCAGATAAAGTGAAAAATGAATGAAAGCATTACACTTGAAATCATTGTTAAGGCTTTAAGATTTCCTGATTGAAAAAGAATTATAAGTGTGTATTAAAAATTTTTGTTTTGATTTACAAAAAGTTGGTCTCAAATTTAAGCATAATGCTTTAATTGTAAAAATATTACTGAGAAATATATAAAATTAAGCTTTTTAATTCTTTACTTATACCATATGATTTTAATAAAAAAGATTATGTAAAGATGTTTTTCTATTTGAATTATTAATTGTAATAATCAATAATAAAATAATTTGAATCTTAGCAAATAAATCATATGATGAAATACAGTTATTTGAAGTAAAAACTGTAAATTAACACTATCCATTTTTTTTTTGGCTTTAAGATACAAGTTAATGATTGTTGCTGGATTACTGAAAAATTTTAGCTCACACAAACCTATTCACATAAACTTTGAAAGTTTTGATAATATTAATAGAACTAAAATGGTCAACAAATAAATAAAATGCAACACCAGAGCTAAATTTACCTTTGAAAGTAAAAAATAAACAAACGCATTAAATTCAAAATTTATTTAAACTGAGATGCATTACTATGTTCTCAGAGAAACATTTTAGTTTGAAACTGTAATCATTGTTAAGGTTTTCAGACTTCCTGATTGATAAAAAAACCAAAAGTGTGTAGTATTACTTTTTGTTTTGATTTCCAAATAATTAGTTTCAATTTTAAGCATAATGTTTTAATTGTGAAATATAATACTGAGAAATATATAAAACTAAGCTTTTTAACTCTTTACTTACTACATATAATTTTAATTAAAACGGTTCAGTTAAGAAGTCTTTTTATTTGAAATATTAAATGTAATAATCATTAAAAAAATTATTTAAATCATAGCAAACAAATTATATGATGAAATTAAATTATCAGAAGTCTAAACTGAAAATTAACACTATCCATGTTTTTTGATCACTTTAAAATTCCACTTTATGATTGTAGCTAGATGACTGAAATATTTTATTCACACAAATCTATTCACATAAGCTTTAAAGTTTTAATAGTAATGGTACTAAAATGGTCAACAAATAAAAAGAAATACAAAACCAGAACTAAACTTATCTTTACTTTTGATGTTTATAACTTGAAATAAATTTAAAAGTTTAACTTGGTTTTTTTAACAACCTTTAAATTCTATGCACCTTTAAATAAGTTTAGTGCACCGCAAAAGTATTGTGAATCCCAAAAACAATTAATTATGAATATTTCTTCCTACTTAAGCAGAACAAGAAAGTATAATATAATTAATAATTATATGTTAGAAAAGTTTTATTCACAAAAGTCGGTAGTACAACAATGCTACTTTAAATGACTTTCAAGTTTTATAAAAAAAAATAGAAAAATAATGTTTCAGGGAAACTTTAAAATCACTATTTTAATTCATAATAAATATTTTTTACTTAAATTCAACTTAAATTTTGATACTTTTGTAAAACCTGTTGTAAGCACATAGTTAAACTTTTAAACAGTTTGACTAAGTGACATTACAAACATATATATGCTTTTTTATCCTAAATCGAGATAATAAACATCAAAAAACTTCTATTTTAGCAAAGTTTATAAAACTATACTTAATTACCTTGAAATTCATCTTTGTTTAAAGTGAATTTTACAATTGCAGTCAAAAATTCAAGATTGTTTTTCTTCATTATATAATTTAAAGATATAAAAAGTATAAAACTATTTCAAATTTAAAGTTCACAGTATTTGGGCTTAAATATTTATATATGCACACTTTAGCTGAGTAAAGTAACTTGAAACACATTTTGAAAACTGAATGTATTGTTTATTAAACGACAAATAAAGGCGCTTAAAATATTTAGTCCTAAGACCTGGTGCACTAAAAAACCTTTCGGTATTCGAGTCGCACACCTCTTCGATACCTTTTAACGTATTGTCAAGAAAAAATTTTTGATTTTCTGTACTTGATTTCCAAAATTAAGATATCCTTGATTTTCAAACTTAAGTTGTTTTATTTTTTTTAACTTACACAAAGTCTACTTACTTCAAGTGCTAAAATTAGACTGAACTGACAAAAGTACTACTTTGAACAAAACTGACATTTAAAAATTAACCTGCTCTTTTTTACTATTCATCAGGGCTAAATTGCCACAACAAATTTGAGTCTTCTTACTTATTATCTTATATTCTAACCGTACTTCTTAATTATCAAAGTGTGTTATATAAAATTTTTACTTTCGAATAATTTAAATAAAAAATCACAAAATTAGTAACAACTTAAGTTTCTAAAAACCAAAATACTTTTTTTTGGTTTTGTAGTTTAGTGAAAACAAAAACTTTTGCAACACCCTACAAAACAAAGATGTCCTGAAAACTAGTTCTTAAATGAAATAAATAGTTAGTTAAACAAAACAAAAATTTACTCAATAAGCATATGTTATTAGTTTTCTCAGTAAAAGATAACGTATGAAAATAAAATTAGAACAACGATAATTTACATATCTTTTATATCACCTTAATGTAACGTAGCTGTTACTTAATGCAATGATTTAACTTCTTAGTAAGTACTTTGTATCTTTTCCTATAAAACACATTCCAATTAATAACAAAAGAAATATTTTGATAATTAAACTTCAATTAAACTTTCGCATTCATTCTATTGAAGGTTTCATATTATTAAAGACAGGTAATTTTTAAACAAATATAAAATACTCACCTAGTTTGATTTCACCAGTGTTTGTCTGTTAGGTTTTTCCAAAGTTCGTAGAACTCAGCTTTTAAATGTTTTGTACAATAACTCTCACATTGTTGAAATGTTGATAATTGTTTTATTTGTTTAAAAATACTTTGATGCATATTTATTTAAATATACTTGAAAAACTTTTTAATTTCAAATAAGTAAAATATTATGCTTAAACAAAGTATAAGTTAGTTTGTTGTTGTATACATAAAAAAATATTAAGTGCTGAGATCTATATAGGTTAAAATAAAAAATTCATATCTCGCACTTAGTAACATTGGGTTTTAACAAAAAAAAGACTGTAAACGAATGAAAAAACAGTCGCAATTAGAAAAAAAATTAAATCAAATAATATAAATAGTACCATTAACATAATATTTTTAAATATGTTAAAACAAAATGTAAAATATTACAAAAATACTTCAAAAACTTTTAGTCAATTATAAACTATATTAATCATATATACACCGTTTAAACCTAGTTACATACAAAATTCTACGTTTAAAAAAAAATTCTTTATAAAATCCTGATTTTTTTTGAATATCTTTACCTTTTAGAAACAAAGTAAAAAGTCTGCATTTGTTTACTTTTAAATATAAGTTGCTTATCTAACCGATGTAACTTTATGATAATTTTATTTAAAATATTTTTTTATTATTATATTTTGCTTAAGAGCAGCAAACAGGAAAGTGACTTTCAATGCTACTTTAAATAACTATCTTAGAGAAGTTTAAAAAACTTTGTTTAAATTTACTGATGAAATTTTCAGCATTTATACTGTAATGTAAACACTTCTAACAGTTTGCTATAAGCTTTTTTATAAGCTATAAGCTTTTTTGAATTATTGTTAATTAAAATAGTTAATGCACTACGGAAAATCTTCAATACTATATGTTTTTATCAGGAAACGCAGTTACTTAAATACTCATAAAATTTTAAATATATATCTACGTTTTAACTTATTAACTTTTTTCGGTTGTGACTGACTGATTAGTCCTAATAAGGACGAAACCGGCCTCATTCTACCGAAAGCTTTAAGTCTGATGATCGAATTGGTATGATCAAAACTTACGTCAACATTAAAAAGTAATTAAATTTTACTAAAAAAAAAGAAAAAGTTCAACATGGCCTCAAAGAAAATAATATACATTTCAAAAGTGTCACAAAGCTGTATTCTTTTTCACAGAACTTTTACATTTGCAAAATATCCACAATGTATTTGTAGTTTGTTTCCCGATCATTGCTGAATCTCAAAACTCTTTAAACTAAACTGGATCTTTCAAAAGAAATGTTGGTAAGTTCTGAGTTTTTCATAGATACAGAACTTCAAGCATAAGAATAGCAGTTCTAAGTGGCTTGAGTATTTATGATAGTACTACTTACAACTACAGTAACCTCTCGCTTATTTACGCACGTTAGGTCCGCAGAAAAAATGCGTAAATGTATGAGAGATCGTAAAGATACGAGAGGTACCAAATATACTTACTATAATGGCTGTTCTTTAATATTGCTTCTATTTAAAGGAGACTGGGATTTTCTTACTTTTAACAATTTGTTTACTTTATTTATAAATATGAAAACAAAAGATAAAACTATACATATATAAAAATTAAAGATTTGAGTTTGTATAAAATAATAATGCTTAAAAAAATTACTAATTCCAATAATAAGTAGATTTTTAAGTAATAGAAAATTAGTGATATGTTTACTAAAAAAACAATTGAGATTTGTGTTTAGTGCAAGATCTATATTTATTAAGTATCACTGCTACTTTTTGCTAGGAAGTTTCATTATATTTCTTTAATAGATGTTTATGAATATATAGGGCAAGAGTGCTGTATTATTTATATGTGTTTTAAAATCTCATTATACTTTCATTATTTAACACAGTCATATTTTTTTCAGAATTTTAATTTAATCTCTTATTGTTAACACAATTTCTGATATACTGAGGTATAACTAAATGTTTACCAATTAGTCAAGGAACATAAGTCTAAAGATATAGAGAGGTGAGGTAGCATTAAAAACATTTTTTAAATTAAAAATATACAAAAAACCTAGTTTTTGCAATATTAAAAAAGACTTAGTTTTCTAAAATGCGTAACTAAACGAGAGTGCGTAACGTCACGAGTGCGTAAAGATGCGAAAGGTTACTGTATATTTATTCTGTGGTTAATAATAATATAGATAATCAACCAGCATTAAATACATAAGTAGTGAAGTTAAAACAAAAGATTTATATTAAAAACATATCAAATACTAAAAAAAGCGAATAAATATGGAGAAATAAATGAAAACAATTTTTTAAATATACGGTAAAGAATAGAATATACCGTAATAATTAATATATATTTCAACATTTGTAAATATTCCGTCAGAAAATATCCTTACACAACTGCCTTTGGTAATTTTGTGATAGTATCTGTTTTTTTTTTGTTATGTGTATAAGTCATTAAATTTTAAATTAAAAAATAGAGTTTAGTCTAGTTTGCGGGGATTAACCTCTCTTCTAATTAAAAATTTAATTCTAATCAATAACTGTTATAGTAATCTTTAACATAATATATAATTGAAATAAACTTATTTACTTTTCAACTTCTAAGGCCAAAAATAGTTTAACATATTACTATCTTTTATGTGCCTATAATACAACTGGTCTTTGCATAAAGTCTATGTAAAGTACGTAAGAATCGTTTTCAGTTAATCACGCGGAAAACTGTTTTAAACAATTACATCCGGGGTGTCTAGTAATGATGGTAACCTCATTAAAAAACAGTTAACACCATATACATTTATCAGATAACTTTTGAGTTTTTTAAGTGATAATTGTTAGGCAATATAACTCGGAAAGTTAAATTGTAGCTAAACATTTATTTAAATATATAACAAACAAAAGTTTTATACAGCCGTTTCGTATACGAGTATAAATATCTCATGTATTTCTCAATAAAGCTCAAGTTTATTAAACATGGTTTACCGAATTAATTTAAATGTTTTTTATAATTTTTATAAGTTTTATAACTTCTAAGTAATTTTATTAGAATTTAATTTTTTTATACGTAAAATGATGAAGTACTAATGAAGATTTTTGTGCAGTAGCTAAGTTTGAATAACTCGCTAATTTTATTTTTGTTACTGGTTTAAGAATCTGTGCATTTTGAAAACGTTTTAGTGATTGAAAAAGTTTTTGCGCGTGCACGAGCTGTTCTAGACTTGAATAAAAAAATTTAATTAAAAGTAATCACTAAATCTTTTTCAAAATGCACAAGTTCTTAAACCTGTAACACAACTAAAATCAGCGTATTTTTCAAACTTAGCTTACAGCACAAAAACCTTCATTATTACTTCATCATTATACTTATAAAAATTAATTTCTAAACTTCTGTAAAACATGACAATAAACTTGAGCTTTACCGATGAATACATGAGATGGAAATATTTCATATACGAAACGGCTGTATAAATTTGTGGTTTGTTATATAATTAAGTAAAAGATATTTACATATATATATATATATATTATTGTAATTTATAACGTATAACTATTCAGTTTAGACTGTAATATTTTACTTCTAAGACAACACCAATGTACTGAACAATTTATCCATTTTCTTGAATATATAAAACAGTTATTTTGATTTTTTTTATTGCATAATAAACGCAAAACTGTATTACAATAAACTAAAATAAGTATCACATTGCTGCCAAAAATATACATATTACATGTATTCGAAGCATTTCAAAAATTTTAGAGAATATCAGTTTTGAGTGAAATAAAAGACCAACCAAAAGCACTAAAAATTAGAACAAATTATGAAACACTAATTTAAACAACAAACAGAGTAAGTTATTTTATTTCAAATGCATGTGTTAACCCCTTTCCGCTTGTGAATAGAACAAAAAGTAAGGATTTAGAATCTGATCACCAAACCGCTTCAGTTGTTCGACTTGACTGCCATCAATCACGTAAATAGTCATGTCGTCCAACAAATACGACTGATTTCCAATTTTACCACTCGCCATGTAGTGGCCAGAGTTCGAAGTTTCTCCAATGTGATAACAAACCGCGTACAAATTGTATTCCGTTTCTGTATCCGTTTCAAAGTATTCATTCAACTTGAAACCGAGAGGGAATCTGACCTCTATTTTGTTCAAACTTTCGTTGCTATACGACAGTTGGAAGACTAACACCGGTGGAAAACCAATTACCTCTGTAGTTTTCAAAGCCTTATCACAACAACTATCCTCCTTGCTTTCTTGACAATAAAATTTAATTTCTTCATCTTTTTCAAAGTCTTTCACAAGTTCTTTCAGACTAATGTGACTACAATTTAAAGAAAAATTAAGCCGAAGATGGTCACAGTCATTTTTAACCCGATCTCTCGGTCTTGGATTTTCACAGTTTTCGTCAAATATGTAACCAGACTCAACTTTACATTTAAACAGTTTTTTTGCTTCATCACCTAAACTGTCGCGTAGTATTATAAAAAACTGACCGGCATCTTGTTGCTCATTATTATTAAAGTTTTGATACTCTTCTTTTAGTGCTTTAATGAAATCACCTGGGTTAATTAATTTCTTATCACCTTTCATTTCTTCAACTAAATCCGCAAAATTCTTAGCTAAGCTGCCTACTTGCAAAACATCCTTATTTTGTTCAAAAGAGTCAACTAGCTCCACCGTGTTAAGCATGCATTGGAGCATGGCGTTAATGTAGCAAGTGTTGGTATAATAAAGCAATCCGCACACACCCCTTACTTTAGTGGTTAATTTACTTAAACGTTGCATGATTCCAGTGTTCTGCTTATTAGTTCGCGATATTATTGGTTGTCCAGAAATATCACCAATATTATTTGTTACTGGACATTTTCCCGCGACAGTGTTTCTATGAGAAGAGCCTCGTCGTTTCGCTTGTGTAGCAGGAATATTCGGACGGGTTCTTCCAGTACCTCCTATCTCAATACCAATGTTTTCATAATCATCAGACGCTACAGCTGTATTAGGACTGAACAGAAGTTCTTCAATAGCACAGACAACGTCGTAGTTGCCATTAGACTCTGCAAACGCGCACAATTCCCTAATTGCTTCGTTCAGATTGTTTTCGTTTTCTTTTTTTGATTTTTTTGATTTTTTGGCTATCATCTCGTAGGTTCTACTTCTTTTCTTTAACTTGTTTTTGACTTTTAAGTGTTTAGCCCGGCCTAAAAGCTCAAATATTGCAGAAGCTAGGCTGCTTTGACTTTTTCAAAACAGATTGAACTGCTCAATGACATTTCCTGGAGCGCAACCAAAGATAACACCGTTGTTGACAAACTTTAATTCGTCTAACAAAGCTGCTTGTTGGGTGGTTTTTGGGTTCTTACTTGGGTATGAACTCTTTCTCATTACTTTAAAACTCACAAATACCTGATTGAAATTAGTTAAAGTTCAAAAATTTTTTCAACTGAATGAATTAAACAACCCTTATTATCTAATAACTCTTTAATTAGGTTTTTAAATTCTTGTTATAATTTATTGCTAAGTTTACTATTGTTATAATTTATTGCTTAACTTACTTGGGTATGAACTCTTTGCCATCACTTTAAATTTTCACAAATACCTGATTGAAATAAATTAAATTTCAAGATGTTTTTAAGTAATGAACTAAACAACCTATCTTATCTTAGCACTTTTAATTAAGTTTTTAAGTTCTTGGTATAATTAATTGCTAAATTTATTACATTTTAATAAAATCTATAATAACACCACAGTTACATGACACCTCAAACTCTTATAAAACTTTTTAATTAACAAATGTCCATGTAGGCCAAACTGCTACATAAATATTTTTTAAATGATTAGAAAAAAAACTTGCAATTTTTTTATAAAACAACTCAAAATTTTACGCATTTTAATACTTAAATTTGAATTATAAGTATTTTAGCTCTAAGCCACTCAAAACCACTAACTTTTGAGAAAAAATATCAACCATAATCATAAAAGGTTTAAAGCTTTCAAAAAAAATTAAATTACCAGAACATAAATTAAATTGTTACCACTGTTAGTTTTCACGTGAAAAATATTTTTAAACAAATAAACTTTAAACAGCACTTAGTGGAAACTTTTGGTTTAAATTATAAAAGTAGGTTTTGAGCATCATTAAATTATTAAACTTTTATACAATTTTACTTTTTATGATATGAAGGAAACAAACATAATCCTTAATGGTACTTGAAATTTTAAAGACAATTAACATCAATTATTAAGCGTTTTAACAAGAAATACGAAGAGTGAAAAAAACCCTAAATATATTTTTACTTAGTATTAAGTTGAAATGATCATGGTTGCCAATATGGAATTATTTATTTTAAGATAAGTAGTTTTAACATTAAAAGCTTTATTCTAAATCACTTGACAACTTATAGTATTATTTAGACATTCAGTTTTAGTATGTATAAAACCAAAACAGCTCAAAAACGAAAGTTAGAAATATATTTTAAGAATTAAAAAATAGTCTTAATATCACAACTCTAATTATTTTATCACAAAAGCTAAGAAGTTATTTGCTTTTTAAAGCTTTCTCTTGAAATTATAAAGATTTTGCGTACCTACTAATAAATTTTAAAAATTAGGAATAATCTATGTAAATCAAAGATTTAAAATTGAACTTTTATCAAAATAACAAGTTATAAAAACTTTTAAATGATATTTTTTAAATGCTTAACTGTCTGTTTTATAAGTTGTGAATTTTACTATTAAAAAATTTAATATTAACTAGTTTATAATTGAAAAACATACTAGAGTTGCATAAGAAGGTTTAAGAGATAAAAAATTACTTATTAATATATTAATTTGTAATTATTAGTTTTATTTAGAAGTATAAATAAATAAATTTGTTTAGTTTACAAACGAACTTTATGTTTCTTAATTATACACATTTAGAAAAAGAAAAGAAATTTTTCAAAAGTTTCCTGCTGTACTTTCTCGACAATAAAAATAAAATGTTGTAGGAAACTTGTTTATTGTAAAGATAAAAAATATTAACATTTTAAATATAATACTTGCCGCAATCAAAGAGTTTCCAATTAACAAAAGGACATTTTGAAATGTTTATTTGTTTTAACTAGATTGTATATGCTGTTTTTACATGATTGTTATGTTCTTACTTAAACGAAAATGTTCTTAAAAAACCTATAGACAGTAAACTATTTTTTTTTAAACTAATTTGTTTTAATACAATGGTTTGAGACATAACAACTAACGAGGAAAATATTCTTGCAACTAGTTATCAAAATAAAATTTTGAAATATTATTACAAGTTTATATAATATATTTTTTAATTTATATTTAATTTACAAAAATAAATGCTAATTTATGAAACTAAAATTCGTTTAGAATCAGTGAAACTTATGAGTTTATATCTTTTTAATAAATATTAACGTATAAGAACTATTCTGATTTTTTTTTATTAATTTTGTTTAAAAATACTTAATTTATTGATTACTTCTAAAATGTTTAATTAATACAAAAGTATTTATAAAAGCTTAGACTGAAATATTTTGAATTTTATCATACGTCTTAACTATACTAGCTAATTATTTAAAACAAATTGCAGTATTTGTTAATTTTTGACATCCGTTTATTTAACGTGATAATAAAAACACCAGAAATCCAGCTGCGAACATTAACAATACAAAAATTATCTTTATATAAAAATCAATAAAAAGATGAAGATTTCAAATATCATGTATGAGGAAAAAAAAATCAAAGCTTTAATAAATAATAAATATGTTAGCTTTAAAAACATTTCAATGGTGTATGTGTAGAAATTAAACAAAGAAGTTTTAGGTTTTAGACTTTACCAACGAGAAGTTTAAGTTATTTATAAGGTTACTAAAAAAAACGATTTCTTCCAAAAAACACAATCATGCATCGATAAACCAAAAATATAAATTATATTTAATTAAAAAACTTTTTATAAAGCACAATAAAAATTTAAAGCAAAAACTTTATGGTAGCAACAAAACTACTTTAATTGTTGACTATTGATGACCGGTTACTCCGTTATTTTTACTATGGTTTTGGTAATTTAGCACAAGAAAATTTGTTAAGATGTTGGGTTGCCTCGCAATCTTTTTCCGACCACACGTCATTTTCTACGTCATAAAGAAAAACCGATGCGTCTACAGAGCAGAAAAAAACAACCTTGCTTCCAAATGAAGTGACGCCACATCTGTTAACAAATAACAAAAGATCCCCTGGCGGCCTGCGCAACAAAACGAATTTCCCGCAAAAAGAGTCGAAAACTTCGACACTATTTAACAGCAGACCGCCAAACACGAACAATTTGTTCTTGTGGGCGACCGATTTGTTGAACACCCTTCGTTCGGCCATGTTGGGCATATTTGTCCATGTATCAGCAATGTGATCGTACGCCTCGACACTGTTTAATCTTCCTTCGTTGTTGTTAAAACCACCAGTCACGAAGACTCTTCCTTCGAACACGGCGCACGACGCGCTATCCCTCGCCGAGTTCATTCTGGCAACTTCCCTCCAAGTTGAGTTCGCCGTGTTGAACTCGAGACAGTTTCTAATTGTGTTTCTAGAACAGTAGCGTCCTCCAATGCAATATATTTTATCAATAAACGAACACGCACAAAATTTAACACGATCGTCATACGTTTTACTCACAACGCTCCAAGTGTCAGTTGCAGGTGAGTATCTTTCAACGGGTGTCACCGGGTCCCATCTTTTTTTGTACTTGTCATAGTGGTCGTAGTCGCCACCCAGCGCGTAAATTTCACCCTTGATGCAAAAAATATCGTGATTTGTTCGCGCATGATTGATTTTAGACAAGTTGCTTGCTTTGGAAAGATTGTTAGATTCGATAGTAAAGCAATCTTTGAGAATTTTATATTTACCTTGAAAATATCTTCGACCGCCGCCAACAACAAAGCTAAAACTATCTTGGCTACAGTGCCTGCTGTTAGACAAAGCCTTGCTAGATTTAGACTCTGTCTTGTTTATTATAGTTTTCTTTACTACTTCAAAACACTCGAAGTCCTTGACTATCCACATATTCTTGTCTACCACACTGTTTAAAGCAGGAACTGTTAGCAATGAAAGTCGAACTTTTTGCAGGAGATACTTCGCATGTTTACTTCGCTCATTACTTTTATGATTCAACCAGGCATTCATTGCATTGAATACTTGCAGCTCCGAATCAATTAATAACTCAGAACTGTTTAATATTGCAGCTACAGACTTAAAATCTAGCTCAAGAAAGTCTTCTGAATCAGCAACACTTGTAAACCAACGTTCAATGAGGCGTAAAGAAGTTTTGAAAATTTCTTGGAGACTAAAAAGTTTTGAGATGGAAAGCCACTTTAGAGTGTTTAAAACTGAAACTTTTATTTCTACTTGTTTGCTAATTTGGTTTGCTGTTCTTTCATTTAACAAAACTTTGTTCACTTTTAAAAGTTTTATACTGTTTTCTTCGTTAGCTTTCTTTTTTTCTGAGAAAATTTTAACAATTATTATTACTAATATTCAGCACTTAATGCTTTAAAAGTATTAAAAATAATTAAACAATCATTTACATTAATATTTATTTTAAGTAGTTAAAGTTATAGTTAATCAACCACCATTATTATACTAGTTTATTGATATATAAATAATATATATTAAATTAAACTAAGAAGTATTTAGTAAAACTTGTAAAACTTTCATAAGCACAATAAAATTCAATTATCAACTTTATTACATATTTTTTTTTAGTTATAAAATATAGATATCTTCAAAGGTAGTTGAAATATTTTATTTTAATTGATAAAATAACTATAAATCTTTATCATTAAAATCTATATCATTTAAAAAATAATTATTAAAAATTTGGAGTTAACTAGCGCGACGAACTGATAGTGATTTATTTATTATTTAGTTTCGGTTGGTAGTAAAACTACAAAAATCTTGAACATAACTACAACAGAACTTATATGAGATAAAAACTTTAAAGTTTATCAGTGCATTTTCTAATCATTTATCAATTAAATTGTATTATTTTAAAAATACAATTGTAACTCTGCGATATGTAAAGTAATAATGTTTGTGATACATTTTTAATTCTGTGTAAAAAACTAGATTTTAATGATACTTTTATTTTATATTATGTACAATATTAATTTTTTATTATATTTCTTGTTTTAGGTAAATATTAATTTTTACTTTTTTTTTAAATCGACCCCTAACGGCTGGTTACTCAGACTTTAGAGATTTGGTTTTTTATTAAAATCAATTTTTCAATTTACAAACAAAAAATAATATTTGAGATCATCATAATACTAATTTTTCACAAAAAAATATTTTAAAATCTTAATAGAAGGTTTTTATTAAAACTTTTAAATGCAATTTTGCTTTAAACCTTTAAATTAAGAAATATCTATCTTCAGTAATAAACACATACATTTAAAGAGTAACTGTAATTATTTATTTGGTTTGTTAAACCACTAACACTTTATAACTTAGTATTTTGGAGAAATTTTTTAGGTTTATACAGTTTTTTAGTTAGTTTTACTGTAATTGTAAGGTTGAACATTAATGGCAATTAGTTAATAACTTTATGATCTATATCTATATCTAGTTATCTAGTTAATAACTTATCTATCTATATCTATATCTATCTAACTCTATCTCTAGATATCTAATTTTATATCTAATTTATAAATTACTTTAATAATATAATAACTTGATTTTAAATGTAAAAAAATAACAATTTTTTTTCGAGCTTTACCTACAGCGTAGATGTATATTTATTTCTTAAACAAATTGATTATTTTGGCTCAAGCCTAAATGGTAAAAAAAATCAACTTTTTTGTCCTCAGTTTTCAACAAATTAGAGGAATTTAGAGCAACTACAACAGCTAGGTTTTAAAATTATTTTCTAATTATTTTAACATTTACATAAAGTCAATCATTATGTTTGTTTCAAAAATGATGTTTTAATTTCTACACTTTTGAATGTAGTTGAATTGCTATTATAATTTAGTCTTATAATTTAATTAATTTCATTTAAGATAAAAAATCCACCTAGATCCACCACATCAACTTTCTGCCTAGTATTTTCTTTGCACAGATCGAGAAAACCAAGCTTTTTATATTTTGCAAAAAACTTCTCATCAGTTGTTGATGAAACTAGTTTTCGTTTAACTATACTTTTGCTCATATTTTTATTTTAAAGTCTGCAATATTAAATACTGTTTAACATAGAATAAGTGTAAGGTATTGGTTGTCGAACACTCAGTATATTAATAATACTTACCATAGTTTAATTCAACCTTTTTTTAACTAATATCTTATAAATACTAAATGCTACTTTGGTCTACTTTAAATAAATCAGACAGACAGTTTAAACAATGTATCTATTACAGAAAACAAGCACAAAACAATATACAAAATCCCCATTTCAAAATTTAAGTTATTTTATAAATAGCTTTGAAATAAATAAAATATAATAAGTTATAGTGTAGTAACTATACAACAATTAAAGAATTTTTATATACTTAATTCTATTTAAGAGACTAAAATTTATGACTGAAAACAACTAACTGTAGCTTATATAAAAACTGTTAGTGAGCAATAAACTATGTAAGGCTTAAAAAACTATTAAAAGTTTGTATCTAACTCAAAAATTTAAAGCAATTAGAAATACATTTAAATATAAACTTTATTTTCAAACAACACCTACAATAAACATGCAACCAAATAAGTTCAAATGGAATTATTTTAGTAGATCCCACTCTCCGATACACAATACACAACTAACTGCACAAGTGAATGTAATTGTTGAGTTTTTTCTGGAACTTCGTCAGAATTTTTCACGTCTCACTAACCCTCGTTCTGATTGGTTCAAAATGTTGTGGTTGGGTGGTTTAACAGTTGACTTCCATATAGGATCATTATTGTTTGACTCTACATACTCAAACAATGAATAGTTCAAGTAAATTAAAAGCATTTTCAAAACGGTAACCAAGTACTTAATAAAAAAAAACTTGTCTAAAAATAATAATCTTTTATCTTAGGAACAGTATCTAAGTTAACCTGTGTTTTACAAACGAGCATGAAATCTGAAAAATATTAAAACTAGCCTAAGTACGCCTTAATTAAAAATCCTAATTATCCTGAGTGCGGACCAACCCTGTTTTTCAAACCAACTACATGCCTTTGCTTAATTCTTACTAACTTGAATTTCACACACTAAACATTTGGTTAGAAGCAGAAAAAACTTTTAGCTACAACTTAGATTTAAAGTTAGTCCTTTAATAATAATCAACGATATAAAATCGAAATTAAACTAACACACTTATTTTAAGCTGATACCATATTTTAATGTAAATATCATACTATACCTATGACAATATTGTTCTAAATAAATATTTCAAAACCAGACTTAATTGTTTAAATAGGGTGAGAAACAAGACCATACTTATATTACATTCAAGAAAAACAGGTAAAGAAAAACTAATAAGTCATTAATACATTGTCCACCTCAACCTAATATACTTATATTTATATCAGGGTCACATTAGTTTGAATCACAACCTTATTATAAAATGACAGCAGGAGTTTAATAGCATGAATTAGTCAAACAAGCAACAAAGTGAAGGAATATTTGAAAGTGATAATCACTAAAATTCAATTTTGTTATAATTTTCAGCTATAATGCAAAGAACTTTTAAATATTATTATCTTTTTTCTTTTTCTTCTTTGAAGTAAAAAAGTAAAAACATTATTTTGTTTAACAAATATTTTTTTGTTTCACAGGAAATTAAAACTTTACTTGTCATTGTGAGATTAAATCTTCAAATAGTTCTAAATAAAGAATCAATTTTTAGAGCCAAGACTCAAGGATGTTAGTAAAATATATAATATAATTTCTATTTTTAATCATTATAATATAAGTTCTGTTAATAAAATTGTTGTTAACTCTTAGAAAGTGAATTTTTAAAAAATTGAAAACTTTTGTTGCATTTTTGAGTTAAAATAAGTAAATTATTGATTTTTAAATGAGTATAATTATCAGACTGACTTTTCTTAAAACCAAAATGATTAGCACGAGTGACCTAAATAATAAATTGGTAAAATCCAACTAGGCAGGGTCATCTAGGGTTTTTTAAAATATCTGAAAAATAAACTGTTAAAGCCAGAAGATAAACAATATAAATAGTTGATCAGTACTACCCAAAAACAACAATATGATAACAAAAGGAATTAAGATCAAAAACAAAAAATACATTTATTAAGAAAAAATATTTCAATATCATCAATGTAGACTGAGGATTTAAGTAAAATATCATATTTTGCCTAAATTAAAAAAAATCATTAAAATTCATAGGATAGCAAGAAAGTTCAGAATTTTCAATCTAACTTGAGTGTATTAACTCTGAGTAACACTAAATCTTTTGACTGAAAATTACAAGGGTTTCTTCTGTTTAAAGCAAAAAGTTATTCCGAGTGACTAAAACCTAGCCTGAGTTAACCAAACTTGTTTGATTAATACTGAGTTTTTTTTTAATAAAAAAAAAGTAGTAAAATATATAATTAATCAAAGTTAGTAAGCTTAAGTTGTTATTGGTAAATTGGTAAAAATACCTTCAGGAGTATATAAAAGAAGTATTGCTTAATATTCATGTTGTCTAGAAAAGTTAAGATAAAGTAAAAAATAAATGAAAGCATTAAACTTGAAATTACTTGAAACTGAAACTTTATTTTTACAGAGAACTTTTTAGCCTGAAATCATTGTTAAGGCTTTAAGATTTTCTGATTGAAAAAGAGTTTTAAGTGTGTATTAAAAATTTTTGTTTTGATTTCCAAAAAGTTAGTTTCAGTTTTAAACATAATGCTTTAATTGTGAAAATATTACTGAGAAATATATAAATTTAAACTTTTTTATTCTTTAATTGTTCCATATAATTTAATAAAAAAGATTATGTAAAGATGTTTATTTATTTGAGTTGTTAATTGTAATAATCATTAATAAAATAATTTTAATCATATGATGAAATTTAGTTATTTGAAGTAAAAACTTAAAATTAACACTATCCATTTTTTTGATTGGCTTTAAGTATCAAGTTCATGATTGTTGCTGGATTTCTGAAAAATTTTACTTCACACAAATCTATTCACATATGCTTTGATAGTTTTAATATGTGTGCAACATCAGGGCTAAAATGCAACATAAAGAAATGCAACATCAGGGCTAAAATTACCATTAAAAGCAAAAAATTATAAAAGCATTAAATTTAAAATTATTTTAAACTAAGATGCATTACTATGTTTTCAGAGAAACATTTTAGTTTGAAACTGTAATCGTTGTTAAGGTTTTAAGATTTCATGATTGAAAAAAAAATCAAAAGTGTGTAGTAATACTTTTTGTTTTGATTTCAAAATAAATGGTTTCGATTTGAAGCATAATGTTTTAATTGTGAAATATATTACTGAGAAATATATAAAACTAAGCTTTTTAATCCTTTACTTATTACTACATTAGGTTTAATTAAAACGGTTCAGTTATGATATTTTTTTATTTGAAATATTAAATGTAATGACCATTAAAAAATAAAATTTAGATTGCATTAGACTGTAAACCTTGTTAGGTCGTTTTTTCAGAGGGAGATTGTAATTCCACTGGGACGTGAACTTGGTACGCAGGACAGGCAGGCTGTCCAGCGCCCACTTTTTTGTCCTTTCAATGTCTCTTTCTGATCAGTTACTCCTTTTTTATCACACAGTTTTTATATAAATCTTCTACTTTTAGTTTATAATTTTCTATTGAAATGAAACTTTTTTGCATTCATTCTTGAATATGGTTGGTTTATATACAGTAATTAGAGTAGACAGGCGGGCGCCTGTATGGCCCAGCGGTTTGCCTCTGCGACTGCCGGCCCTGCGTCCCTAGCCCGAGTCCCAATGGCTGCTCTCTATGGGGACGACCACGCAAGCATATAAGAATGCGATTAGCTGCTAGCACCCTTGTTAGCGCGATGTGCATTATACTGTAAACCCTGTTAGGTCGTCTTTTCAGAGGGAGATTGTAATTCCACTGGGACGTGAACTTGGTACGCAGGACAGGCAGCCGAAATCAAACAGGCAGGCTGTCCAGCGCCCACTTTTTTGTCCCTTCAATGTCTCTTTCTGATCAGTAACTCCTTTTTTTCACAGAACTTTTATATAAATTTTCTACTTTTACATTATAATTTTCTACTGAAATAAAACTTTTTTACATTCATTCTTGAATATAGTTGGTTTATATACAGTGATTAGAGTAGACAGGCGGGCGCCTGTATGGCCCAGCGGTTAGCCTCTGCGACTGCCGGCCCTGCGTCCCGAGTGAATGTAAAAAAGTTTCATTTTAATAGAAAATTATAATATAAAAGATAAGATTTATATAAAACTTGTGTGATAAAAAAGGACTACTCTAATTACTGTATATAAACCATCTATATTCAAGATTGAATGTAAAAAAAATTCAATTTAGTAGAAAATTATATATAAAAAGTATAAGATTTACATAAAAATTGTGTGATAAACAAGGAGTTACTGATCAGAAAGAGACATTGAAAGGGATTTATTTGTAAAAGTTTATATGCATTAATTTCAGTTAAACAACAGTATGTGGACTAGAAACAAATTACTTTCCAAAATCCACACTTTGAAACACTTACTTTTGAGTCTTCAGTGCGACCTTTTTGAATAAATCTGTTCCAAAAAATGTTTTAATTCAATTATTCTGGCAAAAAAATGATTTTTTTAATAAATTTAAAAGTTTGTCCAAGTTGTCTCCCAATTGAAATATAGAGCATATGTTTAATGAATTTTATAACATTAACACCAATAGTAAAACTTAAAAACAGAAGCTTTTTTTCAAAAAATTTCAAACTTATTCAATTTTAGTTGTTTTTTATGTATTACCATATTTAACATCCCACTATTTATTACCACCACTTCGAGTTCTGGTAATTGGGACAGCGGTGGTGAACTCAAGCTGCTAAACTGCAATGAGGACACCATGGTGCAAACGTTGTATCAAACAGATCCCATCGGTACAATTGACATAAACATCACTGCCATAAGTAAGATTAAAAGTCAAATTAGATTAAGATTTGTAGTTTACTCTTACTTATGGAACTTTGTTATAAACTTTAAGTCTTCTAAGTCGGTTATTCTGTTAAGTACTTGACAAGACAATAAACAGTATCTTTGGTGTACTACTTACTAACCGAAAGGTTTTTTTTGTACACCAAGTCTTTGACCAAACTTTTAGAGTGCTTTATCTTTCGTTTAATAAACAATTGTCTAACTTTAAGAGTTTAGGAAACTTGTATCACAAAAAGGGCTAAAAATTGAAAATATATTCAACTATTCTCTTTATTTTTTTAAATTACAACAAAAAATTTTAACAATGATAATTTTTGCGTGATAATCACAAACGTATTAGATTTCGTATTTGTCAAAGCTAGTTTAAATAAGTTATAAAAATTTATTAATATACTACAAATAAAAAATTGTTATTGTTTCATCTTAAGTGGTTATTTTAATTCATACCGTTTTTTATATCATTCCAATCGACTGATGTATATAAGTTAAGTTTTTAAGATATTTAAGAGATCCTTCTTGTTCATATTTTCATACAAATCAGTTGAAAAAGTTTTTGTACTCCAACAAAACGATTCTCGAATTATAATAAAACATACTAACAACAAGTAGGTTTTTATCACTTTATGTTTTTTTTAATTCTGTGTAAAGCAGCTTTGGTTTGTATTGACACTAAACTAGTTTTTAAATAAAACTAACAATGAAATAAATTTTTACCTTTTAAATATTCAGTATTGGTAAAGTAAAAGTATTAAGCAGCTAATTTTGTAAAACAGTACAACTGGCCATTTAATCATATATTCAATTATATAAATTTATATTTATTCTAATATTTTAAATAAAACCTTATTATCTTCCAGAGTTATTCTCATTTCGTAAAAGTCTGAATTTTAATGCAACATTGTAATAGCTAATTAAGCTTTAGTTAGATACTTTGCTTTTTCACTGTTTCCAAAACTTTATATGACACCGCATTTTTTGATTAGTGTTATTTTGAGTTACAGAGGTATTTTGTAATTAAGAAAAGAGTAAAAATTAAATTTCTTTAGTCTAGAAACATTTTTTAAATGCTAATCTAAAGTATTTCCCCGGTAGTTTTTTATAAGTTACTTTAACTGACAAACATATCTTAAAGTCTTTGTTTAGGTATGCAAAAAAATAAAATCGATTTATAAGCTCTAATTCTTGTATTTCAAGTTAAACTTATATAAGACAAGTGTATATATAAAAAAAAATCAAGTTTTAACTTTAACGTTTAATTGTTGAAATACAAACAATAATAATATTAGGTTTTATGAGGCTATAAACCCTAATAATACTAAAGGTATATGCTTAATTTACTATTAAAACATAGAACAATTTTTTTTTAATATTTTAATTTTAAGTATATGTTCATATAAACTTGTAAAATAATATGATTTTTGCTTTTTTTAACTAACAAAGAATATTATAAAGATACATACATATATACTTTTTTAACTTAAATAAAGATATGTTGTTTTATATTTTTAAACTTGATATTTTTTTTTTCTGTTAAACAAACTATCAAAAACAAGTTAGCTGTTATAATTAATAAAACATAGTACTAAAAAAGTAGCACTGTTTTACTAAACTGTGTTTTTAAATTGTACAATATTTTTATAAGAGTATCACAACAGCAAACTAAACAACTCAGGTATAACTTTAATGCCTAAAGGTTCAAAATACATAAAAATTTGTTAAAAAAAATTTAATTCGAACTCAAGCTCAAATAAAACTTTGTATACTTTATAAACAAAAAAGAAGAATTAAATTTAATCCTAAAATTTTTAATAAGTGAGTTTTTTAAATTAATATTAGCTATTAATGTTGTCTATATATCAAATATATGATATACTGCATTTTATAAATGTTTAAATCTAAAGGAATGTTTTTTCTTAAAATTCTTGTTTATTCAAGCTCGCAAAGTCATGTGTTTTACTGATGCAAGTTTGATAGAGTTAAAGTAAGGAGAAAATAAAGAGCATTCACAAGTTTACTGATGCAAATTTGCATTACCGTATCACAGCCATTTATAAACTTTCATCAGTTTGAGCAGACATTCATTTTAGATTACCTTGCTTCAACTAACATGTATATTGTTGACATTTTCTTTTTTTTTTTCTTGTTTATTCTAAAGTTATTTTTTAATAGTTTTATTCTTTATAAGCAGTTTTTCAATTTAAATTCCATGTAGTTAAGTTTAATATCATTTTGTTGATTGTTATAGTATATTCTTTTTAGGTTTAATTTTTGTGCAAACATTTTGACCACACTTTAAGTATTTACTAAACTAAAGTTTATTTTTGTATTTGTTTGTGTTTGCAATTGTTCTCTATTCAAAAACATTTTCTTTCATGTTATGCCTATTTTTATGTATAGTAGCCTGAAGTATTATTTAGAATCAGCTCTACTTAGGTTGGAGGCAGTTTTTTTTTAAAGTAATTAAATATAATATAATCTTATACATTCTCAAAGTATATTGCTTTTAGATTTTATTCTTGTGTAAAAGTGTTGACCACACTTAAAGTGTTTTTTAAAGTATGATGTTCTTTATATATTTGTTATTGTTTGCAATTTTTCTTAAATACAATATGTTTATTCAAGTCATGCCTAGTTTTTAAAAGTAGTTCTCAGTATCATATAGTATCAGTATTAGATGGACTATTGTTACTATTTATTTGTTATAGATTATAGTGTAGATTTAAAGTACACTATAACCATACCAACAATTCTATGTTGGTTATAACAATACTATTTAGACTGATTTTGTTCATTTATTTTTATATTAGTTACTTTTTCTGAGTATACGATAGTAAAGTTAATAATTATAGAATATTGAGTATGTATAAATAGTTGGATGATGTACCCTTATGTTTAGGAATATATTTATATTTATTTTTTAATAATCAATTAACTTTTCCATCCCATACAGTTTATCAAAATAAGAAAGTTAAAACAAAACTATTTATGACCTTTTAAATTTTTAATGTGAGTTTTTTAATAATTTTTTTAATCTTGCAGCTTCATAAAAATTAATATGACTACCTCAATTGAGAAAACAAGAATATACAGGCATAGTTATAATAGTCAATATTGTTATTTTGCAATAATAGTTGAAACAAGCTATTTTACTAACTGTTATTTTTCCAATTCTTCATCACGTTTAACAGAAGAAGAAGCAGTTGGAAAAATAACAAGTTATTTTATAAAAGATCACAAATCTGAGTACTACAAAGAAAAAATCATATTAGGATTTGAAAAGTTGCGTTTAACTGATGCATTTATTTTTTATATTGAAAATACTTTGCTTGAACCCCATTTCTCATGTAAAATGAAAAATATTGATGTTTCCACGACAAATCTACAAGAAAATAAAGTTTCTCAATGTGATTTGAAACAAAAGTTGACAGAAGTTGACAAGGACAGTGAATTTATGAAGTTTTTTGAAGACAAAAAATGTTTTTTTTTACCTCAGCAACTACAAAGAGATAGTTGATGAAGACCTTCATATCGTAGTTCCATCTTGTGGACATCCGTTGTGTTGTAAATGCGCTGATAACATTTTGGTTAGTAAGAAGACAGATTGCCCAAGTTGTAGAGGAAGCTTCACCGCTCAGTCGCTCTATCTAATGAAGTTCAACGAAGATTTGAAGGCATATTCTGAAGACCAAAAACTATATTTGTAGTGTTTTACAAATCTGATGTTTTAAAAAGTTGCTTTTTCTTTTTATCACATTCTTAAGTCTAGATATGTTTAAAAATTTATAGTTGTTTAGGTGCAGTGTTTTGAACCTTGACTATTTTTTACTTGCTATTTGACCGAGTAGGTTAGTTTAGTTTCATTGCAATAAATTAAAACTACTAAATAAAGTTGTTTTCAATTTAATTTAATTAAAACAATAATCAAATTATTTTCATTTCAATTAAGTCCAATAATTTACTTAAAAATAAAGTAAATTACATAAATGTTGTTTTAATCATTTTACCTCACATAAGTGTTGTTTTTTATGTGATTTGGTTCAAATAATACTAGTTAATAACATAAAATTTCTTATAAAGTATATTCACTTATCTAATAAAAACTTAGTTTGAACAAATAAAGTCAGTTTCAAAAGTCTCATATTTTTAATCTCGATATTTTGAAACGTTTTATAAATAGATTAGTTTTAAACAAAAAATGTAAGTAAGAAAGTTGTGGTTACATTGTTGATTTAGTCATAAAATTTAACTCATACATAAATACTTTTATATTAGGATTTGATGATTTTAATAGATTTGATAAATATTAACTTGATAGATTTTAATGGATGTCATGTTTTTAAATTTAAAATTATTCTTACTTTTTTAGACATTGTGAATTATTATGATTCGGCCGGAATTTTTAAATTAGATGCAGATTTGGCTGAGTGCTAATTAAAATAACATAACTTGGATCTGGCTGGACACTAAGTTTATGAACCCTACTTCGAATTCATTTATCTCACAAAAATTTCTTAAGTTTGACATTTTAAGTGTTTTTTTAAGTAATCAGATTTATATATCTATCATAACCTAGGGACGAACTAATATTAACTTTATTAACAAACATTTATTTTAAATGCAAATACTTCTAGTTTTGTCAGCAAAAGATATCGAATAGAAATAATAGTAAAGCAAAAACAATATACATATCTTTTATCTTTTATACCACCTTAATGTAACGTAGCTATTACTGAATGCGATGACTTAAATTCTTAGTAAGTACTTTATATATATTTCCTTTAAAACTATGTACAAATTGAAACATAAGAAATACTTTGATAGTTATATTTCAGTTAAACTTTCGCAGTCATTCTATTAAACGTGTTTATTATGAAAGACAGGTAATTTTAAAACAAATATAAAAACTCAGGACACCATTGTTTTGCCTTATAGGTATGTTACAAGTTATTTTAACTTTTTATGAGACAACCATCATCTGAACTGTTGATGAATTTTGTATTTGTTTAAAGTATTTTAATGCATATTTATGTGAACCATGTTTGAAAAAAGGGTCTCTTTTATGGGGACGACCACGCAAGTATATAAGAATGCGATTAACTGCTAGCACTCTTGTTAGCGCGATGTGCATTAGATTGTAAACCTTGTTAGGTCGTTTTTTCAGAAGGAGAATGTAATTCCACTGGGACGTGAACTTGGTACGCAGGACAAGATACCGAAATCAAACATGCAGGCTGTCCAGCGCCTACTTTTTTGTCCTTTCAATGTCTCTTTCTGATCAGTTACTTCTTTTTTTCACACAATTTTTTCATAAATCCTACACTTTTTTAACTTTTTTTTTTCAATGAAATATTTAAAATCAATTTTGAATATAGATGGTTTATATACAGTAATTAGAGTAGACAGGCGGGCGCCTGTATGGCCCAGCTTTTTTAAGTACTGAATAATTGTTAACTATAATAGTTAAAGCACTACGGCAATTTTTCAATATTATATGTTTTTATCGGGAAACGCAGTTACTTAAATACTCATAAATTTTTTAAAATATATCTACGTTTCAACTTATTAACCTTTTTCGTTTGTGACTGACTAATTAGTCCTAATAAGGACGAAACCGGCCTCATTCTACCGAAAGCTTGTGGTCGGATAATCGAATTGGTACGATCAAACATTACCTTAACATAAAAACAAACATGATTTTACTGAATAAGTGTATAAAAAATATCAAACATGACCTCATAGAAAATAGTATTCATTTTTGAAATGTTACAAAGCTGCATTCCTTTTCACGGTATTTTAATATTTGCAAAATATCGAAAACATCTTTGTCTTTTTATAAAGCGTTGCTTCTCGTATAGTGCTCAATCTCAAAACTGGATATTTGGAATGAAAATGCTAACAATTTTTGAGTTGTCATAGATTCAGAAGTCGAAGCATTTTAACAATAGCAATTCTAAGTGACTTGAGTACTTATGACAATATTACTTTTCATTTTACTTATTTTTTGATAATAGATAATACGACCAGCATTAATTACACAAGTATAGAATTTAAAACCGAAGATTTATTAGAAATAGAAACAGATCAAATAAGCGTATAAGTATAATGAAATAAATACAAACAGTTTTTTTATACATACAGTAAAAAAATAAAATATACCGGTATTTCCACAAATGTAAAAATCCGTCGAAATAATCCTTTCACAAATGCCTTTGGTAATTTAGTGATTGTATCTTTTTTTTTAAGTGTGTGTATAAGTTATTAAAGTTAAAGTCAGCAAATAGAGTTTAGTTTATTTTGTGCAGATTTAGTCTTGTCTAATTAAAAAAACTCATACACTCAGTTCTAATAATATTATGCTGATCTTTAACATAACTTATTAATTATTTTGAAATGAACCTCTTTACTTTTTAGCTTGAACTTAACAACTAATACCAAAAAAACTAAAAGTTTTGCTATCTTTTATCAGCCTATAATAAAACTGCAAATATCTATGTAAATATTTAAAAATCGTTCAAAGTATTTCATGCGGGAAACAGTTTAAAAAGAATCACCCGGAGAAAGCTTGTCTTGTAATGATGGTGATCATATTAATAAGTTGATACCATATGTTATATACAATTTAAGAGTTTTATAATTTAATAGTGCTAATTTATAGTGAATAACTTTCGAATCATAATTTATTTAATATTTAGAGCTGAATATTTATTAAATTATATAACAAACAACAGTTTTATACAGCCGTTTCGTATATGAAATATTTCCATCTCTTATATTCCTCAGTAAAGCTCAAGTTTATTAAACATCTTTCACAAAAGTTTAGAATAAAAATTTTGTTCAAGTATTATAACGTAAATAAAGCTCAAGTTTACTAACGTGGTTTACTGATTTAATAATATATTCTATAAAATTTTTATAAGTTTTATAATTTATAAGTAATTTTATAAGAATTTAATATTTTTATAAGTATAATGATGAGAAGTAATAATTAAGGCTTTGGTGCAGTAACTATGTTTGAAAAACACGATTATTTTAGTTTTGTTATTAGTATAAGAATTTGTGCATTTGAAAAAGTTTTAGAGATTAAAAAGGTTTTTGCGCGCACACGAGCTGTTTAAAACATTTTTTTAATACAACTTTTCTATACTTAAAAAAAATTAATCACATTAACTAAAATTTTTCAAAATGCACAAATTCTTAAACCAGTAACAAAACTAAAATCAGCATTTTTTTCAAACTTAGCTTACCGTACAAAAACCTTCATTATTACTTCATAATTGCACTTATTAAAAATTTAATTCTAGATTTCTGTAAAACATGTTTATTAAATTATAGCTTTACTGAGAAATATATGAGATGGAAATATTTCATATACGAAACGGCTGTATTAAACTGTGGTTTTTTATATAGTTAAGTAATAATATATATATAAACAATTGCAATTCTTCAATGTATAAATATTTATTTTAGACTGTTACATTATATTTTTTAGACAACACCAATGTACTACATAATTTATCCATTTTCTTGAACATATAAAATATTTATTTTAATTTTTTTTGATGCATAACAAACGCAAAACTATATTACATCAAACTAAAATAAGTATGACATTGACGCCAAAATTTTACATAACACATGTATTCAGAACATTTCAAAGATTTTAAAGAATATCAGTTTTTAGTTGCATAAAAAACCAACAAAAAGCAAATAAATTCAAACAAATTATGAAAAATTGATTAGTTAAAATAACAAACAGAGTAAGTTATATTATTCCAAAGACACGTGTTAAGACCTTTCTGCTTTTGAATAGAACAAAAAGTAAGGATTTAGAATCCGACCACCAAACAACTTCAGTTCTTCGACTTGACTTGAAATCATGTAAATATTCATGTCATTGAACAAATACCACTGATTTCCAATTTTACAGCTCGCCATGTAGTGGCCAGAGTTCGAAGTTTCTCCAATGTGATAACAAACCGCGTACAAATTATATTCCGTCTCTGTACCTGATTCAAAGTATTCATTCAACTTGAAACTGAGAGGGAAGCTGATCTCTATTTTGTTCAAACTTTCGTTGCTATACAACAGTTGGAAGACTAACACCGGTGGAAAACCAATTACTTTTGTAGTTTTCAAAGCCTTATAACAACAACTGTTCTCCTTTATTCGTTGGCAACGCATTGTAACTTCTATATCTTTTTCATAGGCTTTCACAAGTTTATTCAGACTAATGTGACTACAATTTAAAGAAAAATTAAGCCGAAGGTGGTCATAGTCTTTTTTAACCCGGTCTCTCGGTCTTGGATTGTTACAGTTTTCGTCAAATATATAACCAGACTCAATTTTACATTTAAACAGGTATTTTGTTTCATCACCTAAACTGTCGCGTAGTGCCATCAAAAACTGGTCTGCATCTTGCTGCTCACTATTATCAAAGTTTTGATGCTCTTTTTTTCAATGCTTCACTGAAATCTTCTGGATCAATTGCTTTCTTATCACCTTTCATTTCTTCAACTAAATCCGCAAAATGTTTAGCTAAGCTGCCTTCATGCAAACTAACCTTATTTTGTTCAAAACAGTCAACTAGCTCAACCGTGTTGAGCATGCATTGGAGCGTGGCGTTTACGTAGCAAGTGTTGGTATAATAAAGCAATCCGCACACACCCCTTACTTTAGTGGTTAATTTAATTAAACGTTGCATGATTCCAGTGTTCCGCTCATTAGTTAGCGATATTTTCCACTGGGACGTGAACTTTGTACGCAGGACAGGCAGCTGAAATCAAACAGGCAGGCTGTCCAGCGCCCACTTTTTTGTCCTTTCAATGTCTCTTTCTGATCAGTAACTTCTTTTTTTCACACAACTTTTTCATAAATCCTATACTTTTTTAACTTTTTTTTTTCAATGAAATATTTAAAATCAATTTTGAATATAGATGGTTTATATACAGTAATTAGAGTAAACAGGCTGGCGCCTGTATGGCCCAGCGGTTTGCTTATGCGACTGCCGGCCCTGCGTCCCGAGTTCGACTGCTGCAAATTTTCAGTTTAGACTTCTGATATCTTCATATGATTTATTTGCAATGATTTAAATTATTTTTTTAATGAGAATTACATATAATATTTCAAATAAAAAAAAATAGCTGAACCGTTTTAATTAAAACTATATGTAATAAGTATAGAATTAAAAAGCTTAGTTTTATATATTTCCCAGTAATATCTATCAATCAGGAAATCTTAAAACCTTAACAATGATTACAGTTTCAAACCGAAATTTTTCTCTGAAAACATAGTAATGCATCTCAGTTTAAAATAATTTTAAATTTAATGATTTTATTTATCTTTTACTTTTAAAGGTAAATTTAGCCCTGGTGTTGGATTTTTTTTATTTGTTGACCATTTTAGTTTTATTAATATTACTAAAACTTTAAAAGCTTATGGGAATAGTTTTGTGTGAGGTAAAATTTTTCAGTAATCAAGCAACAATCATGAACTTGAATCTTAAAGCCATTAAAAAAATTAATAAAGTTGATTTTCAGTTTTTACTTCAAATAACTAAATTTCATCATATGATTTATTTGCTAGGATTCAAATTATTTTATCAATGATTATTACAATTAACAATTCAAATAAAAAAATATTTTTACATAATCTTTTTTATTAAAATCATTTGGAATAAGGAAAGAATTAAAAATCTTAATTTTATATATTTCACAGTAACATTTTCACAATTAAAACATCATGCTTAAAACTGAAACTAACTTTTTGGAAATCAAAACAAAAATTTTTAATACACACTTATAATTCTTTTTCAATCAGGAAATCTTAATGCCTTAACAATGATTTTAAGCTAAAAAGTTTCTCTGTAAAAATATAGTTTCAGTTTTAAGTCATTTCAAGTTTAATGCTTTCATTTATTTTTTACTTTATCTTAAATTTTCTAGACAACATGAATATTAAACATTATTTCTTTTATATACTCCAGAAGGTCTTTTTACCAATTTACCAACTACAACTTAAACTTACTAACCTTGGTAACTACATATTCTACTACTGTTTTTATTTTTATTTAAAATAAACTCAGTATAAATCAAACAAGTATGGTTAACTCAGGCTAGGTTTTAGTCACTCGGAATAACTTTTTGCTTTAAACAGAAGAAACCCTGGTAATTTTCAGTTTAAAGATTTAGTGTCACTGAAAGTTATCACACTCTCAAGTTAGATTGAAAATTCTGAAATCTCTGGCTATCCTATGATGTTTAATGATTTTCTTAATTTGGGCAAACTATGATATTTTACTTAAATCCTCAGTCTAGATTGATGTTATTAAAATATCTTTACTTGATAAATGTGTTTTTTGTTTTTGATCTTAATTCCTTTTCTTATCATATTGTTATTTTTAGGTATTACTTATTAACTATTTATTATGTTTATCTTCTGGCTTCAACAGTTTATTTTTCAGATACTTTCTAAAACCCTAGATGACCCTGCCTAGTTAGATTTTACCAATTGATTTTTTAGGTCACTCGTGTTAATCGTTTTGGTTTCAAGAAAAGTCGGTCTGATAAATGGAACTATTTAAAAACTGATAATTTTTTTTATTTTAATTCAAAAATGCAACAAAAGTTTTCAATTTCTTTAATGCACTTTTTAAGAATTAAGAACAATTTTATCATCAGAACTTATATTATAATAATTAGAAATAGAAATTATAATATCTTTGAATCTTGGCTTTGAAAATTGATTTTTTATTTAGAACTATTTGAAGATTAAATCTCATGATGACAAGTAAAGTTTTAATTTTTTGTGGAACAAAAAGTAATTGTAAAACTAAATAATGTTTTTGCTTTTTTACTTCAAAGAAGAAAAAAAAATGATAATTATGTTTTAAAGTTCTTTGCTTTTACATTATAGCTGAATATTATAACAAAATTGAATTTTAGTGATTATCACTTTCAAATATTCCTTTACTTTGTTACTTGTTTGACTAATTCATGCCACTAAACTCCTGCTGTCATTTTAAAATAAGGTTGTGATTCAAACTAAACTGACCCTGATATAAATATAAGTACATTAGGTTGAGGTGGACAATGTATTAATGACTTATTTATCTTTTTAACTTGTTTTTCTTTTATGTACTATAAGTAGGGTCTTGTTTCACACGTTATTTAAACAATTAAGACTGGATTGAAATATTTATTTAGAATAACATTGTCATAGGTATAGTATGATATTTATATTTACAATATGGTATCAGCAGAGAATAAGTGTGTTAGTTTAATTTTGATTTTATATCGTTAATTATTATTAAAGGACTAACTTTAACTTTAACTTTTAGTCAAAAGTTTTTTCTGCTCTAAACTAAATGTTTAGTGTGTAAAATTCAACTTAGTCAGAACTAGGCAAAGGCATGTAATTGGTTTGACAAGCAGGGTTAACACACACTCAGGATTATTAGGATGATTAGTTAAGGCATACTTAGACACTTATTAGATTTCAGGCTTGTTTGTAAAACACAGGATAACTTAAATACTGTTCTTAAGACTAATGGTAATATTTTTATTGATGTTTTTTATTAAATCCTTGGTTAGTGCTTTTACTTTACTTGAATTGTTCATTGTTTGAACTCTGAATATGTATAGCCCGACAACAATGACCATATATGGAAGTGAACTCTTAAACCACCCAACCACGACCTTTTGAGCCAATCAGAACGAGGGTTAGTGAGGCTTGAAAATACTGACGAAGTTTCAGAAAAAACTTACAAATACATTTACTTGTGCAGTGAGTTGTGTGTTGTGTAGCTAAAATGAGGATCTACTAAAAGAACTTTATTTGAACTTTATTTGATTGTATGTTTATTGTAGAATTGTTTAAATACAAAGTTATTTTTCAAACTGTATGTTTAGTTGCTTTTAATATTTAATTTAGATTTACATGTTTAATAGTGTATTAACCATTTTATAGTTTATTGCCACTAAAACTTTTTATAAAAGCTACAGTTACTTGTTTTAACAGAGTTGCCACAAGGTCAGGAAAAGTCAGGAAAAAATAGAGGTTTTTAAAAAAAAGTCTGGAAAAGTCAGGAAATTTATTAAAATTTAAAAAAAAATTCACATTTGGTCAGTTTATATTTAAAAAATTCTTAATTTTCCGAGGCCTTCAAATGGTAAAAAATTAATTAAAATTCATTTAGAGTCAGACTATAGTTGCAAACTTTTTCTAGAAATTTACAATATTATTTAATTTCCAATGCCTTAATCTGGTTAAAATTAAAAAATATCCCTATAAAACTGCAAAAATTTTCTATTAACACATTGAACAACTACTTTACTAACAGGTTTTGTAAGCTTTTTAGCATTGATGATCTGTAGCAAGTAAACTTCCATAGTGAAACTGTAATATATACACAAAAGTTTATCTAGCATAGTTTTAGAACCAAAGTGTTTTTTTTTAGTAAATAATTGAGCCAGCAAATTTGGGGTAAAAATAGATGAGTGCAAAAGGAAAGAAATGAAGCCCACAAATTGTGGCTAGATTTTGATAAACCATCTTCTTCAACATGTGTAGGCACAATGAAGATAAAGCGGGATGCAGAACAGATGAACGAAACCATATCTTCATTAGATGAAGAAGTTTAAGTGCTAATAAAGAAACGGAGAAAATAAATTTTAATACATGCAGTATAAAAAAACACAGTGTTTGATTAAATTGTTTATTCTTTTAAGTTTTTATTGTAAAAGTTCGTTATTTTTTTCAGGTTTTAGTTGTTAAAGTTGTTTGTTATTAGTTTAAGGTTTTAAATGTATAAGTTCCGTGTATGTTGTTTCGTTTATTTACATACACTTATGTTAGAAAATACTAAAATATTGTGTTTTTTTTTTCAGACAATCTGTGTTTATAAGGTAGTAATACAATTATTTTGCTGATAGAGCTTTTTATTGCAAATACATCAATCATAAACAGATGGTTTAAAGATGTAATGGAAGTTTAGTGATTGAATTCAGCAAAATAACTGTTGTTTTAACCTGTATTAAAAAAAGACTAAAAGCTCTATTTAGTTTCAAGTGTTGGATTAAGTGTTTTAGAACAAGTATAAATTAAAATTTTTGTTTAGAAAAGTGAGAAAATGTTTAGTAAAAAGTAAGGAAAAGCCAGGAAATTTTTCTCAGTATGATCTGTGGCAACCCTGTTTTAAGTTTTTGAAATAGATTAAAATATCTGATAGTTCTTTAACTGTTTACTGCACTAAAACTTGGTTTACTATTAAGTTTTATTTAATTCACGGTTATTTATTAAATGACTTATATTTTGAAATGGCGATTTTGTATTTTTTTTTGTGGTTGTTTTCTGTATTAGATACATTATTCAAACTGTCTGTCTAATTTATTTAAAGTAGATCAAAGAAGCATTTATTATTTATAAGATAATAATTAAAAAAAAGTTGAATTAAATTATAGTAAGTATTTTTAATATATTGAGTGTACGACAACCAATACCATAAAGTTATTCTATGTTAAATAATATTGAATATTGCAGGCTTTAAAATAAAAATATGAGCAAAAGTATAGTGAAACAAAAACTATCTTCATCAACAACTGATGAGAAGTTTTTCGCAAAAAATAAAAAGCTTGGTTTTCTAGATCTGTGCAAAGAAAATACCAGGTAGAAAGTTGATGTGGTGGATCTAGGTGGGTTTTTTTTATCTTAAATGAAATTAATTAAATTGTAAGACTAAAGTATAATAGCAATTCAATTACATTCAAAAGTGTAGAAATTAAAACATCATTTTTGAAACAAACATAATGATTGACTTTAGGTAAATGTTAAAATAATTGGAAAATAATTTTAAAACCTAGCTGTTGTAGTTGCTCTAAATTCCTCTAATTTGTTGAAAACTGAGAACTAAAAAGTTGATTTTTTTTTTACCTTTAGGCTTGAGCCAAAACAATCAATTTTTTTAAGAAATAAATATACATCTAGGCTTTAGGTAAAGCTCGAAAAAAAAAATTGTTATTTTTTTCTTACATTTAAAATTAAGTTATTGTTCTATTAAAGTAATTTATAAAATAGATATAAAGCTTAAAGTTATTAACTAATTGCCATTAATGTTCAACCTTACAATTACAGTAAAACTAACTAAAAAACTATATAAAGCTAAAAAAATTTCTCCAAAATACTAAGTTATAAAGTGTTAGTGGTTTAACAAACCAAATAAATAATTACAGTTACTCTTTGAATGTATGTGTTTATTACTGAAGATAGATATTTCTTAATTTAAAAGTTTAAAGCAAAATTGCATTTAAAAATTTTAATAAAAACTTTCTATTAAGATTTTAAAATATTTTTTTTGTGAAGTACTAGTAAAAAGATGATCTTAAATATTATTTTTTGTTTGTAAATTAAAAAATTGATTTTAATTAAAAACCAAATCTCTATAGTCTGAGTAACCAGCCGTTAGGGGTCGATTTAAAAAAAAATTAAAAATTAATATTTACCTAAAACAAAAAAATATAATAAAAAATTAATATTGTACATAATATAAAATAAATCATTAAAAAACTATCATTAAAAATTAGTTTTTTACAAAGAATTAGAAAAGTTTAGAAAAATTATAACTTTACATATCGCAGAATTACAATTGTATTTTTAAAATAATACAATTTAATTTATAAATTATTAGAGAATGCACTGATAAACTTTAAAGTTTTTATCTCATATAAGTTCTGTTGTAGTTATGTTCAAGATTTTTGTAGTTTTACTAACAACCGAAACTAAATAATAAATAAATCACTATCAGTTCGTCGCGCTAGTTAACTCTAAATTTTAAATAATTATTTTTTAAATGATATAGATTTTAATGATAAAGATGTATAGTTATTCTATCAATTAAAATAAAATAATTCAACTACCTTAGAAAATGTCAATACTTTATAACTAGAAAAAAATATGTAATAAAGTTAATGATTGAATTTTATTGTGCTTATGAAAGTTTTACAAGTTTTACTAAATACTTCTTAGTTTAATTTAATATATTATTTATATATCAATAAACTAGTATAATAATGGTGGTTGATTAACTATAACTTTAACTACTTAAAATAAATATTAATGTAAATGATTGTTTAATTATTTTTAATACTTTTAAATTAAAGCATTAAGTGCTGAAAATTAGTAATACTAATTGTCAAAATTTTCTCAGAAAAAAAGAAAGCTAACGAAGAAAAGAGTATAAAACTTTTAAAAGTGAACAAAGTTTTGTTAAATGAAATAACAGCAAACCAAATTAGCAAACAAGTAAAAATAAAAGTTTCAGTTTTAAATACTCTAAAGTGGCTTTCCATCTCAAAACTTTTTAGACTCCCAGAAATTTTCAAAACTTCTTTACGCCTCATTGAACGTTGGTTTACAACTGTTGCTGATTCAGAAGACTTTCTTGAGTTAGATTTTAAATCTGTAGCTGCAATATTAAACAGTTCTGGGTTATTAATTGATTCGGAGCTGCAAGTATTCAATGCAATGAATGCCTGGTTGAACTATAAAAGTATTGAACGAAGTGAACATGCGAAGTATCTCCTGCAAAAAGTTCGGCTTTCATTGCTAACAGTTCCTGCTTTGAATAGTGTGATAGACGAAAATATGTGGATAGTCAAGGACTTCGAGTGTTTTGACGTTATGAAAAAAGCTATCATAAACAAGAAAGAGTTTAAATCTATCAAGGCTTCGTCTAACAATAGGCACTGTAGCCAAGATAGTTTTAACTTTGTTGTTGTCGGTGGTCAAAGAAAAATTCAAGTTCTCAAAGATTGCTTTAGTGTTGACGCTAACAATCTTTCCAAAGTAAGCAACTTGTCAGAAATCAATCATGCGCGAACAAATCACAATATTTTTTGCATCAAGGGTGAAATTTACGCACTAGGTGGCGACTACGATTACTATGACATCGACAAAGACAGATGGGTACCGGTGACACCCGTTGAAAGATACTCACCTGCCACTGACACTTGGAGCGTTGTAAGTAAAATGCATGATGATCATACAGATTTTTGTGCGTGTTCGTTTATTGATAAAATATATTGCATTGGAGGATGCTACAGTTCTGAAAACCCTACTAGAAACTGTCTCGAGTTCAGTACTACAAACTCAACTTGGAGGGAAGTTGCCAGAATGAACTCGGCAAGGGAGAGCGCGTCGTGCGCCGTGTTCGAAGGAAGAATTTTCGTTTCAGGCGGTTACAACAACGACAGAAAATTAAACAGTGTCGAGGCGTACGATCACATTGCTGATACATGGACAAACATGCCCAACATGGTCGAAAGAAGGGTGTTCCACAAATCGGTCGCCCACAAGAACAAATTGTTCGTGTTTGGCGGTCTGCTGTTAAATAGTTTCGAAGTTCGATTCTTGTTGCGGCAAATTCGTTTTGCTGCGCAGGCCTCCGGGTGATTTTTTGTCAAATGTTTACAGATGTGGCGTCACATCATTTGGAAGCAAGGTTGTTTTTTTCTGTTCTCGAGATGCACCGATTTTTCTTTATGACGTAGAAAATGACGTGTGGTCAAAAAAAGCTTGCGAGGCAACCCAACATGCTTACAAATTTTCTTGTGCTAAATTACCAAAACCCTAGTGAAAATGACGGAGTAACTGGTCATCGATAGTTAACATTTAAAGTAGTTTTGCTAGTACCATAAAGTTTTTGCTTTAACTTTTTATTGTGCTTTATTAGAAGTTTTTATTTAAATATAATTTATATTTTTGGTCTATCGATGCATGATTGTGTTTTTGGAAGAAATCGTTTTTTTTTAGTAACCTTATAAATAACCTAAACTTCTCGTTGGTAAAGTCTAAAACCTAAAACTTCTTTGTTTAATTTCTACACATAAACCATTGCAATGTTTTCGAAACTAACATATATATTATTTATTAAATTTTGAAATTTTACAAATACAAATAAATTTGTTTTAATAAGTTAGCTAGTATAGTTAAGACGTATAATAAAATTAAAAATATTTAAGTCTAAGTTTTTACAAAAAATTTTGTATTAATTAAACACTTATAGAAGTAATAAACAAATTAAGTATTTTTAAACAAAATTAATAAAAAAAACAAAACAGTTCTTATATGGTAATAGTTAAAAAAAAATTATAAAAAATCTAACTAAATTTTAGTTTCCTAAATTTGAATTTATTTTTGTAAATTAAATATAAATCTAAAAATATATTATATAAATATGTAAAAACATTTCAAAGTTTTTATTTATTAAAAAGTTGCAAGAATATTTTCCATTTTAGTTTTTATATCTCAAACCACTTTATTAAAACAAATTAGTAAAAAAAATATTTTACTGTCTATAGGTTTTAAAAGGACAATTTTGTTTATGAAAAACAATAACAATCATGTGAAAACAGCATATACAAATATGATTCATTGCTCTATTTCTAAAATTGAATAACATGTCTTCTCATAACAATTAAAAGAGAAAATAACTGAACAACACAGAAAAAAAATTGCAATAGTAAAGTTAAATTGTTAAATATCATAGGTAAAACTATCTTAGAGAAGTTAAAAATAAAATCACCGATGAAAGTTTTCAGATTTCATTTTGTGTTGTAGTCCACTACTAACAATTAGCTATAGGCTTAAAAAAAACTGTTTATTATAATAGTCGATGCACTACGGCAAAGTTTCATTAATATTTGTATTTATCAGGAAACACAGTTATTTAAACACTAACGAAAATGATAAAAGACCAATTTTAACTTTAACTTGATAACCTTAAAACTAGTGGTGAAGTTTGTATAAAAGAAAAGCTACTATCATTTTTAATCTACAAAACATAGAACGTTTTGTATATTTTTAAGTGCAAAAAAAAAAACTTCGTTAATCTACAACCTTGGCCAAATGAATTAACTTTCAGCAAGTAAGTTTAAGATAACCAACTGCAAAAAATTTTAAATACTATTTTACACATTACACATATTGTAAAGCTATTCCAAGTTTCACTTGAAAACCGTTTTGTTTTTAAGAGAAAACTCAAGAGTTATTGCACTTCCAATTCTTGCCCGGGCAAAGTATGATGGAACAAAAAGTGAGAAAGAGAATGAGAGCGCATTTTTATTTAATGACGTAAAGAGAATGAGAGTGCATTTCTCTTTCAATGCGTTTTATGAAAACTGCATGATGCAACGATTCATTTAATGTTTTTATTCACAAGCTGATAAGGGATACGACAGACTGAGCTGTGTGACCAGAACCGCCAGGAGCTGCAGAGACTGTTTACAAGAAAGACACTTAAATATTGGTATTGAGTTGTTTTATAATATGGTATATATATATTTATAATTGTATTTGTTAGATTTAAAGGTTGTTATTTAAAGAAAATTTTGTAATTCTCTCATTGTAAACTTTATAACTCTTTTGATTTTCAACAAGTGATTTACTTAAAGCATTTTTACGGTTTATAATCGAAAGCATTTTTCACATAAGTGACATACTTTTATAGTTCTTGAAGTTTTTAACACTGGGTTTTGCATTTAATTTTAAGTATTTCTTAAAATATTATAGAGTTTTTTATAGTGGATAATATACAATATTTTAGTTCACAAATTACATATTTATTAGTTCTTGTGATTTTTTTAATTGGTTTTATATTCATTGAAGTTCGTTTAATAGAGAAACCCACTCAATTTTCGTGCCTGCTTATTTATAGTAGTACTGATATTTAGTAATAATAAATCTAGAGTAAAGTAATAATTATATTAAATCTAAATAGTAAAGTCATACTCAGATTAAGCCATAAGCGTAAAAGTTCTAGGGTAAATGAACTTTGGATGTTGGTTCACCAACACCCTCTGGTTTCAATGGCGTTCTCGAAAATAAGAATTATCAATCTTTTGATAAACAGTTGATTGAAAATAATGTCACATAGAACAAAATGCCATAGGGGGATCTAAACAAACTAGTATGAGGGGTGAACAATACAATGAGTATGGTATTCAGACACAGAAAGCTGATAGTTATGAGGACCTTTATATAGCTGAGCTCCGTATGCAAGTTGCACGTGCCAAAAGTTAGGGTAAATACTAGGGCTAGGGAAGAAAAAAGCAAATAATTGAATAGTTACGCTTGTATGAGGACTAAAGCAACAAGTCCATCTGCAGCATACCACCGTCAAAAAATGTTCCAATGTTTATCTTCTAATTTATGAAATTTTTCTAGTTCATTTATTATGAACTTAAGTGGATAACCGTTTCTTAAAAGAAGATCCTTAATTCTATCTATTCCTAGGTTCTGTAGTTCTTTGACTCTAGTATTTTGTTTCTGATGAGCAAATGTCTAATCAAGTATTAAAGAAAAAGTGTTGGATAAAAAGCAGAGACATAAGAAGAAATTAGCTTTATTGTCGAACAACCAACTTAAAAGTAAAACTTCAAACTATATCATAAAAAATAGTGTTTATAAATTTACAATTAGTAAATCAAATGCATTAATTTAGCTGCAAGCATTCTATTTTACCAAAAAACCATAGATGAAATAAATATTTGGCTTCAATTGAATACCAAATAGACAAATTAATAAAAATGAAAAACAAAACATTATCTTATGACTAATTGAGAAAATAAGAACTAAACTAATAAATTTATTTCTGAAAGCAAGAAAGTTTGCTCAACGAGAAAAAATAAAGCTGTGTACAGAACACTGAAAATTTATCACAAAATAAAAGCATCAAATGTCTTAAAATGGACAAAGGAAAAATAATAGTTTTATTAAACACTACTGAATAGTTTAAAAATATGAATGTTATTCTTGATGATACAAAGAAGTTTAAAAAACTTTATTTTGACTTAAATTGAAATAATTACAGTTATGAAAAAGAATTATGGTATAAAAAATAAAATATATACAGTTATATCAATAAATACATTAAACCAATAGTGAACGAAAAAGTTTACTTCAGTATAATTCCTAAAGGTAGTCAACCAGGAAAATGTATGGAATGGCCAAACATCAAAAAATTGATTGTCCACTTCGACCAGTCTTATCAGCTATAGGTACATCAGAATATAGTTTGTGCAAATGGTTAAAAATTCAACTTAAACCCTTACTAAAATGTAGATGGATAGTCAACTTAAATATTGAACTTATGGATTCTTTAAAAAACCATAAAGCCACAAAAAGATGATGTTTGTAGAACCTTTGACATAAAAAGTGTATATCCTTGTGTTCCATTAAAGAAAACAATAAACGTGGTAGCAGACGACAAATATTTAAATGAAATTTGTTTAATATTCACGAACTAGAAAATAACAAAAAAGTATTTAAGAACATACTGAAAACTTGCTCAGATAGCATCTTCTGCTTCAATTATCAAGTATTCAAACAAGTTGATGGACTATCTATGGGATCGCTACTGCCCCCCCCCCCTTTTGGTCAATTGGTTCGTTAGCAAATTAGAAACAGGTCTTTTAAATGAAATTCAACCTAAAATATACACGAGATATGTAGACGACATTTTTACTATCTTCTCGAATGAAAAAATGGCAAAAGAATTCAATCAAAAATTAAATATTCTACACCAAGTTCTTGTTTTCACAATGGAATCAAGAACATCAAATAAACTTCCCTTCCTTGACATAAGTTTTAAACTGGAAGAGAACAGATTTACTACCTCAACTTACAAGAAACCATCAAACACAGATATTCTATTAAATATTAATCTTTTACCCCGCAATCATGGATAAAAAACTTGATCAGACATTTGCTCATCAGAAACAAAAGACTAGTGTCAAAAAACAACAGAACCTATAAATAGATATAATAAAGGATCTTCTTTTAAGAAACGGTTATCCACATAAATTCATAACAAATGAACTAGAAAAATTTAATAAAATATAAGATAAACCACAGCTTCCTGAACAACAGTATTTAACAGCTCCTTATATAAAACAAGTTTCAAAAAACATTCAGCAGAAATATTACAAAAATTTAGAAACAATTGGTATTAATGTTAAAGTATCTTTCAGAACATCTAAAGTTGGAAACTATTTTTTATTGAAAGATCAGATCAATAAATTCTACAGAAATGACATCGTTTATAAGTTTCAATGTCCAGGTGACCTTGACACCCAATATATTGGAGAAACGGAATGACAACTGTTCTTCAGAATTAAAGAACATACAAAGCCCACAAATAGTGCAGTATTCTCACATATAGAACAATGTAAAGTCTGTCAAAATCATAACGGTATTTAAATTGTTTTGAAGTAATTAAATTTTGAAAAATAGAAATATTTTGCTTACAGTAGAGGCTAATATGGTTAAAAAAATTAAACCTAGACTTAATCATCAACTAAGTCCTGATAAAGTAACTAGAACTACACTTAACATTTTTAAATAGTCCATTTTTGTTCTAATTATCTATTTTAGTTTTTATAATTAATTTGATTAGTTTTATTTGATTGTTTCTTTAGTTTACTCGTATTATGTTTGATTAATTAATTTTTGTGAGTATTTATTTTGTATTGAAAAGGAAATTAGTTAAATTTTGAAAGCATTGCTAACTAAACTGTTTAAATGAAAAAAATTTTGTTACTAGCAATAAATTGGTTTATAAAATCTTGTTAACTTTTAGTATACATGTTTGTATGGATCAATTTAAGATTTTTAAACATAATAGTAAAAATGTAATATTAGCATAAAAAAATAATCGTGCAAAATAACTTCCGTGCTAAAAAATAACTCCGTTCTTTAGTGATGTCGTGCTATACTGACACTCTGTGCTATAGTGTCATTTTCATTAACTTAACCAGTAATTTTTGTTATTAAAATAAAAAGGTTCAAAGGAATTATATACAATATACAATACAATTCGTTTACCAATTAAAAGGGTAGGTATGAAAGGAGTATTTGAACATAAAACTGTTTTACTAGTAACTTAAAACACAATTTGAAATTAATTTCAAAAAATCAAACAACTTCAACAAACGTTAGTTCTAAGGCGCAAGTTGATACTTTTTTAAATATAATCGAAAGAACAATGCTCAGAATGTGACAGAAAACTTGCAGACTAAAAACAGTTAGTTTTTACATTATATATGAATTAAACGTATTAAATAATTTTAAATTTTTATTAGTTCGCAGCGATAGACAAAGAAACGCAGTATATTTTGCAACCAGCGATATTAAACAGGTGAACAAGTTTAAAGTTTTAATTAAACAGCTGTACAAATATAATTGTTCTTCATCAACTTCAAAAACGTAGATAGTTGATAAAAAGTTATTTTTCTATTCTGAATCTTTAATTGCTTTTAGCTACGTAAAGATTCTACACTTTTCTTTTAGTAGTACCTTCAATTTTTTTTTGATTTTAAACTACTTTATGTAACTTAGAGAATTATACCTACTACTGAAAACAAATACTATTAAACAAAAAAAAAGGTGTTACCCAATTCAAAAAAGGTTTAGCCACGCCCCTGCTTTAAACCTACACACGTGCATGTAAAGTGTTTTTTATTACGAAAAAAATGGCGCTAGTTTGTTTTCAAACTTTGAATAATCCAAGGAACTGCCACACAAGAGTAAGCAACCAAATTTGTTGCAACTCGGCACGTTTCTACTGACCATTCGTCTTTTTCGACGTCATAACAAGCCACGTTGTCTGGCAGGCCGCGACGAAACACTCGGACCGTGTTTCCGAACGCGACGGCGTCAACCACAGGCGTGCAACTCATCGGCTGCGATTTGTGGACGACAAACTTCCTGCAAACGTCGTCGAAAACTTCAAAACTCTCCATTCCGACAACGAACAGCTTGTTTCTCACCACCGCCAGTCCGGGTCCGCGTTTGCCGGTGACCATTTGCGGCATTGGCGACCACTTGTCGGCAACAGCGTCGTACGATTCAACTGTCCTCATGCTTTTCATGCTGCCGTTATCACCGCCCGCCACCACGATTCCTCCGTTGAAAGCCGCGCAAGCCGCACCGCTGCCGAGGTGCGCGGTAGTAGCCTCCGAAAACAAAAACGTTGTCGCGAAGAGCGCAAGCGCAAAAAAGCGCGCGGTGGTCGTGCGTGTTGGCCACCGTCTTCCAGCTGTTGGCGGCCGGCGAGTACTTTTCCACCGTTCCCTCATTGCTTCCGCCCTTGTAAAAGTTGCCCTCGTTGCCGCCGATCGCAAAAACTTGGTCGCCCACGCAAACCGCGCGAAAAAAGCTCCTCGCCTCGTTCATGGGCGGAAGGGCGGCCTCGCGGCTGTTCGAACCTTCAACCGAGCTCACCTCGTTTTTACGTTTGCCGTCTTTGCGTCCTCCGCACACCAGCACGTTCGGCTCGCAGTTGTAAAAAAACGCGTGTTCAGTGTTCAGTTTTTTGCCGAGGAGCTTGCGCATCGCCTCTTTGAACACCGGCGCGCCTCGACCGGTTTTGAAGAACAACGAGGACTCGCGGAGGAGACGCGCCAAACCTTCATCCGACAGCGAACGGAGCGCTTTCAGCAGAACGCTCTTTGCAAACTTGCGCCGCTCCTCTCCTCTGTGAACTATCCATCTTTCGGCCGCGCTGAAAACTTGAAGCTGTGAAGCGGAACCGTGAAAACTCGCGAGCACTTTCGAGACGTTGAAGTGGCTCAGCTCTAAAAAGTGGCCGTCGTCAACCACTGCAGTCAACCGACGTTGCATGAAACTGAGAGCGGCTTTGGAGAGAAATTTTAAATTGAATATTGCGGACAAGTGGTAGAAAGCGCTGACGTTCCTAGTGTTCATTCTGTCCTTGCAAAGTTCGTACAGTTTAATTTTTTCTGCTCTCAAACGCTTGTTGTCGGCTGCCATCGGAAGCAAACGATTGAGGCATGCCAAAACTGCTTCGGTTAAAAGTTTTGACAATATGTAAATTGCTGAACAATTTGAAATGTCGTTTTCGTTTTCATTCAAGTATTCTGCCGTTTCCTCGTTGTTCAGCAGAATCTTGTCAACTCTCACGCTGCATATGAAAAGTTGTTCGTCCATTGTCGTGATATCTGTGAGGTGTTTTGTCTGGCTTTAGAACTTTTTGATTAAATTACTTGGAAATGATATAAAGTTTGATTTTTTACGGGTTTATAACTAACTTATTGTTTTTACAGTTTTTTTTTTTATTTCAAAAAAAGCTCGTATAGTTAGTTTTATGCTTTAATAAACTTACCTTAGTTAGTATTATGTATTTAAAAATTTTTAGTTTTTAGAAAAATTAAAACTTTGTTAAACTAGTGATGATGGAATAGTTTTAAAACAGTGGTAAATTGAAGGATACCTCAAAAAAAACTTATTATCAAAAACTATTTTATTTGTTTGCAATTGATTAGTTTTGTTAACAAAAAATAAAAAGGTTCACACGTGATTCAAACTAAAAAACAAAAGCAAATATTTTTTTTTAGATAGTTTTTCTGTCGAAACCAATTTGTAGTAATATTTTAGTCTTAAAAATGCAGTTTTAGATGCTTAGACTGTAAAAAAATCGAGTTTTTTTAAAAATAACTTACAAAGATAACCAAAAACTTAACTTATGGCTTTAAGCACAATATGTATATTACACTATTTTTATTCAGTAGATTCGTGAATAAATCGTATACGAGAAGCGCTGAAAAGTTTTGAATTCATTCATAAATTTACCAAGTAAGAAAAAAGCTATTCAAATAGCTAAACTTAGAGTTTTTATGTTTTATAATTTGTACAACTACTTTTATTTAGATTGTAACATCTTTTAAATTACTTTTTCTATTGTTTATTAAACCTAATATAAAGTGTGTCAATTTTTGTTAGTTAGTTATTTACACCTACAATGAAGTTGATTAAGACTTGAATTTGACTTGAAGTAGCTAATGTTCTCTTCTAAAATTAAAACAATTTTGTATTATGATACATATGTACTATGTATAATACACATGTACTACAATATTTGTACTATAACAAAATTGTAAAAACAATTTTAGGAATGTTCGATCAATTATTTAAAATATTATTATTATTATTACTAAATTCTATATTGTGCAATATTCGACTCAGGAATCAAAACCTGAGCCACTTAAACAGGACACACAAGAAGAAAAAAAAAGTAAAGTACGTTTGTAATTAACAAAAAAAAAACATAAACAAAGCATTAAACAAAACAAAAATATAAGGAGCTTGTTAATGAGTTTAAACTTACTTGCCTGATATAAAAGGCGATAACTTAGTTCATGCAAACACACATGTACAAAATCAATAAGATAAATTGGTAGTCTGTTAGGGGAGGGAGCGTATGGAATTAAAAATAGTTAACATTACTAATAGAAAAATTAATAAATCAGTATTATTTGGGTGAGATATATATTATAAAAATTCATTTATTTTTTTCTACTATTCTTAATGGAAAGTTATTGAATTTTACTAATATTTGTAGTATTTAATTGAATAAGTTTAGTTCTAAATGAATATGTTCCTTCATACTGTGGTAACTTTTTTCACATTGTCTTTGCTCTGTAAAACAATGTACCTTGCCACTGACTTTTGATAAATTATATATACATTTTATTTTCTTTTATTTCCATTAGCTGACATATATTATGGGACAAATTAAAAATTAACTGAAAAAATCATTTACCTGCCATTAATAATTTTAAAAAGAGTAAAAATAATCAAATTCTTATCAAATATTTTCTAGATATTTCCATCTAAGTGTAGCCAATCTATTAGTATGATGTGTTAGATACATTACAACGATTACAAACAAAACAAGTAAAATTTCTTTCCGCAGACTCAATTTTAGTGTTAAATATTTTATTTATTTTTTTTTTAATTGGGGTGACCAAATTGGGGTCCTGTATTCATACTTAGGAAAAACGTAAACTTTAAAGAGTTTTATCAGAATAGTAACTGAATTAGTTTTAAAACCTTTTAAAATTTGTTAGGATGAAACTAGTGCAACTTTATATAGATAGTTTATTTGTTCATTCCATTTCAAATTTTCAGAGATATATACTCCTAAACCTTTAAAAACTTTAACAGTCGATATCTTAGTGTTATTGATTAATAGGACAATCGGGTCAAACGGTTTGCTTTCATTAGTTGTTAGAACTTTAAATTTCTTTAGGTTTAAATAAAAGTTTCTTGTTTTTAGCTATTTGTAGATTTTATCTAGAGTATACTTTAAAGTAATATTTGATTGACAAAAAGTTTTAGTATCATCTGCAAATAAACCCATACAACTTTTAATGTAAATGTTTGAGTTAACTTAAATTAAAAAGAAAAAGGGGACAGTAGTGTATTAAATTTGTTTTAAACACTATAACTTTTTTTTCTTACTAAAACACATAAGCAATTTATGTAATTAAAAGCTACCTAGTTCTTTAAACAATCATTTAAACTGATAACTAACTGTGTTTTTAAATATGCACATATAAAATGTATATTTCTACCAGCAGTTTCACACATTAAATCTAAAATTATTTAAAGTTTTCTTCACTTTATGAGGATATATAACACGGAAACGAGTTACACTCGAACGAAGCGTCACTTTTGTACTAGGACATTATTGCACGAGGGGACACTTTTAAACGGAAGGTCACTTGTGCACGGCGTAACTTTTGCAAAATTCACACATTTAAAGAGTTACGCACCCGCGTAAAGTGCGCACCCGCATTAGTTACGCACTAAAACTCGAACTAACAAAACAGATTTTTCTTTATTTACTTTACGCGGGTGCGTACTTTACGTAGCTACCAGTGGCGTAGCGTGATATTTTTGTCAGGGGGTGCGCAATTTTTTTTCTCAAAAAATCTTCAAATTAAAACTTTTAGGCCGCAAATTTTTCGGGGTCAATTTTCTCGGAAATTTAAAAAATTACTAAAAATCTATCTCCTGCTTTATTTTTCAAGTAATCTTCTTCAAATTTTTGAAAATGTTCCTTAGATTACAAAAAAAAAATTACTTATGAACTTAGATAATTAAAATAAATAAAAATTTTATAAAAATATTTAAAAAAAAAAGTCTATATTTTTTCAAAAAAAAAAATTTTTACTACAAATTTTTAAAATCACAAGTAATGTTTTTTTATTATTGTATAAAAATTAAACTGTTTAAGTTTGAAGAAGATTGCTTGAAAAATATAATAGGAAATAGATTTTAAACAAACTAGCCTTTTTTTGCTGTTTTAGTTTTCCCTTCCCATAGGGAACCTATTATGCGGCCCGACTTTGACTGGTCATATCTCAAAAATAGTTCGAATTTTTAAAAACAACAAAAGCATCTTAGAGCTTTAAAAATAATTTATAAAATAAGATCAACTTCTAAAAAACATGGCTTGACCCCCCTCCCCCTATGGCCTTAAACTACAAATAAATAGTCAACTAAGTATAACAATTAATACTTCAAAACATTTTTCCCTGTGCAATTTCTAAATAATGTTCAATATCTATTTTATAACAGCAAAAAAGAATTGTATTAAACTCAAAATAGCTAATACTTTTAGTTTGTTGCAGCTTTTAATATACTATTTTAATCTTATATATAAAAATGTTAAATCTTCAGTATTAAAATTAAAAGTTTTAATTTTTTTTATTTTTTGTAGAAGAAATCTAAAGCTCTAGTTTATTTTTTAACTTCTACATTTTTACCTATATTACAATATAAAACTGTAAAAATAAATCTTAACAAATGAAGAAAATTTATAATATAAAAAAAATTAAAAATAAAAATTTCATACCACTTGAACTGCAGTCTTGAGTAATAGCAATATCTGATGTTGGTCTGCTATTTTTCAATTCAAGCTTTTGAACTTCAGATAATTTTACTATCTGACATATTTTTAGACTTGCAACATTCCATACAATATCACTTTGCATATTTTTTAAATAATATACTAACAATTAATAAAAACAAGTGTTTACTTTTTCTTTAGTATAATAAAACATATTTTACAAAAAATACAAAAAACAATTAAATAGAAGATATCAGGATTGCCTTGCCACTCTTTCAGTCAAAATAACTGTCCTGAGTTAGTTTTTTATGTCATGTGTCATCATAAGCATTTTAAATTCTTTTATAGAAAATTTTTATTGTTTTTAAACTTCTAGAAACTAGGCAATTTAACAAAGCTTTTAAAACCACTAAATCTACCCTGAGTTAAAAAAAAAACAAATCTGTCCTTAGTCAGCCTGAGCTTAAAAATACTTAAAACATTCTGAGTTATCCTGATTTTTACTCAGACATACTAAAGTTTTCCAAAACTTCATAAAATCCTGAGTGTGTGGAAAGATTTTTCTAAATGTTTTTGATACAAAACAAAATGTTTAAAAGATAAATTTTTTAAGGTCAATTTTTTCAATGCTTTTAAAAATTCACAAGATATATAACTTTTCATTATCTTAAAATAGGTTTTTCTAAGATCTTTAGGAAATAGCATTTTTTAAATACTCAAACAGTTGGTAGAAAGAATTTTTTTTTTAATACCATTTAAAATTTGATTTAAAACTAAATAAATTTAAATTCAAAATTAATCTGTTATGTCTTTTAGACTAAAAATTGATTGTAAAAATTATTTTGTTTTACAAGTTGCTATAGATTATTTCATGATGTGACTACAGAAATTTTAAGATAACTTGCTACAAAAATTGTTTAATTTTTAAACTTTATGGCTGATAGAATAACAAAGTTTGATTTGTTTCTTATCTTAATAAAAAAAGAAACTACTTTTAATAAAAATTTTAAGTTTAAATAATTTAAACAATACTTTTTGTATAGTAAGATTAAAACTGTAATCACAGTATGAACTGTTTGTTTATTATTTATTTTAATTTATTATTTTATTTTTTTCTGTTTTTTGTTATTTTCTTTTAAATTATGTTGTTTTTTTTTTATTCTTATTATCAATTTATTTTTATTTATTAGCAGTTGTTTATTGCTATCTTGACTACAATTTGTTTTTTCTTGAATCTTTATCACTATAAAATAGGTTTAGCTTCATGGTTTGTTAACAAAATGTTAGCATTTGTCCTTGTAAAAAAATCTGTCATAAGGTTATACTACTAGTGCACTAACTAGTTGCGTACTGTCTGAGTCTAAATTCTTATGAAGTTAATGAAGTTATAAAATGTTTCCTTATGGAGTTTTTCATCAACATCGGTGCGCATTTGCAATTACGCACCGAATCAGTATACTGGGTAATTTCCCTAACTTGTCACTAATTGTTATTCAAAATTTCGTTTCACTTTTGAAATACTAAAAGAACATAGTTAGTTATAGAATAAAAATAAACAATAAAGGATAAAGATATTGCATTTTTTTTTGCTTCTTTTTTTTTTGGTGGCACGCACGCGCCAGCGTCCCTCCCCACGCTACGCCCCTGGTAGCTACCTCACGCAGAAGTGTAATTTTTCAGGTGCGTACTTCTTTAAGTGCGTACTTTGTGCAAACGTGACGCCATGCAAAAGTGTCCTTGTGCAAAAGTGACACCCACCCATATAACACAGTTCTTTCTACTTTTCGTTTTTCTCTTTATCATTCAAAGTTTTGAAGAAATAACAAAATTGATATGTTTTAATTAAACTTTATACAAATACGTTTTATTTTTAAAATTGTGGTATTTTCAGTTTACCCAACTATGTGTTATTTAGAAGCACGTATTTTTATTCAAACTATTTTTTACAAAATTTAACACATAAAACTTTCTTTAAAAGTGTTATTACTACATAAAATATTCTGTTTTAATAAATTACAATAATTTGTTATCTCAATCTTCACTAATAATGTTCTAACCCAATGGTTATAAATTTTTTTTTAATTTTCAGCTTATTTGGTTAGTCAGTTTAAATTAAAGCTCATGTATTTGATCTTCCGTATTATCAGATTTACTAATGTAAAATTAAACAAAATCTTACTTGTTTTATAAAGCCTGTTGAGAATTTGAATATTTCTCTCGGGCACATTATTTTTTGCATTTTCCTTAGAAACATTCACAAACTTTTCTCTGCATATATTTGGTTGTTCGAACATAGTTAATTTAAAAAGCTGAAATATATATTGTATATTTATAACACGAGATATTTTTAGTTATTTAAATAAAGAAACTTGTATGGTTATAGTAATATTCACACCAACGCTATTAGCCATAACCGAATACGAACTTAGTTTTTTCTTAATGTTACTGAGGGCTATTTTACACAAACTAGGCGTGATGAGTAGGTGTCTTCTTTTGAAAAGAACAAAGGTCTTATACAACAACTCTATCTCATAATAATCATTTCCTCAGATACTTGCGTCCTGGTTGAATAAATACGTTTGATATATAAAAACTAAAGAAGAAAATATTAACTAAACAACTTTTACTTAAAATCTTATAGCTAATCTTATAGCTAATTGTTATTAGTGGACTACAACACAATATGAATGCTGAAAACTTTCATCGGTGATTTTTATTTTAAACTTCTCTAAGATAGTTTTCTCTATGGTATTTAACAGTTTAACTTTACTGTTGTAATTTTTTTTTTTCTTTGTTGTTCAGTTATTTTCTCTTTATATTGTAAAGAGATGACATGTTATTCAATTTTAGAAATTGAGCAATAATCATATTTGTAATTGCTGTTTTTACATGATTGTTATGTTCTTACATAAACGAAAATGTTCTTTTAAACCATATAGCCAGTAAAATACTTTTTTGAACTAATTTGTTTTAATATAGTGGTTTGAAATATAAAAACTGAATAGAAAAATATTCTTGCAACTATTTAAATTTACAAATAATTTAAAAAAACATATGCAAATTTATGAAACTAAAATTCAGTTAGAATCAGCGAAACTTATGATTTTTTTTTTAACTATTACTATATGAGAACTATTTTGAACTTTTTTCATTAATTTTGTTTAAAAATAATTAATTTATTGATTACTTCTAAAATGTTTAATTATTACAAAAGTATTTATAAAAATTTAAACTTAAATATTTTGAATTCCATTATAAGTCTTAACTATACTAGCTAATTATTTAAAACAAATTGTAGCATTTGTTAATTTTTGACATCCGTTTATTTAACATAATGATAAAAACACCAAAAATATAGCTGCAAACATTAACAATACGAATGTTATCTTTATATAAAAATCAATAAAAAGATGAAGATTTCAAATATTATGTATGAGCAAAAAAACTTCAAAGCTATAATAAATAATAAATATGTTAGCTTTAAAAACATTTCAATGGTGTATGTGTAGAAATTAAACAAAGAAGTTTTAGCTTTTAGACTTTATCAACGAGAAGTTTAGGTTATTTTTAAGGTTACTAAAAAAAAAACGATTTCTTCCAAAAACACAATCATGCATCGATAAATCAAAAATATATTATATTTAAATAAAAAACTTCTAATAAAGCACAATAAAAATTTAAAGCAAAAACTTTATGGTAGCAACAAAACTACTTTAATTGTTAAATATTGATGACCGGTTACTCAGTTATTTTTACTATGGTTCTGGTAATTTAGCACAAGAAAATCTGTAAACATGTTGGGTTGCCTCGCAAACATTTTCCGACCACATGTCATTTTCTACGTCATAAAGAAAAACCTTTTTTTTGCAGAACAGAAAAAAACAACCTTGCTTCCAAATGAAGTGACGCCACATCTGTAAACATATGACAATAAATCCCCGGGCGGCCTGCGCAACAAAACAAATTTGCTGCAACAAGAATCGAAAACTTCGACACTGTTTGTAGGCCGACCGCCAAACGCGAACAACTTGTTCTTGTGGGCAATCGATTCGTGGAACACCCTTCTTTCGACCATGTTTGGCATGTTTGTCCATGTATCAGCAATGTGGTCGTACGCCTCGACGCTGTTTAATCTTCCGACGTCGAAATTCTGCCCTCCAGTGGCGAAGACTCTTCCTTCGAACACGGCGCACGATGCGTACTCCCTCGCCGAGTTCATTCTGGCAACTTCCCTCCAAGTCGAGCTCACTGTGCTGAACTCGAGGCAGTTTCTGGTAACGTTTCTAGGATAATATCGTCCTCCAATGAAATATATTTTATCAATAAACGAACACGCACTAAAATAAACACGATCATCATGCATTTTACTCACAACGCTCCAAGTGTCAGTGGCAGGCGAGTACCTTTCAATAGGCGTCACCGGGTCCCATCTTTTTTGTCCATGTCATAGCGATTGTGGTCGCCACCCAACGCGTAAATTTCACCCTTGATGCATAAAACATCGTGATTTATTCGCGCATGATTCATTTTAGACAAGTTGCTTACTTTGGAAAGATTGTTAGCGTCAACAGTAAAGCAATCTTTGAGAACTTTATTTTTTTTTTGACCACCGACAACCACAAAGTTAAAACTATCTTGACCACAGTGCCTATTGTTAGACGAAGCCTTGCTAGATTTAAACTCTTTCTTGTTTCTAATAGTTTTCTTTATAGCGTCAAAACACTCTAAGTCCTTGACTATCCACATATTCTTGTCTACCATATTGTTCAAAGCAGGAACTGTTAGCAATGAAAGTTGAACTCTTTGCAGGAGATATTTCGAGTGTTTACTTCGCTCAATACTTTTATGATTCAACCAGGCATTCATTGCATTGAATACTTGCAGCTCCGAATCAATTAATAGCTCAGAACTGTTTAATATTGCAGCTACAGACTTAAAATCTAACTCAAGAAAGTCTTCTAAATCAGCAACAGTTGTAAACCAACGTTCAATGAGGCGTAAAGAAGTTTTGAAAATTTCTTGGAGACTAAAAAGTTTTGAGATGGAAAGCCACTTTAGAGTGTTTAAAACTGAAACTTTTATTTTTATTTGTTTGCTGATTTGATTTGCTGTTCTTTCATTTAACAACACTTTGCTAACTTTTAAAAGTTTTACACTGTTTTCTTCGTTAGCTTTCTTCTTTTCTGAGAAAATTTTGACAATTAGTATTACTAATTTCCAACTTTAATGCTTTAAAAGTATTGAAAATAATTAAACAAAAGTTTATATTAATTTTTATTTCAAGTAGTTAAAGCCATAGTTAACCAACGACCAATTATTTTATTAGTTTATTGATATATTAATATTATATATTTAATTAAACTGAGAAGTGTCAATCATTAACTTTATTACATATTTTCTTCTAGTTATAAAATATAGATATTTTCAAAGGTAGTTGAGTTATTTTTTTAATTGACAAAACAACTATAAATCTTTATCATTAAAATCTATATCATTTAAAAAATAATTATTAATAATTTAGAGTTAACTAGCGCGACGAACTAATAGTAATATATTTATTATTTAGTTTCGGTTGGTAGTAAAACTACAAAAATCTTGAAGATAACTACAACAGAACTTATATGAGATAAAAACTTTAAAGTTTATCAGTGCATTTTCTAATCATTTATCAATTAAATTGTATTATTTTAAAAATACAATTGTAACTTTGCGATATGTAAAATAATAATTTTTGTGATACATTTTTAATTCTGTGTAAAAAACTAGTTTTTAATGATAGTTTTTTAATGATTTATCTTATTACATGTACAATATTAATTTTCTATTATACATTTTTGTTTTTGGTAAAATATTAATTTTTAATTTTTTTCTAAATCGACCCTTAACGGCTGGTTACTCAGACTATAGAGATTTTGTTTTTTATTAAAATCAATTTTTTAATTTACAAACAAAAAGTAGGTTTTAAGATCGTTATGTTACTAGTATTTCACAAAAAAAATATTACCAAACCTTAGTAGAAGGTTTTTACTAAAAATATTAAATGCAATTTTGCTTTAAACCTTTAAAATAAGAAGTATTTACCTTCAGTAATAAACACATAATTTCAAAGAGTGATTGTCATTGCCTATTTGGTTTGCTAAACCACTAACACTTTATAACTTGGTATGTTAGACAAATGTTTTTTAGGTTTATAAAGTTTTTCAGTTAGCTTTACTGTAATTGTAAGGTTAAAGTTAATAGGAATTAATTAAATTAATAATTACATAACTTTAAGCTCTATATCTATTTTTATAAATTACTTTAGTAAAATAATAAGTTTGTTTTAAATGTAAAAAAAAATAACAATCTTCTTTTTTGAGCTTGACCTATAGCGTAGATGCATATTTATTATTTCTAAAACAAATTGATTATTTTTGTTCAAGCCTTAAGGTAAAAAAATTTAACTTTTTTGTCCTCAGTTTGCAACAAATTAGAGGAATTTATAGCAACTACAACAGTTAGGTTTAAAAATTATTTTCTAAATATTGCAACACTGATCTAATGTCTTTCACTTTATTGGTAAAAACTAATAATAGCTAGTTTTAAGCTAGTACATTTGAAAAATGATGTTTTAATTTCTACAGTTTTAATTTTAATTTTTTTTTTTTTTAGTTTAGTTTAAATTTATACGTTATATATTTCAGTTTATATAAAAAACAACCTGGTTTCACCACATCAACTTGTTGGCTGGTATTTTCTTTACACAGATCAAGAAAATCAAGCTTTTTGTTTTTTGCGAAAAACTTCTCATCAGTTGTTGATGAAACTAGTTTTTGTTTCACTATACTTTTGCTCATTTTTTTATATATTTATTTTATAATATTTAAAGTCTGCAATATTAAGTATTATTTAACATAGAATAAAGGTAAGGTAGTGGTTGTCGAACACTAAGTATATTAATAATACTTACCATAATTTAAATTCAACATTTTTTTAACTATTATCTTTTAAGTACTAAATTCTACTTTGGTCTACTTTAAATAAATCAAACAAACAGTTTGAATAATGTATCTATTACAAAAAACAACCACAATACAATAAACAAAATCCTCATGTCAAAATTTAAGTTATTTTATAAATAGCTTGGAAATAAACAAAATTTAAAAAGTTTTAGTGTAGTAAACTATACAATAATTAAAGAATTTATTTATATTTAAACCTATTTAAGAGACTAAAGTGTAAGACTGAAAACAACTAACTATAGCTTATATAAAAACTCTTAGTGAGCAATAAACTATGTAAGGTTTAAAAAACTATTAAAAATTTGTATCTAACTCAAATATTCAAAGCAATTAGAAATACATTTAAATATAAACTTTATTTTTAAACAACACCTACAATAAACATGCAACCAAATAAGTTCAAATGGAATTATTTTAGTAGATCCCACTCTCCGATACACAATACACAACTAACTGCACAAGTATGTGTAATTGTTGAGTTTTTAGTGGAATTTCGTCAGTATTTATCACGCCTCACTAACCCTCGTTCTGATTGGTTCAAAAGGTTGTGGTTGGGTGGTTTAACAGTTGACTTCCATATATGATCATTGTTGTCTGACTCTACATACTCAAACAATGAATAGTTCAAGTAAATTAAAAGCATTTTCAAAACAGTAACCAAGTACTTAATAATAATAAAAATGGGTAAAAATAATAACCATTAGTCTTAGGAACAATATCTAAGTTAGCCTGTGTTTCACAAACGAGCATGAAATCTGAAAAATATTAAAACTAGCCTAAGTACGCCTTAATTAAAAATCCTAATTATCCTGAGTGCGGACCAACCCTGTTTTTCAAACCAACTACATGCCTTTGCTTAATTCTTACTAACTTAAATTTCACACACTAAACATTTGGTTAGGAGCAGAAAAAATTTTTGGCTAAACTTTAAGTTAAAGTTAGTCCTTTAATAATAATCAAAGATAGAAAATCGAAATTAAACTAACACACTTATTCTCGGCTGATACCATATTGTAAATTTAAATATCTTACAATACCTATGACAACGTTATTCTAAATAAATATTTCAAAATCAGACTTAATTGTTTAAATAACGTGAGAAAAAAGACCATATTTATAGTACATTCAAGAAAAACAAGTAAAAAAATAAATAAGTTATTTACATTGCCATATCAACCTAATGTACTTATATTTATATCAGGGTCACTTTAGTTTGAATCACAACCTTATTATAAAATGACAGCAGGAGTTTAATAGCATGAATTAGTAAAACAAGTAACAAAGTAAAGGAATATTTGAAAGTGATAATCACTAAAACTCAATTTTATTATAATTTTCAGCTATAACGTAAAAGCAAAGAACTTTAAAATATCATTATCTTTTTTTTTCTTCTTTGAAATAAAAAAGTAAAAACATTGTTTAGTTTTACAATTACTTTTTGTTTCACAGGAAGTTAAAACTTTACTTGTCATTATGAGATTAAATATTCATATAGTTCTAAATAAAGAATCAATTTTCAAAGCCAAGACTCAAGGATGTTAGTAAAATATATAATATAATTCTGTTTTTAATTATTATAATATAAGTTCTGTTGATAAAATTGTTCTTAACTCTTAAAAAGTGCATTATAAAAATTGAAAACTTTTGTTGCATTTTTGAGTTAAGATAAGAAAATTATTAGTTTTTAAATAAGTACTTTTATCAGACCGACTTTTCTTGAAACCAAAACGATTATCACAAGTGACCTAAAAAATCAATTGGTAAAATCCAACTACGCAGGGTCATCTAGTGTTTTTGAAAATATCTGAAAAATAAACTGTTAAAGCCAGAAAATAAACAATATAAATATTTAATCAGTAATACCTCAAAATAACAATATGATAACAAAAGGAATTAAGATCAAAAACAAAAAATACCTTTATCAAAAAAATGTTTTAATATCTTCAATGCAGACTGAGGTTTTAAGTAAAATATCCTAGTTTGCCTAAACTAAGAAAATCATTAAACATCATAGGATAGCCAGAGATTTCAGAATTTTCAATCTAACTTGGGAGTGTGATATTTCCGCGTAACACTAAATTTTTAAACTTGAAAATACCAGGGTTTCTTCTGCTTAAAGCAAAAAGTTATTCCGAGTGACTAAAACCTAGCCTGAGTTAACCAAACTTGTTTTATTTATACTGAGTTTTTTTTTAAATAAAAAGAAAAAAATTAGTAAAATATGAAGTTAATCAAGGTTAGTAAGCTTTAGTTGTTATTGATACATTGGTAAAAATACCTCCAGGAGTATATGAAAGAAATATTGTTTAATATTCATGTTGTCTAGAAAAGTTAAGTTTAAGTAAAAAATAAATGAAAGCATTAAACTTAAAATCACTTGAAACTGAAACTATATTTTTACAGAGAAACTTTTTAGCTTGAAATCATTGTTAAGGCTTTAAGATTTCTTGATTGAAAAAAATTATAAATGTGTATTAAAAATTATTGTTTTGAGTTCAAAAAAAATAGTTCCAGTGTTAAGCATAATGTTTTAATTCTGAAAATAATACTAAGAAATATTAAAATTAAGCTTTTTAGTTTCTTACTTGTTCCATATGATTTTAATAATAAGATTATGTAAAGATTTTTTTTTTTATTTTAAGTATAAATTGTAACAATCATTAATGAAATAATTTAAATCTTAACAAATAAATAATATGATGAAATTTAGTTATTTGAACTACAAACTGAAAATTAACACTATCCATTTCTTTTTAAACACTTTAAAATTCCACTTTATGATTGTAGCTGGATGACTAAAGATTTTATTCACACAAATCTATTCACATAAGCTTTAGAAGTTTTGAACAAAAAGTACTAAAATGGTCAACAAATAAAAAGAAATGCTACACCAGAACTAAATTTATCTTTACTGTTGATGTATATAGCTTGAAGTAAATATAAAAGTTTAACTTGGTTTTTTTAACAACCTTTAAATTCTATGCACCTTTAAATAAGTTTAGTGCATCGCAAAAGTATTGTGAAAGCCAAAAACAATTAATTATGAATATTTATTTCTACTTTAGCAGAACAAGAAAGTATAATTTTATTAATAATTGTAAGTTAAAAAAGTTTTATTCACAAAAGTCGGTAGTACAGCAATGCTACTTTAAATAAATTTTAAATTTTATTTAAAAAAAAAGAAAAATAATGCTCCAGGGAAACTTTAGAATCAATATTTAATTCATAATAAATATTTTTAACTTAAATTTAACTTAAATTTTGATACTTTTGTAAAGTCTGTTGTAAGCACATAGTTAAACTTTTAAACAGTTTGACTAAGTGACATTACAAACATATCTTTTCTTTTTTTCCTAAAAAGAAGTAATAAACATCAAAAAATTTATATTTCAGCAAAGTTTATGAAACTATACTTAATTACTTTGAAGTTCATCTTTGTTAAAAGTGAATTTCACAATTGTATTCAAAATTTAAAGATTGTTTTTCTTCATTTTATGACTTAAAACCATTCAAAATATAAAACTATTTTAAATTTAAATTTCACAGTATTCAAGCTTAAATATTTATATAAGCATACTTTAGCTAGGTAATGTAACTTGAGACACATTTTGAATACTGAATGTATTGTTTATTGAACGACAAATAAAATCGCTAAAAATGTTTAGTCCTAAGACCTGGTGCACTAAAAAACCTTTCGGTTATCGAGTCGCACACCACTTCGATACCTTTTAACGTCTCGCCAAGTACAGAAAACATTTCAATTTCTGTCCTGGATTTCCAAAATTAAGATGTCCTTGATTTTCAAACTTAAGTTGTTTTACTTCTTATAACTTATACAAAGTTTACTTACTTTAATTGCTAAAATTAGACTGAACTGACAAAAGTACTACTTTGAACAAAACTGACATTTATAAATTAAACCTGCTCTTCTTGACTATTCATCAGGACTAAATTGACACAAAAAACTTGAGTTGTACTTTTCAATTATCGAAGTGCGTTATATAAAACTTTTACTTTCGAGTAATTTAAATAAAAAATCACAAAATTAACAACAACTCAAGTTTCTAAAAACCAAAATACTTTTCTTTTTGATTATGTAGTTTAGTGAAAACAAAAACTTTTGCAACACCCCACAAAACAAAGAATTCCTGAAAAAATAAAAACAACAAAACTGTCGATCACATTGTAATAGAAATGTAAGTAGAACATAAATAAAATTGATAGATTAAAGAGTTTGAATGAGCAACGTCATCTATTAGCAATAATGTAGCCTGGTAAGGTTGTAGTTATACAAAAAATAAATAGGTGTGGACGCTGATCGAATCCATGTTTGATCAAAACAGAAATGTCCATGTTCGAGTAATTAAAAGGCGGTTCTTCACAGAAGTTTCGCAATCATACTACGTAGCAGGGTTTCAAGAATACCAATTTTTACTATTTTTACTGAACACTGAAGGCTTAATTAATGTTTATATGTTAAATTCAAACAGTCACGTTCCAGTGTTTTAACAAAAACAATTGTAAACTACACGGCAAGTTTTCGTAGCAGTATACAAATTTAAACACTCAGGAGTAGGACATACTTGCCATAATAATGTTGCACTAGTTGTAAATGTTCAAATTAAGCGATATGTTTTGTGAATTTTTATTTAATCTCAAGATTTGAAGCATATTGTTCTTTTTTAAACATGAGTAAAAACAAATACTAGGATATATTAACAACAATATTTTGGTCGCCCAAAAACTATTAGACGTAATACATGATTTCAATTTGTAGCTAGTTCTTGAATGAAATAAATAGTTAATTAAACAAAACAAACATTTACTCAAGAAGCAGGTACTATTAGTTTTCTCAGTAAAAGCTGATGGATGAAAATAAAAGTAGAACAACGATAATTTACATATCTTTTATATTACCTTATTGTAACGTAGCTGTTATTTAATGCAATAACTTAACATCTTAGTAAATACTTTCTTTTTTTTTCCTATAAAACACGTTTCAATTAATAACAAAAGAAATACTTTGATGATTAAACTTCAATTAAACTTTTGCAGTCATTCTTTTAAAAGGTTTATTTTATCAAAGACAGGTAATTTTTTAACAAATATAAAATACTCACCTAGCTTGATTTCACCAGTGTTTGTCTGTTGTGCACAGTTAGTAGAACTCAGTTTTTTAATGTTTTGTACAATAACTGTCACATTGTTGAAATGTTGTTAAGTGTTTTATTTGTTTAAAAATATTTTGATGCATGTTTATTTAACTATATTTGAAAATATTTTAATTTTAAATAAGTAAAATAATATGCTTAAACAAAGTATAAGTTAATTTGTTGTTGTATACATAAAAAATATTGAGTGCTGAGATCTATTTAGTTAAAAATAAAAAATGCATACCTTGCACTTAGTAACATTGGGTTTTAACAAAAAAATAAGACTATAAACTTATGAAAAAACAGTCGCAATTAAAAGAAAATAATAATAAAACAATACAAATAGTACCATTAACATATATTTTCAAATATGTGAAATATTACAAAAAATACTTCAAAAACTTGAAGTCAATTATAAACTATATTAATCATAAATACAGCGTTCACACCTTGTTACATACGAAATTCTAGGTTTGAAAAAAAAAATCTTTATAAATTCCGTGCTTTATTTGAATATCTGTACCTTTTAAAAACCAAGCAAAAAATTTGTATATATATACTTTTAAATATTAATTGCTAATCTAACCGATGTAAATTTTTGATATTTTGCTTAAAATGTTTTTCTTATTGTTCTATTTTGCTCAAGAGCAGCAAACAGGAAATTGACTTTAGATGCTACTTTAAATAACTTTCTTAGAGAAGTTTAAAAAACTTTGCTTAAATTTACTGATGAAATTTTCAGCATTTATACTGTAGTGTAATACTCTTCTAACAGTTAGCTAAAAGCTTTTTTAAATGCTGAATAATTGTCAACTATAATTGTAAATGCACTACGGCAAACCTTCATTATAAAATGTATTTATTAGGACATGCTAATATTTAAACACTAATCAAATTCGAATCTATCTACGTTTTAACTTATTAACTTTTTTCGGTTGTGGCTGACTGATTAGTCCTAGTAAGGACGAAACCGGCCTCATTCTACCGAGAGCTTTAAGTCTGATGATCGAATTGGTATGATCGTTAACATTTAAGAAAAATTAAATTTTACTAAATAAAAGAAAAGAAAACGTTTAACATGGTCTCAAAGAAAATAACATACATTTCAAAAGTGACACAAAGCTGTATTCTTTTTACAGAATTTTTACATTTGCAAAATGTTAACAATATATTTGTATTTTGTAGTTTCTTTCCCGATCATTGCTGAATCTCAAAACTTTTTAAACTAAACTGGATATTTCAAAAGAAAATGTAAGTAAGTTCTGAGTTTTTCATAAATACAGAACTTCAAGCATAAGAATAGCAGTTCTAAGTGGCTTGAGTATTTATGATAGTACTACTTACAACTATATTTATTTTGTGATATTTAATAAATATAGATAATCAACTAGCATTAAATACATAAGTAGTGAAATTAAAACAAAATGTTTATATAAAAAACAGACTAAATACTAAAATAAGCGAATAAATATGGAGAAACAAATGCAAGTAATTTTTAAACATACGATAAAGAATAGAATATACCGGTATTTTAGTAAATTCTATCAGAATAATTCTTACACAACTGTATTTGGTAATTTAATGATCGTATATATATTTTTTAACTATGTATATAAGTCATTAAAGTTTAAGTTACAAAATAGAGTTTAGTCTATTTCGCAGGGATAAACCTCTTTTTTAATTAAAAATATTGTAATATTCATTTCTAATTAATAACTATTATGGTAATCTTTAACATAATTTATTTTTAGAATAAACTTATTTACTTTTTACTTCTTAAGCAAAAAATAGTTTAACATTTTACCATCCTTTATCAGCCTATAATAAAACTGGTCTTTACATAAAGCCTATGTTAAGTACCTAAGAATCGGTTTCAGTTAATCACACGGAAAACAGTATTTAATAATTACATGTGGGGTGTCTAGTAACGATGATTACCTTATTAAAAAACGGTTAACACCATATATATGCATTAGATAACTTTTGAGTTTTTTAAGTTATTTATGATAATTAATAGTCAATAATTTTCGACAAGTTGAATTGAAGCTAAATATTTATTAAATTATATAACAAACAAAAGTTTTATACAGCCGTTTCGTATATGAGAATATATATCTTATATATTCCTCAATAAAGCTCAAATTTATTAAAATGTTTTACAGAATTAATGATATATTTTTTCATAATTTTTATAAGTTTTATAACTTTTAAGTAATTTTATTAGAATTTAATTTTTTTATAAGTATAATGATGATGTAATAATAAATATTTTTGTACAGTAAGCTAAGTTTGAAAAATACGCTGATTTTAGTTTTGTTTCTGTTTTAAGAATTTACCCATTTTAAAAAAGTTTTAGTGATTGAAAAGTTTTTTGTGCGCACACAGGCAGTTCTATACTTTAATAAAAATCTTGAATTAAGAGTAATTACTAAAACTTTTTCATAATGTACAAATTCTTAAACCAGTAACAAAACTAAAATAAACGTGTTTTTCAAACTTAGTTTAACGCACAAAAACCTTCATTAATACTTCATCATAACACTAATAATTAATAAATATTAATATTAATAAAAATAAAATAAATAAAAAATTAATTCCAAAATTCTGTAACGCATGTTTAATAAATTATAGCTTTACTGAGGAATATATGCGAAAGAAATATTTCATATACGAAACAGCTATATAAAACTGTGGTTTGTTATATAATTTAGTAAATAATATATATATATAACAATTGTAATTTTTTAATGTATAAATATTCAATTTAGACTGTTACATTATATTTTTTAGACAACACCAATGTACTACATAATTTATCCATTTTCTTGAACATATAAAATATTTATGTTAATTTTTTTTAATGCATAACAAACGCAAAACTATATTACATCAAACTAAAATAAGTATGACACTGACGCCAAAAAATTAAATATTACATATTTTCAAGACAATTCAAAACTTTGTTAATGGAATAAAAACTAACAAAAAGCACATAAATTCGAACAAATTATGAAAAATTGATTAGTTTTAACAACAAACAGAGTAAGTCATATTGTTCCAAATGCATGTGTTAACCCCTTTCCGCTTGTGAATAGAACAAAAAGTAAGGATTTAGAATCTGATCACCAAACCGCTTCAGTTGTTCGACTTGATTGCCATCAATCACGTAAATAGTCATGTCGTTGAACAAATACCACTGATTTCCAATTTTACAGCTCGCCATGTAGTGGCCAGAGTTCGAAGTTTCTCCAATGTGATAACAAACCGCGTACAAATTATATTCCGTTTCTGTACCTGATTCAAAGTATTCATTCAACTTGAAACTGAGAGGGAAGCTGACTTCTATTTTGTTTAAACTTTCATTGCTATACAACAGTTGGAAGACTAACACCGGTGGAAAACCAATTACTTTTGTAGTTTCCAAAGCTTTATCACAACAGCTATTCTTCTTTTTTCCTTGACAATATAAATTAATTTCTTCATCTTTTTCGAAGTCTTTCACAAGTTCTTTCAGACTAATGTGACTACAATTTAAAGAAAGACCAAGCCGAAGATGGTCACAGTCTTTTTTAACCCGCTCTCTCGGTCTTGGGTTTTCACAGTTTTCGTCAAATATGTAACCAGACTCAACTCTGCATTTAAACAAGTTTTTTGCTTCATCACCAAAACTGTCGCGTAGTGTCATCAAAAACTGGTCTGCATCTTGCTGTTCATTATTATTAAAGTTTTGATACTCTCTTTTTAATGCTTTAATGAAATCACCTTGATTAATTGCTTTCTTATCACCTTTCATTTCTTCAACTAAATCAGCAAAATTCTTAGCTAAGCTGCCTTCTTGCAAAACAACATTATTTTGTTCAAAATAGTCAACTAACTCCACCGTGTTGAGCATGCATTGGAGCATGGCGTTTACGTAGCAGGTGTTGGTATAATAAAGCAATCCGCACACACCCCGTACTTTAGTGGTTAGTTTCTTTAAATCTTGTTTGTTTCCGGTGTTCCGCTCGTTAGTTCGCGATATTTTGGACTTTACAGAAACATCACCAAGATTTTTCGCTTTTAGATGTTTTCCCGAGTTAGCGTTTCCACGAGAAGAGCCTCGTCGTTTCGCTTGTGTTGTTGGGATATTTGGACGGGTTCTTCCAGTACCTTCGATCTCAATACCAATGTTTTCATAATCATCAGACGCTACAGCTGTATTAGGACTGAACAGAAGTTCCTCAATAGCACAGACAACGTCGTAGTTGCCATTAGACTCTGCAAACACGCACAAATCCCTAATTGCTTCATTCAGATTGTTTTTGTTTTCTTTTTTTGATTTTTTCGCTATCATCTCATAGGTTCTACTTCTATCCTTTAACTTGTACTTGACTTTCAATTCTTTAGCCCGGCCTAAAAGCTCAAATATTGCAGAAGTTAGGCTGCTTTGAGTTTTGCAAAACAGATTAAACTGCTCAATGACATTTCCTGGAGCACAACCAAAGATAACACCGTTGTTGACTAACTTTATTTCGTCTAACAAAGCTGTTTGTTGGGTTGTTTTTGGGTTCTTACTTGGGTATGAACTCTTTGCCATTACTTTAAATTCACAAATACCTGATTGAAATAAATGAAAGTTCAATATGTTTTTAAGTGAATGAATTAAACAACCTTTATTATTTTAGCACTCTTTAACTAGGTCTTTATATTCTTGTTATAATCAATTGCTCAACTTATTATTAATAAAATTTATTATAACATCACAATTACATGACATTTCAAATGCTTATAAAACTTTTAAATTGAGTTCAAAACTTTATATTTAAGAAATGTCTATGTAGGCCTAATTACAAAAAATATTTTTTTAATGATTAGAAAAAAACTTTCAAATTTTTTTCAAAACAACTTAAATATTTAAGAATTTTAATGTTATAAGTTTGAATTATCAGAACCTGATCTGTTAGCAACTCAAACCAGTAATTTTTGAGAAAAAAGTATTAACCATAATCATTAAGTATCAAAAATTTTCAAACAAAATCAAATTACCAGAACATAAATTAAATTGTTACCATTATTAGTTTTCACGTGAAAAATATTTTTAAACAAATAAATTTTTAACAGCACTTAGTGGAAACTTTTGGTTCAAAATATAAAAGTAGGTTTTGAGCATCATTAAATTCATAAACTTTTGTACAAATTTAATTCGTATGGTAGAAAGTAAACAAACAACATATATATTGATATTTTAAACTTTAAAGATACAATTAACATCTGTTATTAAGCATTTTAACTAAAAATACAAAGAGTAAAGAAAAATAAAACTGGATTTTTAGTTAGTATAAAGGAAAAATTATTTTGTTAGGTTTATTTTAAGATAAGTTGTTTAAATTGCTAATCACTTGACAATTTTTAGTGTTTTTATAAACATTTCGTGTCATAGTTTATTTAAAGTAGCTCAAAAATTAAAGCCTAAAATATTTTTTAAAATTTAAAAATATGCATATTTATTAGAAAGTCGATTTTCTCAAAATTGTTACTAAGTGTTTTCAATATATACAGTAACAATATTATAGTTTTAAGTATCTCAAATCTTCCCTTGGTTGTGTGTTGTTCTTCGTGATTTCTTGTTTGTATTAAAATCGTTTTAAATAAAAAAGTCTTTTTTATTTTAAAAAATCTACACATTTATAAGTACTCGTTATATTGCCTAAAGTAATTTCAAAAATTTTTCTTCAGTTTTTAATAAATAGAAATAATCTATATAAATAAAGCATCACATCGAAATTGTATAAAGAAAAGCATACATTAATTTTTAAAGATGTTTAATTAGACTTTGAAAAACATAAAGTGTTTGTATACAATTTTTAGTTTGTAAACTTTAAAACTAGAAGTTTAAGATTAACTGGTTTATAATTCAAATAAGAGTTTTTAAAAAGTCTAATATTAAAAAAAAAAATTTTTTATATCAGTATGTAACTAAAATTGTTAGTTTAGCGTGTAAATTAGTTTACAAAGAAATTTTCTGTTTATAAACTATGAAATTATGAAAAAAAAAATCAAATGTCAGTTTTCACAAAAATTATCCTGCTAATTAAAAAAATAATCTAAAATGTTTTAAGAAAATTGTTTACCGTAAAAACAAAATAAAACTTATTTTATTAATATTTTTCCATGATAAAAATATTTTTAATTTAAAAAATACAATGATAAATGTTTATTTGTTTTAAAAGTTTTTTTTACCTCAATATTCTTATAAGTTATATATCGATCAATATTATTTTGTGAATAAATTAAAAGTTTTAAGTTAATTTTTTTGTATCGTAACTACTAAAATTAAAACTCTATAAAGTTTAAATTTGAAGAAACTGTATTTTTTTAATGTTATTGCATAAACTAAACAATTAATTTATGAGATTATATAGAATTTCTGTACGAACAATTATAACTTTTTTTTGATGTGAATAAAAATATAGATATTTTAAAAAATGATAAAAGTACAGATATTAAAAATATTCTAATTACTTTATAGACTACTTTACGTGACCAGACGTTTTATTATTTCTAAAAATTGTTAGATGCAAAAACAAAATAACTTAACATACTTGGAAATATTGTAAAAATTCAATATATATCATGAAATCAACTTAACTTACTTATGCCTGAGTTTACTTGGTATTTTATATGAATATAACTTTTCTTTTTCTTTGTAGCAAAGTATGTTAAGTATTTTAAATTTTTTTTTTGCACTATGTCTTTACTCGATAATTTCTTTTAAAGTTATCTCAAGCCTGCCATTTTAATATACAGTAATTGCCAAAAATTACTCGTTGCTGACATTTAAAATTAAAACAGAAAAAGTTTATTAAGTGTTTTTTGAGAAAAAAGTATTAACCATAATTATAAAAGCTTTAAAATTTTCAAACAAAATCAAACTACCAGAGCATAAATTAAATTGTTACCATTGTTAGTTTTCATGTGAAAGATATTTTTAAACAAATAAACTTTTAACAGCACTTAGTAGAAATTTTTGGTTTAAAATGAAAAAGTAGGTTTTGAGCAGGCATGGTAAAATTTGAAAATCACTAATTACAGCTGTTTTATCGCTATAGTAACTAGAAAGCTAAAGTAACAAATATAGCTAATTTTTACTCATGTTTTTAACTTTTACTCATATGGGTTAATTTTAATCATTAGTCTTTATAACTTTTGTTATAATGTATTTAAAATTATGTTTTAAACTACATAAGTCTTAATTTAGAATGTACTTAATTATATTAAAAAAGGTTTTATTTAAATTTAAATTTTTTATTAAAAAAAAAAAGAAGTTCTTTTTAAATTAATGTTAGCTTAAAGCTTTAAAAAAAGTTTAAAACAAATTTTAAGTATAAAATAATACTATTTTGCAACTTTATCTTTTATTCAACATTATTTTTTATTGACCTTTTTTTTTGTTTAAAGTTCTTTAAAAGTTAAATACATAAGTTTTTCAAAGTACAACAGAATCAGATATTTTAATATTCTTATTAGTTAACAAAAGTTAGAAAAAACATCTTAGAGAATTACTTTAATGTCTTATCTATAGTAAATAAAAATAAGTTTTGTTTTGTGCATGCTTTGTCCACAAATGAGAGTTGTAAATTATAGGCTATATTTTTCTAAAAAAATAACTACACAGCAGGGGCGTGTTTTGACTGGTTTCCTGTTTCCTGTGAACCCCCTGAAAAAAAGAAAAGAAATAAGAAAAAAAGACTCTTAGAATATCCCTAAAAGCGTTGTTTATTAACTTTGTTTTGGTTATTTGATAAACTTTGAATAATGAATGTTGAATTTACAACACTGAAGGATTAATAAGTTTCCTTAACAAAAAATGCTCGTTTTTGCCCAGCTGAAATAGATTTAATATAAAATTTCAATTCTTACATCATAATAGGTAAAAGTTTTAAAGTAGCATTTTTTTTCTAGGAAACTTTTAACTAAGATGCTCTTAGTTCCCACTATAAATTGTTACTTAGTAAATAATTATTGATCAAGTGTTGTTTTTGAACTAGTAAGTACAATTTTATTTGAAAAATGTCCAATATAATCACTTAAGTTCAATTTTACTTAGTTAATTGTATATAATAATGCTGTATGAAGCTTTTGTATTTTAAAATATATATTTTTTGTTTAAGTGTCAACCAACCTTGATAAGTTCAATTTAGAGAGCTTTCAAAATAATCTTTAAACCTTTACACCAACTGGCAGTTTATTCTTTTATCATTTAATGGTATTTTAATATTTCTATTTAATTTGTTTTGTTTTTGTATATCTGTTGGCCACAAAGTTGGTTCTTGATTTTTTGAAATTTTTAATCCAGAGAGATTTCAAAATCATCATTAGAATTCCTGCACCATCAGGCAAACATTTAATTATAATTTAAAGATATTTTAATTTAATTGTATAGGTCTAAACATTTTTTGGTTCTTACCTAAGATGATGTCGCACCAATATGAACCTGAAATTATATTTCACTAATATCAATTAAATATATAAGTTTTATTGGTTTATGATAAGTAAGTTTTATTTATGTATTTATAAAATATAATTTTTAAGTCTACAATAATGGTAACAAAAAACATTGAATTAAATATAGTTTCAGCTTGATATTGATGCGAAATCATCCTAGGTAACTACTAATTTTTTTAGTGAATTTTAAATTTTATTTTAGTTAATCAATTGAAAAAAATGTTTTTATTATATTAACTATTTCTGGTTCTTTTAGTTTTAATTTATCTAAATTTATGCAGTATAATAAATAAATAAAAATAGTATTTTACCATTACTACTTATATGTTTTTTTATTATTTCTAAGCAGAAAAAAGCATTTTAAGAGTTTTTCGGATAAATATTGCGTACTTATCTGGCAGTGCATACCTAAGAAATGCGTACTTAAGCAGGAAGTTATTAACAAAAAAAATTGTGAACCCCGTTTGAAAAAAGTCTAGACACGCTACTGCTACATAGTATAAATTTGTAGCTGTATATCAATTAAAAATTTTAATGATGAAACTAAAACTAATTTTGCTTAAATTATTTTTGATATTCAGATAATGAGAAAATCAATGTTAAGAAAAAATAATAGTTTTGAAAAGTATTTTTTAAATGTTTATTTACATTTAAAATCAAAAAATCTTATTGTCGGGGATTTTTTTAGAAAGATACATTTAATTTGCCATGCTTGTTACCTTCTTTGGTTTTGAGCATCATTAAACTATTAAACTTTTATACAATTTTACTTCGTATCGTAGAAAGTTAACAAACAATATCTTTATTGATATTTTAAACTTTAATGATACAATTAATATCAATTATTTAGCATTTTAACTAGAAATACAAATAGTAAAAAAAAACATTTTTACTTAGTAGGAAGTAAATATACTATAGTTTAGTATATTTCAAGATAAGTTGTTTAACTTGTCTAATCACTTGACAACTTTAAGTGTTTTTATAATCATTTTGTTTTGTTATTTATTTAAAGTAGTTCAAAAATCAAAGCCTAAAATATTTTTTAAGAACTAAAAGTATGCATATTTATTAGAAATTCGATTTTTCTCAAAATTGTTACGAAGCTATTTGCTTTAATAAGATTTCTACTTAGATTATAAAGCATTTCCAATCATTATATTAGATTAAATAATTAGAAACGACCTATATGAATAAAGCATTACATCGAAATTGTATAAAAAAGGGCATTAATTTTTATAAATGTTTAATTAGATTTTAAAAAACATAAAGTGTTTGTATATATTTTTAAGTTTGTAAACTTTAAAATTAAAAGTTTAAGTTTAGTTGGTTTATAATTAAATTTTTTTTTAAGTATAATAGTTTAAAAAATGCTTTTTTTTATATCAATATGTAACTAAAGTTGTTAGTTGAGCGTGTAAATAGAAAAAGTTGTTAGTTTACAAAGAAAGTTTCTGTTTATAAACTATGAAATTTTGAAAAAAACAAATCAAATTTCAGTTTTCACAAAATTATCCTGCTATTCAAAAAATAATCAAAAATATTTTAAGAAAATTGTTTACTGTAAAAACAAAAGAAAACTTAATTTAATAATATTTTAACTTAAGAGTTTAGAACCAATAAATAGGATTTCATATAGGCCATAATCAAAATATTTTTAATTTGAAAGTACATTCTAAAATGTTTATTTGTTTTAAAAGTTTTTTTTTATCTCAACATTGTTTTAAAATTTATTGATTGATCAATATCATTTTGTTAATAAATTAAAGTTCTTAAGTTAATTTGTTTGTATCGTAACATCTAAAAACAAAACTCTATAAAGTTTAAAATTGAAAAAAACTGTACTTTTTTTTTGTTATTGCATAAAATAAAGAACTATTTTATGATATCATATAGAATTTCTATACGAACAGTTATAAAAATTTTTTGAAGTGAATAAAATTATAGGTGCATAAAATAATGATAAAGTACATATATTAAAAATATTTATCTACTTAGTAGGCTACTTTACGTGACCAGAACGTTTATTATTTATAAAAATTGTTGTATATAAAAATAAAATAACATAATACATTGAAAAAATTGTAAAACTTCAATATATTTCATGAAGACAACTTAACTTAATTTTGCCAACAGTTTACTAGTTATTTTATATGAACATAATTTTTCTTGTTTATTGTAACAAAGTATGTTTAATATTTAGAATTTTTCTTTGCACTACGTCTCTACTCGATAATTTGTTTTAAACTTTTCTCATGCATGCCATTTTAATATACAGTAATTGCCAAAATTACTCGTTGCTGACATTTAAAATTAAAACAAAAAAAAGTTTATTAAGAGTTCAGTTCTCAGTTGGCATAGCAATATTGGCATACTAGCCACTCTACAGTGCAGTTTTTAAAAAACAACCTTTTTTAATTATATTTTAAGTATTTTTATTAGAAACAAAGAATACCGAATTCTTAAAAAAAGTAAAATTTATTATAAAACTCTTTAATTATAAGTTTTTCAGAAACAGCATTTAAAATTCATAAGGTTTAGTATTTAAGAGGTTGAAATTATATATGTAAGCTTTTTTACAAAATATAATTTTATGAAATTTAATTGTTTATATTTTAACTAGTAAATGATTTAAAATAAATTAATAAAAAAAAATCTTACCACAATAATTTGCAGTTAAAACTTTTTTTTGCTTTACAAGATGCTGCTTGACTTGAATCTTGAAAAATTTATTTTCAAAAATTGTCCCTGGTTGTAGACAGTTACCTTTTTGGCTTTTTAAAAGTGAGTTTTTGTTGAATAATATCACAAAGTAAGCTACTACCTCTTTTCAATAGTTTCTTGTAAACTCTGTTTAATAAAATATGGGTGAATCATATGCACAGGTCAGATATAGTTTAGTTATCAAAATGTATATAAAACTATTATATTGCAAAACAATAATTGTTATTTATACAGGTAAAAAAAATAAGTATTGCAGGTTTACATTTTTCTCAATATTAATAATATTTATTTCTGTTCATACATATGTATTTTTTTGTACACATGCATTTTTTTGTTTTCAGTTGTAGTTGAACATTGCTATAAGTGTTGAAATTGAATTCAATATATATATTTATAAATATATATATATATATATTTAGGTTCAAACTATGTATATCAATTGTAGATCATTGTATATCACATTTGTTAATCAAACTGTTTACAAATAACATGAAGATTTCTGTTTGCAATTTTTTGGTTAAGTGAAAAATTTTTAAGTTTTTACAACTTTTTCAAGTTGGTTGAAGTTTGCAGTTTCCATCTATTTAGACTTAAGAATTGAACTTTTTATATTGCTTACTTTTCTGAGTATACGATAGTAAAGTTAAGAATTATAAAATATTGAGTATGTATAAAAAGTTAGATGTTGTACCTTTATGTTTAGAAATATATTTATATGTATTTTTTTATAATTAACTAACTTTTCCATCCCATACAGTTTACCAATATAAGGAAATTAAAACACAACTATTTATGACCTTTTAAAATTTTAATGTGAGTTTTTTAACAATTTTTGAAATCTTGCAGCTTCATAAAAATTATTATGACAACTTCAATTGAAAAAATAAGAATATACAGGCATAGTTATAATAGTCAATATCGTTATTTTGCAATAATAGTTGGAACAAGCTATTTTACTAACTGCTATTTTTCCAATTCTTCATCACGTTTAACAGAAGAAGAAGCAGTTGGAAAAATAACAAGTTATTTTATAAAAGATCACAAATCTGAGCATTATAAAGAAAAAATCATACTAGGATTTGAAAAGTTGCGTTTAACAGATGCATTTATTTTTTATATTGAAAATCCTTTGCTTGAACCCCATTCCTCATGTAAAATGAAAAACATTGATGTTTCCACGACAAATCTACAAGAAAATGAAGTTTCTCAATGTGATTTGAAACAAAAGTTGTCAGAAGTTGACAAGGACAGTGAAGTTACGAAGTTTTTTGAAGACAACAAATGTTCTGTTTGCCTCAGCAACTACAAAGAGATAGTTGATGAAGACCTTCATATCGTAGTTCCATCCTGTGGACATCCGTTGTGTTGTAAATGCGCTGATAACATTTTAGTTAAAGAGAAGAAAGATTGTCCAAGTTGTAGAGGAAATTTCACCGCTCAGTCGCTCTATCTAATGAAGTTCAACGAAGATTTGAAGGTATATTCTGAAGACCAAAAATTATATTTGTAGTGTTTTACAAATTTGATGTTTTAAGAAGTTGCTTTTTCTTTTTAATAAGTTCTTAAATCTAGATATATTTAGACATTTATAGTTGTTTAAGTGTAGTGTTTTGAACCTAAACTATTTTCTACTTGCTATTTGACCGAGTAGGTTAGTTTAATTTCATTGCAATAAAATAAAAGCTACTAAATAAAGTTGTTTTTTATTTAATTTAATTAAAACAATAATTAAATTTTTTTCGTTTTAATTAAGTCCAATAATTTACTTAAAAATAAAGTAAATTACATAAATGTTGTTTTAATTATTTTACCTGATATAAGTGTTGTTTTTATGTGATTCGGTTCAAATAATACTAGTTAATAACATGAAATTTCTAATAAAGTATGTTCACTTATCTAATAAAAACTTAGTTTGAACAAATAAAGTCAGTTTCAAAATTGCTCATAATGTTGTATTTTTTATCTCGATATTTTGAAACGTTTTATAAATAGATTAATTTCAAACAAAAAATGTAAGTAAGAAAGTTGTGGTTACATTATTGATTTAGCCATAAAATTTAACTCATACATAACTACTTTTATATTAGGATTTGATAAATTTAATAGATTTGATAAATTTTAATTTGATAGTTTTTAATGGATGTGATGTTTTTAAATTTAAAATTGTTCTTACTTTTTTAGACATTGTGAATTAATATGATCCGGCCAGATTTTTAAATTAGATGCAGGTTCGGCTGAGTGCTAATTAAAATAACATAACTTGGATCCGGCTGGACACTAAGTTTATAAATCCTATTTCGAATTCATTTATCTCACAAAAGTTTCCTAAGTTTGAAATTTTAAGTATTTTTTAAATAAAATGATTTATATATTTTTTATAACCATGAGAGGAATTAATATTAATTTTATAAATACAACAATTAGTTTACTGAAAATTACTCGTTATATTGTTACTTTTATATTATTAAAGACATGTAATTTAAAAAAAAATATAAAAAACTCAGGACACCAGTGTTTTGCCTAGCAGGCTTTTTTCCATGCTTGTAGAATTCAATTTTTTCATTATTTGTATGACAACTATCATCTGGTTGAACTGTAGATAAATCTTGTCTTGTTTAAAAATACTTTGATGCATGTTTATTTAACTAAATTTGAATTTTTTTAATTTCAAACAAGTAAAATATTATGCTTAAACTAAAAGAATTCATTTGGTAATTTTTTTTTGTCAAATCAAAATTTTAATACTTTACATGTAAAAGTTGTTTGAAATTCCAGGTTATTCAAAAATTCTCAAATTTAAGTTTTTTTCCAAAACTTTTAACATAAATTTTCAAATTCAAAGCTTTTCCGGGATTCAAATTTTTTGGCAACACTGATTGTTCACACTTAAATGTACACAATAATATAAACAATATATTGAATTATATTAGCTGCAAAACTTAAAATTTAACATATATTACAACTCAAATTAACACTGTGGATTGAAAAAAACATACATCATAAGTTTAATTTGCCACTCTTTTAACAAAAAAGCCAGCCAGAGTCAACAAAAACTTTCCTGAACTTTTTGTATACAAAAAAAAATTCTAGTCAAAAACTTAAAAAATGACTTAGTTGGCCTGAGATTTGTAGTCTTCAAGTAGTGATAGTCTGAGTGTGTGGCAATTTTAAATTGTTTATTTATATATTGTTTTAAATGTGTCTGTACAAATTTAGATATTACATGTAGAAACAACAATGTAGAAAATTATGCATAAACTAGACTTAAACTAACTAATATTAAAGTATTATTAAAAATTGGTTTAAAATATGAGCATCTTTTTAAGTTGGTGTGCATAGAAATTAATTTAAAGTGCAAAAAAAACTTCTAAAAAACTACTTGCTGTTGTAAATAAGAAGTTATTATGAAACTGAGAAAAAAAAAACTTTTAGAATGCTAATCTGTCTTTTTCACATTTTTAAACTAAAGACGTAATTTCTTCTGAATATTTTAAAATGTTATACAGAGACTTAAAACCAAGCTAATCAATTTAAGTCGAAATACCGAAAAAAAAATATTTTGAAATATATTTTTGCTCAGCGGGCCACATTTACATGCTCGCGGGCCACAAAAATTTCTTTCGCGGGCCGCATTCCATTCAACAAAATAACGTGCTCGCGGGCCGCAGTTTGCCGACCCCTGCCCTAGATGATAATAGTAAAATCTAAAAAAGAAAATAAAAACCATCTGTTTGAAGCAATTCGGGATATGTGCGTGATTGCAGAGTCTAATGGCAACTACGACGTTGTCTGTACTAGTGAGGAACTTCTGTTCAGTCCTAATAAAGCTATAGCGTTTGATGATTATGAAAACGTTGGTATTGAGATTAAAGGTACTGGAAGAACCCGTCCAAGTATCCCTGCTACACAAGCGTATGGTTCTTCTCGTAGAAACACTAACGCGGGAAAACGTTCAGTAACGAATAATATTGGTGATATTTCTGTACAGCCAAAAATATCGCAAACTAATAAGCAGAACACTGGAAACATGCAAGGTTTAAGCAAACTAACCACTAAAGTAAGGGGTGTGTGCGGATTGCTTTATTATACCAACACCTGCTACATAAACGCCATGCTCCAATGCGTGCTCAACACGGTGGAGCTAGTTGACTCTTTTGAACAAAATAAGGTTGTTTTGCAAGAAGGCAGTTCAGCTAAGAATTTCGCGGATTTAGTTGAAGAAATGAATGGTGATAAGAAAGTAATTGATCCAGAAGATTTCATTGAAGCATTAAAAAGAGAGTATCAAAACTTTGATAATAGTGAGCAGCAAGATCCAGACCAGTTTTTCATGATACTACGCGACAGTTTAGGTGATAAATCAAAAAAACTGTTTAAATGTAAAGTTCAGTCTGGTTACATATTTGACGAAAACTGTAACAATCCAAGACCGAGAGACCGGGTTAAAAAAGACTGTGACCATTTTCGGCTTAGTTTTTCTTTAAATTGTAGTCACATTAGTCTAAAAGAACTTGTGAAAGCCTTTGAAAAAGATATAGAAGTTACAATGCGTTGCCAACGAATAAAGGAGAACAGTTGTTATAGGGCTTTGAAAACTACAAAAGTAATTGGTTTTCCACCGGTGTTAGTCTTCCAACTGTTGTATAGCAACGAAAGTTTGAACAAAATAGAGGTCAGCTTTCCTCTAAGTCTCAAGTTGAATGAATACTTTGAAACGGATACAGAAACGGAATACAATTTGTACGCGGTTTGTTATCGCATTGGAGAAACTTCGAACTCTGGCCACTACATGGCGAGTTGTAAAATTGGAAATCAGTGGTATTTGTTCAACGACATGACTATTTACATGATTGATGGCAGTCAAATCGAACAACTGAAGTTGTTTAGTGGTCGGATTCTAAATCCTTACTTTTTGTTCTATTCAAAAGCAGAAAGGGCTTAATACGTTATTTGGAACGAAATAACTTACTCTGTTTGTTGTTTTAACTATTCAACTTTTCATTATTCGTTTGAATTTATTTGCTTTTGGTTGGTTTTTTATGCAACTAAAAACTGATATTCTTTAAATCTTTGAAATGTTTTGAATACATGTGATATGTAAATTTTTGGCGTCAATGTCATACTTATTTTAGTTTATTGTAATACAGTTTTGCGTTTATTATGCAATAAAAAAATATTAACATAAATCTTTTTTATGTTCAAGAAAATAAATAAATTGTTTAGTACATTGGTGCTATCTAAATAAAATATATTGTAACAGTCTAAATTGAATATTTATACATTAAAAAATTACAATTGTTTATATACATATACATATACATATACATATATATATATTAAGAATTTAGTTATTTAACTTAATAAATTAAATTTTTCACACTGAGCCACCTTGAGGGCTTTATTATTGAAATGTTTATTTAAAGATGCAAAACTCAAATATTCTTATACCCGAAACGGCTGTATAAAACTGTTGTTTGTTATATAATTTAATAAATATTTAGCTTCAATTTAACTCGTCGAAAATTATTGATTATTAGTGAGCCCTAATAAATTATAAAACTCTTAAATTGTATAATACATATGGTATTAACTGTTTATTAATATGGTCACCATCATGACAAGACAATTTTTTTTTCAACTGTTTACCGCATGAAATACTTTGAAAGATTTTTAAATATTTACATAGCTATTTGCAGTTTTATTATAGGCTGATAAAAGATAGCGAAACGTTTTGTTTTTTTTGAAATTAGTTATTAAGTTCAAACTAAAAAGTAAAGAGGTTCATTTCAAAATAATTAATAAATTATGTTAAAGAATCAGCATAATAGTATTAGAACTGAGTGTATGAGTTTTTTAATTAAAAAAGACTAAATCTGTACAAAATAACTTAACTCCATTTTCCTACTTTAACTTTAATAACTTATATACATACTTTAAAAAAACAGATACAATCGCTACATTTCCAAGGACAGTTGTGTAAAAAAACATCTTAACGGAAAATTTTTATGTTTAAAAAAATCGATATATTCTATATATCGTACAGAATTTTTTTTTTGCATTTTTTTCTTTAAATTTATTCGCTTATTTTAGTATTTGGTCTGTCTTTTTTTTGTAATTATTTTTTTTAAGTTCACTACTCATGTATTTAATGCTGATCGTATTATTTATAGTATTCACAAATACAAAATAAGTAAAATTAAAAGTAACATTGTCATAAGTACTCAAGTCACTTAGAATTGCTATTGTTAAAATGCTTCGAGTTCTGAATCTATGACAACTCAAAAATTGTTAGAATTTTCATTCCAAATGTGCAGTTTAGTTCTAATTAGTCTTGAGATTCAGAAAAAAACGAGAAACAACGCTTTATAAAAAGACAAAGTCGTTTTCGGCATTTTACAAATATTAAAATGTTGTGAAAAAGAATACAGCTTTGTAACAAAAATAAGTACGATTTTCTATGAGGTCATGTTTGATATTTTTTATACATTTATTCAGTAAAATTATGTTTGTTTTTATGTTGAGGTGAGGTTTGATCATACCAAATCGATCATCAGACCACAAGGTTTTGGTAGAATGAGGCCGGTTTCGTCCTTATTAGGACTAATCAGTCAGTCACAAACGAAAAAAGGTCAGTAAGTTAAAACGTAGATATATTTTTAAAATTTTATGAGTATTTAAGTAACTGCGTTTTCAGATATAAACATATAATATTGAAATATTGCCGTAGTGCAGGGGTCGGCAGGCAGTTGGTGGTCGCGGGCCAAATTTCAAGTTTACAAAGTCTTCGCGGGCCGCAGTTTTAGTTTTAGTCACACTAGAGAAAAGTTTTACTTTTATTCACCTTATCATTTTAAATGACTTTTAGCTATACATAGAATGACTATTTCAATTAAATAAAATTAGAATGAAATTTACATTGACTAATATACAAAAATGTTAATAAACTATGTACTTTCATAAGCACTTAATAAGTTAAATTTAATACTTTTGTAATTTTACATACTATTTAACTCTCTATAAAAACCAAACTTGAAAGACAATTTATTAGTTACTTTTATATATTTGTTATATTATCAACCCCTTTTTGATAAGAATATTAACTTCAAAAAAAAGTTTTTGCGTGTTAAATAGTTTACATTCATTAAAAAAAATAGTAATTACTTAATTTAATAAAACTAATACCTGTTTGTATTAAAGAAAGCTAGAACAAATTCTTTAACATAATTAATTCTCGAATACTTAAATAAAATATCTAACAAGTAAATAGTCTTTTACATGGTTGTCACTTAAAAAGCAAAAATGTCTGAGTTGTATCAAACCAACCTAAGTTTATTAATAGTTTAAAAAGCTAGTAAATCATTGTAAACTACAAGAAAAAACTACAATTAGTAAACTACACTACAGTCATAAAAACTATTCTTGGAATTCTAAGATTTCTTTAAAGTGTTTGAAATAAAAGTTTCACACACATCTGAGTTTTCAAGCTTTTAAAATAGCCTTGTTGTGTAGCAACCCATTTAAAACAAAGTTTACAACATAAAGAAATAACGAAACTTATTAACAGTAAACAAATTACATGCCAAAAAAATATAAGTCAGCTGGAATGTACAATTAACTTTCTTAAATATTTTTAAGAAAAGTATAAAACTTTATTGAGTCATTAGCGAAGGGAAAAACTTATTTTTATTAAGCATTACAGCAATTCTTAATCTGCAATAAGAATATTGCATTAAAAAATATTAGTTGTAAAATAAAAGACGAGCAACAAAAATAAAAAAAACGTTAGTTAGGAGTTATTGCGAGAAACGATAAAAAAACAAATTACCAAAGTCAGTTCAAACAAAGCACATGATTATCTTCAGTAACTAAAGAACTATCAGAAAAAATTTGTTAAGGCAAGTTATAAAGAAGCAAAATTTATTATTAAAAATGAGATACCGTTTATAATTAAAATCTTTTTTAAAGAATTTTTGTTGGCAGTAATGAAAAACTTTTGTTTATTTCTTCAATAACAACAAAAAGTCCTATTTAGGAAATGCATTAAGGTTATAAAGTCACATAGATCAAATTATGACTTTAATCAATATGTTATTATAAGAGCACTGATAGAAAAACTATTGCTCATCTGAGAATTTTTATTAGAGATGTTTTTTTAACTTTGAAATTTTATTATAATTTCTTGGTTTAGTTCAAACAAGAAGCACAACAATCGGTGAAATTTTACAAGTAAAGGTGCAATGCACCAAAAGTTTTTAGAAGTACAATTCCTTCTTTTATTTTTAGTATAAAGTTTAATTAAAGTTTAAAAAGTGTCTTATAAAGTATATCAATATTAAAAAACACTGTTAAGCTACTTTAATATGTTTTTTAAAAAAGTAATGTTTATTTGCTAAATTTTTTGTGTCTAATCGAAATTTCACTACTTTACATGTAAAAATTGTTTGAAACTCCAGGCTTTTTCAAAAATTCTCAAATTTAAGTTTTTTTCCAAAATTTTTAAGTATAAATTTTCAAGCTCAAAGCTTTTCCGAGATTCATGTTTTTTAGTAACACTGATTGTTCACAGTTAAATAATATTCTGAATTTTATCAGCTGCAAGTCTTAAAATTTAACATATATTATAACTGAAACTAACACTTTGGTTTGAGCAAAACTTACATCATAAGTTTAACTTGCCACTCTTTTAAGCAAAAAAGCCAGCCTGAATTAACAAAAGCATTCCTGATATTTTTGTATACAAAAAACAATTCTAGCCAAAAACTTATAAAATGACTTAGTTGGCCTGAGATTTGAAGTCTTCAAATAGTGATAGTCTGAGTGTGTGTCAATGTTTATAAACCATCTCTAAGCCTAGTTTATATTAAATAGGTAGCTCCAAAAAACAGCAAATGTGTGTATTGATATGCAAAGCATAAAAGTTTACTTAGTTTGACAAAATCAATGTTTAAAAATGAAAATGTATACCTAACAAAAACTATATTAGTTTATGTCATATATATTGTTTTAAATGTGTCTGTACAAATTTATATATTACATATAGAAAAATTAAACTTAGAAAATTATGCATAAACTAAACTTAAACTAACTAAAGTATTTTATAAAAAGTGGTTTAAAGTATGAGCATCTTTTTTAAGTTGGTGTGCATATAAATTAATTTAAGTGCAAAGAAAACTTCTAAAAAATTAAAATGTGTTAAAACAAAACTTAAATAAACCTTTTTTTCTTATTACTATGTTATTTTAAATGTTTTTACACTAAAACATAACATTTACAAATAAAAAATATATAAAAGAAACATAGGTATAAAAAATATTGAAAAGAATATCTAAGCTATAAAGAAATGACCTTTTAGTTAATTACTGTGCATTGCTTTTGTACAAAATGGAAAACGTTTGTATTTAGTTTATTTAATAAATAGGTATAATGTAACTAACTTATTAAATTCAAGCACTCTTTACACTCTTTTTTCAGATAATTACTTGCTGTTGTAAAATAGAAGTTATTATGAAACTCAGAAAAATATCCTGTTAGAATGCTAATCTGTCTTTTTCACATTTTTAAACTAAAGCAGTAACTTCTTCTAATTATTTTTAAATGTTATACAGAGATTTTAAACTAAATTAACAAATTAAATCGAATAACCGAAAAAAATTTTACTTGAAATATGTTTTTGCTCAGCGGGCCACTTTTACATGCTCGCGGGCCACAAAATTTTTCTTTCGCGGGCCGCATTCCATTCAAAAAAAAAAAAACGTGCTCGCGGGCCGCAGATTTACCCTTCGCGGGCCGCAATTGGCCCGCGGGCCGCAGTTTGCCGACCCCTGCCGTAGTGCATTGACTATTATAGTTAACAATTGTTCAGTACTTAAAAAAGCTTATAGCTAACTGTTAGAAGTGTTTACATTGCAGTATAAATGCTAAAAATTTCATCAATAAATTTGAACAAAGTTTTTTTAAACTTCTCTAAGTAGTTATTTAAAGTAGCATCGAAAGTCACTTTCCCGTTTGCCGCTTTTAAGCAAAATAGAATAATAAAAAAATATTTTAAATAAAATTATTATAAATTTACATCGGTTAGATCAACAATGTATGTTTTTAAGTAATCAAGTACATATTTCTTTATTTGATTGTTAAAAGGTACATATATTCAAATAAAATCAGAAATTTATAAAGGATTTTTTTATTCAAAACTAGAATTTTGTATTTTATTAGGTGTAAAAGATGTATATATAATTAATATAGTTCATAATTGACTTCAAGTTTTTGAAGTATTTTTTGTAATATTTTACATATTTGAAAATATTATATTAATGGTACTATTTGTATTATTTTATAATTTTTTTTTTTTCTAATTACGACCGTTTTTTTATAAGTTTATAGTCATTTTTTTATGTTAAAACCCAATGTTACTAAGTGCAAGACATACATTTTTTATTTTAAACTATATAGATCTCAGCACTCAATATTTTTTTGTATACAACAACAAATTAACTTATACTTCGTTTAAGCATATTATTTTACTTATTTAAAATAAATAAAAATTCAAATATAGTTAAATAAATATGCATCTAAGTATTTTTAAACAAATAAAACAATTATCAACATTTCAACAATGTGACAGTTATTTACAAAACATTAAAAAACTGAGTTCTACTAACTGTGCACAAAACCTATTAGACAAACACTGGTGAAATCAAACTAGGTAAGTATTATATATTTGTTTTAAAAATACTTGTCTTTGATAATATAAAACTTTCAATAAAATTAATGCGAAAGTTTAATTGAAGTTTAATTATCAAAGTATTTCTTACGTTATTAATTCTAACATAGTTTTAAAGGAAAAAAATATAAAGTACTTACTAAGAAGTTAAGTAATTGCATTAAATAACAGCTACATTACATTAAGGTGATATGAAATATATGTAAACTATCTTTGTTCTACTTTTATTTTCATACGTTATCTTTCACTGAGAAAACTAATAGTATCTGCTTCTTGAATAAATGTTTGTTTTGTTTAACTAACTATTTATTTCATTTAAGAACTAGCTACAAATTGAAATTATAAATTGTGTCTAACAGTTTTTGGATGACCAAAATATTGTTGTTAATACATCCTAGTATTTGTCTTTGTCTTTACTCATGTTTAAAAAAGAACAATAGGCTTCAAATCTTGAGATTGAATAAAAAATCACAAAACATAACGTTTAGTTTGACAGCTAGAACTAGTGCAATATCATTATGGCGAGTATGTCCTACTCCTAAGTGTTTAAATTTGTATACTGCTACGAAAACTTACCGTATAGTTTGCATTTGTTTTTGTTAAAATACTGGAACGTGACGGTTTGAATTTAACATACAAACATTAATCAAGCCTTCAGTGTTCAGTAAAAATAGTAAAATTTGGCATTCTGGAAACCCTGCCATGTAGTATGATTGCGATACTTCTGTGAAGAGCTTCCTTTTAATTACTCGAACATGGACATTTCTTTTTTGATCACACATGGATTCGATCAGCGTCCACACCTATTTATTTTTTGTATAACTACAACCTTACCAGGCTACATTATTGCTAATAAATGACGTTGTTCATTTAAACTTTTTAATCTATCAATTTTATTTATGTTCTACTTACACTTTTATTACAATGTGATCGACAGTTGTGTTGTTTTTTATTTTTTCAGGACTTCTTTGCTTTGTAGGGTGTTGAAAAAGTTTTTGTTTTCACTAAACTACATAATCAAAAAGAAAAGTATTTTGGTTTTTAGAAACTTGAGTTGTTGTTAATTTTGTGATTTTTTATTTAAATTACTCGAAAGTAAAAGTTTTATATAACGCACTTCGATAATTGAAAAGTACAACTCAAGTTTTTTGTGTCAATTTAGTCCTGATGAATAGTCAAGAAGAGCAGGTTTAATTTTTAATGTCAGTTTTGTTCAAAGTAGTACTTTTGTCAGTTCGGTCTTATTTTAGCACTGAAAAGTAAGAAGATTTTGTATAAGTTATAAGAAACAAATTAACTTGAATTTAAAAATCAAGGACATCTTAATTTTGGAAATCCAGGACAGAAAATCTTGACTATTTTCTGTAGTTGACAAGACGTTAAAAGGTATCGAAGTGGACTCGATAACCGAAAGGTTTTTTGGTGCACCAGGTCTTAGGACTAAACATTTTGAGCGCTTTTTTTGTCGTTCAATAAACAATCGTTCAGTATTCAAAATGTGTTTCAAGTTACTTTACTCAGCTAAAGTGTGCATATATATGCCCAAATACTGTGAACTTTAAACTTAAAATAGTTTTATATTTTCTATAATTTTATATTATATAATGAAGAAAAATAATCTTGAATTTTTGACTGCAATTGTAAAATTCACTTTTAACAAAGATGAACTTAAAAGTAATTAAGTATAGTTTTATAAACTTTGCTAAAATAGAAATTTTTTGATGTTTATTATTTCGTTTGAAAAAAAAAGCATAGATATGTTTGTAATGTCACTTAGTCAAACTGTTTAAAAGTTTAACTATGTGCTTACAACAGACTTTACATAAGTATCAAAATTTAAGGTAAATTTAAGTTGAAAATATTTATTATGAATTGAAATAGTGATTTTAAAGTTTTTCTGAAACATTATTTTTCTAAATTTTTTTTGTAAAACTTAAAAGTTATTTAAAATAGCATCGTTGTACTACCGACTTTTGTGAACAACAATTTTCTAACTTATAACTATTAAAAAAGTTATACTTTCTTGTTCTGCTAAAGTAGGAAGAAATATTCATAATTTATTGTTTTTGGGATTCAAAATACTTTTGCGGTGCACTAAACTTATTAAAAGGTGCATAAAATTTAAAGGTTGTTAAAAAAATCAAGTTAAACTTTTATATTTATTTCAAGCTATATACATCAACAGTTAAGCTAAATTTAGTTCTAGTGTTGCATTTCTTTTTATTTGTCGACCATTTTAGTACTATTAGTACTATTAAAACTTTTAAAGCTTATATGAGTAGATTTTTGTGAATAAAATCTTTCAGTCATCCAACTACAATCATAAAGTGGAATTTTAAAGTGATTAAAAAAAACATGGATAGTGTTAATTTTCAGTTTAGACTTCTGATAATTTAATTTCATCATATGATTTATTTGCTAAGATTTAAGTTATTTTTTTAATGATTATTTCATTTAATATTTCAAATAAAAAACACCTTGACTGAACCTTTAATTAAAATTATATGTAATAAGTAAAAAATTAAAAAGCTTAATGTTATATATTTCTCAGTAACAAATTTCACAATTAAAACATTATGCATTGGAAACTAATTATTTGGAAATCAAAACAAAAAGTATTACTACACACTTTTATTTTTTTTTTCAATCAGGAAATCTTAAAACCTTAACAATGATTACAGTTTCAAACTAAAATGCTTCTCTGAAATCATAGTAATGCATCTCAGTTTAAAATAATTTTAAATTTAATGCTTTTATTTATTTTTTACTTAAAAAGGTAAATTTAGCCATGGTGTTGCATTTTTTTATTTGTTGTCCATTTTAGTTTTTTTAATATTATTAAAACTTTCAAAACTTATGTGAATAGATTCGTGTGAGGTAAAATTTTTCAGTAATCTAGCAACAATCATGAACTTGAATCTTAAAGCCAATAAAAAAAATGGATAGTGTTATTTTTCAGTTTTTACTTCAAATAACTAAATTTCATCATATGATTTTTTTGCTAAGATTTAAATTATTTTATTATTGATTATTACAATTAATAATTCAAATAATAAAAAAATCTTTACATAATCTTTTTTATTAAGTCATATGGGTTAAGTTAAAAACTAAAAAACTTTAAATATTTCTCAGTAATATTTTACAATTAAAACATTATGCTTAAAGCTGAAACTAATTTTTTGGAAATCAAAACAAAAAAAATTTAATACACACTTATAATTCTTTTTAAATTAGGAAATCTAAAAGCCTTAACAATGATTTCAAGCTAAAAAGTGTCTTTATAAAAATATAGTTTCAGTTTCAAGTAATTTCAAGTTTAATGCTTTCAATTATTTTTACTTTATCTTAACTTTTCTAGACAACATGAAAATTTAACATTATTTCTTTTATATACTCCCAAAGGTATTTTTACCAATTTACCAATAACAACTTAAGCTTACTAACCTTGATTAACTACATATACTACTACTTTTTTTCTTTTTCTTTAAAAAACCTCAGTATAAATCAAACAAGTTTAGTTAACTCAGGCTAGGTTTTAGTCACTCGGAATAACTTTTTGCTTTAAACAGAAAAAACCCTGGTAATTTTCAGTTTAAAGATTTAATATTACTCAGAGTTATCACACTCTCAAGTTAGATAGAACATTCTGAAATCTCTGGCTATCCTATGTTGTTTAATGATTTTCTTAATTTAGGCAAACTATGATATTTTACTTAAATCCTCAGTCTACATTGATGATATTAAAATATATTTTCTTGATAAACTTATTTTTTGTTTTTGATCTTAATTCCTTTTGTTATCATATTGTTATTTTTAGGTATTACTGATTAACTATTTATATTGTTTATCTTCTAGCTTAGTTTATTTTTCATATATTTTAAAAACCCTAGATGACCCTGCCTAGTTGAATTTTACCAATTGATTTTTTAGGTCACTCGTGTAAATCATTTTGGTTTCAACAAAAGTCAGTCTGATAAAAATACTTATTTAAAAACTAATAATTTACTTATTTTAACTTAAAAATTCAACAACATTTTTCATGTTTTTTAATGCACTTTTTAAGAGTTGAGAACAATTTTATCAATAGAACTTATATTATAATAATAAAAAATAGAAATTATGTTATATATTTTACTAACATCCTCGAGTCTTGTCTTTGAAAATTGATTCTTTATTTAGAACTATTTGAAGATTTAATCTCATAATAATAAGTAAGATTTTAATTTCCTGTGAAACAAAAAGTAATTGTAAAACTAAATAATGTTTTTACTTTTTTACTTCAAAGAAGAAAAAAAATGATAATGATATTTTAAAGTTCTTTGCTTGTACATTATATCTAAAAATTATAACAAAATTGAATTTTAGTTATTATCACTTTCAAATATTCCTTTACTTTGTTACTTGTTTGACCAATTAATGCCATTAAACTCCTGCTATCATTTCAAAAAAAGGTTGTGATTCAAACTAAAGTGACCCTGATATAAATATAAGATTATTAAGTTGAGGTGGAAAATGTTTTAATGACTTAATGAATTTTTTTTAACTTGTTTTTCTTTTATGTACTATAAGTAGGGTCTTTTTTATCACGTTATTTAAACAACTAAGTCTGGATTGAAATATTTATTAAGAATAACATTGTCATAGGTATAGTATGATATTTACATTAAAATATGGTATCAGTTTAGATATTAGTTTAAATAAGTGTGTTAGTTTATTATACATATATTTTTCTATCTTTTATTATTATATAAGTACTAACTTTATCTTTAAGTTTTAGCTCTAATTTTTTTATGCTATTTACCAAATGTTTAGTGTGTAAAATTCAAGTTATTCAGAACTAGGCAAAGGCATGTAATTAGTTTGACAAACAGGGTTAACACAAACTCAGGTTTATTAGGATGTTTAGTTAAGGCACCCTTTGACACATATTAAATTTCAGGCTCGTTTGTAAATTACAGGATAACGTTAATACTATTTCTAAGACTAATGGTAATATTTTTATTGATGTTTTTTTATTAAGTCCTTGGTTAGTGATTTATTTAACTTGAATTATTCATTGTTTGAACTCTGAATATGTAGAGCCCGACAACAATGACCATATATGGAAGTGAACTTTTAAACCACCCAACCATAACCTTTTGAGCCAATCAAAACTAAGGTTAGTGAGGCATGAATATACTGACGAAGAACCAGAAAAAACTTAACAAATACATATACTTGTGCAGTCAGTTGTGTATTGTGAAGTTGAGAAAAGGATCTACTAAAAGAACTTTATTTGAACTTTATTTGATTGTATGTTTATTGTAGAATTGTTTAAATACAAAGTTAATTTTCAAACTGTATGTTTAGCTGCTTTTAATATTTGAGTTAGATTTACATGTTTAATAGTTTGTTAAGCATTTTATAGCTTATTGCCTACTAAAACTTTTTATAAAAGCTATAGTTAGTTGTTTTAACAGGGTTGCCACAAGGTCAGGCAAAGTCAGGAAAAAATAGAGGTTTTTGAAAAAAAGTCAGGAAAAGTCAGGAAATTTATTAAAATTTAAAAAAACTTCACATTTGGTCAGTTTGAATTTTAAAAGTTCTTTATTTTCCAAAGCCTTCAAATGGTAAAAAATTAATTAAAATTCATTTAAAGTCAGACTATAGTTGCAAAATTTTTCTAGAAATTTACAGTATCATTTAATTTCCAATGCCTTAACCTGTTTAAAATTAAAAAAATATCCTGTATAAAACTGCAAAAATTTTCTATTAACACATTGCACAACTACTTTACTAACAGGTTTTGTAAGCTTTTTAGCATTGATGATCTGTAGCAAGTAAACTTCCAAACTTCCATAGTGAAACTGTGATATATACACAAAAGTTTATCTAGCACGATTTTAGAATCAAAATGTTTTTTTTAATAAATAATTGAGCCAGCAAATTTGGGGTAAAAATAAATGAGTGCAAAAGGAAAGAAATTAAGCCCACAAATTGTGGCTAGATTTTGATAAAACATCATTTTCAACATGTGTAGGCACAATGAAAATAAGGCAGAATGCAGAACAGATGAACGAAACCATATCTTCATTAGATGAAGAGGTTAAAGTGCTAATAAAGAAACGGAGAAAATAAATTTTTGTACATGTACTCTTAAAAAAAACAGTGTTTGATTAAGTTGTTTATTCTTTTAAGTTTTTATCGTAAAATTTCGTTATTTTTTTCAGGTTTTAGTTGTTAAAGTTGTTTGTTATTAGTTTAAGGTTTTAAATGTATAAGCTTCTTGTATGTTGTTTCGTTTATTTAGATACACTTATGTTAGAAAAGACTAAAATATTGTGTTTTTTTTTTCAGACAATCTGTGTTTATAAGGTAATAATACAATTACTTTACTTATAGAGCTATTTATTGCAAATACATCAATCATACACAGATGGTTCAAAGATGTAATGGAAGTTTAGTGATTGAATTCAGCAAAATAACTGTTGTTTTAAACTGTATTAAAATTAGATTAGAAACTCTATTAAGTTGCAGTGTTAAATTATGTATTTTAGAAAAAGTATAAGTTAAAGTTTAGATTTAGAAAAGTCAGGAAAAATTTAGTAAAAAGTCAGTAAAAGTAAGGAAATTTTTCTCAGTATGGTCTGTGGCAACCCTGATTTAAGTGTTTTGAAATATATTTAAATATTTGAATGTTCTTTAACTGTTTTATAGTTTACTGCGCTAAAACTTGGTTTATAATCAAATTTTATATAATTCACGGTTATTTATTAAATAACTTGTATTTTTTAAATAAAGATTTTGTGTAGTGTTTTGTGGTTCTTTTTTATAATAGATAGATTTAGAAATGTCTCTCAGATTTTTATAACGTCGAAATTAGCACCTAGTTTTTATAAGACAATAATTAAATAAGGCTGAATTAAGTTAAGATGAGTAGTACCAATAAGTTAATTGTATCTCACCCTATACCTTACACTTATTCTATAATTTCAAGCATTGCAGACTTTAAAATAAGAATATGAGCAAAAATACTGTAAAACAAAAACGTTTTTCATCAACAACTGATGAGAAGTTTTTCGCAAAAAATAAAAAGCTTGGTTTTATCCATCTGTGTAAAGAAAATACCAGGAAGAAAATTGATGTTGTGAATCTAGGTGAGCTTTTTATATAAACTGAAATTAATTAAATTATAAGACTAAAGTATAATAGCAATTCAACTACATTCAAAAGTGTAGAAATTAAAACTTAATTTTTGAAACAAACATAATGATAGGCTTTAGGTCATTGTTAAATTAATTAGAAAATAATTTTGAAACCTAGCTGTTGTAGTTGCTCTAAATTCCTTTATGATGTTGCAAACTGAGCACAAAAAAGTTGATTTTTTTTTACCTTTAGGCTTGAGCCAAAATAATCAATTTTTTTGAGAAATAAATATACATCTACGCTTTAGGTAAAGCTCGAAAACGAAGATAGTTATTTTTTTTCTTATTCTTAAAACCAAATTATTATATTGCTAAAGTAATTTATAAAAATAGATATAGAGCTTAAAGTTATATTTAATTAATTTCCAAACCTACAATTACAGTAAAACTAACTGAAAAACTGTATAAACCTAAAAAACATTTCTCTAACATAATAATTTATAAGTGTTAGTGGTTTAGCAAGCCAAACAAGCAATGACAATCACTCTTTGAATGTATGTGTTTATTACTGAAGATGAATATTTCTTATTTTAAAGGTTTAAAGCAAAATTGCATTTAAAATTTTTAGTAAAAACCTTCTACTAAGGTTTGAAAATATTTTTTTTGTAAAATACTAGTAACATAACGATCTTAAAACCAATTTTTTGTTTGTAAATTAAAAAAATAAATTTAATAAAAAACAAAATCTCTATAGTCTGAGTAACCAGCTGTTAGGGGTCGATTTAAAAAAAAAATAAAAATTAATACTTAATCTAAAACAAAAAAGTATAATAAAAAATTAATATTATACATGAAATAAAATAAATCATTAAAAAACTATCATTAAAAACTAGTTTTTTACACAGAATTAAAAACGTATCACAAAAATTATTACTTTACATATCGCAGAGTTACAATTGTATTTTTAAAATAATACAATTTAATTGATAAATGATTAGAAAATGCACTGATAAACTTTAAAGTTTTTATCTCATTTAAGTTCTGTTGTAGTTATCTTCAAGATTTTTGTAGATTTACTACCAACCGAAACTAAATAATGAATATATCACTATCAGTTCGTCGCGCTAGTTTACTCTAAATTTTTAATAATTATTTTTTAAATGATATAGATTTTAATGATAAAGATTTATAGCTGTTTTGACAATTAAAAAAAATAACTCAACTACCTTTGAAAATATCTATATTTTATAACTAGAAGAAAATATGTAATAAAGTTAATGATTGAATTTTATTGTGCTTATGAAAGTTTTACAAGTTTTACTAAATACTTCTTATTTAATTAAATATATATTATTAATATATCAATAAACTGATATAATAATTGGTCGTTTGTTAACTATGGCTTTAACTATTTGAAGTAAAAATTAATATAAACGTTTGTTTAATTATTTTTAATAATTTTAAAGCATTAAGTGTTGGAAATTAGTAATACTAATTGTCAAAATTTTCTCAGAAAAGAAGAAATCTAACGAAGAAAACAGTATAAAACTTTTAAAAATGAGCAAAGTTTTGTTAAATGAAAAAACAGCAAACCAAATTAGCAAACAAGTAAAAATAAAAGTTTCAGTTTTAAATACTCTAAAGTGGCTTTCCATCTCAAAACTTTTTAGTCTCCAAGAAATTTTCAAAACTTCTTTACGCCTCATTGAACGTTGGTTTACAAGTGTTGCTGATTCAGATGACTTTCTTGAGTTAGATTTTAAATATGTAGCTGCAATATTAAACAGTTCTCAGTTATTAATTGATTCGGAGCTGCAAGTATTCAATGCAATGACTGCCTGGTTGAATCATAAAAGTATTGAACGAAGTAAACATGCGAAGTATATCCTTCAAAAAGTTCGGCTTTCATTGCTAACAGTTCCTGCTTTGAACAGTATGGTAGACAAGAATATGTGGATAGTCAAGGACTTCGAGTGTTTCGATATTATAAAGAAAGCTATCAAGAACAAGAAAGAGTTTAAATCTATCAAGGCCTCGTCTAACAATAGGCACTGTAGCCAAGATAGTTTTAACTTTGTTGTTGTCGGTGGTCAAACAAAACTTCAAGTTCTCAAAGATTGCTTTACTGTTGACGCTAACTATCTTACCAAAGTAAGCAACTTGTCAGAAATCAATCATGCGCGAAAAAATCACGATGTTTTTTGCATCAAGGGTGAAATTTACGCGCTGGGTGGCGACTACAATTATTATGACAAGGACAAAGACAGATGGGACCCGGTGACACCCGTTGAAAGATACTCACCTGCCACTGACACTTGGAGCGTTGTGAGTAAAATGCATGACGACCGTGTTTATTTTAGTGCGTGTTCGTTTATTGATAAAATATATTGCATTGGAGGACGCAACTGTTCTAGAAACACAATTAAAAACTGTCTCGAGTTCAACACGACAAACTCAACTTGGAGGGAAGTTGCCAGAATGAACTCGGAGAGGAAGTACGCGTCGTGCGCCGTGTTCGAAGGAAGAGTCTTCGTCACTGGTGGAAGCAACAACAACGACGGAAGATTAAACAGTGTCGAGGCGTACGATCACATTGCTGATACATGGACAAACATGCCCAACATGGTTAAACGAAGAGTGTTCCACAAATCGGTCTCCCACAAGAACAAATTGTATGTGTTTGGCGGTCTGCTGTTAAATAGTGTCGAAGTTTTCGATTCTTGTTGCGGCAAATTCGTATCGTTGTGCAGGCCTCCCGGGGATTTTTTGTCAGATGTTTACAGATGTGGCGTCACTTCATTTGGAAGCAAGGTTGTTTTTTTCTGTTCTGCAAAAAAAAAAGGTTTTTCTTTATGACCTAGAAAATGACGTGTGGTCGGAAGACGTTTGCGAGGCAACCCAGGATGTATACAGATTTTCTTGTGCTAAATTACCAAAACCATAGTGAAAATTACGGAGTAACCGGTCATCAATAGTTAACAATTAAAGTAGTTTTGTTGCTACCATAAAGTTTTTGCTTTAAATTTTTATTGTGCTTTATTAGAAGTTTTTTAATTAAATATATTTTATTTTTCTGGTTTATCGATGCATGATTGTGTTTTTTAGAAGCAATCGTTTTTTTTTTGTAACCTTATAAATAACCTAAACTTCTCGTTGGTAAAGTCTAAAATCTAAACTATTTAGTTTAATATCTACACATAAACCGTTGCAATGTTTTTAAAACTAACATATTTATTATTTATTATAGCTTTGAAATTTTTTTGCTCATACATAATATTTGAAATCTTCATCTTTTTGTTGATCTTTTCATAAAGATTACACTTTTATTAATAATGTTTGTAGCTGGATTTCTGATGTTTTTTTTATTATGTTGAATAAACGGATGTCAAAAATAAACAAATACTACAATTTGTTTTGCAGTAAGAATATTTTAACTTTAAGTGTCTCAAATCTTCCCTTGGATGTGTGATTTTCTTTGTGATTTTTTTGTCTTTATCGATCGTTTTAAATAAAAAAACTTTTTTAATACAATTTGTTTTGAATAGTTAGCTAGTATAGTTAAGACGTATAATAAAATTCAAAATATTAAAATCTAACTTTTTATAAATACTTTTGTATTAATTAAACATTTTAGAAGTAATCAATAAATTAAGTATTTTTAAACAAAATTATTAAACACAAATCAAAATAGTTCTTATATAGTAATAGTTAGAAAAAAATATAAACTCATAAGTTTCACTGGTTCTAACTGAATTTTAGTTTCATAAACTTGCATTTATTTTTGTAAATTATATATAAATCTAAAAATATAGTATATAAATATGTAAAAATATTTCAAAATTTTTATTTATTAAATAGTTGCAAGAATATTTTCCTCTTTAATTTTTATATCTCAAACTACTGTATTAAAACAAATTAGTTAAAAAAAATTACTGTCTTTAGGTTTTTTAAGAACATTTTCGTTTATGAAAAACAATAACAATCACGTAAAAACAGCAAATACAAATATGATTTATCGCTCTATTTCTAAATAGAATAACATGTCATCTATTAAAAATTAAAAGACAAAATAAGTGTACAACAAAGAAAAAAAATTACAATAGTAAACTTTAACTGTTAAATATCATAGAGAAAACTATCTCAGAGAAGTTAAAAATAAAAATCACCGATGAAAGTTTTCAGCATTCATATTGTGTTGTAGTCCGCTACTAACAATTAGCTATAGGCTTTTAAATAAAAATTGTTTATTATAATAGTCGATGTACTACGGCAAAGTTTCATTAATATGTTTACTTTTTAGGAAACCAATCTGATAACTTTTTTAGTTATGTCTTTAAAGTTTTACTGTCATTTAGGTATTTGTCTTTTGTAAATGTTTTGTATAGTATTTTATCATCTGCAAAGTTGAGGAATTTTGGACTAATACTATTTTGTAAGTCATTTATGTGTATAAGGAATAAGAATGGTCTTAATACTGAGCCTTGTGGTGCACCAACTTCACATTTTTCACAGGTTGACTCATATCCTCTAAAGCTAACGAACTGTTTTCTACCATCTAGATATGAACTTGGTACGCAGAACAGGCAGCCGAAATCAAACAGGCAGGCTGTCCAGCGCCCACTTTTTTGTCAATTCAATGTATCTTTCTGATCAATAACTCCTTTTTTTCACACAATTTTATATAAATGGTATACTTTTTATTTATAATTTTCTATTGAAATGAAACTTTTTTACATTCATTCTTGAATATAGAGGGTTTATATACAGTAATTAGAGTAGACAGGCGGGCGCCTGTATGGCCCAGCGGTATTTTTATTTTTCTTTAATTGAACATTAATTATCTCTACAACTCTAAGAGTCTTTACTATCTTTAGAAAATATTTACAACTATTTAATAAAAACCATAGTAATTTTATATGACAAACATCCATTTTTTAGTTACTTATCAACAAAATTTGTTTAATTAAAAACATTTATATAGTTCAATAAATCACAATACTAAAAAAAAATTATTTAAAATTTTTGATTATTAAAATTATTGGCGATGCGTGGTAGTTTTATAAGGGAGCTTTTTGAATGACGAAATATTCCCTCAGCTTAATTTTTTTTAACTAACTTAAATAACATTTCTGAGTACCACATTCACACTTTACAGTTTATAAAAGTATATGTTTAAAACTAGTCTACTATACAAAAAGCATTACAAGTTTTAAAACTATCACTTTATATCAAAAAATTACGATCAAGATTTTCAATTATAACATATTTTTTTAATTATCGAAAGAAATTTTCAGTTATATAGTTGTACGTTTTAAGAAAAACCATTACAAAATTATTTAAGTTAGACGGCCAAAACGTTTACATGCAAACTTGTAATTTATATATCTACAAAAAAAAAATTGACATTAAAAGTTTTGTAACAAAAACGCTTTTGTTAGTTTTTTTCATGTATTTCCGCCATTAGCGGTAGAGAGTTTTGTTATTTTCTTAAATAATATAATATTTTCAAGCTGTCGTTAGATTTAGTGTTGGTAGTTTTTTATAAATTATGTTTAATTAACGAGTTATAAATTATTGAAAACACATTATTTACTGTAATTTTAATAATTGTATTTAACGAAATATAAAATAACAGGCATGCTATTTGCTGAAATTGGCTAAGCGTATTTTGGATAGAAATAAAAAAAAACAATAAATTAAAAGCATGATAATGTAGTAATAAACCAAAAAACGATTTAATAAGTTTTTATTTGAATTCCAAAAAAAACTCATTGTTCTTCTCTTATCTTCGTTTTTGCGTTTTCTTTTTTATTTCTGTCTTCTGTGTATAGTAGATAGTCATTTGCAGAAAAATCAAACTCATCAGTTCTTGTGCTCAAGATTTTTAAGTCGCGCTTATACACGTCCCTAAAAAGTAATTTTGGCGCAACCTCGGTTAAACTTGCCAACAACCAACTCGCCATGCAACAGAACCTTTTGGACTCGCGTATATCTTCAGAATATGAGCGAGCGAAGGTGAAATTAATATCTCTCAAAAGCTCAACATTTCCTCATTAGTAAACCTTTGTTGTCATGCGATTCTGAGGGTGCAGCCGAGGCATCGTAAGTGAAAGGTGTTGATTTTTTATCTCCTGCATGCTACACAACGTCCATGTTTCGCCACTGTATAGTAGAGTACTACATAAAAAGGAACAATAAACATTAAATGTTGTGTGAATGCTTGACTTATGGTTATTCCAAGCTCTTGCAGTAAAACGAGCGAAAGTGCCTGAGGCCGTACCAATACTACTATTTATTTCTGTGCCCATTGATGCGATTGACGCAACATTTTGTAACAGAATATCAAATTACACTTGATAACTTTTTTAATTTAGTGGAAAGTTTTGAGCTAAAATCAATGTTCATCCAAGCGTTTGAGAGAAAGCTCGCATGGTCAAGTGTTATACTGATGCAAGTTAACATAATGAGATAAAAACGTGCAGACAAGAAATTACTAATGTTATGTGACAAAAAGTTAAGAACGCTGCTATACAAACCAGCCATAAAAAGTGCTGAGAGGTTCTAGCCACAGCCTGCTACAGTAAATATGTTATTTATGTTGTAAAGACATTTGTACTGTTTGATTGTTTTGTGTAAAGTTTTTATTTAGCAATGTTTTGGTCTCATAAGTATTTTATTTTTTTAGTTTCATGCAATTAACTCTCATTTTAGTTTAAACATTCTCAGAGTTTAATTACTGCTGTTAGATTTAATTCTTGTGTATTAGTTGTAAAAACAGTTAAAGTATTTTCTAAGTTTGATGTTCTTTATATATTTGTAAATGTTTGCAATTGTTCTTTATATAAAATATGTTGATTCATGTCATGCCTAGTTTTATATAAAGCAGCCCTAAGTATTGTTTAGTATCATCATTTAGTATAAGTTCAGTTTATCATTTAAGTTACCAACATCTGTGGGTTATAATTGGCTTCCTCGGTCAAAGAACAACCAGTTTTTTAGGTAACAGTTAAGTATTACCAAGACATTATTTAACCCAAGTTAGTTTTACTAGTATATTACTTTTTATTTTGAAGGCAGTATTAATCACAATTTTATCTCACATTACTATATTTTTGTTATATATTGCATTTTATTTAGTAGTAGAGTTAGAGAAATTTTACAACAAAGTGTGCATTTAATTTTTAAGAAGCAATACTAACATTTACTATATGTCCATTTAAAAGCCTTTCAGTTTGTACCCATAACCAGAAGGATTAAGGGGTTAGGATAACCAATAGCAATAGAGGTCATATTGAACAAAATATCATAGAGGAATTAAGTGATAAGTAAAAAGGGTATTGACAGAGTTTAAGTCCTTATATGTCACAGAAAGTTGGTTACAATGCTTGAGTCAAAGTAAGCCATAAAGAGTATTTTCACAATTTGTGGTTTTAAGTCACAAAAATAAGTGATACTATTCTAGTCAAAGCAAGCAAAAAAGGTACACAGACACAATATAAGTCTTTATGTTACAGAAAGAAAGTGAAAAAGTTTAAGTCAAATAAGTTACAAAGGTTTTTGTCCCAGTTTTAGTCCACAAAGTCACAATAGATCTGACAAAATTTAGTCCAGAAGTCAAGGTAAAACTGAAAAAAATTAGTCCACAAAGTCAAATTAGAATTGAAAAAATTTATCTAAAAAGTCAAGATAGAAATGAAAAATTTAGTCCACAGAAACAAATTAGAATTGAAAAATTTAGCAAAAAAGTTAAAGTAGAACTGACAAAGTATAAGTAAAAATAAGTCACAAAAAGTGGTGACCAATTTTAAGTGAAAAAGAGTCATGTTAGATATATGTAAGGCTCTTAAATCTTAATAGCACAATATAAAAAGACAATATTTATTAGTAACTAAAACAGCAAAGACCATTTTATTCAAGAATTTGTATCATAGGGGTTTGCATTGGCATGACATTTGAATGACTTTTTATATTTTTGTTATTTACCTGTTTTACAATACTGCAATCTTTATAGTAGAATGTGACATATGTTTAATATTATTTTAGAAGTTACAGTCAATTGCTGAAGCTAGGAAAACACATTAACATATTTTTTATTATTAAAAATAGAAAATTTTTGGAACTAAGTGACCATTTGTTAAAAATTGTTTAGTTGCTTTATTTTCTAGTTTGCAATAAATCTTTGTATGAAAAAAATGAGTAGTTTTAAGCTCAATTTAAACTTTGATATTTGCAACTTTTTTCTTGTTAATAAAGAAAGGGTGTAGTTTATCTTCTAACAAAAAGGCAGAGGAGAAGTAGAATGACGACTCTCTTTTAACAGTAGAAAAAGAGGAAGTGTAACAGGATATCAAATTACACTTGATAACTGTTTAAATTTAGTGGAAAGTTTTGAGCTAAAATCCATGTTCATCCAAGCGTTTAAGAGTTAGCTCGCAAGGTCAAGTGTTAACATAATGAGATAAAAACGTGCAAACAAGAAATTACTTATGTAATGTGAAAAAAGTTAAGAACGCTGCTATATAAACCAGCCAAAGAAAGTGGTGAGAGATTCTAGCAACAGCCTGCTGCAGTAAACATTTTATTCATGTTGAATAGACATTTAAACTGTTTGATTGTTTTGTGTAAAGTTTTTATTTAGCAATGTTTTCTTCTCATAAGAATTTTATAATTTGAGTTTCAAGCAGTTAATTCTTATTTTAGTTTAAACATTCTCAAAGTATAATTTCTGCTGTTAGATTAAATTCTTGTGTAGTAGTTTTAAACACATTTAAAGTATTTTTTATTTGTAAGTGTTTGCAAATGTTTTTTATAAAAAATATGTTGTTTCATGTCATGCCTAATCTTATATAGAGCAGCCCAAAGTATTATTTAGTACCATCATTCAGTATAGGTTACGTTTATGATTTAAGTTACCAACTTATGTAGATTACAATTTCAATCAAGGTATACTAAGTTTTATACAAATTCAATATCCTTGCGATTAATCTTGATTGATGGTAGAACATCTGTTTCTGACTTTGAAAAATAATTTTTTAAGTTTAGTTGTAGAGACGAAATCCGAGCATGCCTATAAAAATTGACTCAGTAGTGTCTGCAGCTTTCAGACAGAGTGCAGCATAATTAGCAAAGAAAAATGTGATGGCTTTAATGTTTCACTTTGCTATCAGACGTGAAAGTTTAAAAAAGCGATTATTCGTTCTTATGTGGAGCTTAAATTCTGTAGTAAATGAACCAAAAGCGTGCTTTCATAATATTAAAAAGAATTCTCCAAAGAAAATTTTAGCAAGTCCCCAGCCTTGGTTTAACCTATTTTTAATTTAAAATGAATCAGAAACACTACTTCGATGTTGGATGGCTGCTATGTGTTTTCAAGAGAAGACTTCACGGCAATGAACAAGTTTGTAGTACATCTAGTCTTCAGCAGTATAGCTGTAATGGAGTGCATATATGCTCTTCCATTGTATGAATGTTGAATGTTAATTAAGTATCACGTTGCTAGTCAACCAGGACGCAAGTATCTGAGGAAATGATTATTTTGAGACAGAGTTGTTGTATAAGACCTTTATGTTCTTTTCAAAAGAACACACCTACTCATCACGCCTAGTTTGTGTAAAATAGCCCTCAGTAACATTAAGAAAAAACTAAGTTCGTATTCGGTTATGGCTAATAGCGTTGTGTGAATATTACTATAACCATACAAGTTTCTTTATTTAAATAACTAAAAATATCTAGTGTTATAAATATACAATATATATTTCAGCTTTTTAAATTAACTATGTTCGAACAACCAAATATATGCAGAGAAAATTTTGTGAATGTTTCCAAGGAAAATGCAAAAAATAATGTGCCCGAGAGAAATATTCAAATTCTCAACAGGCTTTATAAAACAAGTAAGATTTTGTTTAATTTTTTATTAGTAAATCTGAAATTGCAGAAGATCAAATACATGAGCTTTCATTTAAACTGACTAACCAAATAAGCTGAAAATTAAAAAAATATTTATAACAATTGGGTTAGAACATTATTAGTGAAGATTGAGATAACAAATTATTGTAATTTATTAAAACAGAATATTTTATGTAGTAGTAACACTTTTAAAGAAAGTTTTATGTGTTAAATTTTGTAAAAAATAGTTTGAATAAAAATACGTGCGTCCAAATAACACATAGTTGGGTAAACTGAAAATACCACAATTTTAAAAACAAAACGTATTTGTATAAAGTTTAATTAAAACATATCAATTTTGTTATTTCTTCAAAACTTTGAATGATTAAGAGAAAAACGACAAGTAGAAAGAACTGTGTTATATGGGTGGGTGTCACTTTTGCACAAGGACACTTTTGCACGGCGACTCTTTTGAACACAGGGTGACTTGTGCACGGTGTCACGTTTGCACAAAGTACGCACTGAAAAATTACACTTCTGCGTGAGGTAGCTACGTAAAGTACGCACCCGCGTAAAGTAAATAAAGAAAAATCTGTTTTGTTAGTTCGAGTTTTAGTGCGTAACTAATGCGGGTGCGCACTTTACGCGGGTGCGTAACTCTTTAAATGTGTGAATTTTGCAAAAGTTACGCCGTGCACAAGTGACTTTCCGTTTAAAAGTGTCCCCTCGTGCAAAAATGTCCTAGTACAAAAGTGACGCTTCGTTCGAGTGTAACTCGTTTCCGTGTTATATATCCTCATAAAGTGAAGAAAACTTTAAATAATTTTAGATTGAATGTGTGAAGCTGCTGGTACAAATATACATTTGACATGAGCATATTGAAAAAAAAACACAGTTAGTTATCTCTTTAAATGATTGTTTAAAGAACTAGGTAGCTTCTAATTACATAAATTGCTTATGTGTTTTAGTAAGAAAAAAAAAGTTATAGTGTTTAAAAAAAATTTAGTACACTACTGTCCGCTTTTTCTTTTTAATTTAAATTAACTCAAACATTTACATTAAAAGTTGTATAGGTTTATTTGCAGATGATACTAAAACTTTTTGTCAATCAAATATTACTTTAAAATATACTCTAGATAAAATCTACAAATAGCTAAAAACAAGAAACTTTTATTTAAACCTAAAGAAATTTAAAGTTCTAGCAATTAATGAAAACAAACCGTTTGACCCGATTGACCTACTAATCAATAACACTAAGATGTCGACTGTTAAAGTTTTTAAAGGTTTAGGAGTTTATATCTCTGAAAATTTGAAATGGAATGAAATAAACTATCTATATAAAGTTGCACTAGTTTCATCCTTACAAATTTTAAAAGGTTTTATAACTAATTCAGTTACTATTCTGATAAAACTCTTTAAAGTTTACGTTTTTCCTAAGTATGAATACAGGACCCCAATTTGGTCACCCCAATTGAAAAAATTAATTAAATAAAATATTTAACAATAAAATTGAGTCTGCAGAAAGAAATTTTACTTGTTTTGTTTGTAATCGTTGTAATGTATCTAACACATCATACTAATAGATTGGCTACACTTAGATGGAAATATCTAGAACATATTTGATAAGAATTTGATTTTTTTTACTCTTTATAAAATTATCAATGGCAAGTAAATGTTTTTTTCAGTTAATTTTTAAATTTTTTCCATAATATATGTCAGTTAATGGAAATAAAAGAAAAATAAAATGTATATATAATTCATCAAAAGTCAGTGGCAAGGTACATTGTTTCACAGAGCAAAGACTATGTGAAAAAAGTTACCACAGTATGAAGGAACATTTTCATTTAGAACTAAACTTATTCAATTAAATACTGCAAATATTAGTAAAATTCAATAACTTTCCATTAAGAAAAGCAGAAAAAAAAAAAATTTTTATAATATATATCTCACCTAAATAAATACTGATTTATTAATTTTTCTATTAGTTATTTTTAATTCCATACGCTCCCTCCCCTAACAGACTACAAATTTATCTTATTGATTTTGTACATATGTGTTTTATAGTACAAATATTATAGTACATACGTATTATACATAGTACATATGTATCATAATACTAAATTATTTTAATTTTAGAAGAGAACATTAGCTACTTCAACTCAAATTCAAGTCTTAATCAACTTTATTGTAGGTGTAAATAACTAACTAAAATAAAATGACACTTTTTATATTAGGTTTAATTAAATTAAAGAGATGTTACAATCTAATTAAAATTAATTGTACAATTATGAACCAGAAAAACTCTAATTTTAGCTATTTGAATAGCTTTTTTCTTACTTGGTAAATTTATGAATGAATTCAAAACTTTTCAGCCCTTCTCGTATACCATTTAATCACGAATCTACTGAATAAAAATAGTGTAATATACATATTGTGCTTAAAGCCATAAGTTAAGTTTTTGGTTATCTTTGTAAGTTATTTAAAAAAAACTCGATTTGTATACAGTCTAAGCATCTAAAAATGCATTTTTTAGACTAACATATTACTACAAATTAGTTTCGACAGAAAAACTAACAATAAAAATATATTTGCTTTTGTTTTTTAGTTTGAAACACGTGTGAACCTTTTTTTTTTGTTCACAAAACTAATCAATTGCAAACAAATAAAATAATTTTTGATAATAATTTTTTTTTGAGGTATCCTTCAATTTACTACTGTTTTAAAACTATTCCATCATCACTAGTTTAACAAAGTTTTTATTTTTCAAAAAACTACAAATTTTTAAATACATAATACTAACTAAGGTAAGTTTATTAAAGCATAAAACTAACTATACGAGCTTTTTTTGAAGTAAAAAAAAAGAAAACTATAAAAACAATAAGTTAGTTATAAACTAATTAAAATCGAAATTTATATTATTTCCAAGTAATTTCATCAAAAAGTTCTAAAGCCAGACAAAACACCTCACAGATATCACGACAATGGACGAACAACTTTTCATATGCAGCATGAGAGTTGACAAGATTCTGCTGAACAACGAGGAAACTACAGAATACTTGAATGAAAACGAAAACGACATTTCAAATTGTTCAGCAATTTACATATTGTCAAAACTTTTAACCGAAGCAGTTTTGGCATGCCTCAATCGTTTGCTTCCGATGGCAGCCGACAACAAGCGTTTGAGAGCAGAAAAAATTAAACTGTACGAACTTTGCAAGGACAGAATGAACACTAGGAACGTCAGCGCTTTCTACCACTTGTCCGCAATATTCAATTTAAAATTTCTCTCCAAAGCCGCTCTCAGTTTCATGCAACGTCGGTTGACCGCAGTGGTTGACGACGGCGACTTTTTAGAGCTGAGCCACTTCAACGTCTCGAAAGTGCTAGCGAGTTTTCACGGTTCCGCTTCACAGCTTCAAGTTTTCCACGCGGCCGAAAGATGGATAGTTCACAGAGGAGAGGAGCGGCGCAAGTTTGCAAAGAGCGTTCTGCTGAAAGCGCTCCGTTCGCTGTCGGATGAAGGTTTGGCGCGTCTCCTCCGCGAGTCCTCGTTGTTCTTCAAAACCGGTCGAGGCGCGCCGGTGTTCAAAGAGGCGATGCGCGAGCTCCTCGGCAAAAAACTGAACACTGAACACGCGTTTTTTACAACTGCGAGCCGAACGTGCTGGTGTGCGGAGGACGCAAAGACGGCAAACGTAAAAACGAGGTGAGCTCGGTTGAAGGTTCGAACATCCGCGAGGCCGCCCTTCCGCCCATGAACGAGCATGGAGCTTTTTTTGCGCGGTTTGCGTGGGCGACCAAGTTTTTGCGATCGGCGGCAACGAGGGCAACTTTTACAAGGGCGGAAGCAATGAGGGAACGGTGGAAAAGTACTCGCCGGCCGCCAACAGCTGGAAGACGGTGGCCAACACGCACGACCACCGCGCGCTTTTTTGCGCTCGCGCTCTTCGCGACAACGTTTTTGTTTTCGGAGGCTACTACCGCGCGCCTCCGCACCCGTCGACTCACACCGGTTCGTGCTTGCGGTTCGGCGCGAAACCCCACAAGTGGAAAGAAGTCGCCTCCATGAGCCGGCAAAGGTCGGCCGCGGCTTGCGCGGCTTTCAACGGAGGAATCGTGGTGGCTGGCGGTGATAACGGCAGCATGAAAAGCATGAGGACAGTTGAATCGTACGACGCTGTTGCCGACAAGTGGTCGCCAATGCCGCAAATGGTCACCGGCAAACGCGGACCCGGACTGGTGGTGGTGAGACACAAGCTGTTCGTTGTCGGAATGGAGAGTTTTGAAGTTTTCGACGACGTTTGCAAGAAGTTTGTCGTCCACAAATCGCAGCCGATGAGTTGCACGCCCGTGGTTGACGCCGTCGCGTTCGGAAACACGGTCCGAGTGTTTCGTCGCGGCCTGCCAGACAACGTGGCTTGTTATGACGTCGAAAAAGACGAATGGTCAGTAGAAACGTGCCAAGTTGCAACGAATTTGGTGGCGTACTCTTGTGTGGCAGTTCCTTGGATTGTTCAAAGTTTGAAAACAGACTAGCGCCAATTTTTTTCGTAATAAAAAACACTTTACATGAACGTGTGTAGGTTTGAAACAGGGGCGTGGCTAAATAATTTTTTGAATTGGGTAACACCTTTTTTTTTTGTTTAATAATGTTTGTTTTCTGTAGTAGGTATAATTCTCTAAGTTACATAAAGTAGTTTAAAACCAAAAAGAGTTGAAGGTACTACTAAAAGAAAAGTGGAGAATCTTTACGTAGCTAAAAGCAATTAATGATTCAGAATAGAAAAATAACTTTTTATCAACTATCTACGTTTTTGAAAGTCAATGAAAAACAATTATATTTATACAGCTGTTTAATTAAAACTTTAAACTTGTTCACCTGTTTAACATCGCTGTTTGCAAAATATACTGCGTTTCTTTGTCTATCGCTGCGAACTAATGAAAAATTTTATATTTATTTAAACCGTTTAGTTAATACATAATGTAAAAACTAACTGTTTTCAGTCTGCAAGTTTTCTGTCACATTCTGAGCACTGTTCTGTCGATTATATTTTAAAAAGTATCAACTTGTGCCTTAGAACTAACGTTTGTTGAAGTTGTTTGATTTTTTGAAATTAATTTAAATTTGTGTTTTAAGTTACTAGTAAAACAGTTTTATGTTCAAATACTCCTTTCATACCTACCCTTTTAATTGGTAAACGAATTGTATTGTGAACTGTATATAATTCCTTAAAACCTTTTTTTTTTAATAACAAAAATTACTGGTTAAGTTAATGAAAATGACACTATAGCACGGAGTGTCAGTTTAGAACGACATCACTAAAGAACGAAGTTGTTTTTAGCACGGAAGTTATTTTGCACGATTATATTTTTATGCTAATATTACATTTTTACTATTATGTTTAAAAATCTTAAATTGATCCATACAAACATGTAAACTAAAAGTAAATAATATTTATGTACCAACTTATGGCTAGTAACAAGATTTTTTTCATTTAAACAGTTTATTTAGCAACGCTTTCGAAATTTAACTAATTTCCTTTTCAAAACAAAATTAAACATATCAATTGCGTAATAAGCTTTGTATATAAAATAGTTACATACCAATGTTATTTCAATACAAGGTACAATGAAAAATACATCATATAAAGTTTATTTATATATAACATTAAATGTTTAAAAAGTCTTAAAATTTTTTAGCGAATTAAGTACAATCTAAATTTTTGATTTGTTGTGAAAACTAGTAACTTTACATTCAATATCAACTAGTTAAAAAATATATAAACTATCAAAAAATATATTCTACTAAACTAGTACAAAACTTTATGTAGGTAAAAAAAAGCTTTACATACAACAAAAGTTTACAAAATAAACGATTTAAAAGAAATTTTAGATTACTTTTTTAATTATATTGAAAACATATTGTTCAACTGCGTTGTTTTGTTTATGAAAATATTGTTACTTTAATTATGGAGTAAGTTGGCTTATTTTTAGTTTTATACTAAAGAATGTCAAAGAAACTGATTAAAATTAATATAAGTCCACATATAAGCTTACGTATTTTCTAAACTGTAGTTTATTGAACTATAAAAAAGACGCTCAAAATTAATTTGTTATAGAACCTAGCGAGTGCACGAAGAACCTTTTGGTTATCGGTTCGCACACCACGGATACCTTTTAACGTCTTGAAACAAGACAAACCGTCCTTAACACCTTAAAGTTTACATTAAAAAAAATATATATGATTTATTTTTAATTTTATCTTTAAATCTAGAGGTTTTTCTATGTATTATTTAATTTAGTGTTTATAATTGGAAAAGTTTGTAACGTTATATATGAAAGCAAAAGCTCTACATGAACTTAAAATAGTAAAATCTTGTAAGAGAAAATAAACAAGCTGAATAGACTGGTAACAAGCAAGTAAAAAATGTTTATTAAGAAACATAAAACATTTTTTTTAGTTTTTAAGGTAATAAAATCTTTATGACTAATAAGCTTTTATTCTTAATAAATATAACTTTTAAACATTTACTGAAATTCTGAAATAGTTATTTATAAACAACTTAATATTTAATTTAAAAACAATTTAGCGCTTTTTTCAAAGATAGAGATTAATATCTTCAAGAAAAAATAATTTATGAACATATCAAATAGTTTAATTATGACATTTTTATTTTCTGTATCTGCAAAACTTTGAATATCAGTTTAAAACTGCTTATAAGCTTCATACTTTTACATGTCAGTGACTATTAATGTAACATCAATGTTACAGTACTCAAACCCTAGTTCTCTTCAACTAAGGGTTTTCTACTAACTGTTAATAAAACCTTTTTGGTTTAATTTTCTTAGATAGTTACTTAAACGTTTTATCAACAGAGTTCAAAAAGTCCAACACGCTTTTGAATAGTTGCAATGGTTAAAATTTTGAATTATAATTAAATAATAGAATGTTTAATGCAAACTTTTCAGCTGTGAAAGACCTGACAACTACAAGCTAAGTTCATAACTAAATTTTTTTTTGACCAAATTCGATATTTGAAAATATTAGTTTAAAGGGTTTTTTATTTCACTCAGTTACAAACATTTTGTAATTTCATGTATTCAAGAACTTTTATTTTACTCAAATACTTGTGAATTTAAACTAATGAGAAAGAGTTCAGTCCAAAATAAGAACCCAAAAACCAGCAAAAAAGGCGCTTTGTCAAACTAAATAAAGTTAGTCAACAACGGTATATTCTTTGGTTGTGCTTCAACAGATGTCATTGAGCAATTCAATCTGTTTTGCAAAAGTCGAAGCAGCTTAGCTTTTGCAATATTTGAGCTTTTAGGCCGGCTAAAGACTTAAAACTCAAGTAAAATTTAAAGGTTAGAAGTTGATAGCAAAAAGAATAAAAAAAAACAATCTGAATGAAGCTATTCAAATGAGTTTCAAGTTACCTTACTTTGTTATGGAATGCATATATAAATAACTAAGCTGAAGTACTGTAAACTTTAATTTTAAAAAAGTTTCATGTTTTATATGTAGAAAAAAATGTTTTAATTTTGAATGCATTTGTAAAATTTACTTTTAACAAAGATGAACTTCAAAGTAATAAAATATAGCTTCATAAACTTGGCTAAATAAAAGTTTTTGGATGTTTGTCATTTCTTTTTAGGAAAAAAACATATATTGTTTGTAATGTATTTAATCACTTAATCAGACTTTTTAAAAGTTTAATTATGAAGCTTAAAACATATTTTACAAAAGATCAAAAATTGAGTTGAGGGTTCTATTATAAAAGTATTTTTTTACAAGTTCTAATAGATATTTTAAAGTTTTTCTATAATATTTTTTATCTTAATTTTTTTTTATAAGATTTCAAAAACTATTAAAAGTAGCATTGTTGTACTACCGTAGTTTGTGAGTAAAACTTTTTTAGTTTATAATTATTAATAAAATCATACTTTCTTGTTCTGCTAGAATAAGAATAAATACTCATAATTAATTGTTTTCTTTTTTCACAATACTTTTGCTGTGCACTAAACTTATTTAAAGGTGCATAAGATTTTAAGGTTGTAAAAAAATTTTTTTTTAAACATTTTTTTTTTCAAGCTATACACATCAACAAGACTAAATTTAGCTCTGGTGTTGCATTTTTTTATATTTAATGACCATTTTAGTTTTATTAGTATTATTAAAATTTTTAAATGTAATGTGAATAGATTTGTGTGAATAAATTTTTCACTAACCCTGCTAAAATCATGAAGTGGAATCATAAAGTCATTAAAACAAATTGAATAGTGTTAATTTTCATTTTTACTTCTTACAACTAAATTTTCTTGAGTAATTTGTTTCCTAAGATTTAATTTACTTTATTAATGATTATTAAAACTAATATTTCAGATAAAAAAATATCTTTGCTGAACCGTTTAAATTATAAATTATATGGAATAAGTAAAGAATTAAAACTCTTAGTTTTTATATTTCTCAGTAATATTTTTAAAATTAGAACTATGCTTAAAATTGGAACCAATTTTTTGGAAATCAAAACAAAAAGTATTACTACAAACTTCTTTTTTTTTTCAATTAGGAAATCTTAAAACCTAAACAATCATTACAGTTCAAACTAAAATGTTTATCTAAAAACATAGTAATGTATATCAGTTTAATATAATTTTAAATTTAATGCTTTAATTAATTTTTTCTTTTTTTTACAAAATAAGTATTAAATATTAATTCTGTAATATACTTCTGATTTTTATTTTACTTTCACTAAATATACTTTAAGCTTATTAACCCTTATTAACTATATGTACTACAATTTTTTTCATTTATTTTTTTTCTTTTTTTTTTAAACTCAGTATAAATCAAATAAGTTTGGTAAACTCAGGCTAGGTTTTAGTCACTTGGAAAATCTTTTTGCATTAAACAAAAGAAACCCTAGTAATTTCTAATTTAAAGATTTAGTATTCCTCAGAGTTATCACACTCTCAGGCTAGATTAAAAGTTCTGAAATTTCTGGCTGTCCTATGATGTTTAATTTTTTTTTTAAGTTTAGGCAACCTTTGATATTTAATGTTTTTTTTTTTATTTTAGTGGCTAGCTTTAACTTTTTCTTAAGTGCTTAGTCTACATTGATGATATTAAAATATTTTTTCCTACAAAATGTGTTTTTTTGTTTTTGATCTCCGTTCCTTTTGTTATCATATTGTTATTTTTAGGTATAACTGATTAACTGTATGATGTTTAGCTTCTGGCTTTTACAGTTTATTTTCAGATATCAGATGACCCAGGCAAGTTTAAATGATTTTTTTGGTCACTCAGAAATATTTTTTTGTTTCAAAATAAGTTAGTCTGATAACTATTCTCAATAACTTACTTATTCTAACTCTAAGATGCAACAAGTAGTTTCAGCTTTTTTTAATTACTTTCTAAGAGCTTAAAATAATTTTACCAACAAAATTTGCATTATAATAGTTATGAAGATAAGTGATATTTTTCATTTCACTTAATCTTTGAGTTTTAGCTTAAAAAAATGATTCTTTGTTAAGAAATTTGAAGATTTAATTTCATAATAACAAGTGAAGTTTTAATTTCCTGTAAAACAAAAAAAAAATTCAATAAAGTTTTTACTTTGAAAGAGAAAAAAATGATTACGATATTTTTAAAGTTCTTCAGTACTACATTTTAGAGGAACATTTTTATAAAAATAATTTTAAATATTATCAACTTCAAGTATTCCTTTATTTTGTTACTTGATTGAATAATTTAGGCTATTAAGTTCTTGCTACTATTTTAATTATAGTTGTGATTTAAACTAACCCTGGTATAAATGTAAGTTTATTAGTTTGAGATGGTAAATGTATTAATGACTTATTGAATATCTTTTTACTTGTTTTTCTTTTGATTACCTCAAGTAGGGTCTTTTTTTCACATTATTTAAACAATCAAGTCTGGTTTTAAAATATTTATTTTGAACAGGGTTTCCTAAACATTGTTTCAAATGGCCCCCTTTAAAGAAATTAAAAAAGCAAAGGCCCCTCCAACAAGATTTCTAAAAAAATAGAATTAAACACACTTCTTTTTTTCTGTTCTTCATCTGCATCTCCAGAATATCTAGTGTAAGTTTCAAAATATGACGTCAGGCCCCCTGTGGCTCTTTAACTACTCTTGGCCCTCTGAATATCTGCCATGGCCCCTTGAGTGGCCATTTGGAAAACCACGATTTCGAATAACGTTGTCATAGGAACAGTATGATTATTAGAGTTACAATATGAAATTTGCTTAAAACATTTTTTTTAATTTTTTTGTTTGTTTTTTATCACTAAAGACTAATTTTAGCTTTAAGTTTTAGCCAAAACTTATATATTCCTATTAATCAAATTTTTAATGTGTAAATTTCAACTTAGTCAGAATTAGCCAAAGGCATGTAATTGCTATGACAAACAGGGTAACACACTCTCAAGTCTCAGGATAATTAGGATGTTTAGTTAAGGCATACTTATAATAGTTTTAAAATTTAATTAGATTTCAGGCTTTTTTGTAAAACACAAGCTAACTTAGATACTGTTCCTAAGACTAATGGTTATTATTTTTACTAAAGTTTTTTTAAGTCCTTGGTTACCGTTTTGAAAATGTTTTTACTTTACTTGAACTATTCATTGTTTCAACTCTAAATATGTAGAGCCAGACAACAATGATCATATATGGAAGTCAACTGTTAAACCACCCAACCATAACCTTTTGTGCCAATCAGAACGAGGGTTAGTGAGGCGTGAGAAATAATGACGAAGTTCCTGAAAAGACTTAACAGATACATATAGTTGTGCAGTTAGTTGTGTATTGTGTAGCTAAGAGAAGGATCTGGTAAAAGAACTTTACTTGAATTTTATTTGATTTTATGTTTATTGTAAGTATTATTTCAACATAGATTAATATTTTAACTGTGTGTTTAATTGCTTTTAATATGCGAGTTAGATTTACATGTTTAATAGTTTGTTAAGCCTTTTGTAGTTTATTGTTTACTTGAGGTATTTATATAAGCTATAGTTAGTTGTTTATAGTCTTTTGAAATAGATTTAAATTTTTGACAGCTTTTAACTGTGTTATAGTTTACTGCATAAAAACTTGGTTTATTATTAAGTTTTATTTACTTCAAGGTTGTTTATAAAATAACTTATATATTCTAGATAAAGATTTTTTATAGCGTTTTGTGTCTCTTTCTGAATTGTCTTTCTGATTTTTATAACGTAGACCAAAACAGATTCTAGTACTTATAAGACAATAGTTAAATAAGGCAGAATTAAATTATGATGAGTATATATATATATATATTTATAAATAATATATATATAGATAATACCAAAAAGTTAATTGTACAACAAACCATACCTTATACTTATTCTATACTAAATAATATTGAACGTTGCAGATTTTAAAATAAAAATATGAGCAAAAGTATAGTGAAACAAAAACTAGTTTCATCAACAACTGATGAGAAGTTTTTCGCAAAAAATAAAAAGCTTGGTTTTCTCGATCTGTGTAAAGAAAATACCAGCCAACAAGTTGATGTGGTGAAATCAGGTAGTTTTTTATTATTATTACTTAAATAAATAACGTATAAAATTAAACTAAACTAAAAAAAACTAAACAAAAATTAAAAATGTAGAAATTAAAACGTCATTTTTGAAAAGTACATGTTGAAAACTAGCTATTAGCTTTTACCAATAAGGTGATAGACATTAGATCATGTTACTATATTTAGAAAATTCTGATTTGTTGCGAATTAAGCACAAAAACGTTGATTCTTTTACTTTTAGGTCTAAGTTAAAATAATCAATATTTTTAAGAGATAAATATACGTCTACGCTTGAGATTAAGCTCACACTTAAAGATTGTGATATTTTTCTTATTCTTAAAAGCAGTTTATTATAATGCGAAAATAATTTATAAAAATAGATATAGAGCTTAAAGTTATGTTTAATTAATTGCTATTAATGTTCAACCTTACAACTACAGTAAAGCTAACTGAAAAACTGTAAAAACCTAAAAAAAATTTTCTAACATACCAAGTTATAAAGTGTTAGTTGTTAAGCAAACCAAATAAGCAATGACAATCACTCTTTGAAATTATGTGTTTATTACTGAAGATAAATACTTCTTATTTTAAAAGTTTAAAGCAAAATTGCATTTAAAATTTTAGTAAAAATCTTCTATCAAGTTTTAAAAATATGTTTTTAGTGCAATACTAGGAACATAAGAGTCTTGAAAATTGTTTTTTGTTTGTAAATTAAAAAAATAATTTTAATAAAAAACAAAATCTCTAAAGTCTGAATAACCAGCCGTAATGGGTTAATTTTAAAAAATAGTAAGAATTAATATTTTACCTAAAAAAAATAAAATAAAAATCTAAAACTGTATACCAAATAAAATAATAGTATTATTATAAACTAGTATTTTACACAAAATTAAAAATGTGTCACAAAATTATTACCTTACATATTGAAGATTTTAACTGTATTTTTGAAACAATATAATTTAATTGATAAATTATTAGAGAATGCACTGATAAACTTTTTAGTTTTTATCTCATATATAAGTTATGTTGTAGTTATATTCAAGATTTTTGTAGTTTTACTACCAACCGAAACTAAATAATAAATAAATCACTATCAGTTCGGCGCGCTAAATAACTCTAAATTTTTAATAATTATTTTTTAAATAATATAGATTTTAATTTTAAAGATTTATAGTTGTTTTGTCTATTAAAAAAAATAACTCAACTACCTTTGAAATATCTATATTTTAGAACTAGAAGAAAATATGTAATAAAGTTAATGATTGAGTTTTATTGTGCTTATGAAAGTTTTACAAGTTTTACTAAATACTTCTTAGTTTAATTTAATATATATTATTAAATATCTATCAATAAACTAATATAATAATGGTGGTAGATTAACTAACTTTAACTACTTGAAATGAATATCAATATAAATAATTGCTCAATTATTTTTAATACTTTTAAAGCATTAAGTGTTGGAAATTAGTAATACTAATTGTCAAAATTTTCTCAGAAAAGAAGAAAGCTAACGAAGAAAACAGTGTAGAACTTTTAAAAGTTAGCAAAGTGTTGTTAAATGAAAGAACAGCAAACGAAATTAGCAAACAAGTAAAAATAAAAGTTTCAGTTTTAAATACTCTAAAGTGGCTTTCCATCTCAAAACTTTTTAGTCTCCAAGAAATTTTCAAAACTTCTTTACGCCTCATTGAACGTTGGTTTACAAGTGTTGCTGATTCAGAAGACTTTCTTGAGTTAGATTTTAAGTCTGTAGCTGCAATATTAAACAGTTCTGAGTTATTAATTGATTCGGAGCTGCAAGTATTCAATGCAATGAATGCCTGGTTGAACCATAAAAGTATTGAACGAAGTGAACATGCGAAGTATCTCCTGCAAAGAGTTCGGCTTTCATTGCTAACAGTTCCTGCTTTGAACAGTATGGTAGACAAGAATATGTGGATAGTCAAGGACTTCGAGTGTTTTGACGTTGTAAAGAAAACTATCAGAAACAAGAAAGAGTTTAAATCTATCAAGGCTTCGTCTAACAATAGGAACTGTAGCCAAGATAGTTTTAGCTTTGTTGTTGTCGGTGGTCAAAGAAAACTTCAAGTTCTCAAAGATTGCTTTACTGTTGACGCTAACAATCTTTCCAAAGTAAGCAACTTGTCTAAAATCAATCATGCGCGAAAATATCACGATGTTTTTTGCATCACGGGTGACATTTACGCGCTTGGCGGCGACTACGATTACTATGACATCGACAATGACAGATGGGTACCGGTGACACCCGTTGAAAGATACTCACCTGCCACTGACACTTGGAGCGTTGTAAGTAAAATGCATGATTATCATACAGACTTTTGTGCGTGTTCGTTTATTGATAAAATATATTGCATTGGAGGACGCTACAATTCTGAAAACCCTACTAGAAACTGTCTCGAGTTCAGTACTACAAACTCAACTTGGAGGGAAGTTGCTAGAACGAACTCGGCGAGGGAGAGCGCGTCGTGCGCCGTGTTCGAAGGAAGAATTTTCGTTTCAGGCGGTTACAACAACGACAGAAAATTAAACAGTGTCGAAGCGTACGATCACATTGCTGATACATGGACAAACATGCCCAACATGGTCGAAAGAAGGGTGTTCCACAAAACGGTCGCCCACAAGAACAAATTGTTTGTGTTTGGCGGTCTGCTGTTAAATAGTTTTGAAGTTTTCGATTCTTGTTGCGGCAAATTCGTTTTGTTGCGCAGGCCTCCCGGTGATTTTTTGTCAAATGTTTACAGATGTGGCGTCACATCATTCGGAAGCAAGGTTGTTTTTTTCTGTTCTCGAGACGCACCGGTTTTTCTTTATGACGTAGAAAATGACGTGTGGTCAAAAAAAGTTTGCGAGGCAACCCAACATGCTTACAAATTTTCTTGTGCTAAATTACCAAAACCATAGTGAAAATGACGGAGTAACTGGTAATCGATTGTTAACATTTAAAGTAGTTTTGCTAGTACCATAAAGTTTTTGCTTTAACTTTTTATTGTGCTTTATTAGAAGTTTTTTATTTAAATATAATTTATATTTCTGGTTTATCGATGCATGATTGTGTATTTGGAAGCAATCTTTTTTTTTGTTAACCTTATAAATAACCTAAACTTCTCGTTGGTAAAGTCTAAAACCTAAAACTTCTTTGTTTAATTTCTACACATAAACCATTGCAATGTTTTCGAAACTAACATATTTATTATTTATTAAATTTTGAAATTTTACAAATAAATTTGTTTTAAATAGTTAGCTAGTATAGTTTAGACGTATAATAAAATTCAAAATATTGAAGTCTAAGTTTTAACAAAAAATTTTGTATTGATTGAACACTTATAGAAGTAATAAACAAATTAAGTATTTTTGAATAAAATTAATAAAAAAAAACAAAACAGTTCTTATATGGTAATAGTTAAAAAAAAAATTATAAAAAATCTAACTAAATTTTAGTTTCCTAAATTTGCATTTATTTTTGTAAATTAAAAATAAATCAAAAAATATATTATATAAATATGTAAAAACATTTCAAAGTTTTTATTTATTAAAAAGTTGCAAGAACATTTTCCATTTTAGTTTTTATATCTCAAACCACTTTATTAAAACAAATTAGTAAAAAAATATTTTACTGTCTAAAGGTTTCAAAAGGACAATTTTGTTTATGAAAAACAATAACAATCATGTGAAAACAGCATATACAAATATGATTCATTGCTCTATTTTTAAAATTGAATAACATGTCTTCTCTTAACAATTAGAAGAGAAAATAACTGAACAATACAGAAAAAAAATTACAATAGTAAAGTTAAATTGTTAAATATCATAGGGAAAAGAATCTTAGAGAAGTTAAAAATAAAAATCACCGATGAAAGTTTTCAGCTTTCATATTGTGTTGTAGTCCACTATTAACAATTAGCAATAAGCTTTTAAATAAAAATTGTTTATCATAATAGTCAATGCACTACAGCAAAGTTTCATTAATATATGTATTTATTAGGAAACGCAGTTATTTAAACACTAACAAAAATGATAAAAGATCAATTTTAATTTTAACTTGATAACCTTAAAACTAGTGGTGAAGTTTGTATAAAAGAAAAGCTACTAGCATTTTTAATGTATAAAACATAGAACGTTTTGTATGGTTTTAATTGAAAAAATAAAAAAAAAACCTTCGTTAATCTACAACCTTGGCCAAATGAATTAACTTTCAGCAAGTAAGTTTAAGATAAACAGCTGCAAAAAATTAAAAATAGTATTTTACACATTACACATATTGTAACGCTATTCCAAGTTTCACTTAAAAACCGTTTTGTTTTTAAGAGAAAATTCAAGAGTTATTGCATTTCCAATTCTTGCCCGGTCAAAGTATGATGAAACAAAAAGTGAGAAAGAGAATGAGAGCGCATTTTACTTTTATAACGTAAAGAGAATAAAAGAGAATGAGAGCGCATTTCTCTTTTAAGGCGAATTATGAAAACTGCATGATGCAACGATTAAATTAATGTTATTGATCACAATCTAAGTAGGGATACGACAGACTGAGCTGTGTGGCCAGAACCGCCAGGAGCTGCAGAGACTGTTTACAAGAAAGACACTTGAATATTGGTACTGAGTTATTTTATAAAGTTTTAGAATGTATATTTATAATTGTAATTGATAGATTTAAAGATTGTTATTTAAAGAAAATTTTGTAATTTTCTTACTGTATGTTTTATAGCTCTTTTAATTTTTAACAAGTGATTTACTTAAAGCATTTTTTACAGTTTAAAATATAAAGCATTTTTCACATAAGTGACATACTTTTATAGTTCTTGAAGTTTTTAACACTTCGTTTTGCATTTAATTTTAAGTATTTATTAAAATATTATTGAGTCTTTTATAGTGGTTAATATAAAATATTTTAGTGTACACAAATTACATATTTAATAGTTCTTGTGATTTTTACAATTGGTTTCGTATTCATTGAAGTTCGTTTAACAGAGAATCCGACTCAACCGTTGTGTCTACTAATTTATAGTAGTATTGATATTTAGTAATAATAAATCTAGAGTAAAGTAATAATTATATTAAATCCCAATAGTAAAGTCACACTCAGATTAAGCCCTAAGCGTAAAAGTTCTAGGGTAAATGAACTTTGGATGTTGAGTCACCAACACCCTATGGTTTCAATTGCGTTCTCGAAAATAATAATTATCTATCTTTTGATAAACAGTTGATTGAAAAAATCGTCATAGGGGGTCACATAGAACAAAATGCCACAGGGGGATCTAAACAAACTAGTATGAGGGATGAATAATACAATGAGTATGGTATTCAGACACAGCGAGCTGATAGTTATGATGACCTTGATATAGCTAAGCTCCGTAAGCATGTTGTACGTGCCAAAATTAGGGTAAATACTAGGGCTAGGGAAGAAAAAAGCGAATAATTGAGCAATTACGCTTGTATGAGGACAAGACCAACAAGTCCATCTGCAGCATACCACCGTCAAAAAATGTCACTCAAACTAGTTTTTCCCCAAGAAGCCGTTTCATAGGGCCTAATGAATCATATATTGCAACTAATAACCACCATGATATAAGATATGCTCGACTTAAGAAAGTGAAAGATCTCTCAAAACTGTTCCGTGATATTACCCTAACTTCTGAAACATACAAAATGGAACTGGGGTATTTTGAGCACCAATGCGAGATGCACGAGATTAACAACGAACAGACAAAATACGAAATTCTACTACAAAAATGGCCTCAAAAGGATCTTAAAGACTTCTGGAAGTCACCTCGAGGCATGAAGGAAACTACAATAATTTATACCGCTCTCTGGAAGACAAAGGTTGCCCTTTATCAAAAATTCTGAGGTCCTGTACAGCGTCTAATGCACCAATAGTATACTAAGATTTGCGTATGGAAGTAACAAAGTGGGTAAAATCAACTATAGATGATAGGGTCAAACCTTTTACTTGTTACTTGGTGCCAAATAATCTTAAAAGTGAGGTCCGGGAAAATTTTGGACTTATTATTGAAGAATTTCACCTTAGGATGGCAGCAACATTTGTAGGTCATGAAGAGAGGCAATTAGGTAACACACCAAACATCGACTATGGGGTTCGCGAGCCACGCTTCAGAACAAATAGAACAAGGATACGCAATAACGCAGGCTAGCATGACAACTAAAACAAGTTTTGTAATGATGAAGTAATAATGAAGGTTTTTGTACGGTCAGCTAAGTTTGAACAAAACGATTATTTTAGTTTTGTTACTGGTATAAAAACTTGTGCAATTTGAAAAAGTTTTAGTGATTGAAAAGGTTTTTGCGCGCACACGAGCAGTTCTATACTTTAATAAACAATTAAAATTAAAAGTAATTACTAAAACTTTTTCAAAATGCACAAATTCTTAAACCTGTAGCACAAGTAAAATAAGCGTTTTTTTTCAAACTTAGTTAACTGCACAAAAACCTTCATTAATACATCATCATTATACTTATAAAAAAATTAAATTTTAATAAAATTACTTTATAAATTATAAAACTTATAAAACTTATAAAAAAAATGTTTAAACTAATTCTGTTAACCATATTAATAAACTTGAGCTTTATTGAGCAATATATTAGATATTTATACTCATATACGAAACGGCTGTATAAAACTTTTGTTTGTTATATATTCTAATAAATATTTAGCTCCAATTTAACTTTTCTAGTAATATTACCTATTAATTATCACAATTAACTTAAAAACTCAAAAGTTATCTAATACAAATATATTATGTTAACTGTTTTTTAATAAGGTTACCATCATTACTAGACACCCCGGATGTAATTCTTTAAAACTGTTTTCCGCAAGATTAACTAAAATTGATTCTTAGGTACTTAACATAGGCTATATGCAAAGACCAGTTTTATTATAGGCTGATAAAGGATAGTAAAATGTTAAACTATTTTTTGCTTAAGAAGTAAAAAGTAAATAATTTTATTTCAACTATAAATTATGTTAAAGATTACCATAATAGTAATTGATTAGAATTGAATATTAGAATATTTTTAATTAAAAGAGAGGTATATTCCCGCAAAATAGACTAAACTCTGTTTTTTAACTTAAACTTTAATGACTTGTATATATATTTAAAAAATATATATATACGATCATTAAATTACCAAAGACAGTTGTGTAAGAATTATTCCGACAGAATTTACTAAAATACCGGTATATTTTATTCTTTATCGTGATATAAAAATTACTTGCATTTATTTCTCTATATTTATTCGCTTATTTTAATATTTAGTCTGTTTTTTATATAAACATTTTGTTTTAATTTCACTACTTATGTATTTAATGCTAGTTGATTATCTATATTTATTAAATATCACAAAATAAATATAGTTGTAAGTAGTACTATCATAAATACTTAAGCCACTTAGAACTGCTAATCTTATGCCTGAAGTTCTGTATCTATGAAAAATTCAGAACTCACCAACATTTCTTTTGAAAGATCAAGTTTAGTTTAAAAAGTCTTTAGATTCAGCAACGATCGGGAAACAAATTACAAAATACAAATATATTGTGGACGTTTTGCAAATGTAAAAGTTCTGTTAAAAAGAATAGAGCTTTGTGACATTTCTAAAATGTATATTATTTTCGTTGAGGCCATGTCAAACTTTTTCTTTTTTTTTAGTAAAATTTAATTACTTTTTAATGTTGACGTAAGTTTTGATCATACCAATTCGATCATCAGACTTAAAGCTTTCGGTAGAATAAGACCGGTTTCGTCCTTATTAGGACTAATCAGTCAGCCACAACCGAAAAAAGTTAATAAGTTAAAACGTAGATATATTTTTGAAATTTTATTAGTTTTAAATAACTGCGTGTCCTGATATAAAAAATTATAAAAACATATAACATTGAAAGATTGCCGTAGTGCATTAACTGTTTTAATAAACAATTATTTAGCACTTAAAAAAGCTTATAACTAACTATAAGTTGCGTATTACAATACAGTATAAATGCTGAAAACTTCCATCGATAATTTTTAATAAATAAAAGTTTTTTTTAATTTTTTTAAGATAGTTTATTAACGTAACATCTAAAGTCATTTACTGTTTGCTGCTATTAAGCAAAATAGAATGATAAAAAACATTTAAAAATAAAATTATTATAAAGTTACATCGGTTAGATTAACAATTTATAGTTGAAAGTAAATAAATACAGGTTTTTTACTTGGTTTCTAAAATGTACAAACATGCAAATGAATTCAGGAAACTTTAAAAGAACCTTTTTTCTTTTTACAAACCTTGAATTTTTAAATAACTTTTAACTAAACTTAATGATAAATATAGTATATAATTGATTCTAAATTTTTGAAGCATTTTTTTTTGTAATGTTTCATATTATATAGAAGTTTTACTTTAAAATATTTTAAAGATTTATGTAACTGGTTTTATTTTATTGTTTCATGTATTAATTTTTTCTGATCGCAACTTTTTTTAAAAAACTTATGACTCAATGTTCTTTTGTTAAAAACCATTGTTACTAAGTTTACCAAGATATGCATTTTTTACTTTATAGATCTCAGCACTCAAAATTTTTTATGTATATTATAACAAATTAACAATACAAATTAACTTATACTTCGTTTAAGCATATTATTTTATTTCTTTAAAACTAAAATTATTTCAAATATAGTTTAAATAAACATGCATCAAAGTATTTTTAAACAAACAAAAGATTTATCCAAAGTTCAACCAGATGATAGTTGTCATACAAATAATGAAAAAACTGAATTCTACAAATATGGCAAAAGCCTGCAAGGCAAAACACTGGTGTCCTGAGTTTTTTATATTTTTTTTAAATTACATGTCTTTAATAATATAACAGTAGTAATATAACGAGTAATTTTCAGTAAACTAACTGTTGTATTTATAAAATTATTATTAATTCCTCTCAAGGTTATAAAAGATATATAAATCATTTTACTTAAAAAACACTTAAAATTTCAAACCTAAGAAAATTTTGTGAGATAAATGAATTCGAAATAGGATTCATAAACTTAGTGTCCAGCCGGATCCAAGTTATGTTATTTTAATTAGCACTCAGCCGAATCTTCATTTGATTTATAAATTCCGGCCGGATCATAACAATTCACAATGTCTAAAAAAGTAAGAACAATTTTAAATTTAAAAACATCACATCACATTAAAATCTATCAAATCAAAATTTATCAAATCTATTAAAATCATCAAATCCTAATATAAAAGTATTTATGTATGAGTTAAATTTTATGGCTAAATCAATAATGTAACCACAACTTTCTTACTTACATTTTTTGTTTGAAACTAATCTATTTATAAAACGTTTAAAAATATCGAGATTAAAAATACAACATTATGAGCAGTTTTGAAACTGACTTTATTTGTTCAAACTAAGTTTTTATTAGATAAGTGAACACGTTTTATAAGAAAATTTATGTTATTAACAAGTATTATTTGAACCAAATCACATAAAAAACAACACTAATGTCAGGTCAAATAATTAAAACAACATTTATGTAATTTACTTTATTTTTAGGTAAATTATTGGACTTAATTAAAATGAAAACAATTTAATTATTGTTTTAATTAATTTAGATTAAAACAACTTTATTTAGTAGCTTTTAATTTATTGCAATGAAACTAAACTAATCTACTCGGTCAAATAGCAAGTAAAAGATAGTTAAGGTTCAAAACACTGCACTTAGAAACTATAAATTTTTAAACATATCTAGACTTTAGAATTTAATAAAAAGAAAAAGCAACTTTTTAAAACATCAAATTCGTAAAACACTACAAATATAGTTTTTGGTCTTCAGAATATACCTTCAAATCTTCGTTGAACTTCATTAGATAGAGCGACTGAGCGGTGAAGCTTCCTCTACAACTTGGACAATCTGTCTTCTCACCATCTAAAATATTATCAGCACATTTACAACACAACGGATGTCCACAAGATGGAACTACGATATGAAGTTCTTCATCAACTATCTCTTTGTAGTTACTGAGACAAACAGAACATTTGCTGTCTTCAAAAAATTCATAACTTCACTGTCCTTGTCAACTTCTGTCAATTTTTGTTTCAAATCACACTGAGATACTTCGTTTTCTTGTAGATTTGTCGTGGAAACATCAATATTTTTCATTTTACATGAGGAACGGGGTTCAAGCAAATGATTTTCAACATAAAAAATAAATGCATCAGTTAAACGCAACTTTTCAAATCCTATTATGATTTTTTCTTTATAATGCTCAAATTTGTGATCTTTTATAAAATCACTTGTTTTTTTTCTAACTGCTTCTTCTTCTGTTAAATGTGATGAAGAATTCGAAAAATAACAGTTAGTAAAATAGCTTGTTTCAACTATTATTGCAAAATAACAATATTGACTGTTATAACTATGCCTGTATATTCTTATTTTCTCAATTGAAGTTGTCATATTAATTTTTATGAAGCTGCAAGGTTATAAAAATTGTTGAAAAATTCACATTAAAATTTTAAAAGGTCATAAATAGTTTCGTTTTAATTTTCTTGTTTTGATAAAATGTATGGGATGGAAAAGTTAATTGGTTATAAAAAAATACATATAAATATATTCCTAAACATAAAGGTACATCATCCAACTTTTTATACATACTCAATATTTTATAATTGTTAACTTTACTATCGTATACTCAGAAAAAGTAACCAATATAAAAATAAATGTACAAAATCAGTCTAAAAAGTATTGTTATAACTAACATAGAATTGTAAGTATAATTACAGTGTACTTTAAATCTACACTATAATCTATAACAAATAAATAATAACAATAGTCTATCTAATACACGAGCATAAAGTTAATTTTATAGGCAAATTTATTAATTTTTCAAAAAAAAAAAAAACTTTAATGTCAAATATCTTAAAAGCTATCTGAAAATTTTTATTTTATTTTAGAGAACGCACCTTTGTCTTTAATTAAACAAAAAAATTTGGTTTGGGGTTTGAATTATTTCATTGGGTCCCTTTAAAAATAAAGGTTTTTTTTTTCATTATTATGGTATTACAACCGAAAATTAATATTTTATTTTTTTATTTTTTTCCCTTAGTTTGAATGTTATTCAACCTATTAAGTGTTTATTTTATAAATAATGTTAATATATTTTACAATTTGGCCTCAATCAAGGACCGGATTTGCTAAAACTTAAAAACATAATATAAAAGAAAAAAAAAAGTTAATTAAATTATTTTAGTTTAATTAAATTTGTTGTAATCCACACTACTATTAATTTTTTTTTCCTTTTTTCAATTTTTTGTCTAGGAAATGGCCAAGGCAAATGATAGTGTAATATACATCATTTTGCTTGTTTCTCCTCTTATTTCACAAGGATAAAGAAAAAAAAAGAATTTATAAAAGGAAAAAAAAAATTAATAAAAGTGCAAATCCGGTCCTTGATTGAGGCCACATCGTAAAACATATTAACATTATTTATAAAATAAACACTTAAGAGGTTGAATAACATGCCAAATAAGGGAAAAAAAAATTATTACTGGTTGTAATACCATAATAATCAAAAAAAAAACCTTTATTTTTGGAGGGACCCCATGAAATAATTCAAACCCCAAACCAACTTTTTTTTTTAATTAAAGACAAAGGTGCGTTCTCTAAAATAAGAAAAAAAAAATTAGATAGCTTTTAAGATAAGGAAAATAAATGACATTAAAGTTTTTTTTTTTGAAAAACTAATAAATTTGCTTATAAAATTAACTTTATGCTCGTATCTAATACTGATACTATAAGTAAAACTTTTAAAAACTAGGCATGACTTGAACAAACATATTGTATTGAAGAAAAATTACAAATATATAAAGAACATTATACTTTAGAAAACACTTTAAAAACGATGAAAACTTTTGCACACGAATAAAATCTAAAAGCATATACTTTGAGAGTGTATAAAATTATATTACATTTAAGTTCTTAAAATTAAAAAAAAACTACTTTTAAAAAATAAAATTGATTAGTTAAGAAATTTTTAGTAAATAAAAATTGGAATAAATGTCTAGTTGAACTACATTTAGCAGCAGCAAGGTGGTCTAGTATGAATGTAACTGCCCAAACTCAGTTGTAACCTACACACACTTAAGGTTACTTAAATATAACAAGTAGTATGGTTATAATATATTAACAAACCAAACTATAGACCGTTACAAATAATTGATAAAATCATTAACCTAAATAGAGCTGATTCTAAATAATAGTTCAGGCTACTATATTTAAAGGTAGGCATAACACGAAAGAAAATGTTTTTTAATAAAGAACGATCGCAAACACAAACAAATACAAAAAAAAACATTTTAGTTTAGTAAATACTTAAAGTGTGGTAAAAGTTTTTGCACAAAAATTAAACCTAACAAGAATATACTATAAGATAGTACAAAATGATCTTAAGTTCAACTATACGGAATTTAAATTGAAAAACTGCTTATAAACAATAAAATTATTAAAAAAATAACTTTAGAATAAACAACAGAAAATAGAAAATGTCAACAATCTACATGTTAGTTGAAGCAAGGTAATCTAAAATGAATGCCTGCTCTAACTGATAAAACTTTATTAATGACTGTGATATGGTAATGCAAATTTGCATTAGTAAACTTGTGAATGCTCTTTATTTTCTCCTTATCTTAGCTCTATCAAACTTGCATCAGTAAAACACATAACTTTGCGAGCTTGAATGAACAAGAGCTTTTAACATTCAAAAACACAAAACATAATTCAAAACTTAAACAAAAACACAAAACATTCCTTTAAACTTAAACAGTTATAAAATGCAGTATGATATCCTCTTAAACAGTTTAAATAAAGCTTAAAAAAACCTAAAAAATATTTCATCAGACTCATTTTCTCCTAACTGTCACATTTTTTTACATAATTCAGCGTTTAAATATTACGAACAGCAGTGTAACTGGTTTTAATGATTTTCCCTCTTCCTGCCATTTTGGAAGAAAATCTCACTATAACCTTTCTTTCCCTTTTGCTCAAACAAAATCTCAACTCACTCTTTTTCTTTACTTTTTACTAGCACAATAGTGAGGAACGGGAATTTTTATTGTTAAACAGGAAAATTTAACCTAATTCTATTAGTAAAAGCAAAAAATACTAAAAGTTTAAAATCATACCAAAATTTTTAATTTTATTTCAGCTGGTTAAGGAGGAAATATTAAGTACATAAGACTAAGAAAAAAAAAAAAGGTTTTAAAGTTCCAAAAACAAATTTGAATCAAAATTATCTAAAGACTTTATCAGAATACTTAATTTGCAAAGATTTTTAATAACTAGGCAAAAAAAATCACCAACATTGTAATGAAAACAATTTTTCACACTAAAAAACAATAAAGTAGCTGGTTTTTGAATTCTTAAATATTTTTTTAACTTTCTATAGAAAAACATAATTTTTTGTGAGAATATTTAACTCAGAAAATATCTTTAACAAAGTAGTATTACTAGGTTTAAATATCAAGATACTTGCCGAAAAAGTTATTAAAAAACATTTGTTTAGTTATACAGATACATTACTCAACTGTCATGCCTAACTAATCCCTATGATACAAAGGAATTAAAAAATTATTTTAAGACACTTTAGAGATTATAAGTCGTCAAAGCTTGATGTTTTGTCGTAACTCATTTGGATTTTAAGTACCCCTAAATTGTAATTAACCGTAGGAGAAGGTTTTAGGCTTCTTGGCACATAAAATTTCACGTTTCTTACTGGGACCTTTACTAACCCAGAGTTCTTCTGGATTATCATGCTTTGTTCCGAGCAAGAATGAACTCTGTATGGACCGTGATAAATTGAACAGAGTATCTGCTGTTTGATAAGCCATACCCATTAGCACTCGAATATATCTGGTTTGTAATGTGGTTTATTTAAATATCGTTTAAGCCATTTACCAGTTTTCGTCATTGTGTTAGTTTAGTACATTGGTTCTAGTATCTAAGAAAGAAGTTAAAGTAATGACAAAAAATTCCTAAATTTCATTGAAAATTACGTTACCTGAAAGTTTGAGTGAAACTTCTAGGGCAGGGGTCGGTAGGCAGTTGGTGCTCGCGGGCCAAATTTTAAGTTTCCAAAGTCTTCGCGGGCCGCAGTTTTAGTTTTAGTGGTATTTGAATAATATTTTGGTTTTAGACACATTAGAGAAAATTTTAGTTTTAATCACTTAATTATTTTAAATTACATTTAGCTGTACACAGAATTCCTATTTAAATTATAAGAATATAGTATAATAAAATTTACAATGACTAATATAGTTTAGTGTTAACAAACTATGTACTTTTTTAAAGACTAGATAAGTTAAACTTAATATTTATGTAATTTTACTTAAAACCTAACTCTCTATAAGAATTGAGCTTAAAAAACATTCATGGGTCACTTTTATACACTTAATATACACTTTTTATATTATATTATTAACCCTTTTTTCATATTTCTAAGATTATTTAATTTTGAAAATAGTTTTTGCGTCTAAAATAGACTTTAAAATAACAGTTATTAGTTAACTAAATAAAATTGCTACATATATGTATCGTAGAAAGCTAAAACTAACATTTTAACATAATTAACTACCTTATTAGTAGAATTAATTAGTATTTTACATGGTTGCCATAGTATTTAAAAATATTATGTTAATAGTAAATTCTTAACTATTTGATTTAATTTTTTTTTCTAATTGCGAGTGTTATTTTATAAGTTTATAGTCATTTTTTTTTATGTTAAAACCCAATGTTACTAAGTGCAAAATATGCATTTTTTATTTTAGACTAGATAGATCTCAGCACTCAATATTTTTTTGTATACAACAACAAATTAACTTATACTTCGTTTATACATATAATTTTACTTTTTTAAAATTAAAAGTTTTTCAAATATAGTTAAATAAATATGCATCAAGGTATTTCTAATCAAATAAAACAATTATGAACATTTGAACAATGTGACAGTTATTGTACAAAACATTAAAAACTGAGTACTACTAACTGTGCACAAAACCTAACAGACAAACACTGGTAAACTCAAACTAGGTGAGTATTTTATATTTGCTTAAAAATAACCTGTCTTTGATAACATAAAACTTTTAAAAGAATGACTGCGAAAGTTTAATTAAAGTGTAATTATCAAAGTATTTCTTATGTTATTAAATTGAACATAGTTTTAAAGGGAAAAGATATAAAGTACTTACTAAGAATTTAAGTCATATCATGAAATAACAGCTACGTTACATTAAGGTGAAATAAAAGATTTGTAAATTATCGTTGTTCTACTTTTATTTTCAAACGTTATCTTTTACTGAGAAAACTAATAGTATCTGCTTCTTTAATAAACATTTGTTTTGTTTAACTAACTGTTTATTTCTTTTAAGAACTAGCTACAAATTGAAATTATGTATTGCGTCTAACAGTTTTTGGGTGACCAAAAAATTGTTGTTAATACATCCTAGTACTTGTTTTTGTCTTTACTCATGTTTAAAAAAGAACATAGGCTTCAAATCTTGAGATTAAATAAAAAATCACAAAACATAACGTTTAGTTTGACAGCTAGAACTAGTGCAACATTATTATGGCAAGTATGTCCTACTCCTGAGTATTTAAATTTGTATACTGCTACGAAAACTTTCTGTATATTTTACAGTTGTTTTTGTTGAAACACTGGAACGTGACTGTTTGAATTTAACATATGAACATTAATTAAGCCATCAGTGTTCATTAAAAATAGTAAAAATTTGGCATTCTTGAAAACCTGCTGCGTAGTATGATTGCGATGCTTCTGTGAAGAGCCGCCTTTTAATTACTCGAACATGGACATCTCTATTTTAATCAAACATGGATTCGATCAGCGTCCACACCTATTCATTTTTTGTGTAATTACAACCTTACAGGTTACATTATTGATGATGAATGACGTTGTTCATTTAAACTCTTTAATCTAACAATTTTATTGTTGTTCTACATACATTTTTATTACAATGTGATCGACAGTTCTGTTGTTTTTATTTTTTCAGTACTATTTTGTTTTGTAGGGTGTTGCAAAAGTTTTTGTTTTCACTAAACTTTATAATCAAAAAGAAAAGTGTTTTGGTTTTTAGAAACCTGAGTTGTTATTAGTTTTGTGATTTTTTATTTAAATTACTCGAAAGTAAAAATTTTATATAACACACCTTGATAGTTGAAAAGTACGACTCAAATTTGCTGTGTCAATTTAGTCCTGATGAATAGTCAAAAAGAGCAGGTTTAATTTTTAAATGTCAGTTTTGTTTAAAGTAGTACTTTTGTCAGTTCAGTCTAATTTTAGCACTTAAAGTAAGTAGACTTTGTATGAGTTATAAGAAATAAAACAACTTAAATTTAAAAATCAAGGACATTTTGGAAATCCAGGACAGAAAAGCAAATTTTTTCTGTATTTGCAAGACGTTAAAAGGTATCGAAGTCGTGTGCGACTCGATAACCTAAAGTTTTTTTAGAGCACCAGGTCTTAAGACTAAACATTTTAAGCGCTTTTATTTGTTGTTTAATAAACAAACATTCGGTATTCAAAATGTGTTTCAAGTTACTTAACTTAGCTAAAGTATGCATATTTAAATATTTAAGCCAAAATACTGTGAACTTTAAATTTAAAATAGTGTTATATTTTCTATATTTTTAAATTATATAATGAAGAAAAACAATCTTGAATTTTTGACTGCAATTGTAAAATTCACTAATAACAAAGATAAAACTTCAAAGTAATTAAGTATAGTTTTATAAACTTTGCTGAAATAGAAGTTTTTGATGTTTATTATTTCCTTTTAGGAAAAAAAAAGCATAGATATATTTGTAATGTCACTTAGTCAAACTGTTTAAAAATTTAACTATTTGCTTACAAAAGGTTTTACAAAAGAATCAAAATTTAAGTTGAATTTAAGTTAAAGTTATTTATTATGAATTTAAATAGTGATTTTAAAGTTTCCGTGAAACATTATTTTTCTAATTACTTTTTATAAAACTTAAAAGTTATTTAAAGTAGCATTGTTGTACTACCGACTTTTGTGAATAAAACTTTTATAACTTATAATTATTAATAAAATTATATTTTCTTGTTTTGCTAAAGTAGGAAGAAATAGTCATATTTAATTGTTTTTGGGGTTGACAATACTTTTGCGGTGCACTAAACTTATTTAAAGGTGCATAGAATTTAAAGGTTCTTAAAAAAACCAAGTTAAACTTTTATATTTATTTCAAAGCTATATACATCAACAGTAAAGATAAATTTAGTTCTGGTGTTGCAATTATTTTTATTTGTTGACCATGTTAGTACTATTAGTACTATTAAAACTTTTAGAGCTTATGTGAATATATTTTTGTGATTAAAATCTTTCACTTATCCAGCTACAATCATAAAGTGGAATTTTTAAGTGATTAAAAAAACATGGATAGTGTTAATTTTCAGTTTATACTTCTTGTAATTTAATTTCATCATATGATTTATTTGCTATGAATTAAATTATTTTTTCATGATTATTACCTTTATTATTTTGAATTAAAAAAATCTTAACTGAACCGTTTTAAATAAAATTATATGTAATAAGTAAAGAATTAAAAAGTTTAGTTTTATATATTTTTCAGTAATTTATTCTGCAATGAAAACATTATGCAAACATTATGAAAATATTATGAAAACTAAAATGTTTCTTTGAAAACATAGTAATGCATCTCAATTTAAAATAATAATAATTTAATGCTTTTATTTATTTTTTACTTTTAAAAGTAAATTTAGCCCTGGTGTTGCATTTTTTTTTTTATTTGTTGACTATTTTGTTTCATTAGTATTATTAAAACTTTTAAATCTAATGTGAGTAGATTTGTGTGAGGTAAAATTTTTCAGTTATCCAGCAACAATCATGAACTTAGATCTCAAAGCAAATTAAAAATTGGATAGTCTTAATTTTCAGTTTTTACTTCAAATAACTAAACTTCATCATATGATTTATTTGCTAGGATTTAAATCATTTTATTAATGATTATTACAATTAATGGTTCAAATAAAAAAACATCTTTAAGTAGTTTTTTTATTAAAATCACATGGAATAAGTAAAGAATTAAAAGGCTTAATTTTATATATTTCTAAGTAATATTTTCTTAATTAAAGCATTATGCTTGAAACTGAAACTAACTTTTTGGAAATCAAAACAAAAAATGTTAATATACACTTATAATTCTTATTTAATTATTCTCTTTTAATTAAAGCCTTAACAATGGTTTCACGCTAAAAAGTTTCTCTGTAAAAATAAAGTTTCAGTTTCAAGTAATTTCAAGTTTAATGCTTTCATTTATTTTTTACTTTATCTTAACTTTTCTAGACAACATGAATATTAAAAATTATTTTCTTGTATATACTTGAAGGTATTTTTACCAAATTACCAATAAAAACTTAAGCTTACTAACTTTGATTAACTACATATTATACTACTTTTTTTCTTTTTATAAAAAAAGACTCAGTATAAATCAAACAAGTTTGGTTAACTCAGGCTATGTTTTAGTCACTCGGAATAACTTTTTGCTTTTTACAGAAGAAACCCTGGTAATTTTCAGTTTAAAAATTTAGTGTTACTCGGAGTTATCACACTCTCAAGTTAGATTGAAAATTCTGAAGTCTCTGGCTCTCCTATGATGTTCAATGATTTTCTTAAATTAGGCAAACTTTAATATTTTACTTATATCCTCATTATACATTGATGAAACTAAAATATTTTTTCTTGATAAATGTATTTTTTGTTTTTGATCTTAATTCCTTTTGTTATCATTCTGTTATCTTTAGGTATTACTGATTAACTATTTGTATTGTTTATCTTCTGGCTTTAACAGTTTATTTTTCAGATATTTTCAAAAATCCTAGATGACCCTGCCTAGTTGGATTTTACCAACTGATTTTTTAGGTCACTCGTGTTAATCATTTTGCTTTCAAGAAAAGTCAGTCTGTTAAAAGTACTTATTTAAAAACTAATATTTTTTTTATTTTAACTCAAAAATGCAACAAAAGTTTTCAATTTTTTTAATGCACTTTCTAAGAGTTAAGAACAATTTTATCAACAAAACTTATATTATAATAATTAAAAATAGAAATTATATTATATATTTTACTAACATCCGTGAGTCTTGGCTTTCAAAAATTGATTTTTTATTTAGAACTATTTTGAGATTTAACCTCATGATGACAATTAAAGTTCTAATTTCCTTTGAAACAAAAACGTAATTGTAATATTAAATAATTTTTTTTTAATTTTTTACTTCAAAGAAGAAAAATAGAAAGATAATGTTATTTTAAATTTCTTTGCTCTTACATTATATCTGAAAATTATAACAAAATGAACTTTAGTGATTATCACTTTCAAATATTCCTTTACTTTGTTACTTGTTTGACTAATTCATGCTATTAAACTCCTGATATCATTTTAAAATAAGGTTGTGATTCAAACTAAAGTGACCCTGATAAAATATAAGTACAATAGGTTGAGATGGAAAATGTATTAATGACTTTTTTATTTTTTTCCTTTTTTTTTTTCTTTTATGTACTATAAATATGGTCTTGTTTCTCACGTCATTTAAACAATTAAGTCTGGATTGAAATTTTTATTTAGAATAACATTGTCATAGGTATAGTATGATATTTAAATTTACAATATGGTAACAGCCTAGAATAAGTATGTTAGTTTAATTTCGATTTTCTAACGTTGATTATTAAAGGACTAAATTTAACTTCAAGTTTTAGCCAAAAGTTTTTTCTGCTTCTAACGAAGTGTTTAGTGTGTAAAGATCAAGTTAGTAAGAATTAGGTAAAGGCATGTAATTGGTTTGAAAAACAGGGTTGGTCCGCACTCAGGATAATTAGGATTTTTAATTAAGGCGTACTTAGGCTAGTTTTAGTACTTTTCAGAAATCATGCTTGTTTGTGAAACACAGGCTAATTTATATACCGTTCCTAAAACTAATGGTTATTATTTTTACACAATTTTTTTTTATTAAGTACTTGGTTACCGTTTTGAAAATGCTTTTAATTAACTTGAACTATTCATTGTTTGAATATGTAGAGTCAAACAACAATGATCATATATGGAAGTCAACTTTTAAACCACCCCATCATAACCTTTTGAGCCAATCAGAACGAGGATTAGTGAGGCATAATATAATGACAAATTACCAGAAAAAGCTCAACAATTACATATACTTGTGCAGTTAGTTGTGTATTGTGTAATTGAGAGTAGGATCTACTAAAAGAATTATATTTGAACTTATTTGGTTGCATGTTTATTGTAGGTGTTGTTTATAAAATAAAGTTTATATTTAAATGTATTTCTAATTGCTTTAAATGTTTGAGTTAGATACAAATTTTTAATAGTTTTTTAAGCCTTACATAGTTTATTGCTCACTAACAGTTTCTATATAAGCTATAGTTAGTTGTTTTCAGTCTTAAACTTTAGTCTCTTAAATAGATTTAAATATATAAAAAATCTTTAATTATTATATAGTTTACTACAATAAAACTTATTAAATTTTATTTATTTCCAAGCTATTTATAAAATAACTTAAATTTTAAAACGGGGATTTTGTATATTGATTTGTGGTTGTTTTCTGTAATAGATACATTATTCAAACTTTCTGTCTGATTTATTTAAAGTAGACCAAAGTAGCATTAAGTATTTATAAGATGATAGTTAAAAAAAGGTTGAATTGAATTATGGTAAGTATTATTAATATACTGAGTGTTCGACAACCAATACCTTACACTTATTCTATGTTAAACAGTATTTAATATTGCAGACTTTAAAATAAAATATGAGCAAAAGTATAGTGAAACAAAAACTATTTTCATCAACAACTGATGAGAAGTTTTTTGCAAAAAACAAAAAGCTTAGTTTTCACGATCTGTGTAAAGAAAATACCAGGCAGAAAGTTGGTGTGGTAAATCTAGGTGAGTTTTTATTTATATAAAATGAAGTTAATTAAATTATAACACTAAAGTATAATAGTAATTCAACTACATTCAAAAGTGTAGAAATTAAAACATCATTTTTGAAATAAACATAGTGATAGACATTGGTTAATGTTACAATAGTTAGAAAATAATTTTAAAACCTAGCTGTTGTAGTTGCTCTAAAATCGTCTAATTAGTTGCAAACTGAGCACAAAAAAGTTGTTTTTTTTTTTACCTTTAGGCTTGAGCAAAAATAAACAATTTGTTTAAGAAATAAATATACATCTATGCTTTAGGTAAAGCTCAAATAAGAAGATTGTTATTTTTTTTCTTACATTTAAAGAAAATTTATTATATTACTAAAGTAATTTATAAAATAGATATAGAGCTTAAAGTTATGTAATTGTTAATTTAATTAATTGCCATTAATTTTTAACCTTACAATTACAGTAAAACTAACTGAAAAACTGTATAAACCTAAAAAACATTTGTCTAACATACCAAGTTATAAAGTGTTAGTGGTTTAGCAAACCAAATAAGCAATGACAATCAATATTTGATATTATGTGTTTATTACTGAAGATAAATATTTCTTATTTTAAAGGTATATAGCAAAATTGCATTTAAAATTTTTAGTAGAAACCTTCTATTAAGGTTTAAAAATGTTTTTTGTGAAATACTAGTAACATAACGATCTTAAAACCTACTTTTTGTTTATAAATTAAAAAATTTAATTTAATAAAAAAAATCTCTAAAGTCTGAGTAACCAGCCGTTAGGGGTCGACTTAAAAAAAATTAAAAATTAATATTTTACCTAAAACAAAAAAGTATAATAAAAAATTAATATTGTACATGAAATAAAATAAATCATTAAAAAACTATCATTAAAAACTAGTTTTTTACACAGAATTAAAAATGCATCACAAAAACTATTACTTTACATATCGCAGAGTTACAATTGTATTTTTAAAATAATACAATTTAATTGATAAATGATTAGAGAATGCACTGATAAACTTTAAAGTTTTTATCTCATATAAGTTCTGTTGTAGTTTTTTTCAAGAATTTGTAGTTTTACTACCAACCGAAACTAAATAATAAATAAATTACTATCAGTTCGTCGCACTGGTTAACTCTAAATTTTTAATAATTATTTTTTAAATGATATAGATTTTAATGATAAAGATTTATAGTTGTTTTGTCAATTAAAAAAATAACTCAACTACCTTTGAAAATATCTATATTTTATAACTAGAAGAAAACATGTAATAAAGTTAATGATTGAATTTTATTGTGCTTATGAAAGTTTTACAAGTTTTACTAAATACTTCTTAATTTAATTAAATATATGTTTTTAATATATCAATAAACTAATATAATAATTGGTCGTTGGTTAACTATGGCTTTAACTATTTGAAATAAATATTAATTTAAATGATTGTTTAATTATTTTTAATAATTTTAAATCATAAAGTGTTGGAAATTAGTAATACTAATTGTCAAAATTTTCTCAGAAAAGAAGAAAGCTAACGAAGAAAACAGTGTAAAACTTTTAAAAGTTAGCAAAGTGTTGTTAAATGAAAGAACAGCAAACGAAATTAGCAAACAAGTAAAAATAAAAGTTTCAGTTTTAAATACTCTAAAGTGGCTTTCCATCTCAAAACTTTTTAGTCTCCAAGAAATTTTCAAAACTTCTTTACGCCTCATTGAACGTTGGTTTACAAGTGTTGCTGATTCAGAAGACTTTCTTGAGCTAGACTTTAAATCTGTAGCTGCAATATTAAACAGTTCTGAGTTATTAATTGATTCGGAGCTGCAAGTATTCAATGCAATGAATGCCTGGTTGAATCATAAAAGTATTGAACGAAGTAAACATGCGAAATATCTCCTTCAAAAAGTTCGGCTTTCATTGCTAACAGTTCCTGCTTTGAACAGTATGGTAGACAAGAATATGTGGATAGTCAAGGACTTCGAGTGTTTCGATATTATAAAGAAAGCTATCAGGAACAAGAAAGAGTTTAAATCTATCAAGGCCTCGTCTAACAATAGGCACTGTAGCCAAGATAGTTTTAACTTTGTTGTTGTCGGTGGTCAAACAAAACTTCAAGTTCTCAAAGATTGCTTTACTGTTGACGCTAACTATCTTACCAAAGTAAGCAACTTGTCAGAAATCAATCATGCGCGAAAAAATCACGATGTTTTTTGCATCAAGGGTGAAATTTACGCGCTGGGTGGCGACTACAATTATTATGACAAGGACAAAGACAGATGGGACCCGGTGACACCCGTTGAAAGATACTCACCTGCCACTGACACTTGGAGCGTTGTGAGTAAAATGCATGACGACCGTGTTTATTTTAGTGCGTGTTCGTTTATTGATAAAATATATTGCATTGGAGGACGCAACTATTCTAGAAACACATTTAGAAACTGTCTCGAGTTCAACACGGCGAACTCAACTTGGAGAGAAGTTGCCAGAATGAACTCGGCGAGGGAGAACGCGTCGTGCACCGTGTTCGAAGGAAGAGTCTTCGTCACTGGTGGAAGCAACAACAACGACGGAAGATTAAACAGTGTCGAGGCGTACGATCACATTGCTGATACATGGACAAACATGCCCAACATGGTTAAACGAAGAGTGTTCCACAAATCGGTCTCCCACAAGAACAAATTGTTTGTATTTGGCGGTCTGCTGTTAAATAGTGTCGAAGTTTTCGACTCTTGTTGCGGCAAATTCGTATCGTTGTGCAGGCCTCCCGGGGATTTTTTGTCAGATGTTTACAGATGTGGCGTCACATCATTTGGAAGCAAGGTTGTTTTTTTCTGTTCTGCAAAAAAAAAGGTTTTTCTTTATGACCTAGAAATTGACGTGTGGTCGGAAGACGTTTGCGAGGCAACCCAGGATGTATACAGATTTTCTTGTGCTAAATTACCAAAACCATAGTGAAAATTACGGAGTAACCGGTCATCAATAGTTAACAATTAAAGTAGTTTTGTTGCTACCATAAAGTTTTTGCTTTAAATTTTTATTGTGCTTTATTAGAAGTTTTTTAATTAAATATAATTTATATTTCTGGTTTATCGATGCATGATTGTGTTTTTTAGAAGCAATCGTTTTTTTTTTTTTTGTAACCTTATAAATAACCTAAACTTCTCGTTGGTAAAGTCTAAAATCTAAACTATTTAGTTTAATATCTACACATAAACCGTTGCAATGTTTTTAAAACTAACATATTTATTATTTATTATAGCTTTGAAATTTTTTTGCTCATACATAATATTTGAAATCTTCATCTTTTTGTTGATCTTTTCATAAAGATTACACTTTTATTAATAATGTTTGTAGCTGGATTTCTGATGTTTTTATTATTATGTTGAATAAACGGATGTCAAAAATAAACAAATACTACAATTTGTTTTGCAGTAAGAATATTTTAACTTTAAGTGTCTCAAATCTTCCCTTGGATGTGTGATTTTTTTTGTGATTTTTTTGTCTTTATCGATCGTTTTAAATAAAAAAACTTTTATAATACAATTTGTTTTGAATAGTTAGCTAGTATAGTTAAGACGTATAATAAAATTCAAAATATTAAAATCTAACTTTTTATAAATACTTTTGTATTAATTAAACATTTTAGAAGTAATCAATAAATTAAGTATTTTTAAACAAAATTATTAAACACAAATCAAAATAGTTCTTATATAGTAATAGTTAGAAAAAAATATAAACTCATAAGTTTCACTGGTTCTAACTGAATTTTAGTTTCATGAACTTGCATTTATTTTTGTAAATTATATATAAATCTAAAAATATAGTATATAAATATATAAAAATATTTCAAAATTTTTATTTATTAAATAGTTGCAAGAATATTTTCCTCTTTAATTTTTATATCTCAAACCACTGTATTAAAACAAATTAGTTAAAAAAAAATTTACTGTCTTTAGGTTTTTTAAGAACATTTTCGTTTATGAAAAACAATAACAATCACGTAAAAACAGCAAATACAAATATGATTTATCGCTCTATTTCTAAATAGAATAACATGTCATCTATTAAAAATTAAAAGACAAAATAAGTGTACAACAAAGAAAAAAAATTACAATAGTAAACTTAAACTGTTAAATATCATAGAGAAAACTATCTCAGAGAAGTTAAAAATAAAAATCACCGATGAAAGTTTTCAGCATTCATATTGTGTTGTAGTCCGCTACTAACAATTAGCTATAGGCTTTTAAATAAAAATTATTTATTATAATAGTCGATGTACTACGGCAAAGTTTCATTAATATGTTTATTTTTTAGGAAACCAATCTGATAACTTTTTTAGTTATGTCTTAAAAGTTTTACTGTCATTTAGGTATGTGTCTTATGTGAATGTTCTGTATAACATTTTATCATCTGCAAAGTTGAGGAATTTTGGACTAGTACTATTTTGTAAGTCATTTATGTGTATAAGGACTAATAACGGTCCTAATACTGAGCCTTGTGGAACACAAACTTCACATTATCACAGGTTGACTCATATCCTCCAAAGCGAACGAACTGTTTTCTACCATCTTGATATGAACTTTGTACGCAGGACAGGCAGCCGAAATCAAACAGGCAGGCTGTCCAGCGCCCACTTTTTTGTCCTTTTAATGTCTCTTTCTGATCAATAACTCTTTTTTTTTCACACAATTTTATATAAATGGTATACTTTTTATTTATAATTTTCTATTGAAATGAAACTTTTTTACATTCATTCTTGAATATAGATGGTTTATATACAGCAATAAGAGTAGACAGGCGGGCGCCTGTGTGGCCAAGCGGTATTTTTATTTTTCTTTAATTGAACATTAATTATCTCTACAACTCTAAAAGTCTTTACTATCTTTAGAAAATCTTTACAATTATTTAATGAAAACCATAGTAATTTTATATGACAAACATCCATTTTTTAGTTACTTATCAACAAAATTTATTTAATTAAAAACATTTATATAGTTCAATAAATCACAATACTAAAAACAAATTATTTAAAATTTTTGATTATTAAAATTATTGGCGATGCGTGGTAGTTTTATAAGGGAGCTTTTTGAATGTCGAAATATTCCCTCAGCTTAATTTTTTTTAACTAACTTAAATAACATTTCTGAGTACCACATTCACATTTTACAGTTTATAAAAGTATATGTTTAAAACTAGTCTACTATACAAAAAGCATTACAAGTTTTAAAACTATCACTTTATATCAAAAAATTACGATCAAGATTTTCAATTATAACATATCTTTTTAATTATCGAAAGAAATTTTCAGTTATATAGTTGTAAGTTTTAAGAAAAACCATTACAAAATTATTTAAGTTAGACGGTTAAAACGTTTACATACAAACTTGTAATTTATATATCTACAAAAAAAAAATTTGACATTAAAAGTTTTGTAACAAAAACGCTTTTGTTAATTTTTTTCATGTATTTCCGCCATTAGCGGTAGAGAGTTTTGTTATTTTCTTAAAAGATATAATATTTTCAAGCTGTCGTTAGATTTAGTGTTGGTATTTTTTAATAAATTATGTTTAATTAACGAGTTATAAATTATTTAAAACACATTATTTACTGTTATTTAAATAGTTGTAGTTAAGGAAATATAACATAGCAGGCATGCTATTTGCCGAAATTGGCTAAGCGTATTGTGGATAGAAATAAATAAATAAAAAAATTAAAAGCATGATGATGTAGTAATAAACCAAAAAACGATTTAATAAGTTTTCATTTGAATTAAAAAAAAACTCATTGTTCTTCTCTTATCTTCGTTATTGCGTTTTCTTTTTTATTTCTCTCTTCGGTGTATAGTAGATAGTCATTTGCAGAAAAATCAAACTAATCAGTTCTTATGTTCAAGATTTTTAAGTTGCACTTGCACACGCTCCTAATACGTAATTTTGGCGCAACCTCGGTTAAATTTGCCAACAACCAACTCGCCATGCAACAAAATCTTTTGGACTCGCCTACACCTTCAGAATATGAGCGAGCGAGCGAAGGTAAAATTAGTATCTCTCAAAAGTTCAACTTTTACTTTTGAAAGATTGTTAGCGTCAACATTAAAGCAATCTTTGAGAACTTGAAGTTTTTTTTGACCAACGACAACAACAAAGTTCAAACTATCTTGATAACAGTGCCGATTGTTAGACTAAGCCTTAATAGATTTAAACTCTTTTTTGTTCCTGATAGCTTTCTTTATAATATCGAAGCACTCCAAGTCTTCAAATATCCACATATTCTTGTCTACCATACTGTTCAAAGCAGGAACTGTTAGCAATGAAAGCTGAACTCTTTGCAGAAGATACTTCGCATGTTTACTTCGTTCAATACTTTTATGATTCAACCATGCATTCATTGCATTGAATACTTGTAGTTCTGAATCAATCTGTAACTCAGAACTGTTTAATATTGCTGCTACAGATTTAAAATTTTTCATTAGTTCGCAGCGATAGACAAAGAAACGCAGTATATTTTGCAACCAGCGATATTAAACAGGTAAAAGGTTTAAAGTTTTAATTAAACAGCTGTATAAATATAATTGTTCTTCATTAACTTTAAAAACGTAGATAGTTGATAAAAAGTAAGTTTTCTATTCTGATTCATTAATTGTTTTTAGCTACGTAAAGATTCTACACTTTTCTTTTAGTAGTACCTTCAACTTTTTTTGAGTTTAAACTACTTTATGTAACTTAGAGAATTATACCTACTACAGAAAATAAATATTATTTAACAAAAAAAAAAGGTGTTACCCAATTTAAAAAAGGTTTAGCCACGCCCCTGCTTCAAACCTACACACGTGCATGTAAAGTGTTTTTTATTACGAAAAAAAATGGCGCTAGTTTGTTTTTAAACTTTGAATACTCAAGGAACTGCCACACAAAAGTACGCCACCAAATTCGTTGCAACTTGGCACGTTTCTACTGACCATTCGTATTTTTTGACGTCATAACAAGCCACGTTGTCTGGCAGGCCGCGACGAAACACTCGGACCGTGTTTCCGAACGCGACGGCGTCAACCACGGGCGTGCAACTCATCGGCTGCGATTTGTGGACGACAAACTTATTGCAAACGTCGTCGAAAACTTCAAAGGTCTCCATTCCGACAACGAACAGCTTGTGTCTCACCACCACCAGTCCGGGTCCGCGTTTGCCGGTGACCATTTGCGGCATTGGCGACCACTTGTCGGCAACAGCGTCGTACCATTCAACTGTCCTCATGCTTTTCATGCAGCCGTTATCACCGCCCTACACCACGATTCCTCCGTTGAAAGCCGCGCAAGCCGCGGCCGACCTTTGCCGGCTCATGGAGGCGACTTCTTTCCACTTGTGGCGTTTCGCGCCGAACCGCAAGCACGAACCGGTGTGAGTCGACGGGTGCGGAGGTGCGCGGTAGTAGCCTCCGAAAACAAAAACGTTGTCGCGAAGAGCGCAAGCGCAAAAAAGCGCGCGGTGGTCGTGCGTGTTGGCCACCGTCTTCCAGCTGTTGGCGGCCGGCGAGTACTTTTCCACCGTTCCCTCATTGCTTCCGCCCTTGTAAAAGTTGCCCTCGTTGCCGCCGATCGCAAAAACTTGGTCGCCCACGCAAACCGCGCGAAAAAAGCTCCTCGCCTCGTTCATGGGCGGAAGGGCGGCCACGCGGCCGTTCGAACCTTCAACCGAGCTCACCTCGTTTTTACGTTTGCCGTCTTTGCGCCCTCCGCACACCAGCACGTTCGGCTCGCAGTTGTAAAAAAACGCGTGTTCAGTGTTCAGTTTTTTGCCGAGGAGCTCGCGAATCGCCTCTTTGAACACCGGCACGCCTCGACCGGTTTTGAAGAACAACGAGGACTCGCGGAGGAGACGCGCCAAACCTTCATCCGACAACGAACAGAGCGCTTTCAGCAGAACGCTCTTCGCGAACTTGCGCCGCTCCTCTCCCCTGTGAACTATCCATCTTTCGGCCGCGTGGAAAACTTGAAGCTGTGAAGCGGAACCGTGAAAACTCGCAAGCATTTTCGAGACGTTGGAGTGGCTCAGCTCTGAAAAGTCGCCGTCGTCAACCACTGCAGTCAACCGACGTTGCATCAAACTGAGAGCGGCTTTGGAGAGAAATTTTAAATTGAATATTGCGGACAAGTGGTGGAAAGCGCAGACGTTCCTAGTGTTCATTCTGTCCTTGCAAAGTTCGTACAGTTTAATTTTTTCTGCTCTCAAATGCTTGTTGTCGGCTGCCATCGGAAGCAAACGATTGAGGCATGCCAAAACTGCTTCGGTTAAAAGTTTTGACAATATGTAAATTGCTAAACAATTTGAAATGTCGTTTTCGTTTTCATTCAAGCATTCTGCCGTTTCCTCGTTGTTCAGCAGAATCTTGTCAACTCTCATGCTGCATATGAAAAGTTGTTTGTTCATTGTCGTGATATCTGTGAGGTGCTTTGTCTGGCTTTAGAACTTTTTGATTCTATTACATGGAAATAATATAAAGTTTGATTTTTTACGGGTTTATAACTAACTTATTGTTTTTATAGTTTTCTTTTTTTTACTTCAAAAAAAGCTCGTATAGTTAGTTTTATGCTTTAATAAACTTACCTTAGTTAGTATTATGTATTTAAAAATTTTTAGTTTTTAGAAAAATAAAAACTTTGTTAAACTAGTGATGATGGAATAGTTTTAAAACAGTGGTAAATTGAAGGATACCTCAAAAAAACTTATTATTAAAAACTATTTTATTTTGTTGCAATTGATTAGTTTTGTTAACAAAAAATAAAAAGGTTCACACGTGTTTCAAACTAAAAAACAAAAGCGAATATGTTTTTTTTTTGTTAGTTTTTCTGTCGAAATTAATTTGTAGTAATATGTTAGTTTAAAAATGCAGTTTTAGATGCTTAGACTGTATACAAATCGAGTTTTTTTTAAATAACTTACAAAGATAACCAAAAACTTAACTTATGGCTTTAAGCACAGTATGTATATTGCACTATTTTTATTCAGTAGATTCGTGAATAAATAGTATACGAGAAGCGCTGAAAAGTTTTGAATTCATTCATAAATTTACCAAGTAAGAAAAAAGCTATTCAAATAGCTAAACTTTGAGTTTTTATGTTTCATAATTTGTACAAATACTTTTATTTAGATTGTAACATCTCTTAAATTACTTTTTCTATTGTTTAGTCAACCTAATATAAAATGTGTCAATTTTTGTTAGTTAGTATTTACACCTACAATGAAGTTAATTAAGACTTGAATTTGACTTGAAGTAGCTAATGTTCTTTTCTAAAATTAAAATAATTTTGTATTATGATACATATGTACTATGTATAATACACATGTACTATAATATTTGTACTGTAACAAAAATGTAAAAACAATTTTAGGAATGTTCGATCAATTATTTTAAATACTACTATTATTATTACTAAATTCTATATTGTGTAATATTCGACTCAGGAATCAAAACCTGAGCCACTTAAACAGGACACACAAGAAGAAAAAAAAAGTAAAGTACATTTGTAATTAACAAAAAATTACATAAACAAAGCTTTAAACAAATCAAAAATATAAAGAGCTTGTTAATGAGTTTAAACTTATTTGCCTGATATAAAAGGCGATAACTTAGTTCATGCAAACACATATGTACAAAATCAATAAGATAAATTTGTAGTCTGTTAGGGGAGGGAGCGTATGGAATTAAAAATAACTAATAGAAAAATTAATAAATCAGTATTTATTTAGGTGAGATATATATTATAAAAATTTTTTTTTTCTGCTATTCTTAATGGAAAGTTATTGAATTTTACTAATATTTGCAGTATTTAATTGAATAAGTTTAGTTCTAAATTAAAATGTTCCTTCATACTGTGGTAACTTTTTTCACATAGTCTTTGCTCTGTGAAACAATGTACCTTGCCACTGACTTTTGATGAATTATATATACATTTTATTTTTCTTTTATTTCCATTAACTGACATATATTATGGAAAAAATTTAAAAATTAACTGAAAAAAACATTTACTTGCCATTGATAATTTTATAAAGAGTAAAAAAAATCAAATTCTTATCAAATATGTTCTAGATATTTCCATCTAAGTGTAGCCAATCTATTAGTATGATGTGTTAGATACATTACAACGATTACAAACAAAACAAGTAAAATTTCTTTCTGCAGACTCAATTTTATTGTTAAATATTTTATTTAATTAATTTTTTCAATTGGGGTGACCAAATTGGGGTCCTGTATTCATACTTAGGAAAAACGTAAACTTTAAAGAGTTTTATCAGAATAGTAACTGAATTAGTTATAAAACCTTTTAAAATTTGTAAGGATGAAACTAGTGCAACTTTATATAGATAGTTTATTTCATTCCATTTCAAATTTTCAGAGATATAAACTCCTAAACCTTTAAAAACTTTAACAGTCGACATTTTAGTGTTATTGATTAGTAGGTCAATCGGGTCAAACGGTTTGTTTTCATTAATTGCTAGAACTTTAAATTTCTTTAGGTTTAAATAAAAGTTTCTTGTTTTTAGCTATTTGTAGATTTTATCTAGAGTATATTTTAAAGTAATATTTGATTGACAAAAAGTTTTAGTATCATCTGCAAATAAACCTATACAACTTTTAATGTAAATGTTTGAGTTAATTTAAATTAAAAAGAAAAAGGGGACAGTGGTGTACTAAATTTTTTTTAAACACTATAACTTTTTTTTTCTTACTAAAACACATAAGCAATTTATGTAATTAGAAGCTACCTAGTTCTTTAAACAATCATTTAAAGAGATAACTAACTGTGTTTTTTTTTCAATATGCGCATGTCAAATGTACATTTGTACCAGCAGTTTCACACATTCAATCTAAAATTGTTTAAATTTTTCTTCACTTTATGAGGATATATAACACGGAAACGAGTTACACTCGAACGAAGCGTCACTTTTGTACTAGAACATTTTTGCACGAGGGGACACTTTTGCATGGCGACACTTATGCACGAGCGTCACTTTTTGCAAAATTCACACATTTAAAGAGTTACGCACCCGCGTTAAGTGCGCACCCGCATTAGTTACGCACTAAAACTCGAACTAACAAAACAGATTTTTCTTTATTTTTTTTTACGCGGGTGCGTACTTTACGTAGCTACCAGTGGCGTAGCGTGATATTTTTGTCAGGGGGTGCGCAAATTTTTATCTCAAAACATCTTCAAATTAAAACTTTTAGGCCGCAAATTTTTCGGGGTCAATTTTCTCGGAAATTTAAAAAATTACTAAAAATCTATCTCCTGCTTTATTTTTCAAGTAATCTTCTTCAAATTTTTGAAAATGTTCCTTAGATTACAAAAAAAAAATTACTTATGAACTTAGATAATTAAAATAAATAAAAATTTTATAAAAGTATTTAAAAAAAAAAGTCTTTATTTTTTCAAAAAAAAAATTTTTACTACAAATTTTTAAATTCACAAGTAATGTTTTTTTATTATTGTATAAAGATTAAACTGTTTAAGTTTGAAGAAGATTGCTTGAAAAATATATTAGGAAATAGATTTTAAACAAACTAGCCTTTTTTTGCTGTTTTAGTTTTCCCTTCCCATAGGGAACCTATTATGCGGCCCGACTTTGACTGGTCATATCTCAAAAAATAGTTCGAATTTTTTAAAACAACAAAAGCATCTTAAAGCTTTAAAAAAAATTTATAAAATAAGATCAACTTCTAAAAAACATGGCTTGACCCCCCTCCCCCTATGGCCTTAAACTACAAATAAATAGTCAACTAAGTATAACAATTAATACTTCAAAACATTTTTCTCTGTGCAATTTCTAAATAATGTTCAATATCTATTTTATAACAGCAAAAAAGAATTGTATTAAACTCAAAATAGCTAATACTTTTAGTTTGTTGCAGCTTTTAATATACTATTTAATCTTATATATAAAAATGTTAAATCTTCAGTATTAAAATTGAAAGTTTTAATTTTTTTTATTTTTTGTACAAGAAATCTAAAGCTCTAGTTTATTTTTTAATTTCTACATTTTTACCTATATTACAATATAAAACTGTAAAAATAAATATTAACAAATGAAGAAAATTTATAATATAAAAAAAATTAAAAATTAAAATTTCATACCACTTGAACTGCAGTCTTGAGTAATAGCAATATCTGATGTTGGTCTGCTATTTTTCAATTCAAGCTTTTGAACTTCAGATAATTTTACTATCTGACATATTTTTAGACTTGCAACATTCCATACAATATCACTTTGCATATTTTTTTAAATAATATACTAACAATTAACAAAAACAAGTGTTTACTTTTTCTTTAGTATAATAAAACATATTTTACAAAAAATACAAAAAACAATTAAATAGAAGATATCAGGATTGCCTTGCCACTCTTTCAGTCAAAATAACTGTCCTGAGTTAGTTTTTTATGTCATGTGTCATCATAAGCATTTTAAATTCTTTTATAGAAAATTTTTATTGTTTTTAAACTTCTAGAAACTAGGCAATTTAACAAAGCTTTTAAAACCAATAAATCTACCCTGAGTTAAAAAAAACAAATCTATCCTTAGTCAGCCTGAGCTTAAAAATACTTAAAACATTCTGAGTTATCCTGATTTTTACTCAGACATACTAAAGTTTTTCAAAACTTCATAAAATCCTGAGTGTGTGGAAAGATTTTTCTAAATGTTTTTGATACAAAACAAAATGTTTAAAAGATAAATTTTTTAAGGTCAATTTTTTCAATGCTTTAAAAATTCACAACATATATAACTTTTCATTATCTTAAAATGAGTTTTTCTAAGATCTTTAGGAAATAGCATTTTTTAAATACTACAAACAGTTGGTAGAAAGAATTTTTTTTTTAATACCATTTAAAATTTGATTTAAAACTAAATAAATTTAAATTCAAAATTAATCTGTTATGTCTTTTAGACTAAAAATTGATTGTAAAAATTATTTTGTTTTACAAGTTGCTATAAATTATTTCATGATGTGACTACAGAAATTTTAAAATAACTTGCTACAATATTGTTTAATTTTTAAACTTTATGGCTGATAGAATAACAAAGTTTGATTTGTTTCTTACCTTAATAAAAAAAGAAACTACTTTTAATAAAAATTTTAAGTTTAAATAATTTAAACAATACTTTTTGTATAGTAAGATTAAAACTGTAATCACAGTATGAACTGTTTGTTTATTATTTATTTTAATTTATTATTTTATTTTTTTCTATTTTTTGTTATTTTCTTTTAAATTATGTTGTTATTTTTTTTATTCTTATTATCAATTTATTTTTATTTATTAGCAGTTGTTTATTGCTATCTTGAATACAATTTGTTTATTCTTGAATCTTTATCACTATAAAATAGGTTTAGCTTCATGGTTTGTTAACAAAATGTTAGCATTTGTCCTTGTAAAAAAATCTTTCATAAGGTTATACTACTGCGGTGCACTAACTAGTTGCGTACTGTTTGAGTCTAAATTCTTATGAAGTTAATGAAGTTATAAAATGTTTCCTTATGGAGTTTTTCATCAACATCGGTGCGCATTTGCAATTACGCACCGAATCAGTATACTGGGTAATTTCCCTAACTTGTCACTAATTGTTATTCAAAATTTCGTTTCTCTTTTGAAATACTAAAAGAACATAGTTAGTTATAGAATAAAAATAAACAATAAAGGATAAAGATATTGCATTTTTTTTTGCTTCTTTTTTTTTTTGGGTGGCACGCACGCGCCAGCGTCCCTCCCCACGCTACGCCCCTGGTAGCTACCTCACGCAGAAGTGTAATTTTTCAGGTGCGTACTTCTTTAAGTGCGTACTTTGTGCAAACGTGACGCCGTGCAAAAGTGACACCCACCCATATAACACAGTTCTTTCTACTTGTCGTTTTTCTCTTAATCATTCAAAGTTTTGAAGAAATAACAAAATTGATATGTTTTAATTAAACTTTATACAAATATGTTTTATTTTTAAAATTGTGGTACTTTCAGTTTACCCAACTATGTGTTATTTAGAAGCACGTATTTTTATTCAAACTATTTTTTACAAAATTTAACACATAAAACTTTCTTTAAAAGTGTTATTACTACATAAAATATTCTGTTTTAATAAATTACAATAATTTGTTATCTCAATCTTCACTAATAATGTTCTAACCCAATTGTTATAAATATTTTTTTAATTTTCAGCTTATTTGGTTAGTCAGTTTAAATAAAGCTCATGTATTTGATTTTCCGTATTTTCAGTTTTACTAATAAAAAATTAAACAAAATCTTACTTGTTTTATAAAGCCTGTTGAGAATTTGAATATTTCTCTCGGGCACATTATTTTTTGCATTTTCCTTGGAAACATTCACAAACTTTTCTCTGCATATATTTGGTTGTTCGAACATAGTTAATTTAAAAAGCTGAAATATATATTGTATATCTATAACACTAGATATTTTTAGTTATTTAAATAAAGAAACTTGTATGGTTATAGTAATATTCACACCAACGCTATTAGCCATAACCGAATACGAACTTAGTTTTTTCTTAATTTTACTGAGGGCTATTTTACACAAACTAGGCGTAATGAGTAGGTGTCTTCTTTTGAAAAGAACAAAGGTCTTATACAACAACTCTATCTCATAATAATCATTTCCTCAGATACTTGCGTCCTGGTTGAATAACTACGTTTGATATATAAAAACTAAAGAGGAAAATATTAACTAAACAACTTTTACTTAAAATCTTATAGCTAATTGTTAGTAGTGGACTACAACACAATATGAATGCTGAAAACTTTCATCGGTGATCTTTATTTTAAACTTCCCTGAGATAGTTTTCTCTATGGTTTTTAACAGTTTAACTTTACTATTGTTTTTTTTTCGTTGTTGTTCAGTTATTTTCTCTTTTAATTGTTAAGAGATGACATGTTATTCAATTTTAGAAATTGAGCAATAATCATATTTGTAATTGCTGTTTTTACATGATTGTTATGTTCTTACATAAACGAAAATGTTCTTTTAGAAATTAAAGACAGTAAAACATTTTTTTGAACTAATTTGTTTTAATACAGTGGTTTGAAATATAAAAACTGAAAAGGAAAATATTCTTGCAACTATTTAAATTTACATATAATTTAAAAAAATAAATGGAAATTTATGAAACTAAAATTCAATTAGAATCAGCAAAACTTATGAGTTTTTTTTTTAGCTATTACTATATAAGAACTATTTTGGATTTTTTTCATTAATTTTGTTAAAAATAATTAATTTATTGAATACTTCTAAAATTTTTAATTATTACAAAAGTATTTATAAAAATTTAGACTTAATGTTTTGAATTCCATTATACGTCTTAACTATACTAGCTAATTATTTAAAACAAATTGTAGTATTTGTTAATTTTTGACATCCGTTTATTTAACATAATAATAAAAACACCAGAAATCCAGCAGCAAACATTAATAATACAAGTGTTATCTTTATGTAAAAAATGAAGATTTCAAATACTATGTATGAGCAAAAAAACTTCAAAGCTATAATAAATATGTTAGCTTTAAAAACATTTCAATGGTGTATGTGTAGTAATTAAACAAAGAAGTTTTAGGTTTTAGAATTTACCAACGAGCAGTTTAGGTTAATTATAAGGTTAAAAAAAAAAGCGATTTCTTCCAAAAACACAATCATGCATCGATAAATCAAAAATATAAATCATATTTAAATAAAAAACATCTAATAAAGCACAATAAAAATTTAAAGCAAAAACTTTAAGGTAGCAACAAAACTACTTTAATTGTTGACTATTGATGACCGGTTACTCCGTTAATTCACTATAGTTTTGGTAATTTAGCACAAGAAAATCTGTAAACATCCTGGGTTGCTTCGCTATCTTTTTCCGACCACACATCATTTTCTACGTCATAAAGAAAAACCGATGCGTCTCCAGAGCAGAAAAAAACAACCTTGCTTCCAAATGAAGTGACGCCACATCTGTTAACAAATAACAAAAGATCCCCGGGCGGCCTGAGCAACAAAACGAATTTCCCGCAAAAAGAGTCGAAAACTTCGACACTATTTAACAGCAGACCGCCAAACACGAACAATTTGTTCTTGTGGGCGACCGATTTGTTGAACACCCTTCGTTCGACCATGTTGGGCATGTTTGTCCATGTATCAGCAATGTGATCGTACGCCTCGACACTGTTTAATCTTCCGTCGTTGTTGTTAAAACCACCAGTGACGAAGACTCTTCCTTCGAACACGGCGCACGACGCGTACTTCCTCTCCGAGTTCATTCTGGCAACTTCCCTCCAAGTTGAGTTCGCCGTGTTAAACTCGAGACAGTTTCTAATTGTGTTTCTAGAACAGTAGCGTCCTCCAATGCAATATATTTTATCAATAAACGAACACGCACAAAATTTAACACGATCGTCATACATTTTACTCACAACGCTCCAAGTGTCAGTTGCAGGTGAGTATCTTTCAACGGGTGTCACCGGGTCCCATACCTCTTTGTACTTGTCATAGTGGTCGTAGTCGCCACCCAGCGCGTAAATTTCACCCTTGATGCAAAAAATATCGTGATTTGTTCGCGCATGATTGATTTTAGACAAGTTGCTTGCTTTGGAAAGATTGTTAGATTCGATAGTAAAGCAATCTTTGAGAATTTTATATTTACCTTGAAAATATCTTCGACCGCCGACAACAACAAAGCTAAAACTATCTTGGCTACAGTGCCTGCTGTTAGACAAAGCCTTGCTAGATTTAGACTCTGTCTTGTTTATTGTAGTTTTCTTTATTACTTCAAAACACTCGAAGTCCTTGACTATCCACATATTCTTGTCTACCATACTGTTTAAAGCAGGAACTGTTAGCAATGAAAGCCGAACTTTTTGCAGGAGATATTTTGAGTGTTTACTTCGCTCATTACTTTTATGATTCAACCAGGCATTCATTGCATTGAATACTTGCAGCTCCGAATCAATTAATAACTCAGAACTGTTTAATATTGCAGCTACAGACTTAAAGTCTAGCTCAAGAAAGTCTTCTAAATCAGCAACACTTGTAAACCAACGTTCAATGAGGCGTAAAGAAGTTTTGAAAATTTCTTGGAGACTAAAAAGTTTTGAGATGGAAAGCCACTTTAGAGTATTTAAAACTGAAACTTTTATTTTTACTTGTTTGCTAATTTGGTTTGCTGTTCTTTCATTTAACAAAACTTTGTTCACTTTTAAAAGTTTTATACTGTTTTCTTCGTTAGCTTTCTTTTTTTCTGAGAAAATTTTGACAATTAGTATTACTAATTTTCAGCACTTAATGCTTTAAAAGTATTAAAAATAATTAAACAATCATTTACATTAATATGTATTTTAAGTACTTAAAGTTATAGTTAATCAACCACCATTATTATACTAGTTTATTGATATATAAATAATATATATTAAATTAAACTAAGAAGTATTTAGTAAAACTTGTAAAACTTTCATAAGCACAATAAAATTCAATCATTAACTTTATTACATATTTTTTTTTAGTTATAAAATATAGATATTTTCAAAGGTAGTTGAATTATTTTATTTTAATTGATAAAATAACTATAAATCTTTATCATTAAAACCTATATCATTTAAAAAATAATTATTAAAAATTTAGAGTAAACTAGCGCGACGAACTGATAGTGATTTATTTATTATTTAGTTTCGGTTGGTAGTAAAACTACAAAAATCTTGAACATAACTACAACAGAACTTATATGAGTTAAAACTTTTAAAGTTTATCAGTGCATTTTCTAATCATTTATCAATTAAATTGTATTATTTTAAAAATACAATTGTAACTCTACGATATGTAAAGTAATAATTTTTGTGATACATTTTTAATTCCGTGTAAAAAACTAGATTTTAATGATACTTTTATTTTATATTATATACAATAATAACTTTTTATTATATTTTTTGTTTTAGGTAAATATTAATTTTTACTTTTTTTTTAAATCAACCCCTAACGGCTGGTTACTCAGACTTTAGAGATTTGGTTTTTTATTAAAATCAATTTTTCAATTTACAAACAAAAATAATATTTGAGATCATCATAATACTAATTTTTCACAAAAAAATATTTTAAAATCTTAATAGAAGGTTTTTATTAAAAATTTTAAATGCAATTTTGCTTTAAACCTTTAAATTAAGAAATATCTATCTTCAGTAATAAACACATACATTCAAAGAGTAACTGTAATTATTTATTTGGTTTGTTAAACCACTAACACTTTATAACTTAGTATTTTGGAGAAATTTTTTTAGGTTTATACAGTTTTTTAGTTAGTTTTACTGTAATTGTAAGGTTGAACATTAATGGCAATTAGTTAATAACTTTATGTTCTATATCTATTTTATAAATTACTTTAATAATATAATAACTTGATTTTAAATGTAAAAAAATAACAATTTTTTTTTCGAGCTTTACCTACAGCGTAGATGTATATTTATTTCTTAAACAAATTGATTATTTTGGCTCAAGCCTAAAGGTAAAAAAAATCAACTTTTTAGTCCTCAGTTTTCAACAAATTAGAGGAATTTAGAGCAACTACAACAGCTAGGTTTTAAAATTATTTTCTAATTATTTTAACATTTACATAAAGTCAATCATTATGTTTGTTTCAAAAATGATGTTTTAATTTCTACACTTTTGAATGTAGTTGAATTGCTATTATAATTTAGTCTTATAATTTAATTAATTTCATTTAAGATAAAAAAAACCACCTTGATCCACCACATCAACTTTCTGCCTAGTATTTTCTTTGCACAGATCGAGAAAACCAAGCTTTTTATATTTTGCGAAAAACTTCTCATCAGTTGTTGATGAAACTCGTTTTCGTTTCACTATACTTTTGCTCATATTTTTATCTTAAAGTCTGCAATATTAAATACTGTTTAACATAGAATAAGTGTAAGGTATTGGTTGTCGAACACTCAGTATATTAATAATACTTACCATAATTTAATTCAACCTTTTTTTAACTATTATCTTATAAATACTAAATGCTACTTTGTCTACTTTAAATAAATAAGACAGACAGTTTGAATAAAGTATCTATTACAGATAACAACCACAAAACAATATACTAAATCCCCATTTCAAAATATAAGTCATTTAATAAATAACCGTGAATTAAATAAAACTTAATAATAAACCAAGTTTTAGTGCAGTAAACAGTTAAAGAACTATCAAATATTTTAATCTATTTCAAAAACTTAAAACAGGGTTGCCACAGATCATACTGAGAAAAATTTCCTGGCTTTTCCTTACTTTTTACTAAAAATTTTCTCACATTTCTAAACCAAAATTTTAATTTAAACTTGTTCTTAAACACTTAATCCAACACTTGAAACTAAATAGAGCTTTTAGTCTTTTTTTAATACAGGTTAAAACAACAGTTATTTTGCTGAATTCAATCACAAAACTTCCATTACATCTTTAAACCATCTGTTTATGATTGATGTATTTGCAAAAAAAAAAAACTCTATCAGCAAAATAATTGTATTACTACCTTATAAACACAGATTGTCTGAAAAAAGACACAATATTTTAGTATTTTCTAACATAAGTGTATCTAAATAAAAGAAACAACATACAAGGAACTTATACATTTTAAACCTTAAACTAATAACGAACAACTTTAACAACTAAAACCTGAAAAAAATAACAACTTTTGCAATTAAAACTTAAAAGAATAAACAACTTAATCAAACACTGTTTTTTTTAATAGTACATGTACAAAAATTTATTTTCTCCGTTTCTTTATTAGCACTTTAACCTCATCATCTAATGAAGATATGGTTTCGTTCATCTGATCTGCATCCTGCTTTATTATTATTGTGCCTACACATGTTGAAAATGATGTTTTATCAAAATCGAGCCAAAATTTGTGGGCTTCATTTCTTTCCTATTGCACTCATTTATTTTTACCCCAAATTTGCTGGCTCAATTATTTACTAAAAAAACACTTTGATTCTAAAATTATGCTAGATAAACTTTTGTGTATATATCACAGTTTCACTATGGAAGTTTAGTTGCTACAGATCATCAATACTAAAAAGCTTACAAAACCTGTTAGTAAAATAGTTGTTCAATGTGTTAACAGAAAATTTTTGCAGTTTTATAAAGGATATTTTTTTAATTTTAACCAGATTAAGGCATTGGAAATTAAATGATATTGCAAATTTAAAGAAAAAATTTGCAACTACAGTCTGACTTTAAAAGAATTTTAATTATTTTTTTACCATTTGTAGGCTTTGGAAAATAAAGAACTTTTTAAATATTAACTAACAAAATCTGAAGTTTTTTTAAATTTTCATGAATTTCCTGACTTATCTTGACTTTTTTTTTAAAACCTCTATTTTTTCCTGACTTTTCCTGATTTCCTGACTTTGCCTGACCTTGTGGCAACCCTGTTAAAACAACTAACTATAGCTTTTATAAAAAGTTTTAGTGGGCAATAAACTATAAAATGCTTAACAAACTATTAAATATGTAAATCTAACTCAAATATTTTAAGCTACTAAACATACAGTTTAAAAATTTAATTTGTATTTAATTTGTATTTAAACAATTCTACAATAAACATATAATCAAATAAAGTTCAAATTGAATCTTTATAGTAGATCCTCATTTTAGCTACACAACACACAACTCTTTGCACAAGTATATGTATTTGTTGAGTATTTTCAGGAACTTCGTCAGTATATTCATGCCTCACTAACCCTCGTTCTGAATGGCTCATTAGGTTGTGGTTGGGTGGTTTGAGGTCATCTTCCATATATGGTCATTGTTGTCGGGCTCTACATATTCAGAGTTCAAATAATGAATAATTCAAGTAATGTAAAAGCACTAACCAAGGACTTAATATTAGTCTTAGAAACAGTATTTAAGTTATCCTGTGTTTTACAAACGAGCCTGAAATCTAATACGTATCTTAACTAAACATCCTAATAATCCTGAGTTTAGGTTAACCCTGTTTGTCAAACCAATTACATGCCTTTGCCTAGTTCTGACTAACTTAACCTTTACACACTAAACATTTGGTTAATAGCAAAAAAATTATTGCCAAAACTTAAAGTTAGAGTTAATACTAATATTATAATAAAAGATAGAAAAATTGATGTATAATAAACTTTCACACTTAATTAAACTAATTTTTAAGCTGATGCCAAATTTTAATTATGCATCATACTATACCTATGACAACGTTATTCTGGATAAATTTTTGAAAACCAGACTTAATTGTTTAAATAACGTGTGAAACAAGACCATACTTATAGTACATTCAAGAAAAACAAGTAAAAAAATTTACCAAGTCATTAATACACTTTCCACGTCAACCTAATGTACTTATATTTATATCAGGGTCACTTTAGTTTGAATCACAACCTTATTTTTAAAAGGCAGCAGGAGTTTAATAGCATGAATTAGACAAACAAGTAACAAAGAAGGGAATATTTGAAAGTGATAATCACTAAAATTCAATTTTGTTATAATTTTCAGATATAACGTGCAAGCAAAGAACTTTAAAATATCATTATGATATTTTTTCTTCTTTCAAGTAAAGAAGTAAATACATTATTTAGTTTTACAATTATTTTTTGCTTCACAGGAAGTTTAAACTTTACTTGTTATTATGAGATTAAATCTTCAAATAGTTCTAAATAAAGAATCAATTTTCGAAGCCAATACTCAAGGATGTTAGTAATATATAAAATATAATTTCTATTTTTAATTATTATAATATAAGTTCTGTTGATAAAATTGTTCTTAATTCTTAGAAAGTGCATTAAAAAAATTGAAAACTTTTGTTGCATTTTTGATTTAAAAAAAGGAAATTATCAGTTTTTAAATAAGTACTTTTATCAGACCGACTTTTCTTGAAACCAAAACGATTAACACTAGTGACCTAAAAAATCAATTGGTAAAATCCAACAAGGCAGGGTCATCTAGGGTTTTTGAAAATATCTAAAAATAAACTGTTAAAGCCAGAAGATAAACAGTATAAATAGTTAATAAGTAATACCTAAAAATAACAATATGATAACAAAAGGAATTAAGATCAAAAACAAAAAATACCTTTATCAAAAAAAAAGTTTTAATATCTTCAATGTAGACTGAGAAGTTAAGTAAAATATCATAGTTTGCCTAAATTTAAAAAATATTAAACATCATAGGATAGCCAGAGATTTCAGAGTTTTCAATCTAACTTGAGAGTGTGATAACTCTGAGTGATACTTAATCTTTAAGTTGAAAGTTACCAGGGTTTCTTCTGTTTAAAGCAAAAAGTTATTCCGAGTGACTAAAACCTAGCCTGAGTTAACCAAACTTGTCTGATTTATACTGAGTTTTTTTTTAAGAAAAATAAAAAAAGTAGTAGAATATGTAGTTATTTAAGGTTAGCTTAAGTTGTTATTGGTACATTGGTAAAAATACCTTCAGGAGTGTATAAAAGAAATAATGTTTAATATTCATGTTGTCTAAAAAAGTTAAGATAAAGTAAAAAATAAATGAAAGCATTAAACTTGAAATTACTTGAAACTGAAACTATATTTTTACAGAGAAACTTTTTAGCTTGAAATCATTGTTAAGACTTTAAGATTTCCTCATTGAAAAAGAATTATAAGTGTGTATTAAAAGGTTTTGTTTTGGTTTCTAAAAAGTAAGTTTCAGTTTTAAGTATAATGCTTTAATTGTGAAAATATTACTGAGAAATATATATAATTAAGCTCTTTAATTCTTTACTTATTCCATATGATTTTAATAAAAAAGATTATGTAAAGATATTTTTATATTTGAATTATTAATTTTAATAATCATTAATAAAATAATTTGAATCTTATCAAATAAATCATATGATGAAATTTAGCTATTTGAAGTAAAAACTAAAAATTAACACTATCCATTTTTATTTATTGGTTTTAAGATTCAAGTTCATGATTGTTGCTGGATTACTGAAAATTTTACCTCACACAAATCTATTCACATAAGCTTGGAAAGTTTTAATAATATTAATAAAACTAAATTGGTCATCAAATAAAAAAAATGCAACACCAGGGCTTAATTTACCTTTATAAGTAAAAAATAAACAAAAGCATTAAGTTTAAAATTTATTTAAACTGAGATGCATTACTATGTTCTCAGAGAAACATTTTAGTTTGAAACTGTAATTATTGTTAAGGTTTTAAGACTTCCTGATTGATAAAAAAAAACAAAAGTGTGTAGTAATACTTTTTGTTTTGATTTCCAAATAATTAGTTTCATTTTTAAGCATAATGTTTTTATTGTGAAATATATTACTGAGAAATATATAAAACTAAGCTTTTTAACTCATTATTTATTACATATAATTTTAATTAAAACGATTCAGTGAAGAAGTCTTTTTATTTGAAATATTAAATGTAACAATTATTAAAAAAGTTATTTAAATCATAGCAAACAAATCATATGATGAAATTAAATTATAAGAAGTCTAAACTGAATATTAACTCTATCTATGTTTTTAATCACTTTAAAATTCCACTTTATGATTGTAGCTAGATGACTGAAAGATTTTATTCACACAAATCTATTCACATAAGCTTTAAAAGTTTTAATAGTACTTATAGTACTAAAATGGTTAACAAATAAAAAGAAATGCAACACCAGAACTAAATATATCTTTACTGTTGATGTATATAGCTTAATTAAATAAAATATAAAAGTTTAACTTGGTTTTTTTAACAACCTTTAAATTCTATGCACCTTTAAATAAGTTTGGTGCACAGCAAAAGTATTGTGAAATAAAAACAATTAATTATGAGTATTTCTTCCTACTTTAGCAGAACAAGAAAGTATAATTTTATTAATAATTATAAGTTAGAAAATTTTTATTTACAAAAGTCGGTAGTTCAACAATGCTACTTAGAAACAACTTTTAAGTTTTATTTAAAAAATTTAGAAAAATAATGTTTCAGGGAAACTTTAAAATCACTATTTTAATTCATAATAAATATTTTCAACTTAAATTAAGCTTAAATTTTGATACTTTTGTAAAGTCTGTTGTAAGCACATAATTAAACTTTTAAACGTTTTGACTAAGTGACATAAAAACATACCTCTGTTTTTTTCTTTCCTAAAACGAAATAATTAACATCAAAAACCTTCTGTTTTAGCAAAGTTTTTAAAACTATACTTAACTACTTTGAAGTTCATCTTTGTTAAAAGTGAATTTTACAATTGCAGTCAAAAATTCAAGATTGTTTTTCTTCATTATATAATTTAAAAATACAAAAAATATAAAACTATTCAAAATCTAAAGTTTACAGTATTTGGGCTTAAATATTTATATATGCACACTTTAGCTAAGTAAAGTAACTTGAAACACGTTTTGAATACTTAATGTGTTGTTTATTGAAGGACAAATAAAAGCGCTCAAAATGTTTAGTCCTAAGACCTGGTGCACTAAAAAACCTTTCGGTTATCGAGTCGCACACCACTTCGATACCTTTTAACGTCTTGTCAAGTACAGAAATGGTTTTGATTTTCTGTCCTGGATTTCCAAAATTTAGATGTTCTTGATTTTCAAACATAAGTTGTTTTATTTTTTATAACTTATACAAAGTCTACTTACTTTAAGTGCTAATTAGACTGAACTGACAAAATTACTACTAGGAACAATACTGACATTTAAAAATTAAACCTGCTCTTCTTGCCTATTCATCAGGACTAAATTGCCACAACAAACTTGAGTCTTCTTACTTATTATCTTATTTGCTAACCGTACTTCTTAATTATCAAAGTGTGTTATATAAAATTTTTACTTTCGAGTAATTTAAATAAAAAATCACAAAATTAGTAACAACTTGAGTTTCTAAAAACCAAAATACTTATTTTTCGGTTATGTAGTTTAGTGAAAACAAAAACTTTTGCAACACCCTACAAAACAAAGATGTCCTGAAAACTAGTTCTTAAATGAAATAAATAGTTAGTTAAACAAAACAAAAATTTACTCAATAAGCATATGTTATTAGTTTTCTCAGTAAAAGATAACGTATGAAAATAAAATTAGAACAACGATAATTTACATATCTTTTATATCACCTTAATGTAACGTAGCTGTTACTTAATGCAATGATTTAACTTCTTAGTAAGTACTTTGTATCTTTTCCTATAAAACACATTCCAATTAATAACAAAAGAAATATTTTGATAATTAAACTTCAATTAAACTTTCGCATTCATTCTATTGAAGGTTTCATATTATTAAAGACAGGTAATTTTTAAACAAATATAAAATACTCACCTAGTTTGATTTCACCAGTGTTTGTCTGTTAGGTTTTTCCAAAGTTCGTAGAACTCAGCTTTTAAATGTTTTGTACAATAACTCTCACATTGTCGAAATGTTGATAATTGTTTTATTTGTTTAAAAATACTTTGATGCATATTTATTTAACTATACTTGAAAAACTTTTTAATTTCAAATAAGTAAAATATTATGCTTAAACAAAGTATAAGTTAGTTTGTTGTTGTATACATAAAAAATATTGAGTGCTGAGATCTATATAGTTAAAAATAAGAAATGCATATCTTGCACTTAGTAACATTGGGTTTTAACAAAAAAAAAGACTGTAAACGAACGAAAAAACAGTCGCAATTAGAAAAAAAATTAAATTAAATAATATAAATAGTACCATTAACATAATATTTTTAAATATGTTAAAACAAAATGTAAAATATTACAAAAAATACTTCAAAAACTTTTAGTCAATTATAAACTATATTAATCATATATACACCGTTCAAACCTAGTTACATACAAAATTCTACGTTTAAAAAAAAATTCTTTATAAAATCCTGATTTTTTTTGAATATCTTTATCTTTTAGAAACAAAGTAAAAAGTCTGCATTTATTTACTTCTAAATATAAACTGCTGATCTAACCGATGTAACTTTATGATAATTTTATTTAAAATATTTTTTTATTATTCTATTTTGCTTAAGAGCAGCAAACAGGAAAGTGACTTTCAATGCTACTTTAAATAACTATCTTAGAGAAGTTTAAAATACTTTGTTTAAAATTACTGATGAAATTTTCAGCATTTATACTGTAGTGTAATACTCTTCTAACAGTTAGCTAAAAGCTTTTTTAAATGCTGAATAATTGTCAACTATAATTGTAAATGCACTACGGCAAACCTTCATTATAAAATGTATTTATTAGGACATGCTAATATTTAAACACTAATCAAATTCGAGTCTATCTACGTTTTAACGTATTAACTTTTTTCGGTTGTGGCTGACTGATTAGTCCTAGTAAGGACGAAACCGGTCTTATTCTACCGAAAGCTTTAAGTCTGATGATCGAATTGGTTTGATCAAAACTTACGTCAACATTAAAAAGTAATTAAATTTTAATAAAAAAAAAAAGAAAAAGTTTAACATGGCCTCAAAGAAAATAATATACATTTTAGAAATGTCAAAAAGCTGTATTCTTTTTCACAGATTTTTTACATTTGCAAAATGTCCACAATATATTTGTATTTTGTAGTTTGTTTCCCGATCATTGCTGAATCTTTAAATTTTTTAAACTAAACTGAATATTTCAAAAGAAATGTTGGTAAGTTCTGAATTTTTCATAGATACAGAACTTCAAGCATAAGAATAGCAGTTCTAAGTGGCTTGAGTATTTATGATAGTACTACTTACAACTACAGTAACCTCTCGCTTATTTACGCACATTAGGTCCGCAGAAAAAAATGCGTAAATGTGTGAGAGATCGTAAAGATACGAGAGGTACCAAATATACTTACTATAATGGCTGTTCTTTAATATTGCTTCTATTTAAAGGAGACTGGGATTTTCTTACTTTTAACAATTTGTTTACTTTATTTATAAATATGAAAACAAAAGATAAAACTATACATATATAAAAAATTAAAGATTTTAGTTTGTATAAAATAATAATACTTAAAAAAATTACTAATTCCAATAATAAGTAGATTTTTAAGTAATAAAAAATTAGTGATATGTTTACTAAAAAAACAATTGAGATTTGTGTTTAGTGAAAGACCTATATTTATTAAGTATCACTGCTACTTTTTGCTAGGAAGTTTCATTATATTTCTTTAATAGATGTTTATGAATATATAGGGCAAGAGTGCTGTATTACTTATATGTGTTTTAAAATCTCATTATACTTTCATTATTTAACACAGTCATATTTCTTTCAGAATTTTAATTTAATCTCTTATTGTTAACACAATTTCTGATATACTGAGGTATAACTAAATGTTTACCAATTAGTCAAGGAACATAAGTCTAAAGATATAGAGAGGTGAGGTAGCATTAAAAACATTTTTTAAATTAAAAATATACAAAAAACCTAGTTTTTGCAATATAAAAAAAAACCTAGTTTTCTAAAATGCGTAACTAAACGAGAGTGCGTAACGTCACGAGTGCGTAAAGATGCGAAAGGTTACTGTATATTTATTTTGTGGTTAATAATAATATAGATAATCAACCAGCATTAAATACATAAGTAGTGAAGTTAAAACAAAAGATTTATATAAAAAACAGATCAAATACTAAAAAAAGCGAATAAATATGGAGAAATAAATGAAAACAATTTTTTAAATATACGGTAAAGAATAAAATATACCGTAATAATTAATATATATTTCAACATTTGTAAATATTCCGTCGGAAAATATCCTTACACAACTGCCTTTGGTAATTTTGTGATAGTATCTGTTTTTTTTTTGTTATTTGTATAAGTCATTAAATTTTAAATTAAAAAATAGAGTTTAGTCTAGTTTGCGGGGATTAACCTCTCTTCTAATTAAAAATTCAATTCTAATCAATAACTATTATGGTAATCTTTAACATAATTTATAATTGAAATAAACTTACTTACTTTTCAACTTCTAAAGCCAAAAATAGTTTAACATATTACTATCTTTTATCAGCCTATAATACAACTGGTCTTTGCATAAAGTCTATGTAAAGTACGTAAGAATCGTTTGATAATGATGAAGTATTAATGAAGATTTTAGTGCAGTAGCTAAGTTTGAATAACTCGCTAATTTTATTTTTGTTATTGGTTTAAGAATCTGTGCATTTTGAAAACGTTTTAGTGATTGAAAAAGTTTTTGCGCGAACACGAGCTGTTCTAGACTTGAATAAAAAAATTTAATTAAAAGTAATCACTAAATCTTTTTCAAAATGCACAAACTCTAAAACCAGTAGCACAAATAAAATAAGCGTATTTTTCAAACTTAGCTTGCAGCACAAAAACCTTCATTATTACTTCATCATTATACTTATAAAAATTAATTTCTAAACTTCTGTAAAACATGATAATAAACTTGAGCTTTACCGATGAATACATGAGATGGAAATATTTCATATACGAAACGGCTGTATAAATTTGTGGTTTGTTATATAATTAAGTAAAAGATATTTCCATACATATATATATATTATTGTAATTTATAACGTATAACTATTCAGTTTAGACTGTAATATTTTACTTCTAAGACAACACCAATGTACTGAACAATTTATCCATTTTCTTGAATATATAAAACAGTTATTTTGATTTTTTTTATTGCATAATAAACGCAAAACTGTATTACAATAAACTAAAATAAGTATGACATTGCTGCCAAAAATATACATATTACATGTATTCGAAGCATTTCAAAAATTTTAGATAATATCAGTTTTGAGTGAAATAAAAAACCAACCAAAAGCACTAAAAATTAGAACAAATTATGAAACACTAATTTAAACAACAAACAGAGTAAGTTATTTTATTTCAAATGCATGTGTTAACCCCTTTCCGCTTGTGAATAGAACAAAAAGTAAGGATTTAGAATCCGACCACCAAACCGCTTCAGTTGTTCGACTTGACTGCCATCAATCACGTAAATAGTCATGTCGTTGAACAAATACCACTGATTTCCAATTTTACAACTCGCCATGTAGTGGCCAGAGTTCGAAGTTTCTCCAATGTGATAACAAACCGCGTACAAATTGTATTCCGTTTCTGTATCCGTTTCAAAGTATTCATTCAACTTGAAACTGAGAGGGAAGCTGACTTCTATTTTGTTTAAAATTTCGTTGCTATACAACAGTTGGAAGACTAATACCGGTGGAAAACCAATTACTTTAGTAGTTTCCAAAGCTTTATCACAACAACTATCCTCCTTGCTTTCTTGGCAATAAAATTTAATTTCTTCATCTTCTTCAAAGGCTTTCACAAGTTCTTTCAGACTAATGTGGCTACAATTTAAAGAAAAATTAAGCCGAAGATGATCACAGTCTTTTTTAACCCGATCTCTCGGTCTTGGATTTTCACAGTTTTCGTCAAATATGTAACCAGACTCAACTTTACATTTAAACAGGTTTTTTGCTTCATCACCTAAACTGTCGCGTAGTGTCATCAAAAACTGGTCTGCATCTTGCTGTTCACTATTATTAAAGTTTTGATACTCTCTTTTTAATGCTTTAATGAAATCACCTGGATTAATTACTTTCTTGTCACCTTTCATTTCTTCAACTAAATCAGCGAAATGTTTAGCTAAACTGCCTTCTTGCAAAACAACCTTGTTTTGTCCAAAATAGTCAACTAACTCTACCGTGTTAAACATGCATTGGAGCATGGAGTTTACGTAGCAGGCGTTGGTACAATAATACAATCCGCACACACCCCGTACTTTAGTGGTTAGTTTCTTTAAACGTTGCATGTTTCCAGCGTTCCGCTTATTAGTTCGCGATATTTTCGGCTGTCCGGAAATATCAACAATATTATCCCTTACTGGACGTTTTCCCGCGTTAGTGTTTCTACGAGAAGAACCTCGTCGTTTCGCTTGTGTAGCAGGGATATTTGGACGGGTGCTTCTATTGCCTTCAATCTCAATACCAATGTTTTCATAATCATCAGACGCTACAGGGGTATTAGGACCGAATAGAAGTTCCTCAATAGCACAGACAACGTCGTAGTTGCCATTAGACTCTGCAAACACGCACAATTCCCTAACTGCTTCATTCAGATCTCTTATGTTTTCTTTTTTTGATTTTTTCGCTTTCATCTCGTAGGTTCTACTTCTATCCTTTAACTTGTATTTTACTTTCAAGTCTCTAGCCCGGCCTAAAAGCTCAAATATTGCAGAAGCTAAGCTGCTTCGATTTTTGCAAAACAGATTGAATTGCTCAATGACATTTCCTGGAGCACAACCAAAGATAACACCGTTGTTGACTAACTTTATTTCGTCTAACAAAGCCGCTTGTTGGGTAGCTTTTGGGTTCTTACTTGGGTATGAACTCTTTGCCATTACTTTAAATTTTCACAAATACCTGATTGAAAAAATAAAAATTCAAAATTTTTTAACTGAATGAATTAAACAACCTTATTATCTAATAACTCTTTAATTAGGTTTTCGAATTCTTGTTATAATTTATTGCTAAGTTTGTTGTTAATAAAATCTATTATAACATAAGAGTTACATGACATTTTAAATGCTTTTAAAAATTTTAAATTAAATTGAATTTTTAAGAAATGTCCATGTAGGCCTAATTACTAAAAAAATATTTGTTTAAATTATTAGAAAAAACTCGCAATTTTTCTTATAAAGAACTCAAAATTTTAAGAACTTTTGTACTATAAATTTGAATTATCAGTACTTGATCTGTTAGCCACTCAAAACCAGTAATTTTTGAGAAAAAAGTATTAACCATAATCATAAAAGCTTAAACCTTTTCAAACAAAACTAAATTACCAGAACATAAATTAAATTGTTACCATTGTTAATTTTCACGTGAAAAAATTTTTAAACAAATAAACCTTTAACAGCATTTAGTAGAAATTTTTGGTTTGAAATGAAAAAGTAGGTTTTGAGCAGGCATGGTAAAATTTGAAAATCACTAATTACAGCTGTTTTATCGCTATAGTAACTAGAAAGCTAAAGTAACAAAGATAGCTAATTTTTACTCATGTTTTTAACTTCTACTCATATGTGTTAATTTTAATAATTAGTCTTTATAACTTTTGTTATGATATATTTAAAATTATGTTTTAAACTACATAAGTGTTAATTTAGAATGTACTTAATTATATTATAAAGGGTTTTATTTAAATTTATTTATTTTTTTTTCAAAAGTTCTTTTTAAGCTAATATTAGCTTAAAGCTTTAAAAAAAGAATAAAACAAGTTTTAAGTATAAAATAATATTATTTTGTAACTTTATCTTTTATTCAACATTATTTTTTATTGACCTTTTTTTTTGTTTAAAGTTCGTTTTAAAGTTAAATACATAAGTTTTTCAAGGTACAACAGAATTAGATATTTTAATATTATTATTAATTAACAAAAGTTAGAAAAAACATTTTAGAGAATTACTTTAATGTCTTGTCTATAGTAAATAAAAATAAGTTTTTTTTGTGCATGCTTTGTCCACAAATGAGAGTTGTAAATTATAGACTATATTTTTCTAAAAAAATAACTACACAGCAGGGGCGTGTTTTGACTGGTTTCATGTTTCCTATGAACCCCCTGAAAAAAAAGAAAAGAAAAAAGAAAAAAAGACTCTTAGAATATCACTAAAAGCGTTGTTTATTGACTTTGTTTTGCTTATTTGATCTACTTTGAATAATGAATGTTGAATTTACAACACTGAAAGATTAAAAAGTTTCCTTAACAAAAAATGCTCGTTTTTGCCCAGCTGAAATAGATTTAAAATAAAACTTTAATTCTTACGTCATAATAGATAAAAGTTTTAAAGTAGCATTTTTTTTCTAGAAAACTTTTAACTAAGATGCTCTGAGTTCCCACTATAAATTGTTACTTAGTAAATAACTTTTGATCAAGTGTTGTTTTTGAACTAGTAAGTACAATTTTTTTTAAAAATGTCCAATATAATCACTTAAGTTTTATTTTACTTAGTTAATTGTATATAATAATGTTGTATGAAGCTTTTGTACTTTAAAATATATATTTTTTGTTTATGTTTCAACCAACCTTGATAAGTTCAATTTAGAGAGTTTTCAAAATAATCTTTAAACCACTACACCAACTGGCAGTTTATTCTTTTATCATTTAATGGTATTTTAATGTTTTTATTTAAGTTGTTTTGTTTTTGTATATCTGTTGGCCACAAAGTTGGTTCTTGATTTTTTGAAATTTTTAATCCAGAGAGATTTCAAAATCATCATTAGAATTCCTGCACTATCAGGCAAACATTTTAATTATAATTTAAAGATATTCGAATTTAATTGTATAGGTCTAAACATTTTTTGGTTCTTACCTAAGATGATGTCGCACAAATTTAGCTTCATATTGGTGCGACATCATCTTAGGTAAGAACCAAAAAGTATAAGCTGAAATTATATTGCACTAATATCAATTAAATATATAAGTTTTATTGGTTTATGATAAGTAAGTTTTATTTATGTATTTATAAAATATAATTTTTAAATATAAAAAAATAATATTGAATTAAATATAGTTTCAGCTTGATATTGATGCGAAATCATCCTACGTAATTATACATTTTTTTAGTGAAATTTAAATTTCTATTTGTTTAATTAGTTGAAAAAAATGTTTTTATTAAAAATATTGATTTTTTCTGGTTCTTTTAGTTTTAATTTATCTAAATTTATGCAGTGTAATAAATAAATAAAAATAGTATTTTACCATTACTACTTATATGTTTTTTTTTTAATTTCTAAGCAGAAAAAAGCATTTTAAGAGTTTTTCGGATAAATATTGCGTACTTATCTGGTATTGCATACCTGAAAAATGCGTACTTAAGCAGGAAGTTATTAACAAAAAATTTGTGAACCCCCTTTGAAATAAATCTAGACACGCCCCTGCTACATAGTATAAATTTGTAGCTGTAATATCAATTAAAAATTTTAATGACGAAACTAAAACTAATTTTTGGTTAAATTATTTTGATATTCAGATAATGAGAATATCAATGAAAAAATCAATGTTAAGAAAAAATAATAGTTTTTAAAAGTATTTTGTAAATGTTTATTTACATTTAAGATCAAAAAATCTTATTGTCGGGGATTTTTTTAGAAAGATACATTTAATTTGCCATGCTTGTTACCATCTTTGGTTTTGAGCATCATTAAATTATTAAACTTTTATACAATTTTACTTTGTATGGTAGAAAGTAAACAAACAATATGTTTATTGATATTTTTAACTTTAATGATACAATTAACATCAATTATTAAGTATTTTAACTAGAAATACAATTTAGTAAAAGAAAAAGGATTTTTACTTAATTGGAAGTAAATGTTCTATTGTTTAGTATATTTCAAGATAAGTTGTCTAATCTCTAATCACTTGACAACAACGTTTTTTATAAACTTTTTGTTTCATTATTTATTAAAAGTAATTCAAAAATCAAAGGCTAAAATATTATTTAAGAACTAAAAATATGCATATTTATTAGAAATTCAATTTTTTTCAAAATTGTTACGAAGCTATTTGCTTTATTAAGATTTCTGCTTAGATTATAAAGCTTTTCCAATCATTATAATTAGATTTGATAATTAGAAATGATATATATGAATAAAGCATTACATCAAAATTGTATAAAAAAAGGCATACATTAATTTTTTATATTGTTTAATTAGATTTTAAAAAACATAAAGTGTTTGTATGTATTTTTTAGTTTGTAAACTTTAAATTAAAAGTTTAAGATTAACTGGTTTATAATTAAATATTTTTTTAAGCATAATAGTTTAAAAAATACCTTTTGTTATATTAGTATGTAACTAAAATTGTTAGTTGAGCGTGTAAATAGAAAAAGTTGTTAGTTTACAAAAAAAGTTTCTTTTCTGTTTCTAAACTATGAAATTTTGAAAAAATTAAATCAAATGTCAGTTTTCACAAAAATGATCCTCCTTATTAAAAAATTAATCTAAAATGTTTTAAGAAAATTGTTTACTATAAAAACAAAACAAAACTTAATTTTTTAATATTTTTCCTTAATAAAAATATTTTTATTTTGAAAAGTACAATGAAAAATGTTTATTTGTTACAAAATTATTTTTTACCTCAATATTTTTATAAGTTGTGGATCGATCAATATTATTTTGTGATAGATTAAAAATTTTAAGTTAATTTGTTTGTATCGTAACGACTAAAATTAAAACTCTATAAAGTTTAAAATTGAAGAAACTGTATTTTTTTTCATGTTATTGCATAAATTAAAGAATTAATTAAGGATAACATTTAGAATTTCTATACGAACATATATAACTTTTTTTTTGAAGTGAATAAGAATATAGATGTTTTAAATAATGATAAAAGTACAGATATTAAAAATATTCTAATTACTTAGTAGACTACTTTAAGTGACCAGACGTTTTATTATTTCTAAAAATTGTTAGATGCAAAAACAAAATAACTTAAGATACTTGGAAATATTTTAAAAATACAATATATATCATGAAATCAACTTAACTTACTTATGCCAACAGTTTACTTGTTATTTTATATGAATATAATTTTATTTTTCTTTGTAGCAAAGTATGTTAAGTATTTTAATTTTTTTTTGCACTATGTCTTTACTCGATAGTTTGTTATAAACTTTTCTCAAGCCAAAAATTACTCGTTGCTGACATTTAAAATTAAAACAAAAAAAAGTTTATTAAGTGTTCAGTTTTCAGTTGGCATAGCAATATTGGCATACTAGCCACTCCACAGTGCAGTTTTTAAAAAACAACCTTTTTTTAAATTGTTTTTAAAGTAGTTTTATTAGAAACAAAAAATACCGAATTTGTATAAAAATTAAAATATATTATAAAACTTTCTTTAATTATAATATTTATATATTTTTTTAAAAACAGAGATTAAAGTTTATAAGGTTTAGTTTTTAAGAGGTTGAAATTATTTATGTAAGCTTTTTTACAAAATATAATTTTATGAAATTTAATTGTTTATAGAACTAGTAAATGATTTAAAATAAATTAGTAAAAAAAAAATTTTATTACAATTGTTTGTTGTTAAAACATTTTTTGCTCTACAAGATGCTGCTTGACTTAAGCATAAATGAAAAATTTGTTTTCAATTGTTGTCCCTGGTTGTAAACAGTTACCTTTTTGGCTTTTTAAAAGTGAGTTTTAGTTGAATAATATCACAAAGTAAGCTACTACCTCTTTTCAATAGTTTCTTGTAAACTCTGTTTAATAAAAGATGGGTGATTCATATGCTCAGGTCAGATATAGTTTAGTTATCAATATTTATATTAAAACTTTTTTAGAAACAATGATTGTTAGTTTTATAGGTACAAAAAAACTGTTGTAGGTTTATATTTTTCATATTATTAATAATCATTTCTGTTTATAAAAATGTAATTGTACATCAGCATATTTTTCAGTTGTAGTTGAACATTGTTTTAAGTGCTAAAATTGAATTCAATATTTATACATTTAGGTTTAAAATTTTCAGATCATTGTATAATACATTGATAATCAAACTGTTTACATAAATCATGAAAATATCTGTTAGCAATTTTTTGGTTAAGTGAAAAATGCACAAGTTTTTACAATTTTTTAAATTGGTTGAACCACTGATTAAATTACAATTAGTAATACTATTTTTTAATACTAAATACTTCAACTTGACAAATGTTTCGATCAACTTTCAATTTAAGTAAATAAAGTTTTAGTCATAATTATCGGGGTTTATTTTGCGAAAAACTGTGAATTAACTACCATTATTTTATTAGTTTATTGATACATTAATAACACATTATTAAATGCAAAACCAAGTGTTAAAAACTTCAAAAAATAATATCACGGGTCTATCTATAAAAGTATGTCACTTATGTGTAAATGCTTTATATTATAAACTGTAAAAAATGCTTTAAGTAAATCACTTGTTGAAAATCAAAAGAGCTATAAAATGTACAGTAAGAGAATAACAAAACTTTCTTTAAACAACAGTCTATAAATCTAACAAATACAATTATAAATATATATATACTAAAACTTTAGAAAACAACTCAATATCAATATTCAAATATCTTTCATGTAAACAGTCTCTGCAGCTCCTGGCGGTTCTGGCCACACAGCTCAGTCTGTAATTCTCAGCTTGTGACCAAAAACATTAAATGAATCGTTGCATCATGCAGTTTTCATAAAACGCATTAAAAGAGAAATGCGCTATCATTCTTTTTTATTCTCTTTACGTCATAAAAGAAAATGCGCTCTCATTCTCTTTCTCACTTTTTTTTTCAACATACTTTGCCCGGGCAAGAATTAAAAGTGCCGTAACTCTTAAGTTTCTCTTAAAAACAAAACGGTTTTCAAGTGAAACTTGGAATAGCGTTACAATGTGTGTAATAAGTAAAATACTATTTAAAATTTTTTGCAGTTGTTTATCTTAAACTTACTTGCTGAAAGTTAATTCATTTGGCCAAGGTCGTAGATTAACGGAGTTTTATTTTTATTTTTTACACTTAAAAATATACAAAACGTTCTATGTTTTATACATTAAAAATGATAGTAGCTTTTCTTTTATACAAACTTCACCACTAGTTTTAAGGTTATCAAGTTAAAATTAAAATTGGTCTTTTATCATTTTCGTTAGTGTTTAAATAACTGCGTTTCCTAATAAATACATATATTAATGAAACTTTGCCGTAAAGCATTGACTATTATAATAAACAATTTTTATTTAAAAGCCTATAGCTAATTATTAGTAGTGGACTACAAATTGAAATGAATGCTGAAAACTTTCATCGGTGATTTTTATTTTTAACTTCTCTAAGATAGTTTTCTCTATGATATTTAACAGTTTAACTTTACTATTGTTTTTTTTTCTTTGTTTTCAGTTATTTTATCTTTTAACCGTGAAGAGAAGACGTGTTGTTCAATTTTAGAAATAGAGCGATGAATCATATTTGTATTTGCTATTTTTACATGATTTTTATTGTTTTTCATAAACGAAAATGTTGTTAAAAAACCTAAATACAGTAAAACATTTTTTCTAACTAATTTGTTTTAATACAGTGGTTTGAGATATAAAAACTAAAGAGAAAAATATTCTTGCAACCGTTTAATAAATACAAATTTTGAAATATTTTTACATATTTATATACTATATTTTTAGATTTATATATAGTTTACAAAAATAAGAGCAAATTTATGAAACTAAATTTCATTTAGGACCAGTGAAAATTATAAGTTTTTTTTTTTAAACTATTACCATGTAAGAATTATAATGTTTTTTTTATTAATTTTGTTTGAAAATACTTATTTTATTGATTACTTCTAAAATGTTTAATTAATACAAAAGTATTTATATAAGCCTAGACTGAAATATTTTGAATTTTATTATACTTCTTAATTATACTAGCTAACTATTCAAAACAAATTGTAGCATTTGTTAATTTTTGACATCCGTTTATTTAACATAATAATAAAAACACCAGAAATCCAGCTGCAAAAATTATTAATAAAAGTGTTATCTTTATGTAAAAGTTAATAAAAAGATGAAAATTTCAAATATTATGTTTGAGCAAAAAAATTTCAAAGCCTTAATAAATAATATATATATATGTTAGTTTTAAAAACATTGGTATGGTTTATTTGTATAAATTAAACAAAATAGTTTTAGGTTTTAGACTTTACCGACGAGAAGTTTAAGTTATTTATAAGGTTACTAAAAAAAAAACGATTTCTTCCGAAAAACACAATCATGCATCGATAAACCAAAAATATAAATTATATTTAAATAAAAAACTTCTAATAAAGCACAATAAAAATTTAAAGCAAAAACTTTATGGTAGCAACAAAACTACTTTAATTGTTGACTATTGATGATCGGTTACTCCGTCATTTTTACTATGGTTTTGGCAATTTAGCACAAGAAAATCTGTAAACATCCTGGGTTGCCTCGCAAACGTCTTCCGACCACAAGTCATTTTCTACGTCATAAAAAATAACCGTTTTTATACAGAAGAGAAAAAAAACAACCTTGCTTCCAAATGATGTGACGCCACATCTGTAAACTTTTGACAAAAAATCCCCGGGAGGCCTGCGCAACAAAACGAATTTCCCGCAAAAAGAATCGAAAACTTCGAAACTGTTTAACATCAGACCGCCAAACACGAACAATTTGTTCTTGTGGGCGACCGATTCGTGGAACACCCTTCGTTCGACCATGTTGGGCATGTTTGTCCATGTATCAGCAATGTGATCGTACGCCTCGACGCTGTTTAATCTTCCGTCATTGTTGTTGAACCCACCAGTCACGAAGACTCTTCCTTCGAACACGGCGCACGACGCACTATCCCTCGCCGAGTTCATTCTGGCAACTTCCCTCCAAGTTGAGTTCGCCGTGTTGAACTCGAGACAGTTTCTAATTGTGTTTCTAGAATAGTTGCGTCCTCCAATGCAATATATTTTATCAATAAACGAACACGCACAAAATTTAACACGATCGTCATACATTTTACTCACAACGCTCCAAGTGTCAGTGGCAGGTGAGTATCTTTCAACGGGCGTCACCGTGTACCATCTGCTATTGTCGACGTCATAGTAATCGTAGTCGCCACCTAGTGCGTAAATTTCACCCTTGATGCAAAAAATATCGTGATTTATTCGCGCATGATTGATTTCTGACAAGTTGCTTACTTTGGAAAGATTGTTAGCGTCAACAGTAAAGCAATCTTTGAGAACTTGATAATCTCTCCAAGAATCTGTTTCACCGCCGACAACAACAAAGCTAAAACTATCTTGGCTACAGTGCCTATTGTTAGACGAAGCCTTGATAGATTTAAACTTTTTCTTGTTTCTGATAGTTTTCTTTACAACGTCAAAACACTCGAAGTCCTCAACTATCCACATATTCTTGTCTACCATACTGTTCAAAGCAGGTTCTGTTAGCAATGAAAGCCGAACTCTTTGCAGGAGATACTTCGCATGTTTACTTCGTTCAATACTTTTATGGTTCAACCAGGCATTCATTGCATTGAATACTTGCAGCTCCGAATCAATCAGTAACTCAGAACTGTTTAATATTGCAGCTACAGACTTAAAATCTAACTCGAGAAAGTCTTCTGAATCAGCAACAGTTGTAAACCAACGTTCAATGAGGCGTAAAGAAGAATAAAAAATTTCTTGGAGACTAAAAATTTTTGAGATAGAAAACCACTTTAGAGTATTTAAAACTGAAACTTTTATTTTTATTTGTTTGCTAATTTGGTTTGCTGTTCTTTCATTTAACAAAACTTTGTTCACTTTTAAAAGTTTTATACTGTTTTCTTCGTTAGCTTTCTTTTTATCTGAGAAAATTTTGACAATTAGTACTACTAATTTTCAACACTTAATGCTTTAAAAGTATTGAAAATAATTAAACAATCATTTACATTAATATTTATTTCAAGTACTTAAAGTTATAGTTAATCAACCACCATTATCATATTAGTTTATTGATATATTAATAATATATATTTAAATAAACTAAGAAGTATTTAGTAAAACTTGTAAAACTTTCATTAGCACAATAAAATTCAATCATTAACTTTATTACATATTTTTTCTAGTTATAAAGTATTGACATTTTCTAGGGTAGTTGAATTATTTTATTTTAATTGATAAAATAACTATAAATCTTTATCATTAAAATCTATATCATTTAAAAAATAATTATTAAAAATTTAGAGTTAACTAGCGCGACGAACTGATAGTTATTTATTTATTATTTAGTTTCGGTTGGAAGTAAAACAACAAAAATCTTGAACATAACTACAACAGAAGTTATATGAGATAAAAACTTTAAAGTTCATTATTGCTTTCTTTAATCATTTATCAATTAAATTGTATTATTTTAAAAATACAATTGAAACTCTGCGATATGTAAAGTAATAATTTTTTATTACTTTTTTAATTCTGTGTAAAAAACTAGTTTTTAATGATAGTTTTTTAATGATTTATCTTATTTCATGTACAATATTAATTTTTTATTATTTTTTTTTTTGTTTTAGGTAAAGTATTAATTTTTAATATTTTAAAATCGACCCCTAACGGCTGGTTACTTAGACTTTAAGAGATTTGGTTTTCTATTAACATCAATTTTTTAATTTACAAACAAAAAATAATTTTAAAGATCGTCATAATACTGGTATTTCAAAGAAAATGTTTTAAAATCTTAATAGAAGGTTTTTACTAAAAATTTTAAATGGAATTTTGCTAAAAACTTTTGAAATAAGAAATATTTATCTTCAGTAATAAACACATAATCTTAAAGATTGATTGTCATTGCTTATTTGGTTTGCTAAACCACTAACACTTTATGACTTAGTATTATAGACAATTTTTTTTTAGGTTTGTACAGTTTTTCAGTTAGTTTTACTGTAACTGTAAGATTGAAGATTAAAAATTAAGTATAACTTTAAGCTCTATATATGTTTTTATAAATTACTTTCGCAATATAATAAACTGTTTTTATGAATAAAAAAAAATATAACAATCGTTAAGTGTGAGCTAAACCTCAAGCGTAGATTTATTTCTTAAAAATATTGATTATTTCGACTCTTACATAAAGGTAAAAGGATTTAACGTTTTTGTGCTCAATTTGCAAAAAATTAAAAGAATTAGAGCAACTACAACTGCTACGTTTTAAAATAATTTTCTTACTATTGTAACATTGATCTAATGTCTATCACTTTATTGGTAAAAACTAATAATAGCTAGTTTTCAACATGTACTTTTCAAAAATGATGTTTTAATTTCTACAGTTTTTATTTTAGTTTAGTTTTTTTTTAGTTTAGATTAATTTTATACTTTATTGTTTTTAGTTAATAATAAAAAACATACCTAGATTCACAACATCAATTTTCTGCCTGGTATTTTCTTTGCACAGATCGAGAAAACCAAGCTTTTTGTTTTTTGCAAAAAACTTCTCATCAGTTGTTGATGAAACTAGTTTTAGTTTCACTATACTTTTGCTCATGTTTTTATTTTAAAGCCTGCAACATTCAATATTATTGAATAAGTGTAAGGTTTGGTTTTTTGTAAACTTATATTATTGGTTCTACTACAGAATTTAATTTAACCTTATTTAGTTATTATCTTAAAAGTACTAGATGCTGTTTTAGTCTACTTTATTAAATTCAGACAAGCAGTTTGAATATTTTATCTATTATAACAAAGAACCACAAATCACTATGTAAAATCTACAATTAAGAAGTATAAATTACATATAAAAAACTTGGAAGTAAACATAGTTTAACAATAGCATGGTTGCCACTGATCAAGCTGAGAAAAATTTCCTGACTTTTCCTGACTTTTTCCTGGCTTTTTACCAAAATTTTTCTGACTTTTCTAAATCAGTTTTACTTATATAAAATGTTTTATTAGTTTAATAAAACACTACCCAAACTATTTAATATAAAATCCTTAAACTAAAAATCATTTAAAAAAGAATATACTTAAGTAACTGTAAAAAAAAAGACATAAAAAAGTATACTTTATATTTGTTGTATAAAATATTTCCTCTTATCATTTAGTATAAAATTTGTAACAAATAAATATACTTCTATTTACTTTAAAAACTTAAGTTACTCTACAAAAAATACAAACAATAAGTAAACTTTATCTTGGCATATACCTCTCTTATAACTTAATATATAAATTTTAACAATTTTAAAAAAATTGTAAAGAGATAAACTTGTTACATAAAATACTAAACTAACTGCTTAGTTATAAAGAACTCAATTATTTAAACAAAAAACACTTTGATTCTAAAATTATGCTAGATAAACTTTTGTGTATATATCACAGTTTTACTATGGAAGTGTCCTTGCTACAGATCGTCAATACTAAAAAGCTTACAAAATCTGCTTGTTCAAGTAGGGTGCTTGTTCAATATGTTAATAGAAAATTTTTGCAGTTTTATATATGATATTTTACTAATTTATACCAGGTTAAGGCATTGGAAATAAAATTAAATATTTTTGTAAATTTCTAGAAAAATTTTTGAATTTTTTTCTGACTTTAAAGGACTTTTACTTAATTTTTACCATTTGAAGGCTTTGGAAAACAATTTAAATTTAAACTTGCAAAATCTGACTTTTTTTTAAATCTTATCAAATTTCCTGACTTTTCCTGAAATTTTTTCAAACCCACTATTTTTCCTGACTTTTCCTGACTTTTGTCATTTTTTTAAATTTTTCCTGACTTTTCCTGATTTCCTGACTTTTCCTGACCGAGTGGTAACCCTGCAATAGACAAAATTTTAATGAAGTAAACTATAAATCAATTAAAGAAGTAAAATATACTTAAATCTATTTCAAAAGACTTAAAACAACTAAATATAGCTTCTATAAAAAATTTTAGTGAGCAATAAACTATAAAAGGCTCAAAAACTATCAAACAATAAATCCAACTCAAATATTTGATGCAAATAAATATACAGATTGAATATTAACTTTATATTTTATAATATACCTACAATAGACATGCAATCTAATAATGTTCAAATAGAATTCTTTTAGTAGATCCCACTCTCAGCTACACAATACACAACTAATTGCACAAGTATGTGTAATTGTTGAGTTTTTTCTGGAACTTCGTCAGTATATTCATGCCTCACTAATCCTCGTTCTGATTGGCTCATTAGGTTATGGTTGGGTGGTTTAAAAGTTGACTTCCATATATAGTCTTTGTTTTTTGACTCTACATACTCAGAGTACAAACAATGAATGATGCAAGTAAAGTAAAAGCATTTTCAAAACGGTAGCCAAGTGCTTAAAAAAAAAAACTTGTGTAAAAATAATAACAATTAGTCTTGGTAACAGTATCTAAGTTAGCCTGTGTTTTACAAAAAAGCCTGAAATCTAATTAAATATTAAAACTAGCCTAAGTACGCCTAATACATTGTCATTAATACATTGTCCACCTTAACCTAATGTACTTATATTTATATCAGGGTCACTTTTGTTTGAATCACAACCTTATTATAAAATGATAGCAGGAATTTAATAGCATGAATTAGTCAAACAAGCAATAAAGTAAAGGAATTTTTGAAAGTTATAAGAACTAACATTAAATTTTGTTATAATTTTCAGCTATAATGTAAAAGCAAAGAACTTTAAAATATCATTTTCTTATTTTTTTTCTTCTTTGAAATAAAAAAGTAAGTAAAACATTATTTAGTTTTACAATTACTTTTTGTTTCACAGGAAATTAAAACTTTACTGTATGAGATAAAATCTTCAAATAGTTGTAAATAAAGAATCAATTTTCAAAGCCAAGGCTCAAGGATGTTAGTAAAATATATAAAATAATTTCTATTTTTTATTATAATAATATAAGTTCTGTTGATAAAATTGTTCTCAACTCTTAAAAAGTGCATTAAAAAAATTGAAAACTTTTGTTGCATTTTTGAGTTAAAATAAGAAAATTATCAGTTTTTAAATAAGTACTTTTTTCCAACTGACTTTTCTTGAAACCAAAATGATTAGCACGAGTGACCTAAAAAATCACTTGGTAAAATCAAACTAGGCAAGGTCATCTTGGGTTTTTGAAAATATCTAAAAAATAAACTGTTAAAGCAAGAAGATAAACAATATAAATATTTAATCAGTAATACCTAAAAATAACAATATGATAACAAAAAGAATTAAGATCAAAAATAGAAAATACATTTATAAAGAAAAAATATTTTAATATCATCAATGTACACTGAGGAGTTAAGTAAAATATCATAGTTTGCCTAAGTTAAGAAAATAGTTAAACATCATAGGATAGCCAGAGATTTCAGAACTTTCAATCTAACTTGAGAGTGTGATAACTCTGAGTAACACTAAATTTTTAAACTGAAAATTACCAGGGTTTCTTCTGTTTAAAGCCAAAAGTTATTCCAAGTGACTAAAACCTAGCCTGAGTTAACTTAACTTGTTTGATTTATACTAAGGTTTTTTTAAAGAAAAAGAAAAAAGTAGTAGAATTCGTAATTAATCAAGGTTAGTAAGCTTAAGTTGTTATTGGTACATTGGTAAAAATAACTTCATAAGTATATAAAAGAAATAATGTTTAATATTCATGTTGTCTAGAGAAGTAAAGATAGAGTAAAAAATAAATGAAAGCATTAAACTTGAAATTACTCGAAACTGAAACTATTTTTTATAGAGAAATTTTTTAGCTTGAAATCATTGTTAAGGCTTTTAGATTTCCTGAATGAAAAAGAATTTCAAGTGTGTACCAAAATTTTTTGTTTTGATTTCGAAAAAGTTTGTCTCAGTTTTAAGCTTTAATGCTTTAATTGTAATGTTACTGAGAAATATATAAAATTAAACTTTTTAATTCTTTACTTATTCCATATGATTTTAATAAAAAATATAATGTAAAGATGTTTTTTTATTTGAATTTTTAATTTTATAAATCATTAACAAAATAATTTAAATCTTAGCAAATAAATTATATAATGAAATTTAGTTATTTGAAGTAAAAACTGAAAATTGACAGTATCCATTTTTTTTATTGCCTTTAAGATTCAAGTTCATGATTGTTGCTGATTACTGAAAAATTTTACTTCACACAAATCTATTCATATAAGCTTTGAAAGTTTTAATAATAGTAATAAAACTAAAATGGTAAACAAATAAAAAAAAATGCAACACCAGGGCTAAATTTACATTTGAAAGTAAAAAATAAATAAAAGCATTAATTTTAAAATTATTTTAAACTGAAATGCATCACTATGTTTTCAGAGAAATATTTAGTTTGAAACTGTAATCATTATTAAGGTTTTAAGATTTCTTGATTGAAAAAGAAATAAGTGTGTAGTAATACTTTTTGTTTTGATTTCCAAATAATTAGTCTCAATTTTAAGCATAATGTTTTAATTATGAAATATATTACTGAGAAATATATAAATCTAAGCATTTTAATTCTTTTTTTTCTTACATATAATTTTGATTAAAACGGTTCAGCTAAGATGTTTTTTTATTTGAAATATTAAATGTAATGACCATTAAAAAAAATAATTTAAATCATAGCAAATAAATCACATGATTAAACTAAATTATCAGAAGTCTTAACTAAAAATTAACACTGTCCATGTTTTTTTTTAATCACTTTAAAATTCCACTTTATGATTGTAGCTGGTAGACTGAAATATTTTATTCACACAAATCTGTTCACATCAACTTTAAAAGTTTTAATAGTACTAATAGTACTAAAATGGTCAACAAATAAAAAGAAATGCAACACCAGAACTAAATTTATCTTTACTGTTGATGTATATAGCTTGAAATAAACATAAAAGTTTAACTTGGTTTTTTACCAACCTTTAAATTCTATGCACTTTTAAATAAGTTTAGTGCATTGCAAAAGTACTGTGAATCCCAAAAACAATTAATTATGAATATTTCTTCCTACTTTAGCAGAACAAGAAAGTATAACTTTATTAATAATTATAAGTTAGAAAAGTTTTATTCACAAAAGTTGTTTTTACGACAATGCTACTTTAAATAACTCAAAGTTTATTAAAAAAAATAGAAAAATAATGTTTCAGGGAAACTTTAAAATCACTATTCTAATTCAGAATAAATATTTTTAACTTAAATTCAACCTAAATTTTGATACTTTTGTAAAATCTGTTGTAAGCACATAGTTCAACTTTTAAACAGTTTGACTATGTGACATTACAAACATATCTATGTTTTTTTTCCTAAAACGAAATAATAAACATCAAAAAATTTATATTTTAGCAAAGTTTACAAAACTATACTTAATTACTTTGAAGTTCATTTTTGTTTTTAGTGAATTTTACAATTGCAGTTAAAAATTCAAGATTGTTTTTCTTCATTATATAGTTTAAAAATGTAGAAAATATAAAACTATTTTAAATTAAAATTTCACAGTATTTGGAAAACAAAGCTTAAATATCTATATATGCATACTTTAGCTGAGTAAAGTAACTTGAAACACATTTTGAATACTGAATGTATTGTTTATTAAACGACAAATAAAAGCTCTTAAAATGTTTAGTCCTAAGACCTGGTGCGCTAAAAAACCTTTCGGTTATCGAGTCACACACCATTTTGATACCTTTTAACGTTTTGTCAAGTACAGAAAATAATTTTTATTTTCTGTCCTGGATTTCCAAAATTAAGATGTCCTTGATAATCAAACTTAAGTTGTTTTATTTCTTGTAAATTACACAAAGTCTACTTACTTTAAGTGCTAAAATTAGACTGAACTGACAAAAGTACTACTTTAAACAAAACTGACATTTTAAAATTAAACCTGCTCTTCTTGACTATTCATCAGGACTAAATTGACGCAACAAATTTGAGTCGTACTTTTCAATTATCAAAGAGTGTCATATAAAACTTTTACTTTTGAGTCATTTAAATAAAAAATCACAAAATTAAAAACAACTCAAGTTTCTAAAAACCAAAACACTTTTCTTTTTGATTATTTAGTTTAGTGAAAACAAAAACTTTTGCAACACCCTACAAAACAAAAAAGTCCTAAAAAATAAAAACAACAAAACTGTCGATCACATTGTAATAAAAATGTAAGTAGCACATAAATAAAATTGTTAGATTAAAGAGTTTAAATGAACAACGTCATTTATTAGCAATAATGTAGCCTGGTAAGGTTGTAGTTATACAAAAAAAAATAGGTGTAGACGCTGATCGAATCCATGTTCAATCAAAAATAGAAATGTTCGAGTAATTAAAAGGCGGTTCTTCACAGAAGTATCGCAATCATACTACACAGCAGGGTTTCAAGAATGCCAAATTTTACTATTTTTACTGAACACTGAAGGCTTAATTAATGTTTGTATGTTAAATTTAAACAGTCGCGTTCCAGTGTTTTAACAAAAACAAATTTAAACTATACGGCAAGTTTTCGTAAAGTATACAAATTTAAACACTCAGGAGTAGGACACACTCGCCATAATAATGTTGCACTTGTTCTAGCTGTCAAACTAAACGTTATGTTTTGTGGTTTTTTATTTAATCTCAAGATTTGAAGCCTATTGTTCTATTTTAATCATGAGTAAAGATAAAGACAAATACTAGGATATATTAACAACAATATTTTGGTCGCCCAGAAACTATTAGACGCAAGACATAATTTCAATTTGTAGCTAGTTCTTAAATGAAATAAATATTTAGTTGAACAAAACAAACATTTATTTAAGAAGAAGATACTATTATTTTTCTCAGTAAAAGAAAACGTATCAAAATAAAAGTAGAACAACGATAATTTAAAAATATTTTATATCACCTTGATGTAACGTAGCTGTTATTTAATGCAATGACTTAAATTCTTAGTAAGTACTTTATATCTTTTTCCTTTAAAACTATGTTAAAACTAATAACATGAGAAATACTTTGATAATTAAACTTCAATTAAACTTTCACAGTCATTCTACTAAAGGTTTTATATTATCAAAGACAGGTAATTTTTCAACAAATACAAAATACTCACCTAGTTTGATTTCACCAGTGTTTGTCTAATAGGTTTTGTGCACAGTTAGTAGAACTCAGTTTTTTAATGTTTTGTACAATAACTGTCACATTTTTGAAATGTTGATAATTGTTTTATTTGTTTAAAAATACTTTGATGCATATTTATTTAACTATATTTGAAAAAAAACTTAATTTAAATAAGTAAAATATTATGCTTAAACAAAGTATAAGTAAATTTGTTGTTGTAGACATAAAAATATTGAGTGCTGAGATCTTTATAGGTTAAAATAAGAAATGCATACCTTACACTTAGTAACATTGGGTTTTAACAAAAAATTAAGACTATAAACTTAAGAAAAAACAGTCGCAATTAGAAAAAAAATAATAAAATAATACAAATAGTACCATTGACATAAGATTTTCAAAGATGTAAAATATTACAAAAAATACTTCAAAAACTTGAAGTCAATTATAAACTATATTAGTCATAAATACAGCGTTCACATTTAGTTACATACAAAATTCTAGGTTTGAAAAAAAAATCTTTTATAAATTCCTGATTTTATTTGAATATCTGTACATTTTAGAAACCAAGTTAAAAGTCTGTATTTATTTAATTTTAATTATAAATTGCTAATCTAACCGATGTAACTTTATGATAATTTTATTTAAAATATTTTTTTATTATTCTATTTGCTTAGGAGCGGCAAACAGGAAAGTGACTTTCAATGCTACTTTAAATAACTATCTTAGAAAAGTTTAAAAAAACTTTGTTTAAATTTACTTATGAAATTTTCAGCATTTATACTGTAATGTAATGCACTTCTAACAGTTTGCTATAACCTTTTTTAAGTACTGAATAATTGTCATTTATAATAGTTTTTGCACTACGGCAACCTTTCAATATTATATGTTTTTATCAGGAAACGCAGTTACTAAAATACTAAAAAAATTTAAAAAATATATCTACGTTTCAACTTATTAACCTTTTCGTTTGTGACTGACTAATTAGTGCTAATAAGGACGAAACCGGCCTCATTCTACCGAAAGCTTGTGGTCTGATGATCGAATTGGTATGATCGTTAACATTTAAGAAAAATTAAATTTTACTAAATAAAAGAAAAGAAAACGTTTAACATGGTCTCAAAGAAAATAATATACATTTCAAAAGTGACACAAAGCTGTATTCTTTTTAAAGAATTTTTACATTTGCAAAATGTTAACAATATATTTGTATTTTGTAGTTTCTTTCCCGATTATTGCTGAATCTCAAAACTTTTTAAACTAAACTGGATATTTCAAAAGAAAATGTAAGTAAGTTCTGATTTTTTCATAGATACAGAACTTCAAGCATAAGAATAGCAGTTCTAAGTGGCTTGAGTATTTATGATAGTACTACTTACAACTATATTTATTTTGTGATATTTAATAAATATAGATAATCAACTAGCATTAAATACATAAGTAGTGAAATTAAAACAAAATGTTTATATAAAAAACAGACTAAATACTAAAATAAGCGAATAAATATGGAGAAACAAATGCAAGTAATTTTTAAACATACGATAAAGAATAGAATATACCGGTATTTTAGTAAATTCTATCAGAATAATTCTTACACAACTGTATTTGGTAATTTAATGATCGTATATATATTTTTTAACTATGTATATAAGTCATTAAAGTTTAAGTTACAAAAAAGAGTTTAGTCTATTTCGCGGGGATAAACCTCTTTTTTAATTAAAAATATTGTAATATTCATTTCTAATTAATAACTATTATGGTAATCTTTAACATAATTTATTTTTAGAATAAACTTATTTACTTTTTACTTCTTAAGCAAAAAATAGTTTAACATTTTACCATCCTTTATCAGCCTATAATAAAACTGGTCTTTACATAAAGCCTATGTTAAGTACCTAAGAATCGGTTTCAGTTAATCACACGGAAAACAGTATTTAATAATTACATGTGGGGTGTCTAGTAATGATGATTACCTTATTAAAAAACGGTTAACACCATATATATGCATTAGATAACTTTTGAGTTTTTTAAGTTATTTATGATAATTAATAGTCAATAATTTTCGACAAGTTGAATTGAAGCTAAATATTTATTAAATTATATAACAAACAAAAGTTTTATACAGCCGTTTCGTATATGAGAATATATATCTTATATATTCCTCAATAAAGCTCAAATTTATTAAAATGGTTTACAGAATTAATGATATATTTTTTCATAATTTTTATAAGTTTTATAACTTTTAAGTAATTTTATTAGAATTTAATTTTTTTATAAGTATAATGATGATGTAATAATAAATATTTTTGTACAGTAAGCTAAGTTTGAAAAATACGCTGATTTTAGTTTTGTTTCTGTTTTAAGAATTTACCCATTTTAAAAAAGTTTTAGTGATTGAAAAGTTTTTTGCGCGCACGCAGGCAGTTCTATACTTTAATAAAAATCTTGAATTAAGAGTAATTACTAAAACTTTTTCATAATGTACAAATTCTTAAACCAGTAACAAAACTAAAATAAACGTGTTTTTCAAACTTAGTTTACCGCACAAAAACCTTCATTAATACTTCATCATAACACTAATAATTAATAAATATTAATATTAATAAAAATAAAATAAATAAAAAATTAATTCCAAAATTCTGTAACGCATGTTTAATAAATTATAGCTTTACTGAGGAATATATGCGAAAGAAATATTTCATATACGAAACAGCTATATAAAACTGTGGTTTGTTATATAATTTAGTAAATAATATATATATATAACAATTGTAATTTTTTAATGTATAAATATTCAATTTAGACTGTTACATTATATTTTTTAGACAACACCAATGTACTACATAATTTATCCATTTTCTTGAACATATAAAATATTTATGTTAATTTTTTTTAATGCATAACAAACGCAAAACTATATTACATCAAACTAAAATAAGTATGACACTGACGCCAAAAAATTAAATATTACATATTTTCAAGACAATTCAAAACTTTGTTAATGGAATAAAAACTAACAAAAAGCACATAAATTCGAACAAATTATGAAAAATTGATTAGTTAAAACAACAAACAGAGTAAGTCATATTGTTCCAAATGCATGTGTTAACCCCTTTCTGCTTTTGAATAGAACAAAAAGTAAGGATTTAGAATCCGACCACCAAACCTCTTCAGTTGTTCGACTTGACTGCCATCAATCACGTAAATAGTTCTGTCGTCCAACAAATACCACTGATTTCCAATTTTACAACTCGCCATGTAGTGGCCAGAGTTCGAACTTTCTCCAATGTGATAACAAACCGCGTACAAATTGTATTCCGTTTCTGTACCTGATTCAAAGTATTCATTCAACTTGAAACTGAGAGGGAAGCTGACCTCTAATTTGTTTAAAATTTTGTTGCTATACAACAGTTGGAAGACTAACACCGGTGGAAAACCAATTACTTTAGTAGTTTCCAAAGCTTTATCACAACAACTATCCTCCTTGCTTTCTTGGCAATAAAATTTAATTTCTTCATCTTCTTCAAAGGCTTTCACAAGTTCTTTCAGACTAATGTGACTACAATTTAAAGAAAAATTAAGCCGAAGATGGTCACAGTCTTATTTAACCCGATCTCTCGGTCTTGGATTTTCACAGTTTTCGTCAAATATGTAACCAGACTCAACTTTACATTTAAACAGGTTTTTTGCTTCATCACCTAAACTGTCGCGTAGTGTCATCAAAAACTGGTCTGCATCTTGCTGTTCACTATTATTAAAGTTTTGATACTCTCTTTTTAATGCTTTAATGAAATCACCTGGATTAATTACTTTCTTGTCACCTTTCATTTCTTCAACTAAATCAGCGAAATGTTTAGCTAAACTGCCTTCTTGCAAAACAACCTTATTTTGTTCGAAACAGTCAACTAACTCCACCGTGTTGAGCATGCATTGGAGCATGGCGTTTACGTAGCAAGTGTTGGTATAATAAAGCAATCCGCACACACCCCTTACTTTAGTGGTTAGTTTGCTTAAACGTTGCATGTTCCCAGTGTTCCGCTCATTAGTTCGCGATATTTTTGGCTGTCCAGAAATATCACCAATATTATCCCTTACTGGACGTTTTCCCGCATTAGCGTTTCCACGAGAAGAGCCTCGTCGTTTCGCCTGTGTAGCTGGGATATTCGGACGGGTTCTTCCAGTACCGCCTATCTCAACACCAATGTTTTCATAATCATCAGACGCTACAGCTGTATTAGGACTGAACAGAAGTTCCTCAATAGCACAGACAACGTCGTAGTTGCCATTAGACTCTGCAAACGCGCACAAATCCCTAATTGCTTCGTTCAGATTGGTTTTGTTTTCTTTTTTTGATTTTTTCGCTATCATCTCGTAGGTTCTACTTCTTTTCTTTAACTTGTACTTGAGTTTCAAGTCTTTAGCCCGGCCTAAAAGCTCAAATATTGCAGAAGCTAGGCTGCTTCGATTTTTGCAAAACAGATTGAACTGCTCAATGACATTTCCTGGAGCGCAACCAAAGAGTATACCGTTGTTGACTAACTTTATTTCGTCTGACAAAGCTGCTTGTTTGGTTGTTTTTGGGTTTTTACTTGGGTATGAACTCTTTGCCATTACTTTAAATTTTCACAAAAACCTGATTGAAATAAATGAAAGTTCAAGATGTTTCTAACTGATCGACCTAAACAGACTTTTAGATTTTAGCGCTTTATAAAGAACTTAATAAAATGCTAGTTTTAGCTAATTGATATATTTATCATAACGCCATGGTTATTTAACTATTTAGTAACATTTTTTATTATTACTAAAATCTGTATTAAAACCACGGTTACATGACATTTCAAATTCTTACAAAATTTTTAAATTAAAAAATAGTCATGTAGGCCTAATTACTAAGATTTTTCTTAAATATTATTAAAAAAATATATAATTTTCTTCAAAATAATCAAAACTTTAAGTATTTCAATACTCTAAATTTCATTATCAGTATTTTAGCTTTAAGCCACTCAAAAACACTAACTTTTGAGAAAAAATATCAACTATAAACATATAAGATTTAAATCTTTTAAAAACTTTAAACTACCAGAACATAAATTAAATTGGTATCATTGTTAGTTTTTACGTGAAAATTATTTTAAACAAATAAACTTTAAACAGCACTTAGTGGAAACTTTTGTTTTTAAATATAAAATAAAATTTGAGCTTCATTAAATTATTAAACTTTTAAACAATTTTACTTTGTATGATATGAAGTAAACAAACATAATCCTTAATGATACTTGAAATTTTAAAAACAAGTAACATCAATTATAAAGCGTTTTAACTAGAAATACGAAAAGTGAAAAATACCCTAAATATATTTTTACTTAGTATTAAGTTGAAATGATCATGGTTGCGAATATGGAATTAGTTCATTTTAAGATAAGTAGTTTTAACATTAAAAGCTTTTTTTAAATCACTTGAAAACTTATAGTATTGTTTAAACATTTAGTCTTAGTATATATAAAACCAAAACAGCTCAAAATTAAAAGTTAGAAATATGTTTTAAGAATTAAAAAATAGCCTAAATATCACAACTCCAATTATTTTATCACAAAAGCTAAGAATTTATTTGCTTTATTAAGCTTTCTGCTGAAATTATAAAGTTATGCGTACCTACTAATAAATTTAAAAAAATTAGGAATAATCTATGTAAATCAAAGGTTTAAAATTGAACTTATACTGAAATAACAAGTTATATAAACTTTTAAATAACATTTTTAAAATGCTTAACTGTCTAGTTTATAAGTTGTGAATTTTACTATTAAAAAATTTAATATTAACTAGTTTATAATTGAAAAACATACTAGAGTTGCATAAGAAGGTTTAAGAGATAAAAAATTACTTATTAATATACCAATTTGTAATTATTAGTTTTAATTAAAAGTATAAATAAATTTGTTTAGTTTACAAACGAACTTTATGTTTCTTAATTATACACATTTAGAAAAAGAAAAGAAAATTTTCTAAACTTACTTGCTGTACTTTTTCGAAAATAAAAATAAAATGTTGTAGGAAACTTGTTTATTGTAAAGAAGAAAATATAAACTTTATAAAAATTATACTTGCCGCAATCAAAGAGATTTGTAAAATGACAAAAGTAAAATGACAAAAGGACATTTGGAAGTGTTTATTTGTTTTATCTAAATTGTTTATGCTGTTTTTACTTGATTATTATGTTCTAACATGATTTTTATGTTATTACATAAACGAAAATGTTCTTGATAAACCTATAGACATTGAAATATTTTTTTTAACTAATTTTTTTTAATACAATAGTTTGAGATATAAAAACTAAAGAGGAAAATATTCTTGCAACTATTAGATAAATAAAAAATTTTAAATATTTTTACATATTCATATAATACATTTTTTAATTTGTATGTAATTTACAAAAATGAATGCAAATTTATAAAACTAAAATTCAGTTAGACTCAGTGAAACTTATAAGTTTATATTTGTTTTAACTATTACCATAAAAGAACTATATTGGTTTTTTTTAGTAGTTTTGTTTGAAATTACTTAGTTTGTTTATTTCTTCTAAAATTTTTAATTAATACAAAAGTAAAAGCTTAGACTTAAATATTGTGAATTTTGTTATACGTCTTAACTATACTAGCTAATTACTTAAAACAAATTGTAGTATTTGTTTATTTTTGACATCCGTTTATTTAACATAATAATAAAAACACCAAAAATCCAGCTTCAAACATTAATATTACAAATTTTATCTTTATGTAAAAATCAACAAATAGATGAAGATTTCAAATACTATGTATGAGCAAATTAATTTTAAACCTATAATAACTAATAAATATGTTAATTTTTAAAAACATTGCAATGGTGTATGTGTAGAAATTAAACAAAGAAGTTTTAGGTTTTAGACTTTACCAACGAGAAGTTTAAGTTATTTTGAAGGTTACTAAAAAAAAACGATTTCTTCCAAAAACACAATCATGCATCGATAAACCAAAAATATAAATTACATTTAATCAAAAAACTTTTAATAAAGCACAATAAAAATTTAAAGCAAAAACTTTATGGTGGCAACAAAACTACTTTAATTGTTGACTATTGATGACCGGTTACTCCGTTATTTTCACTATGGTTTTGGTAACTTAGCACAAGAAAATTTGTAAACATCTAGGGTTGCCTCGCAATCTTTTTTCGACCACACATCATTTTCTACGTCATAAATAATAACCGATGCAAAACGGAAAAAAACAACCTTGCTTCCAAATGATGTGACGCCCCATCTGCAAACATTTGACAAAAAAGTTGCAGGAGGCTTGCGCAACAAAACGAATTTGCTGCAACAAGAATCGAAAACTTCGACACTGTATGTAAAGCGACCGCCAAACGCGAACAGTTTGTTCTTGTGGGCGACCGAGTTGGTGACGACCCTTCGTTCGACCATGTTGGGCATGTTTGTCCATGTATCAGCAATGTGATCGTACGCCTCGACACTGTTTAATATTCCGTCGTTGTTGTTAAAACCACCAGTGACGAAGACTCTTCCTTCGAACACGGCGCACGACGCGCTATCCCTCGCCGAGTTCATTCTGGCAACTTCCTTCCAAGTTGAGCTCGCCGTGTTGAACTCGAGACAGTTTCTAATTGTGTTTCTAGAATAGTTGCGTCCAGAATTGTAACATCCTCCAATGCAATATATTTTATCAATAAACGAACACGCACAAAATTCAACACGATCGTCATGCATTCTACTCACAACGCTCCAAGTGTCAGTGGCAGGTGAGTATCTTTCAACGGGCGTCACTGGGTCCCATCTGCTATTGTCCTTGTCATAGTAATCGTAGTCGCCACCTAATGCGTAAATTTCATCCTTGATGAAAAAAATTTTGTGATGTATTCGCGCATGATTGATTTCTGACAAGTTGCCTACTTTGGAAAGATTTTTAGCGTCGACAGTAAAGCAATCTTTGAGAACTTGATGTTTTTTTTGACCACCGACAACAACAAAGTTAAAACTATCTTGGCTACAGTGCCTATTGTTAGACAAAGCCTCGCTAGATTTAAACTCTTTTTTGTTTCTGATAGTTTTCTTTATAACGTCAAAACACTCGAAGTCCTCAACTATCCACATATTCTTGTCTACCATACTGTTCAAAGCAGGAACTGTTAGCAATGAAAGCCGAACTTTTTGAAGGAGATAGTTCGCATGTTTCCTTCGTTCAATACTTTTATGATTCAACCAGGCATTCATTGCATTGAATACTTGCAGCTCCGAATCAATTAATAACTCAGAACTGTTTAATATTGCAGCTACAGATTTAAAATCTAACTCAAGAAAGTCTTCTGAATCAGCAACACTTGTAAACCAACGTTCAATGAGGCGTAAAGAAGTTTTGAAAATTTCTTGGAGACTAAAAAGTTTTGAGATAGAAAGCCACTTTAGAGTGTTTAAAACTGAAACTTTTATTTTTACTTGTTTGCTAATTTGGTTTGCTGTTTTTTCATTTAACAAAACTTTGCTAACTTTTAAAAGTTCTACACTGTTTTCTTCGTTAGCTTTCTTCTTTTCTGAGAAAATTTTGACAATTAGTATTACTAATTTCCAACACTTAAAATTATTAAAAATAATTAAACAATCATTTACATTAATATTTATTTCAAGTAGTTAAAGTTATAGTTAATCAACCACCATTATTATATTAGTTTATTGATATATTAATAACATATATTTAATTAAACTAAGAAGTATTTAGTAAAACTTGTAAAACTTTCATAAGCACAATAAAATTCAATCATTTACTTTATTACATATTTTCTTCTAGTTATAAAATATAGATATTTTCAAAGGTAGTTGAGTTATTTTTTTTAATTGACAAAACCACTATAAATCTTAATCATTAAAATCTATATCATTTAAAAAATAATTATTAAAAATTTAGAGTTAACTTGCGCGACGAACTGATAGTGATATCATTATTATTTAGTTTCGGTTGGTAGTAAAGCTACAAAAATCTTGCACATAACTACAACAGAACTTATATGAGATAAAAACTTTAATGTTTATTAGTGCATTCTGTAATCATTTATCAATTAAGTTGTATTATTTTAAAAATACTCTGCGATATGTAAAGTAATAAATTTTGTGAAACTTTTTTAATTTTGTGTAAAAAACTAGTTTTTAATGATAGTTTTTCAATGATTTATTTTATTTTATGTACAATATTAATTTTTTATTATACTTTTTTGATTTAGGTAAAATATTGATTTTTAATTTTTTTTTAAATCGACCCCTAACGGCTATTTACTCAGACTATAGAGATTTTGTTTTTTATTAAAATTAATTTTTTAATTTAAAAATAAAAAGTTGGTTTTAAGATCATTATGTTACTAGTATTTCACAAAAAAATATTTTTAAACCTTAATAGAAGGTTTTTACTAAAATTTTAAATGCAATTTTGCTTTAAACCTTTAAAATAAGAAATATTTATCTTCAGTAATAAACGCATAATTTCAAAGAGTGATTGTCATTGCTTATTTGGTTTGCTAAACCACTAAGACTTCATAACTTGCTTTGGTAGACAAATGTTTTTTAGGTTTATACAGTTTTTCAGTTAGTTTTACTGTAATTGTAGGGTTAAAAATTAATGACAATTAATTAAATTAATAATTACATAACTTTAAGCTCTATATCTATTTTTGTAAATTACTTTAGTAATATAATAATTTTGTTTAAAATGTAAGAAAAAAATAACAATCTTATTATTTGAGCTTTATCTAAAGCGTAGATGCATATTTATTATTTCTAAAATGAATTAACTATTTTGGCTCAAGCATAAAGGTAAAAAAATTGAACTTTTTAGTCCTCAATTTGCAACAAATTAGAGGAATTTAGAGCAACTAAAACAGCTAGGTTTTAAAGTTATTTTCTAAATATTTTAACATTTACGTAAAGTCTATCATTATGTTTGTTTCAAAAATGACTTTTTATTTCTACACTTTTGAATGTAGTTGAATTGCTATTATACTTTAGTCTTATAATTTAATTAATTTCAGTTTATATAAAAAACTCACCTAGATTCACCACACCAACTTTCTGCCTGGTATTTTCTTTGCACAGATCAAGAAAACCAAGCTTTTTATTTTTTGCAAAAAACTTCTCATCAGTTGTTGATGAAACTAGTTTTTGTTTCACTATACTTTTGCTCATACTTTTGTTTTAAAGTCTGCCATATTAAATACTGTTTAGCATAAAATAACTTTATGGTATTGGTTGCGTACACTCAATATATTAATAATACTTACCATAGTATAATTCAACCTTTTTTTAACTATTATCTTATAAATACTAAATGCTACTTTGGTCTACTTTAAATAAATCAGACAAACAATTTGAACAATGTATCTATTACAGAAAACAACCACAAAACAATATACAAAATCCCCATTTCAAAATTTAAGTTATTTTATAAATAGCTTTGAAATAAATAAAATATAATAAGTTATAGTGTAGTAACTATACAACAATTAAAGAATTTTTTATATACTTAATTCTATTTAAGAGACTAAAATTTATGACTGAAAACAACTAACTGTAGCTTATATAAAAACTCTTAGTGAGCAATAAACTATGTAAGGTTTAAAAAACTATTAAAAATTTGTATCTAACTCAAATATTCAAAGCAATTAGAAATACATTTAAATATAAACTTTATTTTTAAACAACACCTACAATAAACATGCAACCAAATAAGTTCAAATGGAATTATTTTAGTAGATCCCACTCTCCGATACACAATACACAACTAACTGCACAAGTAAATGTAATTGTTGAGTTTTTTCTTGAACTTCGTCAGTATATTCATGCATGCCTCACTAACCCTCGTTCTGATTGGTTCAAAATGTTGTGGTTGGGTGGTTTAACAGTTGACTTTCATATATGATCATTGTTGTCGGGCTCGACATTTTCAAACATTGAATGATGCATGTAAAGTAAAAGCATTTTCAAAACGGTAACCAAGTACTTAATATAAAAAAAAACTTGTCTAAAAATAATAACCATTAGTCTTAAAAACAGTATCTAAGTTAGCCTGTGTTTTACAAACGAGCATGAAATCTGAGAAATATTAAAACTAGCCTGAGTACGCCTTGATTAAAAATCCTAATTATCCTGAGTGCGGACCAACCCTGTTTTTCAAACCAGATACATACCTTTGCCTAATTCTTACTAATTTGAATTTTACACACTAAACATTTGGTTAGAAGCAGAAAAAACTTTTGGCTACAACTTAAAGTTAAAGTTAGTCCTTTAATAATAAACAAAGATAGAAAATCGAAATTAAACTAACTCACTTATTCTAGGCTGATACCATATTGTAAATTTAAATATCATACTGAAACTATGACAACGTTATTCTTAATAAATATTTCAAAACCAGATTTAATTGTTCAAATAACGTAAGAAACAAGACCATACTTCAGGGTTGCCACTCGTTTTTTCATAATTTTTTCCAGGTTTTCCAAATTCTTCCAGGTTTTTAAAAGTAAACATTTTTTGGTCTGTTTTTAGTTTTAAGTTAATTTATAAAAAATAAACTTTGTTAAAAAGTACAAAAATATTTTTAAAATGCTGTAAAGTTACTTTAATTGTGTTTTTTAATAAAAAAAATTTTTGTTGATGACAAAAAAATCTTATTTATATGATAGATTTTTTTCGTCAAAATTAAATTTTAGTACTGAAAATGTTAAATTTATTAAAAAATCCAGGTTTTTCCAGGTTTTTTGATCGAAATTCCAGGTTTTTTTTTAAATTCTCAAATTCCAGGTTTTTCAAGGTTATTTTTGCACAAACTGCAAATTCCAGGTTTTTCCAGGTTTCCAGTTAAAGTGGCAACCCTGATACTTATAGTACATTCAAGAAAAACAGGTAAAGAAAAACTAATAAGTCATTAATACATTGTCCACCTCAACCTAATATACTTATATTTATATCAGGGTCACTTTAGTTTGAATCACAACCTTATTTTAAAATGACAGCAGGAGTTTAAAAGCATGAATTAGTCAAACAAGTAACAAAGTAAAGGAATTTTTTAAAGTGATGTACACTAAAATTCAATTTTGTTATATTTTTCAGCTAAAATGCAAAGAACTTTAAATAATCATTGTCTTTTTTTTTCTTCTTTGAAGTAAAAAACTGAAAACTTTATTAAGTTTTACAATTACTTTTTGTTTCACAGGAAATTAAAAGTTTACTTTTCATTATAAAATCAAATCTTCAAATAGTTATAAATAAAGAATCAATTTTCAAAGCCAAGACTCAAGGATGTTAGTAAAATATATAACATAATTTCTATTTTTAATTATTATTATATAAGTTCTGTTGATAAAATTGTTCTCAACTCTTAAAAAGAGCATCAAAAAAATTAAAAACTTGTGTTGCATTTTCGAGTTAAAATGAGAAAATTATTAGTTTTTGAATAAGTACTTTTATCAGACTGACTTTTCTTGAAAGCAAAATGATTAACACGAGTGGTCTAAAAAATCAATTGGTAAAATCCAACTACGCAGGCTCATCTAGGGTTTTTGAAAATATCTGAAAAATAAACTGTTAAAGCCAGAAGATAAACAATATAAATAGTTAATCAGTAATACCTAAAATAAGAATATGATAACAAAAGGAATTAAGATCAAAAACAAAAAATACCTTTATCAAGAAAAAATGTTTTAATATCTTCAATGTAGACTGAGGAGTTAAGTAAAATATCAAAGTTTGCCTAAATTTAAAAAATCTTAAACATCATAGGATAGCCAGAGATTTCAGAATTTTCAATCTAACTTGAGAGTGTGATAACTCTGAGTAAAACTAAATCTTTAAACCCAAAACTACCAAGGTTTCTTCTGTTTAAAGCAAAAAGTTATTCCGAGTGACTAAAACTTAGCCTAAGTTAACCAAACTTGTTTTATTTTAATAGAAAGAAAAAAAGTAGTAGAATATATAACTAATCAAGGTTAGTAAACTTAAGTTGTTATTGGTAAATTGGTAAAAATACCTTCAGGAGTATACAAAAGAAATAATGTTTAATATTCATGTTGTCTAGAAAAGTTAACATAAAGTAAAAAATAAATGAAAGCATTAAACTTGAAATTAATTGAAACTGAAACTGTATTTTACAGAGAAACTTATTAGCTTGAAATCGTTGTTAAGGCTTTAAGATTTCCTGATTGAAAAAGAATTATAAGTGTGTATTAAAAATTTTTGTTTTGATTTCCAAAAATTTAGTTTCAGTTATAAGCATAATGCTTTAATTGTGAAAATATTACTGAGAAATATATAAAATTAAGCTTTTTAATTCTTTACTTATTCCATATGGTTTAATAAAAAAGATTTTGTAAAGGTATTTTTTTATTTGAATTATTAATTGTAATAATCATTAATAAAACAATTTAAATCTTAGCAAATAAATCATATGATTAAATTTAGTTATTTGAAGTAAAAACTGAAAATTAACACTTTCCATTTTTTTTTTTTGGTTTTAAGATTCAAGTTCATAATTGTTGCTTGATTACTGAAAAATTTTACCTCACACAAATTTATTCACATAAGCATTGAAAGTTTTAATATGTGGGCTTTGGATGTTGGTGGCCCAACATCTAAAGCCTCAGTTGGGTCAGGTTGACTTCCTGTGGGCAGATAGTCAACCTAACCTTTTTGTTCATACTTTTCTGCATGCGGGATGACCTTCTAACAGGCTTATGTTCAGGACCCGCTGCAGGCAGCTTATTATTAATACTATCTAATTTGGACAAAATAGCTATAAACTACTTAATACTACTCTAGCTACTTTAAATAAATCAGATAGACAGTTTTGAATGTTGAATCTTTTATATAAAACACAACAAGAAATACAAGCATATACAAAGTTATAAACTACTACTATAACACTTTAAAAACTGAAAGCTATTTAAATCTATATCATAAAACTTAAAACAATAAACTAAAAATTAAAAAAAGCCTTTAGTAAACAATAAACTGTAAAAGGTTTTTTAAAATATTAAACTGTTAACCTTGCTTAAAAGTTTAAACAATCAAATACCAGTTGAAATATTAACTTTAAAACAAAACAATTATTACGATAAGCATTCACAAAATAATCAAGATCAGTTGTTGCTTCCAGCTGCACACAAAACTAACTGACTGCTTACATATAAACTGCCTGTCCTGTTCTGATGTTTTGTTGCATCAATATTTAGTTTAAAACATTTCGTCATATGATTCTCATTGGCTCGTGCAATCAAGCGTATCTAACTCTAAATACTCTCTAAAACAATGGCAATGCAAGGAATTTTGCACTGTGATTACAAACCTTTAATTTCTATGCACATTTAAACAAGTTTAGTGCACCGCAAAAGTATTGTGAACCAGGGGCGTAGCGTGGGAAGGGACGCTGGCGCATGCGTGCCACCCAAAAAAAAAAGTAAAAAAAATGCAATATCTTTATCCTTTATTGCTTATTTTTACTGCTTAATTTGCCTTTTTTCAACTATGTTTTTCTAGTATTCGAAAAGTAAAACGAAATTTCTAATACCAATTAGTGACAAGTTAGGGAAATTACCCAGTATACTGATTCGGTGCGTAATTTCAAATGCGCACCGATGTTGATGAAAAACTCCATAAGGAAAAATTTTATAACTTTATTAACTTCATAAGAATTTAGACTCAAACAGTACGCAACTAGTTAGTGCACCGCATTAGTATAACCTTATGACAGATTTTTTTTAAGGAAAAATGCTAACATTTTGTTAACAAACCATAAAGCTAAACCTGTTTTATAGTGAAAATGATTTAAGAATAAACAAATTGTTGTAAAAATAGCAATATTCAACTGCTAATAAATAAAAATAAATTGATAATAAGAATGAAAAATATTAACAATATAATTTAAAAAAAAAACAAACAACTGAAAAAATAAAAAATAAAAAAAATAAATGATAAATAAACAGTTCATACTGTGATTACTGTTTTAATCTCACTATACAAAAAGTATTGTTTAAATAATCTAAACTTAAAATTGTTATTAAAAGTAGTTTATTTTTTTATCAAGATAACAAACAAATCAAACTTTGTTGTTCTACCAGCCATAAAGTTTAAAAAATAATCAATTTTTGTAGCAATTTATTTTAAAATTTCTTTAGTCACATCATGAATAAAATTATAGCAACTTGTAAAACAGAATTTTTACAACCAATTTATAGTCTAAAAGACATAATTGATTAATTTTAACTTTAAATTTATTTAGTTTTAAATCAAATTTTTAATGGTATTTGAAAAAAATTTTTATTACCAACTGTTTGTAGTATTTAAAAAATGCTATTCCCTAAAGATCTTAGAAAAACTGATTTTAAGATAAGTGAAAAGTTATATTTCTTGTGAATTTTTAAAAGCATTGAAAAAGTTGACCTTAAAAATTTTATATTTTAAACATTTTGTTTTGTATGAGAAACATTTAGTAAAATCTTTCCACACACTTAGGATAACTCAGGATTTTATGACATTTTGGAAAACTTTAGTATGACTCAGTAAAAATCAGGATAACTCAGAATGTTTTAAATATTTTTAATCTCAGGCTGACTAAGGATAGAACTGTTATTTTATTTACTCAGGGTAGATTTAGTGGTTTTAAAAGCTTTGTTATAAAGCCTAGTTTCTATTAGTTTAAAAACAATAAAAAAAATCTCTAAAATAATTTAAAATGCTTATGATGACACATGACATTTTTAACTAACTCAGGACAGTTATTTTGACTCAAAGAGTGGCAAGGCAATCCTTATATCTTTAAAGTTAATTGTATTTTGTTTTTTTTTTTATAAAACATGTTTTATAGTACTAAAGAAAAAATAAACGTTTGTTTTTATTAATTTTTAGATTATTGTTTAAACAAATATGCAAAGTAATATTTTATGGATTGTTGCTAGTCTAAAAATATGTCAGATAGGAAAATTATTTGAAGTTCAAAAGCTTGAAATGAAAAATAGCAGACCAACACCAGATATTGCTATTAATCAAGACTGCAGTTCAAGTGGTATGAAATTTTTATTTTTTATTTTGTTTATATTTCAGATTTTCTTCGTTTGTTAAGATTTACTTTTACAGTTTTATATTGTAATATAGGTAAAAATGTAGAAGTTAAAAAAAAACTAGCTCTTTAGATTTATTCTACAAAAAATTAAAAATCTAAAACTTTAAATTTTAATACTGAAGATTTAACATTTTTTTATAAAATATAAAGATAGTATTTTAAAATCTGCAACAAACTAAAAGTATGAGTTACTTTGAGTTTAATAAAATTCTTTTTTGTTGATATAAAATAGATATTGAAGATTATTTAGAAATTGCACAGAGAAAAATGTTTTGAGGTATTAATTGTTATACTTAGTTGACTATTTATTTGTAGTTTAGGGTCATAGGGGAGGGGGTAAGCCATGTTTTTTAGAAATTGATCTATTTTAAAGATTTTTTTTAAGCTTTGAGATGCTTTTTTTTGTTTTAAAAAATTCGAGTTATTTTTTGAGATATGACCAGTCAAAGTCGGGCCGCATAGTAGGTTACCTATGGGAAGGTAAAACTAAATCAGCGAAAAAAAGCTAGTTTGTTTAAAATCTATCTCCTCCTACATTTTTCAAGCAATCTTCTTCAAACTTTAAGAGTTTAATCTATATACAGTAACAAAAATATATTACTAGTGAATTAAAAAATTTGTAATAATTTTTTTTTTTTTTAATCTTTTTTATAAAATTTTTATTTATTTTAATTATCTAAATTCATAAGTAACGTATTTTTCTTGTAATGTAAGGAACATTTTCTAAAATTTGAAGAAGATTGCTTGAAAAATGAAGTAAGAAGTAGATTTTTAGTAGTTTTCTAAATTTCCGAGAAAATTGACCCTGAAAAATTTACGGCCCAAAAGTTTTAATTTAGGGGATTTTTTGAGAAGAAAATTTGCGCACCCCCTGATTAAAATACCACGCTACGCCACTGTTGTGAACCCCAAAAACAATTAATTATGAATATTTCTTTCTACTTTAGCAGAACAAGAAAGTATAATTTTATTAATAATTATAAGCTAGAAATGTTTTCTTCACAAAATTCGTTAAAACAACAATGCTACTTTTAAGTTTTATAAAAAAAAAATAGAAAAATAATGTTTCAGGAAAACTTTAAAATCACTATTTTAATTCATAATAAACATTTCTAACTTAAATTCAACTTAAATTTTGATACTTTTGTAAAATCTGTTGTAAGCAAATAGTTAAACTTTTAAACAGTTTGACTAAGTGACATTACAAACATATCTATGCTTTTTTTTCCAAAACGAAATAATAAACATCAAAAAGTTTATACTTTAGCAAAGTTTATAAAACTATACTTAAATACTTTAAAGTTCATCTTTGTTAAAAGTGAATTTTACAATTGCAGTCAAAAATTCAAGATTGTTTTTTTTATTATATAATTTTAAAATATAGAAAATATAAAACTATTTTAAGTTTAAATTTCACAGTATTTGGGCTTAAATATTTACATATGCATACTAAAACCTTTCGATTATCGAGTCCCACACCACTTCGATACCTTTTAACGTCCTTTCAAGTACCGAAAATTTTGATTTTCTGTCCTTGATTTCCAAAATTAAGAAGTCCTTGATTTTCAAACTTAAGTTGTTTTTTTCTTATAACTTACACGAAGTCTACTTACTTTAAGTGTTAAAATTAGACTGAACTAACAAAAGTACTACTTTTAACAAAACTGACATTTAAAAGTTAAACCTGCTCTTCTTGACTATTTATCAGGACTAAATAGCCACAACAAATTTGAGTCTTACTTTTCAATTATCAAAGTCTGTTATGTAAAATTTTTACTTTCGAGTAATTTAAATAAAAAATCACAAAATTAACAACAACTCAAGTTTCTAAAAACCAAAATACTTTTCTTTTTGATTATGTAGTTTAAACTTTTGCAACACAATACAAAATAAAGAAGTCCTGAAAAAATGTAAAACATCAAAACTGTCGATCACATTGTGATAGAAATGTAAGTAGAACATAAATAAAATTGTTAGATTAAACAGTTTAAATGAACAACGTCATTTATTAGCAATAATGCAGCCTGGTAAGGTTGTAGTTATACAAAAAATAAATAGGTGTGGACGCTAATCGAATCCATGTTTGATCAAAATAGAAATGTCCTTGTTCGAGTAATTAAAATGCGATTCTTCACACAAGTATTGCAATCATACTACACAGCAGGGTTTCAAAAATGCCAAATTTTACTATTTTTAATGAACACTGAAGACTCATATGTTTGTATGTTAAATTCAAACAGTCACGTTGCAGTGTTTTAACAAAAACAATGTAAACTATACGGCAAGTTTTCGTAGCAGTATACAAATTCAAACACTCAGGAGCAGGACATACTTGCCATAATAATGTTGCACTTGTTCTAGCTGTCAAACTAGACGTTATGTTTTGTTATTTTTTATTTAATCTCATGATTAAAACCTGTTGTTTTTTTTTAACATGAGTAAAGACAAAGACAAATACTAGGATGTATTAACAACAATATTTTGGTCGCCCAAAAACTATTAGACGCAATAAAATAACTTCAATTTGTAGCTAGTTCTTAAATGAAATAAATAGTTATTTAAAAAAAACAAAAATTTACTCAAGAAGCAGATACTATTAGTTTTCTCAGTAAAAGATAATGTATGAAAATAAAAGTAGAACAACGATAATTTACATATCTTTTATATCACCTTAATGTAACGTAGCTGTTACTTATTGCAATGACTTAACTTCTTAGTAAGTACTTTATATATTTTTCCTTTTAAAACTATGTTCAAATTAATAACATAAGAAATACTTTGATAATTAAACTTCAATTAAACTTTCGCAGTCATTCTATTAAAAGTTTTATATTATAAAAGACAGGTAATTTTTAAACAAATATAAAATACTTACCTAGTTTGATTTCACCAGTGTTTGTCTAATAGGTTTTGTGCACAGTTAGTAGAACTCAGTATTTTAATGTTTTGTACAATAATTGTCACATTGTTGAAATGTTGATAATTGTTTTATTTGTTTAAAAGTACTTTGATGCATATTTTTTTAACTATATTTGATAAATTTTAATTTTAAATAAGTAATATATTATGCTTAAACGAAGTATAAGTTAATTTGTTGTTGGATAAAAAAAAGTATTCAGTGCTGAGATCTATATAGTTTAAAATAAAAAATGCATATCTTGCACTTAGTAACATTGGGTTTTAACAAAAAAATAAGACTATAAACTTATGAAAAAACAGTCGCAATCAAGAAAAACTAATAATAAAATAATACAAATTGTACCATTAACATAATATTTTTAAATATGTAAAATATTACAAAAAATACTTCAAAAACTTGAAGTCAATTATAAACTATATTAATCATAAATACAGCGTTCACACTTAGTTACATAAAAAATTATAGGTTTGAAAAAACAAACCTTTATAAATTCCTGATTTTATTTGAATATCTGTACCTTTTAGAAACCAAGCAAAAATATGTATTTATTTACTTTTAAATATTAATTGCTAATCTAACCGATGTAAACTTTTGATATTTTGCTTTAAATATATTTTTATTATTCTATTTTGCTTAGGAGTGGCAAACAGGAAAATGACTTTCGATGCTACTTTAAATAACTCTCTTAGAGAAGTTTAAAAAAACTTTGTTTAAATTTACTGATGAAATTTTCAGCATTTATACTGTAATGTAATATTTTTCTAACACTTAGCTATAAGTTTTTTTAAATACTGAATAATTGTTAACTATAACAGTTGATGCACTACGGCAACCTTTCAATATTATATGTTTTTATCTGGAAACGCAGTTACTTAAATACTCATAAAATTTTAAAAATATATCTACGTTTTAACTTACTAACCTTTTTCGTTTGTGACTGACTGATTAGTCCTAGTAAGGACGAAACCGGCCTCATTCTACCGAAAGCTTGTGGTCTGATGATCGAATTGGTACGATCAAACCTTACGTCAACATAAAAACAAACATATTTATACTGAACAAATGTATAAAACACATCAAACATGACCTCATAGAAAATCGTATCCATTTTTTAAATGTTACAAAGCTGTTTTCCTTTTCACAGTATTTTAGTATTTGTAAAATGCCAAAAACGATTTTTTATTTTTATAAAGTGTTGTTTCTCGTTTATCGCTCAATCTCGAGACTAATTAGAACTAAACTGGATGTTTGGAAAGAAAATGATAACAATTTTTGAGTTGTCATAGATTCAGAACTTGAAGCATTTTAACAACTGCAGTTCAAGTGACTTGATTAATTATAATAATATTAGTTACATTTACATTTATTTTGTGATTGCGAACACTATAAATAATACGATTAGCATTAAGTACATAAGTAGTGAATTTATAACCTAAGATTTCTAAGAAAATAAAAACAGACTAAATACTAAAATAAGCGTATAAGTATAAATAAATAAAAACAATTTTTTAAACATACGGTAAAAAATAGAATATACCGGTATTTTAATAAATTCTGTCGGAATAATTCTTACACAACTGTCTTTGGTAATTCAGTGATTGTATCTGTTTTTTTTTAAGTATGTATATAAGTTATCAAAGTTAAAGTCAGAAAATAGAGTTTAGTCTATTTTGTGCAGATTTAGTCTTCACTAGTTAAAAAACTCATATACTCAGTTCTAATACTATTATGCTATTCTTTAACATATTTTATTAATTATTTTGAAATGAATCTCTTTACTTTATAGTTTGAACTTAATAACTAATGCCAAAAAAAAACTATAAGTTTTGCTATCTTTTATCAGCCTATAATCAAACTGCAAATAGCTATGTAAATATCTAAAATCGTTGAAAATATTTCATGCGGGTAACAGTTTAAAAAAATTCATCCAGAGAAAGCTTGTCTTCTAATGGTTGTAACCATATTAATAAGTTAATACCATATGTATTATAAAATTTGAGAGTTTTATAAATTAATAGTGCTAATTAATAGTCAATAATTTACGATAAGTTAAATTGAAGCTAAATATTTATTGAATTATATAACAAACAACAGTTTTATACAGCCGAAATATATTTTATATATTTCTCAAAAAAGCTCAAGTTGATTAAACATCTTTTACATAAGTTAAGAATTAAAGTTTTTTCATAAGTATTATAACGTAGTAATAATTAAGGTTTTGGTGCAGTAATTAAGTTTGAAAAACGCGCTTATTTTATTTTTGTTATTGGTATAAGAATTTGTGATTGAAAAAGTTTTTGGGCGCACTCGAGCTGTTTAAAACATTTATTTAATACAACTTTTCTATACTTAAAAAAAATAGTAGCAATCACTACAACTTTTTCAAAATGCACAATTTTTTAAACCAGTAACAAAACTAAAATCAGCGTATTTTTCTAACTTAGCTTATCGCACAAAAACCTTCATTAATACTACGTCACAATACTTATAAAAAATTGAAGAGCTTTTTTCCGGTGCATAACTTACTAAAAATATATAACAGAACACATTGCATTTTAAATTTATTTTAGTACTTTCAAATAGGACTTGTCAGAAATTGTTTCCTATTGAATTTGAATGAATATAAATTGAAATAAAATTATACTGCAGTTTAAAGTTTTAAGATATAAAATGACGTAATAATCAAAAGTTAAAATTAAATAAGAGCTAATGTTAAACAAATTTGGTATACTAATAAAACTCGGTAGAACTAAAACAATCTAAATAAAAAAGCGGAAAAAATGTTGAATTAAAACTATGCTTAAAAATAAAGTTAAACAAGAAACTAATTACGTTAAAATTACTAATATTAGGATTTAAAAAGTCTAGTTTGGTAAACAAACTTTTTCTGCTTGCATAAACTGGGCTTTAAAGATTGAATACATAAAGCTTCCAGAATATGCAATTGGAAAGAGTTCTCCGCTTTTACTAAGACTGAAAAGTTGTCCTTTTTATAATTTTTAACACACTCATGATTATCCAACAAATGTTGCCCAATCGCCGAGAAGTATTTTTTAGTTGGTTTCTCAGAACGGCCATCTCAGAAAAATGAATTCTAAATTTCTGTAAAACATCTTTAATAAACTATAGCTTTACTGAGGAATGTATGATATGGAAATATCTCATATACGAAACGGTTGTATAAAACTGCGGTTAGTTATATAGTTAAGTAAACAATATTTATATATTTATACCGATATAGATACCTTTTTAATTTTAAACTATTCTGTTTAGACTGTTACATTATATTTTTTTAGACAACACCAATGTACTGAACAATTTATCCATTTTCTTGAGTATATAAAACAATTATGTTATTTTTTTTTATTGCATAAAAAGCGCAAAACTATGTTACAATAAACTAAAATAAGTATTGACATTGACGCCAAAAAATTACATATTACATATTTTCAAGACAATTCAATTTTTTAGAAAATATCAGTTTTTACTGGAATAAAAACCAACCAAAAGCACTAAAAATTAGAACAAATTATGAAACACTAATTTAAACAACAAACAGAGTAAGTTATTTTATTTCAAATGCATGTGTTAACCCCTTTCCGCTTGTGAATAGAACAAAAAGTAAGGATTTAGAATCTCATCACCAAACCGCTTCAGTTGTTCGACTTGACTGCCATCAATCACGTAAATAGTCATGTCGTTGAACAAATACCACTGATTTCCAATTTTACAACTCGCCATGTAGTGGCCAGAGTTCGAACTTTCTCCAATGTGATAACAAACCGCGTACAAATTGTATTCCGTTTCTGTACCTGATTCAAAGTATTCATTCAACTTGAAACTGAGAGGGAAGCTGACCTCTAATTTGTTTAAAATTTTGTTGCTATACAACAGTTGGAAGACTAACACCGGTGGAAAACCAATTACTTTTGTAGTTTCAAAAGCTTTATCACAACAGCTATTCTTCTTTATTCCTTGACAATATAAGTCAATTTCTTTATCTTTTTCGAAGTCTTTCACAAGTTCTTTCAGACTAATGTGACTACAATTTAAAGAAAAACCGAGCCGAAGATGGTCATAGTCTTTTATAACCCGGTCTCTCGGTCTTGGATTTTCACAGTTTTCGTCAAATATGTAGCCAGAGTCAACTCTACATTTAAACAGGTTTTTTGCTTCATCACCTAAACTGTCGCGTAGTGTCATCAAAAACTGGTCCGCATCTTGTTGCTCACTATTATTAAAGTTTTGATACTCTCTTTTTAGTGCTTCAATTAAATCACCTGGATCAATTATTTCCTTGTCACTTTTCATTTCTTTAACTAAATCAGCGAAATGTTTAGCTAAGCTGCCATCTTGCAAATCAACCTTATTTTGTTCAAAACAGTCAACTAACTCCACCGTGTTAAGCATGCATTGGAGCATGACGTTTACGTAGCAGGTGTTGGTATAATAACACAATCCGCACACACCCCGTACTTTAGTGGTTAGTTTTCCTTAAACCTTGCATGTTTCCAGTGTTCCGCTCATTAGTTCGCGAAATTTTTGACTGACGAGAAATATCATCAACATTATACCTTACTGGACGTTTTTTCGCATTAGCGTTTCCACGAGAAGAGCCTCGTCGTTTCGCCTGTGTAGCAGGTGTATTTGGACGGGTTCTTCCAGTACCTTCAATCTCAATACCAATGTTTTCATAATCATCAGACGCTACAGCTGTATTAGGACTGAACAGAAGTTCTTCAATAGCACAGACAACGTCATAGTTGCCATTAGACTCTGCAAACGAGCACAATTTCCTAATTGCTTTATTCAGATTGTTTTCGTTTTCTTTTTTTGGTTTTTTCGCTATCATCTCGTAGGTTCTACTTCTATTCTTTAACTTGTACTTGAGTTTTAAGTCTTTAGCCCGTCCTAAAAGCTCAAATATTGCAGAAGCTAGGCTGTTTTGACTTTTGCAAAACAGATTGAATTGCTCAATGACATTTCCTGGAGCGCAACCAAAGATAACACCGTTGTTGACTAACTTTATTTCTTTTAACAAAGCTGCTTGTTGGGTGGTTTTTGGGTTCTTACTTGGGTATGAACTCTTTGTCATTACTTTAAATTTTCACAAATACCTGATTGAAATAAATTAAAGTTCAAATTTTTTTAAACTGAATGAATTAAACTTCAACAAACGTTAGTTTTAAGGCACAAGTTGATACTTTTTTAAATGTAATCGACAAAACAATGCTCAGAATGTGACAGAAAACTTGCAGAATAAATACAATTAGTTTTTACATTATGTATGAATTAAACGTATCAAATCACTTTAAAATTTTTCATTAGTTCGCAGCGATAGACAAAGAAACGCAGTATATTTTGCAACCAGCGATATTAAATAGGTAAAAGGTTTAAAGTTTTAATTAAACAGCTGTACAAATATAATAGTTCTTAATTTACTTCAAAAACGTAGATAGTTGATAAAAAGTTATTTTTCTATTCTGAATCATTAATTGCTTTTAGCTACGTAAAGATTCTACACTTTTCTTTTAGTAGTACCTTCAACTTTTTTTTGATTTTAAACTACTTTATGTAACTTAGAGAATTATACCTACTACAGAAAACAAATATTATTAAACAAAAAAAAAGGTGTTACCCAATTTAAAAAAGGTTTAGCCACGCCCCTGCTTTAAACCTACACACGTGCATGTAAAGTGTTTTTTATTACGAAAAAAATTGGCGCTAGTTTGTTTTTAAACTTTGAATAATCCAAGGAACTGCCACACAAGAGTACGCCACCAAATTTGTTGCAACTCGGCACGTTTCTGCTGAGCATTCGTCTTTTTCGACGTCATAACAAGCCACGTTGTCTGGCAGGCCGCGACGAAACACTCGGACCGTGTTTCCGAACGCGACGGCGTCAACCACGGGCGTGCAACTCATCGGCTGCGATTTGTGGACGACAAACTTCCTGCAAACGTTGTCGAAAACTTCAAAGCTCTCCATTTCGACAACAAACAGCTTGTTTCTCACCACCACCAGTCCGGGTCCGCGTTTGCCGGTGACCATTTGCGGCATTGGCGACCACTTGTCGGCAACAGCGTCGTACGATTCAACTGTCCTCATGCTTTTCATGCTGCCGTCATCACCGCCCGCCACCACGATTCCTCCGTTGAAAGCCGCGCAAGCCGCGGCCGACCTTTGCCGGCTCATGGAGGCGACTTCTTTCCACTTGTGGCGTTTCGCGCCGAACCGCAAGCACGAACCGGTGTGAGTCGACGGGCGCGGAGGTGCGCGGTAGTAGCCTCCAAAAACAAAAACGTTGTCGCGAAGAGCGCAAGCGCAAAAAAGCGCGCGGTGGTCGTGCGTGTTGGCCACCGTCTTCCAGCTGTTGGCGGCCGGCGAGTACTTTTCCACCGTTCCCTTTTTGCTTCCGCCCTTGTAAAAGTTGCCCTCGTTGCCGCCGATCGCAAAAACTTGGTCGCCCACGCAAACCGCGCGAAAAAAGCTCCTCGCCTCGTTCATGGGCGGAAGGGCGGCCTCGCGGCTGTTCGAACCTTCAACCGAGCTCACCTCGTTTTTACGTTTGCCGTCTTTGCGCCCTCCGCACACCAGCACGTTCGGCTCGCAGTTGTAAAAAAACGCGTGTTCAGTGTTCAGATTTTTGCCAAGGAGCTCTCGCATCGCCTCTTTGAACACCGGCACGCCTCGACCGGTTTTGAAGAACAACGAGGACTCGCGGAGGAGACGCGCCAAACCTTCATCCGACAGCGAACGGAGCGCTTTCAGCAGAACGCTCCTTGCAAACTTGCGCCGCTCCTCTCCTCTGTGATCTATCCATCTTTCGGCCGCGTTGAAAACTTGAAGCTGTGAAGCGGAACCGTGAAAACTCGCGAGCACTTTCGAGACGTTGAAGTGGCTCAGCTCTAAAAAGTCGCCGTCGTCAACCACTGCAGTCAACCGACGTTGCATGAAACTGAGAGCGGCTTTGGAGAGAAATTTTAAATTGAATATTGCGGACAAGTGGTAGAAAGCGCTGACGTTCCTAGTGTTTATTCTGTCCTTGCAAAGTTCGTACAGTATAATATTTTCTGCTCTCAAACGCTTGTTGTCGGCTGCCATCGGAAGCAAACGATTGAGACATGCCAAAACTGCTTCGGTTAAAAGTTTTGACAATATGTAAATTGCTGAACAATTTGAAATGTCGTTTTCGTTTTCATTCAAGCATTCTGCCGTTTCCTCGTTGTTCAGCAGAATCTTGTCAACTCTCATGCTGCATATGAAAAGTTGTTTGTCCATTGTCGTGATATCTGTGAGGTGTTTTGTCTGGCTTTAGAACTTTTTGATTAAATTACTTGGAAATAATATAAAGTTTGATTTTTTACGGGTTTATACTAACTTATTGTTTTTATAGTTTTTTTTTTACTTCAAAAAAGCTCGTATAGTTAGTTTTATAGTTTAATAAACTTACCTTAGTTAGTATTCTGTATTTAAAAATTTTTAGTTTTTTGAAAAATTAAAACTTTGTTAAACTAGTGATGATGGAATAGTTTTAAAACAGTGGTAAATTGAAGGATGCCTCAAAAAAAACTTATTTTCAAAAACTATTTTATTTGTTTGCAATTGATTAGTTTTGTTAACAAAAAAAAAGGTTCACACGTGTTTCAAACTAAAAAACAATAGCAAATATTTTTTTTTTTGATAGTTTTTCTGTCGAAACCAATTTGTAGTAATAATTTAGTCTTAAAAATGCAGTTTTAGATGCTTAGACTGTATACAAATCGAGTTTTTAAAAAAAAATAACTTACAAAGATAACCAAAAACTTAACTTATGGCTTTAAGCATAATATGTTTATTACACTATTTTTATTCAGTAGATTCGTGAATAAATAGTATACGAGATGCGCTGAAAAGTTTTGAATTCATTCATAAATTTACCAAGTAAGAAAAAAACTATTCAAATAGCTAAACTTAGAGTTTTTCTGTTTCATAATTTGTACAATTAATTTTAATTAGATTGTAACATCTCTTTAATTTAATTAAACCTAATATAAAAAGTGTCATTTTATTTTAGTTAGTTATTTACAACTACAATAAAGTTGATTAAGACTTGAATTTGATATCTAGTAACTAATATTCTCTTCTAAAATTAAAATAATTTTGTATTATAATATATATGTACTACGTATAATACATATGTACTATAATATTTGTAATATAACAAAATTGTAAATACAATTTTAGGAATGTACGATCAGTTATTTTAAATATTATTAACATTATTATTATTACTATTATTAAATTGTATATTGTGCAATATTCGACTCAGGAATCAAAACCTGAGCCACTTAAACAGGACACACAAGAAGAAAAAAAAGTAAAGTACGTTTGTAATTAACAAAAAAAACATAAACAAAACATTAAACAAATCAAAAATATAAAGAGCTTGTTAATGAGTTTAAACTTACTTGCCTGATATAAAAGGCGATAACTTAGTTCATGCAAACACATATGTACAAAATCAATAAGATAAATTTGTAGTCTGTTAGGGGAGGGAGCGTATGGAATTAAAAATAATTAACATTACTAATAGAAAAATTAATAAATCAGTATTTATTTGGGTGTGATATATATTATAAAAATTTATTTATTTTTTTTACTGTTCTTAAAGGAAAGTTATTGAATTTTACTAATATTTGTAGTATTTGATTGAATAAGTTTAGTTCTAAATGAAAATGTTCCCTCATACTGTGGTAACTTATTTTACATAGTCTTTGCTCTGTGAAACAATGTACCTTGCCACTGACTTTTGATAAATTATATATACATTTTACTTTTCTTTTATTTCCATTAACTTACATATATTATGGAAAAAATTTAAAAATTAACTGAAAAAAACATTTACCTGCCATTAACAATTTTATAAAGAGTAAAAATAAATCAAATTCTCATCAAATATGTTCTAGATATTTCCATCTAAGTGTAGCCAATCTGTTAGTATGATGTGTTAGATACATTACAACGATTACAAACAAAACAAGTAAAATTTCTTTCCGCAGACTCAATTTCATTGCTAAATATTTTATTTAATTATTTTTTTTAATTGGGGTGACCAAATTTGGGTCCTGTATTCATACTTAGGAAAAACGTAAACTTAAACGAGTTTTATCAGAATAGTAACTGAATTACTTTTAAAACCTTTTAAAATTTGTTAGGATGAAACTAATGCAACTTTATATAGATAGTTTATTTGTTCATTCCATTTCAAATTTTCAGAGATATATACTCCTAAACCTTTAAAAACTTTAACAGTCGATATCTTAGTGTTATTGATTAGTAGGTGAATCGGGTCAAACGGTTTGTTTTCATTAATTGTTAAAGCTTTAAATTTCTTTAGGTTTAAATAAAAGTTTCTTTTTTTTAGCTATTTGTAGATTTTATCTAGAGTATATTATAAAGTAATATTTGATTGACAAAAAGTTTTAGTATCATCTGCAAATAAACCCATACAACTTTTAGTGTAAATGTTTGAGTTAATTTAAATTAAAAAGAAAAAGGGGACAGTAGTGTATTAAATTTGTTTTAAACACTATAACTTTTTTTTTTCTTACTAAAACACATAAGCAATTTATGTAATTAGAAGCTACCTAGTTCTTTAAACAATCATTTAAAGAGATAACTAACTGTGTTTTTAAATATGCGTATGTCAAATGTATATTTGTACCAGCAGTTTCACACATTTAATCTAAAATTATTTAAAGTTTTCTTCACTTTATGAGGATATATAACACGGAAACGAGTTACACTCGAACGAAGCGTCACTTTTGTACTAGGACATTTTTGCACGAGGGGACACTTTTTCACGGAAGGTCACTTGTGCACGGCGTAACTTTTGCAAAATTCACACATTTAAAGAGTTACGCACCCGCGTAAAGTGCGCACCCGCATTAGTTACGCACTAAAACTCGAACTAACAAAACAGATTTTTCTTTATTTACTTTACGCGGGTGCGTACTTTACGTAGCTACCAGTGGCGTAGCGTGATATTTTTGTCAGGGGGTGCGCAAATTTTTATCTCAAAAAATCTTCAAATTAAAACTTTTAGGCCGCAAATTTTTCGGGGTCAATTTTCTCGGAAATTTAAAAAATTACTAAAAATCTATCTCCTGCTTTATTTTTCAAGTAATCTTCTTCAAATTTTTGAAAATGTTCCTTAGATTACAAAAAAAAAATTACTTATGAACTTAGATAATTAAAATAAATAAAAATTTTAAAAAAGTATTTAAAAAAAAAAGTCTTTATTTTTTCAAAAAAAAAATTTTTACTACAAATTTTTAAATTCACAAGTAATGTTTTTTTATTATTGTATAAAGATTAAACTGTTTAAGTTTAAAGAAGATTGCTTGAAAAATATATTAGGAAATAGATTTTAAACAAACTAGCCTTTTTTTGCTGTTTTAGTTTTCCCTTCCCATAGGGAACCTATTATGCGGCCCGACTTTGACTGGTCATATCTCAAAAAATAGTTCGAATTTTTTAAAACAACAAAAGCATCTTAAAGCTTTAAAAAAAATTTATAAAATAAGATCAACTTCTAAAAAACACGGCTTGACCCCCCTCCCCCTATGGCCTTAAACTACAAATAAATAGTCAACTAAGTATAACAATTAATACTTCAAAACATTTTTCTCTGTGCAATTTCTAAATAATGTTCAATATCTATTTTATAACAGCAAAAAAGAATTGTATTAAACTCAAAATAGCTAATACTTTTAGTTTGTTGCAGCTTTTAATATACTATTTAATCTTATATATAAAAATGTTAAATCTTCAGTATTAAAATTGAAAGTTTTAATTTTTTTTATTTTTTGTAGAAGAAATCTAAAGCTCTAGTTTATTTTTTAATTTCTACATTTTTACCTATATTACAATATAAAACTGTAAAAATAAATCTTAACAAATGAAGAAAATTTATAATATAAAAAAAATTAAAAATAAAAATTTCATACCACTTGAACTGCAGTCTTGAGTAATAGCAATATCTGATGTTGGTCTGCTATTTTTCAATTCAAGCTTTTGAACTTCAGATAATTTTACTATCTGACATATTTTTAGACTTGCAACATTCCATACAATATCACTTTGCAAATTTTTTTAAATAATATACTAACAATTAATAAAAACAAGTGTTTACTTTTTCTTTAGTATAATAAAACATATTTTACAAAAAATACAAAAAACAATTAAATAGAAGATATCAGGATTGCCTTGCCACTCTTTCAGTCAAAATAACTGTCCTGAGTTAGTTTTTTATGTCATGTGTCATCATAAGCATTTTAAATTCTTTTATAGAAAATTTTTATTGTTTTTAAACTTCTAGAAACTAGGCAATTTAACAAAGCTTTTAAAACCAATAAATCTACCCTGAGTTAAAAAAAACAAATCTATCCTTAGTCAGCCTGAGCTTAAAAATACTTAAAACATTCTGAGTTATCCTGATTTTTACTCAGACATACTAAAGTTTTTCAAAACTTCATAAAATCCTGAGTGTGTGGAAAGATTTTTCTAAATGTTTTTGATACAAAACAAAATGTTTAAAAGATAAATTTTTTAAGGTCAATTTTTTCAATGCTTTAAAAATTCACAACATATATAACTTTTCATTATCTTAAAATGAGTTTTTCTAAGATCTTTAGGAAATAGCATTTTTTAAATACTACAAACAGTTGGTAGAAAGAATTTTTTTTTTAATACCATTTAAAATTTGATTTAAAACTAAATAAATTTAAATTCAAAATTAATCTGTTATGTCTTTTAGACTAAAAATTGATTGTAAAAATTATTTTGTTTTACAAGTTGCTATAAATTATTTCATGATGTGACTACAGAAATTTTAAAATAACTTGCTAAAAAAATTGTTTAATTTTTAAACTTTATGGCTGATAGAATAACAAAGTTTGATTTGTTTCTTACCTTAATAAAAAAAGAAACTACTTTTAATAAAAATTTTAAGTTTAAATAATTTAAACAATACTTTTTGTATAGTAAGATTAAAACTGTAATCACAGTATGAACTGTTTGTTTATTATTTATTTTAATTTATTATTTTATTTTTTTCTATTTTTTGTTATTTTCTTTTAAATTATGTTGTTATTTTTTTTATTCTTATTATCAATTTATTTTTATTTATTAGCAGTTGTTTATTGCTATCTTGAATACAATTTGTTTATTCTTGAATCTTTATCACTATAAAATAGGTTTAGCTTCATGGTTTGTTAACAAAATGTTAGCATTTGTCCTTGTAAAAAAATCTTTCATAAGGTTATACTACTGCGGTGCACTAACTAGTTGCGTACTGTTTGAGTCGAAATTCTTATGAAGTTAATGAAGTTATAAAATGTTTCCTTATGGAGTTTTTCATCAACATCGGTGCGCATTTGCAATTACGCACCGAATCAGTATACTGGGTAATTTCCCTAACTTGTCACTAATTGTTATTCAAAATTTCGTTTCACTTTTGAAATACTAAAAGAACATAGTTAGTTATAGAATAAAAATAAACAATAAAGGATAAAGATATTGCATTTTTTTTTGCTTCTTTTTTTTTGGTGGCACGCACGCGCCAGCGTCCCTCCCCACGCTACGCCCCTGGTAGCTACCTCACGCAGAAGTGTAATTTTTCAGGTGCGTACTTCTTTAAGTGCGTACTTTGTGCAAACGTGACGCCGTGCAAAAGTGTCCTTGTGCAAAAGTGACACCCACCCATATAACACAGTTCTTTCTACTTGTCGTTTTTCTCTTAATCATTCAAAGTTTTGAAGAAATAACAAAATTGATATGTTTTAATTAAACTTTATACAAACACGTTTTATTTTTAAAATTGTGGTATTTTCAGTTTACCCAACTATGTGTTATTTAGAAGCACGTATTTTTATTCAAACTATTTTTTACAAAATTTAACACATAAAACTTTCTTTAAAAGTGTTATTACTACATAAAATATTCTGTTTTAATAAATTACAATAATTTGTTATCTCAATCTTCACTAATAATGTTCTAACCCAATTGTTATAAATATTTTTTTAATTTTCAGCTTATTTGGTTAGTCAGTTTAAATAAAGCTCATGTATTTGATTTTCCGTATTTTCAGTTTTACTAATAAAAAATTAAACAAAATCTTACTTGTTTTATAAAGCCTGTTGAGAATTTGAATATTTCTCTCGGGCACATTATTTTTTGCATTTTCTTTGGAAAAATTCACAAACTTTTCTCTGCATATATTTGGTTGTTCGAACATAGTTAATTTAAAAAGCTGAAATATATATTGTATATTTATAACACTAGATATTTTTAGTTATTTAAATAAAGAAACTTGTATGGTTATAGTAATATTCACACCAACGCTATTAGCCATAACCGAATACGAACTTAGTTTTTTCTTAATGTTACTGAGGGCTATTTTACACAAACTAGGCGTGATGAGTAGGTGTGTTCTTTTGAAAAGAACATAAAGGTCTTATACAACAACTCTATCTCATAATAATCATTTCCTCAGATACTTGCGTCCTGGTTGAATAACTACGTTTGATATATAAAAACTAAACAACTTTTACTTAAAATCTTATAGCTAATTGTTAATAGTGGACTACAACACAATATGAATGCTGAAAACTTTCATTGGTGAATTTTATTTTAAACTTCTCTAAGATAGTTTTCTCTATGATATTTAACAGTTTAACTTTACTATTGTAATTTTTTTCTTTGTTGTTCAGTTATTTTCTCTTTTAATTGTTAAAAGAAGACATGTTATTCAATTTTAGAAATAGAGCAACAAATCATATTTGTATATGTTGTTTCTACATGATTGTTATGTTCTGGATAAAGGAAAATGTTGTTAAAAAACCTAAAGACAGTAAAAATTTTTTTTTTTACTAATTTGTTTTAATACAGTGGTTTGAAATATAAAAACTGAAAAGGAAAATATTTTTGCAACTATTTAAATTTACATATAATTTACAAAAATAAATGCAAATTTTATGAAACTAAAATTCATTTAGAATCAGCGAAACTTATGAGTTCATTTTTCTTTTTAACTATTACTATAAAATAACTATTTTGATTTTTTTTATTAATTTTGTTTAAAAATACTTAATTTATTGATTACTTCTAAAATGTTTAATTATTACAAAAGTATTTATAAAAATTTAGACTTAAATATTTTGAATTTCATTATACGTCTTAACTATACTAGCTAATTATTTAAAACAATTTGTAGTATTTGTTTATTTTTGACATCCGTTTGTTTAACTAATAATAAAAACACCAGAAAACCATCTGAAACATTCATAATAAAAATGTTATCTTTATGTAAAAGTCAATAAAAAGATGAAGATTTCAAATATTATGTTTGAGCAAAAAAATTTCAAAGCCTTAATAAATAATATATATATGTTAGTTTTAAAAACATTGGTATGGTTTATTTGTAGAAATTAAACAAAATAGTTTTAGGTTTTAGACTTTACCAACGAGAAGTTTAGGTTATTAATAAGGTTACTAAAAAAAAACGATTTCTTCCAAATACACAATCATGCATCGATAAACCAGAAATATAAATTATATTTAATTAAAAAACTTTTAATAAAGCACAATAAAAATTAAAAGCAAAAACTATACGGTAGCAACAAAACTACTTTAATTGTTGACTATTGATGACCGGTTACTCCGTTATTTTTACTATGGTTTTGGTAATCTGACACAAGAAAATCTGTAAACATCCTGGGTTGCCTCGCAATCTTTTTCCGACCACACGTCATTTTCTACGTCATAAAGAATAACGGATGCGTCTCTAGAGCAGAAAAAAACAACCTTGCTTCCAAATGAAGTGACGCCACATCTGTTAACAAATAACAAAAGATCCCCTGGCGGCCTGCGCAACAAAACGAATTTCCCGCAAAAAGAGTCGAAAACTTCGACACTATTTAACAGCAGACCGCCAAACACGAACAATTTGTTCTTGTGGGCGACCGATTTGTTGAACACCCTTCGTTCGGCCATGTTGGGCATATTTGTCCATGTATCAGCAATGTGATCGTACGCCTCGACACTGTTTAATCTTCCTTCGTTGTTGTTAAAACCACCAGTGACGAAGACTCTTCCTTCGAACACGGCGCACGACGCGCTATCCCTCGCCGAGTTCATTCTGGCAACTTCCCTCCAAGTTGAGTTCGCCGTGTTAAACTCGAGACAGTTTCTAATTGTGTTTCTAGAACAGTAGCGTCCTCCAATGCAATATATTTTATCAATAAACGAACACGCACAAAATTTAACACGATCGTCATACATTTTACTCACAACGCTCCAAGTGTCAGTTGCAGGTGAGTATCTTTCAACGGGTGTCACCGGGTCCCATACCTTTTTGTACTTGTCATAGTGGTCGTAGTCGCCACCTAGCGCGTAAATTTCACCGTTGATGCAAAAAACATCGTGATTTAATCGCGCATGATTGATTTTAGACAAGTTGCTTACTTTGGAAAGATTGTTAGCGTCAACAGTAAAGCAATCTTTGAGAATTTTATATTTACCTTGAAAATATCTTCGACCGCCGACAACAACAATGCTAAAACTGTCTTGGCTACAGTGCCTGCTGTTAGACAAAGCCTTGCTAGATTTAGACTCTGTCTTGTTTATTATAGTTTTCTTTATTACTTCAAAACACTCGAAGTCCTTGACTATCCACATATTCTTGTCTACCACACTGTTTAAAGCAGGAACTGTTAGCAATGAAAGTCGAACTTTTTGCAGGAGATACTTCGCATGTTTACTTCGCTCAATACTTTTATGATTCAACCAGGCATTCATTGCATTGAATACTTGCAGCTCCGAATCAATCAGTAACTCAGAACTGTTTAATATTGCAGCTACAGACTTAAAATCTAACTCAAGAAAGTCTTCTAAATCAGCAACACTTGTAAACCAACGTTCAATGAGGCGTAAAGAAGTTTTGAAAATTTCTTGGAGACTAAAAAGTTTTGAGATGGAAAGCCACTTTAGAGTATTTAAAACTGAAACTTTTATTTTTACTTGTTTGCTAATTTGGTTTGCTGTTCTTTCATTCAACAAAACTTTGCTAACTTTTAAAAGTTTTATACTGTTTTCTTTGTTAGCTTTTTTTTTCTGAGAAAATTTTGACAATTATTACTACTAATTTTCAGCACTTAATGCTTTAAAAGTATTAAAAATAATTAAACAATCATTTACATTAATATTTATTTTAAGTAGTTAAAGTTATAGTTAATCAACCACCATTATTATACTAGTTTATTGATATATAAATAATATATATAAATTAAACTAAGAAGTATTTAGTAAAACTTGTAAAACTTTCATAAGCACAATAAAATTCAATCATTAACTTTATTACATATTTTTTTTTAGTTATAAAATATAGATATTTTCAAAGGTAGTTGAATTATTTTATTTTAATTGATAAAATAACTATAAATCTTTATCATTAAAATCTATATCATTTAAAAAATAATTATTAAAAATTTAGAGTAAACTAGCGCGACGAACTGATAGTGATTTATTTATTATTTAGTTTCGGTTGGTAGTAAAACTACAAAAATCTTGAACATAACTACAACAGAACTTATATCAGATAAAAACTTTAAAGTTTATCAGTGCATTTTCTAATCATTTATCAATTAAATTGTATTATTTTAAAAACACAATTGTAACTCTGCGATATGTAAAGTAATAATTTTTGTGATACATTTTTAATTCTGTGTAAAAAACTAGATTTTAATGATACTTTTATTTTATATTATGTACAATATTAATTTTTTATTATATTTCTTGTTTTAGGTAAATATTAATTTTTACTTTTTTTTTTAATCGACCCCTAACGGCTGGTTACTCAGACTTTAGAGATTTGGTTTTTTATTAAAATCAATTTTTCAATTTACAAACAAAAAATAATATTTGAGATCATCATAATACTAATTTTTCACAAAAAAATATTTTAAAATCTTAATAGAAGGTTTTTATTAAAACTTTTAAATGCAATTTTGCTTTAAACCTTTAAATTAAGAAATATCTATCTTCAGTAATAAACACATACATTCAAAGAGTAACTGTAATTATTTATTTTGTTTGTTAAACCACTAACACTTTATAACTTAGTATTTTGGAGAAATTTTTTTAGGTTTATACAGTTTTTTAGTTAGTTTTACTGTAATTGTAAGGTTGAACATTAATGGCAATTAGTTAATAACTTTATGATCTATATCTATATCTAGTTATCTAGTTAATAACTTATCTATCTATATCTATCTAACTCTATCTCTAGATATCTAATTTTATATCTAATTTATAAATTAATTTAATAATATAATAACTTGATTTTAAATGTAAAAAAATAACAATTTTTTTTTCGAGCTTTACCTACAGCGTAGATGCATATTTATTTCTTAAACAAATTGATTATTTTAGCTCAAGCCTAAAGGTAAAAAAAATCAACTTTTTTGTCCTCAGTTTGCAACAAATTAGAGGAATTTAGAGCAACTACAACAGCTAGGTTTTAAAATTATTTTCTAATTATTTTAACATTTACCTTAAGTCAATCATTATGTTTGTTTCAAAAATGATGTTTTAATTTCTACACTTTTGAATGTAGTTGAATTGCTATTATACTTTAGTCTTATAATTTAATTAATTTCATTTAAGATAAAAAACCCATCTAGATCCACCACACCAACTTTCTGCCTGGTATTTTCTTTGCACAGATCAAGAAAACCAAGCTTTTTATTTTTTGCAAAAAACTTCTCATCAGTTGTTGATGAAACTAGTTTTTGTTTCACTATACTTTTGCTCATATTTTTATTTTAAAGTCTGCAATATTAAATACTGTTTAGCATAAAATAACTTTATGGTATTGGTTGCGTACACTCAATATATTAATAATACTTACCATAGTTTAATTCAACCTTTTTTTAACTATTATCTTATAAATAATAAATGCTACTTTGGCCTACTTTAAATAAATCAGACAGACAGTTTGAATAATGTATCTATTACAGAAAACAACCACAAAACAATATACAAATACCCATTTTAAAATTTAAGTTATTATATAAATAGCCTGGAAACAAATAAAATTTAATAAGTTTTAGTGTAGTAAACTATAAAATAATTAAAGAATTTTTATATATTTAAATCTATTTAATAGACTAAAGTTTAAGACTGAAAACAACTAACTATAGCTTATATAAAAACTGTTAGTGAGGAATAAACTATGTAAGTCTTAAAAAACTATTATATATTTTTATCTAACTCAAATATTTAAAGCAATTAGAAATACAATTTAATACAAACTTTACTTTTAAACAACACCAACAATAAACATGCAACCAAATAGGTTCAAATGGAACTATTTTAGTAGATCCCACTCTCAGCCACACAATACACAACTAATTGCACAAGTGTATGTAGTTGTTGAGTTTTTTTTGGAACTTCGTCAGTATATTCATGCCTCACTAACCCTCGTTTTGATTGGCTCATTAGGTTATAGTTTGGTTGTTTAAAAGTTGACTTCCATATATAGTCATTGTTGTTTGACTCTACATACTCAAACAATGAATAGTTCAAGTAAATTAAAAGCATTTTCAAAACGGTAACCAAGTACTTAATAAAAAAAAACTTGGGTAAAATAACAACCATTAGTCTTAGGAACAGTATCTAAGCTGACCTGTGTTTTACAAACAAGCATGAATTCTGAAAAATATAGCCTGAGTACGCCTTAATTAAAAATCCTAATTATCCTGAGTGCGGACCAACCCTGTTTTTCAAACCAATTACATGCCTTTGCCTAATTCTTTCTAGCTTGAATTTCACACACTAAACATTTGGTTAGAAGCAGAAAAAATTTTGGCTAAAACTTAAAGTTAAAGTTAGTCCTTTAATAATAATCAACGATAGGATATAGAAATTAAGCTAACACACCTATTCTAGGCTGATACCATACAGTAAATTTAAATATCATACTATACCTATGACAACGTTATTCTAAATAAATATTTCAGACTTAATTACTTAAATAACGTGAGAAACAAGACCATACTTATAGTACATTCAAGAAAAACAAGTTAAAAAAATTAATAAGTCATTAATGAACTTTCCACGTCAACCTAATGTACTTTTATTTATATCAGGGTCACTTTAGTTTGAGTCACAACCTTATTTTTAAATAGCATAAATCAGTCAAAACAAGTAACAAAGTAAAGGAGTATTTGAAAGTGATAATCACTAAAATTCAATTTTGTTATAATTTTCAGCTATAATGTAAAAGCAAAGAACTTTAAAATGTCATTATCTTTTTTTTCCTTCTTTGAAGTAAAGAAGTAACAACATTATTTAGTTTTACAATTACTTTTTGTCTCACAGGAAACTAAAACTTTACTTGTCATCATGAGATTAAATCTTCAAGTAGTTCTAAACAAAGAATCAATTTTCAATGCCAAGGGTGTTAGTAAAATATATAGTAAAAAATTGTTGCATTTTTGAGTTAAGATAAGAAAATTATTAGTTTTTAAATAATTACTTTTATCAGACTGACTTTTCTTGAAAGCAAAACGATTAACACGAGTGACCTAAAAAATCAATTGGTAAAATCCAACTACGCAGGGTCATCTAGGGTTTTTGAAAATATCTAAAAAATAAACTGTTGAAGCCAGAAGATAAACAATATAAATATTTAATCAGTAATACCTCAAAATAACAATATGGTAACAGAAGGAATTAAGATCAAAAACAAAAAATACCTTTATCAAGAAAAAATATTTTAATATCATCAATGTAGACTGAGGACTTGAGTAAAATATCATAGTTTGCCTAAATTATTAAAAAAAACATAAAACATCATAGGACAGTAGAAATTTCAGAATTTTCAATCTAACTTGAGAGTGTGATAACCCTGAGTAATACTAAATTTTTAAACAGAAAATTACCAGGGTTTCTTCTGTTTAAAGCAAAAAGTTATTCCGAGTGACTAAAACCTAGCCTGAGTTAACCAAATTTGTTTAATTTACACTGAGTTTTTTTTTAAACAAAAAGAAAAAAATTAGTAGAATATGTAATTAATCAAGGTTAGTAAGCTTAAGTTGTTATTGGGACATTGGTAAAAATACCTTCAGGAGTATATAAAAGAAATAATGTTTAATATTCATGTTGTCTAGAAAAGTTAAGATACAGTAAAAAATAAATGAAAGCATTAAACTCAAAATTACTTGAAACTGAAAATATATTTTTACAGAGAAACTTTTTAGCTTGAAATCATTGTTAAGGCTTTAAGATTTCCTGAATGAAAAAAAAATATAAGTGTGTATTAAAATTTTTTGTTTTTATTTCCAAAAAATTAGTCTCAGTTTTAAGCATAATGCTTTAATTGTAAAAATGTTACTGAGATATATATAAAATTAGGGTTTTTATTTCTTTACTTATTCCATATGATTTTAATAAAAAAGATTATGTAAAGAAGTTTTTTTTTATTAATTATTAATTGTAATAATCATAAATAAAATAATTTAAATCTTAGCAAATAAATCATATGATGAAATTTAGTTATTTGAAGTAAAAATTGAAAATTAACACTATCCATTTTTTTATTGGCTTTAAGATTAAAGTACATGATTGTTGCTGGATTACTGAAAGATTTTACCTCACACAAATCTATTCACATAAGCTTTGAAAGTTCTAATAATATTAATAAAACTAAAATGGTCAACAAATAAAAGAATGCAACACCAGGGCTAAATTTACCTTTAAAAGTAAAAAATAATTAAAGAATTAGATTTAAAATTATTTTAAACTGAGATGCATAACTATGTTTTCAGAGAAACATTTTAGTTGAAACTGTAATTATTGTTAAAGTTTAAAGATTTCCTGATTAAAAAAAAATTAAAAGAGTGTATTAAAAATTTTGTTTTTTATTTCCAAATAATTAGTTTCAATTTTAAGCATAATGTTTTAATTGAGAAATATATTACTGACAAATATATAAAACTAAGCTTTTTAATTCTTTACTTATTACATATAATTTTAATTAAAACAGTTCAGTTAAGATGTTTTTTATTTGAAATATTAAATGTAATGATCATTAAAAAAAATAATTTAAATCATAGCAAATAAATCATGTGATGAAATTAAATTATCAGAAGTCTAAACTGAAAATTAACACTATCCGTGTTTTTTTAATCACTTTAAAATTCCACTTTATGATTGTAGCTGGATGACTAAAAGATTTATTCTCACAAATATATTCAAATAATCTTTAAAAGTTTTAATAGTACTAATAGTACTAAAATAGTCAACAAATAAAAAGAAATGCAAAAGAAGAACTAAATTTATCTTTACTGTTGATTTATATAGCTTGAAATAAACATAAAAGTTTAACTTGATTTTTTTAACAACCTTTAAATTCTATGCACCTTTAAATAAGTTTAGTGCACCGCAAAAGTTTTGTGAATCCCAAAAACAATTAATTATGAATATTTCTTCCTAATTTAGCAGAACAAGAAAGTATAATTTTATTAATAACTATAAGTTAGAAAAATTTTATTCACAAAAGTCGGTAGTACATCCATGCTACTTAAAATAACTCTAAGTTTAAAAAAAAAAATTTAGAAAAATAATGTTTCAGGGAAACTTTAAAATCACTATTTTAATTCATAATAAATATTTTTTACTTAAATTCAACTTAAATTTTGATACTTTTGTAAAACCTGTTGTAAGCACATAGTTAAACTTTTAAGCAGTTTGACTAAGTGACATTACAAACATATATTTGCTTTTTTATCCTAAATCGAGATAATAAACATCAAAAAACTTCTATTTTAGCAAAGTTTATAAAACTATACTTAATTACCTTGAAATTCATCTTTGTTTAAAGTGAATTTTACAATTGCAGTCAAAAATTCAAGATTGTTTTTCTTCATTATATAATTTAAAGATATAGAAAGTACAAAACTATTTCAAATTTAAAGTTCACAGTATTTGGGCTTAAATATTTATATATGCACACTTTAGCTGAGTAAAGTAACTTGAAACACATTTTGAATACTGAATGTATTGTTTATTAAACGACAAATAAAGGCGCTTAAAATGTTTAGTTCTAAAGCCTGGTGCACTAAAAAACCTTTCGGTATTCGAGTCGCACACCACTTCGATACCTTTTAACGTTTTGTCAGTACAGAAAATAATTTAGATTTTCTGTCCTGGATTTCCAAAATTAAGATATCCTTGATTTTCAAACTTAAGTTGTTTTATTTTTATTAACTTACACAAAGTATACTTACTTCAAGTGCTAAAATTAGACTGAACTGACAAAAGTACTACTTTGAACAAAACTGACATTTAAAAATTAACCTGCTCTTTTTTACTATTCATCAGGGCTAAATTGCCACAACAAATTTGAGTCTTCTTACTTATTATCTTATATTCTAACCGTACTTCTTAATTATCAAAGTGTGTTATATAAAATTTTTACTTTCGAATAATTTAAATAAAAAATCACAAAATTAGTAACAACTTAAGTTTCTAAAAACCAAAATACTTTTTTTTGGTTTTGTAGTTTAGTGAAAACAAAAACTTTTGCAACACCCTACAAAACAAAGATGTCCTGAAAACTAGTTCTTAAATGAAATAAATAGTTAGTTAAACAAAACAAAAATTTACTCAATAAGCATATGTTATTAGTTTTCTCAGTAAAAGATAACGTATGAAAATAAAATTAGAACAACGATAATTTACATATCTTTTATATCACCTTAATGTAACGTAGCTGTTACTTAATGCAATGATTTAACTTCTTAGTAAGTACTTTGTATCTTTTCCTATAAAACACATTCCAATTAATAACAAAAGAAATATTTTGATAATTAAACTTCATTTAAACTTTCGCATTCATTCTATTATTAAAGACAGGTAATTTTTAAACAAATATAAAATACTCACCTAGTTTGATTTCACCAGTGTTTGTCTGTTAGGTTTTTCCAAAGTTCGTAGAACTCAGTTTTTAATTTTTTGTATGATAACTGTCACATTGTTGAAATGTTGATAATTGTTTTATTTGTTTAAAAATACTTTGATGCATATTTATTTAACTATACTTGAAAAACTTTTTAATTTCAAATAAGTAAAATATTATGCTTAAACAAAGTATAAGTTAGTTTGTTGTTGTATACATAAAAAAATATTAAGTGCTGAGATCTATATAGGTTAAAATAAAAAATTCATATCTCGCACTTAGTAACATTGGGTTTTAACAAAAAAAAAGACTGTAAACTTATGAAAAAACAGTCGCAATTAGAAAAAAAATAAAATTAAATAATATAAATAGTACCATTAATATAATGTTTTTAAATATGTTAAAACAAAATGTAAAATATTACAAAAAATACTTCAAAAACTTTTAGTCAATTATAAACTATATTAATCATAAATACACCGTTCAAACCTAGTTACATACAAAATTCTACGTTTAAAAAAAAATTCTTTATAAAATCCTGATTTTATTTGAATATCTTTACCTTTTAGAAACAAAGTAAAAAGTCTGCATTTATTTACTTCTAAATATAAACTGCTGATCTAACCGATGTAACTTTATGATAATTTTATTTAAAATATTTTTTAATATTCTATTTTGCTTAAGAGCAGCAAACAGGAAAGTGACTTTCAATGCTACTTTAAATAACTATCTTAGAGAAGTTTAAAAAACTTTGTTTAAATTTACTGATGAAATTTTCAGCATTTATACTGTAGTGTAATACTCTTCTAACAGTTAGCTAAAAGCTTTTTTAAATGCTGAATAATTGTCAACTATAATTGTAAATGCACTACGGCAAACCTTCATTATAAAATGTATTTATTAGGACATGCTAATATTTAAACACTAATCAAATTCGAATCTATCTACGTTTTAACTTATTAACTTTTTTCGTTTGTGACTGACTGATTAGTCCTAATAAGGACGAAACCGGCCTCATTCTACCGAAAGCTTTAAGTCTGATGATCGAATTGGTATGATCAAAACTTACGTTAACATTAAAAAGTAATTAAATTTTACTAAAAAAAAAAAGAAAAAGTTTAACATGGCCTCAAAGAAAATAATATACATTTTAGAAATGTTACAAAGCTCTATTCTTTTTAACAGAACTTTAACATTTGCAAAATGTCCACAATATATTTGTATTTTGTTTCCCGATCGCTGCTGCATCTAAAGACTTTTTAAACTAAACTTGACCTTTCAAAAGAAATGTTGGTAAGTTCTGAATTTTTCATAGATACAGAACTTCAAGCGTAAGAATAGCAGTTCTAAGTGGCTTGAGTATTCATGATAGTACTACTTACAACTACAGTAACCTCTCGCTTATTTACGCACATTAGGTCCGCAGAAAAAATGCGTAAATGTATGAGAGATCGTAAAGATACGAGAGGTACCAAATATACTTACTATAATAACTGTTCTTTAATATTGCTTCTATTTAAAGGAGACTGGGATTTTCTTACTTTTAACAATTTGTTTACTTTATTTATAAATATGAAAACAAAAGATAAAACTATACATATATAAAAAATTAAAGATTTGAGTTTGTATAAAATAATAATACTTAAAAAAATTACTAATTCCAATAATAAGTAGATTTTTAAGTAATAGAAAATTAGTGATATGTTTACTAAAAAAACAATTGAAATTTGTGTTTAGTGCAAGATCTATATTTATTAAGTATCACTGCTACTTTTTGCTAGGAAGTTTCATTATATTTCTTTAATAGATGTTTATGAATATATAGGGCAAGAGTGCTGTATTATTTATATGTGTTTTAAAATCTCATTATACTTTCATTATTTAACACAGTCATATTTCTTTCAGAATTTTAATTTAATCTCTTATTGTTAACACAATTTCTGATATACTGAGGTATAACTAAATGTATACCAATTAGTCAAGGAACATAAGTCTAAAGATATAGAGAGGTGAGGTAGCATTAAAAACATTTTTTAAATTAAAAGTATACAAAAAACCTAGTTTTTGCAATATTAAAAAAAAACTAGTTTTCTAAAATGCGTAACTAAACGAGAGTGCGTAACGTCACGAGTGCGTAAAGATGCGAAAGGTTACTGTATATTTATTTTTTGGTTAATAATAATATAGATAATCAACCAGCATTAAATACATAAGTAGTGAAGTTAAAACAAAAGATTTATATAAAAAACAGATCAAATACTAAAAAAAGCGAATAAATATGCAGAAATAAATGAAAACAATTTTTTAAATATACGGTAAAGAATAGAATATACCGTAATAATTAATATATATTTCAACATTTGTAAATATTCCGTCGGAAAATATCCTTACACAACTGCCTTTGGTAATTTTGTGATAGTATCTGTTTTTTTTTTGTTATGTGTATAAGTCATTAAATTTTAAATTAAAAAATAGAGTTTAGTCTAGTTTGCGGGGATTAACCTCTCTTCTAATTAAAAATTCAATTCTAATCAATAACTATTATGGTAATTTTTAACATAATTTATTATTGAAATAAACTTATTTACTTTTCAACTTCTAAAGCCAAAAATAGTTTAACATATTACTATCTTTTATCAGCCTATAATACAACTGGTCTTTGCATAAAGTCTATGTAAAGTACGTAAGAATCGTTTTCAGTTAATCACGCGGAAAACAGTTTTAAACAATTACATCCGGGGTGTCTAGTAATGATGGTAACCTCATTAAAAAACAGTTAAAACCATATATATTTATCAGATAACTTTTGAGTTTTTTAAGTTAATTGTGATAATTGTTAGGCAATATAACTCGGAAAGTTAAATTGGAGCTAAACATTTATTTAAATATATAACAAACAAAAGTTTTATACAGCCGTTTCGTATACGAGTATAAATATCTCATGTATTTCTCAATAAAGCTCAAGTTTATTAAACATGGTTTACCGAATTAATTTAAATGTTTTTTATAATTTCTATAAGTTTTATAACTTCTAAGTAATTTTATTAGAATTTAATTTTTTTATACGTAAAATGATGAAGTATTAATGAAGATTTTTGTGCAGTAAGCAAAGTTTGAATAACTCGCTAATTTTATTTTTGTTACAGGTTTAAGAATCTGTGCATTTTGAAAACGTTTTAGTGATTGAAAAAGTTTTTGCGCGCACACGAGCTGTTCTATACTTGAATAAAAAAATTTAATTAAAAGTAATCACTAAATCTTTTTCAAAATTCACAAGTTCTTAAACCTGTAACACAACTAAAATCAGCGTATTTTTCAAACTTAGCTTACAGCACAAAAACCTTCATTATTACTTCATCATTATACTTATAAAAATTAATTTCTAAATTTCTGTAAAACATGATAATAAACTTGAGCTTTACCGATGAATACATGAGATGGAAATATTTCATATACGAAACGGCTGTATAAATTTATTGTTTGTTATATAATTAAGTAAAAGATATTTACATATATATATATATATATATATATTATTGTAATTTATAACGTATAACTATTCAGTTTAGACTGTGATATTTTACTTCTAAGACAACACCAATGTACTGAACAATTTATCCATTTTCTTGAATATATAAAACAGTTATTTTGATTTTTTTTATTGCATAAAAAACGCAAAACTATATTATAATAAACTAAAATAAGTATGAAATTGCTGCCAAAAATATACATATTACATGTATTCGAAGCATTTCAAAAATTTTAGAGAATATCAGTTTTGAGTGAAATAATAAACCAACCAAAAGCACTAAAAATTAGAACAAATTATGAAACACTAATTTAAACAACAAACAGAGTAAGTTATTTTATTCCAAATGCATGTGTTAACCCCTTTCCGCTTTTGAATAGAACAAAAAGTAAGGATTTAGAATCCGACCACCAAATTACTTCAGTTGTTCGACTTGACTGCCATCAATCACGTAAATAGTCATGTCGTTGAACAAATACCACTGATTTCCAATTTTACAACTTGCCATGTAGTGGCCAGAGTTCGAAGTTTCTCCAACGTGGTAACAAACCGCGTACAAATTGTATTCCGTTTCTGTATCCGTTTCAAAGTATTCATTCAACTTGAAACTGAGAGGGAATCTGACCTCTATTTTGTTCAAACTTTCGTTGCTATACGACAGTTGGAAGACTAACACCGGTGGAAAACCAGTTACCTTTGTAGTTTTCAAAGCCTTATCACAACAACTATCCTCCTTGCTTTCTTGACAATAAAATTTAATTTCTTCATCTTTTTCAAAGTCTTTCACAAGTTCATTCAGACTAATGTGACTACAATTTAAAGAAAAATTAAGCCGAAGATGGTCATAGTCTTGATTGAAACGTTTTCTCAGTCTTGAATTTTTACAGTTTTCATCAAATATGTAATCAGACTCTACTTTGCATTCAAACAGTTTTTTTGATTCATCATTTAAACTGTCGCGTAGTATTATAAAAAACTGACCGGCATCTTGTTGTTCACTATTATTAAATTTTTGATACTCTTCTTTTAGTGCTTTAATGAAATCACCTGGGTTAATTAATTTCTTATCACCTTTCATTTCTTCAACTAAATCCGCGAAATGTTTAGCTAAGCTGCCTTCTTGCAAAACAACCTTGTTTTGTCCAAAACAGTCAACTAACTCTACCGTGTTAAACATGCATTGGAGCATGGCGTTTACGTAGCAGGTGTTGCTATAATAACAAATTCCGCACACACCCCTTACTTTAGTGGTTAGTTTGCTTAAACGTTGCATGATTCCAGCGTTCCGCTCATTAGTTCGCCATGATTTTGGCTGTGCAGAAATATCACCAAGATTTTTCGCTTTTGGACGTTTACCTGTGTTTCTACGAGAAAAGCCTCGTCGTTTCGCTTTTGTTGCTTGGACACTTGGACGGGTTCTTCCAGTACCTCCTATCTCAATACCAATGTTTTCATAATCATCAGACGCTACAGCTGTATCAGGACTGAACAGAAGTTCTTCAATAGCACAGACAACGTCGTAGTTGCCATTAGACTCTGCAAACACGCACAAATCCCTAATTGCTTCATTCAGATTGTTTTCGTTTTCTTTTTTTGATTTTTTTGCTTTCATCTCGTAGGTTCTACTTCTATCCTTTAACTTGTACTTGACCTTCAAGTCTTTAGCCCGGCCTAAAAGCTCAAATATTGCAGAAGCTAGGCTGCTTTGAGTTTTGCAAAACAGATTGAACTGCTCAATGACTTTTCCTGGAGCGCAACCAAAGATAACACCGTTGTTGACAAACTTTATTTCGTCTAACAAAGCCGCTTGTTGGGTTGTTTTTGGGTTCTTACTTGGGTATGAACTCTTTGCCATTACTTTAAATTTTCACAAATATCTGATTAAAATAAATTAAAGTTTAAAATTTTTTAACTTAATAAATTAAACAACCTTTATTATCTTAGCACTCTTAATTAAGTCGTTAAACTCTTGTTATAATTAATTGCTAAATTTATTACATTTGTATTAAATCTATAATAACACCACAGTTACATGACACCTCAAGCTCTTATAAAACTTTTTAATTAACAAATGTCCATGTAGGCCAAACTGCTACATAAATATTTTTTAAATGATTAGAAAAAAAACATGCAATTTTTTTATAAAACAACTCAAAATTTTACGCATTTCAATACTATAAATTCGAATTATCAGTACTTGATCTGTTAGCTACTCAAAACTAGTCATTTTTGAGAAAAAAAGTATTAACCATAATTTGTATTAAAGATTGAAATTTTTCAAACAAAATCAAATTACCAGAAATATACAGTTTTCTTCAAAATAATCAAAACTTTAAGTATTTTAATACTCTCAATTTGAATTATAAGTATTTTAGCTCTAAGCCACTCAAAACCACTAACTTTTGAGAAAAAAGTGTTAACCATAATCATAAAGTATTAAAAATTTTCAAGCAAAATCAAATTACCAGAACATAAATTAAATTGTCACCACTGTTAGTTTTCACGTGAAAAATATTTTTAAACAAATAAACTTTAAACAGCACTTAGTGGAAACTTTTGGTTCAAAAAATAAGAGTAGGTTTTGAGCATCAATAAATCATTAAACTTTTAAACAATTTTACTTTTTATGATATGAATGAAACAAACATAATCCTTAATGATACTTGAAATTTTAAAGACAATCAACATCAATTATTAAGCGTTTTAACTAGAAATACAAAGAGTGAAAAATACCCTAAATATATTTTACTTAGTATTAAGTTAAAATGATCATGGTTGCGAATATAGAATTAGTTTGTTTTAAGATAAGTAGTTTTAACATTAAAAGCATTTTTTTTCATCACTTGACAACTTATAGTATTATTTAGACATTTAGTTTTAGTATGTATAAAACCAAAACAGCTCAAAAACAAAAGTTAGAAATATATTTTAAGAATTAAAAAATAGTCTTAATATCACAACTCCAATTATTTTATCACAAAAGCTAAGAAGTTATTTGCTTTATTAAGCTTTCTGTTGAAATTATAAAAATTTTGCGTACCTACTAATAAATTTAAAAAAATTAGGAATAATCTATGTAAATCAAACGTTTAAAATTGAACTTTTATTAAAATAACAAGTAATAAAAACTTTTAAATGATATTTTTTAAATGCTTAACTGTCTGTTTTATAAGTTGTGAATTTTATTATTAAAAAGTTTAATATTAACTAGTTTATAATTGAAAAACATACTAGAGTTGCATAAGAAGGTTTAAGAGATAAAAAGTTACTTATTAATATACCAATTTGTAATTATTAGTTTTAATTAAAAATATAAATAAATAAGTTTGTTTAGTTTACAAACGAACTTTATGTTTCTTAATTATACACATTTAGAAAAAGAAAAGAAATTTTTCAAAAGTTTCTGCTGTACTTTCTCGACAATAAAAATAAAATGTTGTAGGAAACTTGTTTATTGTTAAGAAGAAAATATTAACTATATAAAAATAATACTTGCCGCAATCAAAGAGTTTCCAATTGACAAAAGGACATTTTGAAATTTTTATTTGTATTAACTAGATTGTATATGCTGTTTTTACATGATTGTTATGTTCTTACTTAAACGAAAATGTTCTTAAAAAACCTATAGACAGTAAACTATTTTTTTTTAAACTAATTTGTTTTAATACAGTGGTTTGAGATATAACAACTAACGAGGAAAATATTCTTGCAACTATTTATCAAAATAAAAATTTTGAAATATTATTACAAGTTTATATAATATATTTTTTAATTTATATGTAATTTACAAAAATAAATGCTAATTTATGAAACTAAAATTCGTTTAGAATCAGTGAAACTTATGAGTTTATATCTTTTTAATAACTATTACCGTATAAGAACTATTCTGATTTTTTTTTTATTAGTTTTGTTTAAAAATACTTAATTTATTGATTACTTCTAAAATGTTTAATAAATACAAAAGTATTTATAAAAGTTAGACTTCAATATTTTGAATTTTATCATACGTCTTAACTATACTAGCTAACTATTCAAAACAAATTGTAGTATTTGTTAATTTTTGACATCCGTTTATTTAACACAATAATAAAAACACCAGAAATCCAGCTGCGAACATTAACAATACAAGTGTTATCTTTATGTAAAAATCAACAAATAGATGAAGATTTGCAATCACAAAACACAATCATGCATCGATAAACCAGAAATATAAATTATATTTAATTAAAAAACTTCTAATAAAGCACAATATAAATTTAAAGCAAAAAATTTATGGTAGCAACAAAACTACTTTAATTGTTGACTATTGATGACCGCTTACTCCGTCATTTTCACTGTAGCTTTGGTAATTTAGCACAAGAAAATCTGTAAACATCCTGGGTTGCCTCGCAGACGTCTTCCGACCACACGTCATTTTCTACGTCATAAAGAATAACCGATGCGTCTCCAGAACAGAAAAAAACAACCTTGCTTCCAAATGAAGTGACGTCACTTCTGTAAACATTTGACAAAAAATCTGCAGGAGGCTTGCGCAACAATACGAATTTGCCGCAACAAGCATCGAAAACTTCGAAACTATTTAAAAGAAGACCGCCAAACACGAACAATTTGTTCTTGTGGGCAACCGATTTGTGGAACACTCTTCGTACGACCATGTTGGGCATGTTTGTCCATGTATCAGCAATGTGATCGTACGCCTCGACACTGTTTAATCTTCCATCGTTGTTGTTGCTTCCACCAGTGACGAAGACTCTTCCTTCGAACACGGCGCACGATGCGTACTTCCTCTCCGAGTTCATTTTGGCAGCTTCCCTCCAAGTTGAGTTCGCCGTGTTGAACTCGAGACAGTTTCTAATTGTGTTTCTAGAACAGTAGCGTCCTCCAATGCAATATATTTTATCAATAAACGAACACGCACTAAAATAAACACGGTCGTCATACATTCTACTCACAACGCTCCAAGTGTCAGTGGCAGGCGAGTACCTTTCAATAGGCGTCACCGGGTCCCATCTATTTTTGTCCATGTCATAGCGATTGTGGTCACCACCCAGCGCGTAAATTTCACCCTTGATGCATAAAACATCGTGATTTATTCGCGCATGATTCATTTCTGACAAGTTGCTTACTTTGGAAAGATTGTTAGCGTCAACAGTAAAGCAATCTTTGAGAACTTGATAATCTCTTCCAGAATCTGTTTCACCGCCGACAACAACAAAGCTAAAACTATCTTGGCTACAGTGCCTGCTATTAGACAAAGCCTTGCTAGATTTAAACTTTTTCTTGTTTCTTATAGTTTTCTTTATAGCGTCAAGACACTCTGAGTCCTTGACTATCCACATATTCTTGTCTACCATATTGTTCAAAGCAGGTTCTGTTAGCAATGAAAACCGAACTCTTTGCAGGAGATACTTCGCATGTTTACTTCGCTCAATACTTTTATGATTCAACCAGGCATTCATTGCATTGAATACTTGCAGCTCCGAATCAATCAGTAACTCAGAACTGTTTAATATTGCAGCTACAGACTTAAAATCTAACTCAAGAAAGTCTTCTGAATCAGCAACAGTTGTAAACCAACGTTCAATGAGGCGTAAAGAAGTTTTGAAAATTTCTTGGATACTAAAAAGTTTTGAGATGGAAAGCCACTTTAGAGTATTTAAAACTGAAACTTTTATTTTTACTTGTTTGCTAATTTGGTTTGCTGTTCTTTCATTCAACAAAACTTTGTTCACTTTTAAAAGTTTTATACTGAGTTCTTCGTTAGCTTTCTTATTTTCTGAGAAAATTTTGACAATTAGTATTATTAATTTCCAACTTTAATGCTTTAAAAGTATTGAAAATAATTAAACAAACGTTTATATAAACTTTTATTTCAAGTACTTAAAGCCATAGTTAACCAACGACCAGTTATTGTATTAGTTTGATGATATATTAATAATATATATTTAATTAAACTAAGAAGTGTTTAGTAAAACTTGTAAAACTTTCATAAGCACAATAAAATTCAATCATTAACTTTATTACATATTTTCTTCTAGTTATAAAATATAGATATTTTCAAAGGTAGTTGATTTATTTTTTTAATTGATGAAACAACTATAAATCTTTATCATTAAAACCTATATCATTTAAAAAATAATTATTAAAAATTTAGAGTTAACTAGCGCGACGAACTGATAGTGATTTATTTATTATTTAGTTTCGGTTGGTAGTAAAACAACAAAAATCTTGAACATAACTACAACAGACCTTATATGAGATAAAAACTTTAAAGTTTATCAGTGCATTTTCTAATCATTTATCAATTAAATTGTATTGTTTTAAAAATACAATTGTAACTCTGCGATATGTAAAGTAATAATTTTTGTGATACATTTTTAATTCTGTGTAAAAAACTAGATTTTAATGATACTTTTATTTTATATTATGTACAATATTAATTTTTTATTATATTTTTTGTTTTAGGTTAATATTAATTTTTACTTTTTTTTTAAATCGACCCCTAACGGCTGGTTACTCAGACTTTAGAGATTTGGTTTTTTTATTAAAATCAATTTTTCAATTTACAAACAAAAAATAATATTTAAGATCATCTTAATACTAGTACTTCACAAAAAAATATTTTAAAATCTTAATAGAAGGTTTTTATTGAAAATTTTAAATGCAATTTTGCTTTAAACCTTTAAATTAAGAAATATCTATCTTCAGTAATAAACACATACATTCAAAGAGTAACTGTAATTATTTATTTTGTTTGTTAAACCACTAACACTTTATAACTCAGTATTTTGGAGAAATTTTTTTAGGTTTATACAGTATTTTAGTTAGTTTTACTGTAATTGTAAGTTTGAACATTAATGACAATTAGTTAATAACTTTAAGTTCTATATCTATTTTATAAATTACTTTAATAATATAATAACTTGATTTTAAATGTAAAAAAATAACAATTTTTTTTTTTCGAGCTTTATCTACAGCGTAGATGTATATTTATTTCTTAAACAAATTGATTATTTTGGCTCAAGCCTAAAGGTAAAAAAAATAAACTTTTTTGTCCTCAGCTTGCAACAAATTAGAGGAATATATAGCAACTACAACAGCTAGATTTAAAAATTATTTTCTAATTAATTTAACAATGACCTAAAGCCTATCATTATGTTTGTTTCAAAAATGATGTTTTAGTTTCTACACTTTTGAATGTAGTTGAATTGCTATTATACTTTAGTGTTATAATTTAATTAATTTCAGTTTATATAAAAACCACCTAGATTCACCACACCAACTTTCTGCCTGGTATTTTCTTTACACAGATCGAGAAAACCAAGCTTTTTGTTTTTTGCGAAAATCTTCTCATCAGTTGTTGATGAAACTAGTTTTCGTTTCACTATACTTTTGCTCATAATTTTATTTTAAAGTCTGCAATATTAAATACTATTTAACATAGAATAACCTTATAGTATTGGTTGCGTACACTCAATATATTAATAATACTTACCATAATTCAATTCAACCTTTTTTTAACTATTATCTTATAAATACTTAATGCTACTTTGGTCTACTTTAAAATAATCAGACAGACAGTCTGAATAATGTATCTATTACAGAAAACAACCACAATACAATATACAAAATCCCTATTTCAAAATTTAAGTTATTTTATAAATAGCTTGGAAATAAATAAAATTCAATAAGTTTTAGTGTAGTAAACTATACAATAATTAAAGATTTTTTATATATTTAAATCTATTTATGAGACTGAAATTTAAGACTGAAAACAACTAACTATAGCTTATATAAAAACTGTTAGTGAGCAATAAACTATGTAAGGTTTAAAAAACTATTAAAAATTTGAATCTAACTCAAACATTTAAGTATAAACTTTATTTCTAAACAATACCTACAATAAACATGCAACCAAATAAGTTCAAATTGAACTGTTTTAGTAGATCCCACTCTCAGCTACACATTACACAACTAACTGCACAAGTATGTGTATTTGTTGAGTTTTTTCTGGAACTTCGTCAGTATATTCATGCCTCACTAATCCTCGTTCTGATTGGCTCATTAGGTTGTGGTTGGGTGGTTCAAGAGTTGACTTCCATATATGGTCATTGTGGTCTGACTCTACATACTCAAACAATGAATAGTTCAAGTAAATTAAAAGCATTTTCAAAACAGTAACCAAGTACTTCATAATAATAAAAATGGGTAAAAATAATAACCATTAGTCTTAGGAACAATATCTAAGTTAGCCTGTGTTTCACAAACGAGCATGAAATCTGAAAAATATTAAAACTAGCCTAAGTACGCCTTAATTAAAAATCCTAATTATCCTGAGTGCGGACCAACCCTGTTTTTCAAACCAACTACATGCCTTTGCTTAATTCTTACTAACTTGAATTTCACACACTAAACAGTTGGTTAGGAGCAGAAAAAAATTTTGGCTAAACTTTAAGTTAAAGTTAGTCCTTTAATAATAATCAAAGATAGAAAATCGAAATTAAACTAACACACTTATTCTGGGCTGATACCATATTGTAAATTTAAATATCTTACAATGCCTATGACAACGTTATTCTAAATAAATATTTCAAAATCAGACTTAATTATTTAAATAACGTGAGAAAAAAGACCATATTTATAGTACATTCAAGAAAAACAAGTAAAAAAATAAATAAGTTATTTACATTGCCATATCAACCTAATATACTTATATTTATATCAGGGTTACTTTAGTTTGAATCACAACCTTATTTTAAAATGACAGCAGGAGTTTAATGGTATGAATTAGTCAAACAAGCAACAAAGTAAAGTAATATTTGAAAGTGATAATCACTAAAATTCAATTTTGTTATAATTTTCAGCTATAATGCAAAGAACTTTTAAATTTTATTATCTTTTTTCTTTTTCTTCTTTGAAGTAAAAAAGTAAAAACATTATTTTGTTTAACAAATATTTTTTTGTTTCACAGGAAATTAAAACTTTACTTGTCATTGTGAGATTAAATCTTCAAATAGTTCTAAATAAAGAATCAATTTTTAGAGCCAAGACTCAAGGATGTTAGTAAAATATATAATATGATTTCTATTTTTAATCATTATAATATAAGTTCTGTTAATAAAATTGTTGTTAACTCTTAGAAAGTGAATTTTTAAAAAATTGAAAACTTTTGTTGCATTTTTGAGTTAAAATAAGTAAATTATTGATTTTTAAATGAGTATAATTATCAGACTGACTTTTCTTAAAACCAAAATGATTAGCACGAGTGACCTAAATAATAAATTGGTAAAATTCAACTAGGCAGGGTCATCTAGGGTTTTTTAAAATATCCGAAAAATAAACTGTTAAAGCCAGAAGATAAACAATATAAATAGTTTATCAGTACTACCCAAAAACAACAATATGATAACAAAAGGAATTAGGATCAAAAACAAAAAATACATTTATTAAGAAAAAATATTTCAATATCATCAATGTAGACTGAGGATTTAAGTAAAATATCATAGTTTGCCTAAACTAAAAAATTCATTAAACATTATAGGATAGCCAGAGATTTGAGAATTTTTAATCTAACTTGAGAGTGTGATGACTCTGAGTAATACTATATCTTTAAACTGAAAATTACCAGGGTTTCTTCTGTTTAAAGCAAAAAGTTATTCCGAGTGATTAAAACCTAGCCTCAGTTAACCAAACTAGTTTGATTTATACTGAGTTTTTTTTTATTAAAAAAGAAAAAAAGTAGTAGAATATGTAGTTAATCAAGGTTAGTAAGCTTAAGTTGTTATTGGTAAAGTGGTAAAATACCTTCAGGAGCATATAAAAGAAATAATGTTTAATATTCATGTTGTATAAAAAAAAGTTAACATAAAGTAAAAAATAAATGAAATCATTAAACTTGAAATTACTTGAAACTGAAACTATATTTTTACAGAGAAACTTTATAGCTTGAAATCATTATTAAGGCTTTAGAATTTCCAGATTGAAAAAGAATTTTAAGTGTGTATTAAAAGTTATTTTTTTTATTTCCAAAAAGTTAGTTTCAGTTTTAAGCATAATGCTTAAATTGTGAAAATATTACTGAGATATATATAAAATTAAGCTTTTTAATTCTTTACTTATTCCATATAATTTTAATAAAAAAGATTATGTAAAGATGTTTTTTTTTTTGAATTATTAATTGTAATAAGCATTAATAAAACAAGTTAAATCTTAGAAAATAAATCATATAATGAAATTTAGTTATTTGAAGTAAAAACTGAAAATTAACACTATCCATTTTCATTTTTTTTATTGGCTTTAAGATTCAAGTTCATGATTGTTGCTGGATTAATGAAAAAATTTACCTCGAACAAATCTATCCACATAAGCTTTGAAAGTTTTAATAATATTAATAAAACTGAAATGGTCAACAAATAAAAAAACGCAACACCAGGGCTAAATTTACCATTAAAAGTAAAAAATAAATAAAAGCCTCAAAAAACTTCTACTTTAGCAAAGTTTATAAAACTATACTTAATTACTTTGAAGTTCATCTTTGTTAAAAGTTAATTTTACAATTACATTCAAAAATTCAAGATTGTTTTTTTTATTATATAATTTAAAAATATAGATATAACATATAAACATATAAAACATATAAAATTGTTTTAAATTTAAATTTCCCAGTATTTGGGTTTAAATATTTATATATGCATACTTTAGCTAAGTAATGTAACTTGAAACACATTTTGAATACTGAATGTATTGTTTATTGAAGGACAAATAAAAGCGCTCAAAATGTTTAGTCCTAAGACCTGGTGCACTAAAAAACCTTTCGGTTATCGAGTTGCACACCACTTCGATACCTTTTAACGTCTCGTCAAGTACAGAAAATAATTTTAATTTTCTGTCCTGGATTTCCAAAATTAAGATGTCCTTGATTTTCAAACTTAAGTTGTTTTATTTCTCATAACTTATACCAAGTCCACTTACTTTAAGTGCTAAAATTAGACTGAACTGACAAAAGTACTACTTTAAACAAAACTGATATTTAAAAGTTAAACCTGCTCTTCTTGACTATTCATCAGGACTAAATTGCCAAAACAAATTCGAGTCGTACTTTTCAATTATCAAAGTCTGTTATATAAAATTTTTACTTTTGAGTAATTTAAAAAAAAAAATACAAAATTAACAACAACTCAAGTTTATAAAAACCAAAATACTTTTATTTTTGATTATGTAGTTTAGTGAAAACAAAAACTTTTGTAACACCCTACAAAACAAAGAAGTCCTGAAAAAATAAAAACAACAAAATTGTAGATCACATTGTAATAAAAATGTAAGTAGAACATAAATAAAATTGTTAGATTAGAGAGTTTAAATGAACAACGTCATTTATTAGCAATAATGTAGCCTGGTAAGGTTGTAGTTACACAAAAAATAAATAGGTGTGGACGCTGATCGAATCCATGTTTGATCAAAATAGAAATGTCCATGTTCGAGTAATTAAAAGGCGGTTCTCCACAGAAGTATCGCAATCATACTATACAGCAGGGTTTCAAGAATGCCAAATTTTACTCTTTTTACTGAACACTGAAGGCTTAATTGATGTTTATATGTTAAATTCAAACAGTCACGTTCCAGTGTTTTAACAAAAACAAATGTAAACTATACGGCAATTTTTCGTAGCAGTATACAAATTCAAACACTCAGGAGTAGGACATACTTGCCATAATAATGTTGCACTAGTTCTAGCTATCAAACTAAACGTTATGTTTTGTGATTTTTTATTTAATCTCAAAACTTGAAGCCTATTGTTCTTTTTTAAACATGAGTAAAGACAAAGAAAAATACTAGGATATATTAACAACAATATTTTGGTCGCTCAAAAACTATTAGACGCAATACATAATTTCAATTTTTAGCTAGTTTTTAAATGAAATAAATAGTTAGTTAAAGAAAACAAACATTTATTTAAGAAGCAGATACCATTATTTTTCTCAGTAAAAGATAATGTATGAAATAAAAGTAGATCAACGATAATTTACATATCTTTTACATCACCTTAATGTAACGTAGCTGTTATTTAATGCAATTACTTAACTTCTTAGTAAGTACTTTATATCTTTTTCCTTTAAAACTATGTTCAAATTAATAACATAACAAATACTTTGATAATTAAACTTCAATTTAACTTTCGCATTCATTCTATTAAAAGTTTTATATTATTAAAGACAGGCAATTTTTAAACAAATACAAAATACTCACTTAGTTTAATTTCACCAGTGTTTGTTTAATAGGTTTTGTGCACAGTTCGCAGAACTCAGTTTTTTAATGTTTTCTACAATAACTGTCACATTGTTGAAATGTTGATAATTGTTTTATTTGTTCTTAGATGTATCCTTCAACATATCAAACTCAAGTTACCAACCATACAACAAACCAAACTCACCAATTTTATACGTAAACTACAACTCCAACCACCCCCGACAAATACTAAAACAACTACCCGAAACAATAAACAGAAGACTAATAAAACTATCTAATAACGAAGAATCCTTCAACAATGTAAAAAATGAATACCAAAAAGCATTAAATTCGGCCAATTATAAAAACACCTTAAAATACGATAAAACCACTTTACCAGAAAGAAATAAAAAACAAAGAAAAAGAGACATAATATATTTCAACCCACCATTCAGTCTAAATATAAGTTCAAAAATAGGCAAACAATTCTTAAACCTGATTACTACATCATTTGACGAAAACCACCCATTCCATAAAATATTCAACCGAAACACAATCAAAATATCTTACAGTTGCACAAATAATTTCAGAAGTAAAATAATAGCTCACAACAACAAAATATTAAACAAAAGCAATATAGACGATAAAAGCACCACAAAAGATAAACTTTGTAATTGCCGTAAAGAACCTTGCCCTTTAAATAACGAATGCCTAGTGTCAAATATAATTTATAAAGCAACAGTAACATCAAATAAAACAACAAAGCAGTATATAGGGTCGACAGGAAATACCTTTAAACAAAGATACAGAAACCACAAATCATCATTCAACAATATTAACAAAAGACACACAAAAGAACTAGCGAATTACATATGGAACTTAAAAGATAACAATACAGACTACAAAATTAAATGGGAAATATTAAACAGGACAAAATTAAAATTCAATACTAAATTCGGCTGCAAACTATGTAACTTAGAAAAAATAGAAATCGAAAAATCAGATAAGAACGTAACACTAAACAAGAAAAGCGAAAGACAAAACATATGCATCCATTATCAAAAATACTTTTTTAACAAAATTAAAACCAACTGAATATTAAAACAAAATAAAATCGAAGCGGCAAACACGAGTATTTTATAGCATTTTATAACATTTTTCCCAACAGCTTAAAAAGTTTTTCTAATAGCTTAAAACATTTTTCCAAAATAACCTTTTTAAACTTTCCTAAAAAGCATAGAATAACATTTACAGCGTATTTCAAATTCAACTAATCGTACAATAAACTGTACCATTACTACGTCATAATTACTATAAAAAATTCTAAAATCGAAATTTCTGTTCATTATTATAATAAACTACAACTCACTGAAGATCACATGAAATTTTACATTTCAATGTGTAAAACAGCTGTATGAATTATAGTTTTTATATAATTAAATAAATAAATATATAACTTATATATATATATTTATAAGTATACACATAATTGTAATTTTTCGATGTATAACTATTCAGTTTAGTCTGTTATAATATATTTTATTTAGATAGCTAAATTTACTAATTAGTTTATCCATTTTTTTGAACATTAAAAAGATTTATGTTAATTTTTAATATTGCATAATTAACGAAAAACTATATTACAACAAACTAAAGTAAGTATGGCATTGACGCTAAAAACTTACATATTACATGTATTCAAAACATTTTAAATACTTACAGTTTTTAGTTGCATAAAAAACCACAAAAAGCAACCAAATTCAAACAAATTATTAAAAACTGATTAGTTAAAACAACAAACAGAGTAAGTTATTTTGTTCCAAATGCACGTGTTAAGACCTTTCTGCTTTTGAATAGAACAAAAAGTAAGGATTTATAATCCGACCTGCAAACCAATTCAGTTGTTCGACTTGACTGCCATCAATCATGTAAATAGTCATGTCGTAGAACAAATACCACTGATTTCTAATTTTACAACTCGACATGTAGTGGCCAGAGTTCGAACTTTCTCCAATGCGATAACAAACCGCCTACAAATTGTATTCCGTTTCTGTACCTGTTTCAAAGTATTCATTCAACTTGAAACTGAGAGGGAAGCTGACCTCTATTTTGTTCAAACTTTCATTGCTATACAACAGTTGGAAGACTAACACCGGTGGAAAACCTATTACTTTTGTAGTTTCCAAAGCTTTATCACAACAGCTATTCTTCTTTATTCCTTGACAGTATAATTTAATTTCTTCGTCTTTTTCGAAGTCTTTCACAAGTTCTTTCAGACTAATGTGACTACAATTTAAAGAAAAACCAAGCCGAAGATGGTCACAGTCTTTTTTAACCCGGTCTCTCGGTCTTGGATTGTTACAGTTTTCGTCAAATATGTAACCAGACTCAACTTTGCATTTAAACAAGTTTTTTGCTTCATCACCAAAACTGTCGCGTAGTGTCATCAAAAACTGGTCTGCATCTTGCTGTTCACTGTTATTAAAGTTTTGATACTCTTCTTTTTAATGCTTTAATGAAATCTTCTGGATCAATTGCTACCTTATCACCTTTCATTTCTTCAACTTAATCCGCGAAATTCTTAGCTGAACTGCCTTCTTGCAAAACAACCTTATTTTGTTCGAAACAGTCAACTAACTCCACCGTGTTAAGCATGCATTGGAGCATGGCGTTTATGTAGCAGGTGTTGGTATAATAAATCATAAATAATACTGCAATCCGCACACACCCCTTACTTTAGTGGTTAGTTTGCTTAAACGTTGCATGATTCCAGCGTTCCGCTCATTAGTTCGCCATATTTTTGGCTGTGCAGAAATATCACCAAGATTTTTCGCTTTTGGACGTTTACCTGTGTTTTTACGAGAAAAGCCTCGTCGTTTCGCTTTTGTTGCTTGGACATTTGGACGGGTTCTTCCAGTACCTCCTATCTCAATACCAATGTTTTCATAATCATCAGACGCTACAGCTGTATTAGGACTGAACAGAAGTTCCTCAATAGCACAGACAACGTCGTAGTTGCCATTAGACTCTGCAAACGCGCACAAATCCCTAATTGCTTCATTCAGATTGTTTTCGTTTTGTTTTTTTGATTTTTTCGCTATCATCTCGTAGGTTCTACTTCTATTCTTTAACTTGTACTTGACTTTCAAGTCTTTAGCCCGGCCTAAAAGCTCAAATATTGCAGAAGCTAGGCTGCTTTGAGTTTTGCAAAACAGATTGAACTGCTCAATGACATTTCCTGGAGCGCAACCAAAGATAACACCGTTGTTGACTAACTTTATTTCGTCTAACAAAGCCGCTTGTTGGGTTGTTTTTGGGTTCTTACTTTGGTATGAACTTTTTGCCATTACTTTAAATTCACAAATACCTGATAATAATAAATTAAAGTTTAAGATGTTTCTAACTGCATGACCATGTTGGACATTTAGGTGAAATTATACTTATTTCACTTCAACTGTCCAAGTATCGATGCATGCATTAGAATAAATTTTAAAACTTTTAATTAAAAATTCTTTTTAAAAGACAACTTTCAAATAAATAATAACAACAGTTCTTTAACTTATATTTTAAATTCTACTCGATATTTTTTGATTGAAAAAGGCAAAATAAATACAATTTTGTATTCATTAATTGCCGTGTGCAAAGCCAGGTGAGTATGTAAGCTGGCTATTAAAACCGTACCGAGACACCTGCAGATTCCGACATGCATATTCCAACATGCCGAAACACTTGCAGATTCCAACATGCCAAGACACCTGCAACTGTCAACATGTCAAGCCACCTGCAACTGTCAACATGTCAAGCCACCTGCAAAAGAGAGAGTAAAAATGTATGAAAACGGTGAAGCACATCTACAAACAGGTTACTGTACCTCAACTACCCTACGGAGCGGACCTAGGCCGCTTCAACGGGGCGACTCTTCCTTTGTGGAAGTATTTGCAGCTTTTCACGTGAGATTTCGAGGCCGGAGACGTGAATGGCAGTACGATACAAAATAGTTAGCTTGGGACTGCGCGGCCGCAAGGTTAACTACAGAACGATATAAAACAGCTTACGTGAGACTTCGAGGCCGAGACGTAAGCTGTGGTACGATATAAAACAATTTTGATAGGATTTCTACGTTCATAAATGTCGTATTTTCCACCATTTTTCGATATTGAAGTTCGTATAAGATTAATGTCTAGAAAATTTAAGTGTCGCGCACCATTTTGTAGGTTTTGTTTGTGAAGGCAATAAATTATCGATAGTTTTTGTTGTTTATTTTATTACTAAATTAAGTTGCTATACCTATTTATACCCGTTAAAAATAAAGATATTTTAATATAACTTTATTTTACATATAAATAAATATGGTATACAATAACCAAAACAGACTTTTCTTTTTCGGGCTTTATAAAAAACTTAATAAAATGCTAGTTTTAGCTAATTGGTATATTTACCATAACGCCACGGTTATTTAACTATGTAGTAACATATTTTTATTATTAATAAAATCTGTATTAAAACCACGGTTACATGACATTTCAAATTCTTACAAAACTTTTAAATTAAAAAATAGTCATGTAGGCCTAATTACTAAGATTTTTCTTAAATATGATTAAAAAATATATTTAAAACTTTTCTTCAAAATAATCAAAGCTTTAAGAATTTCAATAATCTAAATTTGAATTATCAGTATTTTAGCTCTAAGCCACTTAAAACAATTAACTTTTGAGAAAAATATCAACTGTAATCATAAAAGGTTTAAATCATTCAAAAAAATTAAAATTACCAGAACATAAATTAAATTGGTATCATTGTTAGTTTTTACGTGAAAAGCATTTTCAAACAAATAAACTTTTAAAAGAACTTAATAGAAAACTTTGGGTTTTAAATATCAAATAAATTTTGAGCTTCATAAAAATATTAAACTTTTATACAATTTTACTTTGTATGATATGAAGTAAACAAACATAATCCTTAATGATACTTGAAATTTTAAAGACACTTAACATCAATTATTAAGCGTTTTAACTAGAAATACGAAGAGTGAAAAATACCCTAAATATATTTTACATAGTATTAAGTTAAAATGATCATGGTTGCAAATATAGAATTAGTTTATTTTAAGATGAGTAGTTTTATCATTAAAAGCATTTTTTTAATTACTTCACAACTTATAGTATTATTTAAACATTTAGTAATAGTATGTATAAAACCAAAACAGCTCAAAAATAAAAGTTAGAAATATATTTTAAGAATTAAAAAATAGCCTAAATATCACAACCCCAATTATTTTATCACAAAAGCTAAGAAGTTATTTGCTTTATTAAGCTTTCTGCTGAAATTATAAAGATTTTGCGTACCTACTAATAAATTTTAAAAATTTAGGAATAGTCTATGTAAATCAAAGGTTTAAAATTGAACTTTTATTGAAATAACAAGTTATTTAAACTTTTAAATAACATTTTTTAAATGCTTAACTGTCTAGTTTATAAGTTGTGAATTTTACTATTAAAACATTTAATATTAACTAGTTTATAATTGAAAAACATACTAAAGTTGCATAAGAAGGTTTAAGAGATAAAAAATTAATTATTAATATACGAATTTGTAATTATTAGTTTTAATTAAAAGTATAAATAAATAAGTTTGTTTAGTTTACAAACGAACTTTATGTTTCTTTATTATACACATTTAGAAAAATAAAAGAAATTTTTTTAAAGTTTCCTGCTGTATTTTCTCGAAAATAAAAATAAAATGTTGTAGGAAACTTGTTTATTGTAAAGAAGAAAATATTAACATTTTTAAAATAATACTTGTCGCAATCAAAGAGTTTCCAATTGACAAAAGGACATTTGGAAATGTTTTATATAAACTGTATATGCTGTTTTTACATGATTGTTATGTTCTTACATAAACGAAAATGTTCTTAAAAACCTATAGACAGTAAAGTTTTTTTTTTTTTTAACTAATTTGTTTTAATACAGTGGTTTGAGATATAACAACTAAAGAGGAAAATATTCTTGCAACTATTTAATAAATAAAAATTTCGAAATATTTTTACATATTTATATGATATATTTTGAAATTTATATATAATTTGCAAAAATAATAGAAATTTATGAAACTGAAATTCAGTTAGAATCAGTGAAACTTATGAGTTTATATTTTATATTAACTATTACCATATAAGAACTTTTTTGATTTTTTTTATTAATTTTTTTTAAATACTTAATTTATTGATTACTTCTAAAATCTTTAATTAATACAAAAATATTTATAAAAGCTTAGACTTAAATATTAGGAATTTTATTATACGTCTTAACTATTGATAGCTAATTATTTTAAACAAACTGCAGTTTTTTGTTAATTTTTGACATCCGTTTATTTAACATAATAATAAAAACACCAGAAATCCAGCTGCAAACATTAATAATAAAAGTGTTATCTTTATGTAAAAATCAAATAAAAGATGAAGGTTTCAAGTATTATGTATGAGCAAAAAAATTTCAAAGCTATAATAAATAATATATATGTTAGCTTCGAAAACATTGCAATGGTTTATGTGTAGAATTAAACAAAGAAGTTTTAGGTTTTAGACTTTACCAACGAGAAGTTTAGGTTATTTATAAGGTTACTAAAAAAAACAAATTCTTCCAAAAAACACAATCATGCATCGATAAACACAAAATACAAATCATATTTAAATAAAAAACTTCTAATAAAGCACAACAAAAATTTAAAGCAAAAAATATACGGTAGCAACAAAGATACTTTTATTGTTAACTATTGATGACCGGTTAACTCCGTCATTTTTACTATGGTTTTGGTAATTTAGCACAAGAAAATCTGTAAACATCCTTGGTTGCCTCGCAAACATTTTCCGACCACATGTCATTTTCTACGTCATAAAGAAAAACCGATGTGTCTACAGAACAGAAAAAAACAACCTTGCTTCCAAATGAAGTGACGCCACATCTGTAAACATATGACAATAAATCCCCGGGCGGCCTGCGCAACAAAACAAATTTGCTGCAACAAGAATCGAAAACTTCGACACTGTTTGTAGGCCGACCGCCAAACGCGAACAACTTGTTCTTGTGGGCAATCGATTCGTGGAACACCCTTCTTTCGACCATGTTTGGCATGTTTGTCCATGTATCAGCAATGTGGTCGTACGCCTCGACGCTGCTTAATCTTCCGGCGTCGAAATTCTGCCCTCCAGTGACGAAGACTCTTCCTTCGAACACGGCGCACGATGCGTACTCCCTCGCCGAGTTCATTCTGGCAACTTCCCTCCAAGTCGAGCTCACTGTGCTGAACTCGAGGCAGTTTCTGGTAACGTTTCTAGGATAATATCGTCCTCCAATGAAATATATTTTATCAATAAACGAACACGCACTAAAATAAACACGATCATCATGCATTTTACTCACAACGCTCCAAGTGTCAGTGGCAGGCGAGTACCTTTCAATAGGCGTCACCGGGTCCCATCTTTTTTTGTCCATGTCATAGCGATTGTGGTCGCCACCCAACGCGTAAATTTCACCCTTGATGCATAAAACATCGTGATTTATTCGCGCATGATTCATTTTAGACAAGTTGCTTACTTTGGAAAGATTGTTAGCGTCAACAGTAAAGCAATCTTTGAGAACTTGATAAACTCTTCCAGAATCTGTTTCACCGCCGACAACAACAAAGTTAAAACTATCTTGGCTACAGTGCCTGCTGTTAGACGAAGCCTTGCTAGATTTAAACTCTTTCTTGTTTCTTATAGTTTTCTTTATAGCGTCAAAACACTCTAAGTCCTTGACTATCCACATATTCTTGTCTACCATACTGTTCAAAGCAGGAACTGTTAGCAATGAAAGCCGAACTCTTTGCAGGAGATATTTCGAGTATTTACTTCGTTCAATACTTTTATGATTCAACCAGGCATTCATTGCAGTGAATACTTGCAGCTCCGAATCAATTAATAACTCAGAACTGTTTAATATTGCAGCTACAGACTTAAAATCTAGCTCAAGAAAGTCTTCTGAATCAGCAACAGTTGTAAACCAACGTTCAATGAGGCGTAAAGAAGTTTTGAAAATTTCTTGGAGACTAAAAAGTTTTGAGATGGAAAGCCACTTTAGAGTATTTAAAACTGAAACTTTTATTTTTACTTGTTTGCTGATTTGGTTTGCTGTTCTTTCATTCAACAAAACTTTGCTAACTTTTAAAAGTTTTATACTGTTTTCTTTGTTAGCTTTTTTTTTTTCTGAGAAAATTTTGACAATTATTACTACTAATTTTCAGCACTTAATGCTTTAAAAGTATTAAAAATAATTAAACAATCATTTACATTAATATTTATTTTAAGTAGTTAAAGTTATAGTTAATCAACCACCATTATTATACTAGTTTATTGATATATAAATAATATATATAAATTAAACTAAGAAGTATTTAGTAAAACTTGTAAAACTTTCATAAGCACAATAAAATTCAATCATTAACTTTATTACATATTTTTTTTTAGTTATAAAATATAGATATTTTCAAAGGTAGTTGAATTATTTTATTTTAATTGATAAAATAACTATAAATCTTTATCATTAAAATCTATATCATTTAAAAAATAATTATTAAAAATTTAGAGTAAACTAGCGCGACGAACTGATAGTGATTTATTTATTATTTAGTTTCGGTTGGTAGTAAAACTACAAAAATCTTGAACATAACTACAACAGAACTTATATGAGATAAAAACTTTAAAGTTTATCAGTGCATTTTCTAATCATTTATCAATTAAATTGTATTATTTTAAAAATACAATTGTAACTCTGCGATATGTAAAGTAATAATTTTTGTGATACATTTTTAATTCTGTGTAAAAAACTAGATTTTAATGATACTTTTATTTTATATTATGTACAATATTAATTTTTTATTATATTTCTTGTTTTAGGTAAATATTAATTTTTACTTTTTTTTTTTAATCGACCCCTAACGGCTGGTTACTCAGACTTTAGAGATTTGGTTTTTTATTAAAATCAATTTTTCAATTTACAAACAAAAAATAATATTTGAGATCATCATAATACTAATTTTTCACAAAAATAATATTTTAAAATCTTAATAGAAGGTTTTTATTAAAACTTTTAAATGCAATTTTGCTTTAAACCTTTAAATTAAGAAATATCTATCTTCAGTAATAAACACATACATTCAAAGAGTAACTGTAATTATTTATTTTGTTTGTTAAACCACTAACACTTTATAACTTAGTATTTTGGAGAAATTTTTTTAGGTTTATACAGTTTTTTAGTTAGTTTTACTGTAATTGTAAGGTTGAACATTAATGGCAATTAGTTAATAACTTTATGATCTATATCTATATCTAGTTATCTAGTTAATAACTTATCTATCTATATCTATATCTATCTAACTCTATCTCTAGATATCTAATTTTATATCTAATTTATAAATTAATTTAATAATATAATAACTTGATTTTAAATGTAAAAAAATAACAATTTTTTTTTCGAGCTTTACCTACAGCGTAGATGCATATTTATTTCTTAAACAAATTGATTATTTTAGCTCAAGCCTAAAGGTAAAAAAAATCAACTTTTTTGTCCTCAGTTTGCAACAAATTAGAGGAATTTAGAGCAACTACAACAGCTAGGTTTTAAAATTATTTTCTAATTATTTTAACATTTACATAAAGTCAATCATTATGTTTGTTTCAAAAATGATGTTTTAATTTCTAAACTTTTGAATGTAGTTGAATTGCTATTATACTTTAGTCTTATAATTTAATTAATTTCATTTAAGATAAAAAAACCCATCTAGATCCACCACATCAACTTTCTGGCTGGTATTTTCTTTACACAGATCTTTTTATCTTTTGCGAAAAACTTCTCATCAGTTTTTGATGAAACTAGTAATCGTTTCACTATAATTTTGCTCATATTTTTATTTTAAAGTCTGCAATATTAAATATTGTTCAGCATAGAATAAGTGTAAGGTATTGGTTGCGTAAAATCAATATATTAATAATACTTACCAAATTTTTTTACTTACCTTTTCTAACTATTATCTTATAAATAATAAATGCTACTTTGGCCTACTTTAAATAAATCAGACAGACAGTTTGAATAATGTATCTATTACAGAAAACAACCACAAAACAATATACAAATACCCATTTTAAAATTTAAGTTATTATATAAATAGCCTGGAAACAAATAAAATTTAATAAGTTTTAGTGTAGTAAACTATAAAATAATTAAAGAATTTTTATATATTTAAATCTATTTAATAGACTAAAGTTTAAGACTGAAAACAACTAACTATAGCTTATATAAAAACTGTTAGTGAGGAATAAACTATGTAAGTCTTAAAAAACTATTATATATTTTTATCTAACTCAAATATTTAAAGCAATTAGAAATACAATTTAATACAAACTTTACTTTTAAACAACACCAACAATAAACATGCAACCAAATAGGTTCAAATGGAACTATTTTAGTAGATCCCACTCTCAGCCAAACAATACACAACTAATTGCACAAGTGTATGTAGTTGTTGAGTTTTTTTTGGAACTTCGTCAGTATATTCATGCCTCACTAACCCTCGTTTTGATTGGCTCATTAGGTTATAGTTTGGTTGTTTAAAAGTTGACTTCCATATATAGTCATTGTTGTTTGACTCTACATACTCAAACAATGAATAGTTCAAGTAAATTAAAAGCATTTTCAAAACGGTAACCAAGTACTTAATAAAAAAAAACTTGGGTAAAATAACAACCATTAGTCTTAGGAACAGTATCTAAGCTGACCTGTGTTTTACAAACAAGCATGAATTCTGAAAAATATAGCCTGAGTACGCCTTAATTAAAAATCCTAATTATCCTGAGTGCGGACCAACCCTGTTTTTCAAACCAATTACATGCCTTTGCCTAATTCTTTCTAGCTTGAATTTCACACACTAAACATTTGGTTAGAAGCAGAAAAAATTTTGGCTAAAACTTAAAGTTAAAGTTAGTCCTTTAATAATAATCAACGATAGGATATAGAAATTAAGCTAACACACCTATTCTAGGCTGATACCATACAGTAAATTTAAATATCATACTATACCTATGACAACGTTATTCTAAATAAATATTTCAGACTTAATTACTTAAATAACGTGAGAAACAAGACCATACTTATAGTACATTCAAGAAAAACAAGTTAAAAAAATTAATAAGTCATTAATGCACTTTCCACGTCAACCTAATGTACTTTTATTTATATCAGGGTCACTTTAGTTTGAGTCACAACCTTATTTTTAAATAGCATAAATCAGTCAAAACAAGTAACAAAGTAAAGGAGTATTTGAAAGTGATAATCACTAAAATTCAATTTTGTTATAATTTTCAGCTATAATGTAAAAGCAAAGAACTTTAAAATGTCATTATCTTTTTTTTCCTTCTTTGAAGTAAAGAAGTAACAACATTATTTAGTTTTACAATTACTTTTTGTCTCACAGGAAACTAAAACTTTACTTGTCATCATGAGATTAAATCTTCAAGTAGTTCTAAATAAAGAATCAATTTTCAAAGTCAAGGATGTTAGTAAAATATATAGTAAAAAATTGTTGCATTTTTGAGTTAAGATAAGAAAATTATTAGTTTTTAAATAATTACTTTTATCAGACTGACTTTTCTTGAAAGCAAAACGATTAACACGAGTGACCTAAAAAATCAATTGGTAAAATCCAACTACGCAGGGTCATCTAGGGTTTTTGAAAATATCTAAAAAATAAACTGTTAAAGCCAGAAGATAAACAATATAAATATTTAATCAGTAATACCTCAAAATAACAATATGGTAACAGAAGGAATTAAGATCAAAAACAAAAAATACCTTTATCAAGAAAAAATATTTTAATATCATCAATGTAGACTGAGGACTTGAGTAAAATATCATAGTTTGCCTAAATTATTAAAAAAAAACATAAAACATCATAGGACAGTAGAAATTTCAGAATTTTCAATCTAACTTGAGAGTGTGATAGTGATAACCCTGAGTAATACTAAATTTTTAAACAGAAAATTACCAGGGTTTCTTCTGTTTAAAGCAAAAAGTTATTCCGAGTGACTAAAACCTAGCCTGAGTTAACCAAATTTGTTTAATTTACACTGAGTTTTTTTTTAAACAAAAAGAAAAAAATTAGTAGAATATGTAATTAATCAAGGTTAGTAAGCTTAAGTTGTTATTGGGACATTGGTAAAAATACCTTCAGGAGTATATAAAAGAAATAATGTTTAATATTCATGTTGTCTAGAAAAGTTAAGATACAGTAAAAAATAAATGAAAGCATTAAACTCAAAATTACTTGAAACTGAAAATATATTTTTACAGAGAAACTTTTTAGCTTGAAATCATTGTTAAGGCTTTAAGATTTCCTGAATGAAAACAAAATATAAGTGTGTATTAAAATTTTTTGTTTTTATTTCCAAAAAAATTAGTCTCAGTTTTAAGCATAATGCTTTAATTGTAAAAATGTTACTGAGAAATATATAAAATTAGGGTTTTTATTTCTTTACTTATTCCATATGATTTTAATAAAAACGATTATGTAAAGAAGTTTTTTTTTATTAATTATTAATTGTAATAATCATAAATAAAATAATTTATATCTTAGCAAATAAATCACATGATTAAATTTAGTTACTTGAAGTAAAAACTGAAAATTAACACTATCCATTTTTTCTATTGGCATTAAGATTCAAGTTCATGATTGTTGCTGGATTACTGAAAAAATTTTCCTCACACAAATCTATTCACATAAGCTTTGAAAGTTTTAATAATAATAGTAAAACTAAAATGGTCGACAAATAAAAAAAATGTAACACCAGGGCTAAATTTACCTTTAATAGTATAAATAAAAAAAAAGCATTAAATTTAAATTTATTTTAAACTGAGATGCATTACTATGTTTTCAGAGAAACATTTTAGTTTGAAACTGTAATCATTGTTAAGGTTTTAAGATTTTCTGATTGAAGAAAGACTAAATATGGGTAGTAATACTTTTTGTTTGGATTTCAAAATAATTAGTTTCAATTTTTAGCATAATGTTTTAATTGTGAAATATATTACTGAGATCTAAACTGAAAATTAACACTATCCATGTTTTTTTCATCACTTTAGAATTCCACTTTATGATTGTAGCTGGATGACAGAAAAATTTTATTCACACAAATCTATTCGCATAAGCTTTAAAAGTTTTAATAGTACTAATAGTACTAAAATGGTCGACAAATAAAAATAAATGAAACACCAGAACTAAATTTATCTTTACTGTTGATGTATATAGCTTGAAATAAATATAAAAGTCTAACTTGGTTTTTTTAACAAACTTTAAATTCTATGCACCTTTAAATAAGTTTAGTGCACCGCAAAAGTTTTGTGAATCCCAAAAACAATTAATTATGAATATTTCTTCCTAATTTAGCAGAACAAGAAAGTATAATTTTATTAATAACTATAAGATAGAAAAATTTTATTCACAAAAGTCGGTAGTACATCCATGCTACTTTAAATAACTCTAAGTTTAAAAAAAAAAATTTAGAAAAATAATGTTTCAGGGAAACTTTAAAATCACTATTTTAATTCATAATAAATATTTTTTACTTAAATTCAACTTAAATTTTGATACTTTTGTAAAACCTGTTGTAAGCACATAGTTAAACTTTTAAGCAGTTTGACTAAGTGACATTACAAACATATATTTGCTTTTTTATCCTAAATCGAGATAATAAACATCAAAAAACTTCTATTTTAGCAAAGTTTATAAAACTATACTTAATTACTTTGAAATTCATCTTTGTTTAAAGTGAATTTTACAATTGCAGTCAAAAATTCAAGATTGTTTTTCTTCATTATATAATTTAAAGATATAGAAAGTACAAAACTATTTCAAATTTAAAGTTCACAGTATTTGGGCTTAAATATTTATATATGCACACTTTAGCTGAGTAAAGTAACTTGAAACACATTTTGAATACTGAATGTATTGTTTATTAAACGACAAATAAAGGCGCTTAAAATGTTTAGTCCTAAAGCCTGGTGCACTAAAAAACCTTTCGGTATTCGAGTCGCACACCACTTCGATACCTTTTAACGTTTTGTCAGTACAGAAAATAATTTAGATTTTCTGTCCTGGATTTCCAAAATTAAGATATCCTTGATTTTCAAACTTAAGTTGTTTTATTTTTATTAAGTTACACAAAGTCTACTTACTTCAAGTGCTAAAATTAGACTGAACTGACAAAAGTACTACTTTGAACAAAACTGACATTTAAAAATTAACCTGCTCTTTTTTACTATTCATCAGGGCTAAATAGCCACAACAAATTTGAGTCTTACTTTTCAATTATCAAAGTCTGTTATGTAAAATTTTTACTTTCGAGTAATTTAAATAAAAAATCACAAAATTAACAACAACTCAAGTTTCTAAAAACCAAAATACTTTTCTTTTTGATTATGTAGTTTAAACTTTTGCAACACAATACAAAATAAAGAAGTCCTGAAAAAATGTAAAACATCAAAACTGTCGATCACATTGTGATAGAAATGTAAGTAGAACATAAATAAAATTGTTAGATTAAACAGTTTAAATGAACAACGTCATTTATTAGCAATAATGCAGCCTGGTAAGGTTGTAGTTATACAAAAAATAAATAGGTGTGGACGCTGATCGAATCCATATTTGATCAAAATAGAAATGTCCTTGTTCGAGTAATTAAAATGCGATTCTTCACACAAGTATTGCAATCATACTACACAGCAGGGTTTCAAAAATGCCAAATTTTACTATTTTTAATGAACACTGAAGACTCATATGTTTGTATGTTAAATTACAATATAGTCACGTTGCAGTGTTTTAACAATAACAATTGTAAACTATACGGCAAGTTTTCGTAGCAGTATACAAATTCAAACACTCAGGAGCAGGACATACTTGCCGTAATAATGTTGCACTAGTTCTAGCTATCAAATTAAACATATGTTTTGTTATTTTTTATTTAATCTCAAGATTGAAACCTGTTGTTTTTTTTTAAACATGAGTAAAGACAAAGACAAATACTAGGATGTATTAACAACAATATTTTGGTCGCCCAAAAACTATTAGACGCAATACATAATTTCAATTTGTAGCTAGGTCTTAAATGGAAAAACCAGTTAGTTAAACAAAACAAACATTTATTTAAGAAGCAGATACTTTTATTTTTCTCAGTAAAAGATAATGTATGAAAATAAAAGTAGAACAACGATAATTTACATATAATTTATATCACCTTAATGTTACGTAGCTGTTATTTAATGCGATGACTTAACTTCTTAGTAAGTACTTTATATCTTTTGTCCTGGACATGACTTTGAACTGTATCCTAGTGTATGACTCTATAACTGAAAGGTTTTTTCGTACACTTCGAAAGGTTCTTGGACCAAATATTTGAGCGCTTTTTCTTTTTCGTTCCTATAAAACACATTCCATTTAATAACATAAGAAATACTTTGAAAATTAAACTTCAATTAAACTTTTGCAATCATTCTGTTAAAAGTTTTATATTATCAAAGACAGGTAATTTTTAAACAAATATAAAATACTTACCTAGTTTGATTTCACCAGTGTTTGTCTGTTAGGTTTTGTGCACAGTTCGTAGAACTCAGTTTTTTTATGTTTTGTACAATAACTGTCACATTGTTGAAATGTTGATAATTGTTTTATTTGTTTAAAAATACTTTGATGCTTATTTATTTAACTATATTTAAAAATATTTTAATTTTAAATAAGTAAAATATTTTGCTTAAACGAAGTATAAGTTAATTCGTTGCTGTATACATAAAAAAATATTGAGTGCTGAGATCTATATAGTTTAAAATAAAAAATACATATCTCGCACTTAGTAACATTGGGTTTTAACAAAAAAATAAGACTATAAACTTATGAAAAAACAGTCGCAATTAGAAAAAAATAATAATAAAATAATACAAATAGTACCATTAACATATATTTTCAAATATGTAAATATTACAAAAAATACTTCAAAAACTTGAAGTCAATTATAAACTATATTAATCATAAATACAGCGTTCACACTTAGTTAATAGAAAATTCTAGGTTTGAAAAAAAAATTCTTTATAAATTCCTGATTTTAGTTAAATATCTGTATCTTTTAGAAACCAAGCAAAAAATATGTATTTGTTTACTTTTAAATATAAGTTGCTTATCTAACCGATGTAACTTTATGATAGTTTTATTTAAAATATTTTTTTGTTATTCTATTTTGCTTAAGAGCAGCAAACAGGAAAGTGACTTTCAATGCTACTTTAAATAACTATCTTAGAGAAGTTTAAAAAACTTTGTTTAAATTTACTGATGAAATTTTCAGCATTTATACTGTAGTGTAATACTCTTCTAACAGTTAGCTAAAAGCTTTTTCAAATGCTGAATAATTGTCAACTATAATTGTAAATGCACTACGGCAAACCTTCATTATAAAATGTATTTACTAGGACATGCTAATATTTAAACACTAATCAAATTCGAATCTATCTACGTTTTAACTTATTAACTTTTTTCGGTTGTGGCTGACTGATTAGTCCTAATAAGGACGAAACCGGTCTTATTCTACCGAAAGCTTTAAGTCTGATGATCGAATTGGTATGATCAAAACTCACGTTAACATTAAAAAGTAATTAAATTTTACTAAAAAAAAAGAAAAAGTTTAACATGGCCTCAAAGAAAATAATATACATTTTAGAAATGTCACAAAGCTCAATTCTTTTTAACAGAATTTTAACATTTGCAAAATGTCCACAATATATTTGTATTTTGTAATTTGTTTCCCGATCTTTGCTGCATCTAAAGACTTTTTAAACTAAACTTGATCTTTCAAAAGAAATGTTGGTAAGTTCTGAATTTTTCATAGATACAGAACTTCAAGCATAAGAATAGCAGTTCTAAGTGGCTTGAGTATTTATGATAGTACTACTTACAACTACAGTAACCTCTCGCTTATTTACGCACATTAGGTCCGCAGAAAAAATGCGTAAATGTATGAGAGATCGTAAAGATACGAGAGGTACCAAATATACTTACTATAATGGCTGTTCTTTAATATTGCTTCTATTTAAAGGAGACTGGGATTTTCTTACTTTTAACAATTTGTTTACTTTATTTATAAATATGAAAACAAAAGATAAAACTATACATATAAAAAAAATTAAAGATTTGAGTTTGTATAAAATAATAATGCTTAAAAAAATTACTAATTCCAATAATAAGTAGATTTTTAAGTAATAGAAAATTAGTGATATGTTTACTAAAAAAACAATTGAGATTTGTGTTTAGTGCAAGATCTATATTTATTAAGTATCACTGCTACTTTTTGCTAGGAAGTTTCATTATATTTCTTTAATAGATGTTTATGAATATATAGGGCAAGAGTGCTGTATTATTTATATGTGTTTTAAAATCTCATTATACTTTCATTATTTAACACAGTTATATTTCTTTCAGAATTTTAATTTAATCTCTTATTGTTAACACAATTTCTGATATACTGAGGTATAACTAAATGTTTACCAATTAGTCAAGGAACATAAGTCTAAAGATATAGAGAGGTGAGGTAGCATTAAAAACATTTTTTAAATTAAAAATATACAAAAAACCTAGTTTTTGCAATATTAAAAAAAACCTAGTTTTCTAAAATGCGTAACTAAACGAGAGTGCGTAACGTCACGAGTGCGTAAAGATGCGAAAGGTTACTGTATATTTATTTTGTGGTTAATAATAGTATAGATAATCAACCAGCATTAAATACATAAGTAGTGAAGTTAAAACAAAAGATTTATATAAAAAACAGATCAAATACTAAAAAAAGCGAATAAATATGGAGAAATAAATGAAAACAATTTTTTAAATATACGGTAAAGAATAGAATATACCGTAATAATTAATATATATTTCAACATTTGTAAATATTCCGTCGGAAAATATCCTTACACAACTGCCTTTGGTAATTTTGTGATAGTATCTGTTTTTTTTTTGTTATGTGTATAAGTCATTAAATTTTAAATTAAAAAATAGAGTTTAGTCTAGTTTGCGGGGATTAACCTCTCTTCTAACTGAAAATTCAATTCTAATCAATAACTATTATGGTAATCTTTAACATAATTTATAATTGAAATAAACTTATTTACTTTTCAACTTCTAAAGCCAAAAATAGTTTAACATATTACTATCTTTTATCAGCCTATAATACAACTGGTCTTTGCATAAAGTCTATGTAAAGTACGTAAGAATCGTTTTCAGTTAATCACGCGGAAAACAGTTTTAAACAATTACATCCGGGGTGTCTAGTAATGATGGTAACCTCATTAAAAAACAGTTAACACCATATATATTTATCAGATAAATTTTGAGTTTTTTAAGTTAATTGTGATAATTGTTAGGCAATATAACTCGGAAAGTTAAATTGGAGCTAAACATTTATTTAAATATATATCAAACAAAAAATTTATACAGCCGTTTCGTATACGAGTATAAATATCTCATGTATTTCTCAATAAAGCTCAAGTTTATTAAACATGGTTTACCGAATTAATTTAAATGTTTTTTATAATTTTTATAAGTTTTATAACTTCTAAGTAATTTTATTAGAATTTAATTTTTTTATACGTAAAATGATGAAGTATTAATGAAGATTTTTGTGCAGTAGCTAAGTTTGAATAACTCGCTAATTTTATTTTTGCTACTGGTTTAAGAATCTGTGCATTTTGAAAACGTTTTAGTGATTGAAAAAGTTTTTGCGCGCACACGGGCTGTTCTAGACTTGAATAAAAAAATTTAATTAAAAGTAATCACTAAATCTTTTTCAAAATGCACAAGTTCTTAAACCTGTAACACAACTAAAATCAGCGTATTTTTCAAACTTAGCTTACACCACAAAAACCTTCATTATTACTTCATCATTATACTTATAAAAATTAATTTCTAAACTTCTGTAAAACATGATAATAAACTTGAGCTTTACCGACGAATACATGAGATGGAAATATTTCATATACGAAACGGCTGTATAAATTTGTGGTTTGTTATATAACTAAGTAAAAGATATTTACATATATATATATATATATATATATATATTATTGTAGTTTATAACGTATAACTATTCAGTTTAGACTGTAATATTTTACTTCTAAGACAACACCAATGTACTGAACAATTTATCTATTTTCTTGAATATATAAAACAGTTATTTTGATTTTTTTTATTGCATAATAAACGCAAAACTGTATTACAATAAACTAAAATAAGTATGACATTGCTGCAAAAAATATACATATTACATGTATTCGAAGCATTTCAAAAATTTTAGAGAATATCAGTTTTGAGTGAAATAAAAGACCAACCAAAAGCACTAAAAATTAGAACAAATTATGAAACACTAATTTAAACAACAAACAGAGTAAGTTATTTTATTTCAAATGCATGTGTTAACCCCTTTCCGCTTGTGAATAGAACAAAAAGTAAGGATTTAGAATCTGATCACCAAACCGCTTCAGTTGTTCGACTTGATTGCCATCAATCATGTAAACAGTCTTGTCGTTGAACAAATACCACTGATTTCCAATTTTACAACTCGCCATGTAGTGGCCAGAGTTCGAACTTTCTCCAATGTGATAACAAACCGCGTACAAATTGTATTCCGTTTCTGTACCTGATTCAAAGTATTCATTCAACTTGAAACTGAGAGGGAAGCTGACCTCTATTTTGTTTAAAATTTCGTTGCTATACAACAGTTGGAAGACTAATACCGGTGGAAAACCAATTACTTTAGTAGTTTCCAAAGCCTTATCACAACAACTATCCTCCTTGCTTTCTTGGCAATAAAATTTAATTTCTTCATCTTCTTCAAAGGCTTTCAAAAGTTCTTTCAGACTAATGTGACTACAATTTAAAGAAAAATTAAGCCGAAGATGGTCACAGTCTTTTTTAACCCGATCTCTCGGTCTTGGATTTTCACAGTTTTCGTCAAATATGTAACCAGACTCAACTTTACATTTAAACAGGTTTTTTGCTTCATCACCTAAACTGTCGCGTAGTGTCATCAAAAACTGGTCTGCATCTTGTTGTTCACTATTATTAAAGTTTTGATACTCTCTTTTTAATGCTTTAATGAAATCACCTGGATTAATTACTTTCTTGTCACCTTTCATTTCTTCAACTAAATCAGCGAAATGTTTAGCTAAACTGCCTTCTTGCAAAACAACCTTGTTTTGTCCAAAATAGTCAACTAACTCTACCGTGTTAAACATGCATTGGAGCATGGAGTTTACGTAGCAGGCGTTGGTACAATAATACAATCCGCACACACCCCGTACTTTAGTCCTTAAACGTTGCATGTTTCCAGCGTTCCGCTTATTAGTTCGCGATATTTTCGGCTGTCCGGAAATATCACCAATATTATCCCTTACTGGACGTTTTCCCGCGTTAGTGTTTCTACGAGAAGAACCTCGTCGTTTCGCTTGTGTAGCAGGGATATTTGGACGGGTGCTTCTATTGCCTTCAATCTCAATACTAATGTTTTCATAATCATCAGACGCTACAGGGGTATTAGGACCGAATAGAAGTTCCTCAATAGCACAGACAACGTCGTAGTTGCCATTAGACTCTGCAAACACGCACAATTCCCTAATTGCTTCATTCAGATCTCTTATGTTTTCTTTTTTTGATTTTTTCGCTTTCATCTCGTAGGTTCTACTTCTATCCTTTAACTTGTATTTTACTTTCAAGTCTCTAGCCCGGCCTAAAAGCTCAAATATTGCAGAAGCTAAGCTGCTTCGATTTTTGCAAAACAGATTGAATTGCTCAATGACATTTCCTGGAGCACAACCAAAGATAACACCGTTGTTGACAAACTTTATTTCGTCTAACAAAGCCGCTTGTTGGGTAGCTTTTGAGTTCTTACTTGGGTATGAACTCTTTGCCATTACTTTAAGTTTTCACAAATACCTGATTGAAATTAATTAAAGCTTAAAATTTTTTAACTGAATGAATTAAACAACCTTTATTATCTTAGCACTCTTAACTAAGTTTTTAAACTCTTGTTATAATTAATTGCTAAATTTATTACATTTGTATAAAATCTATAATAACACCACAGTTACATGACACCTCAAGCTCTTATAAAATTTTTTAATTAACAAATATCCATATAGGCCAAATTACTAAATAAATATTTTTTAACTTTCAATTTTCTATAAAAAATTCAAGAATTTTAATACTCTTTATTTGAATTATCAGTACTTGATCTTTAGCCTCTCAAAACCAGTAATTTTTGAGAAAAAAATATTAATCATAATTTATTCTAAAGATTAAAATTTTTCAAACAAAATCAAATCACATGAACATAAGTTGAATTGTTATCAATGTTAGTTTTCACACGAAAATTATTTTTTAACAAATAAAATTTTAACAGCACTTAGTGGAAACTTTTGGTTTAAAATATAAAAGCAGGTTTTAAGCATCATTAAATTATTAAACTTTCATGCAATTTTACCTCGTATGGTTTAAAGTAAACAAATAATATTTTTATTGATATTTTAAACTTTAAAGATACAATTGACATCAATAATTAAGTATTTTAACTAGAACTTTAAACAGTAAAATATAACAAAACTGTATTTTTACTTAGTAGTAAGTGAAAATACTTTTGTTTAGTATATTTTAATATAAGTTGTTCAACTTTTATCGTCACTTGACAACTTTAAGTGTTTTTGTAAACATTCTGTAACATTATTTATTTAAAGTAGCTCAAAAATCAAAGGCTAAAATATTTTTAAGAACTAAAAATATCCATATTTACTAGAAATTCGATTTTTTTCAAAATTGTTACGAAGCTATTTGCTTTATTAAGATTTCTGCTTAAATTATAAAGCTTTTCCGATTCTTCTAATTAGTTTTTAATAATTAATAATGATCTATATAAATAAAGCATTACATCGAAATTGTATAAAAAAAAGCATTAATCAAGTTTGAAAATGTTTAATTAGATTTTTAAAAACATTAAGTGTTTGTATATTTTTTAGTTTGTAAACTTTAAAATTAAAAGTTTAAGACTAACTGGTTTATTATTAAATTTTTTTTTCAAAGTCTAATAGTTTAAAAAATACCTTTTGTTATATCAATATGTAACTAAAGTTGTTAGTTGAGCGTGTAAATAGAAAAAGTTGTTTAGTTTACAAAGAAAGTTTCTGTTTATAAACTATGAAGAAAAAAAAATTAAATATCAGTTTTCACAAAAATTATCCTGCTAATTAAAAAATAATCAAAAATATTTTAAGAAAATTGTTTACTGTAGAAACGAACTTAGTTTATTAATATTTTGCCATAATAAAAATATTTTTAATTCAAAAAGTAAATTGAAAAATGTTTATTTGTTTTAGAATTTTTTTATTAGCTCAATATAGTTTTAAAAGTTGTGGAATGATCAATATTATTTTGTGAATAAATTAAAAATTTTAAGTTAACTTGTTTATATCGTAACGACTAAAATTAAAACTCTATAAAGTTTAAAATTGAAGAAACTGTACTTTTTTTTAATGTTATTGCATAAAATAAGAAGTAATTTATGATATTATATAGAATTTCTATACGAACAGTTCTAACTTTTTTTTGAAGTAATTAAAAATATAGAGGTTTTAAATAATGATAAAAGTACAGATATTAAAAATATTTAAACTACTTAGTAGACTACTTTACGTGACCAGACGTTTTAATGTTTCTACAAATTGTTAGATGTAAAAATTAAATAACTTAACATACTTGAAATATCGTAAAATTTCAATACATTTCATGAAAACAACTTAACTTACTTATGCCAAGAGTTTGCATGTTATTTTATATAAACATTTCTTTGTAACAAAGTATGTTTAATACTTGAAAGTTTTTCTCTGCATTATGTCTCTACTCTACTCGATAATTCGTTTTAAACTTTAGCAAGCTTGCCATTTTAATATACAGTAATTGCAAAAAATTACTCGTTGATGAAATTTAAAATTAATACAAAAAAAAGTTTATTAAGTGTTCAGTTTTCAGTTGGCATAGCAATATTGGCATAATAGCCACTCTACAGTGCAGTTTTTAAAAAACAACCTTTTTTTTAATTGTCTTTAAAGTAGCTTTATTAGAAACGAAAAATACCGAATTTGTATAAGAATTAAAAAATATTATAAATTTTTTTTTAATTATAACATTTATATATTTTTTTAAAAACAGCGTTTAAAATTTATAATGTTTAGTTTTTAAGTGGCTGAAATTATTTATGTAAGCTCTTTTACAGAATTTAATTTTATAAAATTTAATTGTTTTTAGAACTAGTAAATAATTTAAAATAAATTAGTAAAAAAATCTTACCACAATTAATTGTTGTTAAAAATTTTTTTTGCTCTGCAAGATGCTGCTTGACTTAAGCATAAATGAAAAATTTATTTTCAAAAATTGTCCCTGGTTGTAAATGGTCCCTTTTTGGCTTTTAAAAAGTGAGTTTTAGTTGAATATTATCACAAAGTAAGCTGCTACCTCTTTTCAATAGTTTCTTGTAAACTCTGTTTAATAAAAGATGGGTGATTCATATGCTCAGGTCAGATATAGTTTAGTTATTAATATTTATATTAAAACTTATTTTAAAAACAATGATTGTTAGTTTTATAGGTAAAAAAAAATCTATTGTAGATTTATGTTTTTCATATTATTAAAATTCATTTCTGTTTAAAAAATGTAATTATTGTACATAAGCATATTTTTCAGTGGTTGAACATAGCTTTAAGTGTTAAAATTGAATTCAATATTTATATATTTAGGTTTTAAAATTTGTCAGATCATTGTATATCAATTTGATAATCAAATTGTTAACAAAAGTCATGAAGATATCTGTTTGCAATTTTTTGATGTATAAGTTTTTATAATTTTTTCAAGTTGGTTGAAGTTTGCAGTTTCCCACTTATCCTCTACCTAGACTTAAGAATTGAACTTTTAGTTCCTTTAAATTAAGTGTTGCCACTTTACCTGGAAACCTGGAAGAACCTAGAATATGACAACTAAGTCTAATAGAAACTTTTCAAAACCCAGAGTTTAACAATAAAGTGTTCAGTATTAAAATTTTGATTATACTCTGAGAATTTATCATTAACCTAAGGATTTTTTATCATTAATTTTTTTCAAATTATAAACATTTATAAAAGAGCTTTACAGAAATTTTTAATGTTTTTAAATTATTAACACAGTTTCTAACCTTAAACTCTAATTTTATTTAAAGTTAGACCCAAATACATGTACTTTAAAAAGCCTGGAAGAAATTTGAAAAAGCTGGAAAAGTTTCTGAAAAAAGTGGCAACCCTGTTAATTAATTTAGTTGAACTACTGTATATGTTCTCAGCACTATTTTAGCACCACTCAACACTTATGACCAATTCTTTTTTAATAAGTTCCAAAACTTAAATTTAAAAATGCTGATGTTTGTTCAGTTTTGTTCAATAATACATAGATTAATTTGTTTAATTTCTGCTTTTATTATATTGTTGGGTATATATTTAAAATTTTTATATTATTCAAATTGACATATTTCGATAAAATATGAATAAAAATCTCAGTGTTGAATGTTGATTAATAACTATGATTTGAGTTGTTGTGATCAGCACAATTAATTCAGCTAAAAATTTAAGTAAAAAAGTCTTAATTTAAGAGTTTTTAAAGTTGTGTGGAAATGCATAAATGATATTTTAAGTAAATTCAACCCATATGAATATTTCCCAATAAACTAATTAAGACATGTTTTTATTCAACAGCTTAAACTTTTTGTCTAGTTGAGTTTTTACCTGAAAAGTTTTAATTTATTAAAATAAATAAATGATGATTTGTTAAATAATTTGTTCATTTTACCTAAATTAAATTTTTCTAGCTTTTTAATATCCTCAAAATCATAATAAAAGTTGTGTCTAATTTTTTTTTGTTTTGTTTATACTCAATATATAATACTTATCCAAAAAGGATTTAAAAGACTTGACATTCAATTATCACATTAGTTTTTCCATTAGTTAAAGTAAAAACAAATAATTTGAATTACTTTGTAGTGAGATAGTTTCAATTTGAGAAAACATCTTTATAAATTATTCAAGCTATTTTAAAAACTACAGTTAAAAAATTTTTATCATTAAAATCACATTTTTAACTCACTATTTTGTTTTTCTATTCAGTTAACAAGCAGAAAATAATCCTGATAAGTTTAAAATTAATTATAAAAGTACTCATAATTGGATGGATGGCTGGGCATAACTAGTTCCATGTAATCAACATTCTATAGCTTCAACATTTTATATACTTAATATTTAATTTAATAAGAAATTAAATTTGTTACACAGATCCGTCTTATTGATGCCCACGGTCACTTGCTTGGTCGTTTGGCTGCCACTGTAGCCAAGGAACTTCTTAATGGTGAGTAAAATTTAGTTGTAAAATATTTTTGAGATGATTGGAGAGTAGTCATCTATTTATTGCTTGTATTTATGAGAATGTTTTTTTTGGTAATATTTAAAAATAATTAAATTCCTTCAATTTTTCAACAAAAATCTTTTGCTATTTTAAAATTGCTACCTAATTGACTTAATAGTTTGATACCAGGAATAAATCTTCATTATAAGCTGTCACAATGTGTTAAAGGTGATTTTTCTCTGCTGGCATGGTTTAAATACTAAGCATATTTGAGTTTTATACAATACTATAGAAATGATCTAGCTAATATATAAATTGAAAATTTCAATTTTAACATAATAAAAATTACCACCAACAACAGCAAATTATCATTATTTTTTGAATAACATATAACACACCTTCTAGTTCTAGCTGGCAAGCAAATAATGATTGTCAGTTCCAAGAGCAGTTAATAAGTCAAATGTTAACATATTTAGAAGGTAAAATCAAGGAACTCTTCTCCACACTTGATGCCTAACAAAATGGCATGCAAGAACTATATAAAGAGTTAACATGTTCACAATGTATTCAAAAAAAGTTATATTTAAAAAAAGCTGCATATTATTTATGACTTTTTGTATTTATCATATTTCTAAATAAAACTTTAAAATTAATTAGCAATTTTTCTTGTTCTTTTATTATCTTAGTATTTTTCGTTTTACTCAAGTAGTTCTGACATAATATAATTTTAACAATTTCAGACTTTTTTCAAACAAATTTATTTTTGAATGTAAACTATAATTAATTACTACCATAATTGGTTTTAATTCAAAATTTTATGTAAAACTAAGATGAACAAAGTAGATTCTAAAAAAGTTTAATTATAGTTGTTTTCTTACCAATTTATATTGATAGCTTAAAGTTTTCAAACCAGAGTCAATCTTAACTTTTTTACAAAAAAAAGACAAACCCTTATAGCCATAATTAAAACACATAGTAGAAATTAGAACTTGAATCCACTAAATTATATATGGCACACACAATTATTGCTAATTTAAAATTATTTTCTTAACAGGCCACAAGGTTGTCTTGGTCAGATGTGAAGGCCTCCTGATCTCAGGAAACTTCTACAGAAACAAGTTGAAGTACTTGGACTTCTTGAAGAAGCGCACCCGTACCAACCCCAAGAAAGGTCCATTCCATTTCAGGTTGGTAGAGTTTTGTTTTCATGATTTGTCGTTGTCCGTAGGACTTAGCTTTTTTTAAAATATACTTTCACAATTTCAAAACAAACACATTTTAATCTAGTAACTGGTCTAATTATCTTTTGTGTGAAGAATTTAAAATGTTGAAGATTAAGTATTTATTAAATAGAGTAGAATGTATAGTAGTAGTTACAGCAATATTGATATTATTTTATAAATTAAATTGCTGAACTCTTCAAAAATTTAAACCATAATAAAACTTATCATAATTAAAGTATAAGGAATAATTTTCAAACTTTATAGTTAAAGTAATTTTTAAAAACAATTCATTATTTATATCTAAAATTTTTACTTCAAATTTTGGTTTCACAATTTATTGTTTTAGTTATTGTTTTTAGAACAATATCCACACTTAAATTTTCATACAAATACCAAGTAGAATGTAAGAATAGCTTACTCTGTAAAAAATAAATAATATTTATATGAATTTCAATATTAAGTCCTAAAAATGTCAAAGTTGTAACAAAGTTTACAAAATTTGTCTTCACTTTTCTAAAAAGAGTTTACTTAATTTATTGCTTTTCAATTCCCAGCATTATTATTTTGGTTATCTTTGAGTAATAATTTTTTTATAAATATGATTTTGCCTATCTATAGTTTTAAAAATCATACTATTTTAAATTGAAAATTTTTATATATAAATAACTATAATTTACTATCAAATAATATGATTTTCAATAAAATAGAAAGAAAAAACAGTAAAAATATGTTCAAGTTTTAAAGCTCAATAGCCATTATTTTTTAAGCATAAAATAACTAATTATGTAGGTATAATGTTAAAAATAAAACTTGTTCAGAAGTAATTTACATATAGCTAATTTCCAACATGGCCTTCATAAATAAGATAAAGTTGTTATAGAAAATGAAACATAAACATTCAGCCTTTGACAACATAAGAACAATAAAAGTATATATGAACCAAAGTCAATATAAACAGAATTATATTGAGACCTGAAATGTGTTATATGTTAAAATTATAACCAAAATTATGGTGGCAACTAAACCTGGAATCCTAGAAAAACCTAGAATTTGACAGTCTAGCTAAAATACCTGGAATTGGAGAAATTTAAAAAAATATAAAAATTTAAACAAAAATCACTGAAAAACCTGGAATTTAAAAAAACTTATACATCTTAAGTAGTAAAATTTAGATAAGACACAAAATCTATAATATAGTTGAAAATTTTCTGTCGTCATCAAAACTCTTAAATTAAAAAAACTCATTTAAAGTAGCTTTTATGTGTTTTTCAATATTGCTACTTGATATATTTTTCACTTCAAACTTAATTTTAAACTGAAGTATAACAAAAAATAAGTACTTTCAAAAACCTGAAAAAAAATACGCAAATAACCAGTGGCCACCTGTAAAGCATTAATAGGCATTTAGGTGAATAAATATACTTACAAAATTTATACAACGCTCGAGTTTAAGTGAAACTTTATCTTATTTAGCATGTAGTTCTATAGATATATATCTTGATGCATATAGTTTTAAAATTATAGGGTGAATAAGTGGTTCAGATATTTTAAAAACTAAATTCAATTTTTGTAGAAGCAAATATGATAGTTTTTAGAAATAGAAGTCAATAACTTTTTTGACAACTTTTGAAACTTATTTCAACAATGGTGAATACATAAGTTCAAAAGTATTATTTGAATCATTATTAAAAATTTTCTATGCTCAATTTAAAGTTTGGATAATGATACATGTTATAAATTTTAACTAGATTTTTGAGTATATATTTTATTGTTCTAAGAAAATTTTAATTTATTTTATAGTATAACAAATTTAAGCAATCTTTTTTATAATCATTATTTAGCTTAGCCTGTTATTTATTTGAAATATTACTTGTATTTTGTTGAAAGCAAATATAGTTTTATTTTTAGTAATGCATTAAGTACAATATTTTGATATATCATTTGCAATTAAGTATGTATTTTTATCTTACAAACATTTTCAAACTTTTCATCATGGTTTCTTCCTTTATAAGGGAATCTATTAAATTCATTGTGATTTTTCAATTAATAGTTAAAATAGTTATTATTACAAAAATCAGTGTGCGTCTATTGTAAATTAATTGTACTATAAATAACGAGAAACAGATATATTTATACTGAGAAGTTTTAAAAATGAAAGTACTTTAATTAGCAAAATGCTTGATTCTATAGTTTTTGAGAGTTAGTTGCGGTCTTAAGTAAATAAGTAATTTTGAATCAAGCTTAATTTTATCTTCATTTTTTTGAACTACCAAAAATTTAATTTAAATAGTTGTAAGTAAAAAAAAGTTGTTACTAACATCTTGATAACAATTCACCACTATAAACTTGAAAGCTATGCTTGTTAATGATGATCACAACCTACATTGTTTGAATGTTCTATCGTGATTTCAACCTAAAACTCTGAAACAAGCAATTGATATATCAATTATTAAAATGACTTGATCAGACATCAGTAGTGATAAACAATTTTAATTACAGAGCTCCATCCAAGATGACCTGGAGAGTGATCAGAGGTATGCTCCCACACAAATTGAAGCGCGGCGCAGAAGCTCTCGACCGCTTGAAGGTCTTCGATGGTATGCCAGCACCATATGACAAAGTGAGTATAAATTATTAATTACTTTCATAAGTCTTGAACACTTTTAATAGATTTTTAAACTTTTTAAAAGTAACTGGACCACAAGTAATTAACAAAAAAAAGTAGTTTTTACTGATCTAAAACATAAGTGTGCCAAAATTAATTTCTGCCAATGATGATATTTACCTACATTGTTTGAGTGTACTACCGTGATGCAAACTTTTAATAACTGAGGCAGTTAAACTCTAAACTAATAATACCGACATGTTTTGAATAAATGATAAACCATTTTTATAAAACCACAGCAAAAGAGGATGGTCGTGCCATCTTGCATGAAGGTCGTCAAATTGAAGCCCCACCGCAAGTACGCTCCCATCTCCAGGCTCGCCCACGAAGTCGGATGGAAGTACAAAGGCATCATCGACGCCATGGAAGTCAAGAGGAAGGCCAAGTCCGCCCAGTACTTCCAGGCCAAGCAGAAGAGAGCTGTAAGTTTTAAGAAAAGTTTTTTATGAAGGATGTTTGTTTTCAAAGAGAATAATTTTTTTTCTGCCAATGATGATATTTACCTACATTGTTTGAGTGTTCTACTGTGATTCAAACTTTTAATAACTGAGGCAGCTAAAATTTAAGATAAAATATCAAAAAAATAACCCACCAATAACAACATTGTTTCCATATTTTAGTACCGAAAATTTTTAGTCTATTGTAACTGAACTTGTGTTAATTAAAGAAACAAAAGTTTTTAATTGTTATTTTAGTTGTACAATGTGTTTTTTAAATAAATCTTGTTTAAAACCTTATTGTGAATTTGTTTCAAGTTCTTCCACTCATTTTATTTGACCAAATGTTTTTCAAATCAACTTGAATAATTTTAACATGAAAGCACATGTTTAAAAATCACCATTTAATGAAATAATTAAACTTATTTATTTTTAGTGTAGTTAATCAAGCTCAAAATATTTTCTCTCAAATATCGAAAATTACCAGTTAATACTCTAATACATTTTCTTATGTAAAACGTTACCTTCCCACAAAATCATTAAAACTATCTAACACCATGTAATGCATGAAACTTTACAATACTGTGTATGTAATAATGTTATAATTTTACAACTACAGGCCGTCCGCAAGCAAGCCATCGCCAACGTGCAGGACAAAATCGCAGACTTGGACGCTCAGATCGTGGCCATGGGATGCAAAGCTTGTTAAAAAATATTTTTACTAGTCAATAAACCTATACAAAATTACGTGTGGTGGTCGTCTCTAAATAAACTCTTTAGTTAATTTATATAGAATTGTTTTATGAATAAAATAAGATCATTGATGGGGCTTTTCTACAATAAAAAATAAATGAAGTTTCCTTATTTTAGTGGGTAAATTTAACTTAAACTGCTAAAGAATAAGATTTTGTTTAAATGAAAAATTGTCGATATTAAAAGTCTTGGAAGCATTAGGAATTATTTAATTGTTTTGTTGTGACTTGTATATTTGTCTTAACTAAATTTTTTTTATAAGGAACATTATTTTTGAGTAAGCTGTTATTCACATAATAACTTATCAATCAATTTGATTACACTTAATTTTTTATGCGAGGATGCTAAATATATTGGATTTTATGTTGTAATTTGATTTTGTTAATGCTTTTAAATGACTGGGTTTTCTTCAACCGACCACTTTTATTAGCTAGTACAGTAGACTACCGCTAAAGTACGCACTTTTTTTGGTACGCATCACGCCTTAAGTACGCACTTATCAAGAAAGGTAGAATGGCCAACCTGCTGAGTTAGCCTAAGACTTTCACAGATTTTAAACTAGGGTGAGTAATCCTGACTAGTCTAAGTGGCCAATTGTGACAGTCCTGTTGTTAAATGTTAATAAACTAAATACTTATGTAGTGGTTGAAGAAAAGTGAAAAGAATAATGATATTTAAGCTGTAATGCTATTAAGTTAATAAATCTAGATGACAAAGCTAAAAAAACCTACAAATACAACATAGTTAAGTCATAACTTAATTTAAATGTACAAACATTGATGTTTTCAAAATGTTTGGTATCACAATGTAGTTTGGTACTTTACTTTTAACAAAACAAAATATGGCTTAATATTCTTTTTTATACAATTGACTGACATTGACTTTCTATATTAATAGTATGTATTAATTATGTAGAAACTTTTAATAGACAAAATAAATAATTTTAAAATCTAATAAAAAGTTTTGCAGATTAGAATTATGTATTAAATGTTATTTAAAATAAAAAGACTTGTTTATTTGGCTTAATTATTTGGTGGCTAGTTGTAAGAAAGAAAACAAACAACTAAAGTTCATATTATACTATGTCTCCAAAAAGTACGCACTACCCGTGCTAAGTACGCACTTTTTGGACGGGTTCAATTTGCGTACTTAAGCGGTAGTGTACTGTAATTATACTTAAGTATAATAATTAATAGCTAGTAAGTCAACATCGTGAGTCAATAATTTAAACCTAGTACAGACCAAAGTTTATAACTGCTTGGTTGTTTTATTTTGTGTTAAGTGCCGAGCATTTTAGAATAAGGGTATATGGGTGAGACCAGAAGGCCAAAAAACCTTGAAATTTAATCAATTTTATAAGTTTAGCAGCAATATTTTAATTTGATTATGTCTACCAAATAGATTAAAGTTCTTCTAATTAAGAAACACATAAAAAGTAGTTTGTAGTAACCTCCACAATATTGTAAAATTACTTCGCACAGTTTTTAAACTTAGCTTAAACAAAAAATAAACCCAAATCATGTACTTTTAAACACTTAAAGATATATCTCAAAGAAGTTTTGCAACCCTGGTTAGATGAAGACTTACCAGCCATGGTGAAACCATGAATTATGTTGTCTTTTACGTTGCTAGGCTTGTTAGTTTTTAGTTTGATAGACAAAATTCCAGTCCCAAATCATTTGTCGACAGGCATTTGGTGGTTGCGGGTTAAACTTCGAAATTATTGTGACTTAAAGTATAATCAGATCTATAGCAGAAACAAAGTTAAAGTTTTAAATTTTTTGAAACCCATTACTGTTTTTCAAACCTCAAAATAATTTTGGTAAGTTTCAAAAATTTAATCGTAGGCTACATCCTATTTAAACAATCGAAAAACGCCAACAAATGTTGTTGTAGCTACTATCAATTACTATTTTAACAAGGACACTGATGTACTTTTTTTAATAAAGGTTGGCGTTTAGTTTGTTAGAGGTTATAATATGTAAGTTCGGTATTGTATGTTTATAGTTAAGGAAGATTTTTATTATATAATTGATCCCCGGGATAGTAAACTTAGTTGAAAATACTAGTTTAACAAATGTTCCGACAGAGTTTTTTTCTGAAATAAACCTTTGTCAAAGGTTGATAGAACAGTCTAAATCTTAAACAATTAATAATGCAACCACTATAACAGCTGACTAAAATATTGTAATTTATTTTTAGGTTTTACAAAGGTAAAAAGAAATGAACTAAAATATTTTAAATGTTAATCAGGGTTTTCCAATTTTTTAAATAACCGTCGAAGAAAATTAAAAAGCAATGCCTCCAACAATATTACTTCAAAAACTACCATTAAAAGTACCTTAGACCTTTTTTATTCTCTTCACCAACTCCAGAACACCTAGTGTAAGTTTCAAATTATGACTTCATGGCCCCTTTGCTGCTCTTGGCCCCTAAATTTCTGTCATGACCCAAATTATACTTACCAGTTATGTTAATAAATATAATGAATATGAAAAATCTAGATTAGCTAATATTCACAAACTAATTTGCATGGTATATTGAGGTTCTATACATCAAAGCTTGTAACTCAGCTGTACTTTTGAGGATTTAAATAAAAACTAATTAATAGTATTAAAATTTGCACAACTATTTAAAAAAAATCGCTGACTATAGACTTAAATATATATAGATAAAGTATAATCTAAGATACTTAGTCGTAGGTTTTTTTTGAGATAGAATATTCTTTTGCTTTCATAATCAAGTTTAATAAAATAAAGTTTAGTTACGGGCTTATTAGTTGAAACTCATTATTTTTGAATACCTCAAACTAAACGTAGTAGTTTTGAACTTTCTACCTTTATTCGTTCTTATAACAAGATTTTAGAAACAAGTCAATCTTTAATTGAAAAACCTTAAACAGAACTAATCAGGTATTATGTCCTAAACTATAAGGGTTATAAGGCTCTTTTTACATATAATAAAAAGAACATTTTAAACTTGTTTTAAAGTTTTTATTAAATAGCTAAGCATTAGATATTTTAAATCTGTCTGACTAAAGTTAGAACAAAAAACGTTCTTGAAGTATATTTTTAATATTGAAGTCTATATAAACTAAAAAATAGCTTTATATTTTTATTGTTGATTCACTAAATTTCAACTGATCAAAATTAAGGTAAAACTAAAAGTTGTAAAATCCTTACATTTTAAGAAAAAAAATTAATTGGGGACAACAATATTTCGAAAAGTTTTACTTTAAGTTAAAGCATTTATTAAAATCAAAATATAATAAAATAATCATATAAAGCAAAACCCTTTACTAACACGCAAAAAAGAGAGAACAATTGAATATTCTAAAAAACAATCTTAGTCCTGCTTTTCTACATTACTTGTCTCTTAGCTAAAAATCCATTTTAAGCAAAAAAAACAAATGTTTGTAGGGCCGCAGTTTGCAGACTCTTGGTTTAGACCAGGGGTCGGCACTCGGCAAACTATGACTCGCGTGCCAAATGCGGCCCTCAAAGCCAAAATCTGCGGTCTGCGAGGTAATTTCTAGCTTAAAACATACCTTTATAGAAATAGTAATAAGATAAGTTTTTGTGGTGAAAGCTTAGAATTAGGCTATTAATTAAAAATTACTTATTATTAGTGCTCTAATACTATTTATTTATCACCTTTTTAGTTTGTAGATTTCTATGTAGATTACTCTACATTTTGAAAAAACTTCGACCCGCGGAAGACTACTTTTAAACATTGCGGTCCGCAACTTATATAAAGCTGCCAATCCCTGGTTTAGTTTAGACCATCTTGAAACTGTAAATCAGAGTATATTAAAACTTTTTAGAATACATCTGTATGTATCGTAATTATAACAACAAATAAAATCTTCGTAGAAAAAAGTAGAAAACTTGAAGTAAAAAAAGGTACAATAATTGTGTTTTAATAGTAGTTAGTAATAATTATGTTATAGTAATGAATATATAAAACTTTTTAACCATTATTTTTCCTAAGTTTATTGTATTAAAAAGCTTCTAAAATAATTTACGGTACTGATCTGCACATTGTAGTAATCGTTTATTACATTAGCAGTTGACATTTGGTTCAGATTTTATTGTATATGTAAAGTATTGATAAATTATATTTGGCTATAGAGATCAATGCAAACTTGAGCTCGTAAAAAAATTAGTTGTTTAGATCTTTTACTGTCAAAAAAAGTAAAATTTATAAGTCAAAATTTTTTAGAATTTTTGTCGAAAGTTTAATTGATCATTTTCCCTTCCTAAATTCTTTTTATAAAGGAACATTTTTTATAGAATTGCATTATAATATTTAAAGTTTTACATACATTTATCATTTGTTGTCTCAATTTGTAGTAATAAAAACTTCTTATATGCTAAATGATACATAATAACACACCTTAGATATTATTTATTACAAACAATATAATTTATAATCTATCACATCTGCAGTATCTTTAAAATTTTAGTTCAGCTTATGAATAATTTAAACTTGAATCAATGTAAAAACCAATTGTTTGGAGTGTTTTATTATAGAAGTATATAGTTTAGAAAATAAAAAGTTTTTAGGATCTTTTTGCAAAAGAAGAATTACTTTTAAAGCTTTTTTTCTTATTTTAGACATTTTAAAATAAATTACTTCTTCTAAAATTTCTATAACACTTTTTCAGCTTTGATTGTAAGTTTTCAATTGTTTTTAAATTCAAGAAAATAGAGCTTCCAATTCAACTTAAATACAGAACATACAAAATTTATAAAAACACGTTATGAGTTAGGATTGCCTTACAAAGAATAAAAGATAAACATGATTAAAAAACAAGGTAAACTATAACCATTGCAAGGTATAAAGAAAGTTTTAATTAATTAAGTTTTCAATTATTCCTATGAGCTTGGACAGTATAATTTTCTATAGAAGACGACAACCCTGTAAAAGCGTAAAAATTAAACTATTTAGTTAAAAAAGCTAGAATAATAAAACTTAAAATATAATAACTGCTTATTTATCAACTTCAAATTTACTTGACTTCAATTTTTTTTTTTTAACACTTGCAAAATATAATCTATATTTCTAAATCTCTAGCTTTTTTTAACACTTATCCAATTTATCTTCAAGTTAACAAAACTAAGTTTTTACAGTTAGGCTTGTTGACAAAGCTTTGGTACCAAACTTGCTATTTTAAACACTAAATTTGTCTCCAAACTTTTTTTTGAATACCTTTTAAAAAACAGAAAGTGTTTGAAAGTTCATTAGTAAGTTTACTGCAAATTTGGTTTTGAGTTTGTACAAAGTCAAAAAGTCTTCGAAAACTTTGTGGAAATTTTATTTAAAAGCTCTTTACTCGTTTCATATTAAGAACTACTAAAAACTGATCATAAGATATTTTTTTATTGTTTTGTAACAATAACTAGCGAATGTTTTTGATATTTTTCAGCAAAACAAGTTAAGTTTTTTTTCTTCCAGCAAAAGCTTTTATAAACAAAAATCTGCAAATAAACACTTTCCACAACATTATCTATGTTTTTACTTTTTTGAACAAAACTATTTTTTTCTTCTTCTCAAGTTAATTTTTTTTTGCAGACTTTTCAAACTGATAGAATCTATGTTTCTTTAATTTTTTTTTGTTGACACCAGTCGGCAGTACTTTATAGTCTGTTTGTTAGCAAAAGTGTTTTAGAAAAAGTTTACTAGAATGTTTATATTAATAAATTATACTAGAAAACGTTAAAAAACGCTTTAGAAAAATTGTTTATAAAACTATATTTTAATTAGCTCTAGTACTTACTCAGACTTTCAATAGCACATATGAAAATACTGATCGGACTGGATCTGACCCGCGGACCGCAGTCTACCTCACCCTGCCTTATGAGATATTCCTATATAAAGCTCAAGATTTCTGTTAGTGTACATAACATCTTTTTCCGTTAGCATTTATTTTCTGTTAATACATAACTTATTTTATACTGCATTGAAAGAAATAAAATATTATAGAACTACAACAATTTCATAGTGTGATAAATTAAATATTAATAATAATGTTATATATAGATTGTTCATAATTAAACAGTAGCAGTTTAAGTTGTTACTAACCAGCTAGAACTATATTCCTATAACTTTTTGAGAAAGACAATAGTTTAAAGGTATACTATCAAAATCCATCCGGCTTTTTAAATATTTTCTTTATGGATTAATTTATATATATATATATTTTTTGCATTTTTTAATGTAATTTTTATTTATTTTTCACTATCACTGTTACCCCTAAGCCTTACCCTCGATCTATTAGTGATTCTTGAATTTGACTGGATGAATTTTGACCGGGTGGATTTTTAACGTGTTCCATTTTAAAACTTTCTTGTTCTTTAGTTTTTACTTTTTTTGAAATTTGTAATATAAAACAAAATTATGGCATAAAAGTACGACTTGTATGTTTAAAGTTTTTTTAATTGATAACTCCTTTGTTAATTTAATTTTATTAAATACTAAAATATACATTAATTTTGTTTACGGTCCAGCAAGAGACGTTACACTGTATCCAAATGGTGCACGCCTTTATAATCGGAAGGTTTTATCGTACACAAAGACCTAGAACCAAATACCTTAAGCACTTATTTTCGTTTAACTAACAACTACGTCAATTTGTAATTTGTTCATGACAAGTATAATTTTGTAACACATCTAAAAGTTTAACTAGAACTTCTGCTTGGTTATTCATCGATTTTAAAAAGTTTGAAACAGAACTACTTTGTTTTGAAGACTAAAATTAAGTTAAAAGAAGATTAAATTTAAGTTAAAAGCTTGTTCATTAAACACTTTAAAGAAAATGTGCTCATTCATTGACATAGTTTAGTCAACACTGAACGAAAGTGTAATTGATCTTTAACTAGAAAGTTTTATTAAGTTTTTGATTATAAAAATATTTTCGAATAATTTTTCAATGTTTGCTTAAAATCTTTATTTAAATAAATAATACAAATCTACATGTACCTGCGGTTATTTTATCTAGTTATTATTCTTAAATTTTCTTTTTAAACTTTTTTCATGTCTTAAGAAAAAAAGTTTCAAAACTTCTTTAATTTTTTAAAAATTAATTTTATAATGCTTTTATAATGCTATTGATACTGAACCTAAAAACTGATATTAGTTAATCTTCAACCTAATTTAAATAAAGGTCAGTAAAAAAAAAGGTTGTTATTAAAGTTTGGTTAAGTTTTAAAAAGAGACAGAACCTTAAACAGAAATGTTTTTATAATTTGTAAACGAATTCAAGTCTTTCAGTTGTGACAAACAACAAGTGTTACATTACTTATAAAGTTGTTATAGTAGAAACTGTAGATATAGGTATCAATCCCCAAGAGGAAAAAAAAAACAATACAAATAATAAGTTTATTTTCAAATCAGGAATTTAGAAACTGTTATAACTATTACTCTTTAAAACTAAAAGAAAAATAGAAAAAGTCTATATTTGTGCTTAGAAATACAAGTATATTTTTATGAACAAAATATTTATATTTGAAAAATGCTACAGTGGAGTAACACTTGAACATTACTAAATGTTTTTACCATATTTAGATCAGAAAATATTTAGATTAGACAATCTTGTTTTTGATGTACTTTATAAAGCTTATAAAAATTAAAATGTAAATACTGACATTGCTAAAAAAAATAACGTTTATTTTGTTTAGAATAAATTATAAATTATATTAATGTTCAAATATTTTTTATTAAAAAAAAAGTTTTTTGATTTAATATCAGTTAAGATATTATATAAATGTTTTTTAATTGCAATATAACCATATTGTACAGCTTACATATTGTACATATATCAACACTGTACAGTTTTTCTTATGTACAGCTTAGAAATTTTCATATCTAGCCATAACTTACCAGTATTACTTAAAACATAACTTTTAATAGTTATAAAACATAATTTTTTTATTTAGGTAAGTTATTCCTTAAAAAGTAAAGCAAAGCTTTGATTTTTGTTGACCTAATAATAGAGATTTTATCAAACATTAGTTTGGATAAACTCTAAATTTTTATCAAGTATTTAAACTTTTTACAATTGATAGCATATCATAGAAATTTGGGCCTGATAGTAAACAAAAAATGATTATAAAATAAAAGAAAAAGTTCCTGTGAATGTAGCTAAAAATAAGTGCCAGGTTAAAACCAAAACATTTATTGGTATGTTTATTATAAAAATAGTCATTTGCTTATAGTCTTTAGAAAATTTTTTTTAGTAGTTAGTGTTCAGTTCTGATTTTAGTAGATTTATAACTGGGTTATAAATATTGTTAATTCATTCATACCAATTATAGTTTTTTATTTTGTTTTGTATAATGTTAAATTACTACTTAAAAGCTTGTAAAATGTTTGGTTGTAATTGGTTTTAGGATTGAGTATTTTACTATTTAAATTTAATACTTTCAGAGGTACTTTTTAACATTATTTTTTCGGGGTTTCCCTTGATAAATTCAATTCTTTATGTTAACAGCGCTACTAGTTTATAAAAGTAGCTAATAAAAAACCAGAAAAATAAATAAAAAATAGAAATTAATAACAAAAAAAAAAAAGAATAAAAGCTACCGATCAATGGTAAGGGTTAGGGATAACAGCGATAGTAAAATAAAAGTAAATATATAGCTAATAATAATCTTTATTAAAAAAACATTGTAAGTGTTTTTAACACTTATGTTAGTATTAATTGAAAAAAATGTAAAGTTGTTTGATAATTTTTTTTTTAGTTGTACAGACAGTATTTAAAAACATTGGTTAATATAAAAATAAAAGACTTGATCTTTAAAAGTGTTTTTTTTTCTTTGTTTAAATTAAGCTAGTCTATTTAGCTTCTAATTATTTATACATGATAAAACAAAAAAGTATTACAGTATTACCTTTTACCAATATAACTAGCCTGCTTTTATTTTTGTTTGAAAGCAATAGGTATTTGAAAACAATTTAGTGCTAGAAAAATGTAGGTTTTTTAAATCAACTGTTAACTTTATGTTAAACTTAGTTTTTCAAAGGTTTACAAATGATAATAACTGTTTTTCAGGTTGTTTTAATTCATATATATATGTCTGTTTTACTTTTTAATTAATTTTAGAATAAATAAAAATCATGTTTGTATAAACAATGATAAAATTGTCTATTTTTTAATAATAGTTATTTTTTAATTAGTTCAGACTTTTGAAACTATTTAAATCCTTATATAAAAAAATTAATAGCTAAAATCTTTTTAGTTGTTTATAAAAGCAGAAAATATTTACTAAAAAAATGGAAACTACAATCAACCAATAAGTTTTGATGTCTACCTTTTTTATTACACTAAAATTTAAATATAAATATTTATTTTTAAAACTTATCACTATGTTATAATCAAGAGTTTTTTACAAAATATTATCTTTGAGAAAAAGAAGTCTTTTAATACATTCGATTGAGTAAATGCCTTAAAGTTTAAGCGTCATTTTAAATTCACCTTATGAAGTTTAAAAATGATTTCTATCAATTTGTACCATTCCAATTAGGTTTTCTTAAAACTTGCTATGAAAATTTTACAAGTTGCCAAAAAATTGAATTTTTTAATCCTAAACCAGAAAAATCTAAATTGATTAAAAATACTTATAAAGTTTTTAAAAGGTTACACGCTTTTAAATTTCTGTTTTAAACACTTATAAAAATTCTTAACCATTGAAAGAAAAAAATGTTTGTAAAACTTTTTGTTAAAATAATACAGCAATTTATATTTTTTAATTTGTGTTATATATAAAAATATAACTTATATGAATACTAGTTGTAAATATTGTCAGTTTCGGATTACTGGAGATAAAAAAGAGTTACAAAATTTAAACAGCCGTTAGGTACAGTATTTTAAATATATAAATAATATTTTTAAACTTTCTGTAAAAAAGTAAAAGTTTTTGTTTTTAGTTATTTGTCAAAACTTTTGATAATTACAACTTTTTAAATTGTTTAAATTGTAAAACTTTTTGAACATAAATATCATAAATAGAAACAAATAGATTAATAAATTTTAAATTCATTTATAGTTTTTATTAGTTTTGTAGAACTTAAATTTTAGCTTTTAAATATATAAAACAGCTTATTGCACGAAACTGTTTTATACGATTAATGGTTTTTATTTTATCAAAGACTATAAACAGCTCTACATCTACGGAGTCTGTAAAAATTACAATGTTTATTAGAAAAACAAATGCAAAAAATGTTTACTATAAGTGTTCAGTCAATTTTTCATTAGAATACAAAATATCGTGTCAAGAAAAACTAAATTTAAACATAGTTAAGTAAAATTTAGTTAAAGAAAAAAAGTCTTTCTTCAGATATAAATCCTTATCAAAGTACAGTACAATGTAAATATTAAAAATTAGTTCTCGAACTACTATTAGAAAGAACTTTTAGCCGCTAAGTTAGATAAAACACTTTTTAGTGTTTCAATATCTGATATTAAAAAGTATAATTTTAATCATAAATAGCCTTTGATTTTTGTTTTACGATTATAATCATTTATTACACAAAAGTTATATCAATGGGTAGTTAAAAGATTCAACTGTTTAAGTTTATCATGAAAATAATTAATACTTTATGTTGTTGTTGCTTTTTTTTAAAAAGTTTGTTAATTTATTTGTTTAGACCGGAGTTTTTGTTATAAACGAATAAGTTTAGGGTTAATGTTGAAATTTTAAGTTTAAACTATTCACGTTAAGATATCAGAATCAGATTATTCGTGTTAAGATTAAGGGACAGTTTTATTAGTCTGTAATAATAAAAATGAGTAAAATGTCCAAAGTTAGAGTGTTTTTTATAAAGCAGCGCGTGAGTTTATATTTTTCAAAACTTGAATTGATAAAAACAAACTTAATGATGTAACATTAGCTAAATAAAGTTTAAACCAGGGTTTCCCAAACTTTTTTAAAAGGCCCCCTTTAAAGTAATTGAAAAAGCTATGGCTTTCTCTCACAAGATTACCTAAAAAACTACCATTAAAAACACCTTAGATCTTTTTTTGCTCTTCACTAGTAACTCCATAATATCTAGTGTAAGTTTCAAATTATGATCTTATAGCCCCCCTGTGGCTCCTTTTCTAGACATGCCCCCCCTGCCCCTTGCTGCTCATTGCCCCCTGAATATCTGTCATGGCCCACTTTTGGAAACATTGGTTAAAATAGTTTATTTATTATTTACATAAGAATTACGCCAACAACCTATTCTATACATTTTTTTACAAAACTAATGATTATTGATCATTTTTAACTAAATTTTATACTTTTTCAGGTCTTCATTAATAAAACACACATTGTAAATGGACTACGGTGTTGTTGGCTCCTTAGACAGCCTAGCTAAAAAGGTAAAAAAAAAACTTGTAGTTAATAAGTTTGTTTTAAAATTTACTAACTAGTGGATTTTAAAGTCTTTTAAGTTTATTAAATCGTTTTTTTAGGAAATTAAAAAAAAAGAAAATTAACGCGAGTCGAAAATAGTTTATTGTTTAAATTTTATTATAAAACTACACCTCGATTCGACACAAAAATAAATTTATCATTTTATTAAGTAATAAAACAAATAACTATAGCAATTGTTTGAATTTTTTTTTTGGTTAATTATATACGGCATCTACAGTTTAAGTGAAAAGTTTATAAATGTAAATTTTCTTTGTTTTTCAAACATAGCTCATCTCCAAAATGTACCAGTTTTTATCTAACGACCGAGGGTAAGGGTTAGGGGTAACGGTGGTTAAAAAAAATACTAAAAAAAAAAAAACAACTTTTGTGCCTTGGGGGCCATGAGTAGTAAAGGAGCCATAGGGGGGCCATGAGGTATTAATTTGAAAATTACACTATAAACAAGGTTTTAGGTGTTTTTAATGGTAGTTTTTTGAGTATCTTTGTTGGAGGGGGTCATAGCTTTTTTAGTTTATTTAAAGAAAGCTTTAAAAATAAAAGTTTTGAAAACCCAGGTTTAAACTTTTTCCAAGTAGTGTTATCAAAAATATCTCCGTGCAAAATTGTCTGCTCGTGCAATATTATCTTGGTGCAATTTTATCCTCTCTTGCAAAAGTGTCTTCATGCAAAAGTATCTTCGTGTAATTTTGTGCCCTTGTGCAATTTGTATGCTCGTGCAAAATTGACAGCTACCCATTTATGCAACAAAATATAGTTTCTTTTAAATATTTCTTTTGCGTTGTAATCAGTTGTTCCAATGTAAAACACCAGTTTTATTTCCTCCAGCATTGAGAAGTTTAAACATGTAAATTTTATATTTTACTTCTTACACATGCTGTCTAGATAGCAAAGTACAATTTTTGACATCAAAGCATTTAGCTTCAACACAACATATTTTTTAATATTCAAATAAAAAGTAATATTCACTCCGATGAACTCATTGAGCGAAACACTATAAAATAGTTTTTGATAAAATAACTACTAATCTTAACTTTCTTTCGCTAAATTTGAGTAAAACTATAATATTAAAAAACATATTTTCTCTATATTTTTAACTAACAAATGATAAAAAATCGGCCAAATGAAACACGTTAAAAAAAAATTTTTTTTTGATAAAAAAATATAATATAAACACAAAAGTAAATTAAATGTGTTTATTTAACTAACATAAACAAAAACATCGGCGAAAGTCCGCAGAGCAGAAGCCTGGACTCTCGTATGCCGTGAGACAAGCTCAAGTTTAAGAATAGGGTTGATCATAACGATTCGATCATCAGACCACAAGCCCTCGCTAGAGACCAACATATTTAACATCTATTTTAAAATAAAATCAACAGAATATGGTAATAATTTGAGCACGGGTTACTGCATGCTAGCTTTCGTACATAATATTGTTCATTATTAATCTACTTGTATAATATTTGTATTGATATAATGACATTACGTGCTTGTGTTCGTATTCAACCTTATTATTATTATATTTGAATTAATACATTTACATATTTATAACAATATTCAAAAAACAAGCGATTATGGAATATATTTCAGGATAATATAGTACATGTTTATTTTATATACAGAAAATAAACATTATTACAATATTTGAATAAATGTATTATAATCTAAATTAATAATGTTAACAGATAAGCAATTATGGTACTGCCTGGTCCATGGGTTACTACATGCTTGTTTTCGTATACAGAGCTTTTGTAGGAACTATTATGGGAGAAAAAGGTTTGTATTCTGAATAATAAAAAATGTATTGATTTAAGTAATAAAACATAAAAACAAACTACTAAGTGATGTTTATTTTTGAGCTTTGTGATAAATTGTCGTTTTTAAGTTTGAATATTTTTGTCATTCTTTATTTACTTGAAAAATGTAATTTTTTAATAACTTATGTTTTTTTCATTTATAAAAAAACTCTTACTATGTTATGACGTAACAAAAGTATAAAAAATAATAATTAACCATGTTTATAAAAGTTAATATTCCACATGTTTTTGTCATTTATCTGCTGAGTTCAGCAACTTTTAACGTCTAAATACTCAAAAAAAATTTCTATGACGTAACAACTACAACGTGTCAACTATGACGTCACAGTGTACAGCGGTGAGTGGATGGAGTGCTCAACTAAGGATCCCGGATGCGAGAGCATGTGCTTTGACGAGTACAGCCAGCCATCCATGATCAGATTTTGGAATTATCAGGTATTGTAATTAAAAAAAATAAATATTTTAATTTTTTATGTGTGCTTTGATGAGTACAACTATGTTAAGGTAACTAAATTATTAACATTGAATGATAAAATATTTTATTAATTCTTTGATAAATATAACCTTTAATGTGGAGGATTTAAAACTACGAGGTATTAAAATTACAAAAATCTATACTTAATTTTTGAAACATCTTTTGATATGTACTTAATCATCCATGTTAAGAATTTGGAGTTATCCGGTTGATAAGTAATTATATATTTATTAATTTTAATAATTATTAATTTTTAATTAATTTCTAAATACAACCAACCAAGCATGTTGGTAATTTGGAATTAACAATAAATTCTAAAATGTTTAATCTTTTATTTTTTTTCGATCGATACAACCAATCCAATACAACCTTGGATTTATCGGGTATTTATATAATAAATATACTTATATATTGTTTGTATATGTCTTAAGGAGTGCAACCAAGCTTCCTTGTTGAGAATATGGAGCTATCAGGCATTAAGATTAAACAATAAAACATAGTTTCTTTTTTAATTGTTTTATAAAAATAAGTATTATTGATTTGTACTTTGACGAGTACAATCAGCCACCTATGTTGAGAATTTAAAATTATCAGCTTTCAATGCAATATAATATCAAAACGTTTAATTTTTTAATAGTGTTTCGACGAATACTTTATACTGTTCCTCGCAGTTTTGACACCCGTGGCATTATCTCACGCACACGAACGTCACTGCCATCAAAGAGGCATTAAAGATTTTTAAACGAATCAACAAATAAAAACTCTTTTTTATAGTTTTTACGTTTTAACCAATTTTAAAAGGAAAATGAAAATAATGTCATTTTTGCACAGTTCCTCGCAGTCCTCACACCCATGGCCTTGTTCTACGCGTACGAGCATCATTGTCAACTAAAATAATAATATGATAAATGTTTTAAACAAATATTTACATATATGATATTATTTACAGTTCCTCGCTGTCCTCACACCGATGGCGTTGTTCTACGCGTACGAGCATCATTGCCAGCAGAAAGCAAATGAGGAGGAGCAAAGAATTAAGGAGGAGGATGAGGAAGCCGAGAAGGAGTACAACAGGTGGAACGACGAAACAGACGAGGTAAGATGCTTAACTGTTGCTGAAAACAGTTTTTTTCTTCATTTAGCTGATAAACTTTAGCTTGTGCTTGTATTTTCATGTGTCTAGTTTTAATGGATTTAGTACAAAAAAGTATAAAGTTTCGAAGCGCTAGATTTAAGAATGTTTCTTTAAGATGCTTTCAAATTTGTTTCTTTTATATTATTTACTTATTTATAAATATGAGGAATATGACATAGTGGAACGATGAAACAGAAGAGGTGATATTTTTTCAAATTGGTTTTGGTTGTCCAAAACTTATTGTTTCAAAAAAAAAAACTGTTTTGAAATTTTTAAATACTAATTTAACGAGTGGTATAGTTAGACTATATAAAATTTAATTTCTTTAACTCATCTCTTATTTTCATTTGTAATATTTTTACTTTCCAATTTAAACAAAGTTGTAGCTTGAACTCGTGGCTTTTTATTAAAATAAAATTCAAATACCTATTAAAACTTTATTTCATGTTCACTATTTTAACAAAGCAAACTAGAATTATCCTAAAAATAACTTATTAAAAAGTAAATACTCTTTACTATTTTTGGTGAACAACTTCTTTAGTATATCATTTATAAATCATTTGTATTTATAACTTGATAGTTTTTGATAAAATATTTTAATTTATAATTTATTCTTATAGGCGGGAAAATTTGTACCTGAAGTAAGAAAGAGAGTGTACAAATACAAGACGAAGTATGATGCAGACGAAAAACACGAAGTTAGTGCACACTTTATAAAGTAAAGTTTTCTGTGCACACTCAATTTTCTGAAACTTGTGTTCTACGTAATAAAACGATCTGTACACACAAAGTTTAAAAAAATTAAAAAAAAATTTGTTTGCTTTTTACTCTTTTCATCAAGTCGAAAAGCACGACATTGGATCATACTGTTTAAAATAAAGTGTCTTGTGCACACTTAATTTTTTTAACCTTTATATAGAATTTATTAATTAGCAGTTATGTATGGCTAGTTCACACTAAATAAAATAGAGTTTTCTGTGCACACTAAATTTTCTGTTCACTCTAAATTTTTTGAAAAACTTTATTTGTTTAACTTATACAAAGTATTTTAATACTTTTTCAAAATATATAAAGTAGCATTTTTGACAAGTACGCTGGAGGTGAAAAACACGGCGTTAGTGCACACTGTTTAAATGAAAACAGTTTAAATGAAAAAATATAACTTTCTGTGCACACTAAATGTGTTGAAACCTTTACATAAAACTAATTTTAGTGTTTTATAAATTTTTCAGAACAAAATTTTGAAAAAAAAAATTATTTGATAAGTTTTCAACTTTAATATTTTTTGCATAAAAAAACTTCAATTTCAATAAATACAAGTACTTTGTTATTTTTGTCAAAATCAGTAGCACAGCTGTTCATAATTACCAATTAAAACAGTTATTTTTCCAGATTGTGTCCCACAAATGGCTGAGGTGGGCCTTCATATTGCACCTGGTGCTGAGGCTTGGGATCGAACTGTTCTTCTGCTACTTGAAGATCAAGCTCTTCACCTACGAAGTCAGTTCTTGTTTTTGTTTTGGTAAAACTTAAAAAAAAAGAATGCTTTCAAGTTGCAACAGTTAAAAAAAATTCAGAATAAATCATATCCGAAACCCTTTAAAGTCTAAACGTACATTTTCTAAATAACGTAAACTTTTTCCGTATACAAACGAAAAACTCTAGCTGAATATTAAAAATCGAACTTCTTTAACAACAAAACAGTTTTCACAGCCAAAACTAAACACAACCGTAACGATTCAAAACCAAAATATTTGTAAAAGGTTTACATATGCAGTATTTCGGCTATCTTCAGTCATGGCTTAAACATTTTCGCTGCCAGTAAACGATTGTGAAAACAGGTTGAAGAATGTCAAACTAAATGTTGTCGTTGGTCGTGCGGTGCAGTCTTGTGTGAAAAAAATTATATATGCTATTTGTAGCGCATTCAAGCCTCGTTAGCTTTAGTTTGTAGATTTATTTTTGAACAGCTGTCGTTGTTTGTATATACTTGCTTTGTGAAGTCCGTAGATGGTGAGAGAGGCTCTCCATTTTAACTTTTTATGAAATTTTTGGCCTGTTATAAATTTTTATACAATTAAATTTTATTTTTTTATAATGTTTTATGAGAATTACAAATATAGTACACTAAACTACAAACTTTGTAAAGCTACTGTTTTTATCAGGTATTATAAACATAAATAAATTTAAATGTATTCATATACATATATATGCTAAACATGATAAAAAATTGTATTTTGTGAAAAATAATTAAAGTTAAGCATTTATATCTTACACCAACATTCTCCGTGACAGGGCAACAGGCCGGAACGCGATGCTTACGGGCCGAGGCCGGAAGACAAAATTTACGAGTTGGGGCCGCAATACTACGTCAACATGGACGTGCCCGGCAACTACTTGTGCGGGAAATCCCCGCAGCGAAGAACACAGGCGGTGGCTGACGCGTGCGCGAAAGATTTGAGGGCGAACGGCGCGGTGACGTGCTTCGTCGAGTTTCCCAGGGTAAAGTTATTTTAATAATTAAAAATTATATAAAAATTATATCTATTTATATCTATTTATAAAAGAAATATTCTCAAAGTATTAGAATCGTAGAGTTTTTATTGGTAAAGTTATTATTTTAATTTAAAAATTTTCGAGGTAAAACTATTATTTAATTAGAAAAAATATTTTCGAGGCATAAATTATTATTTTATAAGAAAAAGTATTTTCAAGGTAGAACTATTATTTGAAAAGAAACTTCAGGTATTAGTAAAATTTATAAGTTAAAGGTATTATAATGTTTTAGCAATTCAAGGTAAAATTTTGATATGAAAAAAGAATTAAGGTGTATAGAATGTTTTTTTATAAATAAGAAAAAAAGTTTAACACGTTTAAAACTTTCTTGGAACTATTTTTGTAGGTACATAAGTTTATTTAGCGCTTTTCGAGTTTTACAAAATAGTTTTTTTATTAAGTATTTGCCAAGTTATTTGACGGATAAAAAAAAGTATAACTTTACAGATATAGGTGTTCAAATTTTTTTGAAACTATTTTTATTAGGTATATACCTTTTTTTACTCTATCATGCTTTGTTGATTTTAACAAAGTTATTTTATTATTACAGTTTTTTACTTTTTTGGAGTTCTTTATAAAAAAAATTAAGGTTTTCAAAAAAAAAGATTTTCTCAAACTTCCAATTTTTAACAAAGCCTTTTTTTATCTGACCGTTTTCTTAAATAGTTTTTACCAACTGAATAAAGTTAGCTATATTTTACAGCTTTTGCATTTAATAATGTTACGAACTTCGTTAGCTAATTATAGTCAGCTTAATTTACCTTTTACTTTATTTTGACTCATTAAAATAAAAACAAATTCATTCAATTGCAGGAGAAAACATATTATGTGAGGTACATGAATACAGTGGATATTTTGTGCGTATTAGTAACATTCATTGATATTCTGCTGTGCCTAAAGAGAATGCTCTTACACTCTAATGTAACGTGAGTATATCATTTTTAATGTTAATTTTATATTAAAAAAAAAACGAAAATGCATTGCGACTAAATTCTATAATAGTGAACTTCGGATCTACCAGTTTGTTTATGGATTTTTAAAAAATATATTCTCAATAATAAAATAAACCGTTTTAAACGTTCTTATATCATTGAGCTCTCACTATTTATTAAGATAATACTTTCTTAATAACAACAAGTTAAATTTAGTTTATGGTGGCCCTTTGTAACTTACAGTTTTGTTTTAAATAACCAAATCAAAAAATCATATAACTAATAAGAAGAGCAATGCTTTGTTTTAAAACTAGTTCATTAGTTGAAATTTCTCATAACTTATAATAAGAAAATTATTTACAGGTACATTAACTATCGTTATAAAAAACAAGAAAATTTGACCAAAAGTATTAGAAGGTAAGTTTACTCTATTCTTTAAGCTTACTCACATGAAACATAAATGTAGTTTAATACAATTATGAAGATAGTTGATTATTATAGTAAGGGTAAAACAACAAGCTATTTTAATAATTTTACAACTTTTTTTTACCAACTAGGTTTGAAGGAGATCAATTAGAATATTTTTTAACACTTAAACTTACTTAATAACGTTATTAAACTAATAAAAATTGTTTTTAGCTTTAGTTATGTTAACTAATTTAAAGATTAAGTGATATTCAGCATAACAATTTTTTTACTTAATAGTTGACGTTTCTAAAGGTGAAGGTAATAAGTTATTTTTATTAATTTTAAAGATTATTCTCAATAAATGATGAGTATAGTTCAAATTTACTGCGCAATAGTATTTTCAAATATTATTTTAAAGAAATTACATCTTAATTCATTATTTTTTCAAACGAACGTGAATTAAAAGCATGAAAAAAACCAAAACATTTAATTATATTAATTTTTTTAGGTTTTCCTACCCAGAAATAGTTGAATTGTCAAGCATAAGTGGTTATTATGACAAAAATGACTGCCCTGACAACAATGGCTACCTTGACAATCGTGGTTACCAGGGTCCCCATGACTGCAGTTACCATGGAAGCCACCGTGTCAGGGCTTAAGTAAATTTTGAGTCCCCAATTAATTTTTGATTCTAAGAAATCTGAGTGTATTATAAATATTGTGCCGCTTAGGTGACCTGATTACGCTTTAAACTTTTTAATACTTAATTGATTTAGTTGTGTCTAAAATTTCAAAGTACAAGCTCACTTGTTTATTATTTGTTATATTATCTTACTTTATTTTTTGTTGCCCAACGTTCGACCCGGGCATCAAACCTAAGCTATTAAACAGAAAGCATGAAAAGAAAAATTTTCAAAAGTTTAACTATAAAATAAACAAGTAAGTATTTAGTTTATCATTTATATACGCAACATAGTTGTTTTTCTCTATTATAAATATAAATAAAGGGGTTAACATATGAACAAAAACTTGTTATATAAAAAAAAGATAAATATAATAAGGTTAAAATCACAAAAAGTTTAGTTTAGATAACTTATAAATAACCTGTTAAAATGTAAGTTTATTTAAAAACGTTCAAAAAGATTTAGGGCTTTCATTAAAATCAAAAACGACGATGAATTTAATAAAACATTAAGATACTATCAGGTGGAAGCTAGTGTATAATTTTTTTTGTTAAAACTAACCATCAGCAGTAGCTAGTTGCAATTAAGTTAAGTTATCTAGGTAATTTATGAGTTTATGATCTTTTATATATTCTATTACTATTAACAATTATTTTAAATAAACAAAAAAGTTGAAGTTGTATATAAACAAATCTATTACTTTTTGAGAAACTTTATTCAAGTTACTTGTCTGTTCAAAAAAGAGATATGCTAATGAATATTAAAAAAATGTACATCATTTTTATACTATTTTTTATTTATATATGAGTTTATATATTTTATTTATATATGAGTAATTTATGAGTTTATGATCTTTTATATATTTTATTACTACTAACAATTATTTTAAATAAACAAAAAAGTTGAAGTTGTATATAAACAAATCTAATCTTTTACAAAAATATTACGGTGGTGTTAAATTCTTTTGTCCTTTAATTGTTAGAAAAAAATAAAAGTTCAATTTTATAAATAGAGCAATAAATTATTTTAAATGTGCTAACCATACATAACTTTGTTGTTTTTATGAAAAAAAATGTTTTAAAAAAACCCAGAGACAATGAAATAGTTCTTTTTTTAATTTAATGTTTAAATTCAGTGGTTTGAGGGTTTGACTAAAGAAAATAAACCTTGCAGCTACTTATTTTGCTTTTTTCGGTCTGCCGTTTGTTTAACAAACTTATTAAAAATTAAATAATACAACCGTTGTCTTTATCATAACCTTTATATTATAAATCCGACATCAATGAAAAGATGCTATAAAAAAATTAAAGCTATATAAAACGAAAAATATGTTAGTTTTATAACATTACTATGGTTTATTATAGAAACAAAGAGAAAAGTTTTAGATTTTAGAATTTAACAACGAGAAGTTTAAGTTAATTTTAACGTTAACATTAAAAAACGATTGCTTTCAAAAACTATACGGTAGTAACAAAACTACATTAATTGTTAACTATTGATGACCGGTTATTCCATTATTTAGTTATGGTTTTGGTAATTTAGCACAAGAAAATCTGTAAACATCCTGGGTTGCCCCGCAAACGTCTTCCGACCACACGTCATTTTCTACGTCATAAAGAAAAACCGATGCGTCTCCGTAACAGAAAAAGAGAATCTTGCTTCCAACTGATGTGACTTCATAATTGTTAAAAAACGACAAAAAATCTGCAGCAGGCTTGCGAAACAAAACGAATTTGCTGCAACAAGAATCGAAAACTTCAAGACTATTTGAAAACAGACCGCCAAACACGAAGAACTTGTTCTTGTGGGCGACCGTTTTGTGGAACACCCTTCTTTCGACCATATTCGGCATACTTGTCCATGTATCAGCAATGTGATCGTACGCCTCGACGCTGTTTAATCTTCCGTCGTTGATGTTGCTTCCACCATTGACGATGACTCTTCCTTCGAACACGGCGCACGACGCGCTCTCCCTCCCCGAGTTCGTTCTGGCAACTTCCCTCCACGTTGAGTTTGCCGTGTTGAACTCGAGACAGTTTCTGGTAGGGTTTCTAATACAATATCTTCCTCCAATGAAATATATTTTATCAATAAACGAACACGCACAAAATTCAACACGATCGTCATACATTTTACTCACAACGCTCCAAGTGTCCGTGGCAGATGAGTACCTTTCAACAGGCATCACCGGGTCCCATTTGTCATTGTCGACGTCATAGTAGTCCCCACCTAGTGCGTAAATTTCACCCTTGATGCAAAATATATCGTGATATCTTCGCGCATGATTGATTTCTGAAAAGTTTCTTGCTTTGGAAAGATTGTTAGCGTCAACAGTAAAACAATCTTTGAGAACATGAAAATTTGTTTGACCACCGACAACAACAAAGTTAAAACTATCTTGACCACAGTGCCTATTGTTAGACGAAGCCTTGCTAGATATAAACTTTTTCTTGTTCCTGATAGCTTTCTTTATAATATCGAAACACTCCAAGTCCTCAACTATCCACATATTCTTGTCTACCGTATCATTCAAAGCAGGAACTGTTAGCAATGAAAACCGAACTCTTTTCAAGAGATATTTCGCATATTTCCTTCGTTCAATACTTTTATGTTTCAACCACGCATTCATTGCATTGAATACTTGCAGTTCTGAATCAATATGTAATTCAGGACTGTTTAATATTGCTGCTACAAACTTAAAATCTAGCTCAAGAAAGCCTTCTGAATCAGCAACAGTTGTAAACCAACGTTCAATAACGCGTAAAGAAGTTTTGAAAATTTCTTGGAGTCTAAATAGTTGAGAGAAGAACAGATATGGTATACAGTTAGGTACAGTAACATTATCTTCTATCCATTTACTTGTTTGATTTGCTGTTTTTTCATCCAGCAAAACTTTACTAACTTTTAAAAGTTTTGTTCTGTTTTCTTCTTTAGATTTCTTTTTTTCTGTTTAATTTTTGACAAATAAATAAGACCATGTAACTTTAAGCTTTAAATCTTTTTTATTAATTACTTTAGCAATATAATATATACTTATTTTAAATAAAAGAAAAAAAAACAATATTTCAGTGTGAGTTTAACCTTAAGCAAAGATGTATATTTATTTCGAAAACAAGTTGGTTATTTTGGCTTATACATAAAGGTGAAAAAATATTTTTTTGTGCTCAGTTTGCAACAAACTAGAGGAATTAGAGCAACTACAACTGCTAGGTTTTAATAAATTGTAAATATTGTAACACTGACCTAAAGTCTATCACTCTATTGCTTAAAACTAATAGCTAGTTTCTAACATGTTCATTTCAAAAATAATCTTTTAATTTCTGAAGCTTTAATTTTAGTTCAACTACTACAAGTTAAAATAAAAACCCACCTAGATTCACAACATCAATTTGTTGCCTGGTATTTTCTTTGCACAGATCGTAAAAACCAAGCTTTTTACTTTTAGCAACAAACTTATCATCAGTTGTTGATAAAACTAGTTTTCGTTTCACTATACTTTTGCTCATACTTTTATTTTAAAGTCTGCAATATTAAATACTATTTATAATAGAATAAATGTAAGGTATTGGTTGTCGTACACTCATTTTATTAATAATATTTATCATAATTGAATTCAACCTTTTTTAAATTATTATCTTATAAATACTGAATGCTACTTTAGTCTAGTTTTTAAAAATCTGATGCACAGTTTAAATAACGTATCTTTTATCTAAAAGAAGCACAAAAAAATATACAAAATCTCCATATTTAGAATATAAGTTATTTTATAAACAACTTGGAACTAAATAAACTTTAATAACAAACCAAATTTAAGTGCAGTAAACTATAAACAATTAAGGAATCGGTAAATGTTTAAATTTATTACAAAGACTTAAAACAATTAATTAAGGCATATATCAAAACTTTTCGTGAGCAATAAACTACAAAAGGCTTAAATAATTATTAAAAATTAGTATCCAATTCAAATATATAAAGCAATAACTACTATAGAGTTTAAATATTAACTGAATATTTAAACAATACCTACAATAAAAAAGCATTCAAATAATGTTTTTGTAGAAAACTTAAGTAGATCCTTCTCTTGCCTTCAAAATACACTACTGAATGCACAAGTATATATAATTGTTATGTTTTTTTTTGGATTTCATCAGTATTTTTCACGCCTCACTAACCCTCGTTCTGATTGGCTCAAAAGGTCGTGGTTGGGTGCTTCAAGAGTTGACTTCCATATATGGTCATTGTTATCAGGCTTTCAATTTTCAGAGATCAAACAATGAATAATTCAAGTAAAGTAAAAGCACTTTAAAACGGTAACCGAACGACTTAATAAAAAAAATTGGGTAAAAATAATAACCATTAGTCTTAGAAACAGTATCTAAGTTAGCCTAAGTTTTACAAAAAAAGCCTGAAATATAATTAAGTGTTAAAACTAGCTTAAGTATGCCTTAACTAAATATCCTAATTATACTGACACTGAGTGTGTGTTACCCTGTTTGTCAAAGCAATTACATGCATTTGCCTAATTCTGACTTAGTTGAATTTTACACACTAAACATTACATTAATAGGAATATAAAAATTTGGGCTAAAACTTAAAACTAAAGTTAGTCTTTTAATTCTAAAAAACAAACAAAAAAAATTTAATCTAATAATCATACTGTACCTATGACGACGTTATTCTAAATCAGGGTTTCCCAAAGTGGGCCAAATGGCCCCTTTAAGATCCATGGCAGATATTCAGAGATTCAGAGTGTAAGACTACTTAAAGAACCACAGGAGGCCATGAGGTCATAATTTGAAACTTACAATAGATATTCTGGAGTCGCAGATTAAGAACAAGAAATAAAAAATTAAAAAGTTTTAGGTGCTTTTAATTTTTTTGAGTAATCTTGTTGAGGGGCCTTTGCTTTTTTAATTTCTTTAAAGAGGGCCATTTAAAAAAGTTTTTGAAAGACTTTTCAAAATAAATATTTCAAAACCAGACTTGGTTGTTTAAATAACGTGAAAATAAATACCCAACTTGTAGTAAATAAAAGAAAAACGAGTAAAAATAAATTCGATAAGTAATAAATACATTCTCCATCTCAAACTAATAAACTTATATTTATATCAGGGTTACTTTTGTTTGAATTACAACCTTATTTAAAAATATTAGCAAGAGCTTAATAGCCTAAATTAGTCAATCAAGTAACAAAAAAAGGAATACTTAAAAGTGATAATATTTGAAAATATTTTTTTTAAATGTTTTTCTAAAATGTACTACTGAAGAACTTTAAAAATGTCGTAAACATTTTCTTTCTTTTTTAAAGTAAAACCTTATTGAGTTTTACAATTACTTTTTGTTTCACAGGAAATTAAAATCTTACTTATTATTATGAGACTAAATCTTTAAATAGTTCTAAACAAAGAAGCATTATTTAAGCTAAATCTCAAGGATGTTAGTAAAATATAAAGTATTAATTATCTTTATCATTATTATAATATAAGTTTTGTTGATAAAATTATTTTAAGCCCTTAGTAAGTGCATTAAAAATGAAATTTTTTATTGCACCTTTGAGTTAATGAAAGAAAACTATTGAGAATATTTATCAGACTAACTTATTTTGAAACCAAAAAACATTTCTGAGTGACCAAAATAATCATTTCAACTACCCTGGGTCATCTTATATCCGAAAATAAACTGTAAAAGCCAGAAGCTAAACATCATACAGTTAATCAGTTATACCTAAAAATAACAATATGATAACAAAAGGAATGGAGATCAAAACAATAAATACATTTTTCAGGAATAAAATATTTCAATATCATCAATCTGGACTGAGTATTTACGTAAAATATCAAATTTTGCCTAAATTATTGACAAAAAAAAAACATCATAGGACAGTAGAAATTTCAGAATTTTCAATCTAATTTGAGAGTGTGATAACCCATAGTAATGGTAAATTTTTAAACTGAAAATTAACAGGGTTTTTCTATTTAAAGCAAAAAGTTATTGTGAGTGACTAAAATCTAGCTTGAGTCAACCAAACTTGTCTGACTTATACTCAATTTTTTATAAAAAAGAAAAAGACAAAATAGTAGAGTATGTAGTTAATCAAGGTTAATAAGCTTAATTATCATTGGTATAAAATAAATTCACAAGTATGTAAAAGAAATAATATTTAATATCATGTTGTCTAGAAAAGTTAAGATAAACTATAAAATAAATGAAAGCATTATTTGAAATTTCTTGAAACTTGGATGCATTAATATATTTTTCAAGAGAAACTTTAATCATTTTTATCATTATAAGTGTGTATTAAAATTTTTTGTTCTGATTTCAAAAAAGTTAGTTCTAATTTTGAAGCATAATGTTACAATTGTGAAAATATTACTATGAAATTTATAGAACTAAGCTTTTTAATTCTTTTCTTATTCTATATTATTTTAATAAAAAATGTTTAGTAACGAAGTTTTTTATTCTATTTAAAATATTAACTTTATTAATCATTAAAAAAACAATTTAAAGCTTAGCAAATAAGTTGTATGATAAAACTTAGTTATTAAAAGTAAAAACTGAAAATTAACAATATCCATGTTTTTTAATGACTATAATATTCCGCCTTATGATTGTAGCTGGATGACTGAAAGATTTTAGTCACACAAATCTATTCACATAAGCTTTTAAAGTTTTAATAGTACTAATAAAACTAAAATGGTCAACAAATAAAAAAATGCAACACCAGAGCTAAATTTAGTCTTGTTGATGTCTATAGCTAGAATAAAAAAACTTGTTTAAAAACAAAATTTTTATTACAACCTCAAAATTTTATGCACCTTTAAATAAGTTTGGTGCACAGCAAAAGTATTGTGAAATAAAAAACAATTAATTATAAGTATTTATTCTTATTGTAGCAGAACAAGAAAGTATGGTTTTATTAATAATTATAAACTAAAAAAGCTTTATTCACAAAAGTCGGTAGTACAACAATGCTACTTCTAATAGCTTTTGAAATTTTATAAAATAACAAAAAAAATAATGTTTAAGGGAAACTTTAAAATTTCTATTTGAATTTGTAATAAAATAATCTAATAATAGAACCCTCAACTCAAATTTTGATACTTTTGTAGAATATGTTTTAAACACATATATAACACACTAATAGTACTAAAATGGTCAACAAATTAAAAGAAATGCAACACCAGAACTAAATTTAGCTTTTTTGTTGATGTATGTAGCTTGAAATGAATAAAAAAGTTTAACTTGTTTTTTTTTAACAACCTTTAAAATTTAACCACCTTAAAATAAGTTTGGTGTACCGCAAAAGTATTGTGAAACCCAAAAATAATTAATTATAAGTGCTTCTTCCAGGAGCGTGTCAAGACTTTTTTCAAAGGAGTTGACAATTTTTTTTTACAAAAATGATTGTTCAAAAATGATATTAATTTTTTCAATAGTTAACTTCGAATCTACCAGTTTATTGATAGTATTTTGTAAATATATTCAAATAACATACTAAAGCGTTTTGAACGTTCTAACATTCTCACTTTTCGTCAAGATACTATTTTCCAAATAAGAACAAGTTAAGTTTAGTTTTTAGTGCACTTTTGTAACTTACAGTTTTGTTTTAAATAACCAAATCAAAATATCATTACAACTAAAAAAAAGCAACGCTTTGTTAAGAAATTAGTTCATTAGTTGAAATTTCTCATAACTTATAGTAATAAATTATTTACAGGTTCATTAACTATCGTTCTAAAAAACAAGAAAACTTGACCAAAGATAATAGAAGGTAAGTTTACTTTATTCTTTAAGCTTACTCATATGAAAAAAAAAATAGTTTAACACAATTATGAACATAGTTGATTCTAGTAAGAGTATAACAACATGCTATTTTAATTATTTTACAACTTTTTTACCAACTAAGGTTGAAGGAGATTCATAAGAAAATATTTAAACACTCAAACTTACTGAATTACGTTATTAAACTAATAAATTTGTTTTGTCGTTATAGTTATGTTTAATAATTTAAAGATTGAGTGAAATCAAGATAACAATTTTTTTACTTAATAGTTGACCTTTGTAAAGGTGAAAGTAATAAGTTATTCTTATTAATTTTAAAGATTACTCTCAATAAATGATGAATAGTTCAAATTTACTGCGCAATAGTATTTTCAAATATTATTGTAAAGAAGTTTTAACTTAATTCATTATTTTTTTGCAACGAACGTGGATTAAAAGCATAAAAAAAACTAACACACTTAATTATAATTGTGCAAAATATAGACTTTATTGTTTGCTAACAAAATATCCTAGTGAAACAAGTTCACTGGAAGATTAATAAAAACAAATTATACAGTAATCTTCCTTTATTGTACCAACATATGTTTCTGTGTGTTAACGAATCAACACACTTCAACTGGGTTTTGTAAAAAATATAACTACTGTAATGTAAGAATAGAAGCATAGAATAAAGTAGGTGTATACATGTTTTCATTAAAATTAAAATAAGATAAAATAATTTCTACAAATTTTTACAGGTTAATAGTTAATAATAGGTAAAATACTTAATTTTAAGTCCGAATGTTATAAAACTATACAATATTTGTAACTATTAAGTCTAAATTAAGTAAAGTAAACTGAAATACACAACAAAAAAAAATCATAATATAAACAAACGTATTAATTATTATTAATTAAGTATTAATTATTTTTATTATTATTGTAATAAAAGTTTTGTTGATAAAATTATTTTAAGTCCTTAGAGAGTGCATTAAAAAAGTTGAAATTTTTTATTCCACCTTTGAGCTAATGAAAGAAAATTATTGAGAATATTTATCAGACTAACTTATTTTGAAACTAGAAAACATTTCTGAGTGACCAAAAAAATCATTTCAACTACCCTGGGTCATCTTATACCTGAATATAAACTGTAAAAGCCAGAAGCTAAACATCATACAGTTAATCAGTTATACCTAAAAATAACAATATGATATCAAAAGGAATGGAGATCAAAAACAATAAATACATTTTTCAGGAAAAAATATTTTAATATCATCAATCTGGACTGAGTATTTACGTAAAATATCAAATTTTGCCTAAATTATTAAAAAAAAAAACATAAAACATCATAGGACAGTATACATTTCAGTATTTTCAATCTAACTTGAGAGTGTGATAACCCTGAGTAATGATAAATTTTCAAACTGGAAATTAACAGGGTTTTTCTATTTAAAGCAAAAAGTTATTGTGAGTGACTAAAATCTAGCCTGAGTTAACTAAACTTGTTTGACTAATACTCAGTTTTTTATAAAAGAAAAAGACAAAATAGTAGAATATGTAGTTAATCAAGGTTAATAAGCTAAATTATCATTGATAAAAAATAACTTCAGAAGTATTTTAAAGAAATATTCATGTTGTCTAGAAAAGTTAAGATAAAGTAAAAAATAAATGAAAGCATTATTTGAAATTTCTTGAAACTTAAATGCATTACTATATTTTCCAGAGAAACTTTAATCATTATTAAGGTTTTAAGATTTCCTGATTAAAAAAAAATTAAAGTGTGTAGTAATATTTTTTCTTCTAATTTCAAAAAAGTTAGTTCCAATTTGAAGCATAATGTTTCAATTGTGAAAATATTACAATGAAATTTATAAAACGAATCTTTTTAATTCTTTTTTTATTCTATACTATTTTAATAAAAAATTAATAGTAAAGAAGTTTTTTATTCTTTTTGAAATATTAACTGTAATAATCATTAAAAAATTAATTTAAAGCTTAGCAAATGAATTGTATGATAAAACTTAGTTATTAAAAGTAAAAACTGAAAATTAACAATATCCATGTTTTTTAATGACTATAATATTCCGCCTTATGATTGTAGCTGGATGACTGAAAGATTTTAGTCACACAAATCTATTCACATAAGCTTTTAAAGTTTTAATCGTACTAATAAAACTAAAATGGTCAACAAATAAAAAAAATGCAACACCAGAGCTAAATTTAGTCTTGTTGATGTATATAGCTAGAATATAAATACTTGTTTAAAAACAAAATTTTTATTACAACCTCAAAATTTTATGCATCTTTAAATAAGTTTGGTGCACAGCAAAAGTATTGTGAAATAAAAACAATTAGTTATGAGTATTTATTCTTATTGTAGCAGAACAAGAAAGTATGGTTTTATTAATAATTATAAACTAGAAAAGCTTTTAAGTCACACAAAAGTCACAGTCGGTAGTACAACAATGCTTTTTCTAATAGCTTTTGAAGTTTTATAAAAAAAAAAAAAATAATAATGTTTCAGGGAAACTTAAAAATATCTATTTGAATTTGTAATAAAATAATCTAATAATAGAACCCTCAACTCAAATTTTGATTTGTTTTAAACACATACATAACACACTAATAGTACTAAAATGGTCAACAAAAAAAAGAAATGCAACACCAGAACTAAATTTAGCTTTTTTGTTGATGTATGTAGCTTGAAATGAATATAAAAGTTTAAGTTGTTTTTTTTAACAACCTTTAAAATTTATGCACCTTAAAATAAGTTTGGTGCACCGCAAAAGTATTGTGAAACCCAAAAATAATTGATTATGAGTGCTTTTTCCAGGAGCGCGTCTAGACTTTTTTCAAAAAAGTTGACAGTTTTTTTTTACAAAAATGATTGTTCAAAAATGATCTGTAATGATTGTTTAGAGTTTAAGATTTCCTGATTAAAAAAACACTAAACATGTGTAGTAATACTTTTTGTTTTGATTTCCAAATAATTAGTTTCAATTTTAAGCATAATGTTTTTAATTCAAAATATAATACTGAGAAATAAATAAAAGTAAGCTTTTTAGTTCTTTACTTATTACATATAGTTTAAATTAAAACGGTTCAGTTAAGATGTTTTTTTATTGGAGTATTATTTGTGATAATCATTAAAAAATTAATTTAAATCTTAGCAAATAAATCATATGATTATTTTAAATTATCAGAAGTAAAAACTGAAAATTAACACTATCCATGGTTTTTTTTCAATCACCTTAAAATTCCACTTCATGATTGTAGCTGGATGACTGAAAGATTTTCTTCACATAACTCTATTCACATAAGCTTTAAAAGTTTTAATAGTACTAATAGTACTAAAATGGTCAACAAATAAAAAGAAATGCAACACCAGAACTAAATTTAGCTTTACTGTTGATGTATATAGCTAGAAATAAATATAAAATACTTTAAATTTGTTTTTTCACAACCTTAAAACTCTATGCACCTTCAATTAAGTTTAGTGTACCGCAAAACCTTCAAAAAGCTGTGAAAAGCATTATAACATTTTTAATGAGCATTATTTTTTTTCCATATTGAATTTTAATGTTTTCTTTTCCTTTAATAAGTAAAATTCCTTAAGAAAAGTTTCAAATATTGAATTTGATCTACAATTTTGTAACTTAAGAATATATAAGTTTCTTTTAAGATGTAACGGTGAAAGGCGTTAAGTACTGGAGATCCTGATAAGCTTATCGGAATATATACCACAGATGTTTTTGTGTCAAAACTTTATTCCGACTAACGGCGTTTCACTGCTCTAAAATAAATTTAAGAACAGATCTACGGAGTCTATAAAATATTAACACACATTAGAAAAAAGCATGTATAATTATGTATTGTGTTTATGTGAGTAGTAACTATAAACAAACTTTATGGTTTAAAAGCACTACACATGATTACACATGCTTTTTTTCTAATGTGTGTTAATATTTTATAGGCTCCGTAGATCTGTTCTTAAATTTTTTTGAAAGCAGTGAAACGGCGTTGTCGGAATAAAAGTTTTGACACAAAAACATCTGTGGCAAGTTTTTTTTAATAAATTTTCTGTAAACGATAATATTGTTGTGTATATATTTACTATTGCATGCAGCTTGTTTATCAATTTACTTTCTGAAAAGTCTAAGTTTAAATAACTTTTTGTGGTGTCTACTAAGATAATTAAAAACACTGATGGTTTAAAAGGGTTTTCTACAAGTAAAATTTGAAAAGTTTTTTTTTTGAGCATTAAAAGTACTGCAACCTTGATTGGTTTTAATAAACGGAATTTCATGTTTTCATTTTAATAATGTCACTACTAATTTTTTTTTTCTATATAAATAAATTTTAGTATTTTAATACACTTAACTTTAAAAATCAAAGCACTTATAATAAAAGTGTTAACTATAACACTATTGATTTAAACATAGTTTTCTAAACTGCTTTAAAACATGTTAAATAGGTAATATTTTGCTAATAAAGATTAGTTTTAAAATTTAAATCGTAGAACCCTATATGTTAAGAACGTTTATTTTTCCTTTAAAATATAAACATCTTCAATTTATTATACATTTGAATTTATTTCTACAAATACTTTTAAGGAATTTTTATTATAATTTCTTAAAGTTTGTCTTCAAAATTTAACAATAGGTACAATGTCGTTGTCAATTCGTTAATGATTAATTTGTAACAACCTAAATTTCAGAACACTTTGTAATTTTTTCATTTATTAGTGTTTGCTTAAATGATCCGAGTTGTACGGGTTTCACTTGTAAAATAAGGGTAATTTGATAATTATTTTTGTGAAAAAAAACTGTCAACTTTTTTGAAAAAAGTCTAGACACGCTCCTGGAAGAAGCACTCATAATTAATTATTTTTGCGTTTCACAATACTTTTGCGGTACACCAAACTTATTTTAAGGTGCATAAATTTTAAAGGTTTTTAAAAAAAACAAGTTAAACTTCTATATTCATTTCAAGCTACATACATCAACAAAAAAGCTAAATTTAGTTCTGGTGTTGCTTTTCTTTTTATTTGTTGACCATTTTAGTACTATTGGTATTATTAAAACTTTTAAAGCTTATGTGAAGTTAATTAAAATTAAAGTAAAATTAAAACATAAAGTTAATTTTATAGGCAAATTTATAAATTTTTTAAAAAACATAAAACTTTAATGTCAATTATTTTCCTTGTCTTAAAAGCTATCTAAAATTTTTTTTTATCTTAGAGAACGCACCTTTGTCTTTAATTTAAGGAAAAAGAAATTTGGTTTGGGGTTTGAATTATTTCATGTGGTCCTTCCAAAAATAAAGGGTTTTTTAAATTTTTTTCATTCATATTGCCTTATAACCAAAAATATTTTTTTTTTTAATTTTTTTTTTTGATTTCCCTTAGTTTGCATGTTATTTAAACTCTTAAATAGTTATTTTATAAATAATGTTAATATCTTTTACGATTTGGCCCCAAAACAAAATGATGTATATTACACTATTATTTGCCTTGGCGATTTCCAAGATAAAAAAATGATAAAAGGAAAAAAATAATTAATAAGAATGTGAATTACAACAAACTAAATTAAATTATTATAGTTAAATTAAATTTGTTGTAATTTACATTCTTATTAATCTTTTTTTTCCTTTTATCAATTTTTTATCTAGGAAATGGCCAAGGCAAATGATAGTGTAATATACATTATTTTGTTTTGGGGCCAAATTGTAAAAGATATTAACATTATTTATAGATTAATTATTTAAGAGTTTAAATAACATGCAAACTAAGGGAAATCTAAAAAAAAAGTTAAAAAAAAATAATATTTTTGGTTATAAGGCAATATGAATGAAAAAAAGAAAAAAAAAAACCTTTATTTCTGGAGGGACCCCATGAAATAATTCAAACCCCAAACCAAATTGTTTTTCTTAAATTAAAGACAAAGGTGCGTTCTCTAAGATAAAAAAAATTTTTAGATAGCTCTTAAGATAAGGAAAATAATTGACATTAAAGTTTTATGTTTTTTGAAAAATTTATAAATTTGTCTATAAAATTAACTTTTTGCTCGTGAATAAATTTGTGTGAATACAATCTTTCAATTATCCGGCTACAATCATGAAGTGGAATTTTAAAGTCATTAAAAAACATGGATATTGTTAATTTTCAGTTTTTACTTCTAATAACTAAGTTTTATCATACGATTTTTTAGCTAAGCTTTAAATTATTTTACTAATGATTATTAAAATTTCTATTTCAAATAGAAAAAAAAACTTTTTTTCTGAACATTTTTTATTAAAATTATATATAATAATTGAAGAATTAAAAAGCTTAGTTTTATAAATTTCTCAGTATTATTTTACAATTGAAACATTATGCTTTAAATAGGAACTAACTTTTTTGAAATCAAAACAAAAAATATTACTACAAACTTTAATTTTTTTCTAATCAGGAAACCTTAAAACCTTAAAATGATTACAATTTCAAACTAAAGAGTTTCTCTTTAAAAATATAGTAGTGCATTTAACTTTCAAGAAATTTCAAATAATGCTTTCTTTTATTTTTTATTTTATCTTACCTTTTCTAAACAACACTAGTATTAAATACTATTTCTTTTATACACTTCTTAAATCATTTTTTACCAAAGATAACTTAAGCTTCTTAACCTTGATTAACTACATATTCTACTATTTTTTCTATTTCTTTTATAAAAATACTTAGTAGAATTCAGACAAGTTTAGTTAACTCAGGCTAGATTTTAGTCACTCACAATAACTTTTTGCTTTAAATAGAATAAACCCTGTTAATTTCCAGTTTGAAAACTTACTATTACTCAGGGTTATCAAACTCTAAATTTAGATTGAAAATTCTGAAATTTCTACCGTCCTATGCAGGGTTGCCACTCGGTCAGGAAAAGTCAGGAAATCAGGAAAATTAAAAAAAAAAGACAAAAGTCAGTAAAAATTGGGGGTTTTGAAAAAAAGTCAGGAAAAGTCAGGAAATTTGATAAAATTAAAAAAAAGTCAGATTTTGTCAGTTTAAATTTACAAAATTCTTGTTTTCCAAAGTCTTCAAATGCTAAAAATTAATTAAAAGTCCTTTAAAGTCAGAAAAAATTTCAAAATTTTTCTATAAATTTACAAAAATATCTAATTTTATTTCCAATGCCTTCACCTGGTATAAATTAGTAAAATATATTTTATAAAACTGCAAAAATGTTCTATTACCATATTGAACAAGTACCCTATATGAAGAAGCAGATTTTGTAAGCTTTTTAGTATTGAAGAACTGTAGCAAGGACACTTCCTTAGTGAAACTGTGATATATACACAAAAGTTTATCTAGCATGATTTTAGAATTAAAGTGTTTTTTGTTTAAATAATTGAGTTCTTTAAGCAGTTAGTTTAGTATTTTATGTAACAACTTAATATGTATACTTTACCTCTTTATAATTTTTTAAAAGTTGTTTAAATTTATAAATTAAGTTATAAGAGAGGTATATGCCAAGATTAAGTTTACTTATTGTTTGTATTTTTTGTAGAGTAACTTAAGTTTTTAAACTAAATAAGAAGAGTATATTTATTTGTTACAAATTTTATATTAAATGACAAGAGAAAATATTTTATACAACAGATATCTAGTTTACTTTTTTATGTCTTTTTTACAGTTACTTAAGTATATTCTTTTTTAATTGATTTTTAATTTAAGGATTTTATATTAAATAGGTTGGGTAGTATTTTATTAAACTAAGTGTACAATTTATATAAGTAAAACTGATTTAGAAAAGTCAGGAAAAAGTCAGAAAAAATCAGAAAATTTTTCTCAGCTTGATCAGTGGCAACCATGCCTATGATGCTTAATGTTTTCTTTTCAATAATTTAGGCAAACTTTGATATTTTACTTAAATACTCAGTCCAGATTGATGATATTAAAATATTTTTTCCTGAAAAATGTATTTATTGTTTCTGATCTTCATTTCTTTTGTTATCTTAAGTTAATTTTAGGTATTACTGATCAACTTTATGATGTTTAGATTCTGGCTTTTACAGTTTATTTTAAAATATAAGATGACCCAAGCTAGTTGAAATGATTTTATTGTTCACTCAGAAATATTTTTTGCTTTCAAAATAAGTTTTTCTGATAAATATTCTTAATAGTTTTCTTTCATTAACTCAAAGGTGCAATAAAAAATTTCAGCTTTTTTAATGCACTTCCTAAGGGCTTAAAATAATTTTATCAAAAAAACTTATATTACAATCATGATAAAAATAATTAATACTTTATATTTTACTAACATCCTTGAGTTTTAGCTTGTAAAATGGTTCTTTGTTTATAACTATTTAAAGATTTAATCTCATAATAATAAGTAAGATTTTAATTTCCTGTGAAAGAAAGAAATAATTATAAAACTCAATAAGGTTTTTACTTTAAAGAAGAAAGAAAATGTTTACGACATTTTTAAAGTTCTTCAGTAGTACATTTCAGAAAAATATTTTTATAAAAATATTTTCAAACATTATTATTTTTAAGTATTCCTTTTGTTTTTGTTACTTGATTGACTAATTTAGGCTATTAAGCTCTTGCTACTATTTCAAAATAAGTTGTGATTCAAACAAAAGTAACCTTGATATAAATATAATTTTATTAGTTGAGATGGAAAATGTATTTATTGCTAATCGAATTTATTTTTACTTGTTTTTCTTTTAATTACTACAAGTAGGGTCTTTTTTTCACGTTATTTAAACAACCAAGTCTAATTTTGTAATATTTGTTTTGAAAAGGGTTTATCCCTCCAACAAGATTACTCAAAAAAAAAGAATTAAAAACACCAAAAACTTTTTATTATTTTTTTTATTTCTTGTTCTTCATCTGCAAATCCAAAACATCTGATGTAAGTTTCAAATTATGACCTCATGGCCCCCCTGTGGCTATTTAACTACTCTTGTACTCATAATATCTGCCATGGATCCTAAAAGGGCAATTTTGCCCACTTTGAGAGTCCCTGATTTAGAATAACGTTGTCATAGCTACAGTATGATTATTAGATTTACAGTATGATATCAGCTTAAATTAAGTTTTTAATTTGTTTTTGTTTGTTTTTTAAAATTAAAAGACTAACTTTAGCTTTAAGTTTTAGCCCAAATTTTTATATTCTTATTAATCAAATGTTTAGAGTGTAAAATTCAACTTAGTCAGAATAAGGCAAAGGCATGTAATTGCTTTAAAAACAGGGTAACACACTCTCAGTATAATTAGGATGTTTAGTTAAGCTATACTTAGGCTAGTTTAAACACTTAATTAGATTTCAGGCTTTTTTTGTAAAATACAGGCTAACTTAGATACTGTTCCTAAGACCAATTGTTCTTATTTTTACTCAAGTTTTTTTTATTAAGTCGTTGGTTACCGTTTTAAAAGTGCTTTTACTTTACTTGAATTATTCATTGTTTGATCTCTGAAGATGTAGAGCTTGCCAAAAATGACCATCTATGGAAGTCAACTCTTAAACCACCCAACCACAACCTGATGAGCCAATCAGAATGAGGGTTAGTGAGACGTGAAAAATACTGATGAAATTCCAAAAAAAAAAAAACCTAACAGTTATAATTTTTAATGAATAAATGAACACTCAAATTTTTTCTTTCCAATATATTTCGTCAAGTTCTCTTCAGGAATTTGTGTACAATTGAATCAATACAATAAATCACAACAAGTATATATACAAAAATTTTGCAAATTAATTAATTAAGTAAACGTAAATGTAATCAACAAAAACTTTAAAAATCAACACAAAATGTTCTTAACTAAATAAGTCTAAAGTGTAGTCAAATTTTTCTTTTTACATAAATTTGGTCAAATTAAATGTATTTAAATGGCTTCAAGTCTAATTAATTCCAATGTATTTGAACATTGTCGCATTACACTGAAATTAGATAATGAAAACTTTTTTCCACAACTTGGATTATTCACAAGGTGTTCTGCTATTGCAATTTTTTTTTATATAACAGTTATGTATACTTGTGCCATCGTAGTGTATTGTGAAGATTAAAGAAGGATCTGCTAAAGGTTTCTACAAAAGATTTATTTGATTGCATGTTTATTGTAGGTATTGTTTAAATATTTAGTTAATATTTAAACTGTATGATAGTTATTGCTTTAAATATTTGAGTTGGATAGTAATTTTTAATAGTTATTTAAGCCTTTTGTAGTTTATTGTTCACTAAATTTTTTTATATATGCCTTAATTAATTGTTTTTAGTCTTTTGTAATAGATTTAAACATTTGCCGATTCCTTAATTGTTTTATAGCTTACTGCACTTAAACTTGGTTTGTTATTAAAATTTATTTAGTTCTAAGTTGTTTATAAAACAACTTATATTCTAAATATGGAGATTTTGTATAGTGTTTTTTAGTTCTTTTAGATAATAGATACGTTATTTAAACTGTGTGTCAGATTTCTAAAAAGTAGACTAAAGTAGCATTTAGTATTTATATGATAAAAATTAAAAAAAAGTTGAATTAAATTATGATAAATATTATCAATATATTGAGTGTACGACAACCAATACCTTACACTTAATCTACATTAAATAACGTTTATGTTCTAGACTTTAAAATAATAATATGAGCAAAAATACTGTAAAACGAAATCGAGTTTTATCTACAACTGATGATAAGTTTTTTGCTAAAAGTAAAAAGCTTGGTTTTCACGATCTGTGTAAAGAAAATACCAGGCAACAAATTGATGTTGTGAATCTAGGTGGGTTTTTATTTTAACTTGTAGTTGTTGAACTAAAATTAAAGCTTCAGAAATTAAAACACTATTTTTAAAATGAACATTTTAGAAACTAGCTATTAGTTTTAAGCAATAGAGTGATAGACTTTAGTTACAATATTCATAATTTTTTTAAACCTTGCAGTTGTAATTGCCCTAATTCCTCTAATTTGTTGCAAACTAAGCACAAAAAAATTGATTTTTTCACCTTTATGTATAAGCCAAAATAACCAACTTGTTTTCGATATAAATATTCATCTTTGCTTAAGGTTAAGCTCACACTGAAATATTGTTTTTTTTTCTTATATTTAAAATAAGTATATAATATATTGCTAAAGTAATTAATAAAAAAAGAAATAAAACTTAAAGTTACATGATCTTATTTATTTGTCAAAATTTAAACAGAAAAAAAGAAATCTAGCGAAGAAAACAGAATAAAACTTTTAAAAGTTAGTAAAGTTTTGCTGGATGAAAAAACAGCAAATCAAACAAGTAAATGGATAGAAGATAATGTTACTGTAACTAACTGTATACCATATCTTTTCTTCTCTCAACTATTTAGACTCCAAGATATTTCCAAAACGTCTTTACGCGTTATTGAACGTTGGTTTACAACTATTGCTGATTCAGATGACTTTCTAGAGTTAGACTTTAAGTCTGTAGCAGCAATATTAAACAGTTCTGAGTTACTGATTGATTCAGAACTGCAAGTATTCCATGCAATGAATGCATGGCTGAATCATAAAAGTATTGAGCGAAGTAAACATTCAAAATATCTCCTGCAAAGAGTTCGATTTTTATTGCTAACAGTTCCTGCTTTGAATGATACGGTAGACAAGAATATGTGGATAGTCAAGGACTTAGAGTGCTTCGATATTATAAAGAAAGCTATCAGGAACAAAAAAGAGTTTAAATCTAGCAAGGCTTCGTCTAACAATAGGCACTGTGGTCAAGATAGTTTTAACTTTGTTGTTGTCGGTGGTCAAACAAATTTTAAAGTTCTCAAAGATTGCTTAACTGTCGACGCTAACAATCTTTCCAAAGTAAGCAACTTGTCAGAAATCAATCATGCGCGAATAAATCACCATGTTTTTTGCATCAAGGGTGAAATTTACGTGCTGGGTGGCAACTACGATTACTATGACAAGGACAAAGACAGATGGGACACGGTGACACCCGTTGAAAGATACTCACCTGCCACTGACACTTGGAGCGTTGTGAGTAAAATGTATGACGATCGTGATAAATTTTGTGCGTGTTCGTTTATTGATAAAATATATTACATCGGAGGAAGCTACTGTTCTAGAAACACTACTAGAAACTGTCTCGAGTTCAACACGGCGAACTCAACGTGGAGGGAAGTTGCCAGAATGAATTCGGCGAGGGATAGCGCGTCGTGCACCGTGTTCGAAGGAAGAGTCTTCGTCACTGGTGGTAGCAACAACAACGACGGAAGATTAAACAGCGTCGAGGCGTACGATCACATTGCTGATACATGGACAAACATGCCCAACATGATCGAAAGAAGGGTGTTCCACAAAACGGTCGCCCACAAGAACAAATTGTTTGTGTTTGGCGGTTTGTTTTTAAATAGTCCTGAAGTTTTCGATTCTTGTTGCAGCAAATTCGTTTTGTTTCGCAAGCCTGTAGCTTTTTTGTCGTTTTTTAACACTTATGAAGTCACATCAGTTGGAAGCAAGATTCTCTTTTTCTGTTACGGAGACGCATCTGTTTATCTTTATGACGTAGAAAATAGCGTGTGGTCGGAAAACGTTTGCGGGGCAACCCAACATGTTTACCAATTTTCTTGTGCTAAATTACCAAAACCATAGCAAAAATAATGGAATAACCGGTCATCAATAGTTAACAATTAATGTAGTTTTGTTACTACCGTATAGTTTTTGAAAGCAATCGTTTTTTATTGTTAACGTTATAAATAACCTAAACTTCTCGTTAGTAAATTCTAAAACCTTAAACTTTTTACTTTTTTTCTATAATAAACTATAGTAATGTTTTTAAAACTAAAATATTTATTGTTTTTTATAGCATTAATTTTTTTTATAGCATCTTTTCATTGATGTCGGATTTATAATATAAAGGTGATGATAAAGACAACGGTTGTACTATTCAATTTTTTAATAAATATGTTAAACAAACGGCAGACCGAAAAAAGCAAAATAAGTAGCTGCAAAGTTATTTTCCTTTAGTCAAACCCTCAAACCACTGAATTTAAACATTAAACTAAAAAAAGAACTATTTCACTGTCTCTGGGTTTTTTTAAAACAATTTTGTTTATAAAAAAAATAAAATTTATGTACAGTTAGCACATTTAAACATAATTTATTGCTCTATTTATAAAATTGAACTTTTATTTTTTTCCAATAATTAAAGGACAAAAATACTGAACACCAAAAAAAAAGTAATATCTACTTTAGTAAAGTTAAACTATTAAAAAAAAAATTGTAACATTATATTTTTGTAAATGACGGCATACCTGATATTAATAACAAAGTCTCGAATTTAAGTAAGATTAAAATTTAAAAATGTTACAATTTAAGTTATTTTCTGATAAACTTGAATAATTAGACCTACACAAGTCTTGTAAGCTTTGGAGCAGATACAGATAAAAGTTTGAAAAATGTTACAATACTATAAAACTGCTAATTTTATTTTTCATATTATTTTTTACAAACGATTTGTTGTAAGTAAGTTGTAGTTATTTAGTTTTCCTAAATACATTATAAAAAAATAACTCAAGGTTTTTTAAAATATATTCGTAAACTTCCGTGCCCTTAATCGAAAATAATACGCGTCGCAACAGATATTATAATACACCAAGAAATAAATTTATTACTTAATCTTTTTAATACCACCTTTCAAATCAGTTTTTAAAAGTTCAAAATTAAATTTATAAATTTTGTTTTTAGAATTAAACAACAAAACAAAGGTGCGAAAATTAAACTTAAAATTTATGTTAACCAAACATATCATTATAATAAATACATAATTTCTGTTTATCAAATACTCATGCTGTTTTAAGTTACATGTAAGGTTTTTTTGGAGCATAAAGCTATTAATTTTTTTAGCTACATATTAGAGTCATTATAGTCATTATCAACCATACTTTTCAAAACTTTTGAAAAAAAAGAGATTTTTTTAAATTATAAATTATAAAGCTATAAACGCGCTCTATTTTCTTCCATAAGTTTATAGTGTGAAATCTCTTACCACTATTATTTGAGAGCTAAATTTAAAATTGTTCTAAAAATATTAATTCTTATACAAAGGTTTAGCTTCTTATGGAAACATGTCCAGGGGCGTGACTAGATTATTTTCAGTGGGATTGTAGAAATTTTGCTTTACGATATACTACAGTAACCTGCCACCTAAGTACGCACTCTTTAGCCGAAAAACACTGTGTTTAGTTTTTGTGTACATAAAAATTAAGAATCAAACGTGTAAAATAGTAATTCAAAAGTATTATATTTTAATTAATAGTTAATAAGTAGATTAATTGCACTTTAGTAAATCTAAATAAGTTTAAAGTAAAGAAACCATAAATAAAGTTACTAAGTTACAAATTGTAGATCAAACCCAATATTTGAAACTTTTTTTAAAGGAATTTTACTTATTAAAGGAATGGAAAACATTAAAATTCAATATGGAAAGAAAATTTACTCATTGAAAATGTTATAATGCTTTTCACAGTTTTTTGAAGGTTTTGCGGTACACTAAACTTAATTGAAAGTGCATAGAGTTTTAAGGTTGTAAGAAACCAAAGTTAAAGTGTTTTATATTTATTTCTATCTATATATATCAACAGTAAAGCTAAATTTAGCTTTGGTGTTGCATTTCTTTTTATTTAATGACCATTTTAGTACTATTAGTACTATTAAAACTTTCAAAGCTTATGTGAATAGATTTGTGTGAAGAAAATCTTTCAGTCATCCAGCTACAATCATGAAGTGGAATTTTAAAGTGTTTAAAAAATTCATGGATAGTCTTAGTTTTCAGTTTTTAATTCTGATAATTAAATTTCATCAAATGATTTATTTGCTAAGATTTTAGTTATTTTTTGATGATTATTACAATTAATATTTTCAATAAAAAAACATCTTAACTGAACATTTTTATATAAAATTTTATGTAATAAATAAAGAATTAAAAAGCTTAGTTTTATATATTTCTAAGTATTATATTTCGAATTTAAAACATTATGATTCAAATTGAAACTAATTATTTGGAAATCAAAACAAAAAGTGTTATTACCCATATTTAATTTTTCTTTAATCAGGAAATCTTAAAACCTAAACAATCATTACAGATCGTTTTTGAACAATTATTTTTGTAAAAAAAGATTGTCAACTTCTTTGAAAAAAGTCTAGACACGCCCCTGGAAGAAGCACTCATAATTAATTATTTTTGGGTTTCACAATACTTTTGCGGTACACCAATTATTAAGAACTTTACTTATTAAAGGAATGGAAAACATTAAAATTCAATATGGAAAGAAAATTTACTCATTGAAAATGTTATAATGCTTTTCACAGTTTTTTGAAGGTTTTGCGGTACACTAAACTTAATTGAAGGTGCATAGAGTTTTAAGGTTGTAAAAAAACAAAGTTAAAGTTTTTTATATTTATTTCTATCTATATACATCAACAGTAAAGATAAATTTAGTTCTGGTGTTGCATTTCATTTTGTTTGTTGACCATTTTACTACTATTATTACTATTAAAACTTTTAAAGCTTATGTGAACAGATTTGTATGAATAAAATCTTTCAGTCATCCAGCTACAACCATGAAGTGGAATTTTAAAGTGATTGAAAAAAAAACATGGATAGTGTTAATTTTCAGTTTTTACTTCTGATAGTTTAAATTAATCATATGATTTATTTGCTAAGATTTAAATTATTTTTTTAATGACAATCACAATTAATATTTCCAATAAAAAAACATCTTAACTGTGCCGTTTTAATTAAAACTATATGTAATATGTAAAGAATTAAAAAGCTTATTTTTATTTATTTCTCAGTAAAATATTTCGAATTTAAAACATTATGCTTAAAATTGAAACTAATTATTTGGAAATAAAAACAAAAAGTATTACTACACATGTTTAGTGTTATGTAAAAGAAATAATATTTAATATCATGTTGTCTAGAAAAATTAAGATAAAGTATAAAATAAATGAAAGTATTATTTGAAATTTCTTGAAACTTAGATGCATTACTATATTTTCAAGAAAAACTTAAATCATCTTTATCATTATAAGTGTGTAGTAATATTTTTCGTTCTGATTTCAAAAAAGTTAGTTCCAATTTGAAGCATAATGTTTCAATAGTGAAAATAATACTATGAAATTTTTATTGGTATAAATTGCTGAAATTACACCTTAAACACTCTTTTAGAAAGCTTACTAGCTTATTTTATAAATGTAAATATTCTAAGCAGAAAAGATCCGATCCCATACATCATTAGTTCTAATCTATAACTTCCTAGTTTAGATATAAGCAACTAATGTTCAAGATCGGGACTAGGCCGAAATAAATTTATTTTGAAAGAGTCTGAGTCAATAATTTTTGTACAAAAAAAATTATCTTGAAAACAACCTAGCAAAAATTGTAATAAAAAGTCATCTGAAATTACTTAAAACTAAAAATAAAAATGTTATAAAAAACACGAGGAACTTAACAAGAAGCTATTTAGAAGCAAAGTATAGAAAAAATTTCTTTGCTTACATCATCGAAAGAAAAGAGCCCTTGGTCAGCTAAAGTATTTTTAAAAAACTTTAATTAAAAATATCTTATATGTATGAAAATGTTTAATACACTAAGAAAATTTTTGTCTCCCTGTAACTTGAAATAGTACTTGCTACTGCTGGTTGATTAGCGTCAACTTTTTGTACAAATATTGAATAGAATAGTTATTATTTCTTATGATACATGTTCAAAATTATAGCCAAATCTAGCTTTAATTCCTAGAAGAGTTCTTTGTTGTGTTAAAAAATGTAAAAGTCTTTAAATATTCAAATATTTAAATTCTATGACGGTAGAGTAATTTAAACAAAAAAAAAGTGTAAGTTTTTCTATTTAAAGCATAGAAAAAGTATTATATTGAAAAATAAGTTTATATAAGTATACCTATATGCACGCTCAGTCTAACCAAAATCAAAAGTTTTTGTGCTTTTTTGATTTTTAAACCGAATGATTAGCTATTTACTACTTGCTTCCAAAAAATAACAACTGACCCTAATGCTAAAAGCCTGGTTACACGTTACACCGTCGACTGTAAACTTCTTTTTCTGCTACAAAAACATTACCTCTGAGAAAATTTAGCAAAGTCTACAATTAAAACCTCGGACGGCTCCATAGAAAATATTATCAAATGAAAAAAATTACAAAGTTGTATGAAATCTAAGTGGCCAAAAATTACTCATTAATAAATTGACAACGACATTGAACCTATTGTTAGTACGAAGCAAAATGAGCGATTACTAAGTAGGCCTGGTTTGCTACAAGTAATAATTGAAGACTAAAACTTTGTAATCATCTGATAACCCAAAGGTTTTATTTCGTAAACCAGGCCCATAAACCAAACTTTTGGAGCATTTTTTTATCGTTGAATAAACAATAGTTGTGAGGTTTACAAAATTTTACTGCTACTTGCACTTAAATTTGACGTGGCTAGTTTGGGTATAGTGTTAGTGTTATTAGTAGGAAAGAATGAGTAGTCAGTTGCTTGGAACTTATAGAACATTTTAAAAGTAACTTCCGTTTACATTTTAGGCATGCTTTTAAAATTTTAAACATAAAATACACATATTTTATACAACTTAAGAGTTTTAAGACACTAAGGTCTAAAGAAGGGTTTGACAACTACAGCCCTCAAAGCTCGAAATGTACCTTTTCGAAGAAAGTAATAACAATATTTTTTCTGTTAAAAGCTTCAATATAAAAGTAGTTTAAATTTTCGTTTAAAATAATGGAGCCATAATCTATGGATAAGTTTTACATGTAAATTACAATAAAATAACTAGTATATTAACTTATCCACGACTTGGCTATTTTGTGCAATATTAAGCTAAATATAAAGTTGACATTTTCAAGTTATCTAGTAAATGCTAATGACACTTTCATTTTACAATAGTTCTTTTGAAAACAATTTAAGTTTTGTGTGTTTCTTGTTAGAAAAAACATTTCGACAGACTTACAACACGCCGCTAAGCGAATTTATTATTGATTCTATGTCAATAAAATCCAATGTTTATTGCTAACTACGCAAAATGCAAATAAAAAAGCTTTATACTTCAAAAGATTAGCTTACTATTTGCACAGTTGCTACTGTATAAAGTGGAATTGTTTCTTTTTCGGGCTAATAAACTTTATTTACTTAAAATTTTTCACACACTTGATTTGTACTAATTATTTATTTATGTTCATTTGAAACGAACACCGCACGCTAAGAGGTAAACCGCAAAGCAAGCATTTTTTAATTTGCGACGCCCTTTGAAGCTAAAAGATTTACCATTGCAGTAAAATAAAGTTGAAGCCTTCAAATATGCTTTTAAGCTTGTGAGTTTACTATTTTTGTCTTGGACAAGACGTTACAAGGTATCCGTTATATACGAATGGACAACTGAAAGGTTATTTGTTTAACAGGTGCTAAGACCAAATAATTTGAGCGTTTTTTTGTCGTACAATAAATTATATTTATGTTTATCTATTTTTATCCTTTAATATTTATACTTAAGCCTAATCCCTATTTAATTACACTTTTGGTGTTGCATATATCTGTTTATCAATAACACTTTTCAAAATACTGTGGCCTGTGAAAAACTTTCTTAGAAAAAACGTTCAAAAGTTTCTTGAAGTCTTTACTTTTTTGTTTACTTATTTTACAAATTCTACCTTAATGTTAAACAAAACAGTTTTTTAAAGCTAATATTTTTAATCCAGTTTTAACTAAGATATTTATTAGTAGTAGTTTTATACTATTGTAACATTTTTTAAACTTTTATCTGTATCTGCTCCAAAGCTTACAAGACACTCCTGGTGTTTTTCTAATAACTTAAGTTTATCAGAAAATAACTAAACTTGTAACATTTTTAAATTTGAATATCACATTAATTCGAGACTTCGTATTAATATTAGATTTGCCGTCATTTACAAAAATATGCTGTTACAAAAATTTTTTTTAGTAGTTTAACTTTACTATAGTAGTTGTTATTGTTTATTTTTGGTGTTCAGTTCTTTTTATCCTTTAATTTTTAGTAAAAAGTAAAAGTTCAATCTTATTAATAGAGCAATAAATTATATTTAAATGTGCTATTATACATAATTTTTGTGGTTTTTACGAACAAAATTGTTTAAAAAAAACCCAGAGACAGTGAAACAGTTCTTTTTTTAATTTAATGTTTCAATTCAGTGGTTTGAGGGTTTGACTAAAGGAAAATAACTTTGCAGCTACTTATTTTGCTTTTTTCGGTCTGCCGTTTGTTTAACAAAATTATTAAAAATTAAATAATACAACCGTTGTCTTTATCATAAACCTTTATATTATAAATCCGACATCAATGAAAAAATTTTGGTTTTGAAAGTTATGTATAAACAAAAAAAATTTAAACTATAAAAAACGATAAATATGTTAGTTTTAAAAACACTACTATGGTTTATTATAAAAACAAAGAAAAAAGTTTTAGGTTTAAGAATTTACTAATTTTTATTTATAACGTTAACATTAAAAAACGATTGCTTTCAAAAACTATACGGTAGTAACAAAACTACATTAATTGTTAACTATTGATGACCGGTTATTCCATTATTTTCGTTATGGTTTTGGTAATTTAGCACAAGAAAATTTGCGAACATGTTGGGTTGCCCCGCAAACGTCTTCCGACCACACGTCATTTTCTACGTCATAAAGAAAAACAGATGCGTCCCCGTAACAGAAAAAGAGAATCTTGCTTCCAACTGAATTGACCTCACAATTGTCAAAATGCGACAAAAAATCTGCAGCAGGCTTGTGCATTAAAACGAATTTGCTGCAACAAGAATCGAAAACTTCAAGACTATTTGAAAACAGACCGCCAAACGCGAACAGCTTGTTCTTGTGGGCGACCGCTTTGTGGAACACCCTTCTTTCGACCATGTTCGGCATACTTGTCCATGTATCAGCAATGTGATCGTACGCCTCGACGCTGTTTAATTTTCCGTCGTTGATGTTGCTTCCACCAGTGACGACGACTCTTCCTTCGAAAACGGCGCACGACGCACTATGCCTCCCCGAGTTCGTTCTGGCAACTTCCCTCCACGTTGAGTTCGCCGTGTTGAACTCGAGACAGTTTATGGTAGGGTTTCTAATGCAATATCTTCCTCCAATGAAATATATTTTATCAATAAACGAACATGCACAAAATTTATCACGATCGTCATACATTTTACTCACAACGCTCCAAGTGTCAGTGGCAGGTGAGTACCTTTCAACGGGCGTCACCGGGTCCCATTTTTCATTGACATAGTAATTGTAATCGCCACCTAGTGCGTAAATTTCACCATTGATGCAAAATATATCGTGATATCTTCGCGCATGATTGATTTCTGAAAAGCTTCTTGCTTTGGAAAGATTGTTAGCGTCGACAGTAAAGCAATCTTTGAGAACTTTATTTTTTTTTTGACCACCGACAACCACAAAGTTAAAACTATCTTGACCACAGTGCCTATTGTTAGACGAAGCCTTGCTAGATTTAAACTCTTTCTTGTTCCTGATAGCTTTCTTTATAATATCGAAGCACTCCAAGTCCTCAACTATCCACATATTCTTGTCTAACGTATCATTCAAAGCAGGAACTGTTAGCAATGAAAACCGAACTCTTTGCAAGAGATATTTCGCATACTTCCTTCGTTCAATACTTTTATGTTTCAACCACGCATTCATTGCATTGAATACTTGCAGTTCTGAATCAATATGTAATTCAGAACTGTTTAATATTGCTGCTACAAACTTAAAATCTAGCTCAAGAAAGCCTTCTGAATCAGCAATAGTTGTAAACCAACGTTCAATAACGCGTAAAGAAGTTTTGAAAATTTCTTGGAGTCTAAATAGTTGAGAGAAGAAAAGATATGGTATACAGTTAGGTACAGTAACATTATCTTCTATCCATTTACTTGTTTGATTTGCTGTTTTTTCATCCAGCAAAACTTTACTAACTTTTAAAAGTCTTGTTCTGTTTTCTTCGTTAGATTTCTTTTTTTCTGTTTAAATTTTGACAAATAAATAAGATCATGTAACTTTAAGCTTAATATATTTTTTAATTAATTACTTTAGCAATATAATATATACTTATTTTAAATATAAGAAAAAAAAACAATATTTCAGTGTGAGCTTAACCTTAAGCAAAGATGAATATTTATATCGAAAACAAGTTGGTTATTTTGGCTTATACATGGAGTAGAAAAAATAATTTTTTTTGTGCTCAGTTTGCAACAATTAGAGGAATTAGAGCAACTACAACTGCTAGAATTAAAAAAATTCTAAATATTGTATAACTGACCTAAAGTCTATCACTCTATTGCTTAAAACTAATAGCTAGTTTCTAACATGTTCATTTCAAAAGTAATGTTTTAGTTTCTGAAGCTTTAATTTTAGTTCAACTACTACAAGTTAAAATAAAAACCCACCTAGATTCACAACATCAATTTTTTGCCTGGTATTTTCTTTACACAGATCGTGAAAACCAAGCTTTTTACTTTTAGCAACAAACTTATCATCAGTTGTTGATAAAACTAGTTTTCGTTTCACTATACTTTTGCTCATACTTTTATTTTAAAGTCTGCAATATTAAATATTATTTAAAATAGAATAAATGTAAGGTATTGGTTGTCGTACACTCAATTTATTAATAATATTTATCATAATTTAAATCAAGCTTTTTTTAATTATTATCTTATAAATACTAAATGCTACTTTAGTCTACTTTTTAAAAATCTGATGCACAGTTTAAATAACGTATCTTTTATCTAAAAGAACCACAAAAAAATATACAAAATCTCCATATTTAGAATATAAGTTATTTTATAAACAACTTGGAACTAAATAAACTTTAATAACAAACCAAATTTAAGTGCAGTAAACTATAAAACAATTAAGGAATCGGCAAATGTTTAAATCTATTACAAAGACTTAAAACAATTAATTAAGGCATATATCAAAAATTTTCGTGAGCAATAAACTACAAAAGGCTTAAATAATTATTAAAAATTAGTATCCAATTCAAATATATAAAGCAATAACTACTATAGAGTTTAAATATTAACTGAATATTTAAACAATACCCTACAATAAAAAAGCATTCAAATAATGTTTTTGTAGAAATCTTTAGTAGATCCTTCTCTTACCTTCACAATACACTACTGAATTCACAAGTATATATAATTGTTATGTTTTTTTGGATTTCATCAGTATTTTTCACGCCTCACTAACCCTCGTTCTGATTGGCTCAAAAGGTCGTGGTTGGGTGCTTTAAGAGTTGACTTCCATATATGGTCATTGTTATCAGGCTTTCAATTTTCAGAGATCAAACAATGAATAATTCAAGTAAAGTAAAAGCACTTTAAAACGGTAACCAAACGACTTAATAAAAAAATTGGGTAAAAATAATAACCATTAGTCTTAGAAACAGTATCTAAGTTAGCCTAAGTTTTACAAAAAAAGCCTGAAATCTAATTAAGTGTTAAAACTAGCCTAAGTATGCCTTAACTAAACATCCTAATTATACTGAGTGTGTGTTACCCTGTTTGTCAAAGCAATTACATGCATTTGCCTAATTCTGACTTAGTTGAATTTTACACACTAAACATTACATTAATAGGAATATAAAAATTTAGGCTAAAACTTAAAGCTAAAGTTAGTCTTTTAATTCTAAAAAACAAACAAAAAAAAATTTAATCTAATAATCATACTGTACCTATGACGACGTTATTCTAAATCAGGGTTTCCTAAAGTGGGCCAAATGACCCCTTTAGGAGCCATGGCAGATATTCAGAGATTCAGAGACTAGTTTAAGAGCCACAGGGGGCCATGAGGTCATAATTTTAAACTTATAATAGATATTCTGGAGTCGCAGATTAACAACAAGAAATAAAAAAAAAAAAAAAGTTTTAGGTACTTTTAATTTTTTTTGAGTAATCTTGTTGAGGAGCTTTTTTAATTTCTTTAAAGAGGGTCATTTAAAAAAGTTTTTGAAACACTTTTCAAAATAAATATTTTAAAACCAGACTTGGTTGTTTAAAAAACGTGAAAAAAAGACCCAACTTGTAGTAAATAAAAGAAAAACGAGTAAAAATAAGTTTAATAAGTCATTAATACATTCTCCATCTCAAACTAATAAACTTATATTTATATCAGGGTTACTTTTGTTTGAATCACAACCTTATTTAAAAATATTAGCAAGAGCTTAATAGCCTAAACTAGTCAATCAAGTAACAAAAAAAGGAATTTTTAAAAGTGATAATATTTGAAAATGTTTTTATAAAAATGTACTACTGAAGAACTTTAAAAATGTCGTGAACATTTTCTTTTTTTTTTAAAGTAAAACCTTATTGAGTTTTACAATTACTTTTTGTTTCACAGGAAATTAAAATCTTACTTATTATTATGAGACTAAATCTTTAAATAGTTCTAAACAAAGAACCATTATTTAAGCTAAATCTCAAGGATGTTAGTAAAATATAATGTATTAATTATCTTTATCATTATTATAATATAAGTTTTGTTGATAAAATTATTTTAAGCCCTTAGTAAGTGCATTAAAAATGAAATTTTTATTGCACCTTTGAGTTAATGAAAGAAAACTATGGAGAATATTTGTCAGACTAACTTATTTTGAAACTAGAAAACATTTCTAAGTGACCAAAAAAATCATTTCAACTACCCTGGGTCATCTTATATCTGAATATAAACTGTAAAAGCCAGAAGCTAAACATCATACAGTTAATCAGTTATACCTAAAAATAACAATATGATAACAAAAGGAACGGAGATCAAAAACAATAAATACATAATTTCAGGAAAAAATATTTTAATACCATCAATCTGGACTGAGTATTTACGTAAAATATCAAATTTTGCCTAAATTATTGACAAAAAAAAACATCATAGGACAGTAGAAATTTCAGAATTTTCAATCTAATTTGAGAGTGTGATAACCCATAGTAATGGTAAATTTTTAAACTGGAAATTAACAGGGTTTTTCTATTTAAAGCAAAAAGTTATTGTGAGTGACTAAAATCTAGCTTGAGTCAACCAAACTTGTCTGACTTATACTCAATTTTTTATAAAAAAGAAAAAGACAAAATAGTAGAGTATGTAGTTAATCAAGGTTAATAAGCTTAATTATCATTGGTATAAAATAAATTCACAAGTATGTAAAAGAAATAATATTTAATATCATGTTGTCTAGAAAAGTTAAGATAAACTATAAAATAAATGAAAGCATTATTTGAAATTTCTTGAAACTTGGATGCATTAATATATTTTTCAAGAGAAACTTTAATCATTTTTATCATTATAAGTGTGTATTAAAATTTTTTGTTCTGATTTCAAAAAAGTTAGTTCTAATTTTGAAGCATAATGTTACAATTGTGAAAATATTACTATGAAATTTATAGAACTAAGCTTTTTAATTCTTTTCTTATTCTATATTATTTTAATAAAAAATGTTTAGTAAAGAAGTTTTTTATTCTATTTGAAATATTAACTGTATTAATCATTAAAAAACAATTTAAAGCTTAGCAAATAAGTTGTATGATAAAACTTAGTTATTAAAAGTAAAAACTGAAAATTAACAATATCCATGTTTTTTAATGACTATAATATTCCGCCTTATGATTGTAGCTGGATGACTGAAAGATGTTCTTCACACAAATCTATTCACATAAGCTTTAAAAGTTTTAATAGTACTAATAAAACTAAAATGGTCAACAAACAAAAAAAATGCAACACCAGAGCTAAATTTAGTCTTGTAGATGTCTATAGCTAGAATAAAAAAACTTGTTTAAAAACAAAATTTTTATTACAACCTCAAAATTGTATGCACCTTTAAATAAGTTTGGTGCACAGCAAAAGTATTGTGAAATAAAAAACAATTAATTATAAGTATTTATCTTATTGTAGCAGAACAAGAAAGTATGGTTTTGTTAATAATTATAAACTAAAAAAGCTTAAATTGAAATTTTTTATTCCACCTTTGAGTTAATGAAAGAAAATTATTGAGAATATTTAATAGACTAACTTATTTTGAAACCAAAAAATATTTCTGAGTGACCAAAAAAATCATTTCAACTACCCTGGGTCATCTTATATCTGAAAATAAACTGTAAAAGCCAGAAGCTAAACATCATACAGTTAATCAGTTATACCTAAAAATAACAATATGTTATCAAAAGGAATGGAGATCAAAAACAATAAATACATTTTTCAGGAAAAAATATTTTAATATCATCAACCTGGACTGAGTATTTACGTAAAATATCAAATTTTGCCTAAATTATTGATAAAAAACATAAAACATCATAGGACAGTAGAAATTTCAGAATTTTCAATCTAACTTGAGAGTGTGATAACCCTGAGTAATGGTAAATTTTCAAGTTGGAAATTAACAGGGTTTTTCTATTTAAAGCAAAAAGTTATTGTGAGTGACTAAAATCTAGCCTGAGTTAACCAAACTTGTCTGACTAATACTCAGTTTTTTATAAAAGAAAAAGACAAAATAGTAGAATATGTAGTTAATCAAGGTTAATAAGCTTAATTATTATTGATAAAAAATAGCTTCAGAAGTATGTAAAAGAAATATTCATGTTGTCTAGAAAAGTTAAGATAAAGTAAAAAATAAATGAAAGCATTATTTGAAATTTCTTGAAACTTAAATGCATTACTATATTTTTCCAGAGAAACTTTAATCATTATTAAGGTTTTAAGATTTCCTGATTAAAAAAAAAATTAAAGTGTGTAGTAATATTTTTTGTTCTAATTTCAAAAAAGTTAGTTCCAATTTGAAGCATAATGTTTCAGTTGTGAAAATATTACTATGAAATTTATAAAACTAAGCTTTTTAATTCTTTTCTTATTCTATATTATTTTAATAAAAAATGTTTAGTAAAGAAGTTTTTTTATTCTATATTAAATATTAACTGTATTAATCATTAAAAAACAATTTAAAGCTTAGCAAATAAGTTGTATGATAAAACTTAGTTATTAAAAGTAAAAACTGAAAATTAAAAATATCCATGTTTTTTAATGACTATAATATTCCGCCTTATGATTGTAGCTGGATGACTGAAAGATTTTAGTCACACAAATTTATTCACATAAGCTTTTAAAGTTTTAATAGTACTAATAAAACTAAAATGGTCAACAAACAAAAAAAATGCAACACCAGAGCTAAATTTAGTCTTGTAGATGTCTATAGCTAGAATAAAAAAACTTGTTTAAAAACAAAATTTTTATTACAACCTCAAAATTGTATGCACCTTTAAATAAGTTTGGTGCACAGCAAAAGTATTGTGAAATAAAAAACAATTAATTATGAGTATTTATTTTTATTGTAGCAGAACAAGAAAGTATGGTTTTATTAATAATTATAAACTAAAAAAGCTTTATTCTCAAAAGTCGGTAGTACAACAATGCTACTTCTAAAAGGTTTTGAAATTTTATAAAAAGAACAAGAAAAATAATGTTTAAGGGAAACTTTAAAATATCTATTTGAATTTGTAATAAAATGATTTAATAATAGAACCCTCTGATAATTTAAATTAATCATATGATTTATTTGCTAAGATTTAAATTATTTTAAATGATTATCACAATTAATATTTCCAATAAAAATATAATATAAGTTTCAATTTAATTCATTATTTTTTCTAACAAACGTGGATTAAAAGCATGAAAAAAACCAAAACATTTAATTATATTCATTTTTTTAGGTTTCCCTACCCGGAATTGGTTGAATTGTCAAGCATAAGTGGTTATTATGACAAAAATGACTGCCCTGACAACAATGGCTACCTTGACAATCGTGGTTACCAGGGTTCCCAGGACTGCAGTTACCATGGAAGCCACCATGGCAGGGCTTAAGTAAATTTAGTGTCCCCAAATAATTTTTGTTTTTAAGAAATCTCAGTGTTTTGTAATTATTGTGCCGCTAAGGTGTTCTGATTAGGCTTAAAAATTTTACTTAATTAGTTTAGTTGTGTCTAAAATTTCAAAGTACAAGCTCACTTGTTTATTATTTGTTATATATTCTTACTTCATTTTTTGTTGTCCAACGTTCGACCCGAGCATCAAACCTAAGCTACTAAACAGAACGCATGAGAAGAAAAATTTCAAAAGTTTTACTATAAAATAAACCCGTTAATGTTTAACTTATCATTTTTTGTATGCATTATAGCTGATTTTCTCTATTAGAAATATAAATAAAGGGGTTAATATATAAACAAAAACTTGTTATATAAAAAAAAGATAAATATAATAAGGTTAAAATCACAAAAAAATTAGTTTAGATAACTTATAAATAACCTGTTAAAATGTAAGTTTAAACAAAAACGTTCAAAAAGATTAAGGAGCTTTCATTAAAACCAAAAACAGACGATGAACTTAATAAAACATTTATATACTATCAGATGGAAGTTAGTGTATTTTTTTTTGTTAAAACTAGCCATCAGCAGTAGCTAGTTGCAATTAACTTAAGTTACTTAGGTAATTTATGAATTTATGGTATTTTATATATTCTGTTAATACTAACAAATATTTTAAATAAACAAAAATGTTGAACTTTTATATAAAAAATTCAAATCTTTTACAAAAACTACTTTTTGAAGAAGTTTATTCAAAGTTGCTTGTCTGTGCAAAAAAGAGGTATGCCAATGACTATAAAAAAACATTTATTATTAATATATGTAATTAGATAATAAGTTTGAATAGATGCATTACGTCGAATTTATATCTTCTAAACTTTATAGACTTTAGGCCAAATTTATTCAGTTTTTTTCGATATGATGTGTTAAGTGTATTGCGAAGATTGTGTGTTGATCGTGTAAGCTTTCTTAGTACTGCATCGATTATTTTTTCATGTTTTAGACAGGGAGATTAAACTAGAACAAACTAGAAAGGCAGGCTGCAATTGTAAGTTTTTGAAAAGTTTTTCACTCATAACATTATGCAAATTTATGCAATTGAGGTAAAGTGATAATACAGCAAAACATTAAGAACATATGTACCTAGCCCACTTTACACAAATGTTTTAATCTATACCCTTACCCCTAACCGACCTTACCCAAACATATATAAATAAAACAAAAATAAACGTTTTCTTACATAGAATTAAAATAAGTAAAATATTAGCCAATCAGAAGCGACCTTAGAACTGCATCCAACGCAATTAGAATGTAAAGTAATGATACAGATATAGATCAAAAATGTTAAACATTTTAAGCTTATTTAAGTTATATGTTGTTCAAACGACTTATTTGTCTAAACCAGGGGTCGGCAGCCTTTAGTAACTCGCGGGCCAATTTTCTCAGAGAAAATTGCTCTCGGGCTGCACTTTTTAGAAAAAAGTTGTCGAAGGCCGCAAATATATTTTAAGTAGTATGGCAGTAGTATTTAAAATCGAAAATATTATAAGGAAAAAAATACTAATTTAAACCAAAACTAAAACAAAATAAGCAATAAAAAAGCACCTTTAAAAAAAATCTATAATATTAAGAGTCTAGTTGTAAGTTTTTATTGGAAAACCGTTTATTTTTATACGGTTTCAAAAGTATTTTTGTGGCTAAAAAGTAGCTCGGGGACCGCAAATTTTGGCTTTGAGAAAAAACAGAATCTTTTTTAAATATTGAATTTACTAAGCTACCAATATTCAAGTAGAGCAGCTTTATTTCTCAAGTTTTAATAAATAATCTTAAGGCATTCCTAAACAAGAAGTCTACTTGAAAAAACTCCAAACAATACTAAACTTACCACAATAAATGTATTCATAATATTTATTTGAATTTAGTATCAACTAATAAAATTTAGTTTTTAATATAATCTAAAACAGCAAAACACAATGTAAACTTTTATTGAACCAAATAACTTTATTAACAAAATTAAAACGACATGCTTACTGAGTTTGCAAAACAGAAAAACTAAATCAAAACACAAGTGAATTATGCGGTTCAACTCGACACGACTTATAGTTTAACAATCAAGTTAATGTGTACGATTATACGATGGCTGCAAAGCCCCAACGTCCCAGCGATTTCCCGAAGTTGACCACCCGTTCTTATGTTTACCAAGGGGTGGGTTGTCTCTTCTTTATCGAGAAGGTAAGGAGGATCATAGTGAACAACATTATAGTTGTTCACCTTTGAAAAACTATCAACGGCACATGTCATCAGGTCGTCGACGTCATCAGTCATTTTGATCATGCACGGGAAGCTTTGAACACTGCCTATTTGAGGATGCACACGGAATTCAACATTTAATTGTTCATCCATTTTCATTGCTGGGTAAACTAACATACAAGTAGAAACCTGAATGTGATTTTATAATAAATTACCCAACAAAGTTATACATGACTAAAATTATACTATTTTGAGTAGATAATTGACAATTGTACAACTAAAGTTTGTCTCATACTGTACTTATACTGGTAGTATATTTCTTATTACAAGGTTATACTGATTGAAAAGTTTCCTAATTATGAAATTACAAAAAATAGTTGACTTTTTTACTAGATTGAAAAAAGAAAAACTTATTATATCTAGTGCAGAATCATATTGAAAATTCGAAAGAATTATACAAAAGTGTATTTTTAAACATGTATTACACTAATTAGTTTTAATAGATAATCGTCACAGTCTTAGAAAAGTTTTGTTTAACAAAAGGATCAAAAATTACTTCAGGTCACTCTAAATTTTTTTTTGGTACAGCAACATACTTGTTAGCAAATAAATAAAAAAATTCTGTGATTCAAATAACATTTTAAAATTATTATAAGATAATGATTAAATCAAAAACCTTAAAATAAAATCTTAACAAATTCTAAGTTCTTGATATTAACAAAATCTAGTCTTACTTTAATTCAAGTGGTGTTTTAATTATTAGCACTAATTAATGAAATCTAAATAGGTGAAAATTTTAGATGGCACCATCATAATAATTAAGTATTCAAAATTGCACAAGTTTTATCATACCAAATACTAAAGTCTTATAAAATTTAGAATTACCATTTAAATAAATTAATTTCAATTATGTAAAAGTAAAAAATCGAAATTAATTTTTTTTTTCTCCCTGTAACTTGAAACAGTACTTGCTACTGCTGTTTGATTAGCGTCTACTTTTTGAACAAAATAGTTTTTATTTCTTATAATTTTGTTTAAAATTATAGCTAACTCTAGCTTCAATTCCTACAAGAATATATTCTTGTGTTAGAAAATCATAGAAAATATAAAACATTTAAAAATTTTAGTTCTACGACGAAAGAAAGCAAATTAAATAAAAATACTATAGCTGACATTTACTTTTAGTTTATTTAAAAGATAAGAAAAAAAAATCGACTGAAAAGTAAGTTTTAAATAAGTATAATTTTATGCTCAGTATAAACAAAATCAAAGCTTGCAAGCACAAAAAATTGTTTGTACTTACTTGATTGAAGTCATACTTTGCACTGTTAATTATTTTTCAACCCAAAAACTGACTCTTTAGCCGAATAATTTACTTACTGCTTACTTACAAAACTTATTGCTAAACCCTAATGCTAAAAGTCTGAATCCACAGTTTATCATTGACTATTACACTCATACTTCCTGTTACAAAAACTTTATCTCTAAGAAAAGTTATCAAATTACCCTTATTTTACAAGTGAAACCCGTACAACTCTGATCATTTAAGCAAACACTAATATATGAAAAATTACAAAGTTTTCTGAAATTTAGGTTGCTACAAATTAATCATTAACGAATTGACAACGACATTGAACCTATTGTTAAATTTTGAAGTAAAACTTTAAGAAATTATAATAAAAACTCCGTAAAAGTATTTGTAAAAATAAATTCAAATTTATAATAAATTGAAGATGTTTATATTTTAAATGAAACATAAACATTCTTAATATTTAAGGTTCTACGTTTTAAATTTTAAAACTAATCTTTATTAGCAGAATATTACCTAATTAACATGGTTTAAAGCAGTTTAGAAAACTATGTTTAAACAAAAAAAAAACAAGGAACTAAACAAGGTGTCGGTAGCTTTTGTTAAAAAAAATATAGAAAAATTCATTTGCTTACAACATCGAAAGAAAACAGCTCTTGGTCAGCTATAGTATTTTTGAAAATTTTATTTAAAAATGTTCTATATAAGAGCAAATTTGTAATAGAATAAAGTTCTTTGTCTCCCTGTAACTTAAAACAGTACTTGCTACTGCTGTTTGACTAGCGTCAACTTTTTGAACAAATATTGAATAAAATAATTTTTACTTCTTATGATATATGTTCAAAATTTCAGCCAAATCTAGCTTTAATTCCTACAAGAGTTCTTTGTTGTGTTAAAAAATGTAAAAGTCTTTAAATATTCAAGTATTTCAATTCTATGACGATAGGGTAAGTTAAACAAAAAAAAGTGTAAGTTTTTCTATTTAAAGCATAGAAAAAGTATTATATTGATAAATAAGTTTATATAAGTATACTTATATGCTCGTTCAGTATAACCAAAATCAAAAGCTTTTGTACTTATTTGATTTTTTAACCCAAAAACTGACTCTTAAACCGAATGATTAGCTATTTACTACTTGCTTCCAAAAAACAACAACTGACCCCAATGCTAAAAGCCTGGTTACACATTACTTCATCGACTGTGAACTTCTTTTCCTGCTACAAAAACATTACCTCTGAGAAAATTTAGCAAAGTCTACAATTGAAACCTCGGACGACTCCATAGAAAATATTATCAAATGAAAAAATTACAAAGTTGTATGAAATTTAGGTGGCTAAAAATTACTCATTAATAAATTGACAACGTCATTGAACCTATTGTTAGTACGAAGCAAAACGAGCAGTTACTAAGTAGGCCTGGTTAGCTAAAGGTAACAATTGAAGACTAAAGCTTTGTACTGTTTCGACTCGGTAACCCAAAGGTTTTTATTTCGTAAACCAGGCCCTTGAACCAAACTTTTGGAGCATTTTTTATCGTTGAACAAACAATAGTTGTGAGGTTTACATAAATTTTACAGCTACTTGCACTTAAGTTTGATGTGGCTAGATTTGATATAATGTTAGTGTAATTAGTAGGAAAAAATGAGTAATTAGGTGCTTGGAACTTATAGAACATTTTAAAAGTAACTTAAGTTTACATTTTAGGCAAGCTTTTTAAATTTTAAACATAAAATACACATATTTTATACAACTTAAAGTTTCAAGACACTAAGGTCTTTAGCAGGGTTTGACAACTGCAGCCCTCAAAGCTCGAAATGTATCTTTTCGAAGAAAGTAATAACAACATTTTTTCTGTTAAAAGCTTCCAATTAAGCTCATAGTTCTTCATTATTGGTCCGCTGCTTTCAGATATTTTGTCACATTTTTGGTATAAAGTATTATTTTTAGCTTGATTACTACAAATACTTTTGGGTAACTGCTCTCGCGGAAAATTTTTTCCACAAAGTACGGCTCGCGAGTAACTTCTTATCTGAAATTTGGCCCGCGACTTGTAAAAGGCTGCCGACCCCTGGTCCACAGCCTCTTAAAATCAGGCCAAGTTTACTGAAAAGCGGTTTTAGCAAACCAAAGTAGCTTTAAAAAACTTAATTTCAAAATAAAAGAAAATAAAGAAAAGCAAAAATGCAATGAGGTAAACAAAAAACATGCAGTTCAGGTTACTCGCAAGCCAAAGCGAGTATATCTGTAAAACTTTCATTGTATAGTAGCATAAGTTTGTTTTAAAGCCACTACCACATTGCAAACCAAAAACTGTTGCCAGACGGGCCACATTTGGTTTGCTAACCCCAGCTCAGAGAAAACCGTTAAGCAAAAAAAAAAACTAAAAGGGTCCAACATTTTTACAAACAATATTCGATCAGCTCTATAAATATTAGCAAGCAATCATATATTTTTTCTCGTTGTTATGAAAATACTAAAACACTTTATTCAAATTCCAAAGATGGATTTTTAACTTTTATCTTTTTAGGTTTACTGAGTTTGTTGACTCCAGGTCATTTTTCTTCCTACTTTTCTAAACACACCAACAATTTTTATTTGCTCTACTGTTTTCAGTTTGACCAAATTTAATGAAACCTATTTATAACTAACTTTATTTTGTGTTCTATAACAAATTAGTGAATAGGGAGGGTACTTTTAAATTTGAATGTAACTAGTGTCTATGAATCGCAACACAAAACATTATGATTAGAAAGTCTCAAAACCTATGATACTGTTTTGATATGCTTGTGTTAATACAAACTTATAGTCAAAACTCGTATTTTTATTCTTTGATTTATTTTCCACGTTTTTCAAATTTTTGACAGGAATTTAATCAAGTTTTGAGTGATACTGTATTTGCTATCTAAATTGGCGAAGCTAGTGATACTTACTTTTGGAGCATATTTTGACATTTTATATCTTCCTGTTATGATTTTTTGTCAACAATTTTTAAAGTTTTCATTCTTAGTACTTAAGATGTTAATTTGTGTTTTTCTAAGAATCATTCTGTTGATACTGATCTTGTGTAGAGAATAATTTAAATTTTGGTTTAATATATAAGTTATCTGTTTATAAAAAGATATATCTGTTTATAAAAAGATATATCTGTTTATCAATAACACTTTTCAAAATACTGTGGTCTGTAAAGAATTTTCTTAAAATTAAACATTCATAAGTTCCTTGAAGTCTTTATTTTTTGATTTAATTAGTTTACTAACCCACCTTAATTTTAAACAGAATCTTTCCAGCAATATTTTTTAACACAATTTTAACTAACAAGTTTATTAACTAAAATATCACGATCAAACAAAATCATTCAACCGCAACATAATGAAACTATTTTAAACACAAACAATCATATATTTTAAACTATTATTCGCAATTAAGACACCTTAAAACACAATGGTTTAATAAAAAATCAGATGTCTCGAAAAACGAAAATTATTTGGTCGCACATAAATAAAAAAAAGTTTGGGGTCTCAGCACCTAGTGGAGGCCCTACCGTGCTGGCTGCCATGGTAGTTGCGGTCCTGGTGCCCCTGGTAGCCGGTGTTGTCATGGTAATTGTCTACTGGCATCATCGGAATGTCAGGCATTTCAATCATCTCACAGTTGTCAAGGCTGAAAAAATAAGAAAGTTTCATTAAAGTTATTTTTTCATAGTATTTTAGCTTTTTTTATTTAAAATAATTTTGTTTAGTTAATTTAAGGATAAGTATTAAAAAAAAAACATTTTCTCAATACTAGCTTTTTTGAAAACTTGTTCTAAAATATTAAAAACAGCTAATTATTGTTCACTTTACTTGATTCAAATATCTTGAAAATTATGTTTAATTAAAAAGCTTATATTACTAAAAACATTTAAAAAATAATTAACTCACTTATCATCGAAATCGAATTGCGGTCTGGCCAATTTGTTGCTGAAATTAATATTTAATTAAACTAATAATTTGCACTAAATTTAATTGATATTTAAAATTTTTTATTACTGTTTATTTTAAAACACACTTTTGAAGTGGCTAGAATCAATGGTAGATTATGAAAAGGCACCAAAAATAGTTTATTTAACTTAATAAAATTTACTACAACTACTAGATATATTTAAGAATAAATAGAGAATATTTGTATAATTTAAGTTTTTTGTTGTTTGATCAAAAAACAAGTTAAAAACGTTTAGTTTTAGTTATGCAAAAGAGTATTAACTTTCTGATATGTTTAGATAACTAAACTAGATCAAAAAATTTTTGTCCAGGAAAAATAAAATCTTTGCAGAAATCTTTTTAGATTCTTGAGTATTATAAACAATATCTTACTAAGAACTGGAAAACTCGAAAATTGTGTAGATTGGAAAAAAATCTATCCGAAATAGTGTTATTAAAAATAATATAGTTAAAACTAACGATAGTTTTTTGTGCTGGTACATTCTCTTGAGGCACATTAGGATGTCCATAAGCGTGACGAAAATGCAGATGACGTCAACAACGTTCATGAACCTCACATAGTACGTCTTTTCCTGCAAGCAATTTAATAAATTAATTATTACTATTTCGTTAAATTTAGTGTCACGAAAATGCAAATAATGTCAACAACGTTTAGAAATTTAACATAGTAGGTATTTTTCCTTTGAAAATAAAACGTTTAATATTATTCTATTAAACTTTATGTCACCAAGATGTAAATTTTACCAACAATATTCACGAGTAAAACATAAAATTCCTGCATTAAGTACCGGATTCAAAATGTTTGTGAATTTAAAACAATTTGTGTTTTTCTATTAAGTTGGCTGGCAACAAAATAAAGCTACATAGTTACAACCAGCTAATAAAAATATTTAAAAATTTTAATTATTATCAAGAATTATTAGGAAACAATTATTTTCTTAATCAAATATATTAAAAATTAATCAAACAAATAAGCTACATGATTACGATAACCTAACAAAATGTGTTTTATTGTTGCATAAAAAGTATTCAGTATTAATGTACCTCGCCGTATTATTTTTCTCCAGTAAGTTGGATATATTAGTTATCAAAATAAAGTAGTAAATAATGCTATTTAGTAAAATTTTGTTCCCAAAACAACAAAAGTACAGTTTCTACGCTTAAAAGGTGCGTTTTGTAATAAAACGGTAATTAACATTATAATCATCGCTATTTAACAAACAATCAGCGTAACAAATATTTAATATGAAACCCAACCTTGTAAAACTCCACAAAGCACAGGGCGTACCCGCTGGCTTCGATGGACTGCTTGCACGCCTTTGCAACTGCATTGGTCCTCCTGTGCATTTAAATAAAAAATATTACATGTTACATTAACGTAAAACCGCATTTAATTTGTTTTTCTAACTACAATTTCAAATAATTAACAACCGACACCTGTCGAACCCACTTAGGTGTGCGTCCGTCATTTAAATGGTAATTGAAGAAAAACTTAAAAGTTAACAATAGTGATACCTGTTTTCGTCGAAACCGCACAGGTAGGTTCCTGGAACGTCCATGTTGAAGTAGTAGTTGGTCCTGCCCACCCACGGTCCCTTTTCGGGTCTGTTGTTCTGTTGAAATAAATTAACACTGAAAAAAAATTGAAGAATTTTGAGCAAAATCACCAACAGTCGCGTATGATAATGTGGATCAGCGATTGATAATGAAAAAAAGAATAACTTTTGGGGTTTTTTGATTTTTTGCCCTTCCAAGGCCCCTGTTGGGTCCGATATTCTGTGTTGGGGGAAAAGGTTTAAAAGATACACAAGAAGTTTTTCTTTAGGGAGTTTTGAGAACAATCGCAAACGGTCGTGTTTCGGGTCTGTTTCCTTGTTCGGGAAAAGGAAGTTTAAAAAAAAAAGTGCGGGGATACTTTGTTTGAGGTATCTGGAGAAAATCGCAAATGATCGCTGTTGTAATGTGAATATGCGAGTTTTGGGGATAAAAACCTTTTCGAGATTTTGATCTTTTCCAAGGGATTTATCAGAATAAAACATTTTTTTTTATTAATTTTGAGAAAAATCAAAAAAGTCATGTAGTGTGAATATATCAGTTTTTGGGAAGAAAAATATTTTTGGGATTTTATTTTTTAAACAATTTGTAATTTTGCTGAAACGCGGGTCTTTGGTTTTGGGAAAAACTTTTATTGTATTTATTTTTTTTGGGAAAACTCTTTGTCATAATGTCAACATCTTAACTTTGCAGAACAATATTAACATAGTTACGTAGTTAAACTGTTTTGTTTTTCAACTTTTTGTAAATTTATTTCAGTTAATGCAACTTGTTGAAATAAAGGGTAAATGATTTTTTCAAATGGGTGAGTTTTTTTAACTTTTAATCTTTTTTTTTGTGTCAACTGCGCACAAACGAAATCCCATTCAGTTTATAAAGTACGTTTTATTTTTATACATTTTCCAAATATGCACAATTCACAAAACATTAAAGAAATTAAATTTCTTGAACAACCAAAAAAAAACTGTGTAACTATAATTTTAGTTTTAATTATCGGAAAACAAAAAGTAAATTGATCTTGTTTATTTTGGGTTCAACAACCGAGGTTGATGTAAAAAAAATCTAACTTCAAATTTGTAAAGACCGTTCTTGTTAAGTACAAAGAAGGTCACATTGGGGGTTAAGAAAAAAATGTGAAGAAAAGTTTAATGTCAGTTATAATGATATCAGACAAAAAGTAAAATTTTCTTCTCAACTTTTAAATATAACAATTAGAAGTCAAGTACAATGTAACAAACTTCATAGTTGTAAAGGGAGTGTTTGAAGAGGACGAAGAAGATCTCAATTCCGAGTCTCACCACTAGCTGCGCTATAAACGCCCATCTCAGCCAGCTGTTGGAAACGATCTGTGAAAATAATTAATATAAACTTAAGTTGTTAAGATCTGAGAAAAAAAAATTTAATCAATGGTCATAAACCACATTGGTCAACTTTCAACTTTATGTTAATGAACAGTGCACAAGTTATTTGTTGTCATATTTTCAGCATCACAAAAGTATATATTTTAGCCCGCTTAACCCTGTTCTTTAACTTTTGGAAACGTGCATTCGTCTATTAAATAAAAAGTTTTAAAAAACCCTAGAAGAAACATTTGTTTTAGATCAATAATAAAAAATAGGTTAACTTGTGTTTAATATAATGTATTGATAATTTTTATTGTGCAAGAGTTTTATCAGTTGCGTTTTATTAGTGTTGAAAAAATTGATAATTACTTTTAAGTTGATGATAAAAATATTTAGAAAAAAACAACTTAGTATGCACAGAAAATGTGCACAGATATACATATATATATAATAGTGTGAACTAACTTTGTGTTTCTATTGTATATAAGAGAAAATCAAATTTAAAAACTCAAATGGGCACAGAATATACTTATATATTTATATATAGTGTGATTTAGTAGTATATATTTACATGTGATTAGTTTTGAAAACTCAAATTTTTTAAACGCCCTTCAAGTGGGCTCTGAGTAAGATGATTAATTAATTTATTTTCTATGTAAATATATATATATATTTTTTTTATTCAAACTAATTTTTTTTTGTCTTTATGAAACATATGCTCTACAATTTTTAAAATCGCATTTTACTAATAAATTATTTAAAAGCCCTTCACGTGAGCTCTGTATAAAGTGATCAAGTTTAAACAATCACTTTATCTTATATTTATCTATATACATATATATATATATATATACAAATAGGTGTGAACTAACGGTTTCCTTCTTTTCTCCGTAGTACTTGTCCTTGTGCTTGTATTTTCTCTGCCTTATCCGCGGCACGAAATCACCTTGCTGTAAAAACAAACAATGTTAACTGATTTCGTTTTGGTTAAAATAAGTTATGTTCAGAGGTGGAGTTGGCTTGCTACGAGTCACAAAAAATGGTAGATTATTCTGGCTGTACACATGTTGAGATTGAGTGAGAATAAAAAACTTTATGCTTTAAATAAAAATAAACCAACCACTTTACTCCAATTCTTCACAATATTTATTACATGATCCCATCCTTTCATTCAACAACTTAAAATTAAAAATGAAATTGTAGAAACTGGCATTAATAACATTATTGAAACCCACTTATTAGCTCCTTATTTGCATTTAAAAATTGTTTAAAATTACAATTTTCAGCTTTGTTAGTGATTTTTTTAAATTCCAGGCTTTTTTTTCAAAACTTCTTTAGTTCAAGGTTTTTTTCGCACAAACTGCCAAACTTCAGGCTTCTTTATGATTTTAAGCAGCCCTCATTTACCAACTGTTACATAAACAAGCAACTATAAATAACTAACTTCCTTCATATACTATTATAACTAATTACATTTACATAATAACTAACATTATTATCAAACAATAGTTTATGTACTCAGTTTTACCGTAATTATTCTCAAATACATGTATACGTTTATTATAAACATTTCTCCTTCAGCATTATAACTTTGATAAAAAAAACTGATGATGACAAAATTTTTATCTATATGGTAGACTTTTAGTGTAAAATCAAAATTTTTCTACTCAAATGTAAAAACTGTTTAAAAATCGAGATTTTTCCAGGTTTTTTTACCTAAATTGTCAAATTCCAGGTATTCCGCTGATGCATATATTTTCCTTGTTGAAATGTATACGTTTATTATCAACATTTCTCCTCAGCATTACAACTAACCACTTCATTTACCAACTGTTACACAAACAAACAACTATTTACAACTAACCACCTTATTAAATCCATAACTACTATTATTATTAATAAATAAATATATATATATATATTTACAACCAACCACTTCGTTCAGCTCCTTCAGCCTGTTGAACTCCTTTTCCTCCTCCGCGTCTTCCTCCGCGATCCGGTCGTCCTCTTTCTGCGCCTTCTGCTGGCAGTACTGCTCGTACGCGTAGAACAGCACCATGGGAGCCACGACCGCGAGGATCTTTGAAAATAAAATTGTCAATCTTATTATATATATATATATATCAGTTTATTTGAAATATTTTATATAAAGTAATTTTTTTTTCCTGGCATGCGCGATCCTTGGGTGCTAAAACTGCAATGATTCACGAGAAACAATAATTTCGTGTTGATTAGTTTGTTTTAAAATTTCATGGCTAGAACGTGGAGCGAATTGGAAAAAAGTTTGAATCCAGTTTCTTGAGCTTTGAAGAAATAATTGCATTTAAAAGTTAAATATCTAATGTACTCGATATAACTATTTAACTTAGTTTACCACTTGAAATTTATTGTATAAATGTTACGCTAAGATTATAATAAACTATTTTATATCTTGTTGAGATTAGCCAGGAGAAAAAAATATAGTGTAATGTTTTACCATTGAAACCAGCAAAGCTAGTTTTAATAATGACAGTTTTTTAACAAATATTGTAATTAACAAAATATTTGTTCCAAATCTACATTACAAGTAAAGGTTTACCTTTTGATTTTATTCTCTTAGAAACCGTATCACTTATTTGTTAGTACTTGCTATAATTTGAGTACAAATACTTATTTTTAGGCATTTAAATACAAATAAACAAGCCATCATTTTTTCAATACCTGGTATATCCATAAACACTAACATTTTAAACATTAAAAATGCTACATAGCATATGCATGTCAAAATAACATTTAACTTTTTTTAAACTGGTAACAAACTATAACTCAGATATTTATATTAGGTATCAAAGACACTGCAAATATTAAAACAAAAAATATCGAAGTATCAATACATTAACTTTTCTAATTATCTGATATGCCCACAACTAAATTTTATAACACTCGTTACAAAGAACAACTCACATATCAATACATTAAAAACACGGCAAATATTGCAGTAAAAAATAAAAGCTATTAATATTGGTTACCTGGTATGCCCATAATCTGAACATAGATGGACTCGCGTATTCGTCAAAACACAAATATAAAATAAATATAAAAAACATATTAATGTTAGTTACCTGGTATGCCCATAATCTGAACATGGATGGACTCGCGTATTCGTCAAAACACAAATATAAAATAAGTATAAAAAACATATTAATATTAGTTACCTGGTATGCCCACAATCTGAACATGGATGGACTCGCGTATTCGTCGAAACACAAATTAGCACATCCGGCTTCCTTGGTGTCGCACTTCATTCCTTCGGTATTGTACACTGTGTGACGTCATAATTGTAAATATTTAAAAGATTTTGCGATTGTCAAAAGATTGGAAAAAATAGACTTGAATTTTTTATAGAAACGTTAAAATATATTTTAAAGATACTTCGCTTTCCCACACTGATGTGACATCATAATCTAATAAGAACTGTTTTAAGAGTGGAAAAAATGATAGTAGAGTAATTATCAGATAGCTAGAAAAAAATATTTTTTGAATTAGCTAAAATAAGTTTTTGTTAAAGTGTTTTCTTCCTCGTTTCAAACTATTTGGTCCACAGAATTTAATACTCATAATCAAAATTATTTTTATACATTTTTTAAACAAACAAAACAGTTTTTCTTTTCAAACCTTTTCCTCCCACCGAAGCAGCAATCACGCCTCTGTAGGTGAAGATGAGAATGTAGTAGACCATAGACAAGTCAGTACCATAGTGGCTGATCTGTTGAAATAATGTGGTTATAAAAAATAATACTCTAACACCGCATTGAAAATTTTGTTTTCAACTAGTTTACCATATTTTTGTTTTCAAAAATTTTAGTGTTATTTTTTTTCTTTTTCTTTAAAAGACTAAATTGTCACTTTATCTTTTCGGCATTTTAAAAAATATGTGGTAAAAAGTATGCTTAAAAAGCTTATCAAAATTGTTGATTTTTCAGCCTGCCCACCTCTGGACTAGATATGATATAAGTTGTTTGCGATTTAAAAATTTACTTGATTAAATTGTGTAACCAAGTGACAAAAATACTGAATTGTGTTTTTAAACATAAAATTGAAAGCTCTCGCCTTTATGAAACGATGTGACGTCATTATGGATTAAAACAACAATTTTGAGAACATATCATTTACCAGTTTTGTTTTAAATTTAATTTTTCAGTAGAGTTTGATGTAAAAAAGTAGGGTAAGTTAATAAAACTTTCCGTTTGAATTGTAAACTCTATAAACAAGACTACTGGTTTTGTGCTTGTTTACTAAAATTCGCTTATTACTAATTCAGTTCAAATTTATTAGATGAAACATTTTTATGATAAAAGTTTAAGTGTAAGTAGATGCTTATTTTTATTTAAAAGATAAATTGGCTTCTTTAAGATCAAATTGATTAAGTGACAAATGCCATACGATGTATTTAAGTTGCAATAATATTTCAGTATTCCCATATGTAAACGAAAAACATTGAGACTTTAATACCCCAGGGCATAGATGTGAGAAAATTGACAGAAAAACAAAAATAAATAAATTTAATTTTTAAGTTTAAAACCATTATTTTTGACAGATATACTTACTGTTTATTGCAAATATTTTATTTTATTATACTTGAAAAAGTCGAAATTTTTTGTCACCGAAACCTGGTATTAAATGAAATATTTAATTTTCACATCTTTATTTAGATAAGCTTTTTACATATCAGTAAATTGAACACTTATTAAAGCAAATAACTATAAATGCCAACTTAGTAAACTAAAATAAAATAATTGGTATTCACTTGTATAATGAAAGTGGGACAAACTATAAACTAATTCAAGAAAATTTCACAATTTAATGTGCTGAATTTACTAATCAACTACCAATAAAATTTATAATTACTGTTGTAATTATTTAATTTAAAACAAAAAATTTAAAATAAGCATAAACAACTTTTAAATGCTTAATAAAATACATACTTTATACAATTCAATAATAAACGTATTGAAACATAAAACAATGTTGAATTAAATTTATTTTAAGTATAATAATTTTTTTTTTGACAAAATCATACAGAAGTACATATTCAATAAATTAATAAAATTATATAGCAAAATTTGTTTTAAATTATATACTTTTTAATAAAAACAAGTATTATTTTTTCCAAACCTTTTGGGTCCAACCATCGAGGGTTTTGTAAGCAGCTGCGCCTTTCATTTACTTTTGTATTTAATTAAAAACTGGAAAAAAAAGAGTTTTAAAACATTAATAGTTTCATAAAAAAGTGTCTAAAATATTTTGATAGTGCTGTTATGAAGTATATGATCATTAGGCTGCTAGAACCTTAATTAGATAGTGTAGTGTAAATATGATTATTTTTACCAGTCTAATTAGTATTGTTTTTATTAACAAACATTTGCAACAATTTGAATAAATATACAGCTTTGATTAAAACTTATTTATCTACTTATAACTAATGGCGGCCACTATATTTAAAAAAATTTGACCAATGTTTTTAATAAATAAATTAAATAGCCATCAGCTGACTTTATATTCTGTAATTTGTATTTGTAATATGTAAGGTCAACTTATAACTATTAAATATAAATAAATAACATGTTAATGATCAATATCAATAACTTTATCTAAGTGCAATAGCATTTAATTCCTGTCTTATGGGTAATTTTTTTTGGCTGATGCTTGCTATAAAATTAAAACCCAAAATATTATATAAAGAAATCAGAAAGATGATCTTCTTTACCTAAAAATCAAAAATCAAAACAATATAACAACAATACCCAATAGTATAATAGTTTTTTACACTTATTTAGAGTTTTTAGTGTTTTAATTTATTAGTAATTAGAAAACTTCAAGTTAATTATAACAAACCATAATCATATTACCATTAATAAATTTAGATATTTGTGAAGATTAAATTTGGAGCTGGTAAAAATTTTACAGCAAAACTGTTTTATAAAATTTTCTACCAACTAAATATTTCAAAGTTTAATGTTTCTATGAAAAACAATTTCATAAGATGTTTAAAAAATTGGTTAACCTTTAAGACAGTAAGAAATAACACAAACAATTTTACAACTAATAAGTTTTTCAATATACACTTTAAAGTATTCCATAGAGAAACACACTGTGGCTAATTAACTATGTGAAAGGTTATTAATTGTACAAAAATATTTCTTTTGTAATCAAAATCAATTTAAACAATATAATTTGTTGAATGTTGATTGAAAATCCATTTTTATTCTGCTTAAGCAATTTACTTACTACTTAATTGTGACATCAAAAAACAAAACAAGTTATTAGAATGTTAATTATATTCTTATTGTTAAACAAATAACCGAACAAGCATCATTGTTTCAAGAAGACAGCTTTTAGTAAAAACACTTAGCTTTCATTTGCAATTTATTTCTAAACTATTACTAGTTGAAAATTTTTGAAATGTTTTACTTAACTAACATTTTCAACACTATCTGGTAAAAAATACCAACTACTTTTAAAACAAAATTTGAAGCATAACAGTTCTTTTGTAAATGAAAAACAACTCAACACAAACATTAGAAGAAAAGAAGAGAAATGAATTGATGCAATTTTGTTGATACAATAAGCACAAATTAAGTAATTTGACTAATCAGTTCAAATTACAAAACTTCTTTACACAGTCGAACTGTTTTGTTTAACAAGTTTAAGTAGTCAAATATAAATTTTATTAATGTTTTATCACTCATGCATCAATTACTAATTTGTATTACATGCCTCAATAAAAAACAATAAAATCTTTCCAAGTTTTAATTTTCTTACTCGAAGACTTTTTTAAACTTCTTATTCTCTTTTAAATGTACAAACAAAACCAACTTTTAAAACATGCTTACATTAAAGCTTAACAACATTAGTATTACCATTTTTTATAGTTTAAAATTTCATTGCACAGAGCTAATTAAATATATTGCTGTTAATTGTGAAAACTAATTTGATCTAGTTAAGCAAATTAAATAAGTAATTTGTGAGAAAGTTAAATGAAACGACAATGAAATTAAAAAGAACCAAGTTTATGTCATAAGTACAATAAAAGTATTTTCAAATTAAAGTATATTCCCAATCTGTGTAGTTAGTTCAATATGCTCTTTTTTATTACTTTCTCTCAATAAACTTCCAAAGCTTTATGTTTTTGTTTTCAATTTAACAACAGTTAAGCTAATAAACCATTAAATTTAAAGCACAGCTGTAACTACTTCACTTAATAAATTTTTCATAAATTTTTTATAAGTCACAGCTTTTGAAAGCCACACAATTCAAGACCAACTCAAACAAGCATCTAAAAATACTTATGTGATAATCAGAAATTTTATTCTTATTTTTTTACATTTTTACTTCAAGTGTTATCGCGTAGAAAAGTGTGCTTAATGTGACAAGTATAAACAATTTTGAGTCTGATAAAATAGCTCGCGAGTTTCTATTAACTGAATAAAAACCGCTTTAAAATTGTTCTTTTAAAATCACAAGCCCCACAAACTAGTTGAAATTAACAGTTATCAAACTTCAATAGCTTCTTTTATGAAGTTAAAATATTATTGTTGCAGACAGTTTTAATTTCAAAAGTTTATAAACTACAACAGTTTAAATTTTCTCGAACATCTAAGTTAACAAACAAAACTACTTAAACTTTTAGGTTTTCATCATAAAATACATTTACTCAAGTTACTTTATATAAGCAAAAAAACAATAAAGCAACTAAACATGTAATAAACACAAGAATGTTAAGCACGTAAGACAATTAACAGTTTTACAAGCTGCTAGCTTTAACAATCAATTATTAGAAGGCTAGACTTTAACCAACATTTACTAGGTGATAAGTCAAGCTAAATAACGCTTGTTTTTTAGATTTCAAGAAAAAAAACACCAAGCTTGATTAACTTTATTTATATTTTAACATTTACTCTTCATCCTAAAATGACTGACTTGTAATAAAACATTCATAAAACATCAAGAATAATACAAGGTTGGCGATCTAATCAATGAAAAAATATTTTAAGTTCAATAAGAATAGTCTTTCTTAATAAAAATATACTTTAATATCTTTCTCAAGCTAAAAAGTTTATAAAATAGTTTAACATTTCATTTGACAAAGTTCTCTATTAAACAAACAATTTTATAGTTTATTTGAAAAAGATTAAGCTGTTAGAAACCAACGAAACTTAACTGAGAAAAATAAGCTATGTTTAACAAAATTAAAACCTGTAAATTATTGCAAACAATTCAATTTCTAATTTTGTAATCAAATATAATAAGCTTAAAAGCTTAATTTTCCACTTACATATTAGTTCAAATTGCGTCAGTTAAAAATTACTTTGTTTAGGCTTATCTTATTCAATTACATAATTAAAAATTTATTTGTAATGTGTTCCAGATGAAAGAACTTAAAAAAGCTTATAAATTTAACTGAATTTTATTAGACTCCAACAGTTTAATTGGTTTTAATTTAAAACAAATTTGCCTTGTATCAACTATTTGCTTAGTTGCTTATTAAGTCTCATTTTATATAAAAACATTATTCTATTTATAATAAACTTTTTTCCAAGAATAGATTGAAGAAGGCTGAAACAATAACATTATTACATTATATAAATTTTATTTTTAAACAAGCATTTCTCAAAACAATAACTCAGCTATTTATGTCTGATCTTATATTGAGCTTCCAATTTTGCAAGGCAGCAATTTTATGTATTAAAATAAAACATTATAATAATATAAAAGTAGTTTTTATCAGTAAACATGTTTTAAAGTTTTAAAATGATAATTTGTACTTTTACTTTGTACTTTTATTCATGTAGTAAAAACTAGCAATAAAACAACTTAAAATGATTGAAGCAATAAGTAAACAAAAATAAAATAACTTATTTTGTTGAAAAGTTTGTAATTAAATGCTTCAAATAGCAAAAATTTTTTATGAATACCCAAATTAAGTAATAAACTAAATTTTTCATCTTTGTTGAATTAACTTTTGAGTTTTTCACAAAACCTAGAACAAAGTAGTTAAAACTTACAAGAGCCATGCAAGAAATAATTTGCAACAATCAAAAGAAAGTAGTTCCATAGAAAATTCCAGAATCTTCACGCGTTTAATGTTACCTTTCATGTTGAGCGAGCGATATGGTTAGGAGAAACATGTTTAGCTCACCGGTAAAAATTTAAGGCAAACTTTTAATGGCGCGCTTAGTGAGATGCAACTAAGTTAAGATGCAAAACTTAAATCAGTTTTGGAATAAAAATTAATGTCAAATTTTGCATTATCTTGGTAGCACAATTGGAAAAATGATATTATGACAATCTAAATCAATAAGTTAAATGTTAAAGTATAATAAAAGGAAAAAAAAAAGTGTTTTAGCTGAAAATTTTGATCGATTTTTAAGCTTTTGAAACATAAAGTTTTTTCAGTTTTGAATTCTTGACTTTTAAGGTGATAATTGAAAAAAACAAAACATTTTAACAGTACAAGTTAGAAAATTAAACTCAACATAAATCTTGGGTTAACAATAAACAAAACTAATCTTTAAATATTGAAACTGACTTATTCAAAAAACTATTAGCATTTCTGTTCAATTTGAAAAACTAACTTTTGATAAGTTTCAAATAGAATGCTTTGTACAATACACACATATTGTTATAATATAACTTGCAAGCTTTTTAATAATCGTTTCATTATGAACATAATAAAAATGTCTATAAATAGCATAATAAAATTTACAATTTTTATATCATGGTTATAAAGAAGGTATTGTTCATGAAACTTAACAATAAGAATTAATCAGATTATAATAAAACATATAAGCTTAAGATTAACAATACAATAATATAATCAACCATTGACATAAAAAGATATGATATTTTCATAAAGCCAAGCTTAGATTGTTAGCTTATGTTGAAGCTTTTATAACAACAACCAATATTCAGTAAACTTAAACAAAATGGAACTTTACATCAATTAAACACATTTATATTCCAATATGGTAACCAAATTTCTACTTTGTATAAACTTAATGAGATATTTTTATAGGTTTACAATATTTTGTACAAAGTTATTAAAGCACCAATAAAACTTAAAAAATTAATACCTTAATAAATTTTATCAATTATTTAAAATTAAACATTAAAAATAACAAATCAATACTGAAAATTGTTTACTTTCTACTAACTTCATATGATTTTTATCCAAAATTGTGAAACTTTGTGGCTAAACATTTTGTTTATCATTTAGAATGAATATACAAATTTTCATGCAAATATCTGGGTTGATACATTTAACATGCCACACATTATAATAGATTTACAGTGACATAAATGAGAAGTATATATAAAACTATTCAACTTTGTACTAAGTGGGTTAAAATCGAATGCATGCTAAATTTTAAGATAGAGTTAAGGTATAGGGGTACAGATAAGAATCAAAGAAAAGCTAGTTTTGATTTAGATACTTTATTAGTTAAAACAGTTTAGAATTAAAGTGATTTATAACCCTGAACAATGAACTGATCTTACTATTTTTACATTTGAACAAATATTAGTCTAAATAGTTTTTCATATTCATTATTTAAATCAGACAAAATCTAAAAAATATTTCCATACATAAACCTAGCTCAATTCATTAAAAAAATTGAAATATGCGACATGCTTATGTATTACTTGAAATATTATTATGTAATACAGTAAGTTATTTAATTTAATAATTGTAAAAAAAATTTGAAAACTAACATACTGACCACAGCTAGTTCTAACAAGTTTAACTTAAAATGATAATCTAACTATTAACTTAGCGATGCGCATCAACGCACAAGCCAATCAGAAACATTTTAAAAATCTGATGAAATTTTTCTCTACAGGTAATTTGATTCACTTTTGATTAGTTTTAAATTGATATTACAAATGAGAAAAAAAATGAACAAAAAAGAAAAAAAAAGTTAATTGGGTGAGCTGTTAAGAGCTGCTGCTAACAAAAACCCACTAATTTGAAGTTCTTTTTAAAGGTCGGTCGAAACTTTCTCATTTAATAAAAACAAAAAACCATGTTGCTTTAAGCTATTTAAAATTATTAAATACAGAACTATTACTTTTTCAAAGTTTGTATAAAAATTAAGAATGAAATTGACAAGCATATTTTTGCTGGGTATAAGAAGCTTACTAACATGTTAAATAAATTATATTTTATGAAATATTTTTCACTTATTTAAAAAGCTCAAACATTAGCTGAAATGACTAAAATAAATCTCAAGAAACAAACTTTTTTTTTCTATATTTGTACATTTATTTTGGTACATAACCAGTTACCTTAATTTAACTAACCAAAGTATTATATACCTAAATTAATTAAAAGCTTAAAAAAAAGTTCTGAAATGATCAAATAAAGCCATAGAACAAATCCAATGCAGTCAATAAATTAAAGTATAAAGTGTGCTTGTTTCTAGTAAAAGAAAAAATAAGTTTTATATATCTAAAGTTAGGTTTATTAAGATTCTGAAACTATTAAACAACCTTAAAACTGCTTATTGTAATGATAAAATATATCTTTTTATTCTAAAAAAACTGAAAATTAAAAAGAAAAACTTAAACTAAACGAAATGACTTATACCTTGAATTTTTCTTGCTATAAGTTTATAAAAAACTTTCAGTAGTTAGAAAAATTCATGTTATTTATGAAATGATATTGTTTTAAAACTTAACCTTGTAAAAGTATGCGAAGGCTATCGAAAAAAAGTTGTCATAAAATGTTTAATAAAACAAGATTTCTCAGTGTCATTAAATTTATCCTAGCATTAACTGAATTTTATTAGTAGTCTTAAAAACTTATGACCTTCGCAATATATCTAACTTATATTAAAAAAAAGTAAAAGAACGCAAGCTAACTTGTAACATTTGTAAGTACCTTAACTTAACATAAACATTAAATGCTATTTCATACTTTAAATTTCCAAAGTTTAATAAAGTTATCTATATATAAAAGTAGAAAATTTTAGGCCATAAATTTGTAGATATTTTAAAACAAGTTTTATTTTAAAACTACGTAAAAAGTATGACTCAAGAATTACTACGAAAGTTTTCTGAGCTTTTGAAAAAAATATTACACCTTAATAAGTTCGCTTTCAAGTTTTATTGAACTTTACTGCTTGTTTTATAATTAAAAAAGTTTATACACTAAACTTTAAATAAAAAGTTTAAAAAATGTGGAAGTTTGCTCGACTTCAATAAAAAAACTATTTGATATTTCTATTGCTAGCTATGTAAAGTATTTAAAAATTTTTTGAAATAAGCATAGTATATATGTATAGCAAGTATTGTTATTTTTATTTATTTGATTTTTTAATGCTTTATATTGTCTAATCCTACTTTATATTTACTGTTTATTGAACTACAAAAAAAAAGCGCTCAAAATATTTTGTTCTAAGATTTGGTGCAGGAAAAAACATTTCGGGTATCGAGTCGCACATCACGGATACCTTTTAATGTCTTGTCCAGGAAATTTTACAAGCTCTCCACATTGTATATTATTCAAACTAACAATGTGGTTCCCTGTCATTTCAAAACATATTTTTAGACTAAAACAACATAAAATATGTAACGTTTACTGTTGTATCATATTTGATGAAAATTTCTTTGTCGTGTCAGAAAACTTTATTCCAAATACTACGAACAGATTCACACTCTGTAAAAAACTGATTTGTATGGTTTCAAAAATAAACCTACTTTGTACTTAACATTAACTTTGATATTTCAAAGCTTGTCTACAAAAACTCAGTTATATTTTAAGTTAAAGTTATAAAAGTATTTGCAAAACATGTCTAACTGAAGTACAATAATAAAACGTTTGAAACAAAATCTAAAGATAAGAGAACTAGAAAGCTAAAAAAAATGTTTCATATGTTTTTAGTATGGTTACTCTTTTTAAGATTTTTTTTTTATCTATACTATTTGATTGTTTTATTACTAAAGATTTAAATACATATATGAAAAAAAAAATTGTGTAATAGCTTGTAAGAAATTTTATAAGCATGTGGTGTACGACTCGATAACCGAAAGGTTTCTTTGTACATCAGGTCCTTAGACCAAACTTTTTTAGCGTTTTCTTATCGTTCAATAAAAAAAAAGTATGTTTTTATATATGTTACTTAGTGAGAACAAAATCTCACTTTTCGTTATTTACAGTTAGCAGCACATAAAATTTTGTGAGCCAATTGCTTTGAACTTTTTAAATTAGATAAAAGTTATCATTTAGTTTTTTTTCTAAAAGCATAAATACTTTTTCTCTCTAACTTTTTTGGTTTTCTACCTAACTCAAAAAGTTCAAAAGTACTTTAAATTAACAAATTTTAATACACTTTTTTGTTTATCAATGTCGAAGCATACTTTTTAAGAAAAAACAAAAGTCATATTTATTATTGTTCCAAAAAACCTTAAAAGTTAATGCTTTGAAAAAATAAAATAAATACTAAATGAGTATAAAGTCTTCAGTAAACAGCATAAAAACTTATATAAACAAAACAATTTATATTTTTCTTACTGCTACAAAAAAATCAGAGCATTGAAAATTATTTTTGATATTAAATAACACTTAAGGTGACTACAATATTTTAAATATTTTCGGAGTAACTATATTTGTTCACCAAAGATGTACAAAAATATACAAAAAATTAATAAAGTTGATCAGTTTCTAACAAAATAAAAACTATTTGATTCTGTTTCGGGATGCGACCCGTGACTTTTCTTTTAAGTATTAAAAGTTAGTTGTTATAAAATGAAAAAATTAACAAAAAACTAAAAGCTTAATAAAAGTTTAAAGTGTGTCCTCAATTTCATGATTGTTCGTTGTATCCTAGAGTTTAGAGTAATGCTTTCTTTGGCAAAACTTAACAAAAATGACACAAAAGTTTAACAAGTTTGTCTCGTCGACTAGATAAGCTGCTCACTATTAAAGTATGATGTAAACAGTTAAGAATTTAATTGTAGTTTACAATTTTGACGCTTATACCTTCGGTTCTAAAAACTGTGTGTTGAAGATATTTAAAAATAATAAGCTAATTTACAAAAACTATAAGTATTGAAGTTTCACAATACTTAAAGAATTCACTGAAAGCTGTAAGATTTTTTTTAAGTTATTTTAAGTGGAAAAAAAAAGTTGTACAAGTTATTTTCTCACAGAAATATTAGTGCGCATTAACTACTAGTCTAAATTTTTGCTCAAAATAAGTCTTCGTTTTTGGTAAATACCAGCAAATGTTTTATTCTTTACTATTTTTCTTACTACAGAATATAAAAATGAATTAAATATTGGATTTTATTCTTATTAAAGCAAAATCCACTCACAAACTTAAATTTAGTAAACTTATATTTTTATAAAACTGATCTAAGAGCATGCAAAATAAAGGTATTTATAATCAAAAACTTTACCTATAGTCTTTTTGCCAGTTGAAATATTACTGGATAAGTTTAGGAAGATCTAGATTTATATCCATTACTTACTAATAGAATTAAACTTCTTTGTATTTTAAAAAAGAATTGTATTTGTATGATTCCAATTAAAACAATGGCCAAACTTAGACAACAAACCAGTTCTACACTATAAAAAAAAGTTTTGTTAAACTAAGAAATCAACAATTGAACTTTTTAATACTTACAAAGAGTTGGTAACAAAAACTTGTAGAAAGACTTAATAGTTTTTCAGTATACATTTAGAGTAGGGTTTCCCAAACTTTTTTCAAATGGACCTCTTTAAAGAAATTAAAAAAGCTATTGCCCCCTCCAACAAGACTACTCAAAAACTACTATTTATAAACACCTAAGATATTTTTTTTTTACTTTTTGTTTGCACTTCATCTTTAACTCAAGAACATCTAGTGTAAGTTTTAAAACTTTATGACTGACCAAATTTAAAAATCGCCCCTTTACTAGCTATTTCCTCCCGACTTACTAAAATCGCCCACTTTGGGAAGGGTGCACGACTATTCAAATTCGGACAACTAAAATCTTAAAAAAAAAAAAATGAAAGTGCCACAAATAAAGTAATATATATTTGTCAAATATAAAAAATATATACTTAGGTCTTTTTAATATCTATAAGCCTTTTTACTTTTTATGCAAAATATTAAGTATTTTTCGAGTTATGGCTTAAATGAAGTAAAAAAAATAGTCATTTTTAGTATTTTTAAAGTATCTAAAAAATACCTAAGATTTTGCAAAAAAATAAAAAGAGGCTTGTAGATTTCAATTAGATCAATATATATATTTTTCTTTTTATTCTTTAAACTTTTTGAGAAGTAGTCTTTTAAATTTTTTTTTAAGAATTTGAATTGTCGGAATTTGAATTGTCATTCAACCCTTTGGAAAACACTTATTTAAAGCCTTAATTTGTTCTACTCTGGTAAAACACAACTCTAAAGCGTATTAAAAACTTAGTGCTAATTAATGATGCTATTTTTCTATTCTGTACATTGAATTATATTAAAAATAAAAAGCACAGGTTTTACATCATCAACAGTTTAATCAAAATGATAAAAAAGAACACAAAAACATCACAACACATAAAAAAGACAAATACAAAAAAACTTGCGACGTCATAAATTCGTTGTAAAATTGTGTCTAGAAAAAAATACTTCCAATTAAGCATAAATTAATCCAATGGTTATTCAAATGAGTTGAAAGGCGAATTTCGGTCGCACATATATTTATGACCGCTAGTTGGCGTTACGTGACAGCGAATTCGGCTTGGCAACGATGAAATTGTGAAAGCCAAATATTTGCTGCCACACAATCGGCAAAGGTTGACTTAATTCAACAATATAAACAACAGAAAGCATAAAAGAAGTATCACAGTCCTAAAATGTATATCGTGTTTTTTTATGTAAGAATTATTTTCAGTTTGAAACCGGCTGTTAGCTAAAACTAGTTTTAGTTATCTTTACCAGCTTTGCGGTGGACATTAGCGTAAATTTATCAATCACTTGCAGAGGTGTGCAATAAAAAATTTGGATCTTTGAACAAAGTATGTTTTTTTTTTGAATGAGATAGCAGTGGCTGTTTGGATAGAAATTTCGGCCACTTTACAAAACTTTGTGACGTCATAAAAGCGATCGGGCGGAGCGACGTCATTTCGCTTTGGGAGTGACGTCATATCAATTGTCTAAATGACGTCATAAAGAGTTATAATGTTCAAGTTTTTGATGAGCGGATTCTGTAGCTCATTTGATGAGGAAGTTAAAAGCAAGCGAAGTAGATTAAAAAGAATAATTGTAGTTAATTTAATTATTAAGTTTGTGATTTAAATACTAGTAACTAATTTCTGGAACGTTGAGCACAATTCCTTGTTAATCGCAAAGTAAAATTTCCTAAAATGCGAAATGGTTAAGGTTTTTCTTAATTTTTCTATGATGACGTCATAACAGAGCAATGATCGGTCGGTAACAAATTCCTTTCATATTAAATTCTAAAATTCAATTGATAAAAGTTAAATTCTTATAAAAGTTAAATTCTCAAATGTTTTAAATTTCGGTCGGAAGGAACATGACTGCACGATCTTTAAAAAAAAGTTTTTGAGAGAAAATTAAAAAAACCATAGAAGTTACAAACGTGCCTGCGTGAGCCTGAAAATATTTTGTATTTTTTAGATTTTCCTAAGGTATAAGTCATTAAATTAAAACCTGTTCTCACAAACTTGTGGTTTCATATATAAACAGTCATAAGAAAAAACTTTAACAAATTCTGATCCCAACAGAGTTTCCAGGGTCACGAAAACGACCCTAATCCAGAAAAAAAAATCATTAATAAAAAAAAAATCTCCCTCAAACTCTTATTTTTTACCCCAGTTATTTCCCAGGCTCACCCAGCTCATCAAAAGTACACAAACAAATATAAATAATTAACAAATTATAATGATTGATCGGGTCTCTTGTACCACGGCTTTTTGTTCAGTTGTCCCTCCTTGCTAAGCACTAAAGATATGTTGGTGTACAGCTTTTCTATCGTGATCACCTCTTCCTTGTACAACACCGTCGACAGTCCTTCTAGGAACATGCGTCCCAGCACTATCATCCGCTTCATAAGGTTGAATCTGTGTGTAGGAGAAAATATATAAATTTATTAGCAGAAAAAAAGAACATAAATATTCTCTTTGTTAAGTTGAGTCTGTGGGGTGAATTAGATTTCTCATACAAGTTTTGATTTTAAACTTGGCTGAAATAACTCTAAATTAGTTTTGTGATTGGCTCATTAAAAATCAACTAACATCCTACATTTCAAATATGTGGGAGTGAAATTTTATGTAGTGTTTTAACAGTTTAAAACAAGTTATCTTTAATTTTTCATCGGTCAAAAAAACCATAAAGTATCATAAGGTTGAACTTATGAGAATAAAGATGTACATTAAGTTTTAGAAATATATTAGACATTAAGTTTTAAGTTGATAAAAATTTTTTACAATGATTAAGAAAAGCATATTTATGAGACTATCTATTTTTAAGGTTTAGCCTGTAGTCTTAGACTAAATACGTGTAAATTTTAAGTTGTTTTTGGTATAGTAAAATGTTAAGAAAATTAAGAAAACCAATGAAGATTTTGTCAGCTTTGAAATAACAAAGGTATAAAAAAAAAAAGATATCGCTTAAACAGTCCTTTTATTAGGTTCAGTTTGTAGAAGAAACTAAAAACAACTTTAAGCTAAGATAAGTTAAAACAGATCTAGTTTTTTTAATTAGTTGTAAAGTAACTAATTAGCAAAAAATAACACTCAAGTGCTATGATTTTTTCAATTAAAGTTCAAAAGAAGCACAGATTATTCAAACGATAATTATAAGTATTTAAAGTGATACACCACAAAGAATTGTTTTATCAGCTAAGACTAGAAAGAACACTAAACATTTATGGCAAAATTTGTGTGATTTTGAAATATAGCAACATTAATTTTGGGTTAAAATTTTTAGGCTGAATCTAATATCACCATTAAATTTGTTTACATTTGAACATAAACAAAAAGTTAAGTAGGGTAAAGTTTTATTAGCTATTGATTTGCAATACAGTTCCAAAAATTATTTAAAACATCAATTTAAAGGATGGATTTAGCACAGCTATAATTTGTTAAAAATCAGACAAAGAAAACATTGAAAATTTATAGTATAAGATAAACAAGTGACCTTGAATACTTGGTACATAATTATATTTTTAACCTTATCAAAAAGCTGTGTTAATTGAGTTTATTATTGATAGTGGTTTAATGTAAATAAAAAACACTTAATATCACAAAGTAAGCATTTCAAAAGTAATGGTAAAAACTAAATTAAGTGGAACAAAATTAAAATTTCACTTTTTATTAACAAAGAACCTCAAATAGTTTAAAAAAAGTTAATAAGAACTTGAACTATTTGTAAAAACAAACAAAGAAAATGGTAAACATGATTTAAAATTATGGTCTATAATTAGTCTAAGGGATGCAAAATTTTCAGATTTTTATAAATTATACATGTCAGGCTGGATGCAGAAAACTAATGAAAAATTAATTTCCAACTGAAACTACGATTTTAAAAGCTTCTGAAAATGTTATAAAAACGCATTTGTTACAACATTGATACTCTAGTCTTTCAATTATAATCTTTAGTAGCTAATTTTTTTTTAAACGAAGACTTTTATTTAACCTAATGATAATTAAGATAGAATCAGTAGTATTTAGAATAAAATTGTGGTTTTAGCTGCTGAATTAATTATAATAGATTAAATATAATCAGCTATATGTTACTTATCATATACACAGTTTAATTTGATATACTTATTAAAATGAATATTATATAAATACTTCCTAAATTATTTTCTGATATAATTAGTATTTTAATAAATAATTTTACTATACTTGTTCATAATAAATGCCACTATGTTTATTTAGAATGTTTTGGTAAAGTTAATACTTTGTTTAGCAAATAAAGAATGTGCTTTTACTTATAATTAAAGTCACTATATCTATAATTTTATACCAAAAAATAGCTTAACTGTTTCATAACAAAATAAAAAAATATCAAAACATTTGTTTATGAAATTTTCTAGGGTAAAGGTTATTAAATTAAACTAAAGTTACGAATAGAACATAAAGTTTAAAATTTGTTTACAATATATACACTTTAAAAAACGATCAATTGTTCTCATTTTAAACCTCATGGTTACTTTTAACACACTTTGTTCTCAAAAAAAATTAATCAGTTTTTAGAGGAAACAGCACAAATGTCACGTCAGCAGTTGAAAACGTGACGAGAAGTAAGTGTGACGTCATAGTTTTTAATCATCCAGCTTCCTACCGAAACAACTTTAACTTATGTAAAAGATTAATAACTGTCACCTAAATTTAACACGAGTTTAACTTTTAATTTAAAAGTTAAAAAAAATATTGCTAGTTTTATGAAAGTTTGAAAAGTACTATATATTTTTAAAAATAAATTAAGTACTTTTAAAAACTGCTCTTAATATATTATAAGGTTTCGTGTTTCGTTTGACGTTTTATTTGCAAATGTTTTGGATAAATAATGTTTCACAAACATTTATTGCTATTTAATTTTCAAAGAATAATTTCAGTTTAATTGTTGCACATCTTATCCATTACAATAAGTAAACAGGTTTTATTTCGGTTTTTCTCAAAGCAGATAGGATTTCAGTTTACAAAGCTATGTTTTACAAAAAAAATCTCTTAAAATAACTTTATACTCATTTTTCAATCAATTTAATTTCAAGGGGTAAAATAAATTGATTTGTAATATAGTATTTAAGGCGTAATAATAAGACAAAGTTACCAAAAGGTAGGTTTATTTAACTAGGTAAAAATATAACTTAAAGCGGAAAAAAGGTTAAATTACAATGTAAGGGAGTATTTATTTGCGTGGGTTAACTTTTCTATTGGTGCTAATTCTACTATTTGAATTTAAGATTAGGCACTTTTGAAAAATCGTATCTTATGGATCATTAAATTTATAAAAAATGTTCAACTTTTTATTGCTAATAAAAACTTCGCATACTCAATAACATAAGGATAACTTTTTACAACTTTGGAACAGTTTAACTGAAAAATAGCCTAACTGACGGATTAATTTATATTTATTAGCAAAAAAAAAGTATTTGTTCGTCGTCAAGCTTTAATGAAATCTGTTTTTACAAGCGAATGATTATTATATATAAAATTAATTTTAGCAACTTTATAGTTCAGACCACCAATATAAATTAACTGGTTTGATCAAAAAATCACTTGCTTTATCTTGAACTTTTAACATAGTTAAAAAGTTTAAGATAAAAACTCACAAATTTTTTAGATAACTAAATATAATAAATAGTATACCATAATTTTCCTATTACGGAGTTAAAGATCAATCTAAAAACAACCAAAACTTTATTTTAGCATTATTTCTTGGATAAAATCTAAGAAACCAAATAGATTTTTAGTATCAATTAAAACTGTTATAAACTTTATATTGACTTAATTTAATTTATACAATTTTAACTTTTAAGAAAGTTTGTTCAAAAAAAAAATTAATGGAATTCAGAAAATATAACTATAAAAAGCAATAAATAGCATCAATAAAATTTAAATAATAATCTACTAGAAAACTTTACAACTATTTTGTTTACTAAAAATAAGTTTGGTTAAAAACAGTTCTTGGAAATCAGGAAACAAAAACCACAGACTCAATTGATTATCATGATAGATTAAAAGTTATGTGATAACTGTATCTTGTGCGCATTTTAACCTACATTTTCCCACATTATTGTATTTTTACTGTGAATAAATAATATGTGTCTTCATCTATAATAAATCAAACCAAGAATATGCTTAAAACTTCCAACTGAATGAGAAACTTTTGTTAAATGACATTTAAAAAGTTCTTGTTTGTGACAATTTTTTCTTTTATCCCACAACATAAAAACGTGTTGTTCGAAATATATGAACTTTACCTAATTTAAATTTAAATACAGGAGAATAGGCCAAAAAATTAACGAAAGAAGCTTTTTCATGACTGCATTACAGACTTATACAGAATACCTTAATACAAAAATGAACAAACTTTTATATATAAAAAAACAACAAACTCAAGTGTTCATAATAGTACAGCTGTTGTTGATCTTAAAAAAAGGTTATTTAAGATAAATTATATAAACGCGCTATATTATTTAAGTTCAAATTAAAATCATAACTTGGCTTTGAACTAGTTTAATTCAAATCATATGACAAACAGTTGGAATATATTTGTTGTATGACCTATTAACTGAAAATTAAAAAGTTCAGATAAGATTATCAACATATAAAAAAAAACAGTTCATACAAGTTTATTTTTGATTTCATTCAGCATGTTCAAACAACTGATTAAGTGATTTGTACAGGCCAAAATACTCAAATTAAAAGGTTATTGCACAGATTATTGTTTTGCTATACTCAATTTTTTTTAATGCTATTAAAGTAGATTAAAACTCCAATTTGTTACTGGTTGACAAATATCCTGTTTTTTGATTGTCGTTTAATTATGTTTTACACTTAGTACTTATAAACAGAATTTATCGAAAATACAACCTGTTTTATTTTAAAACTACGTCTTTGTATACAGAACTTTGAGTATTCAACTAAACATATCATAAATTGCAGTACATAAATACACATTACTTTAAAAAACAACAACTTTTAATTGAAGATTAAGTGGTAAATATTTTTTACCATGTAGTGAATGAACCATTAAGTTTCTATAATTTTTATATGGTAATAAAAAAAAAACCTCACAATATTTGTCATGCAGTGCATGTACCGTTAAATTTCCTTAATTTTTAATTGGTAAACTTTAACCTCACAATGACTTGGTATTTTTAAGCAATGCAACATAACTTTGAAACTTCTAACCAAAAACAGCGTAATTGGCATGTTATTTTGTAATTATTCTTTATAATATTATTTGATTAGCAATAAAGTTTTATTACAATAAACATACCTTCAATAATTAACTAACAAATAACGTATATGCTATAATATTATAATTAAATATTTCATTTATTTATTACTAATGAACAACACTTGACATGTTAGTTAAAATTTGTTATTTAAAATAACATTTTCTTAGTTATAAAATCTAATTGATATTTAAGTGGTCAGTAATTAATAAAACTTTACTCATTTGATTCAAGTTTATTGTAATATAAAATTTTATACATTTTATTAATCAGTTTTTTATTTAACTCTTATGTTAATATTTTGTGTTTATATTTAATAACTTTCTTGAGTGACAAAGAAGTTTCAGTATTCACAACTTTATCTATTACTTGAAATAACTACAAGAGATAGACAAAAATAATAAATATTTAAAACATATACATAATGAGTTTGAATAAACTAGCTATAATTTTTTTTACTCTACAAAACGGTCAATTAAATCTATGAAATATGTTTTAATTTTTATGGCTCTATAAAACTTCAATTTCACTGACATTTAATTTTCCGTATCACAACAATTTTTAAGTTTTTTAAACTAAAATATACTACATACACTTCTATCTTGTTAATAAATTAATGAAACCAACCTTCGAAGAGAATAACAAACAAAAAAAATACTTTACTATTTATACTTAACTAAACAAATCTCTCTTATTTACTATATCCAAATTAATTTTAATATATTTATAATCAAACAAAGCTTATATCATACTTATCAACTACTAAACAGAATTAAATCATTAAATATTCCATAGAGTCAGTAAATTTAATAAAACTATCTTCTTGCCGGTTATGTATGAAGTAGAATAAAATAGTACATTTTTTTGGAAGTTAATCAAGAAAATAAATTAAACATTACATTAATAATTTTTTTTGTGGATATGGATGAAATAAAACAGAATATAATATCAATAAAAATAATTACCTCCCAAGAAACTGTCCTTACTGATTGTGAAGTAATCAAGATAATTTAATTAATAAAATTAAATATTGTATTAATAAAACTAATTACCTCCCAAGAAAACTGTCCTTCCTGATTGTGAAGTAATCAGGATAATTTAATTAGTAAAATTGAATATTATATCAAATTAATTACCTCCCAAGAAACTGTCCTTCCTGGTTGTGCTTAGCTGTTATGGACGAATACCTTCCGTAGTGGTTGGGAGGCCTCGATATCGTGTAATTTCCCTCCTTGCTCTCCGTTATCCTGTGTGACGTCATAATAGTTTATTTAATTTCAGAATGAAATACAAATTTTATTTTTGATACGGCTAGAGTATATATTTTTAAATTTCAAGTGTACACTTTTATTACAAACATTTTGCACAACCTTGCTGTCTGTCACCCTAAAAAACGTCATAGTTGTTTATTTTACTTGCTAGTTTACTTTTTCTTTTAAATAGTGAAGCTCATTTAAAATATTATTCTGTCCTCTTAACTACTTCTTCCTGTTGTGATGACACAACAGTTAAACTAAGATTCAAAGTACTAACTTTTTGGTTTATGTAAAAAAATTATTCTTATTGAAATTTTTATAAGGCTTTATACGATAGTAACACTAGCTACACCAAAGTAGGTCTTGGGTTTACAACAATTAAATGTCAACTAAAAATAAATGTACAAAAAAATCTGAAATAATTATTTTTAACTTTAAACTTTCCATTCATTAAACTTTTTTTTTATTAACGGGAATTTTTCGAATATAAAAAATGTAGTGTCGAAGCTTGTTGGTTTTACTTCTTTTTACATTAAGGAAACATATTGATTTTTTTTTCAAAATAAGTTACACTATGACAGCTACAGTTTTTGTTTGAGTTTGAAAATGAACACGTTAAAAACTGCTTAATATATTAAACTTTTTTATTTTATTTACAGGGTTGCCACTCTTTGAGCCAAAAAATCTTCCCTGAGTGACCAAAAATTTCCCTGAGTAACCTTAAATTTCCCGGAGTTTCCCTGAGTATTTTTCAAATCTTAAAAAAAAGAAATTTCTCTTCTAACACAAATTATTAATACCTCATTCTCATTTTTCTTCTTTAATAATAAAAGGAAGGTTGTATGTGTATGCTTCTGCATTAAATTTATGAAAAAAACTGTTTTCAAAAACTCAATCTTAAAAGGTTTAAACCAATTAAAAATTAAAAACTAAATTTTTGCACAACTTTGTGTAAACTTGTTAGTTAACTTTCTACATAAAAGAATAAAGTTTTATTTGTTTGACATTTTAATTGACAAAATTTAATTATACTATAATAATAATTTCACATGAAGAACTCACTTAAATGCATACATAATAACTTAATTATGACTTGTATGTCTTTCCTAGCAACTGTTCTGAATGCAGTAAATAAAACTTAAAAGCTTAACATTATTGTAAAAAAACCTGCAAAAAGAAAGTTTAAAGAAATTTTACTTAAGTAAATATAAATTTAAAACTTAAAAAAACTACAATATTAATACTAAGAATATTGAAGAACTAGCCGCAAGGCTAAAAAAATTCTAAATAACCACTTAAATAACAAAAATTACTACTTTTGAACAAAATATTGAAACTGGATTAACTAAATCTCATTCTAGATCTAGAAAAAATTTTCCCTGAGATTTTCAAAAACTTCCCTGAAATTTAGAAAAAAATTAAAACTTCCCTGAATTTACCTGAGTTAAAAGAAAAATGCCAAAATTCCCTGAGTTTCCCTGAGTTCCCTGAGTGTGTGGCAACCCTGTATTTATTTAGGTAAAATTTTAAAAACTGTTTTGTAACTTATAAAAATAAAAGTTATTTAGAAACTTATGTTTATATCAAAATAAAACCAGTGTGTTTAAACATTGTATAATACAATGACTGTTTCAAAATTTGCATGAGTTGAAAATTTTGGATGAGTAATAAAAACAAAATGTACATTAACAAGGCAGTTGCTTTATAAAATTAATCATCAAATAATAACACTAAACCATTATGTGTGTTTATACTTATATTTAAAAACTACTAGTAAATTTTATACTTTTTGTATTGTTTGATTAATAGTTTATCTGAAATCTAGATGATAACATAAATTTTAGTATTTAGTAGATTTTGTGCCTATGTTTAAATAAATTGTAAACTATTTTGTTTTTAATTAAAGTTATGAGAACATTTTTATATTTAGTACTGTACAAATTTAATTATTGCATCTGGTTAAAAAATAATAAAACACAAGTCTGAAAAATTTCTGTAATCTTAAAAACTATATATCATTAGAAAAATAAAAACATTTAATAATCCTCAAGTTTAAGTAACTTGATAGTGAAAAAGCTAAAACTAGCTACGAGCTTTTGTTTTGATTGCATAAAATAAACAAGTACAAACCATAAATTAAAGCAAATGTTGAATGTTGTTATGCTACATGAGATGAGTAATATACACAGATAGTTATATAAAATATAGAACATAGGAGAATTTATTAAACAATTTAAACTTATAGCTGTTTCAAAAAATAGATTTGAATTTTTGATGAACAAATATAATTTATAAGCAATAGATTTTTGTTGAAATTCAATTTTTAACTAAGTTTATTCACATATGGTTCTTATAGTGTTTGAATTCTTATTACTTCCAAAACAAATCAAAACAAATCACATCTTGGGATTTTATATACTTTTTATTTTTGAAAAAGCAATGTTCATACTTACTGCAAAACCCTTGTTAAAAGCGCTTTTCATTAGTAGTTTTACATTTAATTTTATAAACTTAAAAAATTTACAACTATACCCTCTACAACATCCTTTATAATAATTTATTTGTGTAACTAGTCATAAACTGCATGCAATGTACGTATGTTTGTTTATATTTCGCTTTAACAAATTAAACAAATACAATGTTGAACTGGACTAAGGCAATAAAAATCTGTGGAAATTTTTATTTCAATGGATATTTAAAAGTATTGTAAAACTAAAATACTAAAATAATTGTAATATGAATAAAATAGGTTAACTTAATTTTTTAAATATTTAACACAAAACAGTTAACTTTTAAATATAAAATAACAAAAATAAAATCAGCTTTAAAAATTTATCTTCAAACAATATAACCAAACAAACAGTTTTATTCTTTTGTTCATTAACAAAAAGTTTGGCGTTGTCAAAACATAGAGTTTAATCTAATTATTTTATTTGAATGATAACATTTTCATTACCATGGTTTAGCTTTCGCTAAACTTATTGTTGTAATGGGTTTGGAAACTGTTATCAATGAAATAAAGTCTGAACTATATACAGGGTTGCCACTCATTTTTTCAAATTTTTTTCTAGGTTTTTAAAAGTATACTTTCTTAGGTCTATTTTTAGTTTAAAGCTAATTTTATGGGTAGAAGCTGTGTTAAATAGTATAAAAACTTTAAATATGTTTTTTAACAAAAAATTTTTGATGATGACAAATATTTTTTTATTTATATGATAGATTTTTTGAGTCAAATCAAAATTTTACTATTGAACATGTGAAAATAGTTAAAATTAAAGGTTTTTTAGTGATTTTGTTCGAAATTCCAGGTTTTCCTTTTTTTTTTTAACATTTTAAATTCCAGGTTTTTCCAGGTAAAGTAGCAACCCTGTATATAACTAATTATAATAAACAAAACTTTATGAAAATAAAAAGAATATTATTCTAATAAATATTTAGAAGTTATGTAAAACTAACACACTTTAAAAAATCGTAACATTTAAAACTAGATTAAGGGGGTAGAAGCCATTTTTTGACCAAAAATAACATGTAGACCTATATTATAGTAAATTTCATAATCTTTCAGATGCTTTTTTTAGATTTTAAAAATATTAAGGAACTTTTTTTTTATGACCGGTTATATAAAGGGTTGTCTTTATAAAGGGTATATAAAGGGTAACTTTAAAGCCGTTTTTCTCGAGTTTTTAAAAACGGGCTTTAAAATCTATCTTCTCCTTCATTTTTCAAGCAATCTTCTTCAAATTTTCAGGAAATGTTCCTTACATTATGAGAAAAAAACGTTATTTGTAAATTTTAATAATTTCAAAAAATAAAAATTTTATGACAAAAAGAAAAAAAGATTTTTTATCAAAAAAAAATTAAAAAAAAAAAAAAAAGTATTTTTACTTAAAATTTTTTAAAGTCACAAATAAAGTTTTTTTGTTATTGTATAAAGAATAGACTGTAAAAGTTTGAAGAAGATTGCTTAAAAAATGAAGGAGGAGATAGATTTTGAATGCATTAGTCTTTTTTCGCCGTTTTAGTTTTTCCTTCCCCATAAGGAACCTGTTATGCGGCCCGACTTTGGCCGGTCATATCTCAAAAACTAATTCGAATTTTTAAAAACGGTAAAAAGCAACTTGAAGCTTAGTAAAAACTCTATAAAATAAGATCAACTTGTAAAAAACTTGGCCTACCCCCCCTATGGCCTTAACTTAATTTTCAAATAACTATCTTTTAGGGCATAGTTTGGCACACAAAACCACAACAAAAAAAAATAAGTTATCTTTTAAATAAATAAAAAATAAGAAATAAAATCAGCTGTAACAGTTTATCTTCAAACAATAATATCAAACAAACAGTTTTATTCTATTGTTCCTTAACAAAAAGCTTGGCGCTGTCAAAACATAGTGTTATTTAATCTAACAATCATATTAGAATGATAATATTTTCATTACCGTGGTTTAGCTTTCGTTTTTGTTTAAGAAAAACAAACTTATTGTTGTTATGGGTTTTGAAACTGTTATCAATGAAATAAATTCTGAACTAATTTTCAAATGTTATTCTACATTTTTATTGGTATAAATTGGAAAAAATTGTTACAACCTTAAAAAATGTATCTAAAACAGTAACAAAACGACAAAAATTATAGTTTTTAATATGAATTAAATATATATGAAGTATGTTGCCCGTTTTTATAAATTTACAAGTATACAGGAGGAATTTAGTAAAGATACTAATTAAAAACATGTTTTAAAAATTTAAAAGTAAAGTAATTTATATTTCTAAAAATTTTCAAGAGCAAAATTTATCTTTTAGTTAGAAATATCTGCTAATGGTGGTTCCTTTTTTAGATAGAGAATTAAAACTAATTTCAAAATACTCGATACTAATGTTCACAAAAAGCCAACATATACCAACCTATACTGGAGAACACTTTAAAATCGGTCAATGTTCGTAATTTACAACTACTTAAGGATTTGTTCCTCAAGATTTAAAAAAAGGGTTAAATTCATTTTTACAATCATAATAGCGTACACTACCACAAAAAGTATCCGAATACTTAAAAATAAAAAATAATTGTTTAGAAATATTAAGAACCAAACGTCATCTACAAGTATAGACCAAAGCATCTCCTACATATGAGAGACATCGGGTCAAACATTTTGAAGAATAATGATCAAAGGACAGGCATAGTGCTATTTTCGATTCTATGTATTTTGAAACACAGTAAATTGATTAAAAATGTTGACTTAAACATCATCTACAAGTATACATGCTCTGTAGACCAGAGCATCTCCTACATATGAGAGACACCTTGTCAAATGTTTTAAAGACTTCCTGCACATAAAGGACAAGCGCAGTGCTATTTTCGATTTATTGTAATCATGTTTACCGTGTCAGAACTCAAACGTTGAGAATGACTTCAAAGTTCTAAAGGGGTGCGTGTTAGAAGTGATGCTTACAGCTTGAAATCGATAGTAATCGAACAAGACCAATAGCACCATATAGGAAACACTGTACTGACAACTTACTAGCTTATTTTCTTCTTAACATTTGTTTGATTTTTTATTAAGACCTTATACTACTACTAATTTAATTTTAAAAGTGGCCGCTTCTTCAGGCAACTCCGTATTTTTTTCTTTAAATATTTATGAAGTTTAAAATATATTTTTAACGTAGTAACAACTTATGCAATGGCTTGACAGTAATCTTAAACTAATTTTAATTCATAGTTTTGTAATTCTGAAATTAAAAGACAAAAACAATTTTTAAAAATATTTTGTAAAGTAATTAAAAATACTTAAAATTAAAAAATAATGCATAATGAACCTGGGTAACAAGAAAATATAACAAATTACAATTTAAAGTTTAAATATTGACAAAGTTCAACTAAACTAAATGTTTACTTATAAAAAATTGTACGACAGAACTTAAAACTTTATTTTTATAAACACTCAGCGGTTTCAGATTTATACTGAAAGACCAAAAATATCAAACATCAACTAAAAAAACATTTACACAGCCACGGTCGTAAAAATTTTCAAAAAATTTAGTCGTAAACTTTTAATATCTTTTTTGCGTCACAAAGCAAAATTATCTCAAATATTTTTCTTATCCCCGCTTTTATCGGACACGACAAACAAAACCACATGTGAAGGAGTTTAGTTAAATATAACTAAATTACGATGACAAACTATTTTAAGTACGACTTAATAAAACTTTGCTTTATAATTAAACTTTCTTTTCTTTAATTATTAATAAAACAAGTTCGTCAGATAGCATTCATCTATCCAACTGATATTGTTTAAGTTTGTTAAATGGTAGGCAGGGTTGCCAAATTTTTTTTTAGACATTTCTTCCAGGTTTTCTGAAATTCATTCGTGTTTAAAAAGTACACGTTTTTGAGACTATATTTAGTTTAAAGCTATGTTTTTGGCTAAAAACTGTGCTAAGTAGTATACAAAATTGAAACGATACTGTAGAACTAATTTAAATGTGTTTTTTGATAAAATATTTTTGATGATGACAATTTTATTTATCTATATAGTAGATGATATCTACTACTTAACAAATAAAAATTGTTTGATATTCAAGGCTTTCTAGTGATTTTTGTTCAAAGTTCCAGGTTATTTTTTTCCAGGTTATTTTTCAAAGTTTCTAAAAATTCCAGGTTTTTTTAAATTCCAGGTTTTTTGGCAACCTTGGGTAAATATTATTTTGGATAAATAAAAGTTCCAAACTGCACAAACATTCTTCAAACTGTTTATAAAACCAGATTATTAAGCACTAATAATTAAAGTTAATAGAACAATGAAAAGAAACATGAAACCACATGCGTAGGAGTTCGATTAAAAATAAGTCATTTACGATAATAAAACATTTTTTACTAAACTCTATACAGTTTTCCTTTTTAAATATTGAGAAAATGAACCTTGTTCTTTAGTATTCATCTGCATGGGTCGTCAAAATATTTTTACTGAAGTTAATCAAACTTTTATATTTCTAAATACTCATAAATTAGCATTACATCTTCGTAAGTCCCATTATGTTGAATGAGTATATTAACAAACTGGTATTGCTCGACAAGTTATATTTGAGCTTAAAACACAATTAATTGTACAATAAACAACAGTTTTATACAGCTGTTTCGTATATAAGATATTTCAAAAGAATTATTGGCAATAAACTATTTAAAAACCATTCAAGTAGATTCTGTGGAAGGTGATTTAGTTTATCTAATCATATTTATTGGTCATATATATATCAAATAAGAATTATGACGTCACAAACCTTGTATGGAAGTCGTCATCTTCGCCTCCCCACCCCCAGAACATGTTGGAGTACCCGTTCACCCGCTTGTACTGGTCCCACGTCACTCCGGTAACTCCTCCAAAGAACTCCGGGTATTCAAGTCTGGAAAGTTTTAGTTAATTTATTAACTGAAATTAACTTAATTCAAAGAATTCCGGGTATTCAAGTCTGGAATAATAAATTTTATTAATGTTTTACTTATTGAAGTTAAGTTATTTCAAAAAACCTTTTGTACTCCATTTGACAAAGAAAGTTTATTAAATTGCTTAGAATTTTTTTTAATTGTTAAAGTTTTGATTACTAGTATACTAGTATTAATTTATTAGTGTTTATTGTTTCAAAGAACTCAGGGTATTCAAGTCTGTGTTTAATGTTTTGTATTTAAAACTGATTTATTTCGAACAACTCCGGGCATCGTGTAAAAACTTATTAATGTTATTGTTTTCCTGCATTTACATAAAGTTGTGTTTAAGACAGATTCAAATTAGAGATTTGTATAATCTTTTTATAATTGATAGCAATGCAAAATTCATTGCTGTCTGTTTTTCTTTTATTCTGTTACCAAACGAATAAAAGCTAATCAGTTTATACGCAAAAGGTATTAAATAAAAGCAGCTTAACTCTGAGCCAAAGTATAATTGTTTAACCAAGTTAAAAAAAACCTTAATATTTAATGTATTTACAAAGAAGTTTTTCTTTAATAAAAACCAAGTGGTTTATATAGTCTTTTAATTTGATTCAGTGTTACTTAAAGTAAAAGCTTATTAAACTTTAGTTATACATTATAATGAAGGTAATTGGTGGTTAAATAATAAAAGCTATGCTCTACATTAAATTATAAATAATTAGCCAGTTATGGTATATACCTTTAAAAGCTTGCTGAAGTAGTTAAAAAAACGCAATATTATATAATTAGTATTTTAGTTGTAATAAAGCAAAATAACTTAATTATTTTAGCTTTTGTTACTAAACTGGAATGCCAAATATCAAACACAACTAATTTTAAAACACATAAACAAAACAGCATGAGTTAAACTATTAACAAGGCTAGAAAAAAATAGTTTCAAGAATAAACGATTTAAAAAGAGTTAACAAGATGTTTTAAAAGTGGTGCCAGTCGAGATGTTAGAAACATTTTAACAAGTTAATTGCACAACAAAAGCATTCTAAAGCCGGCGAATACTCGCATTACGTAGAAAATATTTTGTGGGCAGTTCACGTTTAATTATTTTTGTTCAGCAAATAAAAACACTTAATCCCCGCCGATTACTTATCTTAACACTGGCTTTGAAAGTTTTATTGCTTAATAAAACGTTTATTGCCTGGCTTTTCAAATATCAAGTACATTGATGTCTAGTCTTTAATAGGCTGTTACTCAGTAATAGAATTATTAATATAAAAATTGATAATGCGATAAAATATTGCAGACATAAGTTGATAATTTATTAAACAATTTATTATATTCGCAATTAGGCATTAAAAAAACATAATTAAATACTTACAGCCTTATTTTAAAATTAATTTTTAAACTTTGTTTAGTTTATTTTTTCAGTTGTAGCCAATATTTTTTAGTGAGAATAAAGTATTAAAAAAAAGAGTACACTTCCACAAACACCAAAACAGAACATTAGTTCCAGTGTAACAATAAAAACTTTTTACAACCCCATAAAAGTTACGTTTTCTTAAAAAATCTCGGTAATCCAATAAGTTGCGTTATACATCACAGACATGAAAAACAGTACTACCTAAATAATTAAGCTTGAGGCAAAGTAACCAGTTTCCAATAATTGTTTGCAGTACAAACAAAGCTACTTTTCTACGTAAAGTATTCTATTTGTGTGGAATTTACGAGAACTAAACTTAACATAATTACCAATGCAGCATCGATTAATTATGTTCAGTGAATAGAAAACTATGTTAAAGTGCTGCCACTAAGATATTTAAATACTTATGCATTTTCCATTGAAAGCATTCACAATATTAAAATTTTTTAAGAAACTACAATTTGAACTAACAAGTTGTTCTATTAAACATGTTAAAACCAATAAGCGACTTTTCTACGCTAAGTTCTGTTTGTGTGGAATTTACGAGAACTAAGCTTACCATAATTTCCAATGCAGCATTGATTTTAGTGTTCCGTTTGTGTGTGAAATTTACGAGAACTCATAATTATTTAAGCGGCGTTCTGATAAATTGTATTCGGTAAATAGAGAACTACGTTCAAGTGTTGCCTCTCTTGATGTTTAAACATTTAGCATGTGGAAATAAAAGCACAGCCAATAGCAAGTATTGGTATATATTTTTAACACTTTAAAGAAACTACGATTTGAACTAACAAAATTGTTCTATTATCAAACACGTTTAAACCAATGAAAATGTTTGTAACCAATGCGTAGGCGTATGAGACAGGTCGTAACTTGGTCAAATACAATTGTGTGCAAAATAAATCATTGGATGTTTGCGTTTGGTCAGTTTGAGGCGTAGCGAAAGTCGTCAGTGGAAATTCTCATTTCAAAATTTTTCCATTGTCGAAAGTTTTAATGTCGTTTCGCTTTCGTAAGCGTGTTTTTGAACGAAAGTAAACTTGGTGGTTTGTACTGAGAAACGTTGTTTTAGTTTAGTATGAATTAACTGCACACACAAAGAACTTGGAGTTAGAAATGTTTGTCTCATTTGAAGTTTGTTTGCGTTAGAAATATGTTTGAAAAATAACTAAGTGACAGAGAAAAGAAAGTCATTTAAAACAAAAACTTTCCTCACAGTTTGCATTTTTCTCCATTTAAAAAATGTTTATTTTTTTACATTAACAAACAATTATCATATTACATTCCATTGCTAAAAATATATAAGATATAGGAAGAAATTTAAAAAAGGTTGATATAGGTTTAATTAGTAACCTCAAAGCTGGGAAAAATCTCCAAACAAATAAAAGCACATTAATAAACAATTATCTCATTGTGTTCTATATCAGACCACAGCGTATTGCTAAATTTACATTCCGACAGAAAATAAACAAATAATATAAGAGATATAATGAGAAATTGCTTGTTCCAATGTGATTATAAGAAATGAGAGAAATCTTGATACAATTTCAATTAGCAACCTCCAAAACTACAAAATTCTCCAAACAAAGAAAATGTACATCAATCCACAAAATATTGCAAAATTTACATTAGAGCAAAAAATAAACAAATCGACATAAGAGGTTGTGAATGGAGAAAGTGCTTGTGTGGTAATGTGATTAGTAGCCTATATGCGGTATTTCTACAAACTACATTAGGTAATACACAGGAACTTGCACTTTATCGTAAAACCGATAATGTTTTGCTCTGTTTCAGTTCCTGCTCAAGTTAATTTAAGTTCACCTTTGAACCGACAAGAAACTTGTTTTTATTCATGTGGTTTTTTTATGACGTATCAAACGTTTACACGGCAGGAGAGTCGTCACTTTTTAACCTACATTTTAATAAAACAAATTTGACAAAATTTTCAACATGTAAGAAAATATCCACATAAAAATTTATCTAAAAACTTTCCTAAAAGCAAGAAGAGAAAAACCGATAGTTTAATCTTTTTAAAATATTTACTAGAGTGCACAAAACTACACACACAAAAACTACATGACAGAAGTTTTTAAAACTACATGAAGATAGTTTTTAAAAAAATTGAGAAATAACTTGTGCAAAAATATGCCGCTCATAATGTTTTCTCCTTAATATTGAGAACAAACGAAATTACGCGAATTAAATACTGAAAGATTGGTATCTGCATTGAATTGCAAAATATGGTTTGCTTCTGAAAAGATGTACATGATTTACACACAGCTCAAGTGATGTGTGTATACATTACTTTTAAAACTTAAGCGTTCCGTGAAAAACTTCGTACTGAAATATGAAGTTTTTCAAGGAAACTTTCTCATAAAAAAATCGTGAAAATTTCACGTTGCCTCTCAACGAACGCGGAAAACATTTTTTGAAACTTTCTGTAGAAGTTATTTTTGCCCACTTTTCTCAAGTTTTAATGAAATTTATAAATACTTTTTAGACAAGTTGTCATTAGCAAGAAAAAGTTCACAGACACACATTTTTCAAGGAAACTTTCTCATAAAATAGTTCAAGTCGTGAAAATTTCACGTTATTAACGCCGCGAAAAATTTTCGCTGAAATTCTTCTGTAAAAGTTATTTTTAGCGACTTTTTTTTAAATTTTAATGACGTTTTTGAAATAACTTTTAGAAAAAGTCTCATCAGCAAGAAAAAGTTCTTAGACAACATTTTTCAAATACGTTGAAAGTTTTCAAACTTTGTATAAATTATTAACACTCAAATACATAACTACTCAATACTTTGCACCAACTAAAAATTTACTACATAAGTTGCCTCTAGAGAAAACTTAAAATTATAAACATTACATTGTTTTTATAAATGTTTTGAGTATTTTGCTAAACTTTTACTTTAAACAGAACATTTGTACATTATATACCAAGTACTTTTAATCATTGGCCAAAACTGTATTGATTTCAATTCTAACAGCTCTTCAGACAACACTAGCTTCAGTCTAAATATATACTATACCCAAAATATTATAGATACTCAGTTACAAAACCACAGTAATTTTAAAATACCCAAACACAACACAGACCATCATCCGTTTTTTTTTATCAACTAGTGTGAAGTAGTTGTACACTTGTTAGAGTGCTAATATACAATATAGAAGCAAGTACAAAGAACTGTACAAAAACACATTTAACAGAACTTGAACAGTATAAACACACACTTATAATTGAAAAAATAGTTGACCAAGAAGGCTTGGTTTGATACAAAACAACATAAAAACAACATTGTCTGTTTCCATTTCGGACAACTATTGAAAACAAACAATACAAGTGTTAATATACAGAGTTAATATACAATATACGAGTTGGTTTACAAGCACATTATTGTAAATATATTCACGTTCTACAGTTTCACAAGCACTTATTTCAAACAACCTTTAAAGCTTTTAAAAACCCCAACACAGCATATATCACATATTATGAGTGTTAATATACGATTACTGAAGCAAGTACAAACAAGCTATACACAAGCAAGCTTGCACATTAAAAAAACTTAAGAAGAACAACCAAACAAGCACATATAATCTAGATGGGCGCGATAAAATAAATCTATAAGTTTTTCAAACTTTGTTCACACCCCACCCTAACTTTAAATGTATACAGCGTTATCATCTTACATACCATACATCTTAGACAACTTGTACTGAAGTGTTGATATACTGAAGTTTGTTGGTTTACAAAAATAAATACGCAAATGCACCACTGAAAGAATTATTAAATAAAAATGATAATGTAATAATTGAAAACCTTTTTTATTTGTATTTTTACAAAAACTCCACCCTGACACAATATATAACCGTATTCACCTCAGAAAACTTTGAAATTAATTTTTTTATTTTATATATGCTAGTTTATAATATAGAAGAAAATATATACACAAGCAAGCTGACAGAAAACTGAAAAAATAATTGATCAAGATGGGCGCGATGACAACGCAAACAAATTTGATTGTGACGTCATATTAACGCTGTAGCTTGTTATAATAAGCGCATAATAAGTATTAACGCCCACAAAAACTACATATAGTCTACAATATTTTATTCGTAAAATATTTACATCTATTTATTACGTTATTTATTTAACAAGTTTGACATTTAGTCAATACATATAATAATAATCAGAATAAGCGTTACCGCCCATAAAACTACAAATAACGAACAATGAAACTCAATGTTTTATTTGCATAAAATTTACAAAGTTTGGTAATCTGTTGTACAACTAAAAACCCAAGTACATAAAGGAATATGGATTAAAATAAATTGTACGTACTTTAGATCGGTATCAAAAAAACGTATGTCTACTCATTGTATTCTTTGTTTCTTTATTAAAGACTGGCTCCGGGTCTAATTCGTTCATACTTTTGTTTAGACCTTATATTTTAGCATTATGTAAATAGATCAATAAAAACATAACAATCTTCTTTTTTTTTTCTTTTGGAAAAAAACCAACTTAATTGCTTATCAGTTAAATTATACATAAAACACTATTTGATATAATCGATTGATACATTTTACTTCAAGTTTTGCATTTGTGTTTATTTAAAACAATAGTATATATATTGAAACGCAACATATGGTATATAAAAAATATTTAAAGAATTATAAAAAAGTTTATTGTTTGATGACGTCACAATTCGCCACGGGGTTTATAATGAAACATCTGTGCATTTATATTAAAATTGAAATAATTTAAAGAAAAATTTTCCCTCATTAGATTAAATCCGACATGAATCATATTAATGTCGAGAAGTTCCTCCAAAAATAACCGAAATTTCGTGCAGTAAAATGACAGTAAAAATCTAGTCTGTATTTAATATTTATGAAGGATTCTTAAAATCAGTTCTTGTATAAGATAATTTAAAAGCAGTTTTATGGCTTACTGCCATAACTTTTAGAGTACAACAAACAAATTTTTTTTTCGTACACCAAAAACACCACTTGAAACTTTGATACAAGAAAAACAACAGAAGAAGTATTTTATTGAATTATGTTTGTTGCGGCGCCAAGGGACCTTTTTGTTTCATACAACTATAACATTCACAAGTGAGTAGAGAAGTTGAGATTGTTAACATGTGTATAAAGATGAAAAATTTGGTTTGATTCCAGTAAGATATAAAGACTTTTCAATTCAAAACATAATAGATTAGAATACATAGAGCAAAACGTTTCAGAACAAAAACTATAAAATAAATTATTTTAATTTAATTTTATTTGTTTTTAAATCTCACGACAGTTCTTTAAAAACATTAAAAATCAATCAGTTGTTGAAAAACCGTTGCTGCAAAAAAACTATAAACAGCACAAAGACAAGCTATTGACGTAATAGAAGACCGCGAGCAGAATAAAACGTTTGAAGTTGAGAGAAGTAATTTGCATACAGTTTCAAATCGTCGCTCGAAAGCCCGCCATCTTCACTTGTTTTGTGACGTCACAAACGCGATTATGACGTCGGTTGCGCGGCAACTGCGACGCACCTGCTCACTATTTCTCGCGTTCGAATTGTTGTGGAAACTTGTTGGCAAACAAAAAAAAACTTTCCCTATTCTTTTATTGCGTTTGAAGCCGTCGAGTTTCGACTTGAACTTTTCGCTTTCGAGTGTTTTCTTCTCCAAGCTGTCTGTGCGTGTTTTGCGGTTTGGAAGACAAAAAGAGGCCAGCAAAGATTAAAGATTGGCTACAAAAGAAGGGAAGAGTCTGGAGTGCTCAGCGGTTGAGCTTTAAAGTTTGAATGGGATGTTTTGGTTGAAATTTTGTCATTTTGTTGCAACAAAAAAGCAATAAAAAAAGAGGAAAATTTCATCTCAGAACACAAGAACTTTATGGTGTTTTCATACTATATTTTATATTTGCGTTTTCAGCCAGCTGTTTATTAATATTTGCGGAAAACAAAACTATTATCAACCTTTGTGGAAAACAAAACTTTTTTAAATGTCGTGAACTGTCAATGTTGGCAAAGACATTTGAAGTTGAAAGTTTGTGACATTTTACGCGGATGAAATTCAAAATAAAAGGATGAATAAATTGTATTTTGTTCGTGGAAAACGTTTATTATCAATTTAATTAGTTTTGCAAAATGACTCAGAGTGTATTCAAGCTTTTACATCACAGTTTACAAATGATTTAAGTATACTAAGGACCAGACATGTTAAAAAGCTCTGCTTTGTTTACTCAAGCGTGAAATTTCTAACTTAAAACAAACCAAAAATAAAACACTTCATTGCTGAATTACCATAGTAACTTTTAGCATTTTAACATCTCTGCTAAGGACCATGAAACTAATAGAACTGATCAACTAGAAAAATTACAACTAAACACATTCACTATCTCTTTCCGAAACTGAAACAAAACAAAAAGTTTCAAAGAGTGTTTTACAAAAAGGGAAACAAGAAAATATTGATTTTATTGACCCCAACACGCAAGCCTTGTTGCTATTGGTCGGAAAAGCGGGCTGAAACGAATTTTTTCTGTGGTAAATTAAAAAGTTTAAATAAAAACAACATGGACTCTTTGTTGAAGCCGGGCCAAATTGAATACATCAGAGAGTAAAACAGAAAGAAATTAAAACAAGCACATAGTGTTAGAGAGAGTAGTTTGGTTTGGAAGTTGCACACACTTCATATATAGCTAGATCCCATAGCCGTGTATAGTTCAAACGCAGTGAGACGCGCTGAATTATTAATAAGGCATCATACGATGTACATGCATGTGTAGTGTAGCTTCAAAATAAAAGTTTGCGTGTAAGTATAAAAGTCTGCAAACTTTTGCAACTGCTCACAGTATATTTTATGCAGCTTTCTTCTGTGGAATGGAGGCTTGTTCTTTAAAAAATAATTTTATTTATAATCCTATGTAATATGTGTATGAGCAGCAAAAGAAAGTCTTCAAACTTTTTGCAAACACTAACAAAGTATTTAGTGTTAAGGTTATATTGGTACCTTTGAATACCTTCAATAATGCTTTTCACACTGAGAAAAAAGTCCTTTTAATTTTTGGTTTGCTCCTTTGAAAAGTGTCTTTACCCTTTTTTACTTTTTATTCAAATCAGAGATATCAAAGAGATATAAACGCAAAACTACAAAAAAGTTTGAAAAAATTAAGTCACTGTCTATTTGCAATGCATTTTGTTCAACAGCTTTATTTGTAGGAACAGATAAAATATCCTTGAAACTGAGTTGAGATAAACTCGCGTAAAAACATGATGATAAATCAAATTCAATTTGTTTGTGTCGAAGGCGGTCTTGGTCATCAAGAATAAAAAAAAGTGTCAAAACGTTGCGAGTACTTTATTGAAAGAAATATAAGGGAAAAAAAACCCGAAACTATGGAACCTACAATTTTGGCTTTAAACTTTCAGAATTTTTCGCTAATGGATATGCAGTATACAATAGTTACAAAGTATTGTATTTTTGACCTCAGTTAAAACAAAACCAAAAAAGTTTATGGCCCCTGTTAATGTGGCTTTGCATATTTCAGAATTTTTCCCTAATGGAAATTTTATCCTTTTAATTCTAATAAAAAATAATTTTTTTTTGATATTAATTAAAAAGTATTGTATTTTTGACCTCAGAAGTCAGCGGTTAAAGCGCAAATGCTAATGGAAGTTATTTTTTTATTTTTACAAAAATAGCATTAATTAGCACGATTTTTTGTATGTGTTTATTGTGATTACAACTCTGTTGAGAATTTGATGCTTCATTACCCTTTCAACAGACAAATGAAAAATATTTTATTATACATAAAAACTTTTCAAATTCAGTTCAAGGGCACAGTTTAATTTTACTTGTTATCTTATAAGCTTTTATTTAGATAAGCTTTTAAGTAAATTTTCATATAAACAATCTTATGATTATTATAACTTTTAGATTACCACTACTCTATCTAAAGACAAACATTTGTCTATGTTATGCAAAAAAAAAATCAACTGTGAAATTTCTACAGATATATCAATTAAAAATTTAAAACGGAGTCTAATGCACTTTTTGATCTCTGCGATGCATTCAAAGAGCGTAATTCGTACACAAAACCAAATAAAAAGTCTAAATTGTTTTTTTTTTTACTGCAACCGCACAGAAGTAAGAAGGAAGCACTTTCGAATAAATAATTGATGAAAAAATTTCCGACTAGCTCGTCACATAAGTAAGTTTTTTATATTTGCGATTTTTTCAAAGGCTGCGTTCCGTTTTAATAAACTGGACAAAAAGTCTTGGTTTGTTTTTTTTACTGCAACCTCTCAGAGGTACATGGGGAGCGCTTTCGGATGAATAATTGATGTAAACTCGCCGATCATTGCGTCACGGAATTGTTACGTCATAGAAGTTTTAACACGAGCACGAAATTAATAATTCACGGATTTTTCTTGCAAACTTTTCAAAGCTCGCATGCAAAATTGCAAACTTATTTCAACTTTTTTTTCCATTTGAAAAAAACGATGAATTTTTAATGCGAGTTAAAAGTTAGCGGCGAAAAATGATTTATTGCAAATTTATCGGTTTAATTTTTTATCCGACAAAGCAAAATAGCAGAAAAGCGATAAAAACGCCGGAGTTTTAAGGTGAAAAGGGCGTGAATAATTCAATGCATTTTTTTTTTATTCCACGCCCAACCGCCTTGTATTGTATTTTATATTTGCTCAAGGAAAATTTACAAAAATATTAGAAAATACATAAAACTACACTTAAACTAATGTCTTGTAGCCATAGAAAAATAATTTTGCTACTGAAAGCAATGTAATGAACTGAAATACTTTATGTAGTTTTATATAAAACCTACTCAATCAACGTACAAGTGCATTATTTTCATTGTGTTTTATATTTGTTCAAAAAAAGAAAACGTTTCACAGCAGAAAAGGTGTAATGTGGGAAATTTTTAATAAAAACGTTTTTAAGATTGACACTTTACAGAATAAATAAAATACCAAATTAATTCAACAGCTTTTTATGCTATAGCATATTTGTTATAAACATAATATATAAACGTAAGCTTATAACTGTTATCTTGCTTATAAGTAAAACTAGAACACTAGAACTCCGTGTGCTAAAAATATAAAACTATCTAGTAAGCAACATCTACCCTATATATCTGTAGAAACTCAAGTGTGCACTCAAAGAAAATGCAGATTAAAAACCAACATGAAAGACTTAAGAACAGATAAGTTTAACAACCAGCTTGGCGAAAAACATTTGTTGACATTGAACAAAAAGATTACTTTCTTTTTACTCATTTGTATAACTATAGTACTATTTTTTATCTAACTAGTACACTTATAACTTTATACCCTATATTTATAGAAACTTAGACTTTACTCAAAGAATGTAGATTAAAAAACCACATCTTACAGATACATCCACCAACACTCGAATCAATTTGACGAAAAACATTTGTTGACATTGAACAAAAATGAGCGATTTAATTGGCAACACATTTGAAAGACAATCGACTTTTTCGCAAAACAGACACAAAAACCGTCGAGAGCTTTTCGAGTGGGAGATTTTGGCGGGTTAATCCTTCATTGAGAGAAAAATTGCCATTCGAATGAATATTCGTTCAAATGAGAAAATCATTATACGCCATGCTAATGAGCTTTTTAATGAATGCTTTAATTGCATGTGAAAGCGCAGAAGCTCTTTTTGTGCTGATTTTCTTAATTATGTAACCATTCACAGACTAGAAAATTAGAGTTTTTTGTTTTTGTATAATATCAATCACTGGTAAACAATTAACACACATAAGTTTGTATTGTAACAACTGCAAGCCCATAGTTAATGATTGAAACGCTAATAAGTGTTTAGAAAACTTTTAAGCGGCTGTAGATGGCATCTAAAAACGCATTAGTTCGATAAATGATGTTTTTCTTAACTGCCACAACTTATTTTTAACTGGATGCGTCAAGTACTGATCAAACTATAAATGATATATAAATAAATAAAATGCTAAGTTTTAACTACATTTTAGCTATTTGTGTGTTTTTAATGTCATTTTATCATTCTTAACGATCTTAACGCTAAGAAAAACATACTTTCAGTTATTTATAAAAATATAATTAATTTGTTTATAATTTAATTTGCCCTTAAACTCAATGAACTACAACCTAGAAGCATTACAGCATTACGTAATTATCCAGAAAAATATCTATAAAACAGCTGTTTCAGTTAAACAATAGTATAAACAAAAACAAAATAAACAAAAAGTACCATCCACTTAAAACTATGTCTAGGTGTAAACTAAGCGATAAATCACCATTGAAAACAAAATATGTCTGAATTTGAATACACACTCAAAAACGTTAGTCAAAGCATGAAAAATATGGTTATCTTTGTGGTCGACTATTAAATGTGTAGTGCGTATTGTTTTTTCAACAAAATCACTGCTTCAAGTGCTCTTTTAATTAGCAATGTGCAAATTTGAAATTCTTTGTGTGCCATGAAAACAACAAAATGTTGTGAAATAGATTGGTAAATAAGAGTTTTTTGTTAGAAAACTGTCATTCTAAAAAATATAATGAAATAATTAAATACTGTCAATTAGTTTAAAATGTAAGCAGAGTTTTCTCTGAGAAAAGAAATAAATTTAACATCTGGTAATGAATGCAATTACTTGGTAATAGTTTTTTTGTTCTACTAAACCATAAATAAGGCGCAGTTATGCAAAAAAAAACAACTTTTGCAACTTTAACAAAACTGGATATAAAAGATCATACGCTTATACTATATTATTTTATTACACTTAAGTTGTTTTAATTTAACATTTTTATATTACCCAACATAACCTAGCTTTACTTGTTTCCAATCTATTTAAAAGCCCTCGCTTTCAAGACACAAGCTGTGTTGCTAGGCGAGCTTTTGCGAGTGACAAAGAAGCGATCATTATTACGTCACAGGCAAGTAATAACCAGTCACGAAAGCGGTGACGCTTTCAAAGCTGCTTGTTTGTTTTTGTTTCAATATAGCCTAACTTTTTTTTTTTGGCATATTTTAACTGCTTGTGGCTAGATTAAACTCTTTTAGATTTAAGTTTGAAGAAAATAAAACGCAATAGTTGTTTTATTTTTCTTCTTTCTAAATTATTTTTAAAATCAAATTTGAAAACATACACCGATTTACTGAAGGGTAGACATATCTTTAGTTGAAAAATGTATTTGACTTTAATCATAAAAATTTTGTATCATCAGTTAACTTAAAGGAGTAAAAAAACTTTTTAAAATAGACAATAAAGCAAAATATAAAACAAAAGCTGTTTTGAAATGCTTAAATGAGTTCAGCAACTTCCTATAAATAACACAAAACTACAAATTTTTAAATATAAAATTTAAAATTAATCACAAGAAGCAAACGAGTTCACACTATTACAAATACCGTTTCCTGGTATTTCAAATAACAAAAGAAATGTTAATTACACAGCTGAAATAAAAAATATATATATTCAAACTGCAGTTTGTTTTTATTCCAGTAAAAACAGCAGTAAAAATTTTCAAAAGAAAAAACAAACATTTGTGTGGTGGCAGTAAAAGTTAGTTTGTTCTGAATGCGAATGTGTTTTGCACAAATTGCTGGATTACAACGCAATTCCCAGGGTATTTAGCAAAGTTTCATACTTTTCATTGCTACACAACTTCACTATTTTTATTGCTACACAACTTCACTGTTTTTATTGCTACATAGTTTTACTTTTGTGTGTTAACATTGCTGTTTCTGTATTGAAAAGTTTTTAATGAGCTTTTATTCAGGTTTATTTTTGGCAACAAAAGTTTTTTAAAGCTTCATTCATAACTTTGCAGCGATAACAAAGCAAATGTTCTGTAAACTGTTTTTTTTTAATAAAAAAGCAATATAAAAAAAGGTTTTGAAGAATGAAATTACCGTATTACACAAAAAAATAAAATCTGGTATAAAAACAGTCATACAAAAAAGTTTAAAGTTATAAAATGTGAAACTTTAGTGGTGATTCATTGTTAAACAGTGCTTCTACTTACAAGTGAAAATTTTAAGCTAAAAATGTCGTTTTTCACAATTACAACTTTAACCTGTGTACAGAGAAAGAATTTTTTTTTTTGGAAAGAGATCAATGTTATGCAAACGGAAATAGTTCAAACATGAATAATTGAATGGAAGACTTTTTGAAGTTTTTTAACTACCTGTCAAGCATAAGTTTATGTAAAAGCTATGCTGAATGGTTTAAAGGTAGTCTGCCTTTTTTATATTATAAATTAAACAGTTTTTAATGACTTGATTTACATACAAGAAAACTGTTTAAAAAAAAACATAAAAAGCTGCCTCAACCCTTTTCCAATAGTTTTTTTTTAAACTAATTTTATAGTATATAGAAACTATACAACTTATTTTGAATATAACCAAGCTTTAAAACATAAGTTTTTATTTTGATGCATGTTAATTAAAATTACAAGTTTCAAAATAAATACATTTCGTGTGAAATAAATGTCATTGTAGAACCTATATATACATATGGTTTTTGAATATAACCAATCTATTTATCATTAAAAAATCAACCAAACATTTTTGATGGATTGTTTATTGAAAGCATATATATGAACACAAAGTTTAATTCTAAGTTTGTATATGTTTTATTTAATTTGTGCTTTCAATATACGAGCCTGCATAGACATACCATATTGTTGAACGTAACCAAGGTTTATGATGAATATTTTTCCAACCAAACAGACTTTGACTGATCATTCATTGAAGGCACAAATTCGAACACAAAGCTTTATGGACATTGTGGAATGTGAGGAAAATACTTTTAGAGGAATGTAAGAAAATTTCTATATACGGTTTGTTTGTATAGCATACAGGTGGTCAAGCAAAGCTAATCAATTAAAATAAACAACAAATAAATTCTTTTGACAAGTTAGAGCTAGATTTTTTTTCAAAGTATATACACTTTTAAATCATACACAAATTTCTTAAACTTTGTAAATTTTTATTATTTTTTGTCAAATAAAAGAAACCTTATACTTGTTGTTAAGTTTTAGACTATTGTTTCAACATTTTGAAAGCTGATAGCTTTTTATCAACAGTTTCAATTTACAATTTTTAATACAAATTCTTCACACTTAACTGACCAGCAAATACTTATTCAAGTTTACTTTGATTTAAAACACTATTTGCATCCAAAAATTAATATGCAGACAGCAATAAAAAGGATACATTCATGTGGTATGAACTTTATAGCTTTATATGCGTGCAAAATATTTGGTTATTGGAAGCTTACTATCTTTCCACACCTTTGATAAGTTCTGATATCAACTTAAGCTTATTAAATTTTTTGAATATTTCTAATGTGTTATTCTTTTTTAACACCATTCTTACAGTGGGAGTTTTATATATAAAAAATCCACAGAATGGTTACTTATAGTTTGTTTGAACATAGGCTGAAGTTTTTCTGATTAAAAAAAGGTAACTTTATATCAAAGCAGCCAAAAAAATAATCATTTTAATAGTTTGTTCCTGCTAACAACAACGCCTTTTATGTTACAAAATGTAACATGAACCATGCACGCTACATTAAAAACAAATATTTTACAGTTTAAATTATCTTAAATGCGAGTTTAAACACCACGATTTCCAGCAATCACGATGAAATTACCTGCAATTTTACGGAGTAATCGGCTTTCCGAAGCCGCAACAAAATTGTTCGCAACTACTCAACCTTGAACGAGCAAAATTCAATCGGTCTTTGTTCGCGGTGTTACGATGACACAAATCTGCATTGTTGTGTGAAAAACTCATTTTACTTTTATCAGTTCAATGTGGCAATTTTGTTTAGTGAAAACTAAATTGTGTTCCTAGCAATGTTTTTTAACTAACACAAATCTGTATTGCAGTGTGAAAAAAAATGAGGAACGTTTGTCTAATGTAGCAATTTTTTTTCCTAATTATCAATAAAGCTTTTGGAAATTTTGTAAATGTTAAAAAAAAAAATAAAGTAGACAATTTCTGTTCAAAACCATAATATTTGAAGAAGCAAGTAACAGTGTTTATTAGATATTGAAAAAAGAAGATTATTTCATAAAATTAAACCATTCAACAAAAAAACACATACAAAAGGTGTCTTTTAGGTTTCCAATCTTTTTCGTACACAACTTGGCTTAAATTATCAAACAGCTTTGTGGAACAAACACACGAGAAAGTAAGACCAAAAGTCAGACCAATAAATCACGACAGGAAACAGAAATATATTTGAGGTTTTAATGTGTTACTATCAGTCGATGGATACGTGCAAAAATTATGTGAGCAGTTTTTTTTCAGATTTGAATAACAGAGAAATAAATATACTTGTAGAGCAAAACAAAATGAAATTTAAATGGGGAGATTTTTAGTTTTTAAGGACATATGGGAGGGCCTGATAGGTTTCACACGGAAAATAAATTAGATCTTTTATAAAATTTCAATCATGTAACACTTAAAGTTACTTTTAACTACCAAAGCATAAATGAATATTAAAAGAAACGCATAAAAAAAACTTTAAAAAATTTTTTTTTTTAACTTGTGACTGTGAATACTAAGCAAATCATAATTTTATAATTATAATTACATTATAGAAAAAATTAACAAACCAACCAACAACAAACAATCAAACTAACTTTTGAAAGTAAACTCAGAATCACAGAGAAATAAATTATTAGAAACAAATAAAACAAACTTGTAATTGTGTATGTCTAGTCAGAAATAAATGATAACAATTACATTATATTGAAAACGAAATAAATCAGTTAAAAACAAACAATCAAACAAACTTGTAATTGTGGATGTCAAGAAAATAACAGGTCAACAAAATACCAAAAATAAGAATTAAATAAACAAACTTGTAATTGTGGATATCTATCTCGTACCACAATTAACTGGTTCCACAAAAGCAAAGAGTAAAAAATTTAAAACATAAAAACAAACTTGTAATTGTGGATGTCGAGTTCCTCAGCGAAGTGCCGGGGCATGTTGGAGCAGCCGTAGTAGTTCCTGTTGTTCTCGGGTATGTGGTCCACGTCGTGGAATATCATGCAGTCGTACGACCCGAAATTTTGAGTGATCAGCTCGAACCCCGCGTTGAACAGCATCGCCCTGTTGAACGGCAGTTCCCCTCTCTGTTGGAATTTTGAGACTTTTATGGCTTTTTTCGGGGTTGGGTTTTTAATAGGAGAGCCTTCAATCGAAACAAGATTTAGTTGGTTAGAAGTTTAAGCCAGAATTTCCCAAACCTTTTCTCATATGGCCTCCTTTGAAGAAATTAAAAAAGCTTTTCTATAAAAAACTAATGTTAAATACGCCTAAGACCTTTTTTTATGGCCCCTTTACTACTCATGCCCCCTTTTTGCAGCTTATGGCACCCTAAATTTCTTAAATGGCCCACTTTGGAAAACCCAGAAATCGACTTATATTTATTAGCAAATTTGATTGAAGACAAGAACAAAAGTTTTGACTTACATGAGTTTATTAACCATAATAAACAAAATATTGTATAAAAAACTTAACATTGTTGATGGTACTAAATTGAAAAAAGTGTCTACTTATAACTTAGTAACGATATCAATTACTATAAGTAATTACTGAGCTTCTACAAAACTTTGTTCTTTACTTTGAGCAAACAGCAGAAAGTGCGGCTTAATAAAGATACCGGTTACCCAAGGAGTTATTTTAATCAACAACTTAATTTAACACGGCGTTTTGTTGCCAAAAAACTTAAAAGCTTTGCAAAAACGCGGTTGCTTCTAAAAAATGCTACAAGATTAATTCAACGCGATAAAAAAAAATTATAAACCTTTCTGATAATGATTACCGCAGCTACAATGTTTAAAAAAAATATAACAAAAATAGAAAAAATTATGTAAAAAAAAGTAATTTATTCTTGTTTATTTTTACTACAAAGTAAAACTATTTATAAAAACACTTATATTTTTTACTTAAACACCAAAGATTATCAAAAATTTCAAGATACTGAATAAACAAAACTGTTGATAATTATATACAAAACAAAATGATACTGAAGTATCAAGGAAGATTTTTAGTAACAACAATTGTTAAAATGAAAAATTAATTTATAACATCAATTCTGTTCTTTAAATTTTATTTAAAAACAACTTTCTCAATTCTAAAAACAAGCTCAATGAAAAAAATAGTAAAATTCAGTTTGATTTATAATATTAATTATACTCTTTTACTTTATTATTAAATAAATTACCTGCTCAATGAGGAAGATGGTGAAATTCAGGTGCTGCTTGATCATCATCGGATAGATGTGCCGGAGAAATATGGGCAAATGGGCGTGTCTGTTCCTGAAAGGTACCAACACTGCCACCTGCGAATATATAGACAGTTGATATTTGTGAACAAGTTAAATGTTTGTTGAAGACTGTAAATAATCTTAAATACTTTTTAAAACTTGCAAATATACTAAATGTGCGTGTCTGTTTCTGAATCGTACTGCTACCTGTATTCTATTTTTTGTTAACAAATTGAAATTTTTTATGTGGTTTGTTTAAAAAAAAAGTTTTTTTAAAGTATTAATACCATTTTGAATACCACTTTGAATACTAGGTAAAAAGATAATAGTATTTACTGAGAATTAACAAGAAAAAACACACTACTGTTAAACTTAGATTTATTTCACTAGTTAAAAGTTTACACTAGATTAAAAGCAATAGTTTGAGGCAACATTCACGTTTTATTAACGTATATGCAAAAACCAATTAGGTCACATAGTTCATCACGTATTATGCAGATTAAACATGATGAAAATAACGAACAATCACTGCAATGTATGTGATTAAATTAAACTAAAGTTTTAACAAAGTTCTACAATCAAAATTGTTAATACATATAATTCTGGCCAATTTTTTGTAAAAGTAGTGTGTATTATAAAATAAACGCAATAGTTTATAAAAACATCTTAATTTTAAATGTTGTCAACATTTGCAGTAGTTGTTAGAAATAATAATCTTGAATGATTAGTTTTTAAATTGATACTTAATAGATATGACTTGTTTTATGATACTTATTAATGATTACAACTTATGCTGAACAGTCAAGTTATTGCTTACCTCATTAATAAGCATCATATGCAGTTAATACTTCTGTTAATTAGTGGTTTATTTATTTCATAGTGATTATCTTATAGTTTATAGTTCAAGACTATAGGCTTATAAATTTAAGTTTATAGTTTATAAGTTTAAGATTATAGTTTATAAGTTTAAGATTATAGTTTATAAGTTTAAGATTATAGTTTATAAGTTTAAGATTATAGTTTTTTAAGTTAAACATTTTAATGCAGATCTTAACACAAATAACAGCTTGTACTGATTATCTCATTATTTAAGGCTTTGTTTGATTAAAAATTAAAAATATAAAAAGAGTATGTTTAAGTTTTAAAAAATGTTACGAATTGTATTAAAATTTTGATTTTTTTATAACATAAAGGGTTGCCACTCGTTTTTTTTAATTTTTTTCCAGGTTTTTAAAAGTACACTTTTTTGGGTCTATTTTTAGTTTTAAGTTAAGTTTAAGGTAAAAAACTGCGTTAAATAGTATAAAAACATTGAAAAGACACTGTAAAGCTACTTTAAACATGAATTTTAATAAAAAAATTTTGATGATGACAAAAATTTTTTAGTTATATGATAGAATTTTTAAGTCAAATCGAAATTTTACTACTGAACATGTGAAAATTATTAAAATTCCAGGTTTTTCCATACTTTTTTTTGTCTAAATTGTCAAATTCTTGGTTTTTCCAGGATTCCAGTTAAAGTGGCAACCATGAATATAGTTAAAACAAAAACTAATAAACTAAAAAAACAGCTAAAATATAATACTTAAGTTGAAAAAAATCATTTGACTTAATAACACATATCTAAACCTACTTAACAAACCCTAATATTTGTACTTACCTATGTTTAATTTAATTTTTATCAACAAAATGTTAATGATTAGTCATATTTTAATTTTATTTTTATTTCTATTTCAGTTCATCGCTTTGTATTTTTGTTTTACAGCTTTTGCCTGTGTCTGATGAACTGACTGCTCTGAAGGGAAACGGCGTAACGCAATAAAAGTTCATTATTATTTTATTCATTTAAAATTTAAACTAACATTTTTTAAAATGCAAGACCAATTAAACATAGTTAAAAAAAGTAGAACAAAAGTTTTAGACTTTGTTTAGACTAACTATGATGTGCATAAAACAAACTTTTTATGTTTACTATTCTTCAAAATATATTTGAAATAGACTGTATTAAAAAATGGAATAGGGTATGAGTGTTTTTACTTTTTATTTTTATAAGCTTTTGTCAATGGAAGCACTTATTTTTGTAGATTTTTAAAATAAAGTGCTTCCATTGGCAGAAAGCTTATAATTAAATTAAATTAAACAAAGTAAATAACTAACCCCGTATTTTGCAACGCAGTCCTTGGGTTTCCAGCTGCCTCCCATTTTGACGTCATAATCGTCAAGTATTTGGTTGTTGATGGTTTCCAGCGAAATTTCGGTCAGATTGACGTTTATCCTGCCGTCTGTGCAAAGTTTCAATATTTAAATAATTTTTTTACATTGGTAAAACTTCACTGGTAATTTGTTGGAAGAGAATGAACACTTTTTTGACTAATTGAAATAGATTAGTGATATAAACTTAAAGTATTATGTTGTCTGAATAATAGAACTTGTTGAAATTCAAAAACAATTCAAACATTGTATCTATGTTAGTAGAATTGCTCAAAGATAACTTGCTGAAAGAAAATAAACATTTCTGAGAAATACTTAAGTGATGAAATTCAAGAATGAGCCAAGCTTGAAACAAAACAAATACTGTTTCACAGCTAGCAACTTTATATTTATTTGTTGTTAAATGTTTTTGTTAAACTTAAGAATTGAAACATTTATTTTAGTAATAACAACTTCAAAACTTAAATATGCTTTTATTGTTTTGGTAGAAACACTACTGTATATAGTTTAATCTATATATTTTATAAGAATGTTATTAAGCAAATTATTTTCGAAATTTAAAATAAGCCTCAAAATTATGAATCTTATTCATGGTACCTTTTAAGGTTAACTACTTTACTAGGTTTCAATTTAATTAAACTGATCACTAAAACATCCATGATATCTGTAACTATTAAACTAAAAATCTTTTGTTTAGCAAAAACTTAGTTTTTTAAACACCTTGAAAACTATTAGAAGTTTTAATCAATGTTTCAGAAAAAAAGTTTTTTTTTTTAACCAAATTCAACTTTTATTAATGTTATAACTTTACCAACCCATTTCAGGAAACTTCTCTGGACAAACTTTGTTTTGGGAGTAGGTGGAGGTGAAGTTTTCAGGAAAGTCAAACTCAGGGTCGTGAATATCATACACCATATCTGAAATATGTAAAAAATGTTATAAATATTTTTCAATGTACATGAGTATGTATATTATTTTGATTCCTGTATCAATAGAAGTTTTTTTTTTTTAATATTTTGAAAACCAGGGATAAAAAGTGTTTGAATTGACAGGAGGCTTGAAAATACTTTGATAGAAATTTTTGCACACAAAGAAATTGTAAAATTGAGAACAAAAAGTCAACAACAAACATTTGTTAAGTAAAGTATTAAAGTGCTGTGAATGTTTATTTATAAAAGTATTTAAACATCTGAACAACAATTTCATGCTTACAATTTTAAAGCTGTTCAGCAAGAAACATGAGTTTCTAACTAAGGGCAAACTTTTTATAAAACTTAAAAATTAACAATCAGTTTTGGTAATCCCTGAATAATCATTGTGAAAGTTATTTATCAAACATACAAACATCTGAATTATAACATTAGTCATGTACCAACTGTAAAACATCAATTACTAAGAACTTATATGTCATCAAAATGTAACTATCAAGAATACTTTTAAATCAGTTTAAGCTGATATTAACTTTTCATGAAATGGTAAAAATCAACAGCCTGAGCCTTAGTACAATTATTATAAACATTTAAAAAAGAAAAAAACATATAAATAGTAAAAAAAACTTTATAGGAAAACTCATTTTACAGTTTAAACATATAACTTTAGTTGTCAATAATATTTTTATAAGTGCTAATTTAAGTTTATAGTATGTCTTTCTAAAAAATACAATTAACACTTATAGTAAAAAATACAAACTAGTAAAACAAAACACTATACAAAACATATTCAGAGATTAAACCACATGACTTAAAGTATCAGAGACGTAACTGCTAATTCAAGTTTATAATATGTATTTATAGAAATTACAAAAAACCACCAAGTATCAAAGACATTTTTATAAGTACTAATTTAAGTTAACATTTAAGTATGTCTTTACAGAATATTGTGTTTATTTATAAAACATCAAAAATAACATAAGTGCATAAAAACCATAAATGCTAATTTTAATCTATTGTCTTTAGATTTAAACTATATTAAAAAAATATTTTTTTCAAATCCACCTGAACTGTAGTAATCAAATTAATTTTGCAGTTTAAACACATCGCTTTAATATAATACTATCCATAGATATTTTTATAACTGCTTAATTAAGTCTATAAGAACTACAAAAATTATAAACAAAACTGTTTATAGAAAACAAAAAAACCTGAGCTGTAGTAGTCAGCTTGACGCCAGTTGCCACCAGCCAGCAAAATGTCTCTCAGCTGCTCCAACCTGTACAGGTACGCGTTTGCTGTAAAAATGAAAAAAAATTGTTATAGTTAATGATTTAATATGATTGATACTTTGAACCTAATGCCAATAGATGCAATTATTATTATTATGGTAAAAGAAGTGCTTTCAATAGCAAAAGGCTCTTAACTGTTTTAAAATGTGATGGGTTACTGTAAATATACAAAAATTATTACGGTTATTGTTTTAACATGTTTGATATTTTGAATCCTCTGCCAACGGATGCACTTTTTTGCCTGAGAAAAATCTGAGAAAACAAGCACTTTTATTGGGAGGAGTTTGTATATGCATATGTTTGCTGTAAAAATAACTTGTTATAGAAATAATTAGACTGATAACATTTTTTGATGATGCTGGATGGTGTGTAAAAACCTGCTTGATTAAGATAATGGCTGTAGAAAACATGTAAACAGCAATATAAAAAAAATGTGTTTTAAATCACAAAAAATAAACTTTTAAATTTTAAAATTTATAAATGTTTTTAGACAATTTAAACTTGAGTAACATTTTTTGGATTTAATTTATTCTAATTGGAACATTAAACTCACAATTTTTGTTAATTTGTAAAAAAAAATCAAATAAACAGCTTTTAAAATAATGAACAAACTCCAAAGTTTGAATAAATGAAAAGTAAATCAATGAATTTAAAATCAACCTTCAAAAAACTATCACAAATTTTCACCTAAGAATAAATTACAAATAAATAATTAAAAACACTTAAATATACACCAACCTTTTCCAGGCTCAGTGTAGATGAAGTAAATGACTGAGAAGGAACTGAAGCAGCAGATCATGGAGACCATTGCAAACACGTTGCTGTTCCTGTTGAGCCGCAGAGCTCGAAATAATCTCATGTTAATTAGGCTAGACTGCAATAACAAACTTGTTTTTATTGTACAGTTAGAATGAGTCGTTCTTAATATAACTTTACAAACCAAAAACACAAAAAATATGCTATTTCAACAAAAATCTATATTTGTTTTAGTTTTTAATTGAGCCTGTTATAATTATAATTTATCTTCTTTTAAGTTTTACAGTAAGTCTTTTACTAATATTTAAAAGTTTTCAACAACAAATTATTTTTGTAAAATAAAACAGATTTTTACAAAAAACTACTCTTTTTTAATTTAAATTTTTTAATTATTTTTAAACACTAGCGTTTTAGGACTTTTAAACTATATAAGAAATGGTCTCTGAAAACTTGAGATCTCTAGCTTAAAAAGTAAGGGAGGAGATAGAATTTCAATGAATTTTTAAACTTCAGAAAAAATTGACAAGGGAAAATTTAAATAATTTTTCATAAAACGTTTTAACAAAAAATTTTTTATCTTAAAACAGAAATTAAGTCATTATACTCTAAAAAACATAAAAACTCGCTTATAGTTTATACTTAAAGTTATTATTGCTATTAACAAACTGCAAGATAGATATAAATTAGATATGCTCACACTAACTCTTTATAATAATATTATTTAACCATATAAAATAAATCTCAAAATAAAAGAATTAAAACAAAAAATTCCAAACTATCAACCAAGTACATAACATCTAACATAGTAAAGGTTATCAAAACTGAAAACAAAAACCGAATTAAAACATATCATCATTGAACAAACAAAACAACAAAAGAAAGGCTTAGTTACAATTGTCTAGTGCTTGACTACTCACTACTCAGTGCATTGTCAATAAATGGCTTGAATAAACACCTGCCTTTGTTTGTACAGCATTTGCTCACATCCTTTTGTTTTCTTAAAAGTCAACTACAACTTTTGTTGAACTAATGCTAATTTTTTTCTTATATTTAAAACATCAGTGTTGTAAAATGTCATACTTAATTAATTACTTAATTAATCTCATTATATATATTTGTGTGGTTCATATCACCTCTGAAGATCTATCTAGTTGAAACGGCGTAAGCTTAAGTTGACAACTGTTGAATAAAATATATTTTAATAACTAAGCTCTTATATATTGAGCACTTCATATAGTTTTATAACATATGTATACAAGCTTTCACAACTAAATGTACAGTAACTTGTTATAATATCTAGCAAGAATGAATTCTAGTTGTATGATTTCTGATTGGATCAACCTTAAAAATAAAAAGGTAACAACATAATCTTCATTATTAACTAACTTCAATAATTGATAATTACCTAGGATGATGTCACACCTATATCACGTTGAAATTATATGTCTTTTTATCATAACTTGCTAAAAATCAATGTTTAAAGCCTAATTTGTTTAGTCTAAAAGGATACTTTGTTTTAAACTAGCTATATAACTTCATAAACTAATTTAATTTATCATAAACTAATAAAACTTAAATATCTAATTGCTTTTATTTTACAACTAATCAATAATTAGTATTTTATTGTTTGGTTTGTGTTATACTATAAAACAAAAGCAATTAAGTATTTAAGTTCTATTAGTAAATGATAAATAAGTTTAATTCTATTTTTGTATTTATAAAACACCAATTTTTTACCTAAAATTATAGTTAAAATAAAATTCAAATACACTATAATTTCGGCTCAATATTTGTGCGCCATCATGCTAGATAATAACTTAATAATTTAATAACCATAGGTTCAATACCTTTGCCAAAATTAAGCCCTTATTTAGAGCTGCAAATTATCTAATTGTACTCCAAAAAAAGTGCATACCAAAAAGTAACCCAGTTCAGTCTGATTTCATTAAACAACTTATTCAAAAAAGCAGATGTCATTTTTAACCATAATAGACTAAAAATTTATATTCTTTAAATAAACTTAAACTAATTTATCATAAACTAATAAAACTTAGTATTTAATCGCTTTTATTTTATAACATAAAGTGATTATATCATAAGAATAACTTATATTGACAATGATATTGCAAAATAAAATTTATTTAATATATTTCTAGATTAACCATATTAGGCTTAAAGCATTGACTTTAGACCTAAATTTATGGTTATAAAAGACATCTATTACAACATAATTTCAGCTTGATATTGGTGCAACATCATCCTGGGTAATTATCCATTATGTTAAATTGATTATGTAATTTTAAATTAAATTGATTAAATATTTTAGTTTATAACAAATAAAACAACTACTTATTATGTATTTGTATAGTGTGTTAAAAACAAAGTATCTTTTTAAGTTAAAGATTTTAGACTTAAAACATTGATTTTTAGCCTAGAATTGTGTTTAAAAAATACATAAAATACAATATAATTTTAGCCTGATATTGGTGCGACATCATCTAAGGTAATTACAAAAAAAAATTTTACTTCCAAAAAAATATTTGGTTATGATTAACTTTAGGTGGGCACCAATATCGAAGTCTAATTCAATATACAGGAATTTTTCAGCTTTATTTAAAATAATTTTCAGTTATATTTTGAATGTAATTTTAGGTGACTCTTCAACTGTATATAACAGTGTCATTTCAACAATGCGACTTTTAAACTTTTTATTCTTATAAAATATCTTTAGCTTTCCGATGTTAGTATTATTATAAGGAACAGAAACAATAAATTTATCTATTAATGTGTAATACAATTTGAAATGACACTTAGTTGAAATGACACTATTGTTAGAGTTAAATAAGGAACCAACTTGATTTTTATAATTAATTCACAGCAATATGTAACCTACATAAACCATAATACTAAAAGAATAAAAAATAGTTTAAAAGTTGCATTGTTGAAATGACACTGTTATATACAGTTGAAGAGTCACCTAAAATTACATTCAGTAGTATAAGTAGATAAGCAGGGCTTCAAAATAAAACTGAAAATTATTTAAAAAAAAGGTTAAAAATTCCTGTATATTGAACTAACATTCAATATTGGTGCCCACCTAAAGTTAATCATAACCAAATATTTTATTACATTTTTATATTATTATATTTTATTTATAAGTCTATAGTAGATGACAGTAGTTTTATTTGCTCTATATTTACAAAATACTATAAAGCATAACTTTTAAAAGAAAGCTTAAACACTTTCAAATAGCTAAATATTTCAAACTTATAAAAGTGTACATGCAGGACTGGCATCAAGGTAATAACATAGCTTTTAAGTATTCCTGAGTATTTTTTTTATAATTTAATATCGTATATTTAAAAAAAAAAGTTAAAATTATCCTTAATTAAAAAAGGTTTGAATTTTAGTTGAGGAAATTTACTACAGAATAAAAATCAAAATCAACATTTTTATTGCTGACATAGCAACCACTTTACTACACTAACACTAAATCCATTGATAAAAAGATAAAGTTGAAAATACTCATGACATATTTCATTGTTAATTTAAACCTCATAATCAAGCACAACGGTTTAATAAAAAACAAGAACTTTATGTTAATTAATTAAAACTAATTTAGATGCTCATAAACTTTTCTCATGCTAAACCACTTCCAATTGATAAGGCCACCAATGTTCTATTTTAAACTTTCAAAAGTTAGTGAGGTGTAAACATTGACTTTGTAAAAGTTTACTATTCAAAATGTGTTTCATTCTATTCTGTTAGATTTTCATGCAAAGTTATATTTTTGCATGCAATTTATGTTATGTACTTAAGTATGAATTTAATAGCAACGAAAAACATTCAAATCGTAATAAATATTCTTTGATACTAGAAAAATACTTCAAAGAAAATTTAGTTCGTTTCTAGAGCTTAAAAACAGAATTAAACTGATATATACTCGTTTAGAACAGTTTATTTAACAAGCTATACTTTTATAATCTCCTTAAACTTTATTAATTTATTAGAAAAAAAATTAAACCAAAAATCATAAAAAAAGAAAAGCTTTATGATGTTATCATATTTTTGTTTTTAAATGTAAAACACAAAAATTAATTGTGATTCTCAATTACAAATTATTGCAGGTAAAGGAAAAAACAGCTTTAAAATATACAGACTAAAATATTATCTCATCTCATTAGAACAATCAAGTTTAGAAAATTACTTTTTAACCAATTAGGTATATTAATAGCGCGTAATTTTTTGCATAGAAGTCAAATATAGTGTATAAAGGTATTAAGTTTGTTTTAAAAAGCTTTTAACTTGTTAGGTTTGTAAATAATTTTTAACTACTATTGTTTATTGAACGAAAAAAAAAAGCGCTCAAATATTTGGTCCTAAGACCTGGTGTACGAAAAAAACCTTTCGGTTATCGAGTCATACACCAGGATACAGTTTAAAGTCATGTCTAGGACAAACTCAACTTCTAAATTAATCTTTTAAATCTAAAGTTAGATAATATAAAAATCATTAAATTGTATTAAAAAAAAAATATTAATTTTAATTAATTTTCAACTTACTTTTTTAGAACGTTTCTACAGAAATATTTAATTTAATTTACTTGTTTAAGCAAATTACTTAAAGCAACATAACAAAGAACTATTTATATATGTTTTTTTACAGCTTAAAATTAAATAACACGTTTAAATAAGTAATTAGCTTACCAAAATGTGCTACAATTCTTTTAAATATTTTTATTGCACATATGTGACAATTTTGTTAACAAAAGAGACACACTAACCTTTTAATAATTTTCATAAACAAAATTTGATTTACTTTAACATTTTCTAAAAAGCTGTTCTTACTTCTAAGTTTAAACTTTGAAAGAAAGAAAGAAAAATGTGAACGCTCACAACTATGGTCAATAGATTGGTGTTGAAAAAGACCTTTCGGTCATCGATCCTCGCTCACACCATATATTTGTAAACAACTGTGATAAGTTTTACTTGGAACTTTAATAAAATTTAACTTTAAAATCAATATAAATTAATATTTTTTCACTTAACCTAAATAAGCAAATTAATTCAAAAGGAAAAGAATTTTATGTACTCCTTTTGAAATCCGTTACTGCTAATGTTAACTATAAAAACTATAGTCTACCATGGCACCACACCGTCTCCTCCCAAAGATTTCGATTTTTATTATCATGTACGTTCACATTTTTCTTGTTGCCCTGAATACTGAACAGTTTGTTTACAATCTAATTTTAAGATTTTAAATGAGTAAATGATGCTATGTAAACAAACATGCTAAGCCCTTTTTGCAATGAGAACAAATTCATTGTTAAAGTGATTAATGTGTCCAACTCATGACCATGAGTTCACAAAGTTGTCCAGCTTACGAATCTTTACCAAGCAGTCGCAACTGGAACAATCAAAACAAAAATACTCTTAAAAATAAAAAAAAGTCCAAAGGAATGTTTAGCAAGCTCATGTTGAAATTGAAGGGAGGTAAGTCAAAAACAACTTCTAAACATTCTGGTCGCACATACACAAAAAGAAACAGCAAATCTTTTAATTTTGACCAACAAAATGTTGATGGAAAACTGCATGAGCAAAATAATGGTGACTGTATTTATTACAAAACTATAAAACCTCATATGAATAAGAAGAAGGTTAGATGATAATATTTATTGTACACTTCTTGTATATTCTTCTAAATTATGTAAAGTTCAAAATTCTGGGAAACAGTCTGCCTAAAAATAGACTTAAATATTTTGTTTTTAGTTACTTTTTATGAAAAAAATGTTAAAAACTATGTCATTACAGGGTTACAATATACTCATACTAGCTTGATATAATTCTTATGGCTTAGAATTTTTTTTTCTCTGGTTATAAATTTACTTTGTTTTTACAATAACGTTTTAGTCACTAAGTTTGTTGATGCTATTCTTCCCAGAAGTTTAGAAAACTAAACAAAAACTAAAGACTTTTTCTTTACTTATACTTTTTTAGCATATATGAGAAGTCAAGGGTATAATAGGATTAGCTTGAAAATAAGCTGCTCTACTAAAGTTAACTTTTTTCATAACAAATTTAAAAAAAATGTTTTCCTATACAAAGTAATGCTTTACAATATAATAAATTTCATTTTTTTAATTAATGAAGCTTGATTTATAGTAAAATTAAATTTTTTTTGGCATATCATACTTTTTTTAATAGTTTTATAATAAACTCAGCATGAACTTTTTGCCTTTAAAAGTGGCCTTTTGACTGATTAAGTTCTAAAGTTTATTTTTGTAGCCTAACAAAATTAGAACTATTCTTTATTGACAGTAATTACATCATTTAGCTTTTAACTGCCTTAATTTGAATTATTTCTTATACTTCATTTTAAGTTCATAGAGTGACAATCATAAGAAAACCATATTTAAGTTAATAAAAATAAGTATTTTTGGGATTTCGCTTATACTAAGAAAATAACTATAATTTTTACTTATTTGATTTAACCATTTAAAAATATATCAAGCAAGAATTATTTATATTATTTCAAATTAATGTTTATAAAGTAGAAAAAAAAAACTGTATTTGATCAATTTATCATCTCTGCTACTTTTATCATTTTTTTTAACTAGCTTTTTTAAACGTTTCATATAAAAACTAATTTTTCAAGAAGATTATTTTAAGATTTTTTAATATTGTATATTTCATGCTAATTTTACTTTTTTAGCAAATAAAGTTTTGAAAGACAGCTGGTATGTCTCAAAACTTTTAAAGTGTGTTTTTTTGATAAGAAAATTATCTTTATCAAAATCTCTGTGATTTTTTCATTTATAAAAAAAAATTCCTTGTTATTTGATGTTACAGAAAAACTGATACCTAAATTTAAAACAATGTGTTTTATTTTACAAATTTTTAGATTGATTTTTTTTTTGCATTAGCTTATTTAAAATTGAACTTATGCTGTCTAAGATTTCTAATAGAATTTTCTAATATAATGATAAATATACAAATACTGATAGTTCATTATGTTAGTCTTTGAAAACCAAAAAAAAGTATTCAAGTGTTTTGCTCATTGAATTAAGTATTAACATTTTTTTTAACCATTTATGTTAATTTTCAAAATTAGAATGCTCAAAATTAATTAAAAATTAAATGAGTATTTCTCAATAAAAATGGTTTTAAAAGTATATTTGAGACAATTTCTTAAATTTTTTTAGCTACATTACTCCAAAATTGCTTTAAAACAAATTACTTACTTTACTTCAAAAGATCAGTAGTTTATCTTAAATTTTTTGACACAGATTGATTTTTAAAATTAAAAAACAAAGTTATATAATAAAAACTTACTTTTCTACATGCTCCTCTTTTGATTAAAAACTTGTTAAATATACTTGTTATCAGTTGATTGCAAAGTTTCATCTTATTGTTATGCTCTTTTATTAATGTTTATACATGGCATAATCATTTTTAGTATATACAAAGGTATCATTTTAAAAGGACAGTTATAGTATACCTTTCAAATTATTCTTTCTATAGTATAAGGTTGAAAAACAAATTGTTTTTAAATTTTAGGCCGAACCCACTCCAATAGGAGATGCCTGGGACTTTGACACGAAAAGCGTAAAAGCCGTTGAAAAAAACTCCAGTGTGTTTTACGACACGGAAGAGACGTACTGTGATGCAGCTGGTAGTTGTAAGAAAAAAAGGAGTTTGGTTGTTGAAGTTCGTTACAAAGGTTTCGAGCTGACAGATGGTGAGAAGGATTTTGTGAGAAAAAATTTGACTGATGCCTTGAAAAAGATTATGAAAAACAAAAAAAGTGAAGTTGGTCAATTGTAAAATAGAATAGTTGTTTGTTTAAGTGTTATCAAAAATTAATAACTTATTTAACAGTAAAAGTTATTGTAGTTTCATTTAATTTAGAACTTTTTGATAAGTTTATTTGTGACCTTTAAATGTTTGCAAAAGAAAATTAATAAAGTGTTTTCAGTCATTTACTTCCTTGAAAAAGTTTAGTGTTTTTTATAATACTTATAAAATACTATATATGGGTCAAGCCAAAAAAAAAGTCTTTGCAGTTATTTTGTAAAATTAAGCCAAAAAAAATTCTTCAAAAAATAACATTTTAAAACAAACACTTACTGTTAACTCAAAAATTAAATAAAAATCATATCTGTAAATTTTTTAAAACAATTTATATTTTCGAAAAATTTGTTTTCAATATAAAAACGAATCATGGCTTAAGAGCTGTAGTTTTTCAACTCCTTTCTTATAAATTTTAATTGTCTTTATGACAAAGGTTTTTATACTGTACAAAAAAAAACTTTTAAAGGACATAAGAAAAAACTAACATTCAAATTTTTATTAGGGTTCTTCTGAAGACTCAATATGCCAAACCATTGTATATGACAGCACTACAACTTGCAGCAACAACATCAAATCAAGACCTGGTGCAGAAAATTGCAAGTGCTGTGGTCACCAAAGCAAAAGTGCCACCACTGTGAGCTCAGATTTTGCTGAAACAAATTCCCAGCTGCTCACAGACGCGAGTAACCAGTCTCTGCAGAAATACCCAAGATACAAGACGTCTCCGATCACTTCAACTTGCATCAGCGAGACTTCAGTTGATGAAAGCAGTAAAAATGAATCATTTGTTAGTCTTTTTGGTTTTTCTTAAATCATAATATATCTTACAATTTAGTATATTTGGGTGCACAACATTTTAGTTTCTAAAAGATCAGATTTTGTTATTTCAAATTATGATACTTCTGACTGACTGTGAATTATTTTTTACTACATGAATCTTTATGATTTGGGCTGGAAGATTTTTTTCATTTTCTTAGAAGTGTGGTCCCTTTGAACTGTTAAGTTTGAGGAGTTTAAATTATTATGTTTTTACTTTGATATTAAAAATTAATATGTGTGCAGAAGCGTTTAAATGAAGAAATAACTTAACATTTAAGGGTAAATCAAATTTGTTAATATATATATAGTAGCTTATAGTAACATAAACTTGCAAAAAAAATTCCACAAATAAATTGTCTGTCTTTAAAAAAAAACTTGTTTAAGAAAAATGTTATACTCATACTAGCTTAACTCATCGACTTTAAGTAAAATAAAAACAAACTATTACCTTTACCTAGTATTAAGTTTTGTAGATAGTCATTTTCAAAAAGGACTATTTAATTTTTTAAGCTTATGAAATCTGAATTTGCTTATTTATAACAGGTTTCTTCACCAGTTAAAGCACAAAATGTCTACAAAAAGAGCTCGCAAGAAACTTTTACTCGTTAGTGATATTGATTTTATTTATCAAGTGATGTTTAAAGTTGTCATTGTAGATTTTGTTGTTGTGTTTTCTTGTTTTTAATGTTCAACTATATCTTGTGTATTTGACTAGTAAATCAACATTTAAAAGCAATTAGACTGATTAAAAAGTCTCAACATATACACTTTTGCTTTTATTTCATTTTAAACTTTCTTCAAATTACACTAATTTCATCAAATTCTTTAGTTATAGACTTTTAGTTAGTTTTGTGTTTATTAGATTTGTGTAAGATTTTTTAGTCAAATAAATGAAATTAAAAAAAATTTCAGTTGTTAAAGAGTCTTAATTTTTGAAATTAATTAATCCTTTGGTTTGTACATTTTAGTTTCACTTATATTTACAAAAAACTGTTTTATAGTAAAACATATAATCAATCAGTAGTTTATTACAATACAATGTTTCTCCCTACTGGAAATCTCAGTTAAAATATTTTTTATTGATGTAAAACTTTTATTAAAGAATATAATAACTTACAACCCTGATAAGTAGAAACATGGTGTTTTAATCTTCTGATTAATCAAATGTTCAGTATTTGTATTTTTCTCTTTGATAAAGGCTAAAGTAGAATGAAAACCATATATACTTTCTTGTATATTAAAAATATAAAATATATAAAACATCTTAAACTTTTTTATAGCTCCTTGAAATGATGTTGTTCTAATTGTTACTTTCAAAAAGTTTATTTTATGTTTTCAAGTTTCTACACAGAATTTTCTAGTAAGGAATCTTTTTTTGGGAACATATAGTATAAATAAGAAGTTTAATTTGTTTAATAAAATTCAAAATAGATAAATAACTTCTGAATTAGTTTAATTTGTCAATTCTTTTGTTTTTTTTTATGATTTTGTTTTATAAAACATATAAATCTCTTTAAATACTAAAAACACTTGCTATTTTATATGCTTTTGAGTGTTCTAAAATTTTTGATTTACATAGCAATTTACTATTTTTTTACTCTTTTATTTTTTCAAACAAAACTCAATGAATTCAAATATTAGTGATAATTAGTTAGTGATAATTTTTATCCCTCTAAAACTTATTTAAATTTTCTTAAGCTATTTAAGGTGTTTGGTAACCGAGTTAAAAATCTATAAAATAAATTCAACTTGTTAAAATCGTTATTAAACCTTTTTTTTCTAAATAAATTACTGTTATTGTGTAAAATTTTGATTATAAATGTTTAACCTACATTAAATTTTTGTGTCTTGAACCTGGTACTATAGCTTTTAAACCTTCTGATTTTAAAAATATGTTTAAAAATTGGTAAGAAAGTTTTTTAAACTTGTGTTTAAAATCATGTTCGGTTTTTATAGAAAAAGTTGTTTTAATAGTGCTTAATACTGTTATGCTATTTTAGTGGTCTTAAAGTTGATTCTAACTATTTTTGAAACATTTTTGTTTTAAAACAAACACTATTTTTTGTTAGTCTGTGAAATTTGGTTGCAAAATGCATTTAGTGTAGTTGTAACTGTGTTTAAAAAAGTTTAAACTAAAATATTTTACACATATTTAGCTGAGTTTATTCTTTTTATAACTTTTACAGTCGTCATTTCTCTTTGAAGTTTTTCATAATTATTTGTAAATTGCTACATTTTTTAAAGTAAACACCTGAAGAATGATTTGATTTGCCACCCATTCAGATTGAAGAAATTGAAAGTTTTTAATTTAGTTACTTTATTCATCGTACAGTTTTGTTTGTTTAAACTTTAAACTTTTGTATTTATTATTTAACTTGCAGATAACAAAACTTAATTAGTATAAATTTTAGAATCTACATTTTGATCAGTTAAATGTAACGATCTCCTATAAATTACAGTGGTCCAATTTACAAGAGTTTTTTGTTTGTTTAAAATGTGTATACAAAGATGCAAAATTAAAAAAACATTTTGTCTAAACATGATTGCTGAAATACAAAGAAACATGAAAATAAATTAAATGTTTAAAAAACTTAAATTTGGTAAGTTAAAATTTGTTAGTACAATTTTATTTGTCTGATTTGCTTGGAAATTAAAGATAATAAAATATGAATCATTTATACAGCATGTACATTAAATAAAGTTGATAGAGACACAACTGAAGTTTTTGTAAACTTAATATTTTTAAGAGGTATTACTAGATTTGCTATAGTTAGAATTTATATTTAACTGTTGCGAATGCTATAATTTCTTTCACTTGGATTTTTATGTGCATAGTTTTGACGAAAAAAGTTTAGAAAAGTATGTTTTAAAATGGTCAGAATTAACGAAGTTTCCTTTATAAAGGATCCTCTTTGAAATTAAATTTTTTGTTTTGCTTCAAAACTAAAGCCAAATGAGTTTATTTTCGTGAGTAAAACACATTGTGCTTTGTATCATATTTTACGAGCTTAAATACATTCTAGGCTTTGCTTAAAGGTAACCCTGTATTAGTTGCAACTTTAACAGGCAGCGACTATGTATTTAGAAGAACATTCTCTTAATTTTAATTATTTACTAACACACTTCTAAGAAACAATGTTACTCTTTGAAATTCATGCTCGTTTGCCTTAATAAAACTTTTATCATAAATAATCTTTCAGGTAAAACCACGACCAGAGACCGCATAGAACCGCCCACCAAAGGCGCTAGAAATCTAGGAGCAACCACTGAATACGCTAGAGAGTTGTTGAAACCAACCGCTAGGGGCACCAAAGAGTTGGGAGAAAGGTACGTGAGAAGCGCCTTCAGACTTTTGGAGGTTGAGAGAAGATTGGCCAGGGCTGATAGAACCCTCAATTTGCTAAAAAATAAATAAAAATTGTAAAAATAATTTACTTGAAAGGAAAATGATTATATATTGTTAAATTTGTGCAGTTTATTTGTATCTGCTAATTTTACTTCCTTTAAGTAACTATATTTTTTATTTTAATCAGTTTAACTGTTGCTGACCATATCGAATATTTTGAAGTTAATACTAATTTCTAATTTTAGAAAGTAGTTAGTTTTTTTTTTCCAATCATTAAACAGACTAATTTCAGTTTGAAAAATATTATTTATAAGTATATTAGCTCTGTTTTTTGTTACTATTTTGTTTGTAATGCAATATATTTAATTATTTTTTATAGACGACTTTTTTATACCTTTAGACTACTAGTTTAAGTATTAAAGTTTTAGTTCTCACAAATTTTACTTGTTTACATCTGATATTACAATGTTTTGATACTTATTTATTTTTGTTTACAAATATAATATAAATGAAAATTTTATCACACTAAATTTTTACTTGCATAATTTAAGGCTTCCAATTAAAAACAAATTAAAAGTATTTTGATTACAGTTGTTATTTTACTTTCCGTAGATTTTCTCAACATAAGAACTTTTATGAAAAGTAATGTAATTTTTAGAAGTTATCAAAGCCTTTAGCGAATAATCAAAAATTTATTACTGTTTATAGCTAAGTGTAGCATTTTAGTCTAGAAATAATAGAGCTTTAAAATGTAGGCAAGTACAAATCTGGAGTTTTCAAGAATTATTCAGAAATTCCCGGAATTTTTTTGTATTATCACAAATGTTTTAAATTGTTTATTGAAATTAGTTGTTTACAACAGGGTTCGTGCGCGTCAGGCTAAAACAGGCTAAGTCAGGCTAAATCAGTTTTTTTGAAAAAAGTTGAAAAACTTCAGGCTAAATCAGTTTTTTTATTTTAAAGTTTGAAAATCCCCAGTTTTTCTTAGTTCAGATGCTTGAAAATTTTCGATTAGAAAAAATTGAGAAATCTTTTTAATATCAAATTGAAATGTGAATATATTTCTAAACAAAGATTTAGTTATTAAAGACAAAATCAGTCAATATTTGTAAATATAAATGCTTAAGACCTTTTGTTGAATATCTAAAAAGTTTTCAAGAATCTTCATTATTTAGTTTTGAGTAGATTATATACGTCATAATTATGAAACTTCATAAAAAAAATACAGTTTAACATTACAATTTAGTTCAACAACTTATCTGTTTGTTTGAATTTGTTTACGTCAGCTATGTTTTTCAGAGCTTAGTTAGTTGCACTGTTTTAATTTCTAATTTAAAGGCACTATACCAAATACTTTTTAGATTAAAACTCTTAGCAGTTTATTTATTTGTTTTACTGTTTGTTTAAAGTTATAAGCGATATTCACAACACTAAAACTTAGCTTTAAGATATAAGTACTAAGTTTTGTGGGAATACAAATTTTAGTTATAATTAATTTTTCTTTACAAGAACAAAACATTAAGGGTTTTTTTTTATTTAAGTGTAAGCTTTTTAAATCCGATACGACGTCAACAATCACTGTATTTATTTAGATTCTAGGATCTATAATTATGTATCACTTTAAGTATTAGTCAAAATACTATAATAAACATTTTTGCTTATTTTAATACTTAATACTCGTGTAAGCGTTTCATTTTAAATTTTAATAAAACACGACAATGCACGGGGTATAAGGGGGTCAAATCACCTTTTTTACAATTTAGTCTTATTTTATTGAGTTGTAATTAAGCTATGAGTTGCTTTTTGCAGATTTTTAATGCTCAAAATATTTTTGAGATAAAGCTGGTTGAAGTCAGAGACTACAATAGTAGTAATCAAGTAGTTACCAATACCTAAATTGACTTCTAAAGGGGATTTTCCTTACTTTGAAAAAATGTCAGGCTAAAATGTTCTCAGTCAGGCTAAATGAAAAAAATTTCGCGCACGAACCCTGTTACAATCTAATAAGTGTTTAATTATATTATTAACAAACACATATCAGTTAACTAGAAAAAATATTTTTAATAATTTAATTATTGTTAAGTTTACTATTTTTTTTGTTTAATCTTGACACTTTTACAGAAGGTAATATAAAACTACTAGACTTTATATTGCTTTATATATAGACTTATGTATATGTTGAAAACAAAAGAAGATAAATGATATATGAGAATACCCTTTTTTTTACCATCAAACAATAGCCAACATATAAAGCTGCTGATGTAGCAAGTATTACAAAAAGTTTTAATTCTTTTCATTTGTTTCAATATTTCTTATATACATATTAAACTTTCTTGAATGGTCTTCCCTTAGTTCATTTTTAAGCTTGATACTACACATACCTATTACCAATCTAAAATTGCTCAAATAATGATTGTTTTTACTTATTTCAGATTTAATGAAAATTACTTTTAACTAGGTTACAAAATAGCTATTCAATATAATTAGTTTTATAAAAATTTGGAAAATTAATGGTTTTATGTTTTGATGGGTTACAAAATAGATATTTAATATAAATAATTTAATAAAAACTTGAAAAATTAATTACTTTTTGTTTTATTGGGTTACAAAATAGATATTCAAATTATTTTTTTTAATGGTTAGTTTGATAAAAAGTTGTACAAAAGCTTATTTTTATCTCTTTAATTCTTTGTTTTAATGAAAAATGTTTTATGTTAAAATTTTTATTTAACAACCTAAAATATTTTAATTTTTTTGACAATACAAGACTTTATCACCGGTCAAATACATAAATAATATCTTTTTTACGTTTAAAAATCGTGTCTATGTTTTTGAACAGTTTTTAGTTTAAAACCAAAGGTTTTTTTCAGATAAACCAAAAATCAGTTTAAGTTTAAAAAGAATCTTTCGTTATGGAAGCGTAAACTTTAAAATTCAGTTTCTTTAAATAATACATAAATTTTTTTATAAAGTTTGTTTGAACTTTTAAGTATATGTAATATAAATATACTTATTAACATTGCTAAATGGATTACTTTTTATTAATACTTTTGTAACTAATTTATATTTAAAAATAGTAGTTATAGTGATTTATCCTGTCAAAACTAAAGACAACCAGAAAAATAACTAGAGGTAGAACTTTTAGCCAGTATATAATTATTTTAATCACATAAAAAGCACACCAAAGTTAGATAGCTGAATCAAGTATAACCAAATAGTCATTTTTCTTACTACTTTATTGCTTTTCCCCACTTTAACACTTGATTATCATATTTGCTAAATAAATGTTGACAAGTTTAGCGCAAAATATATCCAAATGTTTATTTAAATTGTCCTATATACATTATATAAAAAAGTTAGATTTTAGAAATATGAAGCCTTTGATAGTTTATTAGCAAAGTAAACATTAGCAAAAATTAGCTTGCCAATAATGAAAAGTACTAATCTAGTTTTAGATAAATTGATTAATAATAGGTTAGCACTAAAAAATTTAGAACCAGAAGTTTTAAAACAAATTTTAAAGCTAGCCTGTTGTGAAATTTAATTCACATTTAGCAATTAGATGTACAAACAAACTGATGCAATCTCAATGGGATTTTCACTCAGGGAAATATTTTTTAAATGTTTTCGTTGGTTTTCATGAACACCAAATCGTTAAAGATGATTCTCCTATATGTTGTAAGCAATATGTTGATGACACGTTCGCTACCTTTCAGTAATATACTTAGAAATCAGTCCTGGACAAGAAGTTAAAAGGTATCCAGGTGGTGTGCGACTCGAAAACCGGAAATCGTGCACCAGGTCCTAGGACCAAATATTTTGACAACTGTTTTTGTCGTTCAATAAACTACATAGATGAAAAATGCAATCGATAACAAGCTAGCATTTATATGTTTTAGTTCAATGGGTGAATCGTAATTTCTATAAAAATATATATAGAAAAAGTACTTTAAGTGGCAAATAAATCCCGTAAAATTCAAATAGCTTCATCAATCAAAAGTAAATTCAATAAGTTGCCTTTCCTATGTATAAAGCAACGATTTTTCTTAGTAAAAATAATAAATAGCAGGATTAACAAATGTGGAAAACTTTTTTTAGCTCTAGGATATCCACTGGGTATTATAATGTCGACTTATGCAAAAAAAGAAGGCCAAGTTTATTTTGTTGAAATTCGGACCTAAAAATTGCGCGGTATGATTTAAATTACCAAACAACACAGTTGTCCAAAATATTTTGAAGAAATTGATTGAGAACTATTACAGATCAGTTAATTTAAAATTAGTGTATTAAACAAATAAACTGTTTAAGTTTAACAATAGAGAAAAACTACCAGTCTTTAGTACAACAATTTAGTGTATAATTTTTTTGTGTTCGCAACCAAACATACGTGGGTAACAAAGTAACCAAAATTTATAAAAAGTTCAATTACAAAACCTAAACAATTTTTATCTAACAAAAAAAGGGTGTTGGTAAACTACAGAAAATTAGTAGTATTCCAGCAATTGGTCAACGTTTGGTTAACAATTCGAAATGATTTAATATTATAGTTTGATATAATATTAATTCTACGTAATCATTCCATTTTTAAGACTCTAGAACCAGTTTGCATTTTACCCTTCAACAAGAACTTTACAAACAAGAGACACTTGTCTATTCCTCCAAATTTTTTATTTCTTTGAATTTACATTGATGAGTTGTATGCTCTATTTTAGGATTCAGTATTGCTTCAGTCAGCAGGTCAAAAGTAAGAAAAAAACAGTTGTTGGCGAACCAGATCATTATATTTAATCGTCAAAAATTACCCGGATATCTAGTATAGTTGTTCGTAAACTTTACCTATGACATTTTTTTTTCATTTCCCTCTTCATTTTCAACTGTACAGTAAATGCAATGCCTTTTATGGGGCACCACGTTTTACATTCATGGGCCGCAGTTTTCCGAACCCTAATTTAAGTGTATGTTTCAAATTTAGTTTTAAAAAGACTAGTTTAAAAATTGGATTTAGAAGCGTGAGTCTAAATTTTTACCTTTTACGTGCCTTATTCCACTTCTTTTGCTTGCCATTAACGGGCCGGTCAATTTTAACTTCGGTGCCCACCTCTACTCTATTTAGTTCGTAAAACATTTGTGTTACATTTTTTTACAGATTAATTTTTGCTTTATTTAGAAAGTTTTTAACTTACTTACGTTATTTTAAACTAATTTGTTAACAGTCTATTTTTTTAGCTATTACTATTTATTTTACAGTTATTACAAAATTTTAAACCACGAGTTAAATACTAAGGCATAGACGAAAAGTACTCTTGTTATTTGATTATGTTTAATAAAAATGTGCTACTGTAGTTTATAAGTTTTTGTACTTTATAAAAATGTCTAAAACAAAAAAAATACTTTATTATTTAAAAAACAATTATTTTCACTGATAATTTTTCTTACAATTATATTACACGATAAAACATCTTTACAATATTTAAAAAAAAAGAATAAAGTAAATGGTTATAATTAAGATTTTATTGCTTATAGAGAATCAGTTACTGTATTTTTTTTGCTCTGACACTCTTTTAAAATTAAAATAGTTTACATGTTTTAGAAAGTTTCAAAATATTGATCAATCATAAACTTCAGCAAAATTATAGTGACGTAATAATAGAGATAAGTAACCATTTTCGAGTAATGTTTCTCAATCTATTTGTACATAAGATAATTATTTTAAAGCAATTTCAATGAACAGAAAATTGAAAATCTCTCTCTATTCAGTTGTTATTTACTGATTATCTGAAACCAGTATAAATTTTTAGCAACATACTTTCTGCTTAACCTATAAAATAACAAATAGTTTACAAAAACTTCATTGTGAACTTTTAACATTGTTATTTTGATAACACTTATTGGCTTCAAGTTTTTTTTAAGGTAGAGAAACATCAGAGAACACACTCTCCCCTTTAATTAAATTAGTTAAATTGAGTTCTTTAATCTTTGCTTGTATATTAATATCTTACCAATAGAACTCACCACTGGAATGTTGAATTATGTTTATTTTTGAATTTTTTCAGTTTGAACAGTTTCTTATCAAGCTAATTTCATTTACTTGTTCTATCAAATAAGTATCATCTGTCTTACTTAAATAAGATCACTCAAGTTTCAAAATCAATTACTAATCTGATAAGATTGTTACAGACTTCAGTTTTGTTTGTTTTCAGATTTGTTTTAAATTGAATTTAATGTGATTTGTTACCATTTATGAACTTATTCATTTTGTCAGTATTTTCTACCATCATTAAGTTTAATATTCCTATCTTTTAACTGGTATTAGGTATTCTAGTATTTAAACTTGTTGAATAGTTTTAGTTTAAAAATTATATTAATTTTGAAAAAAAGTTGACAAGCATACTATAAAAATAAATCAAGTGGACATATTTCCATTTGTTTCAAACATTAGCATATAAATAAACTTCTCTTTCCTTGCTTTTTAATATCTTTGCTTCAATAAAAGACAAGTATTTTATCACGAGTAATATCAAAAAATTATAAACATTAGTGTATGGAAATTAAAATGGGATGAAGGTAGTCTTCCTCTTTTGATTTTAAAGACCGGCAGGATTGAATTTTAGATAACAAAAATAAAAAATGGTAAGAACCATTAAAAAAAATCAGTCACAGTCTTATACAAGCACTTTAAAGAGATCTTTCGTTTATTAAAAAACAAACATTTTCAATTCTTATTCAAATAGAATTCATTACTATATGGCTAAATACTTTCTACAGAATTGTTATGGTGCAAATTCATTTATACTCTTTATAAGCTGTGTGTAAAATGTTTATATATCATTTAGCACAGTGATCTTGTTAATTTTTTTTGGTATAGTTTATTGAACGACAAAAAAACGCTCAAAATATTTGGTTCAAAGACCCGGTGTACGAAAGAACCTTTCGGTTATCGAGTCGTTTATTGATATCTGCAAACTTTTTGTTGAAAATCTTTTGCAGAAAGGAGTTTATATTTTTTACAACTGTGTGTTTTTTTTGTCAAAATTAAGCAGTTGAAAAAAAAAATTTAATCTCAAGTTCCAATGTTTCTACAATAACATTGAAAAAACTTGTTAAGAATACATTTAAAGATTGTACACTATAACATTTGTCAGCTCTACAACAATAAAATGTAAGCAGAGAATAAATAATAATTCACAGCTGCTTTATTTAGTAACAATTTTTTCTTGAAGAAAAAACATAAATTTTACTTTGCCAACACTCTAACTTTAAAAAACTCAAGCTGAAGACATATTTTAGCGTACCTAGTGTTTTATTGCTACTTTGTCCTTTTGAGGAAAAATAGCCTAACATTACACATTTAATAATTGATTTTTGAAGTTATCTGATTTTTTTCTAAGTTTTGTTGATGTTTTTAATAAATTCATTGCTCATAGATCATTTGGATTCTAAAAATAGACAGAAAATTCAACTTCATAGTTTTTACAACATCCTTTTTAGAAAGATATATATTTTTATGATAACTTTTCAAAATATAAATTTAAGTGTTTGCTAACAAAAGATTCTAAATACTTCACAAATTTCCTTAATTTTTTTAATAGCAATTTGAACTTGATGTTACTGTTATGTTTTTCTTTAAATGCAAAAAAAAAAAATTAAGTAAGAAAATTCTACTAACCTTAGTAATTGATGGATACAGTTATTAAGTCATTAAAAACCGTCGAACTGCTCTACGGTATGCCCTGCTGATAGAAAATCTTAAAGTAAATTGTGAATTTCTTGAAATATTTTATGATTTGATAAAATATTGTTTGGTGGCAGTTGATGTTAACACTTTTTCCTTGACTTGGTAAGCTTTGCCTACCACATCTATTTTGTATCTGTAACAAACAAATGTCATGATTTTGTAGGGCTGTTCAGAAAATATATAATATACAGTCTGTACAAAAATATCATCTCTCCGTTTTTTCCTTTTATGCCAATGCAGTTTGTCATTTTATTTATAGACATCTTGATTTTTACTGCACATTGGAACGCCAATGCTCCTTACGTTGCTTGGTTTCAGCCGACAAAACTTTTGTGCGCGCCGCATGCACAACAATAAAATCTGTCTACAATGTCCACAGGGAAAACTATCGTGACTTTCGAAGACATTCTTCCTGGAGGACAATTTGTTTCCATATTTGACAACGCTGCAAAACTTCGCCAGCTTTTTTCAATACATTGAGACATGGAGGCGCATCGAGTCATTGTACTCGATTCTTTCTTAAATTTTTACATCTAAACATCGCAACATTCTTCAAATCATAATTTGAACACTTGGAACGAAAAATTCATCTGAGTATCATGCAAAATCAAATGCATCGCATTTCGTGAAAAAACTTAGACACAAAAACAATTTATTTAGTTTTATTTTCTCTTTCATTTTTTATGTATTATTGACCTAAAAGTAAATAAACATACATTTTTTCAAGAAAGTAAGCTTATTGAACAAAAACGAAAAGATGCTCAATTGGGCAAAAGGACCAGGGTGCACGAAAAGGCCTCTTAACCGAAGAGTCGCACACCAAACTTCCAATATCTTAATTAAATACAATCATCAATCTTATAACATACATTTAAGTCATATAGTAGTAGTTGTTATTCAATCGTTGAAAATGAAGCAAAACAAGTTATTAGTCAAGAACAAAAAGATGATTGAAATATGTATGTTTATTATTTTAACCTCCTGTTATGTTCTCAGTCAGCATTTGAATTTCGATAAATTTTCATTGCATCTTTTAGAACATAACAGTTATGAATCTATAACCGAAAGATGTTGTCGCTTCACCATCTCTTATTCGCAACGCTATTTAAATGTCTTTCAATCGATTGTCACCTGTTTTGAAAATTATCCAAAAGTAACTTGCTCCGAAATATCTAAAGTAATCTGTCTAAATTTTGTTCTGGAGAAGTTAACATACAAGTTGATCCTAATGTATTTTTTAAAGGGGGACTTAAATATAGGGCTAACATATATAAAAATGCTCGTTTATTAAAAAATCTTATTATCTTCTTAAATGGCTACTCATGGAAACCTAAAAAATCAATATTTTACAATTCCCAAGTTTTCTTTGATTTATTGTAGTCTGAAGTGGAATTATTCTGAACTAAACTTTCCACAATACATAATTTGGAGAAGGGCTTTCTAAATTTTTTTAATTTTACATGGTTAAATACAAAAGGTACAATTAAAGACACATATCTTTTCTTAGATGAATCACAGTCTATAAAAAACTTTATATACTAGAAATATGCTTTAGTAGTAAAAGGATTTTTGTGCTCCAGGTCTTAGGACCAAATATTTTGAAGGTATTTTTCGTCGTTCAATAAACTATATAATAAAAAACTTGCATGAGTTGACCATGTTTTGGATACTTACCTCCTTTTAGAAGAACATATTGTTTTAATTTTTTTTTCAAAATCCGAATTATTACTTTCTATAATGTTTAAGCCAGGTCCTTACACACTATTTTTCGATAAATTATTACAAAATAAGGCTCAATTACAAACTGACTAAATGGGTGTGTGCCTGTCTCCACCATTATATCGTGGAGTGCTTTTAGTTTGGATTACGATTGAGGAACATATAACGGTAAACGTAACTTTTGAGTTTTTTGTCCAAATCCCTCTTTTTTAATGTTATCTTAAAGGTCACGTCAAAACCAAGGATTAATTAATTCATTTTGTATTTAAAAATAATTTGCGACCTGCACGGCTGACCACATTTTGGAATTATTTTATGGTTTGTACAAATTTTTATCAAAATCAGATTATCTCTTTCGTAAAGTAGTTAACCTAAGATCTTGTATAAGTTATTAGAATTTGATAGTGACTTCTACAAATGATGTGAAAATTACTTACGAAAACAATTTCGATAAAATGTTTACGCACATGCAAAAGTAAACTTTATTATTTTATGCCTAGATATTATTTGTTATTAAGCTTTTGTTTGTACCATACATGATACTTATTTTTTTCAACATAAAATAAGTTTCATAGTCGTTGTTTACAAATTCGTCTTTTAACCTCACCTATTAACAAGAGTTTATTAACAGACAATAACTTTCGTTAAAGGTTTTTATTTTCCCACAAAAAATTATGTGAAAAGAAAAACTAAGCTTACTGTTTGATACAAATCAGCACTCAACAAAGTAGAAGATGGCTGCAGTTTTTGACAAGTATTTTTAGGTTTTACAGAACATCGAGCAAATACACATTTTGTATTTGTTTTGATTAGCATTTAAATTAGGAACTTATCACAACTGCATTCCGCCTGTTTTAAATACAATTATTAATATACAAAATCTATACACAATTTTTTAGTCTCATGATGATTTCAGTAATAGTTTTTACAAGTTTCAAATCTTTATAGCAAACAATTTTGCTTGTCTATATTGCTAAATTAAAAAAAGTCACTTCAAATAAATAATGTGTTTCCTCAAAAGTACATAATGTTAGATTATTATGCTTATTTTAACGCACATATCATATTTTGATGACATGTTGAAAACATGAATTAACATTTAATAATGTACGCTACATAATTATGTTGAACTTTAATTTGTTATAAAACATTATAAATTTGATTTTGTCTCTGAACAATAGTTAAAATAGAGATTGATAAATTTTAATCACTAGTTATTTGAAAGTGTAAATTACCATACGTTGTTATAAAGGGAAAAAGTTAAACTTACCTATTTGATGTTTATATTTCAGAAAAAGTTGAAACTAATTTATTTTCAGATAAGTTACTACCAAAAAATTCCTTTGAAACAAAAAAGTTGGTGCTGTATAAAATAGTTTCACAGTATTTAATAATATCTACTTTAAACTACAAATACTTTTACAAGTCTCTTTGGTTCATACATACTAAACAAAAAAGAAATAAACAACGTAAAAGGCAAGAAAAATATATACGAATAACTTTTTCAAATCAAAGTTGCTCTTAGTGTAACTAAATATCTAATTGCTATCACAAATAAGTTAAAAATATTTCAAAGAATGAGGCAATAGTTCAGCTAGATTGAGCTATTAGTTTTCTCTCAACCCCAAGACATTGACGCACCAATTCATCAAAATATTGGAGGAGTTTGGTGTATCACAAGTGGAAGATTGTTAAAGCTTTTCAGAAAAAAAGTAATTAGTAAACTAAAGATAATTGGAAAGCAAATGGATTACGATAATATGAGAGTGGAACAATAAGATTCATTTAAATCAACTTAGATCTTTTCAACAAGTTGAGACAGTGTCTCAACATAGTCGAAGAAATGAAATATTAAAGGACTGAAATCTGGCACCATAAAAACTTTTTACAGGAGAAGCGACTGGAACAATCAGTATTATAGAATGAACGCAAAATCTTCAGCTGTCATCGTTGACTACAGTGTTACCACTCTTTGATTAAAAAAAAACTATCCTTAGTGACTAAAAACTGTCCAGAGTCATCATAAGTTTTTTTCAAATCCTTAAACTTTATATATTCGTAAAAGTTAAGACTTCTTAATAAAATTGGTTACTAAATAAAAAATTTTGGACCAAACCACTAAATCTTATTCAAAATTAAGAAAAAAAAACTGATCTGAGATTTTCAGAAATATTAAAACTATCCGGAGTTTTTGAAAAATCAAAATATCCTGAATGTGTGGCAACCCTGGGACTACTTAAACAGACTGCTGTCGGCAAACGCGGTTTATGTTGTTAAAGTGCATTATTGAAATATTCTAAAGGTACTTATAAATTAGCAGGATTTTAGAACAACACATCAGCAACTTTTTGGTTAAAGCAATTGAAAAAAACTGAAATGACAGTATTTCATGGAGAGGCAATACTGTCTAAAATGTACAGAAAGTTCAAGACTTTTAGACATTTGAAGGTAAAATAGTGCCAAGACATATTGTATGAAGTCATTATAAAAATTGTAAAATTTGCTCAACAATTGAGTACTTTTGCATACACTTCTAAAATACAAGCATTATACTTTAATTTTTGTTACTGTTGAATTTTAATCTAGTTCTTTGTTTGTAAATCTCGTCAGAGTGTTTTAGATTGAATTAAGTAACTTTTTAATTCATTGTTATTATAAATATTTATATACATGTTAATTTAGACTAATAATACAAAAATAAGATTAAATTATTTTTTGTTAAAATTAAGTTACTCAAATTAATAAAATACACTTAAAAAAACAGCTTGAGGTTTATGCTAACTTATTTTTCAAAATGTCATTTGAAAAAGTCTCAAAAAAAGGCATATATTTTTCTTTTAACCTACTAATATAATGAAGTTTCAGATAAAATTAATTTTTTCATTGTTTATTCTATAATGTTACTTTACTTAAACTAAAATTAATATACAAAGGTATAAACAAACGTGCAACAATTTATTGAAAGATAATCGTACTATTTTAAAAACTAAAAACAACCTAGCAAACATGTAAAATCTCTAAAATTAATTAAAGTATTCACTAAAAGAGCTGCAGTTAAAATTTCCTAAAATTAATCTAAAATCACAAACGATCTAATTTGTCGAATGTAACAAAATAAAGGGTTCTAATTGGACGTTATATCGCCATCTAGCGTCTTCCACCCTTCTTACCGCCTTTTTTCTTGCCTCCGCTGTTGATATTAATAAAAATTTTATTTTTAAAATTTGCTCATAAAGTCGTATTAAGTTAAAATAATCTAGTCCTGAGCTACTCATTCATTATCTTTTACTTGTTGATTATCACTAGAAGCTTAACTTGATAACAGTTAAATAATATTAAAAGAATTTAAATTTATTTATAATCTTCAGCTTTCACAAAATTTAAATTGAAAATTTCAAGTTTCTTAGTAATAAAAAAAAAATAAAACTCACGTCGTTGATGGAAGGCGACCCATTTCCCTATTAACAGCCTGCAAAAATTATTAAATTTTATCAAACAATTTAAAAGGAATACTTTGTTGTTTACTTTTAACCTTTATTGTCAGTAAGTTATTACCAAGTTTGAAAATTCATAGTTAGTATTACAGCACAAATGGGTCTCATTTGTAATAAAAAAAAGTTTCAAATGACACTCAATTTTTTATAAAATTTTTAATTTTACCCCACTTATCAAAAAATTTTCATTCCAAATATTTTATTTGCAACAATTGCAATCCTCCAAATTTAGCAAAATTCAATATTTACTATTTTTAAACAAAATAATATTAGGTCATAATTATTATTTTCTATAAACTTTATTAAAATCGATCCCACCCTTCTCCATAACTAATCAAGGGATGTAACATGTATCAAATAATATCCAATCTATTTTTTATTTTATTTAAACCTTAGTAACATTGATGCCTCCCTTCTTCTTCATCGTCTTCAGCAGCTTCATCTGCTCCTCCCTTTCTCCCTTCTTCAACAGCGGATCGAACTTTCTCTTCACTCCCTTCTCCTTCTTTTCTCCCTTCATCTCACCTTCGAACATTCCCATGCTGGCTGTTGACTGCTTGGCGTGGTGGAACGCTTTGTTGAGCTGTAACAGATATAAGTTGAAAAACCTGACTTGGTAGGTGACTTAGTTAGACTTAGTTTGAATTTATAGGAAGACAAATGTAATTTTGGAAACTATTTATACTTAATTAGTTGTTACTTATTTGATTTATTTAGGTATACTACTTTTTATTATCTTGCCAAACTAGCAGCTGACTGTTCAGCGTGGTGGAACGCTTTGTTGAGCTGTAACAGATATAAGTTGAAAAACTTAATTTGGTTAGGTGACTCAGTTTGAAGTGATATTTATTTGAACAATTGAACTTATATACACTTAATTCAGAATTTACGCTTTGTTCAGCTGTGTTGATTTATATGATGGTTAAAAAATTTGCATGGCTTGATAACTAAGCTTAATTGAGCATGTTTGATTAAAAAATAACAAAAACTGGTTTAAATTTTCAGCTGGGCTTAATGGAACAACAAAGTACAAAAATATAAGGGTTGAACAGTTTAAATTTAAATTTAAAAACAATGAAAAAGGTCCTTGTCTTGGCGACTGACGCACAGCTTACAGTGATGTATAAGGTTATAGGTTATATGAATAAAAATACAGGTTGAAAGTTTTTTTAATGGCCAGTATATACTACAATGGTGTATTTAAAACTATTTGTCAAAAAATTATGTAAAATGTAAAAATATATTATAAAAAGTTTAATTAATAAAACAATAATGATAAAAAAAAAACTATTTCAAGTACTTAATAAGATAGTTTACAATCACGCAGAAATATCAGAATTTAAATTGTCTTTTTTATGCCTAAGTCAGGTTTTAAAATAATTTTTATTTGGAAACTAATTAACGTTTAAACTGTAGGTAATATCGTTGAATAAAACGTGTTTTTGATTTGTTTTATATATCATAAGATGTTTTATGATATAAATATAAGAGAACTATTTCAGATTAATAAAGTGTTTGACAAACAACTGTACAAGGGAGTAAAATTAATTTTTTTAAATATTGCTGGCTGTTGGATAGCAACGGAAATATATTTTTATTTTTAATATTTTATGTACTTTATTAATTCTTAACTTCTTTTTTTTCTATAGAACCCACAAAAAATTAAGATTACTAAGAATAAATGATTTGTACAGCTGTAGTATAATACATAAAACAAGAAACTACAAAAATATTCTTTTGGCTGAGTAAGTCGCTGAAAACTATTAGTTGCTTCGAACTATTGCATGTATAAGCACATATCAAATACAGTATGTAAAAACAATAGTAAATTTTATTATTTAACAAGTATATTAAACAAACAATGAATTTATTCTTTCAAGACTTCTTTCTTAAACAAACAATTATAAAGACTACAATTTGCACAGATTGTTCACACAGACGCTTAAAAACATGATTTAATAAAAATGAATAGCTTAAAAGGACTAAGGCAAGTTCTAAAGTTCGACAATTTTTTTTCGGTTACAAAAGACACGTATGAAAACCAGTATATATAAAACTTATTTAAAACAAATCAAACAGATAGCCAATTAGCCTGATATGCTCAAAACGCATACGTGTATCAATAAACCAATCAGAATGCTTGATTTCCACTTCACGCATGGATGCACACGAGCGTGAAAGTTCAGCCCATCGAATTGCAATTACTTACTTGTTATTAATTTAAAAACTACTTGAGCCACAATATACAACAGCTTTTTGTTTGGGAGCTTTTCAGTGACATTAGGGCGTATTATGCCGTCATAATTTGTTTGTGATTTTTTTAGTGGGGTGTGACGTCATAATAGAAAAAAAAAAATTTACTAGACATATATAAATAAAATTGTAAGCTTACTGTTATTAATTTTAAACCCGCAACAAACAACAACACATTATAATAAATCCGCAACTTTTTATATGTTATACATTCAGTGGCAGTACGGCTTTACGCGCTTTTGTGACGTCATAATTGAACGAAGAAAAACTTGAAATGTCAGCGAATTATGACGCGACTAAAAAGTAGTCGTTTTCGATAAAAAATATACTAGTGTTTGTAGGTTTTCAATGTGGATATTTGTTTAAATAGTGTTTTTACGAATACGTAATCAATTCAAAATTATGTAAAAACAATCAAGTTTAAGTTTAATTATTAACTGCATGCGTTCAAAGTCCAATTGCTGTTATTTATATAACTTCCATTTTTTAATTATAAAATTTTTATTAGCTTAAACTTTGACAGATTCAACTTAATAACATTAAAAAAATTAACTTAAACGTGGAAAACATTTTCCAATAAATATTAATTCTACCATGACTTAGATCTTATTACTAATTATCTTATTCAATTACTAATATTTGTCTACTTGTTTTATCATTGTGTTTTTTATACTTCAAAGCCCACAAAAAATTCTTGCTTTCATCACAAAACACCTTTCAATTAACTATATAGTTATCTAAAACCCTTCATGAATGCGTTTAACATCTGAACATAAACAAGAAGTTAATAATCTAAACTGGGACAGAATAAAATTCACCGAAAGTTTATTGTCTTTAAAAAGTATTTATGTACATTTGAATTGGTGAAAAATAAACCCTCACTTTGAGACTTTAAAGTTTTTTAAACAATTTTTAAATTGGTAAAATATAATTTTAACTTTGAGTTGACTTTAAACAAAAGTCAAATACAAGTTTAAACTTAAAAATAAACAACAGAAAGTTTGTAGTCATCAAAAAGCATTTACACAAATAACCACTTTGAATTGCACTTATAACAAGAGTGCTTCAATATGCTTATTATATATATGAAACCCACGCACCCATTATAACGTGGCAATTCAATTTCATATAATTACTATATAGAATTTAATTATTTAATATCATTGTCTAAAGTAGATTTATTTCTACATACTTTAAAATAACTTACTTTATACATAAACGTTAATTACAATAACTTTGTTAAAAATAAAGTCTGAAACTACATTAAGTCATAAGATATTTAAATGGTTTGTGTTGGTGATTAACAATTGAAGATTGTAAAAAATACAAAAACTAAAGCTATTTTTTTAGATTACGTGTGAATATGAATATATGAAATTAAAGATTACTTCAAAAATATTTTTTCATACTTATACTACCGAAAACTTTTAAATTTAACGAGTTTTTGTGGCTTTGTTTCAACTTATGAATAATTAAAAAGATTTCAACTGTAAAATTGATGTATTACGTTGCTTACTGATGCATTCGAATTTAAGCTTGTAAAAACAATTCGAAATATTTGTGATTAATTATGTGTCAATAATTGAAACCAACAGCTTCATATATAAATTTATATAAAGCAAATTAAAATATAGAGTTGGTTTTTAATCCAAGTGTTGAATATCGAACAGACGAAAAACTTTAACTTTTCTTAATACATTATTTCTTTGTTTCGACTACAAGGAAAACATTACTTTTGTTCTTAAAAATGTAAACCAAACAAAGAAAAAACAATTCTTAAATTATCCTCTTCAATTGTACTTCTGTACTGAGAAATAATACGAAATTGCAAAGATTAGGGTGATTTGAGTACAAAAGCTGTTTTTTGTTGAAAGCCACAATATATAATAACAAGGTCTTATTAAATTAAAATTGAAGTATATTGAAATATAACAAGTTAAGTATGTTACAAAGTTAAGGAAGGTTTTGGGGAGGGAAAGGCACTGATGCTTGTCTTAAACAAAAGTAAAAATTATGTTTAATTTAATTAATTAAGAAAAAGTGTCAAAACTAAAAGACATGTGTTTCAAAATTAGAAAAAAATAGGACAAGAGAAAATATTAGGTTGGAATTTTGGGTTAACTTAAACTTTGGGTTAACTTTAATTTAACCACTTTTGAGAAATTATTTTCATACGAAATAGTTTAAATTTAACAACTACTCAACAAGTTTAATGAAATTCTTGTAATAAAAAACACTAATAAACTTTTAACCCGGATTATTAGATAATATTTTAGCTAGCTTTATATCAAAAAGCTCGTTATTAGTATTGAAGTTTATAAAAAAAATTAAATTTTATAACTTTTTTTTTTGTTTAACACATTTATTCCAAAATTCCAACCTAATATTTGCTTTTGTCCTATTTTTTTTTCTAATTTTGAAACACATGTCTTTTAGTATTGACACTTTATTCTTACTTTATTAAATCAAACTCAACAAACACTATTTTTACTTTTGTTTATCACAAGCATCAGTGTCTGTCCCCACCCGAAACTTTCCTTACATACATAGTATTTGTTATATCTTAATATACTTCAATTTTACCACTTACTATTACCACTTACTGTTTTAAAGTTTCTATTCAACTCATGTCTTTGCTTTTATCCTTCCCAGTCACCAGCGCCTCCTCACACCCAATAAACACAAACTTATTTTCGTGTTAATCACACTACATGAATTTAACAAACAGCACATGTGCACCTCATATGTGTATTTTTATATGGTTAATAATCTTATAATGTCACTACAAACCTCATCCTTGCTCTTGTCCTTGCCTGGCATCAAAGTCTCCCCAACCCCGGGCACCTTCTTTCCCCGGTTCCTGGCGATGTTCCTCATCCTCTGCACGTCGTTCTTCGCGATCCGCTCCTTCTTCGCCGTCAACCGCTTCTCGAACTGGTCCTCCATCGGGTCTGTTTCACAAGAGGGGATTTTATTATGAGTTTTAAAATAATGTTTCAATTAAGGGGATTTTGAATTATAAGTTTATACAGGCGGTTTATACTTATCAGTTTATTTTTGTACTTAAAATTTTAAGGGTTTTGTCCTCTATCGGATCTGTTTCATAGGAGGAGATTTTCATGTTATATGTTTTATTATGACGGGTTTTATGCTCTTACAGGATTGTTTATGTTTAATGCATTTTTAAAGCTTTATAATTGAGGGAATTTTAACTTATTTTTAAATTATGTCACGGTAATAAGAAAATTTCTTATTGGAAGCAACAAGATGTAACTAGTAAAATTATTAATCTTTCAATAAAATAGGTTACGAAACATTACTACTTACCAGCATTGCCGGGTATTTCAATGCACCATTCTTTAGTGTCGTCGTTAGCACGCTTGTAACCCCAATTTGGTTTGTATGACTGTAAAATACATTTTTTTATAATTGGCAAAAAAATATACATCTAGTCTATAAGATTAAAAATTTAGTTAAATACTAGGTTTAAGTAATGAAAAAAAAAAAATATATAATTAATTACTTAAGGTATCAGCTATATAAAATCAAAAAGCCTATTTAAGAGTTTGTTTATGTTCTACATGAGTTTAAGACCTTTTTACGAATAAATAACTATTTAAATTATGAAATTTTCGCTACTTAAGAAATTCTGTTAATGAATAAATATTAATAATATTTTTTTTAATTATCTTACTTTTGACTTCTCGTCCCAAACCATACGTTCCTTTTTCTTTTTCTTGATACCCTGAAACAAAATAAGTTATAAAAATAAATACATTTTTTTAATTGTGTAAAACCATCTGTCTAAAAAAGGCATTATTATACGTTTGTATAGATAATAAAAGTGACTGGTGTTGCTTCAAGCTTTTTAACGAAGAATTTTATTTTTATAGCAGTTTACTACATCTTCTTTTTAACTATAAAAACTGATTTTTTTAACAACAATTCAAATAAAAATAGCTTAATTTCCAACCTTCAATTTGGCAAACTCCTGCCATTTTGTGAGTGGCTTGTCCTTTGGAATCTGTAAAAACATATTATTTTAATTATTAAGTTTTTAACAAACTTATTTGTAAATTTTTATCAACTGTAGTTTTTTTTATTGGTAAAAGCATCAAACTTAATTTCAGAAACAAATCCATAAATGATACAAATCTTATTTACAGCTGAATTTTATTCTATATATTAAAAATGTCTATTACAATACAAAATGCTAATTAAACTTTAAATAATATCCATTTGTAAATTTGAAAACAAAACTTATAACTTACAGGTTTCTCTCTGGGCAAAACGGTGGTACCAGCAGGCAACTGAAAAAAATTAATGAACTTATCAATATATATTAATAAACAATAATGTTTTAATTTTAATCAATAATTTTTTATTAAGTAGTATAAACGGTAGAAGACAAACTTTAGATTTGTCATTAAATTTTTAATATTACAGTACTGAACTAAAAATAAAGTATTTCAGCAAAATAAAAAAATTAGTTAAAAAAATTTAATTGAAACAAACATACTTTTGCAATGTAGACGTTGTCGACTCTTTCGATGGGAAGCTGAAATTATAAATAATTAATAAAATATTTGTTATTTAAAATAATTAAGAGTTATATAAAAGTTTTATAACTATTCGCATTGCAAAAAAAAAGTGTTTTAAAAGTAGTAAATGTTTTCAGAAACAGTTTAGAATTGACTAATATAACATAACATACAAAATAATCTATCTACAAATTCAGTACTTTTAAAGTAATACTTTTATAGTAGCACAAAACACAAAACAAATTATATAAAACCACTGTTTAAAAAAATTATCAAAAATTTATACATTTAGTAAATACTTGAAGAAAAATTAGTAATTTTGAAACTAATGCCACTTATTTCAAAGGCATGTTTTTTTTATGTTCATAACCTTAAAATAAATAAAACAAACAACTATTACAAACCTTCCACAAATGATTAGCTAGGACTTGCATGTTGTCTCTTGCCAGTTCTTTGAAGTATCTCTCGCTGTCCTCACTGTAGAAATATAATGAAACGTAAATTAATATTTTTATGCTGAAAGCTACTTGACTTATTTTTAGCCGATTAAATTTTTATCGCATAGAAATTAACATAAAAAATTTAAAGGCGTAGTATAAGCTTTTTGTATGAGAAAATTTTACTCAGTTCTACTACAAATATATGATTTTTAGTAGGCTGTAAAACTATTTGAATTAAATATTTATTTGTCTTTCACACACAAACTTAAGAATTATACAAAACGCTGCAGTATAAACAATGTCTTTAATAAAAAGCTCCAATACATTTTTATTATTTCCGTAGTATATAACAGTACGATATCAAAGCTTACACAAATTCATTTCTTGATTTTTTAAATTAAGGTTTTCCTTGGAAAACCAAACAACATAATTTTTCCGTTTTGCATTTTCAAACTAAGTAAAACCCAAAAAAAAACACTAAAAACTAACACGAATTTATCCACATTGTGCGGGTTGACGTCGGTGGACAGCAAGTTACCGACGTCGCATTCAATCTCAATGGGTTTGTTGACTGAGATCAGCTTCTCACTCTGCAAGATCTCGTCGTTGATTTCCTTCTGTATCCTGTCTATGTCGCTCACCATTTTGTTAATTACTAATATTTGTCTGGAAAACGTTAACAAATTTGAAAGGCGTTTCGTAGAAAAAATGCTTTTTTTTACTGTTAAAAATTAAAAAGAGAATGTTTATAAAAAGTTCGACCAGTTTGTAGAATTAACAGGTCTGAGCATGCAAAAATAACAACGTCTAAAAACTTTAGATTAAAATGTTAAAACTAGACTAAAAGTTAGTTATTGCTAAAAAGTCTTATAGAGTTACATACAAACGAACTTAAACCATTAAAGATTGTCCGAGTAATTCATGAAAATAAAACTGAAAAACCACCACCTTTACGTTTTATAGTTTTTGACAAAAAACACTTATATATACATATATAAAATACTATTTTTAATTCTAAATTGTTTGAATATGTTGATGGAATTTACAAAAGCAAGTTTGAAACTGAATTTAAAAGATTTTATATATTAATTCAGGCACTAATTGCAACTGTACTTGGAAAAAATGGGTCATGAATACTATATATAAGATATTTACACTTTTAAACATTCTATTAAAAGATGCTTGTTCATAAAAAAAGGTTTAGTCTATGTCAAAAAGAAGTTTACTATCTCAGAAAAACGGGTTGAATGGTAAGAAAGCATAAGTTTACTCTATATACAAATGCATGAACGGGTTAAAAATCGTATATCAAAAGTATAAATATGCACAAAAGTAGTAAATATAGTTTGTGTAATAAAAAACAAAAACAGAGTTCCACAATAAGTTCATGAAAGCTTCCAAAGACCCTCATTGAACGTTTTACTTGAGGGAAAACCCCTGTTCAGCAACTCAACACTTAAGCGGGGAGGGAAAGCTTCTTGCCCTTGAGCACCTTGGTGACGTACAGGTAGAAGAAGTCGCAGTAGAGGATGGTCTGAACGACGCCGGCAACGATGGCGATGAGGTCGAAGAAGCCCTCGCTGTGGTAGCGGTACACCCAGTTGAAGAGGTACAGGCCGCGGTACAAACCGAGAGCGAACAGGTAGTGGGTGGTGATGGTCTCCGCCTCGCCTGTTTGGAAAATTTGAACGTTAAGATGGAGTTATAACTTTATTAGAATAATGTTATTTAATTGTGTACTTTAATTAGAGGGTGAAACAATGTTTTGTTATAAATTTTTTAAAATAAAAAACTTGTTTTTATTTGTAAAAACTTTAAAACTTTACCAATTGTTAATTTTATTTTTTTTAATTCTGTCTTTCATCATATAAAAATATTTTTTTAATAAGAATTTTAATAACTTACCAGTCTTGCTGATCATGAACAGTTGGGGAAGGATGGCAACCGATTCCAAGTAGATGGAGAAAGTCCACAAGATCTCCAATGCGCTGAACTCGTGGTTGACCAGGAAGGCGAGACCGCCAACGGGAACAATGAGAAATTCCGCCCTGTTGTGTGGAGAAATAATATTAAATATTTAGTCTAAGGGCAGTGACTAAACAACTGTGTGTTAAAGTCATCTGACTTTAAGGTAGTTTTGTTATAAACAGATTGTATTGAAAAGAGGCCAATGTAAAATAAACTTAGTTTTGCCAAACATAAACTTACAAAAAATTTTATAAGGATAAACTCAGTGATAAAAACCTTAAAAACTGTTTATAAACATAAAACTAATAATTGTTTATGAAATATTTTTTTAATTGAAATTAAATATAAAATAAAAATCTCAAAAAATGTAATGCATACCTGAAAGTGTCGTGATTGCCGTCGTAGGTGGCCTTGAACTTGACGTAGACGAGGTAGACGGTGAAGTAGGCGCAACCGATGTAAATGCACTTCATTGTCGAGTTGTACAGCGAGATGAAGTTGGTGAACAAGTCCAAGTATCTGCGAGTGATAGAATAAATTATACAAACACATCTAAAAACTACATAGTACTTAGGATCAAGTTGAAATAAATTAGTATAATGATTGCTTTAAGCCTCGTGGTAAATGCAAACATTGGCTGTAAGTAGAAACTTATAAAAAGATGGTGAATATATTATTCTTTAATTTTCAAATAAAATTTATAAGCAATCTTGTTTGTACACAAATCTTTAAAAGGTTGAAAACTTTATATTCTAGTTAAATTTTCAAACTTGCTGCTTAATCATTGAGTTTTGAAATACTTTCAGATTTTTCTATAATCAATTAACAAATGTAAACTGTATAAACTTTTATTTTTAAACTACCTAGTAGTGAAGACGAGAGCGAACAGGAACTGGGATTTTCCGCTGATGCCTGCGCAACTCCTGGTTTTCCAGATTTTCATCAGAAGCAAGATGATTGCCAGCAAGTGGCTCAAATCCCCGGCCAGTCTGAACACATTCATAGTGAATAATTAATAAATAATCTGAAAGAAACGTTTGGTTGACAACTATGATGGTTGTTTAACAGTTAAATTAGTGTGCAAGATTGAAGTGTTAAACAAGTACATGTACAGAAAACATATTTATGCCACATAATCTAATCTGCAAGAAAATAAAAAATGATTAACGTAAAAACATAATGTCTGTTTAACAGTTAAATTAGTGTGCCAACAGTTGCTTCAACTGAGCAAGTTTATAATGACATTTAGCCTGGGGCTATCAGCTTTACTACTTTAAGTAGCTGTGAAAATAAAACAAAAAACAAAACGGTAAGTTTAAAGAAGTTTAAAACTCAGCACATGGTTAAAATAAAAACTTGTATATTTGTAGGTTTAGAACGGTACAACTTAAAATTTCAAACAAGTACACATACACAAGGAACATTATACCATGTACTCGCAAGTTTAATACAAACAAATACTTATAAGAAACAACAAAAGTTCAAAAATATTAATGTTTATTTGACTGCTGAAGTTTCATGATTTAATTAATATCATATCTACTTAGATGTATCTAAAATTACAAAAGGCAGTTTAAACTCTATGTACATAATTATAGTTAGAACATATCATATTGAATAACTCAAAAACGTTAAAGTTATCAGCATAAAAAAGTAAGATATATGTAAATAAAAAACTATATAACTACAAAGTTAATCTCATTAGAAAAAGTACAGACACTTGCAAAATTTAATCAGCTTCGTTTATGCTTTGCATAGAAAAAACAACTAATTGCTTGAGAAAAACATCCAAAAAATACACTTATCTAGTATTTGATGTACTAAAAACATGTTTTTGAATCACAGAAACATCCTTGAAACTCAAAAATCAAACTGCAGCAGCCTGTGTTTCATCGTTGACCTCATTTTTGACGACAACATCAACTTTTCCCTGAGGCTTGTCATCAACGTTGGAAGAAACAACAACAACTTCATTTCTGGTTTCCAACAAGTCATTCTGCTCCAGCTGAAGGTACCCCCTAAGTCTATACTTACTCCCTCGGACTACTTTAGTCGCGTACATGTAGAAGAAAGGACAGTAAATAAGAGTTTGAACGATTCCACCACCTATTGCTATAAAATCATAGAACCCCTCGAGGTAGTACCTGTACACCCAGTTGGCAATGTAGAAAGCCCTGTACAAGCCGAGCAAAAATATGTAATGGAGCGTTATGGACTCGCACTCTCCCGTTTTGTTGAGCATGCAGAGCTGCGGGACTATTGCCACCGCTTCCAAGTAAATGGAAAACGTCCACATCACTTCCACGAACGACAGCTCGTGGTTTATCAGAACTGCTAGAATGAAACAAGGTACGAGCACCAAGTAGGACTTTTTAGGATTGTTTTTTCCGTTGTAAGTGTCTTTGTAGGTGCGGAAGGTCAGAAATACTGTCAGGTAGGTCAGGATGACAAAGAGGCACTTCATCATTGTGTTGTAGACGCTGATGAAGTTCGTGAAAAGGTCCAAGTACCTGGTGGAAAACACGACGGCGTAGAAGACCTGAGAAATGCCTGAGAGGCCGGAAACCGATCCGGTTCTGAATATTTTAACTAGAACACAACTATTGCCAATAAGTGAGACATGTCACCGATGAGCCTGAATACATTCATGGTGTTTTCGTTTTATGTTTAGTGTGGACAAAAGCTTACTCTTTAGACTTTAAACAGTTTAGTGTTCTACTTGTAATTATTTGATAGAAAACCCATGAACAAGGTGAATGCAACAATTGACGTTTTAAAATCTTTCAACTGTAGTCCCAACTCTTTACTCTATTACAACCTATTAATTAGTTATAGTAGTACTTACAAATATTATTAGTTTTTAAAAGCATTACCAAATAAAAACAAACTTTGTGAAACTTTTTAAGCAGTTAAAAGCAAACATGATTTGAAACTAAACAAATCTTATGGCTAAAAATATAGAAGCACCTTGTGTTCAAACAATCTTGATTAAAAAAACTAAATGTTTTTAAGAATGAGTTATAGAAAACAACTTAAACTAAATTTAGTAATATTCTACATGGTTAAGTGCATGACTATAAATACATGTTGATTTCGAAAAAAATTTTTGATTTCAAAAAAACTGCAATATTTTGTTCATGATATACTAAATACCATATTTATGTAATGTGTGTGTAATGGCAGCTTAAGTACAATGTGAGATTAGTTCAACAAAACATATTAAATTTAAAAATACAAAATGGTGTTAAGGCTATATAAATTTTATTAGTAAACCGCACATAATTACAAAAATTCACTTTAAATTCATATGTTTGAAAATTTAATAAAAAATACTACAAAAAGACATTTGGCTCTACAAAACTTAATCATGTTTATCTAGCCACACTACAGTTTTTGGCTTTTTAATGTTCCAAACTTTCATGTAAAAAAATTATTTATTTAACTTGAATATACTGAAACAAGTCAAACAGCAACTGGTTTATGATCTGGAACCAGCTTCAACTTAAATTTTGACACCACGTCCACTCTTGAATCATGTATGTCATCAACCTTGCTTGAAACTGACATTTTTTATGTTTATTTTTTACGTCCTGAGAATCTCTCTGCTGGGAAATTCCAAATTGTATGTTTATAACTATTGCTAATACAAATTAGATAAAAGTGGTGAAATGATAAAAAATGTCAAGGTTATCACTCAAAATATCAAAAAATTTAAACAAAATTCAGTACAAAAACAAGATTAAGCTTAGAGCGAAAAAGTACAGACACATGCTCTATTTAATTTGCTTCATTTTTGCATCGAAAAACTTAATTGATAAAGAAGTACATCTAAAAAAAGCTAATTTTCCACAATTTACATCCTAAAAGCATTTTTGGATAACACAAACATCATTCAAACTCAAAAATCAAACTGTAGTAGCTAGCGTTTCTTTGTTGATCTCATTTTTCAACAAAACATCAACTTTTCCTTGAGGCTTGTCATCGACGTTGGAAGAAACAACAGCAACTTCGTTTCTGGTCTCAAAAAAATCACTCTGCTCCAGCTGAAGGAACCCCCTAACCTTATACTTATTTCCTATGACCACTTTAGTTGCGTACATGTAGAAGAAAGGGCAGTATGTAAGCATTTGAACAATACCACTGCACAAGGCAATATCGAATTCCATTACTTCAAAGTACCAGTTCACAATGAAGAAAGCTTTGTACACGCACAGACAAAATATGTAATGGAAAATTACAGGCTTGCACTCTCCCGTTTTGTTCAGCATCCAGAATTGCGGAGCCATTGCCACCACTTCCAGGTAAAACGAAAACGGCCGCATGACCTCCGTGAACGCCAAGTGTTCGTTTACCAGAAGCGCTAGAACCAGACAAAATATAAGGATGAAGTAAAACTTTTTATGATCGTTTTTGCTGTCGTAAGTCTTTTTGTGGGTTTTGAAAATTAGAAAAACCGTCAGGTAGGTCAGGCTGAAGTAGATGCACTTCATCACTATGCTGTAGACGCTGTACAAGTATAGGAAGATATCCAGGTACCTGGTGGAAAAGACAATGGCGTAAAACACCTGGGAAATGCCTGAAAGACCGGAAACTGATCCGGTTCTGAGGATTTTAACCAAGAGGACGTTTATTGCAAACAAGTGAGACATGTCTTTCATCAATGTTAAGACGTCCATGGGAACCATGTTTTATGCTTGGTGCATACAAAAACTTACTATTCAGACTCAAAACAGTTTAGTGTTCTGCTTGTAATTAGTAACTATGAGACCATGTACAAGATGAAAAACAACACTTGAGGTCTAAAAATCTTCTTAATAATTAAGTCTTAACTTTGTTACAACCTGTTATGTATTAGAGTAATATTTACAAATTTCATTATTTTTATACTTCATTACTTAGTTATACTAGCAGTTACAAAACATATTTTTTTAAAGCCATTACCATAAACAATTACATAAACATATGAAATTTTGAAACAGTAAAAGGTGAACATGATTTTATACTAAACAAATCTTATAGGTTAAAATATTGAAGCAATTGGTGTTTAAAAAAACTTGTTCAAAAAACTAAATGTTGTTTAGAATGAATTATAGAAAACAACTAAAACTAAATTTAGTAATATTCTGCATGATTAAATGCATTATTATAAATAAATGTTGATGTACTGTTACTTTAATTAAAAAAATTATTAACTCGTTTAAGGAGTTATACCCAACAACAAGTTACAATTATTAAAAAGCCTAAATTGCTAACAGGTTCAGTTTTATGGTATAAAAAAAAACAATTTCAAAGCAAATTATTTCTTTAACTTTTTAATTTCAAAAAAGCTGAAAATTTTTGTTCAAGCTTTATGATTTACTTAATACCATCTTTGTGTAGTGTGTGTTAGGCAGCTTAATGCAGTGTGAGATCATTTAAACAAAATATATTTTTTAAAAGCAAGTGGGTAAAACAAAATTTTTTATATGATGGTAGGCTATACGAGTTTATCAAGTGAACCAAACATAATTAGCAAAAAAATGCACCTTAAACTTAAATATACTTAAGACTTAAGACAAAACTTACTGAACTTACTGTATCTTATTACTACAAACTAATAAGCCACGCTAAAATATTTAAATGTTTTATGGCTTTAAAATGTTCCAATAACCACATCAACCCTTGAATCAAGTACGTCCTCAACCTTGCTTGAAACCCGTTTATTCTTTACTTCCTGAGGGTCTGACTGCTTCACCTCATTGTAACTCTGGCACCCCTTCAACCTGTAGCCTCTTCCCTTGCGCGCCTTGGTGAAGTACAGGTAGAAGAAGGGGAAGTAGATAATAGTTTGAAGCATCCCTCCAGATATTGCTATAAGATCGTAAAAGCCTCCATTGTAATACCTGTCTGCCCAGCTGGCTATGTAAAAAGCCCTGTACAGACCCAATACGAATACGTAGTGCATTGTGATGGTCTCGCACTCTCCCGTTCTGCACAGCATTATTGTCTGCGGGATCATGGTCACGGCTTCCAGGTAGATGGAGAAAGTCCACATGACTTCCCTGAACGAAAACTCGTGGTTTATCAGACAGGATAAAAGGGCTACAGGGATTAAGAGAAGAAGGGTCCAGTGGGTATCATTTTTGTCATCATAAGAGCTCCTGTACTTGTAGTATACAAGCACTACTGTCAGATACGTGAGGAATATGAAGGCGCACACGTTATCGTGTTGTAATAACTGATAAAGATTGTGAACAAGTCCAGGTATCTGGTGGTGAACACCAGAGCGTAGAAGACCTGAGTTTTTCCAGACAGTCCTGAAACAGATCTTGTCATGAGGATCTTAACAACCAGAATGACCAAAGCAAGCAAGAGGGAGATATCAGCTATGGGCCTGTATATATTCATGCTGAAGTTTTTCTTAAAGGACTTAATAATAATTTACAACATCCTAGTGTTACTTAAAAGGTAAAAAAACAAAAACAACCATACGAATGCTTAACAACTTGACATTAGTACATTTAACTTGCGATTGGCTGTAGATTTCTTAATAAATATGCTGACTCCCATGTACGCACTCTGCTGAGTTGGTTGAGGTGTAGAAGTTTACAAATTAGTTATTTATAATAATAACTGTAAAAATATTTCAAGTTTAGTAAAAAACTCATTTGTCTAAGTTTATAAAAACTATAAAATCTAAAAAACTGCACAGAACACATTGTGTATGTTCTGATAATATTTTAAAAGTGTGCCCTAATAAGGTATTGCATAGATTTTTAGGAAATTATTAAAAGGTGATGCATACTTATGTTATAAAAGAACGTATTAAAAAAGTTAAGAATTAAGTATTTCAAAAATTTGAGTGTTATAAAAGTCTACATAGCAAGATATAATTGTAAATATTAGCTAATGTTAAATTTTACTCAAAATTAATGTAAAAAGCTAGAAACTTGTGTAAGAAACAACAGAATGGCTTCATTGATAAAATACATTATTTACAAATGTTTACACAACATAATTGCACTTCTATTTAAACAAAAAATGCAGTTGATTAAATTTAATAAAGTTAGAGGTCTTTAATTTATGCATTAATGACAACAGTGTACTCATAAACTTATTAAAAATATTTTATTTGTATGTATCAAACATACATTTTTAAATATATTTAGTTATTAATTTACTATTCTTTCTTATTTAGTTACAATAAGTTTGAATCAAAAAATTCGAATGAAAAGTTTAAACCTGCATTTACAATGAATGCATGTGTGAACCTGAAAGCTAAAAACTTACTTTATGAAAACCAAGTATTATGTAACATTAATAAGCAGTGAGCAGCTGTAAGTATATTTAAAAAATTGTATTTTAAGTTGTGTGTAAAGTCTACAGCTTCAATCGCTTGATGTCTGCATCCTTGAACTCCACCCTCAGTGCCAATATTTTTTTTACCTCAAAAGGGGTCAACCTCCACGTCATGTGGCTCTGACCCCACCAATCCTTCATTTCCTCAACACTGTCCAAATTTAAAACAGTGCTGATCTGGTTCAACCTGCTGAACCTGTCCCTTACCGACCAGGAAGCTACAGTTGTGATGTAGGTGACCAGTGATCGGAGTTCCTTGTCAAAGAACATGGCACCTAATCTGTTGAACTTGCTCTTGACTACAGTGTTTTCTAGCAGAAGGACAACTTCGTTGACCACCCTGGTTATTAATTGGTCGTATATTTCCTCCATCAACAATTCATTGAACTTGCTTAATAAAGTTTGCAGGTTGAATATGAATTGCTCTGCCCACGGATCATCAGCCTCATACTCCTCATGCTCTTCCTCAGATATGTTGTGGCTGACTGACAAAAAGTTTGACACCTGCGGCTTGTACTCTGGCTTCACTGCTTTGTTGTGCAGTTCAGTGATTGCAGCGTCCCTGATTGCCACAAACTGCTGTGAGAGATTGTCCAGGTCATCCAGGCAGCTGTTGAACTTGTCCTCGTGGCCCTGCAAGTGATGCCTGAACAGCCTGTTGATGTCCTTGTCCAAGCTGGACTTCAGCCTCAGTATGTGCTGGCTGCTCACCTGCAAGTTGTTAATGGTGATCAGGTAGTTGTGCTGGGACACCCTCGTGTTGTCATCAACACTTTTGATCTTTCCCTGCTGGAAAGAGGACTGCATGACAGTGTAGGCGGAGCTGATGTTGCCCAAAACGCCACCAGCGTTGTAACCCTCCTCAACTGTGGCTTTCAGCATGTTTTTGAGGTCAGAGTCAAGTATGGTGACAGTGTGGTTCAATATGACGCACACACAGTCTATAGAGGAGCTATCAATGGACCTTGCAATGCATTTTCTTATGATGAAGAAGACATCATCAACTATGCTTGAAGTTGTGCAGCCCTCTTCCAAATGGTTGAGCTCCTTTGCCCTGTGGATAGACTCCTTCATGTAGTACTCTTCAATGACTATGTATTTTGAAATGACAGTGTGAATGAACACTGACAAGTCAGAGCTTTTTATCCACTTTTGGAACTCAGACCAGGACTCATCTCTTTCACTTTGGTTCGGGTAGACAATCTCAATGTCAGCCTTGATGCGCCTCTTGATGAACCTGAGATAGAGCTCAGCGCGGGAGCTTATCACTGTTATTTCATTTAACAATGTTTCCAGCTTTCTGGGGTCAAGCTTTTTAACTTCTTCATTTTTCTTGCTGTTGGCAAACATTGAAATTTGAACCTGCCTCTCAGTCTCAGCAAAGTTCCTCTGCTTGAGAAACTCATTGAGTATCTTGTTGGCCTGCTTGTCACATTCAATCTGCAGGTTTTTCATCAAATCAAACAGCTTTCCAGGGCCATAGTAAGTCTCAACAAGAATCTGCTGCGTTTCTATTGTCTTGGCAATGCCCTCAAACAGAATTGTCAGTATGTCTGAAAAGATAATGTGGTACTTGGAGTCTGTTTTTTCAATGTTCACTGCTTGTTTAAGGTTGCTGGTGGCGCTCTTTGCAATTTCACCAGAGAGGTACTTGGAAAACTTGGTCAGGCCCAGGTCTTCCAGTTTCAGCCAGGGGAAAATTTTAAAGAATTTTTCAACATCTGCCTGGTTTCCTTCCTGCACTGCTAGGTCAAATTTTTCAGAGACCACTTTTGACATCTCCTCCCTGGCGTTCTTGAGAACTTGCAGTGAGGCGTTTATGTTGGTGCTCTCAGCTCCAATGTTCACGCTCTGCTTTATAACATTCTCATCTAGGCACAGGTACCTGTGAATGTTTGCAGCAGCCTTCTCATAGTCCTGACACTCCATGGCCATCTTGACACCATCTGTGCAGGTTTTCAGGTCAAGAATGTCATCAACCCTTTGTATGGCCTTGAACACCTGGTTCTTTGCCAAATCTAGCAGCTTCACTTTGGAGCTGATGTCGTCAGCAAGCGTGGAAGTGAACTCTATGGTCTTGCCCAGTCCAACCAGCTCTGTTTGGGCGACTGACAGCAGTGGAATGCTGCCATAGAGCTGCTTCATCTGGGCTTCCAAAGTGCTTTTGTTCTGCAGCAGGCCGTCCAGTTTTGCAGTGTGGTGTTTCTCTTCATCTTCAACTCTCAAGATTGCCTCTTCTATTTCGTCCAAAGTTGACAGGTTCTTAATTTTGTCTGGAATCTTAGCCAGCTCCATTTTTTTAAAGATTTTAAAAGTCTACAGAAAAGTACTTGTTTTTTAGTTGATTATAATAAATGTAACTTTCAGATATTAAAAAACTTTATTTGGATAATTTTAATACAAAATCTAATTCTAATAACTTAATTTTTTTCAATACTTTTTGACTGCACAAAACTAAAAAAAAAGTTTTTAATCATTTTAAACATTGAATTTAACATAACATTTGAGTTGGAACTAAAACTTGGTTTTATTTCTAATGGAAATTATTGACATTAGAACTTGACTTAATATAAAAACACACATAGATCTTATTCATATTTTTTTTAATCTCATAAAAAAAGTTTAGTTTATCTTAATTACGAAATCAACTACATATGCTGTAACATTAGAGTTCGAAACATACTAAAATTTGTAAGCTTGACTAAATTTTATCCACAAGCTTTTATCTCAGGTTAATTTAGTAGAAAATCTACTTACAGGGCTATCACTCGTTTTTTCAAAAAATTTTCCAGGTTTTCCAAATTTCTTCCAGAATTTTAAAAGTACACATTTTTGGGTCTATTTTTATTTTAAAGATTATTTTAAGGTAAGGAACTGTGTTAAAAAGTATTAAAAAATTGAAAAGATACTGTAAAACTACTTTCTATGTTTTTTAATAAAAAAATTTAAATGACAAAATCTTTTTATCTATATGATAGATTTTTTGAGTCAAATCAAAATTTTACTACTGTACATGTTAAAATTGTTAAAATTCCATGTTTTTCCAGGTTTCCAGGTAAAGTGGCAACCCTGTACTTAGTTTGTAAAGATATAACTTTTTTTTGAATTATCAAGAATGCAAAATAGAGCTTAAAAAAAATATTACACACATAAAGAAAGTGGTATTGCAAAAGCTTAATAAAAAATTTTAACAATAATATAAAATTAACTTTATATTGAAAATAGTTTTAGTAAAAGTCAAAGTCTAGAAAACTTTATACTTATGTATTATGAATACTTAAAAGAATCATAATAATAACAAAAGGTATTAGTTATGAAAATAAAAATAAATGCTTTTTTGTAACAAATTTGATTTTTATTTATAATAAAAACTAGCCTGAGATTAATATATAAAGGAAATATATACAAACATGTCTAAAGCTAGAAAAAAAAATTCAGAACACCTTAAGTTTTCAAATGAACTGAAGAATCTTAAACTAGTCTGAGTTTTAAAATTTTCCAACTAGCATGAGTTAGTCTAAAAGGACTGAGAAGCCTGAGTCTAAAAGGTATCCCTGATTTTTAGAAGTATTAAGTTAATAATCAATATAAAAGATTAAGGTTTGGCTTCTAATTATTACAAAAAACTTTTTTAAATTAGTGTAAGTAATTTTAGCTGTAAACAAAAGATATTATAATAATCTATTTATTCAAGTACAAATATTTAATGATTTAAATTAAATTTTAGTGTATTATGTTAAAATTATTTCTTAAATTTAAAATTACACCTGAAATATATAAAGTACTTAATATTAACGGTTTTAAGCATTAAGCAAACAATTCAATTAGTGAAAATGTAATTTTTTTTGTAAAAACAACCAAAATAACATTTTTACATTAAAACACACACACTATGGTTTTTAATCAAATCACATCAAATTTCATACTTAAAAAAATTTTATTGAATATAATTTAAACAACTACTTTGAAACTATCCAGCCTAATTATTTTTAGAAATATTTTAATATACAAGTCTAATAAAATTAGTTTTTGTGTAACATGCTACAATTTTAAGATTCATTGAAAAAATGGTATGAAGAATTTTATATGAATAAGATTTAATAATTAACTGATGATCCCTTTTCTGAGTGAAACATTGTTTTGAAAATAAAATCTTAAAAGATTGGAATTTATATTATTCTCTAATTAATAAGATGTGATCTATAATTTTTATCTTTAAAGATAAAAGTTTTACAAGAAATAATAGTATTAAATAAACCTTTTCAACAATTTTTACATTAGATCAAACTTAACCGAGTTTTTATTTCAAGTTACATCATTATAAATAGTTTTAATTTAAAACAGCATACACTTTAAATGAGCTACTGGAACAACTTTTTAGACCCACTTATATTTTTCAACTGGCTAAGAGACAAGTAAAAAAATAAATAAAATGTAGCAAAAACCATAAATATTTATTTACCATACCAAAATATGCAGCAAACAACTAGTTTAAAATAGCCTTGTTTTTTTATAAATTTTATAATTATTAAGCAGATTTAATAAATATTAAATTTCAAGTAGATAAAAACTAACATTATTAAAGAATTTCCACTAACTAAGATGAATAAGTTAAACTAGCTCATTTTTCCAAGTAAAAATTTGGTTTAATTTAAAAAACTTATAATTTCAGTTTAACCTTTTATTTTTTCTAAGATTTTAACATAATTATGAAAGCATTCAACACATTTATAAACAAAATAATAACTTATAATACAATAATAAAATTGATATATGATTTAATAAAAAAATATTTAATTTATCTTAAGTCTAATAAACATTTGTAAAACTTATGAGTAGCCAGGGTAACATTGGTCATTCATACTATAACAAAGAAACTTATATAAAACATTTTATTATTTTCTAAATTGGTCATGTTTATTGTGTTTGGAACACTTTTTCTACATATTTTTTTAATTCACAAAAATAACTGATAAACTTATTGTAATCTAGTTAAAACAGTTTTTTTAAATATCTTAGAAAAGAAGATCTGTATACTACAACATCTACTTGTGGAGGTTTAGATTACAAAAGCCCTGTATTCCAAAAGGTCCTTTAATAAATGTTTAAGCTTTAAGAAAATTCCAAAAAACAACAGTTATTTAATATAAAGATAACTGATTTGTTTTATTTAAATTATTAAATATATTTATTATAAATAATAAGAAAACTTTATATCTGTTGAATTAATTAAAATAATTACAGGGTTGCCAGTTATTTATAAGAAATTTTAAGTTTTCTTAATTTCTTCCAGGTAAAAAAACCAAGTATTTTTGTCTCTTTGTTGTAAAAAAAAAAACTTGAGGTAATAAATGTTTTTAAAATAATAAAGATACAGAAATGGTACTACATTTTTTTTTTTAATAATAAGTAAAGGTCTGATAAATATAACAACTTACTTATTGTATACATTAGTTCTACCTTATCTTATCTGATTTTATTATTTTCATACTAAAATTATTTAAAATTTTTATTTTTTTAACTTTTTTGTTCAACATTCAATGCTTTTCAAAAGATCAAGTTACAGGGCTTTTTTTTTTCAACTATCAAATTCTAGGTTCAATGGCTACTGTTTTAGATTAATTTGTAGTCGTTAGAAATTCAAAAGTTTAAAAGTTGTTTTAATAAAAAGAACGATTATTTAGAAAATTATTAATTTTTATCATTTTCTTATAACCTTAGTTCCTAAGAATTCAATAAATTAGGTGCTTACAAAAAACAATATGAAAATGAAACTCAATGAAGCTGGCTAAGAATTTCATTATCAATAACTTTAAAAAACTAAAAGAGACCAGTTTATGATCAAAAGTTTAAAGTTATCTTTCAACTTTAGTGACTATGTTTTTTTTATTTTTTATTTTTTTATTTACAGAAATGTTTAAGATTTATATTGAAAGTGTTTACAACAATGTTCCATTCATTTTTAATCTAACTTCTAAATAACTTATTTTACTCATACTATTTAATTTTTTTTTAATTAAGGGCATAGGGGGTATATCACTTTTTTCACAATTTGATCTTATTTTATAGAGTTTTAACAAGCTGAACTAAAACAGTAAATGACTAGAAATCACTAAAAATCTATATTCTCCAACATTTTTTGAGATAACTTACTCAAACATTCAGGAAATGTACCTTGCAATATTTAGAAAATTATGTCGGATCAGAATTAAAGAAATCAAAGAATTAAAGAAATAAAAATTTTAAGACAAAAAATTAAAAAACTTTTTTTTTTATTCCTTCTGACAGAATTTTACAAGTATTGCATGGAACATTTCCTGAAAGTTGAGGAAGTTATCTCAAAAAGCATAGGAGAAAATAGATTTTTAGTGAAATAGCCTTTTTTGCTGTTTTAATTTGCACCTTCTATGAGGAACCTATTGTTGCCTTCAACTTTGGCCTGCTATATCTTAAAATTATTTTAAACTTATGAAATCTGTAAAAAGCATCTTATAGCTTAGTTAAAACTCTATAAAATAAGATCAAGTTGTGGAAAAGTGATTTACCTCCCCTTATGCCCTTAATACATTATTTTTTTTAATAATTATTAATAATACATATTTTCCCTAATTATCTACCTTTATTATCATTTACTTTTATTCTTATACTCCATATATGTTTAATATTATGTGAGGAGGGTTAAGGATGAATGTATGATTTTAATGAAAACATTTAAGTGTGTTAAAATTACATTAGTAATTAAGTATAAATATAAAACTTAAGTAGCAATGACATCAATAACAACATTTAAAAATATGTTATCAATAACCAATTCTTAAACTATATAACTTTTTTGTCTATTTAAAAGAATTTTCAAGTCCAGGTGTTGTAAATAAATCAAATACAGAACTGAAATGTCTTTGTAAAAACCATTTTGAGAATTATAAGACAAACATGATCATAAAATAAAAAAGCTGTGTGATATTTAAATAAATATTATTAAATTAAGTTCTTAATTGACTTATTAACAATAATAATTTTTTTAAAGAAGAATTTTACAATTTTATAAATTTAATTCTATTGTAAGTGGTCACTAAACTTTAAGCTTATGATATGTAGAAAATTTGATACTTTAATATATTTTAATCATACTTTTACATGAATTAATCATTACAATATTATTAAGAAATTACTGAAACACTTTTTAATATATTTTAATATAATAATAATAAATATAATTCTTATTACTACATTTATTGACTTGTTTATTTACTTCAACAAGAAACTAAATGAATGTAGATTATCAAGTAAGTTATAGGAAAGTTCAAACTATTTTAAGTTAAAAAAATATGTTATTCAAATTTAATTTATTTTAAAATAATAAGAAGTTTCAAACTAAGTATTTGTTGATAAGTTAATCTGAATATTTTTTATTTAATATGAAAAGTTTGTTACAAAACAAATTCAAGTTGAAATGAATAAATGTTTTTCATAACTTAAAAGTTAAAACTAACAGTAGATTTTTATAAGCAACAGACTTGATTCTTGTTTTTATCAAATAACTACCTATGGGTATGAAAGTTTTGTTGATTCCTTATCTTACTTCTATCTGTTTAGTTGTTTATTTTTAAATCCATGGAATTTGGTTTCTTACTTTCTTTATTAAATTTGCAAATACCAACGTAGCAAAACATAAACCAATTCGCCCTTTTGACATTTTTAGTCGTAAGATAAAGAATATCAAATGACGTGTCACTGATAATAGTAAAGTAGTTTTTTTATTTTTCCTGTTTACCGTCTACCACAGTTGCTAAATTTCTATGAAAAAATTGCCACACAACAATTTTAGTATAATATTTTCAATGTAAACTAAAAAAAAATTATTCATATACAAAATTATTTATTATATAAAAAACAACTAATTTTCAAATCGTTTACTTAGTTTTAATGCTTTGTGCATCTCCTCAGAACGAAATAAAGAACATAGTAAGATTTTTTAAAATCACACAAAAAAACACATTGTGACGTTTCAACTAAAAATGAATAATTTTAGTTAGCCTATTTTGAAAACAACTTATGTACAAGTTAACTTATTTTTGCTTTGTTTGTTCTTATTTTCGACTTATTTTGTTGTTATTTTTTTGTTATTTTTTAGTTGTTTTTGGTTTTTTTGAAATACATGTTTTGATCATGGAGGCAGGGTTGCTGCCTTTCTTTTCTTTTATTTAATAATAAATCTTATTTAATTTTTTTAATCTCCTACTTTTCCAAGCAACATAAATGGCATGTTTTATTGTTTTTAGGTTTTGTTTTGGTTCTGCAGAGTATTTCCCATTTTAAATTATAGTCTTTTTTTGCGTCTTTTAACAACCAAATATAGTTCGATAATTCGGTATTGTGCCTTTTTAATTTGTTAGTAAAGCTTGCTTTATGGTTGCTATATCTGTTTTTAAATACTGTACTAGTGGAACCTACGTAAAATTTTGTTATATCTTATGTTTTTATAGTTGCTTGGTAGATTATATTTTTTATTTATATTTTTCATTTCTGAGACTCTGTTCTGACGATTCTGTATTTTTCTTTTAATATTGAACTAGAGAAAAAAAAAAAGCAACTTTTTAAATAAATTAAAACAGTTTTACTTTAATTTTTACAATACTTTTTGAATATTAGAACCTAGACAACTCTTTTTAACAAAGCTATATTTTTAGAAGCCTATCAAACTATTTTTATTCACCGAACTACTTAAAAATAGTAGATTCAATTTTGTTGTTAAAAAAAACTTTAAATTCAAAAGTTTAAACAGTGAATAGATATTTTTCCGAAACAATGTTAATACTATTTTCTAAGTCGTTTCAAAATATTATCCAGTCAATACGCAGCACCACAGCTGTTTCAATACTTTATTTATAGTTTAAATAAACCATTATATTACAAAAATACTTTATTGAGTGTAAATAAAGTAAAAATATTTATTTACAACTTTTGAATTTTAATATTGGTTTAAAAACTTTTTTTTCCAAAAATTGTATTAAAATATTGAAGAAACAAGTTAAAAGTTTTATCCTTACTTTTTCATAATAAACTATCAAAATATCAGTCAAATTACTATATATAGTTCATAGCAATTTTTAACTATATTTCTAACTTTATTTTTCAACAGCAAACCATAAGCCACCTCTTCTAGATTCTTAAAAAATAAAAAATAAAACCGTGTAGACTTTTTAAGGTTTTTTCAGTGTTTCGTCTTTTTAAAAGCTGAAAGACTGATTGTTAAAGTTTTTACACTAACTTAAATCAATAAGTTATTGATGTAGACTTATGTATCAATCTAACCCACTGCTGTACGAAAACTGTAGATTGCTTCTAGGTTTTGAGACTGCATTCAACAACATAACAGTAAATATTTTTCGTTAACTATTATTAAAAAGTCATCGCTAACTACTGAAGATATTTCATTAATACGAAAAGTAAATTGACGCTCCGCTTTTAACAAAGTTTGATCAAAATAAAAGTTTTTTGCTCTACGTCGGCCGGATTGCAATTTTGTATGCAACTACAGGTTTTTTCTCAACTTGTTGGTCGGTAGTTTGATTTTTTTGATGAATTTTCACGTTTAGGTGTCCCATATTATTTTAAGTCGTTTTCCTTCCAAATCTCTTTGGATTACTTTTTTATGAAAAGCTTTAATACTTTAAAGTCTAAATTAATCGAGAAATGCGTGGTATTAAACTTGAAATATACAAAATCCTCGTGTTATTCAACTATATGGTACATCATTGTTTTAGCGTTGACAGAAAAAAAACATTCAAAAAGTCAATCGATCAGTATAGTTGAATTGTTTTAGAAATTACATAAAACTGTTTTAATACTTTTCTAAATACCATTAAATAGTTATATTGAGAACTACCCATATTTCGCCTGTAATCATCATCAAAATAATCTTTCTACTCAGTTTAACTCTATTTATTTCAGGTTTCATAAAAGCAGCAGTAAAAAGGAAATGATCAAATAGATAAAATAAACACTTTATTTAATTTACTCATTAATCAAATAAACATTTCTAACCAAGCAAAAAAAAAGTACATAGTTTTATTTGTGTACTCTTATTTTAAGAGTAACAATCAAAGTTCTAAACTTGCATCTAGGGATAATATATATTTTTTTGTCTTATTTTGACTAAGGTTATTAGATTAAGCCACTGTCCACAAAACTGCTAAAAAATTTTGTTTCAAGATTATAAAATCTGGCCAGCAAACCTCTTTTATCTTTTAACGATGATCTACAAAAAAATATAGAAATAGTTAAAACTAGTCAACTTTAGAATAAAATGTTAACATACTTATTGACCTTATACAAACTAAAAATCTACTGTATGTATTTAATTTGAAATTCCATATGTTAGAGATTAATATTTATGCAGATTGTTTAGATTTTTGTTAATTTTCAGCTTCGTAATTTTTAATCCTGTAGCAAAGAAACTATTTTGAAATATTTATCAATTTTATTTAATTAATTTTTATCTATGTAATAATAACAAAGATAATCTATTTTTAAAGTATTTTAGAAACTAACTTATGTCTCTTGTTTTTAAAAATTATCACGTTATCAATTGAATAAAGCTTTCACCATAAAAAATTATTTGTATTGCATAGATTAAAAAAAATATTTTTACTAATTGTTTAAGTAACAATGTAAATTCCCTGACTTTGAAACGTATACTTTTCAGAATTTTTAGTTTAATATAAGAATTGACAAGCTCTTTAAGCAAAACTTAGGTTGCAGAGTAAGTCTATATAATTCCCAAAGACTTTTGAAAAACAACTATATTTTAAAACTTACTGTTATACACTTAATATATTTTTCGATAATATACAGATGAGGTAAATAAAATTCAAAAATGGATGCTTATCGAGTTTTATTTTAGACTTATTGTTCACCAACTTTATTTTTCAAACTTTGTAAAGTTTTTACTACTGAATACTTTAAAAAGCCTAAAAGATTATTTTAAAGCTATATAAAGCATTTGTAATAGTTACTACTCAAAAAAATTCTACTAATTTAAACTAACAATTTTTATCATGATATATTTAGTCATTACATGATTTATTTATAAATGTATAACACATCGTTTGTCAAACGAAAAAAAGCGCTCAAAATATTTGGTCCCAAAACCTATTTCACGAAAAAACATTTCGGTTATCGAATAGTGCACCACTTAGGTAAAGTTTAAAGTCTTGTCAAGGACTTTAATTATAATTAAATAATTGTCCAGGAAATTATAACCATAAAACATAAATTCTGTATCAACTAAATGCAAAATCTTCTTCATTTTCCGAAAATTCTACCTCAATGTTATATTTCAAAATACTGTTCAGTTTAGAAAGGTTTTATGTTTAGTATTTTCCATGAACGATTTATAAAGCATATTTAGCAGGTTAAAAGCAATTAATAAAATTTAGAAATAATCTTACAGTTTTCTTATAGTTTTTTTAAACTTAAAGCAGTAAGAAATTTACGAAGAGCCTTAGCTTAACATTAACAAAAAAACACTTAACTATAAATTTGAATGTCAACTAGCTTAGATGAATCTGCCTTGTTAACTTGTTTATTGAAAACTACATTGTTTAGCTATCATAATTTTCAAAAAACATTTATCGTTGTAGAGGGAAGAGTAAGTCTGATGTTTTTCTAAAAAAAAGCGTAAAAACTTTTATTTGCGAGCATTAAAAAAGTCTAATAATGGCAGTTGAATTATCTATGGAAAGGTATATACATAAACAAGACAGTGCTTACAAAAACATTAATCTAATACAAACTTTAAACTATAAGTTTACTTAATTATTTTAAAAGTAAGCTAAGCTCTTTTTGTGGTAATAGACTAAATTACACCGCTGTTACACAATACACTTTTCCTTACTAATATGTATGAACTAATGCTGTTAATGATTCTTTAAGTTTAAAAAAACTCAAAGTTTGCATTATCGTTTTTATTTAACTAGCTTGTTTTTTAGGTTTAACTGCTAAAAGTGCTGCAAAAGTTTTCTCTGTTGTTTAATTTAAATAGATAATACTCAAAGTCAATTACAAGCTTTTAACAACTGAAGTATAAAAACTTGGTAGTGTATAAATATTGTACACATTTATCCCTTGTAAGAAAAACGAACACTTGTTTTAAATGCAAGACAAATAAAAAAGATTAATAGCTTTTTAAAGCAGTTCTAATATCACTCTTAAAACTTTATTAACTTTGTTTACTCTTCAAGATTTATAAATCAAGTCAAATTTTTGCTAAAAATATTCAGTGTCAATTGAACGACAAAAGAACAGGGCTCAAAAATTTTGGTTATAATACGAAAGGCCTTTTCACTTACTACTACAATAAAAGAAACTTAAAACAGTATATATATTTTATTTATAGTTTATTGGGTTTACAAAGTAAAGTAATTGTTAAAAGATAAATATTTTTATATCTAAAACAAACAAAAATAACTTGTTTTCACAAATTTTACATTAACTAAATGTTATAAAACAGCTAAAACTACGTTTTACCATCCTTGACTTACAAATTTGTTGTCAAATTTGGTGTTAGATAAAATTTTGCGAATTAAATTTATCAAGATAACTTGTGCAAAAGTATAATGACGTAATAAACACTTTACTAGATTTAAGAATTTGTAAATTTACCATACATATGATAGATTGTTAGTCAAAGAAGTTTTTTACTGCTATCACATTTCTTGCTTATCAAATGAATTTCTAAACAGTTTTCTGTCAATACTTACAAGTAATTAGTGAACATATAAATTATTTGTTATTTACTCTTCTCTTGAACTACTTTTTTTTTCACATTATTCTTCCTGGTGCAAATTGGCTACTAAAAACTTTAACTCTTTAATTTTGAGCTATTCCCAATGTACCTTTTAAACTAAATTAATGATTGATAATTTTATTTTTCTGTACTGTATTCTATGTAAGAATACTAGTTTAATGAAAATCAGTTGTTGTTCCTTTTGAAAATATGTAGATGGTATTATAGTTTTGAACTTTTAAGACAATAAATGTAAGATTCATTGTTAGTTTATTAAATTTTATTTTCCACCTTTCCATTTTTGAAGAAAGTTGGATAACCACACTAATTTATTTCAAATGTCTAGTATTTTAATCCACAATTGTTCTCTATAGTCTAAATTAGCTCTTAAAAGGCTTTCTATAAACTGGACTGTGTATGCATTTTCAACCTGTTCTGGTATATGTTTTTACTTAATTATAAAGTTATCAACAATTCACAGACTAACCATCAGTCAAGGTACCTTTTCATTCCGATATTCTGAGTCTTCAACGATTGTCTCTCGGCCCTTTGTTACATATTAACAGCCCTCGTTTTGAATTATAACTAGTTTTAAAGGAATTGTTATTACTCACAGTTATTATGTTGTTAATTAAAAAAACAGTGGCTTTCAAAATTTATTTCATTTTTGACATATTGACTCTTTTGGAAGAACTTTATGTTCAATATTATAAACTACGGCAATACCTCCATCCAATTTTTTTTCCTTAAAATATTTTTCTTATAAAATTATTATATGCACAAAAGCACTCAATATTACCACATCTTTTAATAACAAATTTTTATTTAAAAAGTGAAAACTTTGAAATATAACACATTATTAGAAATAATATTTAAAATAAGCTTAATACTTTTGAAAAATTTCACACTGGTTTCTTAATAAGTATTTAGTACTCTTCCTCTCCAAGTACATCAAATAGTTTGTAGTTTCAAATATTTTTATAATTAAAATTGTTTGGGTTTGCACAAAAGCTATGATCATTGTTACTGCAAGCAAAGTAACTTTTGTCTAATGTTTTCGTGAAAAGTACAGATAAAATTTAGGAGCATCAAAACATTTGGTCTCACCAACTTTAATTTAAGAAGCTGTTGATATCATTTTGTTCATTAAACTTTCTTGTATTTTATCCTTCTTACATTTATCAACTCCAGCAACATTTCACAAAACAGATTTTGCTCACAGAATGTTGTACATAGAGAAGAACACCAAGTTTAAATATTTCATGAAGCAGCATCTGTTACCAAAGTATTTGACTGTCCGAAACCAATTTTTCACATATTTGTTGGTGTGTCTCTTGTTTTAATTACATTAACCATAGTGGAAAAAGTATTCATTTCCCTTCATAATAAGTAACACTGAGTTTTTTCAGTCTCAAGTTTTAAGTAAGCTCTGGTTCCTGTGTAGGCTATCTTGCCTTCAGTTTTGAAGTAACTATCCTGAATCAAATTGTTTCCAAGTTATATAAAAACTGTTGGTTTCAACAGTTGCCGTATTGTATTTACTGAAGTATCTTTCAATCCACACTTACTTATGCCAGCAAAATTTTCTACTTGTAAATTATTATTTTGGAGAACATCTTCAACAGCTTGGGCTATTGCTTGCCCTGTTCCTTTCTCTAAATCTTTGAGACTTAAGAATGAACATTTTAGATTCATTTAAACTTAAGATCAAAATTATAGTCTTCAACTTATAAATAGTTAAAGAGAATAGTACAACTAAAACTTTATTAATAAACTAATTAAATCGAGTAAACATTGTTTTAAATCAATTTTTTCAATATTTTTAACAACATAATTTTCAAATTCTTTCGATTCATACCATCTAAACAGGGTAGTTGATTTATATTTCAATTTTAATCAACTGAATTATATTTGTTAAAATTTTATATGTTATGAGCACGTCACAAAAAACACACATTAAAGTCAAATTGGAAAATAATTTTGCCTAGTTGTTGTAGTTTAGAATATTCATTTCAAAGTATGCATAAAAAACATTCAACTGTTTTTGTTCGTTGAATGCCTTATTTGAACAAAAGAAACACTTTATTTCAATAAAAGATTGCATATCCATGTTGCAACAGTTTTTTAATACTTTCATTCTTTAAACAATTAAATTTTTAAACTTTTAATAATGGTTTAAACAGTTTAAAGACAGACCTTACTACAAAAATTCAATCACTATTCTCAAAAAGTAATCCATTTTTTTCAGGAGGATTAATTTCAATAATACATTGTGTTGTTTTCATTTTTATAGAACAACAATTTTATTTACATAGATTTGCAAATCAGAGTTTTGAGAAAAAAAAGAACACTTTTCTTATAATTTTGTTCAGTACAATTTTAGACTGAACTTTTTATTTTTAAATCGTACACACATAATTAATCTTTGAGTTTAATCTAGTAAAACACTTTAATAATTTAATCTAGACTGAATTGTCTTTACACTCTTCATAATTATGTCTTTTCAGTTTTACACACAGGTATGTTTATAAAATATAAACAATTTTTGTTGTTATACTAAAAATAAAAAAAAGATATTATTCTTAATGTACAACAGTGTTCTGACTAAACCTCCCTAATGCATTTCTATCCGCTTTTAAAAAGCTTTGAATTTGTTATCCATCATTCTATAAATGGATTAAAATTTTCACTGCTTGAACAAGACCTTTAGTAAAACAGCATCAAGAAGCAGAAAAGTAAACTGATTTTTTTTAAATAAAAATGGTAAGAACCATTAAAAAAAATCAGTCACAGTCTTATACAAGCACTTTGAAGAGATCTTTCGTTTATTAAAAGACAAACAATTTTAATTTCTATTCGAGTAAAATAATATATATTATAATGATATTGATTTTTTTTAACGCATTGGTTGTTTTTACTTTTACGCAAACTATTTATTTCCTGACAAAAAGTTAAGATCTCTAGGATATATAGTTAAATCATGTTTAATGTCTTTGGACTGACTTTTGCTCAGACTCTTTCGTCCTCGCAAAGTAGCAGAAAAATGGATGTTGCTTTGACGGCTAAAACTATAATGCATTTCATCTTCAAGGACAACAACTAAGTCGTCGTCCAAAGCTGCTAGCAGGATTCACCGGATATTTTTTAAACCTGTATCTTAACAATATTGCTAAACCTTCTTACCTCTCTCTTCTTAATAACTTTTTTCATATTTCCCCCTAGTGCTATTCAATGGTTTGGTTGTGTATCCACGGGTCAACGAAGCCTACTTTATGGTTAACCGTGTGGTGTTCATATTATATTCTAAATATATACTTTTCCATTAATAAAAGCTGTCACACTCATTTCATCTATATTTGTTAATGGAAGAGAAGCATCAACTAGACTAATTAAAGTGTCTCAATAAAACTGGATGTTGATAAATTACGCTTAAATATTTTCGTACTTGCAATAAGCAATACAACAGTGTGTAAAATTTGCAATTGACACTGAATTGTTTTTATTCTTTTTGATTGTCAAAAGCTGTTTTAAGAGAAAAAGTGTAAGATTAATTCATGCCTTACTTTTTTTTTGCACCATATAGATCATTGTAAAGGCTACTTTTTTACTAACTTACCTAACATTAACTTTGCCTGTGTGCAGCTGCTACGGAACACGCAACCAGCTGCTATTAAGACAAAAAAAAAATCAAAGTGTTAATCATTTTATTAATTCAAATTCAAGAAGATTTTTTACGAGCTAGATAACCACCAGTGTCCGGATTATCACTTGTATAAGGATGGTTGAGCCTCACATGCTTTGTTTTTTTACTATCAATTGGTTTAAAAAGTTGTCTATTTTAAGTTGGCTCATATTTCTTATTATTCGAATCATTTGAAAAATCATCGCTGTCGACTATTACTTATTTTACAATTGCTATCTTGTCTAACCTTATCTAAGTAACAAAACAGTTTGGCTACCATTATTTATCAGTAGCAAAAGTTATTGAAGATCATTGAATAATATCTTCGTATCCAACAGCTGTACAATTAAAAAATGTGTTTAGTAATTTGTCAGTTGTATTTTCTAAACAATTTACATAAAGTTTAATGTAATTATAAGTATATTTAGTGCACGCAATATGGGCAACTCCCATCTACGTTTGCGGTGTGCCAACTTGCATTGTTAAAGAAAATACTGAGTCAAGTGTATGTACTTTTCTCTTATTTGTACAACCGCATCTTTATTCTTAACCTCCTAAACAAATACTTTTAATCGAATTTCTCTATGACGGTTTTCAATACCATACAGGGGCTGGAAAATAGCATTAATTAAACAATTCCCAAGAGCACTGTCTAATTTATCTTAATTGTTGAAATGCAAAATTATTTTTGCAAAAAGTTTTCTCTTTAAAATTCACATTTGTTTATGAGGAGTTTCCTGTCTAAACAAATAAACATCCTATTTTTAAAAGCTCGTCTGCTATATCCTCACGAAGATCATTTGGTGATTTAACACAGTTCACTCGTCCGCTAGACATCATTTGCTAACTATTAATGTTAACATTAGAATAAAAATTCTTAGATTGTTAAAACAACATCCAGCACAACATTTTGAACTTATTGCCTCTAATACATGAAGGATGTCCTGTAATAACTTATTATACTTTAAATCACAGTTCATAATTTTACAAAGGTAAGCTCCTAATGCTTTTTTATTTTTTTAGGTTTAAAGAGTTAACTATTATCAATGTTTATGAACAACAAACTAAATATATTTTAGTGAGTGATGAATTTTCCGTAGTTATACTCCACAGCTGTATTTCTTCTAACTCAAAGTATCGGACTCGTCAATTTAATCTATTTTACCCGGGCTCTCTTTTTTCTATTGAATGCAGGCTTTCCTTACAACTCTTCGCTAGAGTTCTACACTTAATATAACCTCTACAATTTTATAAAATTCAAAAACAACAAAAGAAGAAGTTAGGTTTCAAACTTTTCATGTTTTTAAACTTTTCATAGTATCTACTTTTTTCTGTCTCCACTAGAACTCCTCTGGCAGAGTGTCCTATGTATTCTCCACAACTTATTCGGTTCCATCCTGGATGGTTCTACCCAAAGTTAAATTATCAGTCATGCCCGCACAGTAAACGGTTCATAAATTTATGGTAACTTACTTTTTCTTTTAACATAGTTTGGGTCTTGTACAAAATCATGAACACAACGGATAATCAAGTGTGAAACTATTCGCCAATTAAATTGCTTATACTTCTAAAATATTGTTTTCACTCGAATAACGAGTTAATAATCTGCACCTAGAAACATAACTTAGTTGTAATAAATTAAAAAAAAGTTTGTATTGATACAATCAAAACAAAATCCTGCTGAATTCAACTTGAAGTTTATTACAAAAACTTATTCCTACTGGGTTACATACAAAGTCTAACATTTGTATCTTTTTAATTTGATAGATTGTTTATTTTTTCTAACCAACTGTACTATCATTAGTGCTTATACCAATTATACATCTTTTTATACTTAAATATATATGTTTATTTCGACGCACTTGTTCGCCAAGCATACGGAAGAAAAATTCTAGTTGTTTATACATTTTACTATTAAAACTCAACTTTCTAAGCGGTAATGTTTACAACTTTCTAAATAAACTAATAGTGTGAAAATGTACACACTTTCTATAGTCTGAAACATTATGTTATATAGTTTTCTTAGTTGGAAATAAATTTATAAGCCTTATTTTGAAAAACTTGCTCTATAGATCATTGTTTTAAAAAGTTAGACCATTTTAAAATCATACAAATTGATAAAGTGCTTTTGAAACGTCAGATTCATTTTTGAAATGAGTTTTGTTCATATGTTTTACTGTCAAAATGAGTATCGATATACAAAAGGTTCTACGTACGCACCAAGTCGTAGGACCAAATATTTTGAGAGTTTTTATTTGTCGTTCAATAAACTATAATCGTTGAACTAATTAAGTTTCTCTACTCAAGAGACTACTCTACTAATAGCTTTTTAATTCAAAGAAGAACTCCGCGATCTTTATTCTATTTGTAATATTTAACTTGTTTATAAGCGTTTTTTTTTGCTTCATCAACTTTTTGAAATATTGTTATGCAACAAGTAGTTCTTTAAGTTTTGTTGGAATAGCTTTATTTTTACAGCCATAAGATTGCTTTATTGAATGATGTTATTTAAGTTACCTAACTCTTTACACACATGTATTCTCTAGTTTTGAGCAAATAAAAAAAGTATATATTGCTTTTTAGTCTCCAAATATATACCAATTTTCTTCAATAGTTATAAATTTTCAGTTCTGTAGAATTTTATATGTGTAACCTTTTAAAGCCGTACTAAAATATTTAAAATTAAAAAAAAAGTTTATAGAGCGTTCATCAAAACTTTCTGTTTAACGTTTAAACACTTAACAAAAACTTTAGGAAATGTTTTACTTTTATAATAATTTAATTAATATTATATAAACATTAAGATAAGCACACCTCATATCATTCATAAAGTTTAATGAATAATTAAAATCAGCATCTAAAAACATCTTTTATGTTAATTATTCTATGTTTTTCATAGAATTGTGTAAAAAGTACTTTTTTTTTAATTTGCTAAATTTTTGATGTGTTCACAAATTAACTTTTTTTTAAAATGTGTTTTTAAGTTTCGTAAATATGTTTTCTACACGGTGTTTCATTTTAATTTGACTTTATTAACACTAACCCACCTTACCAAAGCATAACTAAAAAATACGAAAAAAAAACTGTAATTAATTACAAAAAATAGCCAACCATAAGCCCCTTGATTTTGTAGCTGACAGTACTATTAAGTTTCATTATAAACATGAAATGTTTAACAATATATAAAAGTATCAAGTTACTAAACTTTTTCGTTGCAAGGCTACACTTCCTGTTTGATGATGTAATATATATATAATCACAAACTGAAGGTGCAGTGCGAACTGACGCGTATATATACGAGGCTTGCTTCAACAACTACCACAAGGATCGGTAATCAAGTACGAACGGTACAATATAAAACCACGTAGTTGATTGCCATGCTTGGCCCAATTTTTCTCTACCTAATGAAGTTATCTTTCTTTATAAAAGCTTTTTAATTTTACTGCTAGAAGCTGTTGCTTTTAGACATATATATTTTTTCTAAAAGCCTGTTTAATAAGTAACTTTAAAGTTACTTAAAAAATAAAACAACTTACTACTTTACATTACTTATACTAATGTTTAAAATGAAAAATAACTCAAACATTTGAACGTGTAAACAATGAAAAAAAAAGTTAGAAAAGGTGTTCTAGTAAACACACCATTAAGCTTTTTTGTCTAAGTTAATTAGAAAAACTAATACTTTTGCCTAAACAGTATTATAATTATTTAACTAGCTGGCAGTAGGGCTTACCAAAATGTGCAATGTTGTCTATTTTTAATTGAAAGTCATTGTTTTATAACAAACATCTCATTTGAAATAAATAACTTTCAAAATTTGGTGATATAAACCTCTTAAAGTCTAGTCTTTAATTTGATGATTTAAAGACTAACAAAGTCTATTATTTTTTAAAAAGTAGCCACTCCTAATCTCATAAGCTTAAAGCATCAAAATGTATTTATTTAACAACTTAGTTTTAATTTTTAGGTTTTAAGTAAAATGAAGCATTAGTTATTTCAATGTTTTCTTAGGATGTTCATTATAAAGTAAATGTATAGTTATCCAAGTTACTAATTGTTTTTAAATTTGTTTTCTGTTTTTGTTCATAGCGAGCAAATATAATATTTTTCTTAATACATAGCCTATTAATATAGTTATACAAACTCATAACACTTAGTTGCTTGGTAATAAACAATTATTATAACACAATATTTTTAGAAAAAATATTTATAAACTCTATTTATATAATTAATGATGTTACCGTTTTATAGAAGCCACTTGAAAGTTATGAATGTGTTTACTTTCCTAATTATTATATGAAAATTTCCCTTAAATCAATGTTAAAATCAGTTACATTAAAAAATATTTAAATTAAAATTTAAAAAAATGTTTTAATTTTGAGCAACTTTAGTTAAACAGTTTGTTAAAAAACTAAATTAAGTACAACTTATTACCAAGAAAACTCAAAAGCATAATTTTATTTACAAAAACAGAATAAGAATAATCTAGACGCTTCAATTAATTTCATTAACTTAGTTATTTTTTTTAACACTGAAAATCTAAACTAAGCGATATTTACTGTTTCTTAAGCACTAATAATCACTTTCAATACCGAATAAAAAAATCCAAGGTGTATATATATTTTCCCGATATAATAAATTTAAAATTGTCTAAAGTAAGTTATAGCTGATTAAAAATTAAATCGTCTTTTTTGTTTATATTTAGTCAAGTAAGTTTATTTTATTTTTCCTCAAAACTAAAGTTTTAGCAAAAAGTTGAGGTTCATCGCTGACCTTGCGTTTAATTAGTGGGAAAGTTTGAACTGGTTTTGAAATCCGGCTGATTCTGCATTGAGCACAAAAAAGAATTTCTTATGGTAAATTTGCACTGGAAAAAGGGATGTAGTAAATCAATATTGCAATAAATGCAAACATTAAATCAATAAAATTTGCTTGTTTGCTTAGACATGGCTCTTCGTGTTTGCATTGCTAATTAAACAGTGATGTGTGAACAAACTCATAAGTATAAATTTAGCTTTTTCATAAAAGTTTATGATTACAGATCAAAAATTAGCATTTATAGTATATAATAATGTAGAAATAATTTATTTATTAACTTCACAGTAATTTGTATATTAAAAACAGGGTTGCAATCAGAATAGTTTATAAAAACTTTGCTGGTTTATGCTTTTTAAAAGCCTTTTTGCAGAACTCTGGAAATTATATATGTTTTTTTCTAAATTTTAATTAATTTTTTAGTACTTAAAGATATTTTTTCATTAAAATCAATGTTTTGCACTTTAAAGTAGTAAGTTTTGTTATAAATGAGATTATTTAAGTATCAAAGCTCAATTAATAGTATATTTCTTTAGCTTTTGACTTATACTACATTTTTATTCAATTTTCTCACAACTTTTTGCTTCAAAGAGTGACCACCCTGTTTTTACTTAAAAACCTTGCATAATTTAATATATATATATATATATATATATATATATATGATTTAGTTTGTCTTTTGAGGCCGGATTGTTTAGAGGTTCTAATGACAGCTTGAAAACTTTTTCAGTTGAACGTTGTAAGAACCAAGCTCATGGCCAACACATGCACTAAATAATATTTCTAAGATTCCTCTAACTAAAGGAAAAGTCCTGTGCATACTAGATTATTAAGTGATAGCAAGACTGTTATATTTTTACCATTAAAAATTACATTAAAGAACATATAATGATTTTATAAAAACTAAACGCTATACCTCAGAAAGTAATGTCAATAAACAAACAATCAGTCACTGAAATTGTAAATAAATTTCATGTAAATTATAGAAATAACTATATTAAAAAACTATCAATAAAAATGTTAAAACAAATTGAGATGGAAAGTAAGTATTAATTACTTATCCTTCTAGCAAAAATAAATGTACTAAGTATGTTGAATTGGTTTTTTGTTTTTTAACACTGGATTTAAAACAGTAAATTACAAATTAAAACTGCAGTTAAACCTAATATAGTTATTGAAATAACACTGGATTATTTTTAAAATTCTATAGAAACTCTGAGTTTAATCTATTCTACAAGAGAAAGAAACACTTGATACAAAGAGTGATACTTTTAATTTGTTATAATGGATTTAAATGCATGTTAAGTTTCAAAATCAAGTGAAATAATGCAAAAAACACAACAACATGTAGTAATTACAACAACATGACTTGTAGGGTTCCTAGTGATGGCTTTAAAAACTCTCTGAGACCATTGCAATATGAAAACCCTAATGATCGCAACACCTATACATAAAAACTTATAATTAGATCAGGTTTTGACAGTCTTTCATGAAATACAGGATTTACTCAAAAAAGTCTTTGATAGCCTTATTAAGAGCAAAAAATTCTTTGTTTTCCATAGTTTTTTTGAAAGTTTTTACTGAAATATAAAACAAATTATTAAGGAGTTATGTGAGTAAAAAATTGTATAGATATATATTTTACTCAAAGCAAATAATATTTGAAAATATTTTTTCATGAAAAACTTTGAACTTGCTTCTGCATTAGTTTATTCAGCTAAAATGCACTTTGTAGGTAAGAAATTTTTACTTAGGATTACATATGGCCTTGAACTGCAGTTTACTTGTATTTTTAACAGATAAGTGTAAATTTGTTAATGTGGTGTGTATTTGAAATTTTCAGAGTAGGGCATAACAAACTACACTTAATCAACAATGATAGAAATACCTAAAAACAAGTAGCTATTAGTCTATGAAAAACATACATCTATGTGGTAATAAATAATTTTGATGATTAATAAATTAATGTATTTTGTTAAATTCACTAACTTCATATTTTAAAATCTCATGTTAACTATATTTGTACACTGTATCCAATCAGTCCCTTTAAAAAAAAACAGGTCAGTTATATAAAACATATAATTGATAATGCACACATACACACACTATTGTTAGTTTTTTTTCTCTTTCCAGAAAGTTTATTAGGTGAAGAAACTGTTTCTAAAGCAGACCTTTTAGTATTCTTATTTTATTTGAAAAACTGGTATTTTATAGATTTATATTAAAATGTTATAAGTTATAACTCTAAAGTGGTAAAGAGTTAACAATTTGATAATAATAAAATAATAGATTGTACCTAAAACATTTATAGTATGCACATCTTTTTATGTGAATAACATGTCTTATAAATAATAGAGGTAGGCTGTTTAAACTAAAGATCACTTTTTAAGACACAATAAATATTACTAAAGTATACTTTGTAGATATATTATGTTAGTTTTTTGTTTAGGCAAGACATTGAATGGGAGGTAAATCACTTTTTTCATAATTTAGTCTTATTTAATTGAGTTTTATCTAAGCTAAAAGTTTTGTTTTACAGATTTTTGAAACTCAAAATTTTATTTGAAATATAGCTAATCAAAGTTGGAAACTACAATAGGTTCCTTACAGGAGGTGCAAACTAAAACTGCAAATAATTCTAAATCACTATAAATCTATCTCCTACGTTTTTTGAGATAGCTACCTCGAATTTTCAGGAAATGTTCCTTGCAATATTTAGAAAATTCTGTCACAAGGAACTTATAAATATTTAATAAATAAAAAATTTATAACAAAAAACATAAAAAAGCTTTCTTTTTGTTAATTTTTTAATAAAAATATTTTTTTAATTAAAAAAAAAATTTCTGACAGAAATTTCTAATATTGCAAGGAACATTTCCTGAATGTTTGAGGTAATAATCTCAAAAAACGTAGAAGATAGATTTTTAGTGAAATAGTCTATTTTTGCTGTTTAAGTTTGCGCCATAAGGAACCTATTGTTGCCTCCAAATTTGACCTGCTATAACTCAAAAAAAATTTTGTTTTAAAAAAAACTGTAAAACCATCTTGAAGCTTAGTAAAAATTATAAATAAAAACTATATAAAATAAGATCAGTTTGTGAAAAAAGTGGTTTAACCCCCCTATGCCCTTAATGTAGAATGTTAGTGTAATTAAATTTAGACCATAGGGGTGCAATATATATTTGTTTTAAAAAGTTAATTCCCTCAAATGAAAGCTCTAAATGTGAACTACAGACCGGTTTTTGTAGAGTAAAATAAAAGAAAAAATTTTGTATTATATGATAAATTTTTAAAAAGTTTCCAAACTTATGGACCACAATTTTTATGTCAATTTTTTCAAAAATTTAAAAATTCACAATTTACATCTTTAGTTTTTTAGCTGAACAAATGAGATTTTACTTGCAACATTTTGAAAGGTCTACTTGAATTTTTTTAACAAAAATTTTATAAATTTTCTCAATTTTTATCTTTATAAAATTTGATCGACAAATTGGCTGAGTAAAAAAAAGATCAAATAAAATCTACTTTTTTGAAGTGGTTGTTAGTTGATTATCATTTTTAAATATAATTTACCAAATTAAACAACAAATACCACTCCAGAATTTTATTTTATTTTATTAATTCTATTATTAAAAATTTAATTTAGCAAGTTTGATTAGATCTTTAAATATAAAGATTGAGAAAGTTTGAAATTGAATAATTCTTGATTAAAAAAATACTATTGACCATCTTAAGAATTATTTAAACAGTCACAAATTAACAGATTTTGTAAAATTTTAATCAACGAAGCAAACAGCATGTCGGAGGTGGAACAAGAGCAACCTCAGCAACAAGAAGCAGCAGAAGAGAGCAACGGAGCTCCAGTAGAAGCAGCTGGTGAACCACAAGCACAAGCAGCAGGTGAGAACGGAGCGGAAGCGCCACAGCAGGAAGTTGTCACTCCAGTTGTTAAGAAGGGTAGGGGAAGGCCAAGAACAGGTAGATGTGTTGGTTATTAGTAAATGAAAAGTAAAAAAATAAGTTTGAAAGGCAGTAAAATTAAGGATAATAAACTGTTAATAAGAGTCATGATGTTAAAAAAAATATATGCATTTATAAAGTTAGCTTTTTAATGCTATTTGAAGAAAAACTCTTTGTGCTTAAATACTTTGTTAACAATGAAAAATCTGAAAAGATATTTAGTATAAATATAAACACACATTTATGATATGGACACTGATATATAGTAAAATGTTCAATTATGCTACATTATTAGGTTTGGTGTTTTTTGTTAGCAATACAAGCCAAGTTAATTTAATTTCTTAGTTTTATTTTTAAAGTATTTATTACCGTTCGTTTAATAATATACTTTTTTGCTACAAACATCATTTTTCTAGCTTCTACTTGTTAATCACACAAAAAAGTTCTTAAAATTCTATACAAAAGTGATAAAATAATTTGTTTTGTTTTAAAAAGGAACAAAACATTATTAACAATAAAATATCATTATGGATCTATTTATAATTTTGCTTATTGTTTTTAAGTTCAAGCATGTATGTTTGATTAAAGCATAAATTTTATGCTAATTTTCAACTATTATAAGTCAAACTAAGCAAATGTATTTATTCTGCTTTAGATATCTAAATGGATAAAAATAATTCAACTTGAGATTTATTTTAAACTGAACAAGTTTAAAATCATATTGTCAATCTAAGTATGTAAATTAGTTTCTGCTGTGAATTTTTTAGTTAAATTTATATTTGCTATTGCCCTGACTAATTTTTGAAAATTAAAGAAAAACAATTAAAAATGTTATTTTGTTAAAAAAAGAAGCTTTTCTAAAATAAAGAAATTGGAAATGGCAGAAAATACAAACTAATCATGAAAAATTTTTATTTTAAATTAGGCTGTTGAAAACTGTTAATGAAAAACTCTTCCTGTTTTCTTTATAAACTAAAAATTGTTAGAAAAAAAACATTTAAAATCAAATAATTTTAAACAAAACTTGAAAAATTCTTTGAAAATGACCTGTTTTTATTTAGTAGTTTTTAGTTGCAAATGTAAAATTTTTTCCCAATACAAAATCATTTAAACCCATCTAATTATTAATTACATAGCCATAACAAAACTGTAATCATTTTTGTCATAAGACTTATTTTCTAACAAAAAGGGACATAAAGACTGTTTGTTTTAGAAACTTGCAATAAAACAGAAATCAACAGAAAACAGTAACAACCCTGTAATTAAATTTTGTAGAAGAAAAACTTTTTTGTTTGTATTCAATTTTATTTCTTATTATAAATTTTTCAAACTTTTTCGATTAAACAACTATGCTTTAGTTTAAGTCTTTATTAATTTTACTTAAAAAAATAAAGTCTTATTCATATATTCAAAGCTTAAAACTGATGTTGATAGGATACAAACAAAAAAAATAACATATTTTACTATTTAACTAAAAATTGTTAAATTTCTTGTCACTATGACTTTTACTTTGTTTATAGTTTACATTCCGAAATATTTATAACAAAGCATTGATAAATTTTACTTAGCTTTCAAACACCCACACCCATAGTAAAATTAGGCAAGGATAATCTAAAACTCTTCATTCCATATATTTTACCCACTTTATAATAAACTTGCATTCATACAATCACATAGATTGTACAAATAATCTCATTTAAACTTTATTAAATTTCCAAACAGCCACACCAAAGGATGTTTACTTTTTTCATACACCTTCATGCATATATTTATATAAAATTATAAGTTTTTACTTTTTAAATTGAATAGCCACGCCAAAAGTGAAGTCAGGCAAGGGCAGGGGTCGACCAAGGAAGTCCTCGTCGGAGCTGAAGGGACCTAGGCAAACCCCAAAGAAGAAGGCGAGGAAAGAGCCGCAGGAACCATCGAGGAAGTCATCCAGGAAATCGACCAAAGTTTACGATAATCTCAATGATGATAAGGTTAGAGATAAAAATATTTGTATTGTATTAAATTTGTGAATCTTAGTAATTATTTAAATCAACTGAAGTTTATGGTAACCTCATTGATGACGAGGTATTTAATTTTTTTATAATAATTTTGATTTAAATCAATAAAAATTAATGAAAATCTCAGGTCAAGGTTCGATAAAAATGTTAACTACTTGTGTTGTGAAGCTTTGTGTTTATTTGAACCAACTAAAGTTTATGGTAACTCGAATGATGATAAAGATTGATAATAAATATTAATAAAGATTAAATTAAATTAAAGATAATAGCAGTTAGTTTATTTATAATAACTAGTTTTTAATTAAAGTTTAAGTTTATTTTTTCTTTGAAATATTATTTTAATGTTTTAATTTTTTAAATATTATACTGACAATCAAATATTTTTTCTTTTAGATTCATTACTTTCAAAGATAATTGGTTACTATTTATTTTTGAAATGCCTGTGTGCATCAAGTTTAAATATTTATTTTTAAAACTAAAATCAGCCTATTGTGAATGAACAATATGCATTTTATATTTATATCTACGTATATGTAACAAAATTATGTGTGAATTGAAAAATAACCATGTAAAGGTATTAATCTATAAAGAATATACTACAGGGAGCAGTATAATAAAATAACAAATTAATAGCAGTGCAATAATTTGTTGATTTGATTAAGTATAATTTACAAAGTGTATTATAGGTATTAAACTATGAAGAGGAAGATGTAGTGTACTACAAGAAGGGAGCGACCGGCAGAAAATCCAAGTATCAGGAAAACTCGTCAGATTCTGAAGAAGACGATTACGCTGCTTACGACTTCGATGAAGAAGAAAAGAAACCCAAGAGGTAATAGTAAATTTATTTTTTAAGTGTAGCTTTGAGATTGTGTGGGCTATTAGTTTTGTATTGATATTATTTATATTAATATAGATCCAAGAGATTTATTAAAAAGGTTAATTATACATCAATATAAAAGCGCTTTATAGGTATTTAATATCAATGGATTATGTATGCTATACAATGATTACATTACAATCTAAATTAAAATGAAATTCTTATAAGATTTTTGGAGGCCATAACGCAGTATATTTATAATTTTGGTTAAAATAAACGAGAAGGTCCTACCAATAATAATTAATGTTGGTAAAAAATAATAATTAAAAGAGCCAATTCATAATGGCTCAGAGTTTGAAATGTTGTGCACCCCTATAAAGCCTTGACAATACTTCAAAAAAAAAAAGTTCAACAAACTTTATAATTTTGATAATAACCAGGTTAATACTTTAAAGTTTATACTTTGTTTAATTTTTTTTTTAGTATTTTAGGCTCTACAAATCAAAGACCATTTGTCTATTTTAGTTTTGAAAAATAATGTTAACAGAACAAACATTTAATTTAATTTTCAGGTCGGGACCAGCCAAGAAATACAGTTTGGACGATGATGAGGTAAATTTTAAATCTATTAAAATAAAATAAGTAACTATATATATTTACAAAAACTATAGTTTAAAAATAGATTAAAAAATATTTAAAAAAAAATGTGCATTCTACTCTAAAGTTTTTAATATGATTAGATTGAATGATTGCTTTATAACAAGTTATTTTTCAAAATTTAAACTATTTATCAGCAAAAGTGAAACGTACGAGATAGAACATATCCATTAAGAATAGTTAGTCTGTAAAATGTATAACCTAATTTAAAATTATTATTTTTAATCAGGAAGAGGTGATGCCCACCCCCAAGAAAAGGGGACGTCCCAAGAAGGTGTGATTCAAAACAGGGAAAATTCCCTCAACTGAGATCCAAAGTTGAGGTGAGCATGCGTGTACAGAAAATTGTGTCCGTTTAATTAGAGAGTTAATAAAGTTGTAAATATTATTAATAATCAAACTCGCTCGGTTTCAGCGACACTTTTAAGAAGTCGTTTATTAATTAAAATTTAATGAATTTTTTTTTCAATTATTAAGAAAAGCCGCTGTACAATTGATCATTGTTTTCAATAAGTTTTTGTCATTTACGTCTGAAGCCGCTGAAGTGTTTTCTGTTTAACAAGCTACTACTAGAAAGTTCGATAACAAGTTTCTGTTTACAAATGAAATTTCTACATCATGTACTCATATATGTGTTTGCGTCCTTTTTTAATTTTTTTGTCAACTTCAAATTATTGTACAAATTTTATCTCGTGTGTCTAATATTATATTTTGTTATATTAAACAAAAATTTTACTACTTGTGTTTTGATTTTATGTATAAGTTATTATTAAAACCTACTCGGTTGTTTAGCAGCAATATGCCTGTGGTTGAAAAATAGGTGACACAAATTTAACTTAGTTTTTAAGTATACATTTTACTTAAAATGGTTTTATTATTATTTTAAATTAGAATAGTTGCTCTAAACTTAAACTTAAATTCAAAAAGTATAAGAAAGATTATATCAGTTTAAAAAGTTCATGTTATTTATAGTAAAAAAAGTGGTCTTCAAGCTAATCAAAATCTGTGCATCCTAAATTGCAAAATTACATTTCTCTGCACCCCAATGTACGAGTATCTAGTATCAAATTTCCGTAATATCTAGTGCAGGGTTTCCCGAACTTTTTTTTCAAAAGGCCCCCGTTATGCTTTGTCCCCCTACAACAAGATTTTTCAAAAAACTACCACTAAAAACGCTTAAGACCTTTTTTGCTCTTCATCATCAAATCAAGAGTATCTAGTGTAATTTTCAAAATGTAGGATAAAATTTTCAAGTTACGACTCATGCACCCAAAAGGTTTCTTGCACCCCAAAATAAATTTCGTGTGCACTGGTGCATACTTTGAAGACTATTGGTATAAAAGATAGTATTTAAATATGGTATTGTCTACCCGTTACTTTTATAATTATCTTTTACATTTGCAAAGTTACTGCAAACTTTGAATCATAACTCGAATTGAATAAGTATGTTTATATTTGTAGATGGGTAGGTGTCAAATATGCACAAAGGAGACATTTTTGCTTGAAGAGTCACTTTTATATGAAGACATTTTTGCATGGGTGAAAATTTTTTAAACTATCTACCTTTTTAAAATTATTTATTATAATTTTATTTTTACTAACATTGTTACCCCTTACCCTTGGTCGGTATTTTAAAACAAGTTTGAGTCCTCTAAAGTCTAAACCTTTTAACACAACTATTTTCTTATCTTTTAAAACACTTTACATAAAGTAAACACACTAAGGGAAATGAGATTTGACTATTATGATCTGCTTTTATTTTTGTAAAAAACTGTTTAAGTATATTGCATAAAGAGTTATTATGCAAAAAAGGTTCACACTTATATATCTTCGCATATTATCTATACATATTTAAATGGTCTATGTTGTTAAAATCATTTTCTAAACCCCAATCTATTCTTACTTAAATGTAAGCAAAATAATTTATTTAAGCTACTAAACTAATTTTTTTTTTTCGATTTCTCTAGTAAAAGGTAACAAGAGTTTATTACTTTTTGTTAAAGCAGTTTAACTTGTCTAACACTAAAACCAAAATACTTATACACATATATTAGATTAGCTAGAAATTAAATAATTTAAAAGTTTAGTAAGTTTCAGTGCTTAAGTTTGTTTAAGTACGTCCCTGATCAGTTATAATGTGAACAGTTTGTAATTTACTTATGAACATAGTTATAGGTTTCAAATGTGTATATTTATGCCGTTAGTTAAAGGCTTTCAGAATTCGTTTATGATAACTATGTTTATTGCAACAATGTAATCTAATTTTCGTTTAAACTATCCTCTGTTGTTCAGAAATTCGATATTAATAACGATAAAAAAATAAGAAAAACTATTATGATTAATTTTTATCACTGCAAAAATATATTAATTTTTCCTACAATATACTGAATTAATAAATAATGGGAAGCTTTATTACTTTATAAAATTTTAAAACTAAATAAAAAGTAATTTAGTGATTAATATCAACAAAACTAAAACTTAGTAAATTTTAACAATAAGCACTCTTTCACCAATACTTAATACTCTTAACAAAAGGTAGCTTTTTTGTCAAACCCAGTTAAAAAAATTATACTTACCAAAAATACTATGCCCAAAAACAATTTTTCTTATTTTAAGAATCACAAAAATCTTGATAGAAATTTCTAATTTAACACTTACCTTGATCAAATAAGTTTTAGTCATTAATACTGTGCTGGTCATCTCAGTACAGTTTATAAGTTTTTTTGAATGACTAAATATATTATAATACTGTATATGTAGGCTTATATTTTAAATCAGAATGGGTAAATCTTATGTATCAAGTCCTGGTACTTTTTTATTTTCATTTTACTTTTTAGAACTTTAGAAACCTATTTTTCTTCGGTTTAGCTTAAACTATCCAAGTAATTAGCTTTAAAATTGCATGTTTCATGCCAAATAACGAGCTTGTGATTAACATAAATTTGCGGGAATTAATGTAAGTAAATAGACCTATACCCACAGTTGGTTTTCAAACCAGATTACAAAGAAAACTTATTATATTTATGTCTAAAATACTTTTAAATAATAGTTATGTTTTTATTAGATTTTACATAAAGTTTTTCACTTGTATGCCCTAAAACTGCAGGTAATAGAAAAAAATTTTAGGAATTTATTTTTAAGGATTCAATGAAATATCTAACCATATTTTTTTGAATTAATTATACAAAATATAGATTATTTATAACTTGTAAAAAGACGACTAATAAGTTTGAAACAAAAACTAATAATTGGTAAGTTTGCGGTTCAAACATTTTATTTGGTTTGTTATATAAATATAAATATTTATTTTCTTTCGCTTAACTTAAGATTTATAAATGTTTGATTAACAACTAAAATTATAGTAAAATTAAATTATTTAACTTTTTCTAGGCTATGATTAATTCGTCTATTTGGATTTCGAAAAAAGTAAATTTATAGAGGATTTCATTTAAATGTTGTTTTAAAGTATTTTTGTCTAGTTTTTCTCCCTGCACATTTTTACAAATCATCATCTTAAAACCATCGCTGATTGAAGACTCAATATTTTATATAAAAAATTTTAAGCCTAAGAGTCGAACAACACTTATGTGGGACATACAAAATATTTTTTACTTACACGTCAAAAAAGATGAATAAACTAAATATTTAATTTTTCTTACCTGTTGAAGGCATTTTATATGTATTAAATATGGATACAGTTTTAACATATATGCAAAACAGATCTACCAATTTCATATAGAATTAAGCGCTTTTATATTTTAGATCAATTTTAATCGTAGTTTAAGTAAAAGAAAAACTAGTGCATTTTTTAAATACATAGAAAAATCAAGCAAATAAAAAAAAAATTTTTTAGCTAATTAAAGATATGCCACGTGTTTTAGGTCATACCTCGACCAGCCAACTTGTTTTATTAAAGTTTCAAGTTTTGAGACAAAAATTAGAAAAAAGATTTCAGAAAATTACGCTGTTAAAAATGTAAAAGTTAAAGGTTAAAAATTCATTAATTAAGTGTTCTTAACAATATAACCTTATTTTCTGAGATCATTGTGCACTTTAAATTATTGATAATTTGTTTTAATTTTAGTTGTCAATTATTGTCTTTGTATTACTTATATACTTTTTTCTTCTTTTCATAGATCTTTGTACTATTGATCCTCACGAAGATAAGCTTTTTTAAAGATGTAGCATTGTTTAATGTTTATAACTAAACATAAATTAATTTATGTAATTTACTTCAATGATCTACTGTAGTTATTGGTTGTTTAGCTCTAGTCGACTACAAGTCTTTTGAGTAAAAAAATCAACACTGTTAAACTCCTTAGTATAAGTAAGAATAAACATGCAAATTTCATGAACGTGGATATTTTTATTAATTTCATTTGAAAAGAACAAATGCAAAAAGGATACAGCAAAAACAACAAAGCAGATCACAATTACCAAAAACTAAAAATAACACAAAATTAATTTTATACACATGAACTGCCATAGCATTAAACAACTAATCTGGATCAAACAAAATACATAGTAAGCAACTTAAATTAAATATTTCAAAGCAATATTAATACACATGAGCAAAACACTAATTCAACTAAGGAGTCACAACAAACTCACTTCTCAATTCAGGAACTTTTCGAGTAGATAGAGAAACAATACCTGAAAATCAGGAACGCCACGGACAACTGTAACGAAAGCGGGGAGACGATCTCTCTGAGGTCTCCGCAGCAGGTGAAGTCGATCAGGTGGAAGTAGACGCACAAGATCATGAACATGGTCAGCAGGTCGAAGGCGAGGTGCAGGAACATGGAGCGTTTGTTCGGGAACAAGGGAAGGTTCTTCTTTGGGCTTTTGTGGAAATTGTTCGGTAGTTCAGACATTTTGAAGAGTACAAATGACTTAGTTGAAAATTATCTGACAAATTGTTTGTGTTAGTGCTAAGAAACTATTTTTTTTAAAAATTAATTTTCAACTTTTTTTTTTGTAAATAGTGAGTTTTAAATACTAAACACTTTACTTATCAATAAAAAATTTGCAGAAAAGCATTTACATTTGTACGAATTTTATTCGACATTTTAGTTTAGCTATACTAAATAAAAGACTTTTGAATTAATTTTAAATTATGGTACAATATATCTGCTTTAACTAAATCCATGATTTGAATTGCTTCTAGTTTAAATAGCTAAAAAAGATAATAAAGTTAAGCTAATAAGCAAAATTACTTATAAAAGTAATTTTTATTGACAAAAGGGACTATTTCGAACTTTTTACAAACTTTTTTTGCTATTTATCATACTTATAAACTCTTTGTTTAAATAATATTTTTAACTGATGGCTTGATTTCGTAACATTTTTCTATTAACCGTAAATACTGTCTATCCCTAAGTTTTGTAGAATGTCAATAGTTCAGTGTTTTTATATTTTTAAAAGTAAGTGTAGTATCAAATTTAAACAATCATTTTTTGACAAAAAAAAGTTAAATTCTTGAATTAATAGTGCTATAGTGAATAATCTAAAGCTCTCTTATTGATTATTTAATAATATTAATGATTTAAAATAGTATCTTTATTTTGCTTACTACGGTTATTAGGTTACCATTTCAGACAACGACGTTAAACTGTATCCGTTAGTCGTAAACTGAGTAGTCGTAAACGAATCGACAATTGAAATGTTCTGCACAACAGGTCTTTAAACTAAATGTTTTGAGCCCGTATTTTTTATTATAAATAATTGCAACCCGAAAATTACTTTTTATATACAGTGTGGCCCGCGAGTAACTTTTTCAGCAAAAGTTGTCCCGCGACTTATAAAAGGTTGCCGATCCCTGCTCTAAGTGATTAGTCACAAATGAAACGAAACAACTAGGACTTTAGTTTTTAATCGTCTGGAATTTTTTTATCATTGGTAAATTTTTCGATGTCCATTAAGCTCTTGTTTTTTATTTACTAATTTTTGATTAGTATGTAATACTCGTTTTTTGTATAAAAACTTACATTTTGTAATTTCGTTTTTTATAATTCTACGATAATACTTTGTTGAAACAAAAGTTATTGTAAAAAGCTTTATGACGTAGCTATCTTTGACTTAATGAAAATGAAGTTGACTTACTTATTTAATTTAAACAGTTTTTTCTTTAAATTTACTTTTGTTGCTAGTTTAAAACAATTTTTGCTATAAGTTTCATCTTCAAAGACAAAGTTTTGAATTTATTGGACAGTAGGTTTTTAAGAAATTTTAAGAAAAATCAATATTTATTTAACTATACACTAGAGTTAACTAGGTATAATAAATTGAAATTCGTTACAGAAATTTTTTTTTTTAATATTCCATTCAAAAAGTCTGTAAATCTTACAGATTTTGTAAAGACACATACATCTTCTTATGATCATAAAAACTAACTTAAATAAAAGTTTTGCTTGCAACAAATTGTTACAAAACACATTAAAAACTCGGTTTTTGCGAAAGGTAATTTTGTTTTTTTACCGTTCTCAAAAACGCAAACTTAATTTTTAAACTTTGTTATGATATCAATCAAGTAATAAGTTTAAGTATTCAACTCAAGTTGTTTTAATAATTCTGCATTAACTAATTTTAAACTATTATAGTTTGTTGTGTTCGACTATTTTTATAGTTTAAAATAATTTCTTACATTTACAGAAGAATAAGGTACAAAATACGGTATACATCGTTGATCAAGTTGTTGTTTTAAACAAAATATTTAAGTTTTACAGAAAAAAAAGTTTGGTTTTATATATGTTTTATAAAGTTTTTTTTAGGGTAAAAAAATGGTCTAAGATAGGGGCGGGCAACGTAAATAGTTGACGGGCCGGATCCAGAAAAATATAGTCCTCAGCGGGCCGGATCATTTCAAGTTAGTGATCTTTTGGATTCAGCTGGATCCTTTTTTAGATCCGGATCCCATTAAAAACATATTATCCAGATCCGGCTAAACAGTAATTTTAGACAAAGATCTAAGTCCGAATGGAAGTTAATTTCAAAAAGATTTGGATCCGGTTAGATGCTTTTTGATCGGGTATTTCAGAATTTTGAATCAATACATTAATTACCAAGGTTCTCAAGTATGAAATTTTATGTTAAATTTAGTTAAGTATTCATAATTCTATATTTATTATAACTCTGGACCGAATTAATACTAGTTAGTTCTAAAAAATTTATAGTTTGATTACTAAAAGTTACTCGAGCCCAATATTTCAAGCTAAAACATAAAAAAATTGCTTACTATTCGAAATTAATTAATTTTGGAAATCCTTATCTTGAGTTTATAGTGATAATATGTTTTTAAATTTAACAAACAATACAATATTAAACTATTGTTATTTAATTTAATTAAGCTAAAGAAGATTCATTACATTTTTTGCATGTATAAAAGAAACAAAACGAAAATAATTCTGATATAATAAACAGTTTTACCATAAAAAGCAAAATAAATGAAAGATCTCGATGAATAACTAAAGGTTGATCATGTATTAGAGTTGTTTAAATCTAGTTGCATGAAAATTTTTGAAAATCTGCAAGTGCACAGAAATACTGATTAGGTTTGAAGATAGCTTATCCTTGTTAATGTTTATTGTCGGAAATTTTTTTTTTAAATGTATGAAGTATCGAACAACACAACTAGTTCCATGGTCATCTTTAGAAGTTGACAAACTTTAGCTCGATAAATAAAACATAAAATCTATCTAAAAATTTTATAATGGCAACAAAAATTATATGTTTGGTTTGAAATTTTCTTATTAACTTATTTAAAAAACAGTTAAGTCTAAATAACAAATTACTTTGGCTTAAAATTTTAACACTTTTACTTTCAAAATATCAAATAGTTATAATTAACTTACGAAATTTAACTAAGTTCTGTACTTTAAAAATTTTAATCAAACAGTGCACCTAAAATACTTTAATAAGAGTACTAACATAAAATAACGAAATATTGAAACAAAAAAGAAATTAATAAATATTTTTAGCATACCAAACATTTTAGTTTAGTAGACTTTTAGATTAAGATCGATTTCACTAGTGAAAATATTACTAAACGAAAAACTAAAACATAAAACTGTCACATTATACTTTAAATGTTAAGTATAAAGAATTTAGCGAGAATAATTACACTAAAAAGACATCAATGAGACATTTTTGGATCATAAAAGTTTTTAACAAGTTGTTTACCATCTGGAAGTTTATTTGAAGTAGATATTCTCAGTAATGAGCGCAAATTGGTATCAGTAAGATTTGAACGCAGCTTACTTTTGTTTATATACATAATTAAGATTGTTTGTTTGCAAAAGTATGTAGACTCAAATAGATCAAATAACTTCATTGTCATTTTTTTAAAATTAACAAACCTTTACTTGTTCAGTAATTCATAAAAACTATCAATTTTTCAGTTTTGAACTTTTTATTTTGTGTACTACCACATTGAAGTTCAACAGTTCTAACAATATTACTAAGTACATTTTCGGTGTCAAACGTCGACGGTGATGAAATAATGTCGAATTCTTCACTCAATTGTTAAAAGTCTGCAAAACGACGACTAAACTTATTATTAAGTGAAACTATTGTCATCAATTGGTCATCACTAAACTTAACCATATAATTAATCAAAAAGTCCCTAATGAAAAAACAATAGCAGAAAAAGTGCAAATGGTAGTCTAAACTTGAAACATTTGACAAAAATTTAAATTTCAGCAGTTTGACTTAAAAAATTTGTCGATGTTTAAAAAGATATTTTTTTTTACTTTTTTAAACATTTAAAAAACAACTCAATACTTATCTGGGAAAAACAGAAATTTTTGACACGTCTATTTTTTATGAAAACATTATGGTAGGTAAGATTATCAAAGTTAGTTCAGCAAACAATTGCTTTTAGATAATTTGAGAAAGGATTACTTTAACTTACTTAAAACAGAACAAGATACTATAACAAAATAGTGTTTTATTACCACAAAATAATAAGCCATTTTAACAAACGTTTTCATGGTCAAAGTCTTACAGTTTTGTTTAATGAAATAGTTCAAAAAAGGTTTTGTACAAGTTTTGTAATAATTAAAGTGGCTGGCCGGATTTTATATAAACTTTGAAAATGCTTAGCGGGCCGGATCATCCACTTGCGGGCCGGATCAATGTTGTCCGCGGGCCGGTTCCATTTAAAATTAAAAAAGGTTTGGGGGCCGGTCATTTTCACTCTGCGGGCCGGATCCGGCCCGCGGGCCGTACGTTGCCCACCCCTAGTCTAAGACTTACTTCTACAACGATAAATGTTTTTTGTAAATTAAAACATAACTAGTATAAGTCAAGCTTTGTTACAAGTTTTATCTAGTTAGTTTTATTTTTTTTAATAACCTTAATAAGACTTTTTAAATCATTAATTAATATTTAACGAAATGTTTATAAGTTAAACTAAACATATTTTAATTAAATTTAATTGCTCAAGCTCATTCGTTCCATCGAACCTTTTCGAAATTTTATATTTAGGAAAGTTTTCTTTTTTACCACAAATACTTTTGAAGTTTAACTGTTTTTTCATAAATAAATCATGAATAAAGTTTGATACTAAACTTACTTTTAAAACTTTAGAAAAACTAAAACATCGATAGCCTATGAAAATATTAAAAAAGATAATATCTATAATTAATTATAATTATAGATAAAAGTAATTTAATGTTATCAAGCCATAACTTCAAAGTCTTATAAAAGTGTTAAAATACAAAAGTGTAAAGTATTTTAAATATTAAAAAACAATTTGTAATAAATTCAAAATAGTACTATTTATCAATAGAGACTACCTTTCAAATGTCTTTTGCTTATTAGCCTTACTTTAATTATCTTTTTAGCTATTTAAACTATTAGGAATTCAAATCATATACTTATTTTAAGCAAACTTATGTTTTAAGTTGTTACACCATAACTTAAATTAATTCGAAAGTGTTTAAGTTATTATTGCTAAATTTAAATATTAATTGAAATTATTTTTAACATTTCAACCACTTATCTTGTCTTCAGCTATTCAATTGAGAATTTTTAATTTTAATTTTACACTCAATATTTATAATAACATTAATTAAAAAGTTTGTATTATATTATTTAAAAGTACAACAACTCAGAATATTTAAAACTAAATTATTAGCAGTTTTTAAATTGACTAAATGCTTATAACTAACATTTTGAACTTACTATTTCTAAGCTTATTATTAATTCTAAACCAAATTGTAAAAAATATATTCAAAAGATCCACTTCATTTAACTGTTTATTATTAAACTCAAATTGTTTAAGACTTCATTTATAAAAAAAGTATTAAATCATGTACAAATATCAATCAGAATCATTTAAACTAAATTCCTATTAGTTACCAAATTAATTAAAAGTTTTATCTTTTTGTTAATTTACTATTTCTAAACTAACTACTGTTTCTTTACAAATTTTAAAGCGTTTTACTTAATTCTAAAATTTTTCAGCACTTCCATTAAATTATTAGTGATACTCGTCAAAATGGCCGGACAGGTACCCTCAAAGAACCTACCATTGGACGAAATTCCGAAGAAGAACCGCCCCTTGGACGAACTTCCGAAGAAGAACCGCCCCTTGGACGAACTTTCGAAGAAGAACCGCCCCTTGGACGAAATCCCGAAGTTAAAACTGTTAAATACAACAGAGTATAAGTATTTCAAATAGTAAAAGAACTTTGTAAAAAGTTCAAAATAGTACTATCTGTCAATAAAGATTACCTTTTAAATGTTTTTTGCTTATTAGCCTTACTCTAATCATATTTTTTAGCTATTTAAGTTAGTTGTAGTTATTATACATCAAGTTTTAGCAGATAAAAATTTCAATAAGCTTGTACTATATATTTTAAAATAAATGAAAAACTTTTTGTATACTCTATAACACAAAGTTAGTCTTCAGCTGTTCTATTCGAAAATTTAAATTCTATTTGTTTAAGACTTGATATTCACATAAAAAGTTAATTGAAAATACAGTTTAATATTATTAAACTAAAACTACTACTAATCAGAATCAATTAAACTAAATTCCTTGTGTTGTTGAATTAATTTAAAAGTTGTACCTTTTGTATGAAACTTAATAGTTTTCTTGGAAAAAATAGTAACTAGACTGTAAAACGCTAAACGTTATTCTAAAATTTTCAGCACTTCCACTATGGCTGTACACAAACTCCCGAAGAAGAACCGCCCCTTGGACAAACACCCGAAGAAGAGCCTCCCTTTGGACGAACCATCCGTGTGTCCTCAACTCTTATTCGACCTGCTGGCCGTCTTCTTATCGTTGTGCTCCATCTTCTTCTTCTTCTACTCCATCTACTTCCTCTTCAAAATGGACTCTCTGGAGAATGATGGAGGAACTTTCCTGCTCTTGTTCCTGTTAGGCTTTTTGTTCCTGGTCCTGGAATGCTGTTTACATCCCTAAAATACCTTAGTTCTGATTATTCCGGAGACGGCTCCGAAGAGAAGAAATAATGTGTTGCTCATGTGTCGTTGCTCTTGCATGTTTTTTTATTAAGAGTCCGATAGTGTGTATTTTGTTCTCAACTAAAAGTTTGTATTAAGTGCCTTAGGTATGATAGCTCATGTTTTTTTTTTCAATTTAGCTCATTTTCTGTTATTTATGATACAGCTTTTATTTAAAGTGCTTTGTTTGGTCTCTTTTGATGTATATCGCTTTCTTTTGTTGGTTGCAAATGAATTCAATAAAATATCCACTACTAAAAGATTAGTTTGTTTAGTATCGTTAAGTTCATAATTAATTTAAGTTTTATTTACATGCTCTACTCAGTAGAGTCATATTTAGTCCAAGCCAAACAATCAAATTTGTCCTTATTTAAAACAAAATCCTTTTTGATAATTAGACTATAGAGAAAAGAAATATCATTGATACTTTGAGGTAACAATATTTGCATTAATAGTTTTATAACACTAGATTGTAAAAGAAACAAATTATAAACATACTATACCTATGTTATGTACTTTTGTTATTAGTTTTTTAAGAAATGGTTTAATTTGCAACAAAAAAATTCTTTTCTTGGTATATTGCGGTTATACGATGCTGTTGTCAAAAACAGTAATTTATTTCAGTTAATTAAAAAAAAATATTGTTGTAGAAATAATAAATTCAACTTTTTTTCAAACCTTTTAAAAGTACAGTGCTATGTAAAACATGTAACACTGAAAATTATTTTAAACTTGAAAATGTTGTTTAAAACTATGAATTGATCAATTTTGGTATTTCAACGTATTTTCTAGTAAGTAAAAGAAATTATTTTGAAACAAAAAGCTAGTCCAAAACAAAATAAAAGTTTAAAACTGGTTTTAGCTTTAATTTTTAAGCTAATTAATTCAAAAACTTAAACTTGTTGTCATAACAAAGTTTAAAGAAAATATTTATGGCTTTTTTTAAATCTAGTAACTAGTCAATACTAGAAAGTTTTTAATATGTTTTATAATTTTTTTTAACTTGTAGTTGAGTTAGTATTTATGATAATTAGGATTTATATGTGACTCATACAAGTATATAAGAGTTAAATATACCTTTAATGGGGATATCGAATAAAATCAAATGTTGTACCTATACCTAAGTACTTTTTAATATAGCCACTAGTTACAGTATTAAATTAAATGTTAAAATACTTTTTTAAATATCGACTGACCACCTATATAGATGTTCAAAAATTTATTTCCAAACATACAACTTAAACAAAATCTGACTTTAAATTAGCAAGTAGTAGTAAAAGTTCAATAAAAAAGTCAGTTTAAACTAATAAGTAGGACAACTCTGAGTTTATAAAGTTACATATGTGTTTTAAAGGTGTTTGTGACATCCAATGATTTTCAGTCGATTTAAGTATTGTTGTTGAATTATTAAAAACAGAAGTATGAAATAAAAAATACAAGTTGTTAGAGAAAACGTATATTTCTCCTTAACATATTGATGAATACTAAATAAAAGTCATAGGAAAAGTTCTAAATGTTAAAAAATCAAACTAAACAATTAAAAATAAAGCTTTTGTTATATTGTTTTATCAATGACAATTAGTTACAGCAAAGGTTGACAACCGTTTATATGTTCCGGGATAATTTTTCATTAAAAATATCTTTGCGGGCAGCACTGTATATAAATAAGTATTTTTATGGTCGCGGTTTTTTTAATAATCTTGGTAAGCAAAATAAAAGTGCTATTTTTAATCATAAATTTTATTTAAAAACCTATAAGAAAGTACTAATTTGGATATCATTATTACTTTAACAGTTAAACCTTTTTATAACATAAATAATGATTTAAGTTTGATGCTACACTTATATTTAAAACTGTTAAAAAAACTCAACTATCGAAATTCTATAAAACTTTAAATAAAGACAATATTTACAATTAATTAGGAAATTTAATAAAATCGGAACATAAATTAAAAGTATTATTTAAACTGTTGAATACAACAGAGTATGAGTATTTCAAATAAAAAAAGAACTTGGTAAAAAGTTCAAAATAGTGCTTTTACTTAATAAAAATTACTTTTGAAATGTACTTTGCTTATTAGCTTTACTTCAATCATTTTTTTAGTTATACAACTTAGTAGCAATTCTAATTATACATTTAGCTTTAGCAAATAAATATGCCATAAATTTTGAAACAGTTTTAATGTGTTTAGTTAATTATTGCTAAAACTCTTTGTTAATTATTGCTAAAAACAAAGTTAGTCTTCAGCTGTTCAAAATTTTAAAATTCTATTTGATTAAGACTTAGTATTCATATAAAAATTTAAATAAAAAGACAGTTTAATATTATTTAACTAAAACACATACTAGTTGTAATAAATTAAACTAAATTCTTGTGTTGTTGAACTAATTTAAAGGTTGTAATTTAAATAAAAACTTAATTGTTTTACTTGGAAAAAATAGTAATTAAACTACAAAACGCTAAACGTTATTCTAAATATTTTCAGCGTTTCTATTAAACTATTAGTGATACTCGACAAAATGGTCGGACACAAACTCCTGAAGAAGAACCGCCCCTTGGACGAGCGCTCCATGAGTCTTCATCTCGCCATCGACCTGCTGGCCTTATTCTCATCTTTGTGCTGCTTCTTTCTCCTCATCTACTCCATCCTCAAGAAAGATCCGCTCTTGTTGGAGTTGAGCGTGTGGTTCTTGGTGATTACATGCTGTTTCCTTGCGGTTCTGGCTCCTACGTCTGGGTAGAGAAGTAAAGAGGTGTTGCTCATAGTTGTTACTTTTTGTTTTTTGTTAAAATTAAAATTTATGTATTATGTTTCAAGCTAAAAGTTTTTGTTTAGATCCTTTACTGAGATAGAATAAGTTTTTTTCAAATTAAGGTTTTGTTACTATTACTTTTGTCAAGTTTGACCATGTTTTGTTTTTGCTGTAGATTGCACGCATTTGTTGTTTGCAAATGTAGTCAATAAAGTATCCACTCTTCTTCTCTGTTTATTATAATTTAATTCAATAATTGAAGTTTTATTACTTGCTTTACTCAGTAGAGTTATATTCAGTCAAAGCTAAACAATCAAATCTGTCCCAATGTGAAAATAAAATTTATTGATAGTTAGGTTATAGAAGAAATGTCATTGATATTTTGAGGTTAAACATATTTGTAAGCATTAATGAGTACGTAAAACAAACAAAATATAAATATTAAACAATAATACAAAAAAATAACTGAACTATATTAAATACAGTGCTTAATCACTAAATCGGACATGTTGACCAAGATTATTTATAAACATGTCTTGACAAACATTTTTCCGAATAAGTACAATTACTTTTTCATAAAATAAATTTTATATACTATGCAATGCATAACAAATCATAAAAGCTTAGCTCCTACTTTTTATTCACTCTTAGAAATATCGTACAAAATCGATCTATGCTTAACTGATCAATTATAAAAGACTTTTCAACTTTTTTATCATTTACTAACTTCTAGCTTACATCAATAGTTAGTAGAACTCGTTTTCTTTAATTTTTGAGTTTTAAGTCTTCATATTTCTAAAACCTGGTATGTTGAGTGTGTCAAACTTATATAACTTAAAACATAAAAAAATTGTCATGCACCTTATCTGTAACTAAGAATGCATGAATTAACGACTTTTATAATATAGTTTGATTTCAAAATCATACATAAGATTTTCATACATCCATTATCTTAAAAAACATAAAATCTAGTCGACTATAAAAAAACTTCGAAAGTCATTTTTAGAATAAGTTTGTAAAAACTTTTTAAACTGACTTACTTTACATACAGAGCTTTTTGGTAACTAAACTTGTTCGTAACAAAGTTTGAATGTAAGCTTTAGTTTATTATTATGACGTAATAATGCTACTAAACTAAGAAAATTACTTAATTAGAGAAAATCACTCTCTGCTCGAGTTGCTTCTGCTCGAGTTGTCTCTGCTCTGCTTAGACCTTAAGTCATTATACTTAGACCTGTACTGTTTAGGAAATTTTTCAACTTAGCTTACTTACCGAAAAATATTGGTTTTGCGGTAATTTTGTTTGATTTTTTGAGTTTATTTGCGGCAATCAGCTAAGAGTTTGCAGCAATGTAGTGAGCAAAATGGCTGTTGTCTAAATTGGAGTTTTGTACGAGGTTTTGTTCTGAAAAATCACTAAAATGTTATAGATATGTACTTATTTGTTTTCTTACAGAAATTTCAAGTTGGTGCAATTGCGGCAGTGCAACACCCCACGCGACGCCCCTGGTTGGTATTTACTATAATAACAATATTACAAACTAGTAATTTGCACATAGTTAAGTCAATTTAGACAACTTTCATCTGAGCTATCTATAGTCGTTTTTATTATTTTTTGATTGTACTGGTAAAATTTGCATTTTAATTTTAGTTGAAATTCAAGACTAATTCACAGTCAAAATCAAAACTGTTATACTTTTGTTAATTTCCTGCACTATATTATACAAATAAATGAAATTTAATAGTGTTGGTACTTTATTTACTTTATTTCAAACAAAAACGGGAAGAAAATACAGCAAAAAACCTAAGCAGATCGAAAGTAACAAATACTTTGTGAAACTTTTAATTTTTTGATACTCAAATCAACATGACAATAAACGCAGCCTTTTAGTTTAAACAAAATACGTAATAGGCAACCTAAAACAAAATTTTCTTTCATCAAAAACATGCATGAATCATTACACACGAATGACACATTATTTCTTCTGAGCCACAACAAACTCACTTCTTGAATCAGGAACTTTTCGAGTAGATAGAGAAACAGTACCTCAAAATCAGGAACAACGCCAGGACAACTGTAACGAAATCGGGGAGACAGTCTCTCTGAGGTCTCCGCAGCAGGTGAAGTCGATCAGGTGGAAGTAGACGCACAAGATCATGAACATGGTCAGCAGGTCGAAGGCGAGGTGCAGGAACATGGAGCGTCTGTTCGGATACAAGGGAAGGTTCTTCTTCGGGCGTTTGCGGGAACTGGTTGGAAGTTCAGATATTTTGAAGCGTACAAATGACTTAGTTGAAAATTTTCTGACAAATTGTTTGTTTTAATGCTAAGAAACGAAACTTTTTATTTAATTTAGTCTACAACTTTTTTTTTGTAAATAGTGAGTTTTCAACTACTGAACAATTTACTTATCAAAAAAATATGCAGAAAGGCTATTTAAAAAAACACGAATCTTGTTTTACATTTTAAATTATCTATACTAGATAAAACACTCTTGAATAACTTTAAAATTATGGTCCATTAACTTGAAATATTTCTTTGTTAAACTAAAGAATTAAAAATAAAAACTTTGTCTAAACAGCTAAAAAAGATAATTAAAGTGAGGCTAATAAGCAAAACAAATTTGAATAGTAATCATTATTGACAAATTAGTACTAATATAAATTTTCTAAAAAAGTTTCTACTTTTTGACATACTTATAAAACTTTATACTTCACAGTTTAAATAATAATACTTAAAAATAATAGCCTGTTTTTGTTATATTACTATATTAATCAAGGGTTATATTTTTTTAGCTAATATAATTTTTAGCTCATTGTTTCTAACTAGCAATGTCAAATTTAAGTTATAAAACTTTTTAATGTATAAAAAAATAAACTGTTTAAGTAATAATGATATTAAAAATAAACTAATTCAAAAATAAAACGTTTAAAAAGCTTCAATATAATGAATTTGCTTAAAAAATTAAGCTAATTTAAATCATTTTTTGTTCTAAAACTTTTAAATGTGTTAGCTAATTTCAATCTAGGATAATATAAAGTTTTAATTAAATGCTTTCAGTTAAGATAAGTCGTCTATGGAAAAAATTAAAATAAACAGGAAAATGTTGTAACGAAACTGTACAAAGCTCGACTTATATTAGTTTCCAATTTTTTTTTAATCAGAAAAAAACTTTTGTTTTTGTAAAAGAAAGGGTTATACGAGTGTTTTTCTGCCATTAAAAAGATACAACATCTAGTAAAACATATACAAGAATGTTTTCGTAAAACTAAAAGATGTGGTTTAAAACAACGACTTGATCAAGCATGGTACTTTATACTATTATTCACAATTTTTATCTTATTTTTAGTTAGTGTAAGAATACATTTTTACTCTAAATGCAGTTGAAAACAAAAAACTATACAACCTTTAAGTTATTTTGAGCTGTAGTATTCAAATTAGTTGTTATAAAAACTTAAACTTGTTTCCATTACAAAGTTAAAAATTATGCACTCTTTTTTTTTGTGAAAAAATACTATTCACATCAAGCCATCTTTTACTGTGTTTTGTAACAATTTATTGAAAACAAAACTTGTAGTTAAGTGAGTGTCTAATGACCATTACGAGATATGCATTTGAAAAGTGTGTAAGAGTTGCATATACATTTAGCATAGACAGCAAAAAAATACAACTGTTGAACCTAACTTTATTTAGTATAGCTGTTTAACTAAAAGATAATAAAGTAAATGTTAGCTTAAATGCATTTCTTGATAATATACTGTCTATTTATAATAGTTTTCAAAAATGTATTATAGAAGACAAAAATAATCGAAATATTGTTTTATTAAATCAGCAAGTAAAAGTAAATGTACAAGAAAAACAAGTTTGAACTAATAACCAAGTCAACATCGAGTTTTAATGTCAAAGCTACGTTATAAAACTGTTTAAGGTATCAAACAACTTTTGTTCGATCCAAACATTATACTTAATTTAAGAAAACTACAAACAAAAAGAACAAAATTGAATTTTTTTGCAAAAGAAAACGAATATTACTTGTTCACACATTGATAAACAATAAGTAAAAGTTCTTAATATTAAAATATATAAAGCAGTTGATTAAAAACTAAAGTTTTTGTTGCTTCGTTTAATTCGTGACCAATCAGTTAGAGCAGGATTGGCAACCTATTATAAGTTGCGGGTTAAATTTTTACTGAAGAAGCAACTCGCGGGTCATACTGTATTTAAATAAGTAATTTTTGGGTTGCAGTTTTTTTATAACCGTAGTAAGCAAAGTAAAAATACAGTTTTAAACTATAAATAAATCAGTAAGAGAGTACTAGTTTTAATATAATTATACTTTATAAGGTTGAAACCTCTTATAAATTTAAATTAAATGATGATTCAAGTTTGGTACTGCTTTTACTTTTAAAGCCGTTTGAAACAATGAACTATTGATATTCTGTATAACTTAAAAAAACAGTATCTATGGTTAATAAAGTTATGTGATAAAATCAGTAAAAAGTATTAATTAACCAGTTAGATACATCAGTGTATAAGTATGTCAAGTGGTCAAAACACTTTGTAAAAAGTTCAAATTATTACTTTTTGTCAATAAAGATAACTTTTCAAATTAATTTTGCTTATTAGTATTCCTTACTTTAATTATCTTTGTTAGCTATTTAAACTAGTAGCAATTTAAATCATACATTTAAATTGAGAGAATTTATTTTTCCAAATGTCAAACTAATTTTTTTAAGTAATTTGTAAGTGTTTAGTTCACTATTGCTAAATTAAAATGTTAAATTATTTGTATTATTCTAACCAAAAAGCTAGTGTTCAGCTGTTCTTATGAAAATTTTCAATTCTTACTGTTCAAACTACATATATACAACAATACAAAATAAAAAGTTTGTATCATATTACTAAACAAGTACAGCTACTAATCAGAATATTTAAAAACAAATTCCTAGAAGTTATTAAATTGACTAAAAGCTTGTAGTCTTTGTTTTAAACTTACTATTTCTAAACTTATTATTGTCGACAAACTAAATAGTAAAAAAACTTTAAAACATTTTACTTAATTTAAAAAATTTTCAGCATTTCTAATAAATTATTCGTGATACCCTTCAAAATGGCCGGACAGAAACACCCGAAGAAGAACCGCCTCTTGAACAAACGCCCGAAGAAGAACCGCGCCTTTAACAAACGCCCGAAGAAGAACCGCCCCTTTAACAAACGCCCGAAGAAGAACCGCCTCTTGAACAAACGCCCGAAGAAGAACCGCCTCTTGAACAAACGCTCCATGTATCTCGCCATCGGTCTGCTGACTGGTATCTCGTTGTTGTGCTCCTTCTTCCTCCTAATCAACTTCAAGGATCCTTCGGAGATCGATGAAGGGGATTCCCCGCTCCAGCTTCTGTTAGGTTTGTTGTTCTTTGTGCTGGGATGCCGTCTCCTTTCGTTCTTCAAGTCTCTCGATTCTGATTCTTCCGGAGACCGCTAAGACGAGAAGAAATGAAGTGTTATTATGTGTCGTCAACTTGCATGTTTTTTGATGAGATTCTGATATTATGTATTTTGTTCGAAACTAAAAGTTTGTGTTTAGAGCCTTTGCAAAGTTTTGTATTTTTCTAATTTAAGCTTGTGTTACTATTGATTTTGTTACAGTTTTATTTAATTGAAATCTTGCTTTATTTATTTTTTGTTGTACATATATTGATTTTGTTTTTAAATTAAACCAATAATTTATCCACTTCTAAAATATTTTTTTTAGTATAACTATTATTATTAAGTATAAGTATTATTAAATTCTTTGTTTTTAAAAGTTTTATTAGTTGCTTTCCTCATTTAGCTAAAGCTTTAACGAACTTCATACATATTCAAAATATAAAATTCCTATTGATAATTTGTGGTTTGGTAATAAATAAGAAAAACCATTTAAGTTTAAACACATTTGTAAGCACCAATAGTATTGTAACAATGGGTAAGTAAAACAAATAAAAAATACTAGTATACCATACCTAAAAAGTAAACTAATAGTAAGAACTTATTTTAAAATTTTTATTCAATAATTAGATGAAATTGCAAAAATAAATCGTTTTTTGTTTATTTTGTTTGATACTTAGTACATTGCTGTAATACGATGCTGTTTTCAAAATAAGTTATCTATTTCAATTATGTTAAACAGAAGAAACTACTCACAGGCCACACTATATTTAATAAAATAATTTTTGGTTGCAGTTTTTTTTTGTTAGTCGTAGTAAGAAAAATAAAAATAAATTTTAATTTATAAATACTATAAAGTAATCAGTAAGTTAGCACTAGTTTAATATCCTTATTACTTTAAAAGTTTAATCCTCTTACAAAATTTAAATTAAATGATGATTTAAATTTGGAATTGCACTTACTTTTAAAATTGTTAGAAACAATGAACTGTTTATCTTTTATATAATAAAAAAAACAGTATCTATGGTTAATAAAGTAACACAATAAAATTATTTAAAAGTGTTGTTTATACTGTTAAATACGAAAGTTTATATGTATGTCAAATAATAAAAACACTTTGTAAAAAGTACAAAATAGTAACTTTTGTCAATAAAAATTACTTTCCAAATTCATTTTACTTATTGGTATTCGTTACTTAAATTATCTTTTATTGCTGTTCAAATTAGTAGCAATTCAAATCATACATTTAGTTTAAGCAGATATATAGCTAAAATTGTTATACCACAACTTGAAAATAGTTTATAAGTGTTTATTTTATTGTTGCTGAATTTATATACTAAATAAAGTTATTTGTATTATTTTAACTACAAAGCTAGTCTTCAGCTGTTCTAATGAAATTTTTTAATTCTAATTGCTTAAAACTATATATTTACAATAATATAAAATAAAAAGTTGGTAACATATCATTAAACAAGTACAGCTATTAATTAAATTATCTGAAACTAAATTCCTAGAAGTTCTTAAATTGACTAAAAGGTTATAGTTTTTGTTTTTAACTTACAATTTTTCAACTTACTATTGTTGATAAACTAAGTTATAAGTAAAATTTTAAAACATTTTACTTAATTGCAAAAAATTTTCAGCACTTCCACTAAATTATTAGTGATAATCGTCAAAATGGCCGGACACAAACGCCCGAAGATGAACCGCCCCTTGGACGAACGCTCCATGTGCCTTTATTTCTCCTTCACCTTAATGATCATCTTTTCATTCTTGTGCTTTACCTATCTCCTGATCTACTTTATCTCGGATAAGTTCCAACTGTGGCTGTTGTTCTTGGTGAAGGGATGCTGTTGCCTTGCTACTTTTTTTAACGGCTCAGAAGAGAATGATTAGTGTGGTGCTCATGTTTAGTTGCTCTCGCATGTTTTTGATAAGAGTCAGACATTATGTGTTGAATCTAAAAATTTGTGTCACGCTTATATTACTACTTATATTTTTTCAATTTAAGCTTATGTTACTATTATTTTTGTTACAGTTACTGAAAAATGTTGCCTAGCTTGTTTTTTTTTTTGTTATTGTTGTATATTGCTCGCATTTGTTGTTTGCAAATGAAGTCAATAAAGTATCCATAACTAAAAGAATAATTTGTTAAGTATTGCTAAGTTCAATAACTGATGTTAAATTATTTGCTGTACTCAGTAGAGTTAAAATTAGTCAAAGCTAAACAATTAACTTCATTACTCCTGTTGATAATTGAAGGTTAGGTTATAAAGAAGAAATATAATTGATCCTTTGAGGTTAAACATAAATGTGAGCATTAATGGTTTTGTAACACTGAAAAATTTAATACTCTAGTTGTTTTAAACTCAATATTTTCAAATCAAGTTGAATAAATTCCCAATTGTTGTTGAATTTATTCAAAGGTTGTGGTTTTTTGTGCAAAGATCCTAAGTTTTAAAATCTTTACTTTATAAAATACTTTTCTCAGCACTCTGATATTCGTCAAAATGGCTGGACAGTAAAGCTAATCTATAAAGTTTTATATATATAAGTTTTATTAAAAAAAGACTTCATTTTTATCGAACGTTTTATTTGCATTTTCAATATAAAGAATTTTAAATTCAAACTGTAAAAAGATTAGTTGATGGATGTTATTTTTATTACACGGGGTTCTTACCTTACAAAGGTTTAATAAATTTTATTTAGTAGTTATAAGCTTTTAAATATTTTCGAATCGACAATTTATAACCAGTATTGAGATTTTTCGTGCTGGAATATAAGTAAAATTGACAATATCGTATCTAAAAACTGTATAAATTTTATAAAGAATATCTGACTTAATTGTTTCTATCAGCTAGTAAGTAAGTAACAAGTGTTTTACAAAACAGTAATTTTCTGTTAGTAAAATAGAATTTAAAAAAATTATAATTAATACAAGCTTTCGTCTGAACTATCTATAATCATTCTGATCTTCAAGAAATGTATAGATAAAGTTGACTATCTTACTTGAGCTGCATATAATTCAGAACCAAAAAACACAATCAAATTTTTATACTTAAGCTGTTAATCTAATACTCGAATAACACAAGTTATGTAGTTGTGGGTTAATCACTACCATTTACACTACTTAAAATTTGGTGTTTTTAATATTTTTCAGATAGTAATATATTGAAAAGCAGTTCCTATATTGAGTATGATAAGTTTTAACAAATATATCTGAAACTATGTCAGTTTAGCACTTATTTGAAGGTATTACTTAAAACTACTAAATTTTGATTTAATTAAACAAACTGGGTATTACTTAATATGTAATTTTCATAATTTTGACCATAAAAGCAGACCACGGTTACAATTATAAAAGATATATTTTAATTTACTATATCATGCGTCTCAAAAGATTTGGTTAAGTTGTGAACTATATTTTAAACAGTTGTATGAATTTAGTAAACTTAGTATAAATGGGAATCTCTAAACTTACTAAATATATTTTTTTTATTTTACATCTGTGCAAAGTTTATTTACTTTTAAATTAAAGTAAATTTTTTCTAAACTATGAAATTCTTAAAAACAACCTTGTAGTATTATTAGAAACGGGAAACATCGTCAAGCTTATTATAGCTATTTAAAACTATAAAATACTTCTTTAAAATTTCTACATTAATGTTTTCCCAAAATCTAATTATTATTTAGCGTAATTTAGTTGCATATAAATGTAATTTCTCTACCAATATATTCTAAAATGTCACCAACTTAATAAATTTTTTATGAAAAAGAACTAATAAAACAAAACTGTTCTGAAAAATAAAACCTTTTTCTTTGAAGACAATTTAAATTAAAGATTATCGATAATTTGTATTTAGACTGTTTATATGAAAATAAATATAAAAAAAGTTAGCTAAATAGACATTTGTATTATTTATTTACTCACGAATTTAAATTTAAATTATTTATTTAAATTAAATGAATTTATTGACATTTGAGTTTTTTAATCTCAAAGATGTTGTATTATATATTGTTTATAGCTAAACCCACTAATTATGTTAAAATTTTACATCTACAATAATAAACTGCTATTATTGGTTGTTTAGTAGTATTTAACTACAAGTCTACTGAGTAAAGAAAAATTCAAGACTCAAACAATCCAGGGTATAAGTTAATATAAATAGGCAAACATCATGACTGTGGATGTTTTATTAATTTCATTTGCAAAGAAAAATGCAAAAAGGATACAGCAAATACAACAAAAAAGGCATACTTACCAAAAACTAAAACTAACACAAGCTTAGTTTCATATACGTTAACTATCAAAGTTAAAGCATCAAACTGCTTATCGGGATCAAACAAAATACATAGTTTTAATTAAATTAAATGTTTCAAAACATGCAATGTCATGACAAAGGAGCAAAACAGCATTTCTACTCATCTCAGCCCCACAACAAACTCACTTCTTCAATCAGGAGCTTCTTTACCAGAGGTAGAAACAATACCTCAAAATCAGGAACAACACGGGCAACTGGAACGAAAGCGGGGAGACGATCTCTCTGAGGTCTCCGCAGCAGGTGAAGTCGATCAGGTGGAAGTAGACGCACAAGATCATGAACATGGTCAGCAGGTCGAAGGCGAGGTGCAGGAACATGGAGCGTCTGTTCGGATATAAGGGAAGATTCTCCTTCAGGCGTTTGTGGAAATTGTTTGGAGGTTCAGACATTTTGAAGAGTTTTGCAAGGAATTTAGTGAAAAAATTTCTGATAAATTGTTTGTTTTAATGCTAAGAAACTAAACTTTTTGCTTAATTTAATTTACAACTTTTTTTTGTGAATACTGAGTTTTAAAAAACTAAAGTTTTAACTTTTCACTAAAGCAGCTGCAGAAAAGCTTTTTTTTTTAAGTAACACTTATTTTTTCAAACATTTAATTCACCTATACTAAATAAAACACTTTTGAATTATTTTAAACTTATGGTAAATTTATTTGAAACAAATCTCTGCTAAAGCTAAAAATATAATTAAAACAAATAATAGTCTAAATAGCTAAAAATTATGATAAAATTAAAGCTAATAAACAAAATAAATTTTAAAAGTAATTCTTATTGACATATAGTATAATTTTGAACTTTTTGCAAATTGTTTTCACTACTTGAAATAATTATACATTTTTGTATTTAACAGTATAAATAATACTTTATGTGATGGCTTGATTTCATTAAATTTTATATTAACAACCAGAAATACAGTTTTTTTTTAAAGTTTTATAGAATTTTGATAAGTGTTTTTAACTTTTCTTAAAGTAAGTGTAGTATCAAGTTTTAATCATCACTTAATGTTTATTTAACTATTTTTATGATTTAAAATATTTTTTTTATCTTGGTCACTACGGTTATTAGGTTACTATTCTTGTTGCTATCCTAGACAGTGAATTTAAACTGTATCCAGGTGGTGTACGACTCGATAATCAAAAGAATCCTTCGCGCAAAAGGTCATTGGACGAAGTATTTCAAAAAAACTGCAACCCGAAAATATTTTTTTTTTAATATGCAGTGCGGTCCGCGAGTAACTTATTCTGTAAAAAATTGTCCCGCGACTTATAAAAGGTTGCCGACCTCTGCTTCAAATGATTGGTCACTAATAAAACGAAACAACTATAAATTTAGTTTTTATTCGTATGATTTTTTTTGGAGTTTTTCGATATCTGTAAATCTCTTATTTTTATTTACTAATGTGTAAATTAGTGACACTCGTTTTTTTTTATAAAAAAACTTACATTTTGAACTTTTGTTTTTCATAATTTAACGATAATGTTTTATTTGAACAAAATTTATTGGAAACAGTTTTATGACGTAGTTTTTTTTGACTTAATAAAAATGAAGTTGACTCAGTTATTAATTCAAATAGTTTTTTTACAACTTTTACTTATATTGCTAGTTTAAAAACAGTTATTGCTATAAGTTTCATCTTCAAAGACAAAATTTTAAACATTTTTATAGCTGGACAGTAGATCCTTAAGAAATGCATTTGAACTTATATCTACTTTACTATCTTTTAGAGTTAACTAGGTATACTAGAAGTTAGTTACAGAAATTTATATTTTTGATATCCCTACTAAATATCTGTAAATCTTACAAGTTTTTCAAAGACACATATATATTCTTATGATCATAAAAACTAACTTTAGTAAAAGTTTTGTTATCGACAAAATGTTACAAACACATAAAAGACTTGTTTTTTATGAAAAGTAATTTTCTAATTTTTCTTCACAAAAAGACATACTTAATTTTTGAACTTTGTTATGACATCAATCAAGTAACAAGTTTAAGTTTTCAACTTAAATTATATAAACATTACATCATTAACTAATTTTATATTTTTTTTTAATTTGTTTTTTCGACTAGTTTTATAGTTTAAAATAATATCTTACAGTTACTAAAAATACGGTACAAAATACAGTATACATCGTTGATCAAGTTGTTGTTTTAAACAACATGTTTAAGTTTTACAGAAAAAAAGAAGGTTTTGTACATGTTTTATAAAGAACTGTACTTTTATGGTAAAAAAACAATGGTCTAATTCTTACTTCTACAACGAAAAATCCTTTTGTAAATTAAAACAAAACTAGTATAAGTCAAGCTTTGTTACAAGCTTTTTCTTCTTAGTTTTAATTATTTTAACAACGTTAATAAAAAATTTTTATATCATGAATTAATATTTACTGAAATCTTTAAAAGTTTTAGAACTAAAAATATTTGAATAAATTTAATTTTTCAAGCTAATTCGTTGAATTGAACCTTTTTGAACGTTTGTTTAAAAGGCAATTTTATCTTTAATATCATTATTACTTTTAAAACTTATTTGTTTTTTATAGTTTTAAATATATTATGATCAAAACTTGATACTACACTTATTTCTTAAAAATTTAGAAAACTTGAAACATCGACCGCCTATAAAAATATTAAAAAAGACAATATAAATAATCAATATACAAGTAATGTAATCAAGCCATCACTTAAAGTACTATTTATACTGTTAAATACAACAGTGTAGAAGTATTTCAAATAGTAAAAACAATTTGTAAAAAGTTCAAAATAGTTCTATTTGTCAACAAAGTTTGCTTTTCAAATGTATTTGGCCTATCAGCTTTACTTAAATTATAACTTTTAACTGTTTAAGTTAGTAGTGATTCTAGAAGCACGTTTAATTTTAGCAGATAAAAACTTCAAGTTAATATTAAATTTTAAAGTAATTTAAAAGTGTTTACTTTATTATTGCTGAATTTAAATATTAAGTTAAATCATTTATATTACATTAACAGTAAATATAGTCTTCAGCTGATCTGTAAAAAATTTCAAATTCTTGCTGTTTAAAACTCAATTTTTCCGAAAAAATATAAAACAAAAAGTTAGTCTTATATTAATAAAAAAGTACAACTACTAATCAAGAATATTCGAAACTTTATTCCTAGTAGCTGTTAAATTGACGAAAAGGTTATGGTCTCTTGTTTTTACTAACTATTTTTAAACTTACTATTGTTTCTAAACAAAACTTTTTCTTTATTCAAAAATTTTTCAGCACTTCTACTAAACTATTTGTGATACTTGTCAAAATTTTTGGACAGAAACCCCCGAAGAAGAACCACCCCTTGAACAATCTCCCGAAGAAGAAACTTCCCTTGAACGAACGCACCATACGGCTTCATCTCGTTATCGACCTGTTGACCTTCATCTTATCGTTACTTCATCTTCTTCATCTTTATCAACTCTACTCTGTGCCCTTTAGAAATCAATGGAGGGGATTCCCCGCTCTATTCCATGTTAAGCTTGGTGTTCTTTGTGTCAGGATGCTGTTTATATCTGTTACCAAAGTACAATCCTTATTTCTATACGGAGTCGGCTCGGAAAATAAGAAATAATGTTTTGCTCATGTGTCGTTGCTCTTGCATTTTTTTTTTGATAAAAACGTCGAAACTAAAATTTCGTGTTTGGTACTTTTGACATAATAATTTTTAAACTTGTGTTACTGTTATTTATGTTACAGTTTTTGTTAAATGTCACCTTGCTTTGTATGTTTTGTTTTTCTGATGTGCATTGCTCGCATTTGTTGTTTGCAAATGAAGTAAATAAAATCACCACTACTGAAAGGTGTTTTGTTTAGTATAATTAAATTAATCAACTGAAGTATAACCACTTGCTTTACTCAAAGTAATATTTAGTCAAAGTTTAATAATAAACTTTATCTCTATTCAAAAACATAAGACTCCTATTGATAGTTAGTGGTTCAGTTATAAAGATGATATATCATTGATTCTTTGAGGTATCCATATTTGTTAGCATTAAGAGTTTTGTAACACTAGGTCAGTATAACAAAAAATACCAACATACCATATCTAACCACTGAACTAATAATAAGTATTTTTGTCAAAATTTTATTCTAAAAAATTATAAGTTTGTGATAAAAAGTTTATTTATAGTTTATTTATTCTATTTCATACTTGGTATCTTGCTGTTATACGATGCTGTTGTCAAAATAATAATTATTTCATTTGGTTTGAAATCAATAAATTCGACTATAGCCTTAAATATTAAAAAATACAGTACTTATTAAAACATATATAACACTAAACTCTTTTTTGAAAAACTTATGAATTTTGTCTAAAATTTGACTAGTGCAACGACGATATTTAACATATTTTCCAGTAACTGTAATAAATTATTTCAAACTTAAAAGCTATTAGTAAACAAAAAATATTTCAAATAAAGTTTGAGCTTAAGTTTTTTGCTATTAATTAAAAAATTTAAACTTTTTGTCATAAATTATTAAAAAAAAGTACATGGTTTTTGTAAATAAAAAATCATAGTTACAAGTAGCAAGCTAGAAAGCTTTAATTTTTAAGCTATTTAATTCAAAAAGTTAAACTTGTTGTCATAAATTATAAAAAAAGTGCATGGCTTTTGTAAATCAAGATTACTAGTTACAACTAGCAAGATAGCAAGCTTTAATTTTTAAGCTATTTAATCCAAAAAATTAAACTTGTTGTCATAAATGATTAAAAGAAGTGCATGGCTTTTGTAAATCAAAATTACTTATTACAATTAGAAAGCTAGCAAGCTTTAATTTTTAAGCTATTTAATTCAAAAATTTAAAATTGTTGTGATAAATTAATAAAAGAAGTGCATGGCTTTTGTAAATCAAGATTACTAGTTACAACTAGAAAGATAGCAAGCTTTAGTTTTTAAGCTATTTAATTCAAAAAATTAAACTTGTTGTCATAAGTTATAAAAAAAAATTGCATGGTTTTTGTAAATCAAAATTACTAGTTACAACTAGCAAGCAATATAAGCAAGCTAAGCTTATAGGTTTCTGGTAAATTGTTCGTTTTAATGCTAAGAAATTAAAATTTTTATTCAATTTGGTTTACAACTTTTATTAATATTTATTGTTAATAAACTAAAAGCTTTACTTTTTAATAAAACAGTTGCAGAAAAGCTTTTTTTTATATGAATTTGTTTAAGATTTTAGTTTAGTTATATTAAATAAAAAACTTTTGAATTACTTTAAAATTATGGTATATCTATTTGAAAAAAATCTCTGCTAATTCTACTATTAGAATCAGAATCTTTAAAACTAAATTTCTAGTAGTTATTAAATTGATTAAAAGTTATATTTTTTTCTTTAAGATTTACTATTTCTAAACTTACTACTGTTTCTAAACAAAATTTTAAAATAATTTACTTAATTCTAAAATCTTTCAGCACTTCTACTAAATTATTTATAGTACTCGTCAAAATGGCCGGACAGAAACCCCCGAAGAAGAACCATCCCTTGAACGAACGCCCAAAGAGGAAACACCCCTTGGACGAACGCCAGAAGAGGAACCACCCCTATGACGAACGCCAGAAGAAGAACCACCCCTTTGACGAACGCCCAAAGAGGAATCACCCCTATGACGAACGCCAGAAGAAGAACCACCCCTTGGACGAACGCCCAAAGAAGAACCACCTCTATGACGAACGCCAGAAGAAGAACCACCCCTATGACGAACGCCAGAAGATGAACCACCCCTATGACGAACGCCAGAAGATGAACCACCCCTATGACGAACGCCAGAAGATGAACCACCTCTTTGACGAATACGCGAAGAAGAACCACCCCTTGGACGAACGCCAGAAGAAGAACCACCCCTATGACGAACGCCAGAAGAGGAACCACCCCTTGGACGAACGCCAGAAGAAGAACCACCCCTATGACGAACGCCAGAAGAAGAAGCACCCCTTGGACGAACGCCAGAAGATGAACCACCCCTATGACGAACGCCCAAAGAGGAATCACCCCTTGGACGAACGCCAGAAGAAGAACCACCCCTATGACGAACGCCAGAAGAAGAACCACCCCTATGACGAACGCCAGAAGATGAACCACCCCTATGACGAACGCCAGAAGATGAACCACCCCTATGACGAACGCCAGAAGATGAACCACCCCTTTGACGAACGCCAGAAGAGGAACCACCCCTTGAACGAACGCCCGAAGAAGAAGCATCCCTTGGACGAACACCCGAAGAAGAACCGCCCCTTGGACGAGCTTACGAAGAAGAACCACCCCTTGAATGAACGCCAGAAGAGGAACCACCCCTTGAGCGAACGCCAGAAAAAGAACCTCCCCTTGAATGAACGCCAGAAGAACCACCCCTTGGACGAACGCTCCATGTGCCTTTCTTTCGCCTTCACCCTGATGATCTTCTTTTCATTCTTGTCCTTCTGCTTCCTCCTAATCTACTTCATCTCGGATAAGGTCCCGTTATGGTTGTGGATCCTGGTGTTGGGATGCTGTTACCTTGCGTTCTTAAAGTGCCTCTGTTCTGTTTGTTCCGGCTCAGAAAATAATAGTTAGTGTTTTGCTCATGTTTTGTTGCTCTTGCATGTTTTTTGGCAAGAGTCTGACATTATGTGTTGTGTTCGAAGCTAAATATTACGATATTGTGATAATTTATATTTTTTCAAGTTAAGCCTATTTTACTGTTATTTTAGTTACAGTTATCGAAAAATGTGACCTTGCTTGATCTTTTTTGTTTTTTTTTTGCATATTACTTGCATTTTTTGTTTGCAAATGAAGTCAATAAAGTACCTACTACTAAAAGATTAATTAGTTTAGTATTAATAAGGTCATTATTAACTGAAATTTCACTACTTGCTTTACTCAGAGTACTAAACAATCATTTTTATAATTCAGACATTTTTTTTTTAAATCTTTATAATCAGTATTTCAGAGTATTAAAATTCCTGTTGAAAATTGGTGGTTAGGTTATAAAGAAAAAATATCATTGATTTTTTGAGGTTAAACATAAATGTAAGCATTAATAGTTTTGTAACAGCAGAAAGTTTAATACTCTAGTTGTTTTATAATCTATTTTTAAACAAAGTTAAATAAAATTCTAGTGGTTGTTGAATCTATTCAAAAGTTGTGGTTTTTTGTGTAAAACTTAATTTTTGAGATTGTATATGAAAATGTTGTGAAATAAATAAGTGTATAAGTAGACATAGTTATTCACATTAGTTAATAAGCGACAAGATTTATCGAATATTTGCCCTCACAACCGACGCCCGACGATTCTATTTAAAGTAACTTTATCTACTTAAGCAGTTGTTTATTTCACAATATTTTCAATAAAAATGTTCAAGACTTTTTGTAAATCAAATAAGACAAAATTACTATTCACAACTAGCAAGCTTTTAACAAGTTTAATAATATTTTTTTTATTAAACTTGTAGTTAAGCTAGTATTAATGATATTAAGGAGATATATGTGACTCATAGAAGTATATTAGAGTTAAATATACTTTTAGTAAGGATATCGAAAAATAAAACTGTTGTACTCTACTAATTTTTAATAACGTACTTATAGCTTCTAGTGTACTATAATACAATAAAATTTTAAAATAAATGTTAGTTAAAATGGGTATTCGATACTGTATGGTATTCGATACTGTATCATGTAACAGAAAACTTAAAACAAAATTGCATTTATATTAGCAAGTGTTAGTAAAATTTTAAGGAAAAAAACTTTAAACTAATAACCGAGACAACTTTGAGTTTATTAAGTCAAATGTACGTTTCAAAAGTATTAGAGATATCCAATAACATTTGGTCTATTTATTAACATTTAAATTTATTAAGATTTATAAATAAATTAATAAAAGCAGAAATATGATACTCAAAGTATCAGTTACTTATTAAAGAAAACGAATATTACTTGCTGAACATATAGATAAATAATAAATAAAAGCTATACAGTTTTAGGAAAAGTTCTAAATGTTAAAAATATTGTTATTTTTCATTAGTGACAATCACTTAGAGCAAGGCTTGGCTAATAAATAAATTGCAAACAATTAGATAAATAGATAAATTGCAAATATTAGTTACATAGCCATTGGAAAAGTTCTAAATGTTAAAAAGTACAAACTAATCAGATAAAAACTAAAGTTTCTGTTGTTTCGTTTCATTAGTGACAATTAGTTAGAGCAAGGGTTGGCAGTCTTTTACAAGTCCCGGGTGTTTTTTCATAAAAAGTATACACTAGCGAGCAGCACTGTATATAAAAAGTGTTTTTAGGTCGCTTTTTTATTAATAATCGTAGTAGGCAAAATAAAAATACTATTTTAAATTACAGATACTATTTAGTAATCAATAAGAGAAAAATTTTTATATGATTATCACGTTAATAGTTTAAAACAAATAATCATTTTATTTTGATAATACACTTGCTTTTAAAACTGTTAGAGAAACTGAACTATCAAAGTTCTTAAAAGTTTTTAAAAAAAACTTAAGTTACTCGTGGATATACTGATAAATAATAAATAAAAGCTATAATCGTAGTAAAAGTTCTAATTATTAAAAATGCAAACAAGTCAATAAAAAACTAAAGTGTTAGTTGTTTTTTTTTGTTATTTAAAACCAGTTAGACTCTGCGGTTCCTAACCTTTTTTTCATGTTTTGCCCCTTTTCGAAGATTTTTATAAATTTTACCACTTTTTGGAAGGTGATTACTAAAATTACCCTCAGTTTATAAAATAATGTTTAATGTTGATGAAAAAACTAGATTTTTGAACTAGTAACATATCAAATATAAAAATTCGTAATATTTAAAGAGTTTATTTAACTTATAATAAACTACACTTAATTACTAGCTTATAAAATAAAAAGACAATTGATAAATATTAATTTAAACAACTTATAATACAGAAAATTTATCCCTTATACAAAGGATTTTACCCCCAGGTTCAGAATCGCTGAGTTAGAGCAAGGGTTAGCAGCCTTTTATATGTCGCGGGCAATTTTTACCAGCACTGTAAATAAAAAAGTGTTTTACTGGTCGCAGTTTTTTTAATAATCGTAGTAAGCAAAATAAAAATACTATTTAAATCACAGATATTGTTTACTAACCAATTATAGAGCATTAGTTTTAGTATAGTTATCACTTTAATAGTTTTTTTTTCATTAAATTTATAATAAATGATGATTTAAGTTTGATGCTACACTTACTTTTAAAACTGTTAGAAAAACTGAACTATCGAAACTCTATAAAAATTTTAAAAAAGACAGTATCTATGTTTAATAAAGTAATGTAATAAAATCAGGACATCATTTAAAAGTATTATTTAAACTGTTGAACTCAAAAGTATAAGCATTTCAAATAGTAAAAACACTTTGTAAAAAATTCAAAATAATACTAATTGTCAATAAAGATTACTTTTCAAATGTGTTTTGCTTGTTAGCCTTACTTTAATTATCTTTTTAGCTGTTTAAGTTAGTAGTAATTCTAATTATACAATTAGTTTTAGCAGATACATATAACATAAACTTTAAAATAGTTTTAAAGTTTTTAGTTTTTTATTGCTGAATTTTAATGTTAAACTAAATTATTTGTATTATTACAACAATAAATCTAGTTTTCAGCTGTTCTATAGAAAATTTCAAATTCTTATTTGTGATACAATATTTATAAAAAAAGTTGAAAAAAAAAAATTGTATTATTTCACTAAATAAGTACAACTACTTATCGGAATCTTTTAAATTAAATTCGTAGTGGTTATTAAATTAATTAAAAGGTTGTAGTTTTTTGGTTAAAACTTACTTTTTCTCAAATTAATATAACTTCAAACTAAATTGTTAACTAAGTTATAAAGCATTTTACTTTTTTATAAAATATTTCAGCGCTTCTACTAAACTATTCGTGATACTTGTCAAAATGACCGAACAGAAACAACCTAAGAAAAACCACCCCATAAACAAACGCACGATGTGTCTTAACCACGTCTTCAACCTTTTGATCATCTTCTCGGTTTTGTGCTTATACTTCTGCCTGTTCAAAATTATCTTCACGAAGAACCCTTTGAAGATCAATGGAGGGAATTCCCCGCTCCTGTTAATGTTGAGCTGGTTGTCCCTGGTGCTTGGATGCTGTCTCCATGCGTTCTCAAAGTACCTCGATTCTGATTCTTCCGGAGACGGCTCCGAAGATAAGAAATAATGTGTTGCTCATGTGTCGTTACTCTTGCAAGTTTATTGATAAGAGTCAAGTTTTATAAATTTTATTCGAAGCTAAAAGTTTGTGTTTGTGCCTTTTATATGAAAATTTGTGTCTTTTTATTAAGTTAAGCTTATGTTATTGTTATTGTTGTTACAGTTTCTGTTAAAAGTGACCTTGATGTGTTTTTTTTTATGCTGTCATAGATGGCATTTGTTGTTTCCAAATTAAGTTAATATAATATCCACTTCTAAAATGCTGTTCTGTTCAGTTAAATTAATTAACTGAAGTTTTGTTATTTGCTTTACTCAGTAGAATTATATTTAGCTAAACATTCAAACTCATCCGTGTTTTAAAAATAAATTTTCATTAATAAGTAGTGTTTAGTTTATAAATAAAAAATAATTAATCCTTTGAGGTATCAATATTTGTAAGCATTAATAGTGTTGTAACACTGGGTCAGTAAAACAAAATATACAAATGTACAAAACCTAACAACTGAACTAATAGTAGATAATTTTGTTTTTAACTTTTATCGAAAAAGTAGATGAGTTTACAAAAAAATATATAGTTTATTGTTTATTTTATACTTAGTGTTTTGCTATTGTAGATGCTTTTGTCAAAAACAGTAGTATATTTAAAAAAAAAAAGTTGAAGGAGGAATGAACTCAACTATTTTTTTAATTATTATAAAATCAAAGTACTTAATAAAACATATATAACACTGAAATTTTTTTTAGTCAACTTAAAAATGTTGTTTAAAACTATGACTTGATCAACAATGGTATTTCAACGTATTTTCCAGTAACTGTAAGAAATTATTTAAATCTAAAAGCTAGTCGTAAGCAAAAAAAAAAGAAAAAACTAATTCATAAACTGAAACTTGTTGTCACAACAAAGTTTAAAAAAAATATGCATGGGCTTTAGTAAATCAAATAAATAAAAATGTATATCAATCAAGACAATATTACTATTCACAACTAGCAAGCTTTTAATGTGTTTTGTACTGTTTTTGTTTGCTAGTAGTCAATGATAATTTTGAAATATATGTGACTCAGGAACATATATAACAGTTACATATATTTTAGTAGGGATATCGAAAAAATTAAACTGCTGTACCTAAGTACTATTTAATATATCTACTAGTGATAAAATGTTAAAGTAAATGTAAGTTAAAAAGCATTTTTAAGGATTTACTGTCCACCTATAAAGGTGTCCGAAACTGTGTCATGAATACAGAAAACTTAAAACAAAAACTAGTTTTAAATTAGCAAGTATTAGAAAAAGTTCAATAAAAAAGACAGTTTAAACTAATGACTAAGACAACTTCGAGTTCATAAAGTCAAATCTACATTGCAAAAGTATTAGAGACATCCAATAACTTTTGATCGATTTTAGTATTGTCCTTAAATTATCAAAAACAAAGAAATGAAACACAAAATATAAGTTATTTATTAAAGAAAACAAATATTGCTTGTTCATATGTTGATAAATAATTAATAAAAGCTATATGGTCACAGGAAAAGTTCTAAGTGTTAAAAAAGCAAACCGGTCAATTAAAAACTAAAGTTAATAAGTTAGAGCAAGCGTTGGCAGCCTTTCATAAGTCCTAGGCCATTTTTTTTATAGAAAATATACTAGCGGGCAGCACTGTATATAAAAAAATGTTTTTTTGTCACATCTTTTTTGATAGTAAGCAAAATAAAAATAATGTTTTAAAACACATATATTATTTAATAACTCATAAGAGAGCACTAGTTCAAATATCATTATTTCTTTAACAGTTTAACCTTTTTATAATATTATTGTTTATTGAACGAAAAAAAGGGCTCAAAATATTTGGTTCTAGGACCTGGTGTACAAAGGAACCTTTTGGTTATCGAGTCGTACACCACATGCTTATAAAGTTTCTTACCAGCTACTACACATAGTATTTTTTTATTAATTAGATATTTATATCTTTTATAATAAAACAATCAGTTAAAAAAATAAAAACTGAACGAAAACTAACTGATTTTGTGTTTAATAATGTACTATGAATCTTGCTTAGTAACATAAGAACTAAAAAATATATATATATAACTTTGAATTAGCTTTTCAAAGGAGATAAACAACACTAATAGCAAACGTGTGTATATTTGAATTATAGGTTACAACCTTTTTAAAGAAAGTAAAATGTAATACGCTGACATAATTTTACAAAAATTCTTTTTAAGTATTTTCTGCTAAAAATGTAATATTTATTTTATTTAATAATCTAACTTGAAAACTAAAAATATTTTACGTTTTGATAGATAAATAAATTATTGTAATTTTTTTTAAGGATTGTAAAGAAGTGATTATATTTATTAATTGAACTTAACTTTTATAAATGAAAATATGAAGATAAGTACTGTAAAAACTATGCTTTTAATAAGAAAAAAAAACAAAAAACAATAATAATTTTAACAATAATGATAACAAATATAAACTTAAAATAAATGATGATTTAAGTTTGATTCTACATTTACTTTCAAAACTATTAGTAAAACTTGACCATCGAAGTTTTATAAAACTTGTAAAAAAGGCAGTATCTATGGTTAATAAAGTAATGTATAAAATCAGGATATCATTTAAAAGTATTATTTAAGCTGTTGAATACAACAGAGTATAAAGATGTCAAATAGTAAAATCAAAAATAGTAATACTTGTCAATAAAGATTGTTTTTAAAATGTTTTTTGCTTAATAGCCTTACTTTAATTATCATTTTAAGGTATTTAAGTTAGTAGTTTATTTAATTATACATTTGGTTTCAGAAGTTTTAAAACTTCAAGTTGAAATATACCATAAATTTTAAAGTAGTTAAAGAGTGTTTAGTTAATTATTGCTATATTTTAAAATTAAATAAAGTTATTTGTATTCTAATAACCACAAAGCTAGTCGTCAGCTGTTCCATAATAAGCTTAAATTTCTACTTTTTAAGACTCACTATTTATAAAAATATTAAAAATAATATTAGTTTTATATTAGTTAAAAAATCCCATTACTAATCAACAATATTTGTAACTTAACTCTTAGTGGCTGTTAAATTGACGGAAAGGTTATGGTCTCTTGTTTTTACTTATTATTTTTAAACTTACTATTGTTTCTAAACAAAACTTTTTACTTTATTCAAAACTTTTTCAGCATTTCTACTAAATTATTTGTGATACTCGTCAATGGCTGGACAGAAACCCCCGAAGAAGAATGACCGCCCCTTGAACAAACCCCCGAAGAAGAACCGCCAAATGAACAATCTCCCGAAGAAGAAACTCCCCTTCAACAAACGCACCATACGGCTTCATCTCGTTATCGACCTGTTGACCTTCATCTTATCGTTGTGCTTTTACTTCCTCTTTATCAACTCTACTTTGTGCCCTTCGGAGATCAATGGAGGGGATTCCCCACTCCATTCCATGCTAAGATTGTTGTTCTTTGTGCTAGGATGCTGTTTCTATCTGTTCCCAAAGTACATTAGTTCTGATTTTTCCGAAGACTGCTCGGAAGAGAAGAAATAATATGTTGCTCATGTGTCGTTGCTCTTCCATGTTTTTTTATAAAAACGTCGAAATCAAAACTTCGTGTTTAGTGCCTTTGATATGATAATATTCGTTTTCTATGTTAAACTTATGTTACTGTTAATTTAGTTACAGTTTTTTGTTCAACGTGATCTTGCTTTGTCTGTTTTTTGATGTATATTGCTTGCTTTTGATGTTTGCAAATCAAGTCAATAAAATATCCACTACTAGAAGTTGTTTTTTTATGACAATGAATTTAACTATACTTAAGTCTTATTATTTGCTTCACTCAGTAGAGATATATTTAGTCTGAGCTAAAGAATCAAATTTATCCAAACTAAAAAATAAAATTATATTGATAATTAGTGGTAAGATTACAAAGAAAAAACATTATTGCACAGTTGAGGTATCAATATTTGTAAGCATTATTACTTCTCTAACATTGATCATTATAACAAAAAATATAAACATACCATACCTAATCACTGAACTAATAGCAAGTACTTCTGTCAATAATTTAATTTAAAAAAACATTAACTTGCATAAAAATGGTTATCATAAAAAAATTACTCACAGATAACACTGTAAACAAAAAAAAATTTCTGATCACAGTTTTTTTTATGATAGTCGTGAGCAAAACAAATCAAATTTTAATCACAGATATTATTTAATAACCAGTAAGAAATAAATAGTTTTAATATCATTATTACTTTAACACTATAACCTTTTTGAAAATTAAGATTTAAGTTTGATGCTACACTTACTTTTAAAACTGTTATAAACTATTGAAATTAAATAAAATATTTTAGAAAGACAATATCTACAATTAGTAAAGTAATGTAATAATATAAGTTAAATGTACCATTTAACCTGTTAAATACATCAGTATATAAGTATGTCAAATAGTAGTAATTTAACAAAAGTTCAAAATAGTACTGTTTGTCAACAAAGATTACTTTTTAGATGTTTTGCTTTACTTTAACTATTTTTTTTAACTATTTGAGTTAGTAGCAACTCTATGTATACATTTTATCTAAGCAGAGAAAAATTCAAGTTAACATACACCATAAATTGTAAAGTAATTAAAGACTGTTTAGTTTTTTATTGCTAAAATTAAATGTTTGATAAAGTTATTTGTGTTCTTTTAACAATAAACCTAGTCTTCAGCTGTTCTACTATAAACTTAAAATTCTAGTTGTTTAAAATATGCATAAACAAATCTGAATCAAAAATTAGTTGAATATTTAAAAACAAGTTTAATTACTTATCAGAATCTTTTAAACTCCTAGTAGTTGTCAAATCGATTAAAAGCTTATAGTTTTTGTTTAAAATTCACCATTACTATTGTTTCTAAACAAAACCATTAACTAAATTATAAAACTGTTTACTTCATTCTAAATTTTTTCAGCACTTCTACTAAAATCTTCGTGGTTCTCGTCAATAATACTTATCTGAATAACGTCAATAACTCAGTGGTTATGTATTGTATACTAGTATATTGATCAATGTTACAGAATTATTAATACAAATATTGATACCTCAAAGGATCAATGATATTTCTTCTTTATAAACTAACAGGAAAAGATTTAATATCATGCTTTGACTAAACATAACTCTTGGTAAAGCAAATAGTTTAACCTTAGTTATTAAATGAATTATACTAAACGAAAAATCTTTTAGTAGCGGATATTTTATTGGCTTTGCAAACAACAAATGCTAGCAATATACAGCAAAATTTCAAAAAAAGCAAAATTTCCTTTAACAAAAAAACTGTACCATAAATAACAGTAACGTAGGCTTAATTGATAACAACATAAACCACATATCAAAGGCACTAAATACAAACTTTTAGTTTCGAACAAAATACAAAATATCGGAATCTTAATAAAAAACATGCAAGAGCAACGACACATGAGCAAGAGTAAACCCAACATGAACAAGAGCGGGGAATTCCCTCCATAGATCTCCGGAGGGTCCTTTTTGAAGGCGAAGTAGATGAAGAGGAAGAAGAAGGAGCACAACAATGAGAAGATGACCAGCAGGCCGGAGGCGAGTTGAAGACTCGTGGAGCGTTCGTCCAAGGAGCGGTTCTTCTTCGGAAGTTCGTCCAAAGGGCGGTTCTTCTTCGGAAGTTCGTCCAAAGGACGGTTCGTCTTCGGAAGTTCGTCCATCGGGAAGTTCTTCTTCGGAAGTTCGTCCAAAGGGCGGTTCTTCTTCGGAAGTTCGTCCAAAGGGCGGTTCTTCTTCGGAAGTTCGTCCAAGGGGCGGTTCGTCTTCGGAAGTTTGTCCAAGGGGCGGTTCTTTTTCTGGCGTTCGTCCAAAGGGCGGTTCTTCTTCGGTAGTTCGTCCAAGGGGTGGTTCTTCTTCGGAAGTTCGTCCAAGGGGCGGTTCGTCTTCGGAAGTTTGTCCAAGGGGCGGTTCTTTTTCTGGCGTTCGTCCAAAGGGCGGTTCTTCTTCGGTAGTTCGTCCAAGGGGTGGTTCTTCTTCGGAAGTTCGTCCAAAGGGCGGTTCTTCTTCGGAAGTTCGTCCAAGGGGCGGTTCGTCTTCGGTAGTTCGTCCAAGGAGCGGTTCTTCTTCGGAAGTTCGTCCAAGGAGCGGTTCTTCTTCGGAAGAACATGCAAGAGCAACGACACATGAGCAAGAGTAAACCCAACATGAACAAGAGCGGGGAATTCCCTCCATAGATCTCCGGAGGGTCCTTTTTGAAGGCGAAGTAGATGAAGAGGAAGAAGAAGGAGCACAACAATGAGAAGATGACCAGCAGGCCGGAGGCGAGTTGAAGACTCGTGGAGCGTTCGTCCAAGGAGCGGTTCTTCTTCGGAAGTTCGTCCAAAGGGCGGTTCTTCTTCGGAAGTTCGTCCAAGGGGTGGTTCTTCTTCGGAAGTTCGTCCAAGGGGCGGTTCGTCTTCGGAAGTTTGTCCAAGGGGCGGTTCTTTTTCTGGCGTTCGTCCAAAGGGCGGTTCTTCTTCGGTAGTTCGTCCAAGGGGTGGTTCTTCTTCGGAAGTTCGTCCAAAGGGCGGTTCTTCTTCGGAAGTTCGTCCAAGGGGCGGTTCGTCTTCGGTAGTTCGTCCAAGGAGCGGTTCGTCTTCGGGAGTTTGTCCAAGGGGCGGTTCTTCTTCGGAAGTTCGTCCAAGGGGCGGTTCTTTTTCTGGCGTTCGTCCAAAGGGCGGTTCTTCTTCGGTAGTTCGTCCAAGGGGTGGTTCTTCTTCGGAAGTTCGTCCAAGGGGAGGTCCTTCTTCGGTGGTTCGTCCAATGGATGGTTTTTCTTCGGATTTTCATTCAAGGGGTTCTTCTTTGGAAGTTCGTCCGAGGGGCGGTTCTTCTTCGGAAGCTCGTCCAAGGGGCGGTTCTTCTTCGGGAGTTTGTCCAAGGGGTGGTTGTTCTTCGGGAGTTTCTGTCCAAGGGGTGGTTGTTCTTCGGGAGTTTGTCCAAGGGGTGGTTTTTCTTCGGGAGTTTCTGTCCAAGGGGTGGTTGTTCTTCGGGAGTTTGTCCAAGGGGTGGTTTTTCTTCGGTGGTTCGTCCAAGGGGAGGTTGTTCTTCGGAAGTTTGTCCAAGGGGTGGTTTTTTTTCGGTGGTTCGTCCAAGGGGTGGTTGTTCTTCGGGAGTTTCTGTCCAGCCATTCTGACGAGTGTCTCGAATAATTTAGAAGTGCTGAAAAATTATATAATATAGTAAAGCATTTATAGTTTTAGTTAATAATTTTGTTTGAAGTTTTAGTAATTTTAGAAAAAATGGGAATCTTGTTATTTTTGAAATATTATAAATTTTAATTGAATATGATCTACAATTTGAAAATCTGCTTTGCGGTGAAACATTGTAATTGTTTTTCTTTAGAGTAATAAATTATTAAATTAAAAACTTATTAAGTTATACATAGAAAATTAAAAACCTTTGAAAAAGTTAAACAACTACTAGAAGTTTAGTGGTAATTAGTTAAATGGTGGTAGTTAGAAGTAGTACTTGTTTAATGATATAATGCAAACTTTCTATTTAAATTTTTTTTTGAGTATCGAGTCTTAATTTCAAATTTTCAATAAGACAGACTAGCTTTATTGTTGAAAGAACACAAATAAATTTAATTGACATTAAATTAGCAATGTTAAGTTAAACACTTTCAAATTACTTTAAACTTTGTGGTAAAGTTAACTTGAAGTTTTCATCTTATAAAACTAAATGTATACTTAAAAGTACTACTAACTTAAATAGCTAAAAATGATATTTAAAGTAAGAAACACTAATAGGCAAAACACATTTAAAAGGTAATATTTGTTGACAAATGGTACTATTTTGACCTTTTTACAAAGTGTTTTTACTATTTGACATACTTATACACTTTGGAATTTTAAAAGTTTAAATAAATATTTAAATGATTGCTTCATTACATTATTTATAAAATGATTATTGAAACCGTCTTTTTTTTACTTAATTTTATCAAATGTCGACGTTTTTGTTTTTATAGCAGTTCAGTATCAAATTTTACCATCATTTATTATAAATCAAACGGCTAAACTTTAAAAGTAATAATGATATTTACAACAAAACTATCTTATAAAATAGTTAAAATAGTTGAAAATGATAGTTAAAGTATGACATAAAAATCAAACCTTTAAATCAATTCAACAACCACTAGGAATTTATTTAACTTTGTTTATTTATACAGAATTTAAACAATCAGAGTTTTAAATTTTCTAGTGTTACAAAAATATTAATGCTTACATTAATGTTTAGCCTCAACGGATCAACTTTATTTCTTCTTTATAAGTTAACCATCATTTATCAAGAAAAATTTTATTCGTTAAAATACGGATAAAGTCGATTGTTCAGCAAGTCGATTGTTTTACTGAGTAGAGCAAATAATTAAACTTTGACAAATAATCAAATTTATTGAACTTAGCAATACTAAACATATAATCTTTTAGTAATTGATACTTTATTGACCTCATTTGCAAACAACAAAAGCGAACAATATGCAGCCAAAAACAAACAAAGCAAGGTCACATTTAACCAAAAATATAACAAAAATAACAGTAACATAAGTTTGATTTGAAAAAAAAAGTGTACTAACATAAGAACGTAACACAAAGTTTTAGTTTCAAAATACATAAATTTTGACACTTATCAAAAATCATGCGAGAGCAATGACACATGAGCATCAAATTATTACTGCTCTTCAAATCCGTCTTTTGAATAGTAGAAACCAAGGCACTTAAGGATGAAGTAACAGCATCCAATCACCAGGAACAACAAGCACAACTCGGACCAGGAGGGCGGATCCAACTTGAGTATGGAGTCGATATGGTAGAAGAAGAAGAACAACAATGTGTAAATGATCAGGAGAGCGATGGCGAAGTGAAGAAACATGGCACTTATGTTCAAGGGGTGGTTGTTCTTCGGAATATCGTCTAATGGGTGGTTCTTCTTCGGAATATCGTCCAATGGGTGGTTCTTCTTCGGAATATCGTCCAATGGGTGGTTCTTCTTCGGAATATCGTCCAATGGGCGGTTCTTCTTCGGTGGTTCGTCCAAGGGGTGGTTCTTCTTCGAATATCGTCCAATGGGCGGGTCTTCTTCGGGTGTTTCTGTCCAGATATTTTGACGAGTATCACAAACAATTTAGTAAAAGTGCTGAAAAAATTTAGAATAAAGTAAAACGTTTTATAACTTAGTTAATAATTATGTTTAAAAACAGAAGAAATAATTCGAAATAAAAATCTTTTAATCAATTCGACGACAACCACTAAGAGTTTAGTTTAAATGGTTTTGAAAAGTAGTTGTACTTGTATAATGATATGATTCAAACTTAAGTATTGAGTTTAAAACCAGTAAAATTTTGAATATTCAATATAACAGGTGCAGAAAAGCTTTTTTTTTTTTTTGAAAATGAGTACAAGTTTTTATTAATATTTAAATTGATGAATATTTAGTTCTAAAGAGATAGATCTTAAAATTTTTAAAAGAACAGCTGAAGACTATCTTTAATTTTAAACTAATTAATTTTTATTTAACATTTAATTTTAAAATTAATAAAATAAGCAATTTTAAATCACTTTGAAATCATGGTACAAAAACTTAATTAATATACCTGCTTTAACTAAATGTATGATTTGAATTGCTACTGGTTTAAATAGCTAAAAAAGATAATTAAAGTAAGGAATACTAATAATCAAAACACATTTGAAGGTAATCTTTGTTGACAAATGGTACTAATTTGAACTTTTTTAAAAAGCATTTTTACTACTTAAAATACTTATACACTTCTGTATTTTATAGATTAAGTAATACTTTTAACTGATTTTATTAGACTACTTTTTTTATCATAGATACTTTTTAAAAAAAATTATAAAGAAGGTCAATAGTTTATTGTTTCTAACACTTTTAAAAGTAAGTGCAGAACCAAATATGAATTATATATATTTTTAATTTATAAGAGGATTTAAGTTTTAAAGTAATAATTACATTAAAACTAATGCTCTCTTAAATATAGAATGGATTTATAGGAGTTTTAGCAAATGGAAAATACCAGCTAAAATTTGAAAGCTAGAATCATGCCACAATAAAAAACAAATGTCTTATTTTACCTTATATCAAGTCCTTATTATCATACAATAGTTATACTTGTAAAAACTAAAATAAAAAACAAAAAAAAAAAAACTATAACAGCTAACTGATTAAGCTAATCTAGTAACAACGAATTTTTCTATAAATTCGACCGTTTGTTGCATTTTTATCTTAATAAAGTCCATATAACAAAGTTGATTAAGAAGTAACATGACTTTTGTAAATTTCTTTTTTCTGGTGTTCTGCATATGATTTTAACATGCAAAACAGTCATGTATTATATGTAAGTTTTCTGCCTAAGCTACACATTTTTTAAAGTTTACATTTTTTATCAGCTACTATTTTTTGTTGAAGTTGAGTCTAATAAAAATTTTAAGTTTGTTCTTGAGTTGTTAAATTCAAGTTTTTATTAAACTTGATTGCACCAAATTAAGTACGAACAAAGCTTATAAGAGAAAAAAGTCGCTATTAGCGTTTGTAAAGATAAATAAGTTATAAGTATTTATATAAGCAGTACAAAATTATTTGATTTTTTATTGTTTGTCTGATAAACAAAATAAAATGATAAACTACTCCAAACTCAATATGTGTTGTTTATATCACAAACAAAAACTTAAAAAAGTAAATAACAATAAAGTTTACTTAGTTATATTCAATGTATTATAAATTTAAGAAAAAATCAGTAAAATTGAAATTTACTGTTGTAACATTAAAAAAAATACTTTACAGAAGCTACTCATATTAAGAAAACTAATTTTAGACTTAACTAATAACTTATTTTTAAGTTCATGATTTTTAACATAAATTTTGTGTGAATATCAAACTAATTCTACATTGAATATTTTGATGTGAACTATAAAGATATGGTTTTAGACATCTCAATTGTTAATCCATCCAATAGTGCACTGAAGTATTTTTCTTCTAATAATATGCTATTTTTGTTCGTTAAAGTAGTTTTAACTTCATGTCTTTTTTAGTTCTAAACTTTCATGAGTATCAACTCATTTTGTTACAGTTTTTTGGATCACTTTGTTATAAAACAATTAGATGCTTTATAAATATGCACAAACGCATTAATAAATCTGTAATGTAAAAAAACTTTAACTTTTTTTTACCTTTAAAAAATAGAAATACCATTAAAGCTGTTGATGATGTAAAAAATTAAAACAAAAATAAAGTAAAATATTAACTAGGTAAAGTTGATAGCTCGAATTGTATTATTGAGTATGAAATTTAAAGTTGTGGAAAATCTATGCGGTAAATTTTTAAATTATGTGCTTATTATTAAATTTTTAAAAACCGTGCTTTAAAATGAAACTTATATAAAAAAAAATAAGTTTAATCTTGTAAAAGCTGTTACAAAGTTGTTTTAAAATTGCTGTGTTAAGGTTTTTCTTCTTGAAACACAAGTTTTGAAGTTTTCTAAATTTATTCATCTTGTGCACAATTTAAAAGTCAAAAGCTGAACAGTGATCAATTTTATCCAGCTCAAGTTTAAAGATGTACTATAATGAGAACAATAAATGCAAATAATAAATAAAACAGTTTTAAAAATATGTCAATCATTTGGTCTACTTGGACTTCTAAGAAATTGGTTTTTTAATATGAGTTTTATCATTATTTTAAAGGGATTTTATCTAAATTTATACTTTTTAATAAATGATTATCTAAGTAACCTGTTCGTAAAATAAGTTAATTCAAAGTTTTACAACAAAAATAAACCATCATCAGTAGTGCAATAACTAAATGTTCTTCATTTTACAAAGCTTACTAGTTAATTATAAAAAACAACTTTTGTGTTTTAGTGACGCAGTGTTACAAAACTATTGATGCTGACACATATTTATACCTCGAAGATCAATGATGTTTATTTTTAATAATCTAAACATAGCATCTTAATATTATATTTTTAAATACTGACAAATTTGATTGTTTAAATTCTACTGAGTTAAGCAAATAATAAAACTTCGATTATTGAATTTAAATTTACTAAACAAAAAATCTTTTAGTAGTGGATGTTTTATTGACTTGATTTGCAAACAACAAAAGCAAGTAAACAGCAAAAAATCAAACATGCAAACAATGTCACATTTAACAGCAACTGTAGCATAAGCTTAATTTGAAAAAACACAAATAATCATATCAAAGGCACTAAATGCAAACTTTTAGTTTCAAATAAACTCCATAGAATCTGACTCTTAATAAAAACAGTGCAAGAGCAACAACATATGAGAAACACTTTATTTCTTCTCTTCCGAGCCGTCTCCGGAATAATCAGAACCGTGGTATTTAGATATCACCATCATGGATATAAACAATATTGTCTCCGGAGGTATCATAACCGAGATATTTTGGAAGCATATTGATAATACTGCATACAAGCACAAAGAACAACGAGAACAACTTGAACATGAGCGGGTAATTCCCTTCCTTGATCTCCAAAGGGGCATTTTTGAACATTAAGTTGATAATGTAGAAGAAGATGCTCAAAAGCGAGAAAATGATAAACAGGTCTAAGGCGAGATCAAAACAAACTGAGCGTTCGTTCAGTAACAGTATGTGGTTCTTCTTCTAGAGTTCGTTTAAAGGGCGGTTCTTCTTCGGGCGTTTTTGTCCGGGCATTTTGACGAGTATCATAAAAAGTTTAGTAGAAGTGCTGAAAAAATTTAGTTTATAGTTTTGTAGTAAATCTAAACAAAAGGCCTTTTAACCTTTTATCTAATCAAACAACCGTTAGGTATTTATAAATGATTCTTCATAGTAACTTTAGTTATTTAATGATATAATACAGAATATAAAGAATAATAACAGAATAGTTCTAAATAGTTAGAACTTTAAGTTTTTTATAAACAGCTGACGACTATCTTTATTGTAAATAAAATACAACTAATTTTATTTAACATTGAATTTCAGCATTAACAAACTAAGCACTTTAGAAATACTTTGAAACTATGGTATGACAGCTTGTCATATATATCGGATTAAATCAAATGTATGATTTGAAATGTAACTTGTTTAAATAGCTAAAAAAATGATTAAAGTTAGGAAAGCTAATAAGCAAAACACATTTGAAAGGTAATCTTTATTGACAAATAGTACTCTTTTGAACTTTTTACAAAGTTTTTTAACTATTTGACATACTTATAATCTGTTGTATTCAACATTTTAAATAATACTTTTAACTGATGTCCTGAATATATTACACTACTTTATCAATCGTAGATATCGTCTTTAAAAACGTTTTATAGAATTGCGATAGTTAAGTTTTTCAGAAAGTTAAAAAAGTAAGTGTATCATCAAACTTAAATCATCACTTTTTTTTTATTTTATAAAATGGTTAAACTATTAAAGAAATATTAATACTAAAACTAGTGCTTTCTTATCGTTTACTAAATAAAATCCGAGAGTTAAAATAGTTTTTTTTTACTTTGCTTACTACGATTATTAAAAAACTGCAACCAGAAAAATAATTATTTATATACAGTGCTGCCCGCAAAGATATTTTAATAAAAAATTATCCCGGGACTTATAGAAGGCTGCCAACCCTTGCTCTAACTGATTGTCACTAATGAAACGAAACAACACAAGCTTTAGTTTCTAAATGGCTAATTTTTTCTTTTAAACATTTAGAACATTTCTTATGACTGTATAGCTTTAATTAATCAATATGTAAACAAGTAATATTCGTTTTTTTTAATTAACTTATACTTCGTATTTCATAATACAGCTTTTTTTAAAATTTAACGACAATGCTTAAATCGACCAAAAAATATTGGATTTATAAAACACTTTGTAACGTAGATTTAACTTTACAAATTAGAAGTTGTCTTAGTAATTAGTTTAAACTAGTGGTCGTCAAGGTGTACACTGGTGCACACTAGTGTACACGAAACTTTTTTTAGGTGCACGAAATTTTGAGAATACAAAAAAATACATATAGTTAGATTAAGTATGTAGTTATATTTAATAAATTATTTAAAAAATAATGAATTTTGTAGTAATTGCGGAGAAGTGTTCAACTAATAAGCATGTAAGACAAAGCCATATAACTAAAATATCATTGTTAAAAAAGGTAAAACAAATAAAGAGGTCAATTAAAATGAGGATCAAATTTAAAATTTTATAGAATTGCGATAGTTCAGTTTTTCTAACAGTTATAAAAGTAAGTGTAGCATCAAACTTTAATCATCATTTATTTTCATTTTATAAAAACTTTTAAAGTAATAATGATATTTCAACTAGTGCTCTCTTATAGGTTATTAAATAATATATGCAATACAAAATTGTATTTTAGTTTTTCTTACTACGATTATTAAAAAAAAAACCGCGACCTGAAAAATACTTGTTATATACAATGCTGCCTACCAGTGTATTTTCAATAAAAAAATTGTCCGCGACTTACAAAAGGCTGCCAACCCTCGCCCTAACTGATTGTCACTGATAAAACAAAATAACAAAACTATAGATTTTTATTGACTAGTTTCTATTTTTAAATATTTAGAACATTTTCTTTATAGCTTTTATTAATTATATGTGAATAAGCAATATTCGTTTTTTTTAATAACTCATACTTTGTATTTCATATCTTTGTTTTTGATAATTTAAACACAATACTTAAACCGACTAAAAGTTATTCAATATCTCAAACAGTATTGTAACGTAGATTTGACTTTTTAAAATTTATGTTGTCTTAGTTATTAGTTTAAACTGTTTTTTTTTCTTGAACTTTTACTAATACTTGCTAACTTAAAAGAAATTTTTGTTTTAATGTTCCATGATACAGCTTCGAACACCCTTGTAGGTGGACAGTAGATCCTTAAAAAATGCATTTTCAGCATTATTTACTCTTATGTATTACTATTTTATAAAAAATAGCTATATTAAAAAGTAGGTACAACATTTTTTTTCTGATATATTTACTAAAAGTATATTTAACTATTCTATGTTTTTCAGAGTCACATATAACACCTAATTATCATAAATACTAACTTAACTACAAGTTTAATAAACAAAACTGTCATAAAACACATTAAAAGCTTGCTCGTTTTGAACAGTAATTTTATTTACAAAAAGTCATGCAAATTTTTTCAAATTTTGTTATGACAAAAGATTTTAAATAAAATAGCTTAAAAATTAATGCTTCAACTTATTTTAAACTGTTTTTTTTTTGTTTTAGACTGGCTTTTTGATTTAAAATATATTTTCAGTTACTGAAAAAACGTTGAAATATCATCGAAACATTATAAAACATATCAAAAAACATTAAATAAACAACATTTAAGTTGCAAAAAAATAAATTTCTGTATTATACATGTTTTACTAAGTACTTGATTTTTGTTATTTAAAACACTATTCGAATTTATTACTTCTCCAACGATGATTTTTTTCTAATCAAATGAAATAGATTACTTTTTTAACAGCATCGTATAATAGCAATATAATAAGTAAAGATTAAAATAAGAATAAGTTAATTATTAGTTAAATGTTAATAAAGTAAAACAGTTATTAAGTATGGTATATTTGAATTGTTTTGTTTTATTAACCCATTGTTACAGAACTCTAAATGCTTACAAATATTGATGTATTTCTTCTTTTTTAGCTAAACACTAAGTTTAAACAGGAATTTTATTTTCTAAATTCGGATAAACTTGATTTTATAGCTGTGACTAAATTTAACTCTACTGAGTAAAGCAAATAACTAAATTTTTTTAATTTAACTAAACAAAAACTGCTTTAAGTAGTGGATATTTTATTGACTCTATTTACAAACTACAAATGCGAGCAATGTACAGCAGAACAAAGTAAGATATTTAACAAAAACAGTTAAAAATTACAATAAAACAAGCTTAATTAAAAAAACATAATTATTATAAACAAGTAACAAAAACTTTGAGCTTCCAACACAACACATAATATCCGACTCTTATCAAAAAGCATGCAAGAGCAACGACACATGAGCAACAATTCTTCTTTCATCAGCAACATGTCACCTCTTATGAGCTGGAGCAACCGGAACCATGACACTTATAGACTGTAAAGCAGCAGCATCCCACAAAAAGGCCAAACAAGCACAACGCCAGCAAGACTGGGTGTCTCTGGAAGCAGTAGTAGATGAAGAAGAAGATGGTCCACAGGATTGAAAGCACGGTCATCAGGCCGAAGGTGAAGCGGGGGAGTTTGTCCAAACAGTGGTACATATTCGCAAGTTTGTGTCCGGCCATTTTGATGAGTATCACAAGTAATTTAGTAGAATTACTGAAAAGTTTTTGAATGAAGTGGATCTTTGAACTTTTTTTACAAATTGGTTCAGAATTAATAATAAGCTTAGAAGCAGAAAGTTTAAAATAAAAATTTATAACCATTTAGTCAATTTAAAAACTACTAAGAATTTACTTTTAAATATTCTGATTAGTAGTTGTACTTGTTGAATGATATGATACAAACTTTTTATTTAATATTGTTATAAATATTGAGTTTAAAACAGTTTAGATAAATGGTTAAAATGTAACAAATAATTTCAATCAATACTTAATTTTAGCAATAATAAACTAAACACTCTCGAATTAATTTCAAGTTATGGTATAACAACTTGAAACATAAATTTGCTTAAAAATAAACATATGATTTAAATTGCTACTAGTTTAAATAGCTAAAAAAGATAATTACTGTAAAAAATACCAATAAGCAAAACTAATTGAAAAGGTAATCTTTATTGACAAAAGGTACTATTTTGTACTTTTTACAAAGACTTTTTATATTTGACATACTTATAAACTTTTGTATTTAACAGTTGAATAATACTTTTAACTAGTTTTATTACATTACTTTATTAAATATGGATACTGTTTTTTTTTAATTATATAGAAGGTTAACAGTTCATTGTTTCTAACAGTTTTAAAAGTAAGAGCAGTACCAAATTTGGATCATCATTTATTTTAAACTTATAAGAGGATTAAAATTTAAAGTAATAACGATATTAAAACTAGTGCTCTCTTATTGATTATTTTATAGACTTATGATTTAAACAGTATTTTTATTTTGCTTACTACGATTATTAAAAAAAAAACTGCAATTTGAAAATTACTTTTTCAAATACAGTGTGGCCCGCGAGTAACTTCATCTGTTAAAATTGGCCCACGGCTTATAAAAGGTCGTCGACCTCTGCTCTAACTGATTGTCACTAATGGAACAAAATAACTAGGTCTTTAATTTTAGTCGTCTGTTTTATATTTTAAAATATTGAGGACTTTTCAATGTCTTTACAGCTTTATTTATTATTTACCAATGTGTAGACAAGTAATAATCGCTTTCTTTTTCACAAATGTTTATAAATCTTTATAACAAGTTTTACTTAATATTTCATAATTCTGTTTTTAATAATTTAATGACAATACTTTAAGCAGAACAAAAGTTATTGGGTATGTCAAACACTTCTGTTACGTAGATTTTACTTTATAAACTCGAAGTTGTCTTAGTTATTAATTTAAACTGTTTTTCTGTTGAACTTTTACTAACAATTGCTTGTTTAAAAGCAGTTTTTGTTTAAATTTTCTGTTACATGAAAAAGTTTCGAACACCCTTATAGGTGGACAGTAGATCCTAAAAAATTAAAAAAAAAACATTTATTTTAGTATTTTATTATTTTATAGTAAAGTTGCAGCTGTATCAAATAATAGTTAGCAGGTTGCGGCAGTTGCGGCGTAGCGTGGTATTTTGGTCAGGGGGTGCGCATTTTTTTTTTCCAAAAAATCCCCTAAATTAAAACGTTTGTAATTGGCTATAATAAGATCTTTTTATAAGTAAAATAATTGAAATAAATTTATTAAGTAATATAAGTTCGAAGTAACTGTTTTGAAAAATACTTATATATTACAAAATTAAACAGTTAAAAAAAGTATAAATTTCATTAGAATTACTTATACTTGCACAAATGTAAACTTACTAAATAAAAATTGTTTTTACTACTTACAGTAAACTTTATATCTTTAAAAATGAATACACTCAATTAAAATAAAGTATCTGTTTTATTTAAGAAAAAAATATTTATTTCTTTAATATACAATACAACAGTGATAACAACTCCTCATTGCACATAGTTTATACAATGTTACGCAGAAGTTAAAATAGACCAACTTTATAACTGTTATTACAACTTTATAAAATAGTTTAAAGTATACTTTTTAAATTTAATTCATCTGATTGTATTTGTTTAAAATAAAAATTACAAACAAAGTTTATTTCTCAAAGGCCAATACGCTATTAATTGTATGTTTACAAAAATAAAGATCAGACATTTAGCAGTAGTCTTAACATTTATTGAGCATAAAAAAAAAAATTGTAAATTATTTTAATTTTTCTTTAACCGTGACGTATTTTTGTAAACTTTTTGCAGAAAAATCTGTCATAATGTTATACTACTGCGGTGCACTAACTAGTTGCGTTCTTTTTGAGTCTAAATTCTTATGAAGTTAATGAGGTTATAAATTTTTTCCTTATAAAGTTTTTCATCAACATCGGTGCGCACTTTCACTTGCGCACCAAACCAGTATATCGGGTAATTTCCCTAACTTATCACTAATTGGTATTAAAAATTTTGTTTAACTTTCCGAAAAATAGATAAACATAGTTGAAAAAAGGCAAATTAAGCAGAAAAAATAAACAATAATGGATAGAGATATTACATTTTTTTTACTTCTTTTTTTTTGGTGGCACGCATGCGCCAGTGTCCCTTCCCCAGTACGCCTCTGGTAGTTAGGTACAACAGTTCTATATTTTCAATATCCCTACTAAAATCATATTCAACTCTTATTGGTTTTCAGAGCCACATATATCTCCTAATTATCAAAAGTACTAACTTATTTACAAGGTAAAAAAATACTACTAAACACATTAAAAGCTTGCTAGTTTTGTCTTATTTGATTTACAAAATGCATGTTTTCTTTGAACTTTGTTGTGACTAAGTTTAAGTTTTTAAATTAAATAGCTTATAGATTGAAGCTCAAACAAATTTCAAACTATCTTTTGTTTATGACTAGCTTTTCCGTTTAAATTAACTTCTTGCAGAAAGTGGTAAATGCGTCGAAATACTATTGTTGATCAAATCATAGTTTTAATCAAGAACTTAATAAAACCTATATAACACTTATTTTTGTTGTACATGTTTTACTAAATACTGTGACTTTTTTATTAAATAAAATAGATTACTGTAGTTGACAAAAGAACCGTATAAACAATGTTTAACTTGATTTTATAGCTGAGACTAAATTTAACTCAACTAAGGAAGGCAGATAACTAACCTTCAGTTATTGAATTTAATTTATGTAAACAAAAACTGCTTTAAGTAGTGGATATTTATTGACAAACTACAAATGCGAGCAGTATACAGCAAAAACAAAACAAAGTACGGTATTTAACAAAAACAGTTAAAAATTACAATAAAACAAGCGTAATGTAAAAACAAAATTATTATAAACAAGTAACACAAATTTTAAGCTTCCAACACAACACATAATATCCGACTCTATTCAAAAAGCATGCAAGAGCAACGACACATGAGCAACAATTCTTCCTTACATCAGCAACAGGTCTCCTCTTCTGAACTGGAGCAACCGGAACCAAGGCATATAAAGAACGTAAAGAAGCAGCATCCCACTATCAGGCCAAACAAGCACAACGCCAGCAAGAATGGGTCTTTCTGGAGGCAGAAGTAGATGAAGAAGAAAATGGTCCACAGGATTGAAAGCACGGTCATCAGGCCGAAGGTGAAGCGGGGGAGTTTGTCCAAGAAGTGGTACATATTCGCAAGTTTGTGTCCGGCCATTTTGATGAGTATCACAAGTAATTTAGTAGAATTACTGAAAAGTTTTTGAATGAAGTGGATCTTTTGAAATTTTTTTTCAAATTGGTTCAGATTTAATAATAAGCTTAGAAACAGAAAGTTTAAAATAAACAGCTATAACCATTTAGTCAATTTAAAAACTACTAAGAATTTAGTTTTAAATATTCTGATTAGTAGTTGTACTTATTGAATGATATGATACAAACTTTTTATTTAATATTATTATAAATATTAAGTTTTTAACAATTAGATTATAAAGTTTTCAATTGAATAGCTTCAAACTAGATTTGTTGTTAAAGTGATGTAAATAATTTTAATTAGTATATAAATTGAGCATCAATAGACTAAACAATTTTGAAATATATTTTTATTAAGGTATTTCAACTTGAAATATAAATATGCTTAAATTAAATGTATGAGTTGAATTGCTACTAGTATATATAGCTAAAAAAGATAATTAACGTAAGAAATATCAATATGTAAAACTCATTAGAAAGGTAATCTTTATTGACACTTAGTACTATTTTGTACTTTTTACAAAGTGATTTTACTATTTAACATACTTTTAAACTTTTGTACTTAAGAGTAAAATAATATTTTTAAATAGTTTTATTACATTACTTTATTAAAAATTTTTTTAAATTGTATAAAAGGTTAACAATTCATTATTTCTAACAGTTTCAAAAGTAAGAGCAGTACCAAACTTGGATCATTATTTATCTTGAACTTATAATAGGATTAAACTTTTAAAATGATAATGATATTAAAACTAGAGCTTTTTTATCGATTATTTAATAAATTTATGTTTTAAAACAGTATTTTTATTTTGTTACTACGATTATTAAAAAAAACTGCAACCCAAAAATTATTTTTTCAAATACAGTGTGGCCCGCGAGTAACTTCTTCCGTTAAAGTTGGCCCACGACTTATAAAAGGTCGTCGACCTCTGCTCTAACTGATTGTCACTAATGGAACAAAACAAATAAGACTTTAGTTTTTAGTCGTGTGGTTTAAATTTTAAAATATTGAGGATTTTCAATGTTTTTAAAACTTCATTTATTATTTACCAATGTGTAGACGAGTAATAATCGTTTTCTTTAATTACTCTTACTTAGTATTTCATAATTCTGTTTTTAATAATTTAACGACAATACTTAAAGCAGAACAAAAGTTATTGGATGTCTCAAACACTTCTGTTATGTAGATTTGACTTTATAAACTCAATATTGTCATAGTTATTGATCTAAACTGTTTTCTCATGAACTTTTTATAGTACTTGCTTTTTTAAAAGCAATTTTTGTTTCAAATTTTTGTTACATGAAAAAGTTTCGAACACCCTTATAGGCAGATAGGAGATCCTTAAAAAATTTATTAAAAAAAACTTTTATTTTAGTATTTTATTATTTTATAGTAAAGTAGCAGGTGTATTGAAAAGTAGTTAGGTACAACGGTTTTATTTTTTCGATATCCCTACAAAAAGTATATTTAACTCTTATATGGTTTTCTGAGTCACATATAAATCCTAATTATCATAAATACTAACCTAACTACCAGTTTAAAAAAAATTCTACTAAACACATCAAAAGCTTGCTAGTTTTGTATTATTTGATTTACAAAATGCATGTTTTCTTTAAACTTTGATGTGCCAACAAGATTAAGTTTTTGAATTAAATAGCTTATAAATTGAAGCTCAAACAAATTTCAAACTATTTTTGTTTATGACTAGCTTTTTTGTTTAAAATAATTTCTTGCAGAAACTGCTAAATATGTCGAAATACTATTGTTGATCAAATCATAGTTTTAACCAATAACTTAATAAAACATATACAACACTGAAATTTTTTTCTACATTTTTTACTAAGTACTGTGATTTTGATAGTTTAAATTAGGGGTGGGCAACGTAAATAATTGACGGGCCGGATCCAAAAAAAATTAATCCTCAGCGGGCCGGAGCATTTCGAGTAAGTGATCTACCGGATTCAGTTGGATCCTTTTTTAGATCTACCGGATCTTTATTCACAAATGTTATCCGGATCCGGCTAAATACTAATTTTAGACAAGGTTTCGTATCCGAATAGAACTAATTTCAAAAGACTTGGATCCGGCTGGATGCTAATTGATCTGGTGTTTTAAAATTTTGAATCAATTTATTAATTACCAAGGTTCTCAAGTATAAAATTTAAAGTTATTTTTTATTAAGTACTCACAATTCTATATTTATTACAACTCTGGACCGAATTAATACTAGTTAGTTTTATAAAAACAATAATTCACTTACTAAAAGTTACTCGAGCCTAAGATTTCAAACTAAAACATTGAAAATTTTTAACTGTTTGAAATTATCTAATTTTGGTAATCCTTGGCTCGAGGCTACATTAATAATATTATTCAGAAGTTAACTAAATTACAATATTGAACTACTATCTTTTAATTTTAAAAAACTTATAAAGATTCATTTAAAATTTTGTTAGATTGTAAACTGCTTTTACAAACATAAACAAATAAATTTCCTAAACAAATCATACTTTATGTTTATGAGATACTGTTTTGAAATGTTGTCATCAGCTGGTCGTGATTAAACTTTACCATTTAATTTATAAAATTCCTTAATTAAATTGATAGCAGAAAAGAGTGCAAACAGTAGTCTGAACTTGGAATATTCTACTAAAATGTAAAGTTGAGCAGTTTTACTTAAAGTAGATGTCAATGTAATTAAAAACTACTTTTCTTAACATTTATAAGAACATTCACTACACATCTGGGAAAGACATCAATTTTTTACATGTCATTTTTTATGAAAATCATTATGATAGGTAAGATCATCAAAGTTAGTTCAGCAAACAATTTTTTTGGATAATTTTTTTGGAAAGAATTAATTCAACTGACATTAAACAGAACAAGGTACTATAACAAAAAAGTGTTTTTATTACTACAAAAATTAAAAGCCATTTTTAGAAACGTTTTCAGGTTAAAGTCTTACAGTTTATTTTGTGAAAATTTTAAAAAAAATGTTTTGTACAAATTTTGTAATATTTACATTGGCTTGTAAGATTTCATATAAATTTTGAAAATGCCTAGCGGGCCAGATCATCCACTCGCGGGCCGGATAAATTTTTTCCGCGGGCCGTACTCCACTTAAATTTAAAAAAGGTTTGGGAGCCAGTCATTTTGACTCTGGGGGCCGGATCCGGCCCGCCGGCCGTATGTTACCCACCCCTTGTTTAAATAATAGTCGAATTTTTAATTTCTCCTACAATATTTTTTTATAAATTAAGTAGATTACTGTAGTTGACAACAACATCGTATAAAAGCAATATAAAAAGTTAATTAATAATAAAATTACCAACTACAAGATCAGTTATTAGATATGAAATATTTGAATAGTTTTGTTTTACTCACCAAAAACTACAAAACTATTAATGCTTACAAATATTAATACCTCGAGAGCAAATAATATTTCTTCTTTATAAACTAACCACTAATTATCAATAGAATTTTATTTTTTGAATAGGGATTAAGTTATTTTTTAGCTTTGACTAAATTTATTTCTACTGAGTAGAGCAAATACTAAAACTTAAGTTATTTAATTTTAACTTGACTAAATAAAACATTTTAGTAATGTATATTTTATTGACTTTATTTGCAAACAACAATGCAAACAATATACAGCAAAAAAAATAAAACTAAACAAGTTCACATTTGACCAAAACTATAACATAAATAACAGTAAAATAAGCTTTGAAATAACACATATGGTAATATCAAAGGCACTAGCTACAAACTTTTAGTTTCGACATTTTATCAAAAAAAAAAAAGAAGAGTTATGATACATGAGCAACACATTATTTCTTCTCTCCGAAGCCGTCACCGGAAGAAACGGAACAGAGGTATTTCGAGAACGTATAGAGACTGCGTCCCAGCACCAGGAACAACAATCACAGCATAAATATGCGCGGGGAATTCCCTCCATTGATCTCCGAAGGGTCCCCTTAGAAGGTGAAGCTGATAAATAGGAAGTAGGGCGGGAAGATAATTAAAAGGTCGGAGGCGAGATGAAGACACATATAGCGTTTGTTTAAGTGATGGTTCTTCTTCGTAAGTTCGTCTAAGGGGTGGTTCTTCTTCGGGCGTTTGTGTCCGGCCATTTTGACATCACAAATAATTTAGTAGAAGTGTTAAAAAAAATTTGAATATAGTAAAGCGTTTTGTAATTTTGTTTACAGTTTTGTTTATGAACAATAGCAAGTTTAAATAGTAATTTTTAAACAAAAATACTATTTAAACAAAATACAAACAATTGAACAACTAATCGGAATTAAGTTTAAAATATTCTGATAAAAAGTTGTATTATTTTAAGTGGTAGGAAATATTTAATTTTATTTACAACTTTGTTTATAGACAACTAGTACTTTGATTATATAATGATAAAGTTGTGGACTAACTATTTTTTGTTTTCAGAATATAAGTGATGTATAAAAAGAATATTAACATATTTATATAGTTAAAAAAGTTAATAAAAGTAAAGCTAACTAGCGAAATACACTTGGAAAGTAATATTTATTAATAAAAGGTACTATTTTGAATTTTTCACAAAGTGTTTTTACTACTTGACAAACTTTACACTTTTTTTTAAACAATTTATTTTGACCGACGGCCTGATTTTATTACCTTACTTAGACATTAATTATAGATTCTGTTTTTGTTTAAAGTTTTATAGAATATCAGTATTTTAATTTATTTAACAACTCTAAAAATAAGTGCAGCATCAAACTTAAATTATCATTTATAAAAAAATTAAAATTTTAACTTTTAAAGCAACACTGATATTAAAACTAGTCTTCTTATATTGATTATTAGATAAAATCTATGATCTAAAATAGTATTTATATTTTACCTACTACGTCTTTCAAAAAAAAAACTGCGAGCCGAAAACACTTTTTTATATACAGTGCTGCCCGCTAGTATATTTTTTATAAAAAAATGGCCGCGACTTATAAAAGGTTGCCGACCTCTGCTTTTACAGATTGTCAGTGATGAAACGAAACAACTAGGATTTTAGTTTATAATCGACTGGTTTATATTTTTTAATATAGAAAACTTTTTCTATGACTTTAGACCTCTTATTTGTTAATTCGATGTGTAAATTAGTAATTACCTTTTTTTTTTGTATAAAATTTATATTTTTAACTTCATGTTTCTGTTTTTAATTATCTAACGATAATATTTTCGAACAAAAGTTATTGGCAGCAGTTTTATGACGTAACCTTCTTTGACCTAATAAAAATGTAGTTGACTAGATATTAGCTGAAACTGTTTTTTCTTGAAATTTTACGAATACTTGCTAATTTGAAAACAACTTTTGTTTAAAGTTTTCTCTTCCATGAATAGTTTTGAATACCCTTATAGGTGGACAGTAGATCCTTTTAAAATGCTATTAAACTGACATTTATTCTGATATTTTATCATGTTATATTTAACTATTAATTATATCTATAAGTAGTTGGGAACAACAGTTTAATTTTTCGATATCCCTATTAAAAGTGTACTTAACTTTTATAATTTTTTTTAAGTCACATATATCTTCTAATAATTATCACAAGTACAAACTGAACTACAAGTAAAAAAAATGTTAAAAAACACATTAAAAGTTTTGGATGGCAATTTTGTCTAATTTGATTTAAAAAAAGCTATGCATATTTTTAATATATTCAGAACTTGACAAGAAATGACAACAAATTTATAATTTCGAATAAAATAGCTTAAAAATTAAAGCTCAAACAAATTTTTAACAATGTTTTTTGTTTTAGACTAGCTTTTTGTTTTGAAATAATTTCTTATAGCTACTGGAAAATACGTTGAAATATCATCGTTGACCAAGTCATAGTTTTATTTTTTTTTTAATGTTTTACAAAAAAAAAGTTCAGTGTTATATGTGTTTTACCAAGTACTGTATTTAAAATAGTTATATTAATATACCATGTCGAATTTAGTTCTTTTGCAACATTTAAAATAAAATAATTAATGTAGATTACTGTTTTTGACAACAGCATCGTATAACAGCATAACTTTAACTATAAAATATAATAATCATAACCAGTTTTTTTGCAAATTAATTTATTTTCTAAATAAAAATTCATAGCTAGAGTACTCACTATTAGTTTAGTTATTAGGGGGGTATATTAGTATTTTTTTGTTTTACTGACCCAGTGTTACAAAACTATAATGCTTCGAATATTGATACCTCAAGGATCAATTATATTCTATCTTTAAAAACTAACCACTAACTATCAATAACATAAAATTTTAAATACGGATGAAACGTATTGTTTAGCTTTGACTAACTTTAAGTCTACTAAGCAGAGAAAATAATTAAACTTTAGTTATTAACTTTAATTTGACAAAATAAAAAAACCTTTTAGTAGTGGCTATTTTATTGACTTTTAAAGAACGAATGCGGGCAATATACAGCAAAGAACAAAGTAATACAGTAAAACAAGCTTAATTTGAAAAATAAACATAAATCATCATAAAAACGTAACACAAATATTTAGCTTCAAACACAAGACATAAAATTTGACTCTTATAAAAAATCATGCAAGAGCAACAACACATGAGCATCATATTATTTCTTCTTTTCAGAGCAGAAAGAGACGATGTATTCCAAGCACTTAAAGAAACAGTATTCAATCACCAGGAACCCCAAGCACAAGCCAAAGAAGGAAATCCCACCATCGGTCTCCAAATGGTCCCTTGTTAGGATGCACATTAATACAAATATAACCTGCAGACCACGAAAGCAATGAAGACACATGGAGCGTTCGTTCATTGAGCGGTTCTTCTTTGGGCCCTTCTTCTTCTTAGGGAATTTGTGTCCGGTCATTTTGACGAGTATCACGAATGATTTAGGAGGAAAGCTGAAACTTTTAGAGTTAAGTGAATCGTTTAAAAATTTTGTTTACAAATTAGTTTAGCAACAATAGTAAGTTAAGAAATAGTAACTAAAAAAACAAAAATCTGTAAGATTTTAGTCAATTTAACAACTACGAGGAATTAAGTTTCAATTATTCTGATTAATAGTTGTACTTGTTTAATGATATAAAACTCTTTATTTATTTTATAAAGCTATAAATATAGAGTTTAAACATTTGTGTATAATATTTGGTTTTAAACAGCTAAAATTTACATTTTATAATAGGACAGTTGAAGACTAGCTTTGTTGATAAAGCAACACAAATAATTTTATTCAACATTTAAATGTAGCAATAATTAACTAAAACTTTTGAACTACTATAAAACTAATGGTATAACAACTTTAAATAAATATCTGCTTAAACTAAATGTATGATTTGAATTGCTATTTATTTCAATAGCTAAAAAAAGATAATTCAAGTATAACTAATAATCAAAACACACTGGAAAGGTAATCTTTGGTGACAAAAAATACTATTTTTAACTTTTTACAATTTGTTTTTACTAATTGACATACTTCTACACTGATGTAATTAACAGCTTAAATAACAATTTTAACTGATCTATTACATTACTTATATAATGATTATTGATACTGTTTATTTTAATATTTTTATAGGTTGTCCATGTTTTAGTTTTTATAACAGTTTTAAAAGTAAGTGCGGAATCAAATTTTATTCATAATTTATTTTTAAATAAAAATAGATCAGTTAAACATTTTGTAATAATAAACTTTAATAGTAATAATAATAAAATCAGGTTTGAAAAGCTTTTATATGACAAAATTTCTTTAATTACTTAATTATTTCAAACAATTTTTAGTTTCAAAACTTTTAAAGATTTAAGTATATTTTAATCTATGATATTAAAAACTTTTAGTATAATGCTTTAAAATTAATTTAGGAAAAAGTTGCAACAAAGCTTGAATTATTTTGACTTCTATTAGTCTTGTTTTAAATTAAAATACATTTATTAAAGGAAGAGTTAAACTATTTTTTTCTACCATAATAAATATGAAGTTAGTTGAATATGAGTTAAATATTTTTTAGTAGGGATATTAAAAAAATAAAATTGCTGTCTCAATTTCTGTTTAGTATACCAATTCTAAAAGATAGTAAAGTAAATCTTATTTGTAATTGATTTTTTAAGGATCTATTTTCCAACTAAAAAAATATTCGAAATTCTATCTTAAAAGATGAAAATTATTGCAATAACTGTTTTAAGTTAGTAATATAAGTAAAAGTTTAAGAAAAAGCTGTTTGAGTTAATAACTAAGTCGAATATAAGTCAAAGCTTTTTTGATTTATGATTCTTTATTTGTTTATTTATAATACAAAAAAAACAACTAATTTTGGTATCGTTTACTAAGTTTCAACGATTAACGCGTATCTTCAGAATGAAATAAAGCACATAGCAAAATTTTTAAAGAATCACACAAAAAATACATTATGAAGTTTCAAATAATATTCGATAATTTTAGTTAGCTTATTTTATAAGCAACTTATTTACAAGTCAATTTATTTTTTTTGCTTTGTTTGATCTTGATTTTGGTTTTATTTTATTGCTATTTTTTGTTATTGATTATTGTTTTTATTTTCTTTTAAAATACATATTTTGACTGTGGAGACATGGATGCTGCCTTTCTTTTTTTACTTAATGATAAATCTTTTTAAACTTTTTGGATTTCGTACTTTTCTAGGCAACATAAATGATATGTTTTATTGTTTTTCGGTTTTGTTTTAGTTCTGCAGAGTATTTCCCATTTTAAGTTATAGTCTTTGTTTGCATCTTTTAACTCCCATATATAGTTCGATAATTCGGTATTGTTTCTTTTTAATATGCTGGTAAAGCTTGACTTACGGTAGCTATATATTTTTTTAATGTTGTACAAGTTGAGCCCGCGTAGATTTTGTTATATTGTCTGTTTTTATAGTAGTCCGGTAGATTGTATTTTTTGATAGGCAGTTATTGTTTAAAGGGCATTTTTCTTTCCTGCAGTTACAGGTTTTTTCTTGTTGTTTGAAGTTTAGGTTGTATAATATTTTGTTATTGTGTTTAAAAATTTTTGTTTTAAAATTTTCCATACAGCTATAAGAAATTTTGAGTGTGTTCCTGTTAAAAATTTTGTGGTATGGGTGGTTTTTGTCAAAGTGTACATTAACTAAGTTTATGAATTCTTTGCCTATTTTAGTTGCTACAGTTAGGGAAAAAGGTGGGTTGAAGTAAATAATTTTCTTTGCTTTTTTGTTGTTTTATTTGCTTTTTGGTATGTTAGATTGAATTTGTAGTTGGCAGAATTTAGTGCTGATTGATAATTATGTTTTATACGGTAAAATGATTCTTCGTTACTTGATAAATTGTTTAGTCTTTCGTTAATAGTAATAGGTAATTGTTTTAATATTTGATTAGGGTGGTTTAATTGGTTACTCACATAAAGGATATCCGAATTTGGTTTTTTAAATGGGATGTATGTTCTGTAGGGTAAGTTTAGTTCGATATCTTAAAAGTCTGTTTGGATTAGGCCTGTATCTACTGTTATTTTAAAGCCCCATTTGTTAAAAATTTTGTGTAATTCTTTTGTTGTGTTTTCTGCGGTTTTCGACGGTTTAGATTGGATGACCGCAAGGCCATCGTTTTATAGATAACGAAGCTTTCTTTATTAAATATATTATTTTTTTTTAAATTTTGCTTAATTTGAAGAGTCCTACTAATTATTTATTTATTTATATTTTTGAACTTGATTTTATTGAGTCAAAGTTATGTCATACAACTTTTTACAGCTTTTTTTTTGTTGGAAAGAAATATTATAATTAAATTATAAAAAACGAAAACAAATGTACAAATTGTAAGTTTTTTATACAAAAAAAAAACGAATATTACTAATTTACACATTAGTAAAAAAAAAGAGCTTTATAGACATTGAAAATTTTATCAATATTAAAACAAACTCCAGACAATTGAACACTAAAGTCCCAATGTTTTGTTTCGTTAGTGACCTATTAGTTAGAGCAGAGGTCAGCAGCCTTTTATAAGTCACGAGCAAATTTTTACTGAAGAAGTTACTCGCGGGCCGCACTGTATATAAAAAGTAGCAGTTTTTATTATAAAGCACTCAAAATATTTATTTCAAAGACTTATTGTACAAAGGAGCCTTTCGGTTATCGATTCGTTTACGACTTTGATACATCTTAACGTCTTAGTCTAGGATACTTATATAAAACAGGACAGTAACCTAATAGTAGTAAGCAAAATAAAAACACTAATATAAATTATAACTATGATTAAATAATCAATAAGAGAGCTCTTTATACAATATCACTAAACCTTAAACAATTCGATATTTTTATTTTAAAATAGTTCTTAACTAACAGTTTTTATTACTTTATAAATTAGTTTAAGATACTGTTCACTTTTTTCTTTATGAAATTTTTTTTTTAGTTTTTCTACAACAAAAGAATTAATAAATCTATAACGTTAAAAAGCTTTTTTAACGGTTTTAAAAGTTTTTAGAATTAAAGAAATCATATTTTTAGTGTTGAGCTAAACTGAATAAGTTAAAAGTCGCAACATTTTGGGAAATATCAAAGTTTACTAATTAATTAAGTTAATAAGACTTAAATTTAATACACAAGTTGTTTGTCTAAATAGTATTTATTTGAATAAAAAAGGTCTTTTAAAACAAATGTAAAAGATTTAGGCTTTTTAATTTAGTTCAAATTTACATTCGCTCGTAGTAATTGGTATAATAGACTAACGATATATTAAAATGAGAAAAATAAATGCAAATACGTGTGTATGTTATTGTAAAATTCCAATTAAAATCAACATATCTTAAGTATCATTTTAAGACTTATAAATATGTTAATCATTGTCTACTTGAAATTCTAAGAAGTTGAAGTTTTGATATGAATTTTATCATGATTTTAAAGAGATTTTATCTTAACTTATACTATAAGTAGCCTGTTCGTAAAATAAGTTGTTTAAATCGATGTTTCACAACAAAAAAAAGAAGCCATCATCAGTAGTTCAATAATTAAATGTTCTTCACTTTACAAAGCTTACTAGCTAATTATAACAATAACAACTTTTGTGTTTTACTGACACAGTGTTACAAAACTATTTATGCTTACACATGTTGATACCTCGAAGATCAATGATGTTTATTAATAATAATCTAAACAAACATCTTAATATTTTTAATTTTTTAATTATGTTTTAATTTATGTATTTTTAAATACTGACAAAATTGATTGTTTAGCCTCGACTTAATATAATTCTACTGAGTGAAGCAAATAATAAAACTTCAATTATTGAATTTAAATTTACTAAACAAAAAATATTTTAGTAGTGGATATTTTATTGACTTAATTTGCAATCAACAAACGCAAGCAATGTAAAAAAAAAACTAGGCAAGTTCACATTTTACAGCATCTGTAGCATAAGCTTAATTAGAAAAACCACATATAATCATATTAAAGGCATTAAATGCAAGCTTTTAATTTCAAATAAACTGCATAAAATCTGACTCTTAATAAAAAATGCTAGAGCAATGACGTATGAGAAACACTTTATTTCTTCTCTTCTGAGCCGTCTCCGGAAGAATCAGGTCCGTGGTATTTAGATGTCATCATCGTGGATATAAACAATATTGTCTCCGGAGGTATCATAACCGAGATATTTTGGGAGCATATTGTAAATACTGCATACAAGCACAAAGAACAACGGAACAACTTGAACATGAGCGGGTAATTCCCTTCCTTGATCTCCAAAGGGGAATTTTTGAAGATTAAGTTGATAATGTAGAAGATGCTCAAAAGCGAGAAAACGATGAACAGGTCTAAGGCGAGATCAAAGCACATGGAGCGTTCGTTCAGTAACAATATGTGGTTGTTCTTCTGGAGTTCGTTTAAGGGGCGGTTCTTCTTCGGGCGTTGGTTCAAGGGGTGGATCTTCTGCGGGCGTTTTTGTCCGGGCATTTTGACAAGTATCATAAAAAGTTTAGTTAAAAGTGCTGAAAAATTTTAGAATTAAGTAAATAGTTTAAAATTTAGTTTATAGTTTTGAAGTAAATCTTAACAAAAAGTCTTATAATCTTTTAATCAATCAAACAAACACTAGATATTTATTATAAGTGATTCTAAATAGTAATCTTAGTTCTCTAATAATATAATACAGATATTTTATTTAATATTATTATAAATATTTAGTTCTAAAGAGCTAGAATTTAAAGTTTTAAATTTAACAGCTGACGACTATTTTTATTGTAAAAATAATGCAAGCAATTTCCTTTAACATTGAATTTCAGCAATAACAAACTATACACTTTTGAAATACTTTAAATTTATGATATGACATCTTGACATATATATCTGATTAAACCAAATGTATTATTTGAAAAGTAATAGTTTAAAAAGCTAGTTTAAATAGCTAAAAAAAGGATTAAAGTAAGGAATGCTAATAAGCAAAACACATTTGAAAGGTAATCTTTATTGACAATTAGAACTATTTTGAACTTTTTACAAAGTGATTTTACTACTTGACATATTTATACTCTGTTGTATTCAACAGTTTAAATAATACTTTTAACTGATGTCCTGTTATTATTAAGTTACTTTATTAATCGTAGGTATTGTATTTTTTTTAATGTTTTTTTAGTTTCGATAGTTAAGTTTTTTTAACAGTTTTAAAAGTAAGTGTAGCATCAAACTTAAATCATCATTTATTTAAAGTTAATGAAAAGGTTAAACTGTTAAAGTAATAATGATATTTAAACTAGTGCTCTCTTATCGGTTATTAAATAATATATATTATTCAAACACTATTTTTTTATTTTGCTTACTACAACTATTGAAAAAAAAAACTTCGACAAAAAAAAAAACACTTTTCTATATACAGTACTACCCGGTAGTTTATTTTTATGAAAAATAGCCCGGGACTTACAAAAGGCTGCCAACCATTGCTCCAACTGATTTTCACTGATGAAACGAAAGAACAAAATACTTAAGTTTTTAATCGACTGGTATGCATTTCTTAAAATTTATACTTTTCCTATGATTATATAGCTTTTATTTATTTCTTATCAATATGTGAACAAGTAAATTTGTTTTGTTTATTAATAACTTAAACATTGTTTTACATATTTCTGTTTTAATTAGTTTAACGACAATATTTAAAACGACCAAAAGTTATTGGATGTCTCAAACGTTTCGTAACGTTGATTTGACCTGAAGTTGTCTTAGTTATTACAATTTTTTTTTCTTCAACTATTACTAATACTTGCTAATTTAAAATCAATTTTCGTTTGAAGATTTCTGTTCCATGATACAGTTTCGAACACCACTGTAGGTGGACAGTAGATCTTTATAAATGTATTTATTTTCATACTTTATTATCTTAAAGTAAACTCTTAGCTATCAGTGGCGTTGCGCAGTATTTTTCGTAGGTGGTGCAAAAAATTACAAAAAAAGAATGCCGAGTTGCCCGTGCTCAAGTTGCCTCTTCTTGAGTTGCTCCTGCCAGAGTCGCCTCAGCTCGACGTGGTAGGTATCAAAAAAGAACAGCGTCATTTTAGCACGGAGTGTCACTTTAGCACAGAGTGACACTTTTGTACATAGTAGTTTTAAATATTTTAAAATGTTCATTTTAATAATTTTTTTAAAATTTACACTAATAAAGCACTATATAAAACTTGGTATTTCAATATAAACAAATTTTCTCGACCAAGGGAAATATTAAGTTTTGTGTTGATATTAGAAAAAATTACGAGTGTGAAGTTAGCTTGAACACGTTTTTCAAGAATTTTTATAAAATGTCCAAACTTTGGACTTATTTATTTTCCTTTTCTTAATAGCCAATTAACCAATTTTTAAGTAAACAAATAAATTAGAAAACTAGTGATAACGCTTTTAAAAATATTGTCTCAAAACAATTTTAAATAAAGGTTTTACTAGGAGCATATAAATAAAGTCGTTTTTTAATTTTAAAGCAATAAAAAAAAATAAAAAACTAAATGGGTAGAAAATTTGTTCAAATAAGTTTATTTACCCTTGTAGTAGTCTATATATGATTTTTATAACTTATAGTTAACATAAAAAAACTGCGATATGCGTGCATGTATAAATAAGAGGAAGTTAAAATGTTTATGCATTATGCTGTTCAAAGCTATATATATATATATATTTTAAAACGAAATAAGTAAGTTTTTAACCTTTATATATCTTAACTTTTGTTTAAAATTTACGTTTGAAGTTTAACCTTTTTAAAATAAAATTAAGCCCTTTTAAAAAGTTTTTAGAATCCTAGTGTATATATTGCTAGCTTTATAAAAATAGTTTTATGTCGAAAACTTTTTAAAAAGTCTAAAAACATATACTTAACATTATATTATAAAATAAGTTGAGAAAAATTGTAAATTTACTTTAGTTTTAGTTTTAATTAAAGCTTAAACTTGTAACTCATTTAAATCTTGTTGCATGTTTAGTTTTTTTAGATTTTTAAACATGATAGTACAACTATAATTTTAGGATGAAAAATAATATTAACTTTTCGTTTATTCTGGAATAATTTTGCTTTTTTGAGTTCATTTGCGACAGGCAGCTAAGAGTTTGCGGCAGTGTAGTGAGCAAAATGGTCGTTTTCTTAATTGAAATTTTATAAGAGTTTTTTTTCGAAAAAATAAATAAAACTATATAGATACTTAATTTAATTTTTATGTGGTGCAATTGCGGCAGTGCAACAACCCACGCGACGCCCCTGGTAACTATACTAAATAGTAGTTAGGTACAACAGTTTTACTTTTTCAATATCTCTACTAGAAGTATATTTAACTCTTATATATTTTCAGAGTCACATTTATCTCCTATTAGTTAAGTTTATTAATTATTATTAAATTAATTAAGATACTATTAACTACTTACTATTAGTTTAGCTATTGGGTATGGTATATTTGTATATCTGCAATATACTAATTTTAAAATGAAATGAAGAATAATCAGTTTTTTGAAAGTTAATCTATTTTCTAAATTGAAACTAGTAACAAAAGTACTTACAAATAGTTTAGTTATTATAAAATAATATTTTGTGTTTTACTTACCCAGTATTACAAAACTATTAATGATATTTCTTCTTTATAACCTAACCACTAATTATCCATAGAAAATTTAGTTTTTGAGTAGAGATGAAGTTGATTTTTTATCTTTGACAAAATATGACTTCAAAATATTTTATTGAATAAATATATACATTATAAATAATACTGCAGTTGACAAAAAGTTTAATAAACAAAAAATTCTGTTTTTGCTGTATCTTGTTAGCATTTTTGTTTAAAAATAAAGTTAATGAAGTTAATAACCGAGGTGCTTTGTGAACGCAAAGAGACTGCGTCCCAACAGCAGAAACAACAAGCAAAAATGAAACAGAAATGGGGTGTTGTCTCCTTTGATCTCCCAAGGTTCCTTCTTGAAATAGTTGGTCAGGTAGAAGAAGAAGCACACAAATAAGAAAATGACCAGCAGGTCGAAGTAGAGAAGAAGCCACATGGAGCGGTTGTTCTTCGGGCGTTTTTGTCCAGCCATTTTGACAAGCATCACTAATTTAGTAGAAGTGCTGTAAAAAGTTTAGAATAAAGTAAAGAGTTTTAAAATTTACCTTTTTAATTTGTTTGAAGACATGGTAATTTTAGAAATTGTTAGTTAAAAACAAAAAAAAACCATAACCTTTTATTCGATTTAAAAACTACTAGTAGTTCAGTTTCAAATATTATTAGTAGATTATTAATTATTAAAGATTAGTAGTTAATTATAAATATAGTACGAACATTCTATTTAATATCATTATAAATATCGATTTTAAGCTCGAATTTAAAATTTTCTATAAAACAGCTGAAGAATAGCTTTATTATCAAAATAATACCAATCATTTTACTTAACATTTAAATTCTGCATTAATGAAGTATTCACTTTTGATAAGTTTGAAGCTATGGTATAACAACTTGACATACATATCTGGTTGGACTAAATGTATGATTTGATATGTAACTAGTTTAAATAGCTGAAAAAGATGATTAAAGTAATGAATACTAATAAGCAAAATGAATTTGGAAGGTAGTTTTTATTGACAAATGGTACTATTTTGAACTTTTTACTATTTGAAATAGTTATACATTTTTATATTTAACAGTATAAATAAAGTTTTAAGTGATGGATTAATTACATTACATATATATTGATTATTGCTATTGTCTTTTTTCTTAAGTTTTATAGAATGTCGATTTTTTAGTTTTTCTGACAGTTTTAGAAGTAAGTTTTGTATCAAATTATGATCATAATATATTTAAACTATAAAAAACAGACAAGGTTTTAAAAAGTAATGTAAAAAAAAACTGTTTTAAAAAATATAGTTCAAAAAGGTTCATTGTAACGAATGAGCTTATAAAATTAAATTAAATTAAATTTTTTTTAGTTCTAAAACTTTTAAAGATTTTGGTAAATATTAATTCATGATTTAAAAAAGTCGTTTTAACGTTCTTAAAAAAAATAAAACTAACAAGAAAAAACTTTTAACAAAGTTTGACTTATACTAGTTTTGTTTCAATTTACAAAAAAAAATTTAATGTTGTAGAAGTAAGAATAAAACGATTATTTTTTTTACCATAAAAATACAGTACTTTATTAAACATGTATAAAACCAAACTATTTTTTCTGTAAAACTTAAATATGATGTTTAAAACAACAACTTGATCAGCGATGTATACCGTCTTTTATACCGAGTTCTTTTGTAAATGTAAGAAAATATTTTAAATTATAAAACTAGTCGAACACAACTAACTATATAAGTCTAAAATTAGTTAATGCTGTAATATTTAAGTTGAAAACTTAAACTTGTTACTTAGTTGATATCATAACAAAGTTTGAAAACTAAGTATGCCTTTTAGTGAACAAAAATTACAAATTACTTTTCACTTAAACCGAGTTTTTAATGTGTTTTGTAACAAATTTCTGCAAACAAAACTTTTACTTACGTTAGTATTTATGACCATAAGAATATAAATAAGCCTCTAAAAGTAATAAGTTTCTAAAAAGTAAGAGTTACATGTTTTTTTAGCGGGAGTATCGAAAAAAAATTGCTATACCTAATCTCCATTTAGTATACGTAGTTAAATCTAAAAGATAATAAAGTAGATATTAGTTCAAATGCATTTCTTAAGGATTTACTGTCCAACTATACAAATATTCGAAACTATATTTTAAAAGATAGCAATAAATGACTTTAAGTTAGCAACTTAAGTAAAAGTTGAAGAACACAACTAGTATTTGTGATCATTAGGATATGTTTATGCCACTAAAAATTTGTAAGAGTTACAGTTTTTTAAGTAGGGGTATCGAAAAAATAAAATTGCTTTACCTAAATTTAGTTAAGTATACCTAGTTTATTCTAAATAATAGTAAAGTAGATATTAGATCAAATGCATTTCTTAAGCATTTACTGTCCAACTATACAAATATTCGAAACTTTGTCTTCGAAGATGAAAATTATAGCAATAACTGTTTTTAAACTAGCAACTACATTTCCCACACTTTGTGGTTTTTGATGTTGAGATTTTAGCCTTGTGAGTGTTTGCCAAATGGCGTGTCACCAAGGGTTTTGTTTTTTTTTGAATAAAGGGTTAGGATTAGTTTTTTATTTTCGGTTAGTTAAACATTTTGTTTTTTTTTTTGTTTTTAGACAGATTTAGTTTTATTTTTAATTAAAAAGTAATTTTTTTTTCTTAGTAAATTTAAAAGATAGGGCAGGTGGAATAACACGTGATGAGCTGAAACTCACTTGCATGACCTTCAGAAAACGTTTATCGTTGTAGAGGGGAGAGTGGGTTTCTTCTGATGTTTTTCTACCTTAAAAAAAAAAAATTAAGTAAAAGTTAAAAAAAACTGTTTAAATTAATAGCTAAGTCAACTTCATTTTCATTAAATTAAACAAAGCTACGTCATATAACTTTTTCTAATAAATTATGTTCAAATAAAACATTATCGTTCAATTATGAAAAACAAAAACAAAAGTTCAAAAATTAAATTTTTTTATACAAAAAAAACGAGTAAAGTGCTTTCTCGCTAATCCGGTCCTCGCTAATCCGGCCGGTTTTACTCGAGAAGTCGACTTATTTACTTGAGCGTTTTTAGCGTTTAATTTCATTTTACTTCGAAAAAGTATTCAATTTACGTTTTATAAGTATGCAAGCAATATATTGTTACGTCATAATAAAGTATCATTTGTATAATCTTAAGTTTTTTTTCATACTTTTCCCGCTCAGTTGTAAAAAGCTTGTTTGTTATTCATTTGCAATTTTTCTGTCTTTGCTAAGCAAATTACACTTTAATATACTACAATCAACAAATCTGGTTAAAAAATGGATAAAACAGCAAAGAAACGAAAACGCGTTCAACTAACAATTGAAAACACGTTAAAAGTTTGCGAAATGGCAAACAATAATGTGCCTAAAGCTGTTATAATGAGCCAGTTTAACATTGGTAAGTCAGCTTTAAATGACATTTTGAGAGGCGAAGAAAAGTTCAAAAAGTTTAAAGCCGAAAAGAAGGAGCTGGGACTAATTGGAGCTGCTAAAACGGCAAAAAAAGTAGAGGGAGGCGTCTTTGACAAGCTAGACAGCGCCCTTTACATTTGGTTTCGTCAGGAACGTGAAAAGGGTTGTCCAATAACTGGCCCAATACTATTAGAAAAAGCCTCTGAGTTCCATCGTTTAATTTACGGTGAACACTCAAGGCCCTTTTCAGCAAGTACGGGGTTTCAATGGAGGTTTTGCAGGAGATTTGGCTTGCGTAATCTTAAAATATGTGGCGAAAAATTAAGTGCAGATAGTTCAGCTGCTAATAAATCCATAAATGAGTTTTCTGTCATAACTGAGGGCTATTCTGAACACCAAGTTTTTAACTGCGATGAAACTGGGTTATACTTCAGAATGTTGCCTGGTCATACATTAGCTTCAGTTAACGACCGGCCAGATGGAACGAAGAAAGCAAAGGACAGGGTAACAATAAACGCATGTGTTAATGCAAGTGGCACAATAAAGCTACCTTTATTGTTAATTGGAAGGGCTAAAAACCCGCGTTGTTTCCGTAACCTCAACAAGGAAGCGCTGCCAGTTGTCTATCGTAGTCAAAAAAATGTTTTTTTCTTTGAATAAAGTAAAATAAATTAAATTAACAGAAATTTTATAGTACGTTTTGTTATATACATTCATAATATAACTAAGGTAGATAATTTGTAAAAAAAAGCGATATTTTGTTCTTATCCGGCCAAAGTCAAATCCGGCCGTATTTTCAAAAAAATCTTGCCCAACTTGGCCGGATTAGCGAGGAAGCACTGTATCACTAATTTACACATTAGTAAACAAAAATAAAAGAGATTTATAGATATCAAAAAATTTCAAAAAAAAAGCCTATCATTTGAAGCAGAGGTCGGCAATCTTTTATAAGTCGCGGGACAATTTTTTACAAAAAAAGTTACTCGCGGACCGCACTGTATATAAAAAAGTTTTTTTCGGGTTGCAGTTTCTTTGAAATACTTAGTCCAAATCTTTTGCGCGAAGGAATCTTTCGGTTATCGAGTTGTATACCACCTAGATACAGTTTAAATTGATTTTCTAGGATAGCAACTAGCACAGTAACCTAATAACCGTAGTAAGCAAAATAAAAATAATATCTAAAAATTAAATATGATCAAATAATCAATAGGAGAGCCTTATTTTGTTCACTATAGCACTATTAATTCAAAAGTTTAACTTTTTTTTTGTCAAAAAATGATGGTTTAAATTGATACTACACTTACATTGAAAAATCTTAGAAACACTGAACTATTGATATTCTATAAAACTTAAGAAAAGACAATATTTATGGTTAATATAAAATGAAATAAAATCAAACTATAAATCAATGCATTTACTAAAGACCAGAATGATTATATATAGTTCAGACAAAACCTTGTTTTAGCTGTATTGTTTTTTGAAAAGACTTAACTAAAAGCAAATAAATAAAGTATTATTCATACTCTTAAATACAAAAATGTAAAATTACTTCAAATAGTAAAGACTTTTTGTAAAAAGTTCAAATTAGTACCTTTTGTCAATAATAATAACTTTTCAAATGTATTTTGGTTATTAGTTTTAACTTAATATATATTTTAGCTATTTAGACTAGTATTTATTCTAATTATACATTTATTTTTAGCAGAGACTTATTTCAAATTGATTTGACATTAGTTTAAAACAATTAAAAAGTGTTTAATTTAGTATAGCTAAGTTAAAGTGTCAAAAAAAACTCGTGTTTTTAAAAATTTTTGAAACTGTTTTATTGAAAAGTAAAAATTTGTAAATAATAAAATAAAGTTGTAAATTAAAACAAATAAATAGTTTATTTTCTTAGCATCAAAACCAACAGTTGATGAATGATTTATTTAACAGTATACTTTAGTCTAAAAATTTTTAGCTTTTCTACTAAATTATTATTGGTACTCATCAAAATGACCGAACACAAACGCCCGAAGAAGAACCGTTCCTTGCATCCGAACAAACGCTCCATGTTCCTGCACCTCGCCTTCGACCTGCTGACCATGTTCATGATCTTGTGCGTCTACTTCCACCTGATCGACTTCACCTGCGGAGACCTCAGAGAGATCGTCTTCCCGCTCTCGTTCAAGTTGTCCGTGGCGTTCCTGGTTTTGAGGTACTGTTTCTCCCTCTGGTTAAGAAGTTCCTGATTCAAAAAGTGATTTTGTTGCGGCTCAGAATAAATAATGTGTTGTTCGTAAGTCATGACTGTTGCATGTTTTTTGAAAAGGGAAAATTTCGTTTTAGGTTTCCTTTTAATGTGTTTATTGTCCTGGTCACTTATGTGCTGAAAAGTTTAATGTTTTTGTTGAGTTTAAACTGTTTTGTTGCTTTTTTTGTATTTTGTTAGCATTTTTTGTTTAAAAATAAAGTTATTAAAGTACCCACTACTATAAAAACTATGTTGTTGTTATCTTGTTTATTGAAAGAAAAAAAGCGTTCAAATATTTTGTCCCTGGTGTACGAAAAAACCATTCGGTTATCGAGTCATACACCAGGATACAGTTTAAAGTCATGTCCAGGACAATTTTTATTCAATTAATTTAATTAAAGCCTTATCGAAAGTCCTTTATTGGAGTGTAACAAATTTGAATGTATTTTTGACTCTAAATTATGTTAAATGATATAGAATAGAAAAATTTATTAATACCATTTACTAAGAAACAAAACGTTTATAGATAGTTAAGATGAAAGGATATTTAGTTTAAGAGAATTTATATGGGTGAGTTATTGATTTGTAAAACAAATATATAGCTGTTTGTAACTTTTAAAATAATATTTTCATAAAACTATACTATAATTTTCTTTATTTAAAGTTCAGGTAGACATAAGTAAATTATCATATAAGCTTAAAAAAGCTTAGGAATAAAAGTTTAAATGGTTTCATTATTTTGAAAACTTTGCTATTTTTAAATTCGTTATCGACAACCTTAATTATATACGTGCACGTAAAAATTCTAAATTCAATTGTTTGAGAGTAAAATACTCATCTTAGGAAATATTAAAAGCTACCTTTTAAATTCACTTTTATACAGTTTATGTAACTATTTATGTTCAAAATACAAATAAAAATTCGACACGAGTGTCTTACTATAGTGCATCCTTTTTTTTGGTGATTTTTATCGAATCACTAAATTTTACGGCTTGTTCGGCTGAAATACTTTTGATCATAAACTGACCGTCTTAAATAATGGAAAACGCCAGTTAAAATTAAAAAAAAAGTCAGACTGATGACGCAAAAGAAAAAACAAGTGTTGTATTTTTAGCTGATAATAAGTCTTGTGTACTCTATAGGGGTAGGTGTCAGAAAAGCACAGCGTCACTTTAGCACGGGGTGACACTTTAGCACGGTGTGACACTTTAGCACGGGGTGACACTTTAGCACGGTGTGACACTTAACCACGGGGTGACACTTTAGCACGGAGTGACACTTTAGCACGGTGTGACACTTTAGCAAGGGGTGACACTTTAGCACGGCGTCACTTTAGCAAGGAGTGGCTCTAGCACGGGGTGACACTTTAGCACGGCGTCACTTTAGCACGGACTGTCACTTTATTACGGGATGACACTTTAGCACAGTGTCACTTTAGCACGGAGTGACACTTTAGCACGGCGTCACTTTAGCACGGAGTGTCACTTTTGCACGGTGTGACACTTTAGCACGGCTTCACTTTAGCACGAGGTGATACTTTTACACGGAGTGTAACTTTATCACTGATTGATTCTTTTGCACAAAATGATTCTTAAGCACGAAGTGACACTTAAGCACCATCGATAATTTTAAGTAATTTAATTAAATACGTGTAAAATTTGTATTTAAAAAAATGTTTAAAATTAAATTTATATAACCAGCATGCTGTTGATTATGCAATTTAGGCACTTTAAATTGTAATTTCAAGAAAGAGTGTGTCTTCCAAAATTATTTTTAATAAAAATTTTATCTAAGTAAGGAGTAAATTGTAAGACAAAGTTTTGCAGTCTTTTCGAATTATATTTAGAAAAATCATTCGTAGGTAGCAAAACGTTAGAAAACATCTTTAGTGGCCTGTATTTTTGAGGAAAAACTATATTTAATAACAAAAATAAGTACTGAAAAAAAAGAAGTTGGTAAATTAAATGGTAACTAGTTTTGAAAATCCTTAATTAATTAAATGTTCTTATATTGTGTTCTTTTTTACTTCTGTTAATAAAATAATAATACTTTACTTACATTTTATTTAACAACTTTGCTTGGCTGACATGGTTAAAATAACTTTATTTATGTAAAACAATAATAAAAAAATTATGCATAGCTATAAATTTTATTATAAAAACGAACACAAACGAAATTTACAAATATATACATTTAATATATATCAAAATTGTGTTGAATACCGCGTAGGTATTCGAGTATATTATTATTTTCATTAAAATTTGACACCAGATAAAACAGACGCTCATCTGCTTGTCTGAACCTTATTCTTTTGGGATCTGGTTTTATCCCTGCCAGAAGGTGTTCTAGTCCCATATCCCGAGAATTCTGAGTCGTTTTCAGAATATTTATAAAACTGCACAGATTAGGATGGTTTCCATTTAATACTGCGTACAAAGCTCGATGCGCTGCTTCCGCAATATTGTTCGTTCGATCACTTTTTGTAAGTACTCGTTCGTACTGACTCCACAAAGGAATTGGAAACAATTGCTCACCTCTAGCACCTTTAAGTTTATTTTTTTTAACCTAAAGTTTATGTACATTTCAAAATATAAACTCATTATTTAAATTCACAAAGTTACGCTTAATTTTTAAATAAATGTATTAAATAAACATTAACAAATAAAAAATTTTATTTTAATATTTACAATTTTATTCTAACAAATTAAAAAACAAGTTTAAATAGGCAATAGATTAAAGTGTACTAAACATTAACACAAACATTTAAATGTACTTAACCTTCAACATAGTAGTGTCGAAACCACTCCAGAACTGTCACTAGTTCTTTAAAAATGTTAGCAATTAAAGTCTCTAAACCGTCAACAACTTTCTCTGTGGGTAAAGTTGCTAATGACAGAATAATTTTTGCATCTCTTGCAAAATTAGAATTTGTTTGAAACCTTAAAAAAATGTAAGCTAGTTATTTGAATAATTAAAACAGTTGTGTTTATTTTTAAAGTGATAACATATGCGATTTTAGTTTATATTTGTTGGTAAAATGACTAAAAACCTATCCTATTTATTTGAAATGAATTAGTTGACCGTAGTGTTTTAATAATAGTATCTTATAAACAAAATAGCTCTTGTTGTGGTAAAATAAATAGTTTATGTAAATTGTAACCTTGATTGAAGACCGGACCTTTGCAATTTTCTTAAAACATTTTGACCCAAGTGAAAAAGGCACCCTCTAACATTACAGCTTAGAAACTCATTCAGATTCATACAAAGTTACATTTAGCTAAATTTCTTACAATAAGCTTTATAGTTAATATTACTTACTTTTACGGCATTTATTAATCCGAGCTCAAAATTGCAGGATACGGCCGATGGTTGAATACCATGAATGATATTTTTAATAATTTGAAACATTGCGATGTAAGTTCGCTCAAACTTGTTCTCAAATGTTATAGAAAAATTTGTTATAATTTAAAACAAACTGATAAATTATCAACTTATTTTTTTATAATAAACTTATTTAACTAAAATTTCACTTATAAATACCTTTTGTTTAATTGTTACAATTAAAAATTACTGAATGTAGTCTAACCTGTAACAAGCAATACAGAACAGGTACCGCCAGTTCTCTCTTCTTGCCTATGATGACAACCACCTAAAAAATTTTGGCGAAGAAAGCTTAAAGGTTCCATCGATGAACAAACACTCATTCTCCATCAAGATATCGAGTAATTCTTCTCTAAAAAAAGTCATTAATAACTAAAAGGCAAACTACATTTTAGTTAATTTAAATGAAAAAGGATAAATTTTACCTTCCAAAAATTAAAATTCTGTTTGGGACATTCCCACTGTCTCCAAGCAGTTGGCAATTAGTTGGCATTCATGTTATTTAGATTTTTATCATCTTTATGTTTCGCAGTTTATTAATTGTAAATACACCATTTCCTTGACTCGATTTTATTACAACTAGTCTAAATTTAAATAATTAACTGTTTCTAAAATCCTTTTTAATAAACAATAGTTCGTTTAGCACCTATAAAATATTAAGTTAATAATAAAAGTTTAATTCAGATTTGATACATCGACTTTATTAACATGTCAACTTAATTTAAAAGTAACCTAAGAAACTATCTACGACCTATCTTATAATAACGCGTTACGTCAGTTAAACGCTAAACCCGCATATATAAAAGTAACAATATCGGCAAATGGTAAAATGCAAACATGAGTACAAAAACTTTTGAAACAATCGGCTTAAAATAATGAAATAAAAAATTTACTGATCAACCTTCAAGTTATGCTATTTCTTAAAATTTAAAAGAATAGAAAACCTAAGTAGACAGAGAAAATTGTAAAACAGTTTTATTTACTTTTGTTGCAGTCTATATATAAATCTTACACATTTACACTTTTATTTAACGTATTTACTAATATACTAGTATTTATTAATATTTATACTTTACTCACTGAAGTTAAATTAAGCTATAATCTTATTAAATAACGTTATAAAAAACCTTGAGCTCGTATATGTTGCTAGGTTTAAACAAGTGGTTTTACGTTTAAAATATGATAGTAAATATTTAAATACGTTAGTTAAAACATCTTAATAAAATAATTTGATAGATTTCTTAAAATTACTTTTGTATTGTTATTATTAAGTTGAGGTTTGCCATAGAGTAACTAATGTAATTTTATATTGAATACGAAGTTTTAGTTGAACCTTTAACTTTAAACATATTAAAAGCTTGTAGTATTACGTTGCATAGTTTATTTTTATATTTTTCAACATAACATATAAGCATAAACAAATGTGTAATTCCAAGCTAAACTGACGCCGTGCGAAAGTCTCACTCCGAGTTAAAGTGACGCTGTGCTAAAGTGTCACCCCGTGCTAAAGTGACGCCGTGCTAAAGTGTCACCCCGTGCTAAAGTGACTCCGTGCTAAAGTGTCACTCCGTGCTAAAGAGTCACCCCGTGCTAAAGTGTCACCCGTGCTAAAATGTCACCCGTGCTAAAGTGTCAACCCGTGCTAAAGTGTCACACCGTGCTAAAGTGTCACACCAAGCTTAAGTGTCATCCTGTGCTAAAGTGTCACACCGTGCTAAAGTGTCACACCGTGCTAAAGTGTCACCCGTGCTTTTTCTGACCCGTTCCCCTCTATAGATCACGATAAAAGTTTTCGACTTAATGATAAGGAGAATGATTTGTACTCTCCAAAATGGCCGAACCTCCAAACAACTCCAACAAACGCCCGAAGAAGAACTGTCCCTTGTATCCGAACAAACGCTCCATGTTCCTGCACCTCGCCTTCGACCTGCTGACCATGTTCATGATCTTGTGCGTCTACTTCTACCTGATCGACTTCACCTGCTGCGGAGACCTCAGAGAGATCGTCTCCCCGCTTTCGTTCCAGTTGTCCGTGGCGTTCCTGGTTTTCAGGTACTGTTTCTCTCTCCGCTCAAAAAGTTCCTGATTTCAGAAAGAAGTTTGTTGTGGCTCAGAAGAAATAATGTGTTATTCGTAAGTCATAGTTCTCGCATAGTTTTTTAAAAAGGGAAAATTTCGTTTTAGGTTTTTTATCACGTGTTTATTGTCCTGGTTATTTACGTGCTAAAAAGTTTAAAGTTTTTGTTAAGTTTGACCTGTTGTGTTGCTTTTACTGTATTGTGTTAGCCTTTTTTATTTAAAAATAAAGTTAATAAAGTATCTACAAGTATAAAAACTCTGTTATTGTTTTATTTTTTATTGAACGAAAAAAAGCGCTCAAATATTTAGTCGCTGGTGTTCGAAAAAATCTTTCGGTTATCGAGTTATACATCAGGATACAGTTTAAAGTCATGTCCAGGACAATTTTTATTCAATTAATTTAAAGCCTTCCGAAAATCGAAAGTCCTTATTGGAGTTTAACAATATTGAATGTATTTTTGACTCTAAATTATGTTAAATGAAGTAGAATAGACAATTTTATTAGTACAACTTAATAAGAAAAAAAAAACGTTTATAAACAGTTTAGATGAAACGGTATTTAGTTTAAAAGAATTTGTAAAACAAATGTAAAGCTGTTTGTAACTTTTAAAATAGTATTAAAAAAAACTCCAATATAACTTCCGTGTTTTGAAGTTAAGGTAGATATAAGAAAATTATTATAATAACTAAACAAAGTCTTAGAATAAAGTTTCAGATAGTTTCATTACTTTAAAAATTTTACTATTTTTAAATCATTATCGACAACTTTAACTATATACGTAGGAAAAAAGTTCTTAACTTGTATTCAACTGTTTAAAAGAAAAATATTCATCTAAGGAAATATTAAAAGCTACTTTTTAAAGTATACTTTTATACTTTTTTTTTAAAGATGTATGTTACTATCTTTATTCAAAATACAAATTCGTTACGAGTGTCTTTCTGCATACTTTTTGTCGGTAGTTTAATTAACACCAAACTTTACAACTTGCTTAGCTGAAATACTTCTGATTATAAACTGACCGTTTAATGGAAAATGCCAGTTAAAATTTGAAAAAAGCTGTTCAGACTGAATACGTAATAAAGTAAACAAGCGTTGTGCTTTTAGCTTATAATAAGTCTTGTGTACTTTTTACTTTATAGATCACGATGAAAGTTTTCGACTTAATGATAAAGAGGATTATATATTATATATTTTAAATTTTGTTAACAAAACGATGTTTCACTCGTTTTATACCAAATAGGGAATTAGCTTACTCATTATATTAACACGGGCCTGGTTTATCTGACTAAAAAGTTTTTTTTTGAAGCTAACCCTTTTAACCCCTTTTTAATGTTAGTTACAATATCTAAAAAAATCTATAAAAATAATCAAGAAAATTAAAACATGATAGCTACTCGTATACTGAAAACACATTATGGACCAATAACTAGTAAAGAGTTTCCAAGTGCACTAATTTTAGCTCTTAATTTTTTTACGAATTTTGAAGATAACATTTTAGAGATAACTTGTTATTATATCCAATAGTATTCTCAATTTTTTTAATAGTATCTTATTTTTGTTGATTTAAAATGGTAAAATTTCATGTTGTTGTTAGTTCTTGATTTTCATTAAAGTACAAACTCATTTTATTTTAAGGACTACTTTGTTGTAAACCAAGTAGATGGTTTGAATATGTAAACAACTCTTAGTTTTTGTACATCAGTAAGTTATAAGAATCAAATTTTTTTGACAGTAATTTTGTTTTTCAAAAGTATCTGAAAATCACATGTTTGACTTGTTTTTGGACAGATTTTGTCCAACACACGCTAAATAATAACTAGCTTTGTAAAAACATTAATTTAAAAATTTTTTAGAGTAAATATGTTATAGTTTTTTATAGCGTAAGATTTTTCTAAAAAAAAATTTTCCAATGATGCTACTAGGTTTATTTTTAGTAGTTAAAATCAAGTTAATTTTGAATCAACTACAACTAACCTTTAAAACAGGGTTTTCCAAAGCTTTTCCTGGGGGCGATCATAGTAAGTTTGGGGGCAATAATTAGTAAAGGGGCCAAAGAGGTAGAAGATTTAAAACTTACACTTGATATTCTTAAGTTGCAGATGAAGAGCAAAAAAAAGGTCTTAGGTAAATTTATTAATAGTTTTAAAACCTACACTAGATATTCTTAAGTTGCAGTAAAGAGCAAAAAAAAGGTCTTAGGTAAATTTATTAGTAGTTTTAAAACTTACACTAGATATTCTTAAGTTGCAGATAAAGAGCAAAAAAGGTCTTAGGTAAATTTATTAGTAATTTTAATAGTTACATTAGATATTCTTAAGTTGCAGATGAAGAGCAAAAAAAAGGTCTTAGGTGTTTTAAATGGTAGTCTTGTTGGTGGGGACATAATTATTTTTAACTTCTTAAAAGGGGCAATTTGAAAAAAAAAGTTTGGGAAACCCTGCTATAAACAGATGTAAAATTTAAAACAGAGTATTTAGTAAATTTAAAGATTCCCATTTGTACTAAGTTTATTAATATCATACAACTGTTTAAAATGGGAACAGGTCAAAATTGCATGAAGACAATTTTGCACCAAGGGTTAATTGTGCACGAGAGTAAAAAATAAAAACTTTTAAGAGAAAAATAATAAAAATACAAAAAGAAGAAAAAAGTTACTGACCGAGGGTAAGGGGTAACAGTGCCAGTAAAAAAATAACTAATAACAATTTGGTTAAAAAAAAACAAAAAAAATAACTTAGTTAAAAAAAAGCTACCAACCGAGGGTGAGGGGTAACAATGATAGTTAAAAAATTAAAATTTATAAAAAAAAGTTCAACCCGTGCAAAAATGTCTCTGCGCAAAATTGTCTGCTCGTGCAAAAGTGTCTTCGTGCAAATTTATCCCATCGTGAAATTTTGTGCACTCGTGCAAATTTGACTGCTACCCGTTTAAAATACTCCAAATATAGTTCACAACTTAACTAAATCTTTTGAGACGCATGATATAGTAAAATAAAATATACCTTTTATACTTATAACCGTGGTCTGCTTTAAAGGTTAAAAATATTAAAAATAATAATACTAATACCCAGTTTGTTTAAATAAATCAAATTTTAAAAGTTTTAAGTAACAATTTTAAGATAGTGTTAAACTGACATAGTTTCATACATATTTTATTTAACCTAATCACGTTTTTATTGGAAGTGCTTTTCAACTTTTTAACTACCAAAAAAAATATTAAGAACATCAACATTAAGTAGATTAAAACATCTACAAGAAAAATTATAAAAAGTAAAACTTTTAAGTAGAGTAAGCTAAAAGAAAAAAATCCTGTACAATCATGAAAATAACTATTTAAACTCAAAACTTTGTAAATAATATATAAACTAAATTTTATCAAACGTAAAAAAAAACAGCTGATCTACAAATATGTTTATGAAAATAATATATTAAGAATTGTTTAATTTAGGATATATTTTCTGCCAAAATTTTAACTTTGCCTAAACTTATAATATTACATTTGAGTTGGTAAACTATAAAAAGCAACACATTAAACAGCAGCGAAAAACATCAAAACAAAAAAACCAATTTTCTAATTCAAATCGAAATTTCAATTGTAAATTAAAGAAGGCTATAAAAATGGAAGTTAAATATTTTAGCTAAAGTTATTTCCTATACAGTATAGAATTTAAAAAACTTATATAAACTAGTCAAAATAATTTTTTGATATGATTACAAAGAAATATCAATTAAACTTCTCAAAAACGTTCTGTCAACAGAATTAATTTAATTAACAAATCTATAAAAATATCTGATGACGCCATAATAATAGTTATGACATCACAACAATCTAATCAGTAATGACGTCACGACAGTCTAGTCATCAATATGAATTACTCCTCCAACGACCTTCATCTTTTTACTGCTCGAGGGAGTGTTCCGTGAAGGGGGATTTTTCTTTTGAGGGGTTGCAGTCTTCCTTTTCTTCGGCCTTGGCTGAAATAATTGGTTAAGTGTTAACCCAGCAAAATGAATAAACTGAGTTTAAAAAGATAAATTAGAAACATTTAAAATGATAAGTTTTTACACCCATCATTGTTATAACTTATATACTGGTTTAATAACCATGGTTTTTATAAATCTTTATATCAATAGAGGTATAAATATTAAAATAGATAGAATAATTGTATTTCGAAATTGAGCACTATTACTAATTGTTAAACAAATAATCTAAAACCCAACGAGCGACTTTAAAAACTTTGTACAATTTTTAAAAAAGCTGTTGTTTTTTATCAAATCTTAATATCAATACAGTCGATAGATTTATAAAAATGACAACAGAGATTTTTTTTGAAATGAGCACTATTATAAACTGTTAAAAAATAAATTGAGACTCAAATAGCCACTTGAAAAGTTAGTAAATTTGGATTCTTTTTTACAATTTTTTTTCAAACCTTCGTGTCAACATCGTACAGACCAAACTTCTTTTTCCCGCCATAAATTTTTGGCGCGCATTCTTGTTCATGCTCCATGATTTCCGACTCCCTGAATTAAATCATAAAACTACTATCTTATTTCTGAGTATATTGTTTTTCTACTAATAAGTACTTATAATCCAATAACTTTAACCCCAAAAAAAAAAGTAAATAAGTCGTGAGCTAACGAGTTGTAGAAAAGCAAAACTAAAAAATAAACTAAAGTGAATTTAAAATGTTCAATATCATATTAGAAAACAACATGTTTCTAAAGAAAGTTTGTGAAAAGTTTCATTGACAATTTGAAGAAAATATAAATTCAAAAGTGAGCAGGGCTGTTACTCTTTTAAAAGCAAAAAATTCACCTTGAGCGACCAAAAACTACCTGAGTTAATAAGAATTAAAAAAAAAAGGAAGTTAGTCGCAGGCAAATAAAGAAAAATAGCAAGCGATATAAAAAATGTTGATCAAGTTTGAATACTTCAAAATATCATAAAAACAAAAGGAATTAATAGATTAAAAAAAAAACATAAGTCTTAAGGCAAAAATAGATTTGAAAGCTATTAAAACTAGTCTGAAATAGGGGTAAAATATATTAAGTAGATTGAGAATCGTATAAAAAAGGTCAAACAAGTCTGAGTGTGTACCAAACTGAGACAAACTAACGTTTAACTAATTTAATCTTAGAAATATTAAGTTGATTATCAGTTTAAAAAACCACTTTTTATTAACATGAATTTTATAAAGTATTCTTATTTACAATTTTAATATTATGAGAAATAATTTAAACTATAACATTAAGGGAAAGCTGATAATTTAAATGAAATCTGTTTAAATTAAGAAAAAGTTTGAACAAGATACAAAATACATTCAGGCAAGCTTATGTATATTACTTTATGTTTTTTTTTTAATAGACAATAAAAATAAACAAAAACACAACAAACTTGTATTTCATGAAGCAGAAACTGCACTTCTTTAAATTATGTCCTTTATATTCAGAAGTGTTCAGTCTACTGTGGTATGCTTTGGGTTTCCTGTATATATATATAAAGTTATTTTCCCGATTTAAACTGATACTTACGTTTTTATACTTACTGAAAAGTATGTAGGTCGTTCAAAACTGATTAATTTTATAAAATAACAGGGTTGCCAAATGGTTTTGGCAAATTTTCTTTAGGTTTTCAAATATTCTTCCAGGTTTTTAAAATTACACGCTTTAGGGTCTAATTTTAGTTTAAAATTAAGTTAAAGGTGAAAAACTGTACTAAATAGGATAACAACATTGAAAAGATATCTTAAAGCTACTATAAATGTGTTTTTTAATAAAAAAATATTTTGATGATTACAAAATATTTTCATCTATTATTGCCTTACCTAAATGCAAAACCTAAATTTTACTACTTAGCATATAAAAGTTGTTTAAAATTCCAGGTTTTTTAGTGATTTTTGTTCAAGATTCCAGTTTTTTTTTAATTACTCAAATTCCTGTTCCAGGTTATTTTAGCCTAAATTGTCAAATTCCAGGTTTTTTAGCAACCCTGAACTAATAGCATTGCAGCTTAATATTTATTTCCTTATACTTATTGTATACATTTTTTCATTTATATATAAAGTATGTGGTTCATTAACAATATAACTGTTATTAGACATTCCTAAAGCATTACTTTAAGCTTAAAATATATCAATGTACAGAATAGCAATTAAAATTTCAAATTAGAAAATTACTTGAACTCCTAATTTTATCTTTAAGCAGCAGTAGTAGCTACTAGTCTTCGAAATACACCTAACCAACACATAGATAGTAAAATACAAAACCTACATGAATATATTCTAAGTAAACGTGAAAAAATTGTTAAAAAGATGACCCGGACGTGATTTGAACACGCAACCTTCTGATCTGGAGTCAGACGCGCTACCGTTGCGCCACCAGGCCACACGGCAATACGCATTTCGTAGTGATTATATAACTACTAGCGTCTATGACGTAATAATACAAACTTGAACTAAAAATATTGCTTACTTTATTGTTTAACACCATTAGGCTTTCTTTTATTAATTAGTTTTATAAAAATAGTTTCTCTCATGTGGTTGTTGTCTATTGAGAACTTACTTGTTTATAAGATTTATAGGTATATGGGTTGTAATTGTAAATGACTGAGAACTTTATATGTATATTTGATTTCGATAAATTTTAAATTTTGATTTATGCTTATCGCTTAACAATAATAGTTGATTTTTTTTCTGGCTATAATTTATTTGTTTAACTTGTTTTAATTGCAATCAAGATTATAGGCTTAAGTGATTATGTAAATGTAACTATAGTTCTAGCACCAAAAAAAAACAAGTGTGAGCTAAGTTATGAAATGTTCATTTGAAGATCGTTTTTTTAAATATAATTTTACTTAAATAAAAATAAGAAAACATTTCAATAAATCCTAAAAAAATAACTATTGCATTTAAAAAATATTTTTTCTACAACATTAAACATGAAAGAAAACAGTAAAATGAAAAAATATTTAAAATATATTTGTAAATGCATATTCAGTAAAATCACTTTATTTTTACAAATTAGAAATTAAAGTAACAACCAACTTCATTAAAAATTGTTAGAGCTCTTTTAAGTTTATTACATGAGTAAAAAATATTTTGAATGGTTAAATCTACAAACCATACATTAAGTTTTATTATAAATTTTAAAATTGTTAACAAACGGTTTATAAAAGTAAACAAAGGTTTTTTTACTATAGTTTAAACAACTAAAACATGCTACTTTAATAATAATCACATACAGCAAACACTTTTTTTAGTACATAAATTATTTATATTAAAAATAATTACCAGTAGACAACTAATTATAGCTTGCATTATCTCGTCATAAACGCTGGTAGTTTTATATTTATTACAATAATGCGTATTGCTGTGTGGCCTGGTGGCGCAACGGTAGCGCGTCTGACTCCAGATCAGAACCAGATTTAACATACAAGTTCATATAAAAATAACTAAGGTTAAAAGCAATCAATCCTTTTGTACTAACATTTTAAACATGAGTTTTCTTATTAGAATTCAATTACTGGTCTTCGATAAAGGAGTATTTTAAAATTTATAGCTAGTTTGAGTTATTCCGAGTGTATGGCATCATTAAAAATATAATAATATCTAATATAAATTACATCTATAAAAAACAATAAACACTTTACCAACCTGGCGTAATTTTTCCAGTATTCTTGTTCCTGCTTGCTCAAGCACGAGTTTTCCGAGCAGTCTATGTGGGAGACGTCCGTAACGCTGCTCGCTTGAATCTCATTGGTCGGCGAAGTCACGTGATTCTCTCGCTTCTCTCGTTTTGTCGTCGGTTGGGGAAAGCTGGTGCAGGACGAGGCGTGGTCTTCAACATAGGACTTGTCGAACAGTTCTGTTTAAAATGTTTGTTATAAAAAATTAAAAATAATTAAAAAAATTGAGTTTTCTGATTTGAACTAATTAGTGGTCCTTGGTGTCTTTAAGACGTTAAATGTTAGAAAAAAAAGTATTTAAGGCATTAAAAAAAAAGAGTATTGTGATTTAAGGTCTTCAATGTAGGATTTGTCGAAAAGTTCTGTTTTTTTATTGTAAACTAATTAAGATATGTAAATATTTAAGTTTTTTGAATGGAGTCTTTATAACTTTTAAAAGCGTGAACAAAAAGCAAAAAAACTTTGCTTGATTCAAAATAATAAAAATACATAAATCAAAAAAAAAAATTGAGACTTTTGTTGTTTGATTTTTGAAAAAAAAAATTGAAAATACTCGTTTGCTTAAAACCTCAAAAAAAGCACTTTGTTAAACTCAAACACCTATTTTTTGTATATGCGTTGAATAACAGGTTTTGATCTTACAACGCTCATCCATCTTTGCTTTCAGTTCTGTTGTTATGACCCCTACGCCACCAAGCAACACTGCCTTCTTTAAACTACTTTTTTATCAAATCAAATAAAAAATAACAGTTTTTGTGAGATTATTTGTATCTAGGCCATAGGAGAGCACTTTTGTACAACTTGGTTTTACCTTATAATGCCAACACAACAAACAATTACCATCTAGAAGTCCAAGTTGTGCTTAATACTACAAAAATAATTAAAACTTAAAATTTCAGGCAACGCTTAATCTTTCTAATATCAGATTTTGGTAAATTAGATCTTGACAACTTTATATTTAATTTTAACAATGCAAAATTATAGAGTTTATAACAAACTCTCAGTGGATTGAATCACTAAAAAACACAACATTTCTCAAACATCAAAACTATCTGAAGCAAATGGGCAGTGATTCTTACGCTAATGTGAATTCCCTTGTTTTAAGGGGTAAATTTTCTCTATTACAGGTTATATATACATTTTTTTTTTAAATTATAAGTTAGAACTTAACTGTAGTTTTTTTTTAAGTTAAATAAACCCTTTTAATTTGACAAACTTTTATATCTAATAAGCTTAAAATTCAAAAAATATAGTTTTTTTTTTTCCTCAAAATAATACGATATTTTGAATATTGGGGCTAAATTTGGTAACAACCATCCAAAAAGGGATAAAACATGAATAAAAAGGTTAAGAACCGCTGATATAGGGCAAATGACTCTGTCCACATTATTTTGGAGATTTTACATTTTGTAACAAAACAATATTACAAAAAAACTAGACTGAAAAACTGAAGAAAAATACAAAATCACAATTTTTTACAAAACAACCAAACTAACTGAAGCAAATAGGGCAAGTAACTTTGTCTAAATCAGGATCTGATAAACTGCTCAAATCGGGCAAATCAGGTAAATCGCTCAAATCTTCTGATAAGTTGGCTGTTGAACTCAGTATTTGTTGGAAGCTGCATATAAAAACAGAAATTAAGTGTTTAAAAATTAAATAGTAGCAAATTAGTAGCTGTAAAAACAAAATATTTAAAATTAAATTGTAGTAAACTTATAAGTGTAAAAAAAACAGATTACGCATTTGAAAAATAAGTAGTAGTTAATTAGTAGCCGTAAATAAATAAAAGATAAAGCATTTTATAAAACATATTTAATACAATAAAATATATTAAGTGTTTTATAGTTCAATGGTTGTAGGAGTTGAAAATCTCATTCTGGAACATTGGTCTTGTTTTTTTAAAAGGTTGCAAAATTGAATTTAGATAAAAAACAATAGTGCTCATGTTTTCTAGGAAAGTAAACAAACTATTAATTTGCTTCGGGAAGTTTATATTGATACTTGGTGAAAATAAACATACTGAAATCAGTTTAAAATATTAAATAGAAAATATAAACACATTAATGTGTTTTAAAACAATTTTACATAAAAACGATAGAAACAATAAAAATCTAAATACTTGTAAAATATATAGAAAAAAACAAGAAAATGATAAAGAAAAGTACCCTGAAGTGGTGGGGACATCAACATTTTCTTCTGTTTTTACAGATTTCAATTTGTTGTCACCTTCATTGCTTGTTGTGCCATTTGAAGACTTTGTAGAACTGTTGTTGGCCAATTCCTTTACTAAAAAAATATAAGACATTTAAAACTATGTCAAAATTTATACTTTTTGTTTGCGTTCTATATTAAAAAGAGTCTGCGTAGTGGACCGTAGTTTAACAGTTTAAATAGGGAGTATATTTTCTTAAAAAAATAATATATGTCAATCATCACAAAAAATTGATTTTAATGAAGTTGTATCTCTTGAATTTTAAAAAATGCTAATAAAATAAAAAGTTATTGGACTTTACATAGTAACTCTTACAAAATGTTTTTGAACTTAAGATTTTTAAATTTAAACACCTTTGTTTCAAAAATAAAATAAAGCAAATTAAACTTATCATCTAATTGGTATTAAATATTTTTAATATACTTTGTGTATCAAGGTCACATGGTTAATGGTAATCAAAAAAAAATTCTTGCTTATTAAAGGTTTTGTTAAACTTTTCCTTCAAATTATTTTTTTTAAGTTTAAAACTTACTCATTCACAATAAAAAATATCTAGTAGTATTTATTACTAATTTATTTTAATTGCATCAAAAAACTTGAAAAATAAATTTATTTATTATTATGCATAAATAAAAATAGTCTTCTGGCCTAATCAATACTTTATTAACTTTGTTATATATCAAACCAATTAACAGAAACCTTATTTATCCACCAACTTTTGGTTAGTTATTAACATTTTGTATGCAATCAGTACAACTTTTATCAGGGTTGCCAAATGTTTTTGGCTAAATTTTCTCAAAGTTTTTAAAATTTCCTTTAGATTTTTAGAAGTACACATGTTTGGGTCTATTTTTAGTTTAAAGCAAAAAACTGTGTCAAATAGTAAAAAAATATTGAAAAGATACTGTAAAGCTATTTCAAATGCGTTTTTAATCTAAAAAAAATTTGATACAGTGCTTCCTCGCTAATCCGGTCATCGCTAATCCGGTTCCTCGCTAATCCGGCCGGTTTTAGTCGAGAAGTCGACTTTATTTACTTTAGCGTTTAATTTCATTTTACATCGAAAAAGTATTTAATTTACGTTTTATAAGTATGCAAGCAATATATTGTTACGTCATAATAAAGTATCATTTGTATAATCTTAAGTTTTTTTTTCAAACATTCCAGCTCAGTTGTAACAAACTTGTTTATTATTCATTTGCAATTTTTCTGTCTTTGCTAAGCAAGTTACACTTTAATATACTACAATCTATATATCTGGTTAAAAAATGGATAAAACAGCAAAGAAACGAAAACGCGTTCAACTAACAATTGAAAACAAGTTATAAGTTTGCGAAATGGCAAACAATAACGTGCCTAAAGCTGTTATAATGTGCCAGTTTAACATTGGTAAGTCAACTTTAAATGACATTTTGAGAGGCGAAGAAAAGTTCAAGTTTGAAGAAAATATTAAACTTATGTCGAAAATATTTCGTTTAGTTTTGTCTGTTTTAATTCTTTTTTCTTTGATTAAAGTCAAATAAATTAAATTAACAGAAATTTTATAGTACGTTTTGTTATATACATTCATGATATAACTAAGGTAGATAATATGTAAAAAAAGCGATATTTTGTTCTTATCCGGCCAAAGGCAAATCCGGCCGTATTTTCAAAAAAATCTTGCCCAACTTGGCCGGATTAGCGAGGAAGCACTGTAATTACAAATTTTTGATAAATATGGTAGATTTTTCGTGTCAAATCAAAATGATCTACCTAATATGTAAAAATTGTTCAAAATTTCCAGTTTTTTTAGCTTTTTTTTTTTCAAAATTTCTCAAATTCCAGGTTTTTTAGCCTGAATTGTCGAATTCCACGTTTTACTAGGTTTCCTAATTTTTTGGTAACCTTGCTTTAATAAGCAAAAGAAAGTAATTAAACTTGTGATGTTAAAAAGTAATTAAACTTGTGATGTGGTTATTTGAACATTTTATATCAGCTAGGCATTATTTAATTCAAAAAAAAAACTTGTAATAAATATAAATACAAGTTATATTTTTATTGAAACTTGTGATGGGTTTAGTCAAGTTATATTTACTGAACATTATCAAGTAGTTTTCGACTAAAAAACATTTTGTTATATATTATCAATATAAGTACTAATTTTATTTACAAACTTGTTATTGGCTTCTGCTTCATGGCATACTTGCTGAACATTGGCAAGTAAGTTTTCAGCAAACCGTTGAACTCAACTCTTCCTTCATTGTTAAGCGTAACCTTGTTCATGTGCTCGAAGTAATTGCGTAGTTCTGTTGAAATAATAAATTTTAGTTTCATTACAAAACCAAACACTAAAAATACTGAACATATCTTTAAACTTATTATTATAATTTTCACTTTGTTCATGTGCTCGAAATAGTTTCTCAGTTCTGCTCAATTTAAAAGTTTTATTACAACTTGGAAAAATAAAGAAAAATAATAACACTTTAAACGCATGGATGACTTCATTTTATTGTTTTTGTGGATAATTTGTTATAATCAAAAAACTTATTGCTTTTTATTAATTTAATGTGCTCGAAATAACTTTGAATATTTAGCAAATAAAAGTAAATTAAATTTGTCACTCATTGAAATTCAAAAATATGTCACAATGCTTTTAATAGTCTGCATTGTTCAAAAAGTATTCAGGATTGTAAGAAAAAGTGTTGCTCTGAAGGTTTGGAATTGCATGAACAATTGTTAAAATATTAAAAATTTCTAAAAATGCTTTTTGGTTCATATTTATCAAAAAATCAACAAAAAGAAAACTAAGATGTTTAAAATTGACAAACTGTAGATATATAAAATGTAATAATATATAATAAGTATTATAAAATATGTTTTATTTTAAGTTTTATTTGCTATCACCTAATGTTAAAAAATTGGTTTAAGTTTAAGTACACAGCATTTACAAACCTTTTTTTACTTATATAAGTACATATAAACTTACTTGTTGATTTATACTTACACACGCAAGACTTTAGCTCATTAATCATAAAATAACTAATAACTCTAATTTTGTAACACATCTCATAGACAAATAAATTGTATAAAAAAACTTGTTTTTCAAGTATAATGTAATACTTTAAATGTAAGATATAAAACACTTGATAATGAAAAAAAAGCAGTTATATTAAAACATAAAATTTTACAAAATTCAATGGAGCAATTGACTTTATTTTAATATTGAAATTTATGCATGCATTTGTACACATTTTCAAAACTTTTCAAAAATAATTGTGTTTGCATGTAGTGTAATAAATAAAAAAACACATTAATAACATTCATCTAGTAGTGTGTTTTTAAATTTTATAACAATAATATCAAAAATTAAAAAAAATCAACAGTACCTGCAATTGTTATGTCTGGATCAATTGAGAAGGCAAAGTTTTGAATGAACCTTTTGATTTGGTTCTTCAGTGTAGTCCTCTGAGTTGATTTTGGAATGTCCAAGTTACTGGCATGAGACTTGTTAAGATTCATATCAAAATAGTAATCTGGAAGTCATGAGTTTTAAAAACATGCATTTTAAATTTTATTGGTCAAACAATTAAAATTAGGCTTAAAAATCAAAAAATATAATAATATGTTTAAGTTATTTTCAAGTTGTCTTTGTGTTTTGTTTAATTCATAAAGAACTTATGAAACTGTAAACTAACAAAATATCATGACCAAATCTACAAAGAATATATTATTTGTTTTTGTGGTTGTAGGTTAATAGAGTTACGTTAAAACTTTTTAGTAGACAAATAAATTTAAATGAGTTACCATTACAAAAATAGTTTTATACAAAATATATTTACATACTAAGCTGGTGTGCCCATGAATTTTACTTTAGTTACCTACTGTACACAAACTTTTAAGAGTAAGAAACCTCTGTGACTTAAGCTACTGCTTGTTAATCTTTTTATTCACTTACTATCAATAGCAGTTTAATAATTTAAATTATTGTACGTTTTTAATCAAAGATTACCAGTATAGAACAAAATTGGTTTATAAAGAGGTTGCTAAAAGTTTTTTGAGTTTTTTTTTAATATTTTCAGAATTTCTTCTTGGTTTGTAAAAGTACGAGTTTTTTTTGTCAAAATTGAAATAAGTTTAAGGTAAAAATGTACCATAAGTATAAAAATATTAAAAGAGACTGTAATGCTATTTAAAAATATTTTATAACAAACAAAATCTAATAATCCAGAAAAGTATTATATACAACAGATTTTGGAATTTTGGAAACCCTTTACTTAACAAAGTCATAATAATAAGGGAATAAGGGTAGTTTTTTCTACCTTGGTTCTATTTTTTACATAATTAATATCCTTCTTGTTACTTTTTACCATTTGTTAAAATTCAAAATAAATTTTGAGATACAAGGGATCAAACTTAGAGCGTTCAGTAGGTTCTTTAATGAAGACGCAAACTAAAATAGCAAATTTAGCAGACTACTTTACTAAAAAACTTCCTCTTTTAGTTTTTGAGCAATTGTTTTAAAACTTTTTCAGAATAAATTTTAAGAAGTTTTAAACAACTTGTAAAAAACAAATTTTAAAATTTTTGTAATAAAAAGAATTTATAAGAAATATACAAGAAAAAAATTAAGTTATATAAAATTTTGGTTTTATTTTTATTTTTTCTTTCAATCCACTTCCTACAAACTGTTTATAAAATTGAAAAATACATTTCCTGAAAACTTGAATTAAATTTCTTGAATTAAGTATAAGATAAACTTTTAGTTATTTTTTCTAAGTTCTGAGAAAACTTGCCTTGAAAATTTTTGATTCAATACATTTGTATCAGAATTTTTTTACAGAACTTGTTAAATCTCAAAAGTTAATTCAAACTTTTTTGTTCTATAAAATGTATTGTATATACTCCAAGCTTTGAAATAAAAGCAATTGTTAATTTTTATAAAAAAATGTTGGACTCCACCTACACCCTTAAGACAAAGACTTGGTACCTGAAATACAACCTCATTTTTGAAGAATTTTTTTTTCAAGTCACAAAAACTAGGCCGCAATTTTGGAAAAATTGGTAAACAAATAATTATTGAAATATAAAGTTAAAATGAAAAATGCCCATTAAGCTTATATCTAACTCATAAGTTATAAGAATTTTTCAAAAACTATTAAACTTTTCAAGCAATAAGTTGAACTATAAAAAATATGAAGTACAACGAAATACCAATGTGGTTTTTAAACTGGAACCCTAATTCTTTTGCCTTTAGAAAGGCAGGAAAGAGTATAAGTAAATGATTAAGTTATCAAATCAGTATTGTAAAACTAAATATTTTGATAAATTATACCAATTAAATTTATAGCACTGTTCACTAAACTATCTTCAAATACTTACACTTACTTACAAACTTATCAGTTAAATTAATCTGAACACTTATAAAAAAGCTTGAACTATACTTAAGATTTTATTTTGTTACTTTACATGTAAAAAAAGTTTAAAATTTCAGTTCCTGATTTTTAAACAACTTTTGTTCAAAATACCACATTTTTTAGGTGATTTTCAAAACTTTTCAAACTCCTGTTGTTTTTTGCTTAAATTGTCAAATTCCAAGTTTTCCAGGAATCCAGGTTTTTTAGCAACCCTGTAAAACTATTTCAGTTAAAAAATTATAATTACAGCTCCTTATTAGTTGTATAAAATAAACCGCATCAAATAAAATTGGTAGTATATAGTGTTTTCTATAATCTTCAAAAGTTTCTATCTTTAAAGCAACAAAAACATTGTGAATTTCAAATTGTAGTATGTGTCTAAGTATGAACAAAAAACTGTTCATTAATGTGGATATTTAAAAAAACCATGAAGAAAACGACTATATATCTAAAAGGAATATGGTTACTTTAGAGATTTAGAAAATGTTTAATATAACCTAAAATTCTGCTGTTCACTTTCCTGAGGGAAAAACTGAATTATCAAAAACTGTTTGCAAAGGCCAGGATTATATACACGCAGAAATGAAACTATCAGCCATCAAAGTAACTTGATCAGGGCTGAATTGTCTTGCAGAAGTCCGACCCACAGCTGCTCTTCACTGTGAGCACAAAACATTTTTTGTTTTTTACAATAGATTTTTCATAATTAGTTGAAAATAAATTACTTTACATGTAAAAAGTCTTCAAAATTCCAGGTGCTTCCAGGTTTTTAGCAACCATGTAATAACCCTTATTATTTTTAACAACCTAAGATTTTTTTTTAAATTAAAATTTACTATTTGATTTTAACTTGACTTTTTACTAAAGAAAGATTAAAAATAGCTGTAGTTAGCACTTATTTATAGACTAGTCTGTTGTAGTGCATTCTTATTTTTCCATAAAAACATTTTGATTGGTAAAAAAGTTTAATAAACTTTTATAAACAAATACTATCAAACATATGGCGAACATTTTACACTCAAACTTATACAAAACAGGGTTGCCACTAGTTTTAAAAAAAAAAATTCAGGTTTTCAAAATTTCCTCCAGGTTTTTAAAAAAAATTCACATATTTGGCCCTGTTTTTAGTTTAAGGTAAATAACTGTTTTAAGTAGCATAAGAACATCAAAAAGATACTGTAATACATATTCTTTAACAAGAAAAATTTTGGAATATGACAAAAAATTTTGAACTATATAGTAGATTTTTGTATTAAATGGAAATTTTACTTTTTACATGTATACATTGTTCAAAATTCTAGGTTTTGTGGCAGTACAAAAGCAAATTTTTCTGAAAATTAAATTCATTAACAATACAAAAAAATCTTTATAACATATTTTTTTATTTAATAAAAAAATTCTTACACATGAAAAATAGTTCAAAATTCAGGTTTTTTTACTGATTTTTGTTTGAAATTCCGTATTTTACAAAGTTTCTTCAATTACTAGTCTGTTTTCTGCCTAAATTGTTGTACTCCAGGTGTTTTGGTAACCCTATGGAAAGTTATTTAAAACTAAAACCTTAAAAATCAAAGCTTTTTAGAAAACTCAGTTTTACATTCATCAATTTTACAGGGAAAATCCAATGAAAATTCAAGTAAAATTGAAACTTGCAGTGTAGTGCAAATCCTATAAATTTCAAACTAGCCTATAAAAAAAAACTAGTTTGAAGTGACTGAGTAGCTTTGTGGCCACTCTGTCAATAAAACTTTACAGTTTGTGAAATGATTAGTTTATAGTGATCAATAAAGTCTCAGAACTCTTTAATTTCAAAGTTTGATGTGTGAAAATATAATCAGAAAATTTTGTCAGTTTTAACAAGAAGCTTGATTTTTCTTCAACTTCTTATACTGGTTTTTAAATATTGATCGACAAAAAACACTAAGTTCTAACACCATTTAGTTCTAAGACCTGGTGCACAAAGAAACCTTCAGTTATCAAGTTGTACACCACTTGGATACCTTTAAACGTCTTTCCAGGACAAGATCCATAAATATTTTGAAACTAATAAAGATCAATTAATAGTAGCTGCATTTAGTTGCTATCTACAGACTAAGTGTTAAATACAGTTAAATTGTGTGAATTTTGGAAAAGAAAATACTATTAGTGTTGTTTACATAAATATTAGAAGCATAAATGCAAATCTACATAAAATTAAGGAATTTTTGAATTTAGTGAAAAATCTACCTGATATAATCTGTGTTTGTGAAACTTGGTTGACTAGTCTGAGACCTTTTATGGGTAAACTGCATGGGTATGATTTTGTAAATAAACTGTCTAATAGTAATCAATCTGGTGGTGTTGCATTTTTTGTAAGAGCTTGTCACTCTTATGAGGTTGTAGAAGGTATATCATTTAAACAGTGTGATGTAGATGATTTGTGGATCTCTATTAAACTTGGAAACAATAAGCATCTTATACTTGGTAATGTGTACAGACACCCAAGCTCTACATTTAATACTTTTAAAGAAAATTTTGTTAAAGTTTTAGATATATTAAATGAAAAGAAAAGAGATTTTATAATTGGTGGTGATGTAAATATAAACTTATTTAGTAGAGATCAGCGTACTTGTGACTATTTGAATTGTGTTTCTAGTGCTGGTGCTAAACAATTTGTTGATTCCCCAACTAGACTTTCTTCTGATTGCTCCTCTAGTTCTTTGATTGACCATGTTTATTCTAGTTTTGGGCGTGAGAAGCTAAATGTTAATGTTGTAGATTATGATATATCTGACCATATACCTGTTGTTTGTGAAATTAAATGTTTAATGAATAAAAATGAATTGTGTTATCAAAAATCAGTTCAAGATTTCAGTAAGTTTGATGTTGGAGTTTTTTTAAATGATCTTAGAAGGAACTTGGGTAAATTGAAAATGAGTATTACAAAAGGTGAGGATATAAATGAGTGTTGGAATGAGTTTGAGAGTGTGTTTGGTAGCACAGTGTTTTATCATGCACCAATTAAAATTTTAAATAAAAAAGATCAAAAACTAAAAGCTAAACCTTGGATTTCAAAGGGGATTATTGTTTCAATTAAAAAGAAAAACCTAATGTTTAAGTCTGCCATCAAAGATAAAACAAAAAAATTTTCAATTACATTCAAAAAATATAGAAATATTCTGAATCGAGTTATTGAACGATCTAAAATACTTTACTTTAAACAGGTTGTAAACAAAAACAAAACAAACAGTAAAAAGTTGTGGAAAATAATTAACAATATTGTTGCTACTAAACCTATCTCTCATTCAAAAATCAATGGTGTGCTTGATGTGCATGGTAATGTTGTTGTTGAACCAAAAAAAATTGGTAATGTTATGAATAAAAATTTTGTGTCAATTGCTGATGATTTAATAAAAAAAAGAACACATGTTGCTTGTGATTATGATAAGTTTTCAATAGGTTCTGTAAAAAATGGTTTTGTTTTTAAGAATATATCAGCAAGCGAAATTGAAAATTATATTAAAACAATGAACCCTAACAAGAGTGTGCGTTCTGATGTCCCTAGTATTTGTTTTGTGAAGCTTAGTGCAAAAATAATTTCTCCCTATCTTTCTATGTTGTATAATAATTGTGTTGAGTATGGTGTGTTTCCTAATTCTCTTAAACATGCTGAGGTAGTGCCGATTTATAAAAATGGTAAAAAAAACAATGTAAATAATTATAGACCTATTTCTCTTTTGTCTCCTTTTTCTAAAATTTTTGAGTCATTGGTGTGTGAGAGACTGAGTGGTTATTTTCTGTCAAATAATTTACTGCACTGCAAACAATATGGGTTTAGAAAAAATAGTATGACTGAGTTAGCAGTAAATCAGATTGTTGAGGAACTAATTAAGGCTGGTGAAAAAAAAAAGGTAAATTGTTCTGTTTTTTTGGATCTTGCTAAAGCTTTTAACACTGTTAACCATAAAATTTTAATATCAAAACTAAAATGTTATAATATAAAATGCTCAATGTTAAATTTTATTGAAATTTATTTAAAAGATAGAAGTCAGTCTACTGTTGTAAATAATGTTGTTTCTGAGCGTGAAATTTTGAATGTTGGGATACCTCAGGGTTCTTGTTTTGGTCCATTGTTGTTTCTTGTATATATTAATGACATATTTTCAGCTACAAATATTAAATTGAGATTGTTTGCAGACGATGCTTGTCTGAGTTATCAACATTGTGATATTGACCATGTTAATGTTGTTATAAATATGGAGTTGAAGAAAATTGATGAATGGCTGTGTAAAAATAGGTTGTTTATTAATTATTCAAAGACTAAGTTTTTGCTGTTTAATAGAACTGCAAAAAAGAATGAATTCAGTGTTAAGGTAAATGGTTTTGTGATTGAGCAGAGTGAAAATATTAAATACTTAGGTGTGGTATTAGACAATAATTTAAATTGGAATGCACATTTAAAGTACCTTAAGTCTAAGCTTTCAAGAAGTTGTTTTATGATGTCAAAATTGAGATATTATTTGGATACGAGTACTTTGAAAATGGTGTATTATAGTTTGTTTTATCCTCATATCCTGTATTGTATATCTGTTTGGGGTGGTGCTGCTAGTTGTCATTTGAAACCAATTGTTTGTATGCAAAAAAGAATTGTAAGATATGTTTGTCGCGTACCTGCACTGACTCCTACAAATTCATTGTTTTTAAAAACTGGTATACTGAAATTTAATGAGGTATTTAATTTGCAAGTTTGTAAGTTGATGCTGAATACTTTGAGAGGATTTGAGGTTGACCACAGTTGTTTTACACCAGTAAGTATGGTTCATACACACTATACAAGACATTCAAAAAATAATAATTTTGTTATGGAAAGACCTAGAACACAACTTGGCCTAAACTCCTTCAAGTATTTGGGCCCTAAGTTGTGGTCTAGTGTTCCAGAAATTTTTAATACCTTAAAAAAAGATCAGTTTAAATATAGTTACAAAAAATTCTTGTTGAGCCAGTATACTGAGTAGGCTTAGAGTGCTGTGGTTGAATATTTTGTGTTGCATGCAGATTTTGATTAATTGCTTTTGGTTGTTATTTTTATCTGTTTCTCTTATTATATGTATGGTCAATTTTGTTTGTGTCTACTCTGATCATGATTGGCTGGTTTTGGTCGTTGATAGGTTGTATGGTTGTGCGTGATTGTTTTTTTTTTTTTTGCTACTATCCAGTTTTTATTATGTTTTTGTTACATTTATTTGTTAGCTGTATGTATTAATTATTATTGCACAAATATAATTTTTTTTTTTTCTTACTTTTATTAGACTAAAATTAATTCCACCAATATAAGTTTCAGAAACTACATTTTTCTTAATAGTTTTTGTTTAATTTTTATTTTTTTCTAATTTAGATTAATTTTTAGATTTTTTTTCTGAGTACCATTTCAGTAAATTAGTTAATTATCAAGCTTTAAGATAGTTATTTGCTGCTAATGTATTCATTATAATACTAGTTTTATGCATTTGCTCAACAGCTGATTGTGAGTTCACTTTAGTGGCGGTGATCACATGATTGGATTGTTATTTTTTTGTTGTAGCGCCTGTGAACACTTACTTGGGGATTTCAGCTTCATGATTTTCCCACACTTTGTGGTTTTTAGTGTTGAGATTTTAGCCTTGTGAGTGTTCTCCAAATGGCGTGTCACCAAGATTGGTGTCTCTTTGGGCTACCTTTTTCTAGACTACCTTTTTGTGATTAACTTATATATAAAGGTTATTATAGCTCAATAAAAAAAAAGTTAGCCTAGAAGCAGGCTACTTATATTGAATGTTTTGTATTTTAATACTACTAATTAAAGAGCAAAACCATGAGGTTTTTTTGTCTTAAATTTTGTTTATAAATAAACTCAAACATTTTAATAGTTTATGTTATATATTAAATATGATTCAACATTTATAGCTAAACTTAGGTATCTTTAAAGATATTTTTAAACTTTAGTTCGCTCTAAAACTAATAGTTATTTACAAAAACAACTCAAACTTTGCAGTAATGTTTTAAAGTTTAATAAAAAATTATGCTTTGAATTTTAAAGCTCCAACTAAAGTATTTTTAAAGATATAGCCGTTTAAAGTTATATTCGAGAAAAAGCAAAAAACCACTTTCTTCAAACTTTAGTTCGCTCTAAAACTTACAATTCTTTACATGAAAAACTTTTTTTTAACTTTAATTCGCTCTAAAACTAATAGTTATTTACAAAAACAACTCAAACTTTGCAGTAATGTTCTAAAGTTTAATAAAAAATTATGCTTTGAATTTTAAAGCTCCAACTAAAGTATTTTTAAAGTTATAGCCGTTTAAAGTTATATTCGAGAAAAAGCAAAAAACTACTTTCTTCAAACTTTAGTTCGCTCTAAAACTTACAATTCTTTACATGAAAAACTTTTTTTAAACTTTAGTTCGCTCTAAAACTAATAGTTATTTACAAAAACATCTTAAACTTTGCAGTAATGTTCTAAAGTTTAATAAAAAATTATGCTTTGAATTTTAAACCCGTAACTTAAGTATTTTTAAAATTAAAGCTGTTCAAAAGAATCCTCAAAGAAAAAACCAAAAAATATTTTTTTAAACTTTAGTTCGCTCTAAAACTAATAGTTATTTACAAAAACAACTCAAACTTTGCAGTAATGTTCTAAAGTTTAATAAAAAATTATGCTTTGAATTTTGAACCCGTAACTCAAGTATTTTAAAAATTAAAGCTGTTCAAAAGAATCCTCAAAGAAAAAACCAAAAAATATTTTTTTAAACTTTAGTTCGCTCTAAAACTTACAATTATTTACAGAAATAGCTCAAACTTTGCAGTAATATTCTACAGTGTATTAAAAAATTATGCTTTAAATTTTAAAGCTCTAACAAAAGTATTTTTTAAGTTATAGCCGTTTTAAGTTATATTCGAGAAAAAGCAAAAAATTACTTTCTTCAAAATTTAGTTCGCTCTAAAACTTACAATTCTTTACATGATAAATTCTACTAAAAAATTTCAAATAAAGTTAAGTTAATAGTTCAGCTTTTTTTTAATTACTTCAAGAAAAGCTTAATGTCGCTTTTACGTAGTTTTTAACATCTTTCTACATCTAAGAAAACTAAGTATGACAAAACTAACTCGAAAATTGGATTTCTAGTTTAATTTAAAACTAACAAATTTTATTTAAATAAAATTAACTTTGTAAAATCGTTTATTTAATTACGATCAATTTGTGCTAAAATAAGATCTATAATAATTAAATAGAACTTTCAAATCATCTGAGTCTGACTTCAAATATTCAAAAATATGCTGAAATAACAAACAAGTTTAAATCAAAAAAATAACTGTTAGCTACGTAAAGAATAATAGCTCTGTACAAAATTAACTCAAGAGTTTGCCAACAAAGTTTAAAATAATATAACACTGTGCTTACATTTTTAAAATTAATACTAAAGCTGTAAACACATAGGACAATAAATAATTTCAATTTCGGTTACATTATTATTCAAGTTTAGGCAACTCTTGTGGAACCATCGCCTACATTTAGTTTCATCGCATTGTACCTTTAAATAAAGCTTTGTTTATATGAAAGAAAAAATATTTAATTGAATTTGTTCATCCAATTTTTAAAATAAATCATACCCAGTTATCTGTCTTTCGCCTACACGGTGCAGCTTCTTCTACTTCCTTTCTTCCACATTTATAACAAAAATCGCTCGGAGGACCTTTGTAGTATAGTTGACTTTAAAATTATGTAATAATGCTGAAAACTTAAAAATGTTTACAAACAAACCTCCTATTTTTAACAAATTGTTTGCTATATCTTTGCGTAGATCATTCGAAGATTTAATTTCTAGATGGCTCTCTCCTCCGTTTGACAAGATTTGTTTTGCGATCTGTTTAAGTTGTGATATTTATCTTAAAACTATGATATAATCTTTTGATTGTTTAACTAACCTCCAGCATAACTACTTTGGAATTTATTGCCTCTAATACATGAATGATGCTATGTGAGACCTTATTATACTTTAAATCACAGTTCATTATTTTGCAAAGGTAAGCTCCTAAAGACTTATTTTCTTGTTCAGGAAAAAAAGGGTTTACCAATGTCCATGTCTTATTACCCATGTTTATGAACTGAAATAAATCACTTATCATTTTAGTATTTGTCGAAGAAAAGTAGTAAAACCTGTATTACTGTTGCTTTTTGAAAAAGAAAAATTTTAATACAGTTTTTAAAATCAAATTTTGGTTTAAAAAGAACTAGATGTCAGTGATTGCTTACCAAAAATTTTGGAGTTTTTCCATTAATAACAAAAAAAAATTCTTCAAGTGTTTCAAACTTCTATACTCATCATCTTCTATATCTATCTCAAGTGTCTCATAATCCAAACTTTTTTGATTAATAAACATCGTTGATATAGCTTTACAAAAAATAAAATTTATTTAGGCTTTATTAAATCACACTAACAAAAACTTACGGTTTGAATGAAACACTTTCATATAAAACAGCCATGTTTTATCTGTCATTTCGTTTTTTGGCTTAAGGGAACAAAAGTCATGATGCGTTAAAAAAGTATTCTCGTGTTCATCAACTACGCAAGCCAATACATCAAGGCATGGTTTACAAGTCCACAAATAGTTTCTCTGTAATTAAGATTATAAATTTAAAGTTGCTGTGGATGTTTAAAGAATATATTAATGCATTAATAGCTAACATCTTCGATTAATTGGCACAGTTTAGCATCATAAGTCGTATTTCCTTCCAAGCATCTAGATCTATGTACCTTTTGAATAGTATATTGCATCAAAATATTATATTTTAACCTTTAAACTGTTAAATAAATTAACTAACCTCTTGATTTTGGTTCCAAAACGACTTAATTGTTTTAGCATTTGCTTTTGTTTTGCATAGCGAAATTCCATCAACTGCCAGCTCTGTTTTACTTATTCTACTTTCATTTTTCTTGGCATTCTTCCAAACGATGTCATTATTTAAAATATAAAAGTTTTCATTAAATCTGTTTATAAAAGTTAAATTATTATAGTGTAACTAATAAATCTTTACATGTAAAACATATTCTACCTAAATCGTTTTCGAGAAGCTAGTAGGAATTGCCCAATATCCCAAACTCCTGATCTTTTAGTAAAATCGTTCATTGCAGCTTCTTCTCTTTCAGGGTGGGCTAGTTGATGGTTTTTAAGATTTGAAAATAAAGCCTCAGCAGCTTGATTATTTTGTAAGAGTTCTACCTCTCCAATAATTTTTAGCATAAATCCGGTCCATAAAGGAACAATAGGAGCCCACTGTCTTAAGAAATATGTTACAAATAGTGGACAAAAAAAATCATTTTTTCTCAGTGTTTTTTTGCTGAACAATTTTTGTTTGACATCTTTTTCAATTCCCTGTAAAAAGTAACTAAGTTAAAAAACAATAATAAAATTAAAATACATATAAATTTTACTTAGTACAACTAGTTTGCATATTAGAACTCATTAACTTGAGCTATATATATATATATATATATATATTTATTTATACATATTTAACAACTTTAAAGTCTTTTGTAAATGGAGAACTGTAGAAAATCTTTTCTTTCAGTTCTTCCTCCTCCTCTAAAAACTTTGTTATTTGGTCTTGTAGGATTGTTTTATCTACTAGCTCTTGCATATCAGGACTATATATTATTTTAGATGTTAAATTTCTTATTATATAATAACATATATTTTAATGCATTAGCTTACCTGTTTTCTAGAAATTTGTTAAGGACTCTTAGGCTTCCCTGCACTTCATTTGTGACTTCTGAAAAAGTTTTTAGATATGGTTTATAATTTATTATAAAAAAAGTATATAATAGTATTCTTTTTAATCTTACTTTGATTTAAGAGTACTGTACAAAGATGGTAAAAAATATATTGCACTCTTTCATAGTTTGTAGATGTTATCATTCTACAGCAGGCAGTCATCAACAGTTTTCTTAAATCATCTTTAATTCTGTTGTTTCTACACCAGCGTTTAAAGGAATGCATCATATGACATCCGCATAGATGGATTGTGCAACGTATCATATTGTCATACATTTTTTTCTGCTCTTTTTCTGAAATTAAGTTAAGAAACTAAAATTAATATCAAATTCATTACAACATATATAAGTGTATTAAATAAAAATGTAGTATTTATTGAAAAATTAACTAACGTTCGCTTGTAAAAACAGCGTATACCATTTGTAAGTAGGTTCTTAGGTCAGTACCATTAAATTCTTCAGCTGCTGCGTTAATGATAGGGAAACTACAATCTGACTCCAACCTTTTGAACAATTTACCTAAAGTATTAAATATTTTTGTATACGTTTATAATATTTTATACTACTCATAAAGTAATGTTTATCTTACCTCCTGATACCTTTTTGTAATCCCTTGCTATGAGAGACATCCATGCCTTTTAGTTGTACTTGTCTGTGTGGGCTGATATCATATCACTAACTACAAGGCAAGGTGTGTTTCTTGAGATCACCTTCTTCCCTTTTGACTTATCAAACCCTTTTAAACAAATAAATAATTAAAACTTAGAAAAAATAAGAGTTATAAACCACCTTACCTCTCAAGCAGGCAGCTGAGTAGCAGATATTACTACCATCCAGTTTGTTAAAGAAGCCAGTGGTAGTATCAATGTGGAGTGTTTCATAGATGTTATTCTTTAACTTTTCTTTGGCTATTCTGAGTTGACCTTCTTCGTGAGTCACTAATCTGAGAGGCTTTACACAGAACTCTTGAACAACCCCTTTAACTAAGTGTAAAAATATAAATGTAACACTCATATTTTATAGCTTCATTGTTTAATGTACCTTATTATTGACGTATTCTTTGCTTAATTCCAGAGATTTTATTGCATCTTTTATTTCTTCGTCAAACCCTTTATCCATTTGACTTCGTTTTTTTTTTTATTCGATGTTTTTTGTTTCGAATAATCTTTGGGTTAACGAGGTTGTTTATGTTACCTTATAATTATAAATATTAGAAGTGCTTTTAAAGTAATAACTTAAACAAACTGTATAATATCATTTGTCTGTAGTTAATCTTAATATCAAATTTATGTGGCTTTGTATGAAAAATTTGAAAATAATTAATGTAAATGAAAAACTTTAACCTGAATTAAAGTCATCTCTTTCAAAATTTTGTGACATTTTCATTGCAACTGAATTATTGTTGCTATTTTCATCAAGCAGTTTTTCAATACACTCTTAAAAATTTTAAAAGCCTTATTTAAAAACTACAAACAAAATTGACTAACTTATTTCTAACAAATGCATCAACTAGGTAAATTGTATAGCTAAATAATTGTAATATGTTTTAGAAAGTTATGAAAAAATATAATCTTATCAATTAAATTAAAAGTTAGAACAAATTTTTACCGCTATCAGCACGACTAATTTTAGTTCTCCTGTTTTTTTTTGCATTGTGATGATTTGGTTCTCCCATTCTTTTTAACTCGATTTTGTCTGAATCTATTGTACCTTTCCAACTAACATTACACTTTTCGACTGTGCAGCTTAAATTGAGCCGGAAAGACTTAGTTTTAACCAAAAAAAATGTGTTTTTTAACTTATAGGTATGACAAAGCTTTATTTTGTTGTGCAATTTTTTGCGTATGACCTGTATTAAAAAAAAAAATTAATGTAGTAAAATCAGTTAAACATCTAATACATTATTTAGAATTTTTAAGTGTAAATAATAATAAAAAACCCCTTACTTCTGTGTAACCTTTCTTAGTCATTTTGAATTTTTTATTTTTGCTTTCTAAATGCTCATTGTTTTTATTGTAAACTAGGTTCCATTCTTCAACAGTAACTGGTAGAGAAATCTGTATTTTTTCTTCATCTTCAGTAAATGGTCCATGTACTTCTTCAACTTCTTCAGTAAGTGGTGCATGTACTTCTTCAACTTCTTCAGTAAGTGGTCCATGTACTTCTTCAACTTCTTCAGTAAGTGGTCCATGTACTTCTTCAACTTCTTCAGTAAGTGGTCCATGTACTTCTTCAACTTCTTCAGTAAGTGGTGCATGTACTTCTTCAACTTCTTCAGTAAGTGGTCCATGTACTTCTTCAACTTCTTCAGTAACTGGTCCATGTACTTCTTCAACTTCTTCAGTAAGTGGTGCATGTACTTCTTCAACTTCTTCAGTAAGTGGTCCATGTACTTCTTCAACTTCTTCAGTAAGTGGTGCATGTACTTCTTCAACTTCTTCAGTAACTGCTGAGTGTTCATGAGTGGACCAAAAGTTGTGCCCAGCCTTTATTTTTAATATTAAAATTTATACATAAAAAAACAATTAAAAACATTTATTTTTATGTTTATTGAACATGGTAATAATTCAAGTCTCGAACTATTATAATTGACAGGTTTATCTAATACAACTAAAAATTGGTCACTACAATACAATTAGTTATGGTTTAATCAATTCATATATAATCAGTGTACTTAAAAAATTAAAAAAGACTTTTAGAAAAATTTAAATATTATATTGTAGTTATATATAAAATGTGATATATTTATTTACCTCCCCATTACAACTTTGTGATTGGTCCTTTTTGCTCGCAATATAAGCATTTAACAGGTCTTCCTCGTCTGAATTAAAACCATCTGACAAAATGAGTTTTCCTTTGGTATTAACACTGCTACATCCAGCCTGGATGTTTTAATCAGTAAGTAACAATCTTAAAATTTTAAATTATTTAATCAACTAATATTATAAAAATTTTGGTATTAAATTTTGGTATCATAATTTATTATATGAATCAATTATACTATTAAAAACATTATAAAATGTGTTAGATTTATTTACCTCCTCATTACAACTATGTAGTTCGTCATTTTTGCTTTAAATGTAAGCATTTATCAGGTCTTCCTCGTCTGAATTGATACCATCTCTAGAAAAAATGAGTTTTTCTTTTTCTTTAGCACTGCTGCATCCAGCCTGGAGATTTTAATCAGTAAGTAACAATCTTAAAATATTAAAATTGTTTTATCAACTAATAATTAAAAAAAAAACTATTAAAAGAAAACTAGTATGAAGTTTAAATACAATTAGCTACAATTATAAAGTAGTTAGAGCTCTATAAGTAAGTAGTTATATATAACACTAATACTGAGAATTTGAAACAACAATTATAGATTTAAAAAACAAACTTTGCTGTGGTTGATTTTTGTACCTCTTCTTTGATTTAGTGATGTATAATACTTTTGAGTCATATTTCTTGACATTTTAATTTTATTAAGCTTTCTTTCTTGTATCCCATTTAAATTTTCTTCATCGTTTGTAACAGGACTACTCAAAATAAGATTTTTCTTTTTTTTATTTGCTATTTCAATAAAACTACTGTACCAACTTTTCTTAATTTTAAAAGTAGTTTTTTTCTGAAGATACTTTATAATTATTGGTTGGATAAGAAATATAGGTTTAGATTTTTTTTCTAAGGTTTCGTAGAAATATTCTAAATCATGAATATACTGCTGTACAGCATGTTTTGAACTAAAAAAAAGTTCGATTTTACTTTTGAACTCTGATAATAATATTTTCAACAATGGTAGGTTTATAAAATAACAATGTTGCTTATGTAAAATGTTATTTAAAAACTTATTCATGCATAAAAATATTAACCAAAACTAAAATGTTACATATTCGATAATTTCAAGCTTATAAAAGTATATTTGGGTAACTTGTTTTAAAACAAATTGAATATAATAAATGTCCTGGACATGACGTTAAACTGTTCTGGTGATTAACTCGATAACTGAAAGGTTTTTTTCGTGCACCAGGTTTTTGGACCAAAGTTTTTGAGCGTTTTTTGTCGTTCAATAAACGATGTAATAAGTTTAGAAAATAAATTATATTAAGAGCTTTTTAAATAAATATATAATATTTTATATTGGTAAACAAGAACAACCGAAGAAAAATATTTAGTATTTAAAAGGCTAGATAGATACAAGAATTTGTTCGGACTTTAGTGGTTTTTATTAAAATTATATGTTATTAGAAATATTTTTCATAATAATAGAGTCGTCACCTCAATTAATCGGTGATTATTAAATTTAAAAATTATTTAACACTTATAATAACTAAATAACAAAATTTTATTATTTTAAATATGTATTACTTAATACATAATACCAGAACTATAAAGACTACACATAGGTAAATTTTAATTAAAACAATCTTACGATAAACTTAAGTATTATGTATCAGTTATTTACATTAACGAATTTGTATTTAACTAAACTTAATTTATTATTTGTGTAACTTCAATCTTATATTTACTTATATAACATAAGATTAAATGTAAAACCCAAAAGACTAATCAAATGTACAGCATTATTATAATAGTAAGTTAAGTAACAAAAACAAACTGAACATTATTTATGGTTAATTAAACACAAAACTTATTTTTAATTTTTTGGTTAACTAAACAGCTTCTAAAATTGCGGGTGTTTAGGTTTGATGACAATAAAATGTAAATATGTAAAAACTAACGAAAATTACATGAATAAAAATATAAGATGCGTAAATTACAATTAACTTCCCTAACTAGTTACACCACTTTCAGCAACCAGTTTTCATGGGTGAGCAACTTCTTGTGAATTAATTAAATTGTTAATGGCGTAAATGTTAACAATAATAGTAAAAAATAAGTAATAAAATAAAAATAGAAACTAATTTAAGTTTTTATAATAGTTTTTATACTAGTATACTTTTAAAGTATATTATAGGTTAAATTTTTTTATTTTATTTAAAAACAAAATAAGTTTATTTGTCACATATTTTAAGAAATAATAGTTGTGTACAAAGTACAAACGCAAAGTATAATTTTGTTATAAAAAGCTAAATTTTTAAAATATATATACTATAATAACTTAATCAAACGTAAGCATCGATGGCAGAGCGGTTAAGAGCGTCATTTAACGATTTATATTGGTAGATGATCGGGTTCGAAACCAGGCTCTAGCACGTTTTTTATGAAACAAATTATTAGTTTTAGAGCGAACTATGTTTGAAGAAAGTAATTTTTTGCTTTTCTTCGAATAAAACTTTAAACAGCTATAACTTAAAGAATACTTAAGTTAGAGCTTTAAAATTTAAAGCATAATTTTTTAATACACTGTGGAACATTACTGCAAAGTTTGAGTTGTTTTTGTAAATAACTATTAGTTTTAGAGCGAACTAAAGTTTAAAAAAAGTTTTTCATGTAAAGAATTGTAAGTTTTAGAGCGAACTAAAGTTTGAAGAAAGTAATTTTTTGCTTTTTCTCGAATATAACTTTGAACGGCTTTAACTTTAAAAATACTTTAGTTGGAGCTTTAAAATTTAAAGCATAATTTTTTAATACACTGTAGAACATTACTGCAAAGTTTGAGTTATTTTTGTAAATAATTGTAAGTTTTAGAGCGAACTAAAGTTTAAAAAAATATTTTTTGGTTTCTTCTTTGAGGATTCTTTTGAACAGCTTTAATTTTAAAAATACTTGAGTTACGGGTTTAAAATTCATAGCATAATTTTTTATTAGACTTTAGAACATTACTGCAAAGTTTGAGTTGTTTTTGTAAATAACTATTAGTTTTAGAGCGAACTAAAGTTTAAAAAAATATTTTTTGGTTTTTTTTTGAGGATTCTTTTGAACAGCTTTAATTTTAAAAATACTTAAGTTACGGGTTTAAAATTCAAAGCATAATTTTTTATTAAACTTTAGAACATTACTGCAAAGTTTAAGATGTTTTTGTAAATAACTATTAGTTTTAGAGCGAACTAAAGTTTAAAAAAAGTTTTCCATGTAAAGAATTGTAAGTTTTAGAGCGAACTAAAGTTTGAAGAAAGTAATTTTTTGCTTTTTCTCAAATATAATTTTAAACGGCTATAACTTTAAAAATACTTAAGTTACGGGTTTAAAATTTAAAGCATAATTTTTAATACACTGTAGAACATTACTGCAAAGTTTGAGTTATTTCTGTAAATAATTGTAAGTTTTAGAGCGAACTAAAGTTTAAAAAAATATTTTTTGATTTCTTCTTTGAGGATTATTTTGAACAGCTTTAATTTTAAAAATACTTGAGTTACGGGTTTAAAATTCAAAGCATAATTTTTTATCAAACTTTAGAACATTACTGCAAAGTTTGAGTTGTTTTTGTAAATAACTATTAGTTTTAGAGCGAACTAAAGTTTAATAAAAGTTTTTCATGTAAAGAACTGTAAGTTTTAGAGCGAACTAAAGTTTGAAGAAAGTAATTTTTTGCTTTTTCTCGAATACAATTTTAAACGGCTATAACTTTAAAAATACTTTAGTTGGAGCTTTAAAATTTAAAGCATAAATTTTTAATACACTGTAAAACATTACTGCAAAGTTTGAGTTATTTTTGTAAATAATTGTAAGTTTTAGAGCGAACTAAAGTTTAAAAAAATATTTTTTGGTTTTTTCTTTAAGGACTATTTTGAACAGCTTTAATTTTAAAAATACTTGAGTTACGGGTTTAAAATTCAAAGCATAATTTTTTATTAAACTTTAGAACATTACTGCAAAGTTTGAGTTGTTTTTGTAAATAACTATTAGTTTTAGAGCGAACTAAAGTTTAAAAAAAGTTTTTCATGTAAAGAATTGTAAGTTTTAGAGCGAACTAAAGTTTGAAGAGAGTAATTTTTTGCTTTTTCTCAAATATAACTTTAAACAGCTATAACTTTAAAAATACTTTAGTTAGAGCTTTAAAATTCAAAGCATAATTTTTTAATACACTGTAGAACATTACTGCAAAGTTTGAGCTATTTCTGTAAATAACTATTAGTTTTAGAGCGAACTAAAGTTTAAAAAGAGTTTTTCATGTAAAGAATTGTAAGTTTTAGAGCGAACTAAAGTTTGAAGAGAGTAATTTTTTGCTTTTTCTCAAATATAACTTTAAACGGCTATAACTTTAAAAATACTTTAATTAGAGCTTTAAAATTTAAAGCATAATTTTTTAATACACTGTGGAACATTACTGCAAAGTTTGAGTTGTTTTTGTAAATAACTATTAGTTTTAGAGCGAACTAAAGTTTAAAAAAATATTTTTTGGTTTTTTCTTTGAGGATTCTTTTGAACAGCTTTAATTTTAAAAATACTTAAGTTACGGGTTTAAAATTCAAAGCATAATTTTTTATTAAACTTTAGAACATTACTGCAAAGTTTGAGATGTTTTTGTAAATAACTATTAGTTTTAGAGCGAACTAAAGTTTAAAAAAATATTTTTTGGTGTTTTCTTTGAGGATTCTTTTGAACAGCTTTAATTTTAAAAATACTTGAGTTACGGGTTTAAAATTCAAAGCATAATTTTTTATTAAACTTTAAAACATTACTGCAAAGTTTGAGTTGTTTTTGTAAATAACTATTAGTTTTAGAGCGAACTAAAGTTTAAAAATATCTTTAAAGATACCTAAGTTTAGCTATAAATGTTGAATCATATTTAATATATAACATAAACTATTAAAATGTTTGAGTTTATTTATAAACAAAATTTAAGACAAAAAAACCTCATGGTTTTGCTCTTTAATTAGTAGTATTAAAATACAAAACATTCAATATAAGTAGCCTGCTTCTAGGCTAACTTTTTTTTTATTGAGCTATAATAACCTTTATAAATAACCTTTATAATATATATAAGCCAATCACAAAAAGGTAGTCTAGAAAAAGGTAGCCCAAAGAGACACCAATTGTCACCAAGGGCTTTTTATTTGTTTAAAAGATAGTTTTTTGTTTATTTTATTTTTGGATAGTTAAAGTTAAATATTAATGGGCAGGTAAAATTACATATGATGTAACACACTCACTTTTCCCCAGAAAACGTTTATCGTTGCAAGGGGTAGAGTTTGAGACTGATGTTTTTTTACCATAAAAAAAAAAAAAAGATTAATAAAATAGTCTGTTTTAGTGAACATTCTTATTTTTTTGTATTAATATTTTGATTGATAAATATATGTAACAAACTTTCATAAACAGATACTTTCAAACAATTGGTAAACATTCTACTCAATATTATAAAAGCTGATTTTACCTGGTTTTTCAAAATAGGTACAATTTAAATTACCCTACTAAAGAGTAGCCTAAATAAGTTAAAGAGATTTGTTTTAGTTCTTTTCACTGTGATTTCTTCAATCATTTACAGCAGTGAAGTAACATAAAGGTGTCGGGTGCAAACCTAAGACGCTTCTGATTAGCTAATATTCAATGTTTGGGAAGGTGGGTTAGGGATAAGGGTATAGATCAGGGTTTCCCAAAGTGGGCCATGACAGATTTTTAGGGGGTCATATTTAAAACTTGCTCTAGATATTATGGAGTCGTGGATGAAGAGCTAAAAATTATATGTGTTTTAGTGGTAATTTTTTAAGTAAAGTTATTAGAGAGGCCGTAGCTTATTTAATTTCGTTTTTTAAGGGGCCATTTTAAAAGAAGTTTTGGATCTAAATGTTATTTATATTGCTTGAGACTTTATTAAAAACTGCATTGATCTATCTTTTGCTGATGTATAAACGATGACGCATTAATCAGCTACAAATTTTCTGTAGTTATTTCTACAGATTAAAATAACTCGCACAGTAACAAAGCTAAACAGGCAACTTGGTTGTGAATTTGCCCTCGTTCTAATTTCTTTCGGAAAGAGCTAAACGTTTACTTGTACATGAAATTAAAAGTCAAAACCAACAAAAATGTAACTCTTTGTTTTAGAACTTTAGCGCTCTAAATTCGAAATATGTTGAAAACTCAAAGCTATAAGTTGTAAGATTAAAACCAAGTTATACAAAAATTTTATAAAAACTAATAAAATGTTTTTAAATAAACATAAAATAACAGCTTCGGTATGTAGCTCGATTACCGAAATGTCTTTCTATACACCAGGTCCTTTGACAAAAGGTTTTGAGCGTTGAAATTTTACCGTGTTTAATAAACTGTTTCAAAAAACGTTATTTGATGTAAAACATATTTATAATAACTTTGTTAACTAGTTGTTTTATTTTGTTTAGATTTTAGAAAATTAAAAAAGTTCCTAATACCAATCACATAAAGTGTAAATCGTTAAAATAAACAAAACTTCTTATTAAACAACGAATAAGCGAAGTTACAAAACGTAGAGTGACGAACTCAACAAACAGTCCAGTAGTAATTTTATTTATAGTTTTTAGTTAAACTAAAAAAATAATTGTTTAAATGATAAGTTGTAGTCAAAAACATAAAAATTCAAAAAAAATATTAGCTTATCTGCTTATAACTGTTTTTATTTCACAGAATTGTTTAAAAACTGAAACAGACTATTAAAATATTATCGTCGTAAGGTTTGACAGGTTAAAGTGCTACTATTTTATTTCTTGAACTTAAAATTAAATAAGCTTTAAATAAGTTTCGGGCCTTAGAGTGGTGATAAATAAAACTCTATAAAAAATTTGTAATTTTCTTCAAGTTAAGCTTTAATTTTTTATATAAACAATAGATAAAAAAAAATTAACTTTAAATATTGTTTTCGATACCTTAGTAGTAACTACTTATTTTTTTAGTACTAAACTAATATGTGTTTTTATAAAATTCTTTCAGGTGAAAATTTGTTTGATATTTTAATTACTTAAACTAATTTTTCTACTATTATTGGTTGTAACAAACTTTAAAGCTATATTTTAAAACTAATCAAGTTTGTTATAGTAAAAAAAAATTGGTTACGCTTAACATAATTTTTTAGATTTTGTCGTATATATTTAATTACTCAGGTAGATAAACTTATATTTTTCTTTTCATTACAAAATAAACTTAAAAACACAAATTAATAAGATGTAAATATGGACAGATTTTATTCGACTTAAACAAAAATTACATTCAAAACAAAATCACTGTGAAAACCAAGACACAGCAAAAACTTATATAAGTTCATTTGACGATTAAGTGTGAAACAAAACATAATTTAATCGATTAAGACTAAAGTAATAAAGACACAAAAAAAAAAAGATAATTAAAACAATCTATCATATCAAACTAGTAAAGTAATATTTTTGTAAAGTATTTTTATACTTTAAAAGAGTCATTTAAAATTTTAGAAGTATTTTGTAATTATATCGTTTAAAGAAATTAATACACTTAACTACCAATCTTATTCTTCATTATTTAAAACTTGGAATTTTTTTAGAAACACAAAAGCATATTTAATAAAAAAGAAATCAAGTTATCAAATGATTTTCAAAATGTTTTCGAGTTGTTCTAATCTCTTTTTAATTTGATTCCATTCTTACGATCTCTACTGCGCCTGTTCTTGAACCAGCACTGAAAAAATAAAAAGTGTGAATTTTATATTTAGAAGAGATTAAATAGATTGACACAACAGATAGTATACTAAAGAAGTACCTAATATTTTTTAACTATTAATAAAAAAGTGCTATCTGAGTTCTTGGATAGACTACAATTTACAGTGTTAATGCCTAAAGTAATTAAAAAAAAAAAGAATTCGCTAGTTTTAAAAACTAACATTGAAAATCAAAGGTATGGAAAATCTTAACAAAAAAGACAAAAAAAATCAAGTTGATTACTTTAAGTAACACACTCTACAGTTAAAGTAACTGAAAAGTTAGACAAATATTTACAAAATATCCAAACATAATATAACACGTTGAAAACATAAAAACTTTCCGTTTATCGGTAAAAATCGCCGAAAAATTTATATTATTAAGTTAATACAACTTTATAGAAATTTACTTTACTTATGTAGAATTAGTAGATGTAGAAAAACAGGTAATTTAACTAAGCAGATATACGATGTGCTTTAAAATTTAGTTTATCTTTACACGTCTTAAAACATATTTTTTCAAAGGGGGGGGGATTTCTTATTCTGTCTAATAAAAATCAATAACTAGTAAAAAAAAGAAAAAGGAATTGTATAACTAAATAGTTTAGGGAACGATTGTTTTTAAAGCTTATCTAGGGGAAAATAATATAATTTAGTTTAGGAAACCGTGTCTCTAATGATGTGTTACTAATGATAATGACAAAAAATATTACCTAAATTTTTAATTTAAAAAACCTGTAAACAACATTAACTAAAAAAAATCATCACTTTAATACCGGATTTTCAAAGTTCATTTTAAAAATCAGACAGATATTTGAAAATAATCGCCTTACTTGTTTGACACCACTCCTTGAATAGTTAAATTACAAATTATTTTTAATCTTTTATTTTCTATGTAGCACAGCGATTGTTAACCTGGGGTAAATTTATCCCTGGGGGTAAGTTCTCTTGTTCCAGAAGTCAAGTTTTCTTTATTACAAGTTTTGTAAATTGATGTTTATTAGTTGTCTTTAATTTATAAATTGGTATTTTAACTGTATTTTTTAAGTTAAATAAATCCATAGATTTTTGATTTTTGTATCTAATAAGTTTGAAGTTCAAAAAGTCTTTTTTTTTAATTTTGAAATTGTTTTGTATATTGAGGGTAAACTTGGAAAATACTTTACAAAAGGGTAAAACTTGATTGATCTTCCAAAAAAGGGGTAAAACATGAAAAAAGGTTAAGTACCGCTGATCTAGCCCCTTATTTTTTTCGTAATTAAAAACACAAACCCTCAGTTCTTTTTCAGTGAGCTTAGTTGTTCCCAAAAGTTCATAAATTTGGTCATAACACGGAAAGGCGGTCACTTTGTAGAAGAAGTTCTCAAGTTGTTCAAGTTGGTCGTGTGACATGGTTATTCTCTTCCTATAAAAAAAAAAATTTAATGATTTTTTTAAATTAAATTAATGTTGATAACAGTCGTTTAAAGTAGTTAATAAGTAAGAGCAAAAACAAAGTTATTTTTTATTTTTTATGCTAACAATGCGACGGTATTAGAATAGCTTCAATAATAAAATCCATTAAAGTTTTTAATTTAATTTAAAAAATCACTACTAAAAATTTTATCAATTAAAACTCACTTTCTTGCCTTGGGATCATCAGGTTTAGATGATGACAAAATCTTTTCTTCTTTTGCTGACTTAATAGTTTGCTGCAAAAATAAAAATTGTACGTATAAACAATAAGTATGATAAGTTTATAAAAATTACAGAAAGTTAATGCAAAAAAAAAAAAGTAATACACAACTTTTATTAAAAAATTTTTTTTAACTTACCTTATCTGTTTCATGCTTAACGGGCTGAACTGCGTTGCATTGTCCGTAATGATGTCCTGCTGGAAATACTTTATTTGTAAATTAATGAAGCAAAAATTAAAAGTAAATTTTTTAAAGTAAACATTTAAAAGAACTAGTTGCTACCTGTTGGCATTTGGTTTCCTTGCGCCGGGTCGTAATCATATTGACTTGGATGAGGATTCACCTTATTTGTTTCATGCTTAATTGGCTGAACTGCAATGTTTTGTCCGTTATGATGACCTGCTGCAATATTTTACTTGTTAAGTATAAAAGTAAAAATTTAAAATTATTTTTAAAGGACGAAATGATTACCTGTTGGCATGTTATTGCTTTGCACTGGGTAGCCGTGAAAGTGGTTTTGTGATGGTGCGTAGTAATATTGAGTGTTATGCACTTGCTGAGGATGTGCAAGCTGTTGATGATTGGGGTTAAAGTTACCGTGGTTGTGATGGTGGTTCTGAAATGGTGCGCCTTCTTGTGGTTGTTGAAACTGAGGATGAATGTTACCATGGTAGGCGTGATGGTTGTGTACAGGTGCAGTTGATCTGCCGAACTGACTGTCATACTGTTGGTAAGCATCTTGTCTGCTATAATGGTTTTGAAACGAAGCAGTTTGCATAGGAGCAACTTGCCTGCTGGAATTTAAACTGTTTTGTACATGAGGTTGTTGCGGCTGCTGATAACCTAAACGACCAGCAGAATGTTGAGCATTGTTAATATGGTGATGATGACCGTTGATCTGAGCATTGTTAATCTGGTGTTGCTGACCGCTGATCTGAGCATTGTTAAAATGCTGGTGACCTTGAGAATTGGTCGCCATACTACCTACTTGATGCTGGCCAACGACTTGACCATTGTTGATGTGTTGCTTGCATGGAAGCTGTTGTTGACCTATAGATTGAGAATTGGTCGCCATATTACCTACTTGACGCTGGCTTATGATATGCTTGCTTGAACCTTGTTGCTGACCCGTATATTGCGAATTGGTCGCCACAATACAGTCTTCAACCTGACCTGGTGGCACCACATCCTCGCACGTTGGTTGCTGCACTTCATGAACTGGTCGCTGATGGCGGTAGTACCTGTTCAAATCAGGTTGATGACCAGGTTGAATGCAACTTTGTGGATTCACACCTAAACCAGTTTTGATGCTTTGTTGGTTTCTACCTTGATTGCTTTGATGGTTCACTGTCACAATGTTTACTGTTGAAGCGCAGATAGTTGGATCCCTGCGAGCTGGCGGTAGCATCTCATGAAAAGCTTGCTGATCTTGAGAACATGATTGTTGACTCATTGCCAAGTCAATGCTTTGTTGCGGGTTCATTTCCATACAATGTTGGAAGCTTTGTTGGTCCTGATGGTTCATGCCTGTATCAGATTGAAAACTTTGCAAGTTTGAATCAAGTTGATCACTTTGTTGTAGATTCATGCCTGAATGGTTTTCGTGGTTCATTGCTCCTACATCTAGTGGTGAATTGTAACTTAAGTGGTTCGTATCACAACCTAGAGCATCTATGACTTCATAGTCAGCAAGTTGACACAGATCAGTGGTCATATGGTCTGCTTGTTGTAAAGTGTTTGGGTTTGTGGGGTTGGTAGAATTCATTGTACTTCAAAAAAAGTAGTAATATAGTTTATTTTTTTATTATGTATACCTGAAGAATTTATTTAAATTATAAAAAAAATAACACATAACTGACAAACCTAACACCTTACACCTTAAAGTTACTAATCTTATAACTTTTGCTTTTAAACTAAAAAAAGTTATACTTAATTTTTGAACTATAATCATATAGTAAATAGTATAATGTTCTATGCTTTCAGATGTGTTAAGTTACAAAAAACATATTGCTTACTAATACTTGTATTAGTTTTGAAAAATCTAAATAAGTACATTTCTAAAAACTCATATTAAACTTGTTTTCAAAGTTTGTCCTCTAAAAGATCTTTGCTACAATAGTACAATTTTTTTTAAATCTCAAGATATAGTTTTAATAATCCGGCTAATAGGTTTAACAATAGTCATTCATGCTCACCCAAGTGAAATTAAGTAGGTGTTATGCATGGTTCAGTTGATCTCAATAAGTGTATAGTTTCTATAAATAGTATATTGTATACGAGATTTTTTTTTGCGTTCTTAAGCATTTTGAAACAAAATTAAACATGATACACAAGTTTAAATTAAAATTTTTTATAATAAATAACTTAAAATATTAATCTAAAGAAATCATTAACCTTTTAACCTAATATTTGAAAGAATTTATATTACAAAGTACATATGTATATATTATAAAATCTGAGAGAAAAATATGCATACATACACATTACTTAACAAGAATAAATTAGTTTGATATTAAATTTAATATAAACACAATTTAAGTTTAGCGCAAAGCAACAGCCTTAGTATAATTGGAAAAAAAATTCAAGCTTAAATTAATGTATTAATTAAATATCTTTTGCTGTTCATATAACGCGGAAAAAAAAACTTATAAATAAAAACAGAAGAAATAAATCCTCAAAGCAAAAAAAAACTTTTAAAATTTTAAGTACATAAGCTTGCTAATAACATATAAGTGTGTAATTTTAAAATGTCATTTTTCAGATTGTAAACTATCATTATAATATAAATACAGTAATTCTATAACAATCTTCAATGCGCGTGATTTAAGTTGAAACTATATACTCTTTATATTTTCAATACTTTTAAGGGATAAAGTGCACAAAAATCAACTTGCATAAAAAAAAACATCAACAAATTTGGTTTTATATTCATGTTCCCAAATAGTGCCAACAATTGTTTCCTAAAAATTAATTAATTTTCTGATAATAAAAATTAGAACTACTCTGCTTATATAACATAAGATATACCAAATAGACATGTACACAAAAATAATCAAAACTTCATAGCGCTTTTCTAAGGGTTTTTTTAATTTTCAAAACCTGAAAGTGTAGTAGAAGTTTACTGGTCTGTCATAACTAATAAAAACAAATACATAAGTATACGCAAAACGTATTTAGAACTTGAACTTATCAATGAAAATTAATTAGTCTTAAAATGTATACTATTTTTTTTTTAAATTCACTAGTACATCTAAAAATTCAAAAATATTTCGGAACTCAATTATGCTATTAATACTCAAATTAACTACTTTATCCTCTCCTGTTCCATATATGATAACTGTTTTAACTATTTTAGTTCAGATATAAGTTGCAAATTTGGCAAAAACATTGTTGCAATTTTGGCTCTCATTTTTGGTCAAATAATATTTGTTATCAAGGCAGACATGAACAAATAATACTACTTAAACCTAGCTATAGTAATTTTTATTTTTTTTTGCTTTTAATTCACCAATAATAGATGCATTCAGAGTGGTAAATAATAGTGTTTAAACCTCTTTAGCAATGATAACTTAAATCACGGTTACTTGCTCTTTGAGTTTCTCCTCATATAAGTTGTATTAACTAGTTTGTGTTGCAAAGGATCTTACAACAGATGTATTAAATAAGCAAAAAGTGCTTAAAGTTTCTCAAATTACCAGATGGCTTCAGTGATAAATGGTTTTAATGAAACTAGCAAAAGAGAAAACATTGAGTTACTCTCAACTTAACTGCCTCTGAAAATTCTGAAAATTCAAATCATAACTTTTCTTGTAAACTTCACTACATTTTCAAAAAATTAAAATAACAATAACTAAAACAAACTCAAAAAACTAAAGATAAGGTTTGCTCGACCTTTCATTTATAAAGTTTTTGACCGAAAATTTTTTAGAGTGCATATCATGAATAACTTGTTTATTAATTTGTGTTGCGATAATTAGTTTTGAAAAGAATAAGAAATTATGTTTACTTCAGTTATCAAATATTACGTTAGTATCTAATGAAAAAAAATTAGTCGTAACATAGCAACAAATTACTACTTTTTAAAACCATATCAAAAACAAAAACTACGCTTTTAAGAATAAAACAATTATTTTAATTTGAAACATTGTTGCAGTGTTATCAAAAAAATCTTTTGTTAAAACATAGTAAGTTGCTTTAAAGCAACTTTAAGAAAATTTAAATATAGTAGTCTAAAACTTAATGAAAAGAAAAAGTTATTAAAACATGCTTGTGCAAATTTAGTTTTAAACTTTACTGTAACTAACCTCCTTTAAAAAATAAATATAATATCTTAACTGATAACTACAAAAATACATGACCTTAAAAATACTTCTGTTTTTTCTTTTCAAAATTTAATAAAGATATATTCAATTAAATACAAAATGTATTAGAAGTTTACTAGTCTGTCTTAACTAATAAAAAAAAACACATAAGTATACGAAAAACATATTTTTTATCAATGAAAATTAATTAGCCTTAAAAATGTATACTAAAATGTTTTAAGTCTACTGATAAATCTACATTTAAAATTCAAAAATATTTCTGAACTTAATTATGTTATTAATACTCAAATTAACTACTTCATTCTTGCCTATTCCATATATGATAACTGTTTTAACTATTTTAATTCAGGTATAAATTGCAAATTTGGCAAAAACATTGTTGCAATTTTGACTCTCATTTTTGGTCAAATAATATTTGTTATCAAAGCAGATATGAACAAATGATACTACTTAAACCTAACTGCAGTAATTTTTTTTTGCTTTTAATTCACGAATAATAGATGCATGATGATCTAAGAGTGGTAATTAATAAAGTTTAAACCCTCTTTAGTAATGATAACTCAAATCACGGTTACTTTGCTCTTTGAGTTTCTCCTCATATTTGTTGTATTAATTAGTTTGTGTTACAAAGGATCTTACAACAAATGTATTAAATACACAAAAAGTGCTAGTAGCTTATCAAATTACCAGATGGCTTCAGTGATAATGGTTTTAATGAAACTAGCAAAAGAGAAAACATTGAGTTACTCTCAACTACTTTTGAAAATTATGCAAGTTCAAATAATAATTTTTCTTCTATACTCCACTACAGTTTCAAAAAACTAAAGTAAGAATAACTAAAACAAACTCAAAAAAACTAAAGACAAGTTTTGCTCAAGCTTTCATTTGTAAAGTTTTTGTCCGAAAATTTTTAGAGTTCATATCATGAATAACTTGTTTATTAATTTGTGTTGCGATAATTTGTTTAGAAAAGAATAAGAAATTATGTTTAATTCATTTGAAAAATACTATGTTAACTAGAAGTATTTATATCTAATAAAATAAATAATTAGTACTAACATAGCAAAAAATTACTACTTTTAAAAACATAATAAAGTGAAAAACTACGCTTTTAAGAATTAAACAATTATTTTAACTTGAAACACTGTTGCAGTGTATTCAAAAAAATATTTTGTTAAAAAAGTAGTAAGCTGACTTAAAATAACTTTAACAAAATCTAACTTCATGTAGTCAAAAAAGTTTTTAAAACATGCTTGTGGAAAATTAACTTTTAACTTTACTGTAACAAACCTTCATCTCAAAATAAATATATTACCTTAAACAATAACTACAATAGTACATAACCTTAAAAATACCTCTTAAATGTTTTTTTTTTTCAAAACTTAATACAAAATTTTAACGCAATTCTGTCAACAAGTTTTCAAAGAAGAGAAAATCTAGTACAACGAAAACTTAGATTGTTTTTTATAAACACAACATGTAGTAGTTTCATTGTAATAATATCTTCATAATTTGTTGGAATGTTTGAATATTTTTATGACATTAACACAAAAGTTGGAATCGTTATTTGCACATTTTAGTTTTTTTTTTGCAAAATTAAAAGTATCACTTAAAAGTAAAACGTATGAAAAAATCAAAATACATCGCTAATATTAAGTATTTTGATGCCAGTAAATAAAAATGAGTTTTACTTTTAATACAAAGTTTTTTTAGAATCTTTACAAACATATTTTATTTGATTTAAAGTTTACTAGGTAAGCATTAGTTGAACAGCATTAATTGAATATCAACAACAATGCTTTACATTTACTTTTAATACAAAACTTTTTTAGAATCTTTACAAACATATTTTATTTGATTTAAAGTTACTAGGTAAGCATTAATTGAACAGCATTAATTGAATATCAACAAAAATGCAACCTTTTACCGTGAAACATGACGCTATAACTAAACTAACTAAAAATAAAAGACCCAAAAAATTAAGCAATACAAACAAAATAAAATGTCTACGCTGTATAAATTTATACATAGTAAGCAACATTTTTGAATCTTTTGAGTTTATCATACCAGGCTTGCAATGTTATAGCACAATTTTCTCTTTTAATTTTGGTCCGTATAGATTAACTCTTTATCACAAAAAATAAACTTATAAAATTGATAAACGCAAAATGCATAAACACCTAAAAACGGTATGACTTTAGTATTGTATTTTGGTTATTTCAAAAGTCTAATACAATATATTACCAGTGTTTTAGATTTTTTTTGAAAACAAAATCTTGTCATAACCAATCCATAAATGGTAATTCACTCATAGTACAAAAATAAACTAAAGTTTTTTGCAGAATACTTATAGAATAAGTGCAACGTGTAGTTTCTATTCTTTAATTATTTTAAATGCTGGGCTAAACAAAAAATTACGAAATATACCAGTTTTTTTAAAGTAACTAAAGTTGAAATTTATCGCTTGAAAAGAATTCACGGCTTAAGTTACACGGAAATTTTTTTGTGATCAAAATAAAAGTATTTCAAACTAACAAAAGTTATTATTATTTTTTATGATAACTATCATTTGAAAAAAGTACACAAATCTCCCTAAAAATACTTATTAAATTATCATTAACAGGTAAAACTTATTTGATGAGTAACTTAAATACTCAACAAAATATAGACATCAATAGATAAAGTAGGTTAAAAAAGTTTGTTTCAATTTTTTAGGTACTTTGTTGAAAAAAAAAATTACTATTTATGTAACTACACACTTATATAAAAGTTTGCTTAACATAAAGCTCAGTAAATATCAAACTTTAATATTGATTTTAATTTCTATAACAAAAGCATAAGTATAACTATAAACATGACTACTAGTATGTGTTTAAGCCTTATACACAGTTTAAAATAAAATTCAATGTAATAGTTAGTTATCAAGTTTAAGTGATATAAACGAGTCTTTTTGAAATGCGGAGGTGTTTCCACTAATGTTTGCTGAGTCAGCAAAAATAAAAATACATTTTTTATAACTTTTTGTTTTCAGTTAATAAATATTTTTTTTTTGATAGTTTTTTAATTGTTTTGTGTAAGGTGCGTTTGGGATGAGGGTATAAATTTGAAACATAAACAACTTTTAAATTTTGCTGACTCAGCAAATATTAGAGAGAACACGTTAAAGTACAATAATATATATATATATATATATCACAGATGTTCTTGTGCTAAAACTTTATTTCAACTAACGGCGTTTCACTGCTCTCAAATAAATTTAAGAACAGATCTACGGAGTCTATAAAATGTTAACACACATTAGAAAAAAAGCAGAAAAAAGCATGTATAATTATGTATAGTGTTTATCTAGGTAGTAACTATAAATGGACTTTATGGTTTAAAAACAAAGTTTGGGATAAAAGCATAAAATTATAAAATTATCTACAAAAAAAACAAATTTAATAAAAGTAGGCACTAACCTCAAAAAGCTCTAAGAATAGGCAGGTTTTAAAAATGAAAATTAAATTGAGTTGTGCAGAAATGTTACGTCATAATAATTTTAACAAATTGTTCAATAATTTATACAGCTTGAAAACATGAAGTATTAAACTTGCAAGTATATGTAAGTTTTGTGAAATAAATTAGTACATAAGTAGACAGAGTTATTTAAAGTAGAATCGTAGGTTATGGGGACAGATATTCGATAAATCTTGCCGCTTATTCAGAAGTAGGTCTTTATCTTCTGCTGCAATTACTGCTCTTTCTGTATTGCAAGTTGGGCAAATTCTACTTACTCCGTTGGATGCATGTTTTATCTTTGAAACAATACTCCACTCCATGTTTGGCCTTTTACCGTACCTGTGAAAAAAACTCCAGACATAATCCGATAAACGTGTGCTTTGTTTTTTATTTATATTTTTAAAAGTATGTTTATGATTAGCATATCTATCCTTGAAACTACCTGCTGTACTTCCGATATAAATTTTATCTGGGCCCTTACTTTCAACTTTAACTTTATAAATAACATTTTTAATTAAACAATTACCTTTTAATGGGCAGTTATCTTTGTTTAATTTACGGCAATTACATGTTTTAGGCATATTACTTAACTTATTACTATTAGGGTTAGTTGGTTTTGAATATTTATTTATAGTTTTATTGCTATGCATTTTGCTTATACTTTTAGCGCTATTGTCGCTTACTTGTTCTAAGTTTTCTTTTATCATTTTAGAAATACTTCTAGTTATACGTTGATTATTATAATCTACACTATTGTTAGTACTATTGATATCGATATTTTCATTATCATAAATATTAAAGTTATCATTATAACTTATATCTTTAATGTTTAAAGTTTTAATATGTTTTACATTATTGTTACCATAATTAAAATTTTTACTATTAGGATTATCATTATTATTACTGTTATTATTAATTTGATTAGTATAATTAGAAATATTGTTCATATCTACGTTATTACTAACTTTATTACTAGAGTTATTATTTGTATTAGCTTTGATATGTCTATTTTTAAAATTTGAAATTACTGTTTTGTTGTGCGATTGTATTAAAGTTTTAACATTACTCATGCAACTATAAGAAATTTTAACTGTCTTTCTATTAAAAATTTTGTTATAAAAGTGGCTATCGGGGAAGTGTTTATCGACTAGCTTTAAAAATTCTTTACCTAAGTTTATATTAACTGAAGAGCAATATGGAGGATTATACCACATTATATGTCGGTTACGCGGTTTTTTGCGTTTTTTATCTACATCTAATTTTTCATACTTTAATTTACATTTAAAACCTCGATTTTTTAATTCATTTTCGTACGGTGCTTTTATTTCGTTAAATATCTTTTCATTCGAAGAGAGGGTACTTAGACGTTTTTGTGTCATTACCGGGAGTTACAGGAGCACAAGAACATCTGTGATATACATTCCGATAAGCTTAGCTTATCAGGATCTCCAGGATTTAAAGCCTTATAACGTTACATCTTATATATATATATATATATATATATATATATAAGAATATTAAAGATAAGAGAGTATTATACTTGATCAAACGTTTTTGGTAATTAATAATAATCAAAAAATAAACTAAAAAAAAGTATAAGTAAGTGTAAAAAAGGTGTTATTTTATTTTTGATTGTAATTTACAGGTAATTCCCCTATTATTTTCTGGGTCAGTATATGTAATAATTTTTTCTTTATCTTTTATAGACCCTTATCGCTAACCCAAAAATATTAAAAATTTATTAAAAAACTAAAATTTTAATGACTTATAATAAAAAACTTTTTATTTTGCTGTACAGCATATATTGAGGGAGTTTTACCTTTAAATTACATCAAGACTCGTTTAAAACTATGAAAAGTTGGATTTATTTTTATTAGTATTTACTAATCTAAGAAAAATTCTACTAAAATGTTAATGAACAAAAAGAAATAAAACAACAAAAATGAGGTCTTGGCACACTGCTAAAGCAACAGAGACTGCTTATTTTTTATTCTTAACAAACAGTTTTATCAAAATTCATAGCTCAGCTGTGTTTTAACAAAACCAAAAAATCTAATAAAAATATTCTAAATTTTTAGAAAATGAGAAAAAAAGAAAGAAAAAATATAATACTCTTTCTATTTTGTATCTTATTACTTTTGGTGATTAAAAACTATTTATAACATAATGCAGTGTTTTAGTGTTTTTAATAAATATAATAAAAGAAAAATTAACAATACCTTTCAAACCAAATTAAAAAAGAGTTATTAAAAATAATGAAAAAGCTAAGAGTATATTATACTTAATCAAAAGTTTTTGGACTTTAAAAAACTTTAGAAAAAAAAGTGTAAGTAAGTGAAAAAAAGTTGTTATGTTATTTTTACATAAACACTTTTTGACTTTTTATATTTGTTACTAGGTTTTTGAGTATTATATCTTATAAAAATAGTATAAAGATAAACCCTTATACGCATGGAATACTAACTCTAGAAATAAACTAACAACACTAGACATTAACATATGACTTATAAAGATTTTTCATTGAAACTTTTACCAACACTTTTAGGTAAACTTTAGCGCACAAAAACGTATAATCCTAACAACCTTAGAATTAAACATTATTATCATTGAATATTAACGTCAAATAATAATTTTAAGCTTAAAAATTAATTACTGTTCAAACTAAATTAACAAAAATGAAGTTACGAATATATCTTCAATACGTATAAATTCCCTAGACAATAGAAATTTTCACTGTTAAACTTTTTGTTTCAACCCAAAATAAAACTTAAATAAGATTTATTAAATTTAACAGTTAATAATTTCTTAATCATGGTATTTAAAAGCTCAGGGGATTGTTTTTAATTATTTTAGAAACGTTAGCTATAAACAATATATTTTAATTGCATTAATAGATTTTAAGATATCTTAAATATAACCTTAAAACATCACTATCTAAAGTTTTTTTATGTGCATGTTTGTACTATAATTTATCTGTATTTATACTTTATGTGAACTAAAATTTCCTCATTTGTCACTCAAACTTTGACAAAATTTAAAAACAAAAAAAAAAGCTACTAAAGTTTAAAAGGAACGTCAATTATGTAATTAACAATTTTCATTATTATCAAGGATATCGTTAAACTTGCTTTTTACTTCTAAAATAAAAATTTTTAGACATAAAGTTTAGTTTTCTGAATCAAAAGTGTTAATTAAGAATTTTTTATTACTATTCGTTATTTTTAATATTGTGTAGTTTAAACCTAAAATAAGTTCAACAACTTGATTTATCTGAAACTGCTATAGGTCTATATAATTAAAGTAAATTTTTTAAACATTATTCTTTCACTTACAAATATTAAAAAACTAGTTATAAGTTTCAGCTTTTGTTTAGTTATGCATTTAAGAATTATCAAAAAATAAAGAAAGTTGTTGTAAAATTTTCAGTACTTAGATTTATAGTAAGTATTGAATTAATAATGTATTCATTTTTTATATACTTTCAAGTTTAAATTCAAGATGTGTTCAGTTTAATATGTTAAAGAAAGTTTTGCTTGAAAGCTAAAAGTTGTTTTTTGTTGCCTTATGAGTTTCATCTTGGTGTTTTAAACTAGAAGATTTTTTACTAGACCTTATCAGTACCCAACAAAAACACTAGCGTCATCACTGTTTTAGGCAAACAGTTATAAATGCCAACTTAAGCTTTAAAACTATCAATCACAAAATTTTTATAAGTACAAAATTTTTTTTTGTGTATACTCTAATGTCGTTTTAATCAAAAAGTTTTAAAAATGGTAAATTGACATCTGTTTACCTTTTTACTTTATTTTTTGTAACTCTTATGCTCAAAGTTCTACAATTAAATGAAGTTTAGCATTTTTCTCTTATGAATGCATATTTTACTTAGCTTGAAAACTATTCAATTAGACAGACATACTGTCGATAGTGCCTGGAATTTTTTAAAGACCATTAAAAGTCAATTCTTGTATTTATTTTTAACTTAAATTAACGTAAGCTTTTGTGTAACAGCATAACTATAATTTACTTTTAGTAGAACAAAACAATTATTTTTAAATTATGTTAGATGGATATAAACTTTTTTTTATGTTTTTTTCACATAATTCAGGGTTGCCACTCGTTTTTTCATAAATTTTCCAGGTTTTCCAAATTTCTTCCAAGTTTTTAAAAGTACAAATTTTTGGGTCTATTTTTAGTTTAAAGTTAAGTTGAAGGTAAAAATATTGTCTAATAGTATAAAAATATTGAAAAGATACTGTAAAGCTACTTTAAATTTGTTTTTTTATAAAAAAAAATAGATGATAAGAATTTTTTTTCTTTTACATGATATAACTTTTAGTCAAATCAAAATTTTTCTACTGAACATGTGAAAATTCTTAAAATTCTTGGTTTTTTCAGTGATTTTTGTTCAAAATTCCAGGTTTTCAAGGTTTTTTTTTTCAGAACTTTCCAAATACAAGGTTTTTTTTCTTAAATTGTCAAATTCCAAGTTTTTCCAGGATTCAACGTAAAGTGGCAACCCTGATAATTATCCATTTTTGTGTTAAATTAATGCTTTTTAGTTTCAAAACCAATCTATATTTTAATTTTGTTCTTCACACATCTAAATTTTTTATCAAATACAATTTTTACAATTTTCTAGTTAGTTGCTTGATAACAAAATTACAGATTATTAACTTATAGATATTTTTAACTAGTTTGTTTTATGAAACTTTATAAACTTTGTATCTTAAAAAAATTGTTGTATATTTTGAAATTTACTTAATAGTATGATAAAAGCACAAAATTTAAAAAACTTCAATGTACATGTTTTTTATTTATATTATAAACAAAAGCACATTACAAAACTTGACAAAAAAACTTAAAGACGACGGTAACGATTTTATTAGGTAACATTTTTGACTATTACAATAATAGTCTGTGTAAGTTTTATTAAAAACTGAAACTTTTAAATGTTGAAATGTTTATAAGTTTTTCTGTTAGTACAAATATTTATATTTTTTTTCTACTTCTATGTTTAATAAGCTTCCTTTTTTTATAAGTGTTTATCATTTTTAAGAAAAATTCTTTAAGCTCAAAATATTTTTTAATTGACTGCCTTTTTTACATCCAAAATGTTTTGTACAAAAGTTGTTGATACACGTTATTTATTAAAATAATTCTAAATGTTATCCTCTGCACCTTAAAGTTATAGTTTTCAATTAAGTATAGAAATGAGTTTAAATTAATTTATTAAGACTGTTAGGCTTATTTTAACATTTTTGATTTAAAAACTATGCTATAAAACTGTTTCCTTTAAGTAGAAATTTTAAGTGTCTACTTGTGTTGTGCTCTAAATTTGTGTATGTACTCAAAAATCAAAGTACTTTTTAAATAGTTTATAAACACTACTTGAACAAAAAATACTAATCAAAAATTTTACTGTGGGCCAAAACAGAATGATATAGGCTATTTTAATGTGCCCTGAGTTAAAAGCATTAAGTAATCTAATTTTAGAAAGTTATTCTAAGCGGAATCCAGCTTTAAACTAACTCATTGAAATTGATGATATTGAGATAAATAAGATAAAAAACTTGAAACAAAATTTCTACTTAATTGACATAAATTAGTCTATGTTACAAAATCATTAAATGTTAAGTACAATGTGTCAGCTTAAAAAAAAATTTTTTTAGAAATTTTTAATTCTGATTCAGCTAAATACAATCAGTTTAAAGCTTATTAGTTTAGCTTAAAAATTTTTTTTTATTTCTGTAAGCCTTCGAGGACAAAAGGAATAAAGTAAATGCTTTCTATTAAACAAGATTTGTCAAACTAGATGTGTTTCATTTACAGTATGCTAACACATTTTAAACTCAAAATCTTTTTTACCTGAAAAGCTATCAAACATCTTCTAATCCAGTGCTTCTGAACCTTTTTCTAGTGGCGGAACCCTTTTCCAAAGTTCAACTTTTCCGCGGAACCCCTAATTTTAATTTAACATAAAATGTTTAATTAAATAAATGTTCTTTTTTTAATTTCGAAAGGCTACGCGGAACCCCTGAGGGGCGTCGCGGAACCCTAGGGTTCCGCGGAACCCCATTTCAGAAGCACTGTTCTAATCTATAATTTAGTACAGACTCTATTTCAGCCAGCCTGTTCTACAACTAAATACTACGTGATGCTGCACAATGTAATTGTTGGTTTATGCAAAACTTGACATTTTCAAAGAAACTTCAGACAAATACAAATAGTTGGTTAATAACAAAATGTCCTTTTTTAGTCATTGACCATTTTTGCCAAATTGGCTATGATCATATCGCCAAAGAATTACTCAAGTATGAAATTAAAATTTAAAGAATCTAATTTTACCACTTTTTATGGTTGTTATACTTGTAAAACTTTTTGAATTATGGCAACCATGTTAAGTTAATTCAAGTTAGTCTTTTTGTTTTTTGATAGTGCTCTAGCGAGTGAAAATAGCAAAAAAAAAGTAAAGATAATCAGTTTAAATCAGGGTTTTCCATAGTCAGCGATGTTGACTATATAAGCAAATAATTAGTAAGGACTACAAAATAAAATGGCTAACTATGTAAAAGATGGGAAGCTAATTTTCAAAGCACTACTAAATTGTAACTATGAGTATAAGTCTAAGTTTAACAATTTAAGTTAGTAAGTTTATTTAACAGTTTATAAAGCATTATGAGTCATCTACATACTACTGAAAAGTACAAGTTTGCTAGAATCAATTTAACTAGAGTCAGCTAAACCCAATCTAAATTTGTTACCTAACCTTTAAGGAAAATCTTTATTCCCTGAAGTCTATTTAGCTTTTTTATCAAACGGAAGACATAAAGTTGTTTAAAAAAACTTATATGCTTAAGGAATTTTTTTTTCTGACCAACTAAGAAAAAAAAAAACGCTTCATTTGTAATGTTTTGTGGTATTAAAAGTTAGTTCTAGACTTAATAATAAATATTTAAATTGCATTTGAAAGAATAGTATATCTAGAAAATAATAATAATATCGACAATTTAAAAAAATCTTACTGTATAAGTATTTACCTAGTTTTAACTATGTTTTGTATTACAGACTTTATCATTCTTGTAATTAGTTTGTGAATAAACTCAACCAAGAAAGATATATTTATTTATGATCAAGTCTCTTTTTATTAATCAACAATGCCTGTGATTAAATGCCCTCTTGAGAGTTGCACATATGAAACACCAGACGTCGATGCTTCTGTAGTTGCTTCTTTGCTTATCATTCACAACAACGTTCACATTTATGCAAATTCTTCAAAACCAAAGCCTCCAAAGATGGACCGTCCTCGAATAGGGACAGACTGCAATGAAGAGGGTTGGAATATATTTGTACAAAAGTGGACTATTTTCAAAGATAGCATGGAGATGACAGAAGTAGAAAAAGGCCGTCAGCTGTACCAGTGCTGTGAGGAAGATTTAGGCGATGCTCTTCTGAAGGGTCATGAAGATGTAGTAAATTCAAGTGAGCAAGAGCTTTTAAGGATGATCAAGCAGCTTGCAGTTATTCCTGTTTCAGTTGTTGTACGACGATCAGAATTTCTTAGTGCAAGACAGGATTTGACTGAAAACACTAGATCATTTGCTGCACGTTTAAAGGGAAAAGCCAGTACATGCTCGTACACATGTAAATGCCCAAAAGATGGCTGTAATCAAATGATAGATTTTACAGACATAATTCTAAAAGATGCCATGGTAACAGGTTTAGCTGATGAGGATATCCGTAAAGAGGTACTAGGATGGGAAAATCTAGATGAGAAAAATGTCAATGAGACAATCGGTTTTATTGAAGGTAAAGAGATGGCACGTGATGCAATGTCAAAACCCGCTGTTACAGCCTCAGTTTTCTCATACAAATCCTCAAAGAAAACCACACAAAAAACAAGTGTTAAAATAACTTGTAGAATATGTAATAAATCAACTGATAAATTTGTTTGGAGCAGTAAAAATATGAGGTATAATGAGTGTTCTGCCTGTAAACAATGCTGGATAAAGTCCTGTAAAAAAGATTATCAAAGTCACCAAAATTATGCTGATGAGTCAAATGCACTTCTAGTTAGTGGATTATATACATCAAATGTATACAAATCCTTAAAGCATTCTATACAAAAACCAAGTGGTAAAATAACTTGTAGAATATGTAATAAATCAACTGATAAATTTGTTTGGAGCAGTAAAAATATGAGGTATATTGAGTGTTCTGTCTGTAAACAATGCTGGATAAAGTCCCGTAAAAAAGTTTATCAAAGTCACCAAAATAAAGTTGATGAGTCAAATGCACTACTGGTTGGTGGATTGTCTACACAAAATTCTGATAGCTTTTGCATCCGAGGTCGTAGGAAAAATATGTTTGAGCGTAAAAACGTAAAGAAGAAAAAGGTGGTACACGGACAGAAAAATGTATTTCTACACACTGGATGGCGACAAAAACCGCACAAATCCCAAAACAATCCTCACCTACCTCCGAATGATAAGAAGTCATTACCTTACGTCAGAAAGAGTGTTGTGACTTGCAATAACCCGCAGATCTCAAAAATGTGGCGTGAAGTTTGGAATAAAAAGGAAGAATTTCTCAATATTCATTTTGTTAAGTCTCTGGAAAATATAAGTGAGAACACAAAATCGTTGCCACCACTGAGTTGCGGTGATCATGTCGTGATACTAAACCAAACAGCTAAGTTTCCTAGCAAGTGGGAGAAAAGCGGAGTGGTGGTGGAAGTGAAGGAATTCCATCAATGTGTAGTCAAGGTTGATGGATCAGGTCGCTTAACTGTTCAAAATCGTAAGTTTCTAAGAAGATTTACCCCTCCTACTTGCAAATCTCTAAGTAGTATCCCTTATCTTAGAAAAGCAAACATACCACTGTAAAAGTTTGTCTTTTCTGGTAAATTTGAGAAAAAAATGTCAAAAAAAGTTTTTATGTTCTGTATTTTCAGAAGGAAGATTCTTTTTGAATAAGCATTGTGTAATTTCCCTCTGTACTAATAGTTTTCTTCAAAATTGATGTTGAATCGGAATGGCTCAAATTTGCTTTGATCTATTTTTTCTTGACTTATATTTTCTACAGAAAAACAAACAGACCACTAAAGTTAACCTGCGAACAATAATGTGTCCGGAATGGGTGTGTGAAATTATCGGATTTTTTGCTGCGTTTCCGTGTAAGACTTTAAGATGCTTTTCAAAAGCTTCGTGACACCGATGTTGCTGATATTCATTTATTGTCAAGTTGGAATGTTCACTGTAAATTAATGTTTTATGGTCGAACTAATGAATGAGTTTCAGTCTAATGGTGACGTCATAAAGTTTGCAGCAGACTTGTCTAACAGCCATCTGTTCAACGTAATCTTTGATGAGGACGCGGAGATTGACTTTCAAAAATTCGAACTGTTGATTGGTACCAAAATTTGGAAAATAAGTGTAGCTGTATTTCTCAGTGATTAATGCTATCAGTAATGTACCTTCTACTTTGTTTGAAGTCGAAATTATGGTAAAGATGTTTATCGGCAAATTAAGTGAAGTTTCAAGGTAATTAGATGAATGGCGTGTGGTTTCGTTCTTCAAAGCTGAAAAGTTCAAATCGGTGAAGCAATTAAGTTTTTGAATGCTTGTGTTCAGCATTTGAGTGAAGAAAAGTAAAGATTTAATTTTCAAACTTTTTGTTACAGTTGTTTAAGTTGAAGTTTGTTTAAACAAATTATTTAATAGTGAACTAAGTTAATCGTGATTTTTAAATGTTTTTGTCTTTTTGAGTTTAACTTCGTTGAACTTCAGACCTGAAAAGTGTGTTTAAGTTTTAACAAAATGTTTTAAAATAATTTTGTTTCGCTAGGTAAATTTATCGTTTTATCTCCTTCGTAGATAAAATCTGGGGGGAGATGTATAAGTATTTACCTAGTTTTAATTATGTTTTTTTATTACAGACTTTATCATTCTTGTAATTAGTTTGTGAATAAACTCAACCAAGAAAGATATATTTATTTACTTACTAGACAAGCTTGTCATTACTCTACAGACTGTAGGCTCTATAGTCTACACTACAAAATTAAATGAATGCTGATGTTAACATTCTAACATAACTAAAATTCAACCTAAAAATTAAGTTTCTGGTGCTAAATTTTATAGATTCAAAGAAAATTTATAGCAATTAGGACTGAATGATTTTTTCTTTATAGAATATCAAAGCTGAGATTTTCTCAATTAAATTTTATTAGTCAGTGACATTGTTGCAAAAAAAAAAAAATCAAATGTCTAAACCAATATAGAGTCCTTGACATGACGTTAAACTGTTCTGGTGCATGACTTGTTAGCCCAAAGGTTTTTTACGTGCACCAGGTCCTTGGACTAAACTCAAAACATTTGGTCCTAGGATCTGGTGCACGAAAAAACTTTTCGGTTATCGAGTCGCACACCATGGATACCTTTTAACGTCTTTCCTAGGACAGTAGTTATACTAGTAAACTGAAACTAGTATTAATTAGGTTCAAGTTAGTTTAGGTACAAGCAGATTTTCTATTCGGCGAGTCAATTCTACCACAAAAAAAAACTTTTGGGGCTTAACTGGTTAAAAATATCCAAAATTTTGACTATATCATGTCATTTTGGAAAGTTCAAATATTAACTTAAAAGTTATCTCTTTAATAGTGATTCTCAAGGTGATTAGTGATCATTCCTACTCGTCTGTTTACTTTGTTTAAGGAGTTAATTGTATTTGTTTTTTAATATCCAAAATTTTATTTATTTAATAATTAATATTTTTGTTTTTTTGTTTGAAAGTTGATTCGTTTGGTTACATTAACATTGGTTTAGTCTAGGTTTTAGCATATTCTACCTGGTTATATTATAAGATTATTATGTAAGATTACTATTTTAAATTAAGTTCAGAATACTTAAAAACTTATTTTTTGTTATGCTTATATATTTTTTTATTTTTAGTACGCAAACGTAAAAAAGAAGTTATAGATATTTTTACTTTAGCAGAAAATGAAGTATTTAAAAAGTAAGCTAAGATAACTGTTCCAAGTAAACTAAAGTTATTTATAATTTTTGTTTGAGGAAATTAAGAAAAAAATTTTATTTTTTATGTTTGCAAATTTTGCTTGCTTTCTGTTATTACAGTTTTAGACTTGGACAAGTATTGAAAAAAAAGAATATTTAAAAATAGAAGGAAATTTATTGTTGTTAATATCATTATTGTTAAAATTGTTATAGTTTTTTATCTTTTTTCTTATAAAAAGCATAAATTTTACACTGTTTAATTTCATACTTTATAAAAGTTAAGTTTTTACTGTAAAAATCACTTCTTTAAAGTTCTTAAAAAAAGATTTACAATAGCTTATTTAACTATTCAAATGTAAAATTGTTTTTACTGTTTAAGTTATTTTATTAAATAACATAAAAATTACCTTTTCAACAAAAATACTAATAATATTTTTTTTGAATTCAGCGTATTCTATTTTACTTTCTTTAAAGAAGTTGTAACCTATAATTAAAGTAATCCTACGTTTGTTATTGGTGTTATTTATCTACTTTATCTACTTTTAAATCTTAATTTAAAGTTGAATGTATATTGTTTAGTTCATATGTTACTAAACAATATTCATAGTACATTATTAGAAACAAAATTCAGTTAATTTTCGTTTAGTTTTATTTTCTTTCATTTTTCTTTCTGTTTAATTGATTGTTTATTACTAAAGATTAAAATACTTAAATGATGAAAAAGACTATGTGTAATAACTCACAAAAAACTATATAAGCATGTGGTGTCCGACTCGATAACCGAAAGGTTCCTTTGTACACCAGGTCCTTAGACCAAAACTTTTGAGCGCTTTTTTTATTGTTCAGTAAACAATATATAATTTACAATAATTCTTTGTTGCAATATAAAGATCAGTTAATTAGGTCTACTGTGTGTTAAACAAACAAATTAAATTATTCAGTTTGTAAAACAAAATTTTGCACAAGCTAACCCATGGAACATGCATTACATTTACAGGGTTGTCTAAGGTTTTTTTAAATTTTTTCCAGGTTTTCGGAATTTCTTTCACGTTTTTAGACCTGCAACTATTTTGTTTTTTTTGACATAAAATTAAACTCAAGATAGATAGATGTTATAGAATTTAGATAGACTGAAAATATTGAAAACATAATGTGATGCTACTTTAAATGTGTTTATAACAAACTAAACTGTAAATGACACAAACTAAAATTATGGTATATATAAGATTTTTCATATCCAAATAAGTTTTATCATTCTACATGAAATTTCAGTTTAAAATTCCAATTTTTATTAAAAATTATTTAGTTTCTCTTTTTTGCTAAATTTTAAAGTTCCAGTTGTGTCCACTACTCAAGATTTATAGCAACCCTGCTCTCTTTTGATATAATTTATTATTAATCATTTAAACTAATTATTTAAAATTGGTTTTAGTGTATTCAAGTTTGACTTACTAGTTGTAATTGATCCTTTGCTTTTTAAGTTAATCAATTGAAGTTGATTCTGAAGGAACGAAAGTTACGTTAATCGACGGAAGTTACGATAAAAATTATAACTTTTTATGACTTTATATATAAAAAAAAATTGTCTATAGAATAATTTAGTGTGTTAAGAAATAGTCTTTTTTTTTCGCTATTTTAACTAGGTCTTCCAGTTAGGACTTATTGAGCTCTCAAACTGTTCCATCACATCTTAAAAACTAAATTTTTTTATAGAACACAGTCTGAAGCAACTGTTAGTTGAAAGATCTTGAAAATTGGATTAAAAAAAACACTGCAATGTAGAAAACTATTTGAAGTAGTATTAGTAGTATACTAGATAAAAATAAAAGAAAAGAATAAAGCCGTTTTTCAAGTAAATCAAAACAGAATGTCTCAGCAGCTGCAACCTAAAATTATAAACTAATTTATTCAAATAAAAGCAACGGTAGAAAAAAAAAAGTTTACTTTTTTGCAAAATTTTTCTTTTTTCGGTTGAAGCAGTTTTAAATTAAAAACTGAACATTTTTGAAAATTTAATCAAGTTTAAAGGCTCTTTTAAAACTAATACTAGTTGATTTAAAACCATTGGTCATTTAAAAAGAATTATAACGCTTTGTCTAACGAGTTATAGTAAATTTAGGAAAAGTTTAAATGCATATAAAAAATAAGCATTTATTTAAATATTTATTTTTTAATTTTTTTTTGTAACTAGTTTATTTATGCATTTTTTAGTCGTTACACTACTAAACTTTTAGTTTCGAAGTATATTTTGTAAAATTGGATTATACATATTCTTAAATGTTTTTAAAAGACTTGATTTAGTAAAAAAAAAACACAAAACTTGACTGTTTAAAAAATAAAGTTTTTCTATAACATTTTAAACAGTTTTAATCAACGCGTTCTTAAAATACTTTCTATAGAATTTTTTTTAACGTTTTATATAATTATTTTCAGAAAATGCGTATTTAGTATATACTAAATACATATAAGCTGTTAGAACAAAAACTAATTAAATAGAAATTTAATTTACTTTTTTTTTAAGTTTAAAATAAACCTTGTTTATAGAAGTAAATAGAGTAAACAGGAAAAGAAAAGTACAAAGGTTTTCTTGAAGTTATATAATTTTTAGTTCATAGAAGTTTTTAAAATTTACTAGATATAATCTTGAGCTGTTTTAAAGTAATATTTTTAAAATATTTAATTGTATTTCCTATTTCAACTAACTAAAAAACAAAATGGGTTCATTGTATCGAGTTTTAATCAGCAAGGAAGATATCAAAATAAAAGGGATTCAACCAAAAAAATATTTTCGATGAAATTAATATATTAGTACATTAAAATACTTTATTCAAAGATTTAGAGATACAATTTCTACACGTATCATAACATGTCGTTAGAATTTCATAGAAAGAGTAATTTATTTCTGGCTGTCTGACTAATAAAAGTTTTAGTTCGAATTGAGGTATTATGTTATAAAATAAGTTTTGTTTTTTTAAATAAACCAAATAACATATGAGCTTTTCAGGAGCTAATAAATGTACTGCTTTTTCAAAACTGATGTAAAATAGAAAATAAAAATTTAAAAAAATCTTTATTTCGTTTTACGATTCTATTTAAATGTAGTTGATAACATTTTCAAAGAACCCTAAAGCGAATAACAAAAAAAAAACAAGTTAAAATCGGTTACATAATTCAGATTTAGTAGAACCTTATAGTCGTAATTAATTATTATTTTATAAATAAACTTTTATGGAGATCACTAAAATTTTGTCTACTAGCTTAGTATTTCATTTAATTTTCAACCATAGTTTTCTAATTGAGATACATTATGAGAAAAACTGACGCTCTCTATGAAAATTTTAAAACCTGTTTTAGTTTTGTTGTTGTTTTTGATAGACATCAAAAAGCTTCAAGCAGTTACGTCAAGTGCACTTTACAAATGACAAAAAAAAAGTTTTAAAAGAAAAATTACCCTAAAAAACACATCATGCCTTAAGTATGGCTTGAGTACCTAAAAACTCACTACATGCAGAAAGACATAATTGGTAAAAGCAATAAAGAAAAACAAATTATCGTAAAGTATGTTACTTTCGCCACTGTCAAGCAAGTCATAGCGCCTTCTAGTGGTGCGGTAGCTTCCGGGTTTGTTTCTGTAAAACTCCTCCTTGTCCAGCAAAATTTCCCTGACAAGCTCGACGCACTCGACGTTTCTGTTGAAAGAAGAGCGCCTCGCCAGGCTGCTGCGTACCTCGTGCGAAATCGACCGCAGCACGCGGTCTGCCAAAAGCGGGAAGCGGATTTTCAAAAGCAGCTTCTTCGCGGAGCCCCCTCTGCCTTCGACGCTCAGCCAGTAGTCGGCCGCCTGCAAGACTTCAACTTCCGACTGGACGCGCAGCTCGGAGCTGGACAGCAGTTCGTTCGCGCAGCCGAAGTCCAGCTGCAGGAAGCCTTCCGTCGTTGCCACCGCTGTAAAGTGCCGCAGCGCGTACTGGAAGGCGGTTTGGCGGAGAGGGACGACGCGGAAAATTTTCGACACCTGGTACTTGGCCGACGCGTTGTCGGCGTTGGTTTTGTATCTGATGCGGTCGGCAGTCGCGCTTTGCTCGTTCAAGAGAAGCTTGTCGGCTTTGAGGTCTTTGACCAGCTTTGCCGGTGCTGCCTTATCTAAAAGTCGTATTGTGTATCATTTTAAACCGAGTACAAAGAAGTTTAAAAATAGTTTTTGTAATAACTTAATAGTTTATAGTTGAGTAAAATTTAAATACTGCTATAAAGAAACTACTTTAAAAATCTTTTTTATATAAAACATTACACACTACCTACAAATATTATAGACTAGAAACTACTTCAACCGTAACTGCTACAAGATAATTTAAATCACTCTATTGTAAAACTTCTGAAGTTACGTAATTATACTTAAGTAAAACTACTCAAAGTAGTACGAACAACAAATAGTATTTTTAATTTGATTGTTTTTCTAAAACAAGTATATGGAAAAAAAAATTGTTTGATTAAAAGTAGTAGAATAAATAACTTACAATTAAAAATAGAGCAGGTTATTGTTATATATATTCAAAAAAAAACAAACTAACTTGGTCTGTTATAGTCATAGTTTGTCAGCTGTTTACTGTAAATAAGCTCAGAAGCATTTTGTTGACACAACTTTAAAAATTCAGTAGACATTTCCGCACGACCAACAGTATTATGCTTAGAATTTTTGTTCAATCTTTTTTCTAGATTTAAATACTTGATTTTTGCGCCAGTTTCTAATATACTATTATTGATGTGCTAACATAAAAAAAAAATTATCATTTTCCAACCAAATATTTTTTATAAGTGTTAGAACTTTATTACAGATTAAGTTTTTTATTAGATTATACATAATGTTTTTTGAAACGCTAGAATAACTTAAAAACATATTTATGCTTTTATAAAATATGAAAAATTACGGGACACGTTAAAAATCCAACCGCGATCGAAATTCACCCGATCATAATCCACCCAGTCAAATTCGAGAACCGCTTACCGATCGACGGTAAGGTTCAGCGGTAACAGTGATAGTAAAAAATGAATAAAAATAAATAAAAAAAACGCAAAAAGTTTTTAAAAAAATAAAAAAAAAAAAAATATATATATTTCGTGGATTTTGGACGCGGGTAGATTTTGATCGGGTAGATTTTGATAGGATACCAAAATTACATACATATTGACTTGCTAAAAATTATAAAATAAAATAAAAAACTTAATAAAGTTCTACAAGTACATAACTTCTCTATAAAAGATTTTTTTTCAGTCTTATATTTTAATATTTTAATCTTTATATCACTTTATCACTTAAAAATCAAAATACTTAAAGAAGTAAAAAACTTTATGTTATTTAAGAAAACTTTTTGCTTCAGATTTTATGTATTCCGCACATAAGCTAAAAACATGTTGAAAAAAGGCCGGAATTAGGAAGATTAGATCACTAAATCTTAGGCAACTATAGCAGAAAAGCTGAAAGAAAATCATAATTTGGAAATTGCGTTTATTAAAACATATTTTGAGTCTCTATGTATTTAGTTGTGGTAATTATATGTTTTATGTAAACAAAAATTGACAAAATTTGTTATAAAACAAGTAAGTGTACGTAAACAATTATGACATTAAACTTTTTTGAAGTATAACTGCAGAATTTATAATATTATGTAATTTAAATTATTTGTAACCTATACTATAACTTTTAATTATAAAAATTATGCAAGTTAGGCACAATTTTGCATTGAGACACTTTTGCACAAAGGGTTAGTTTTGCACGAGTGACAATATTGCCGAAAAGTAGAACAAAATATTTTTTATACTTAAAGTGATAAATAAATAAACAAAAAAAAGCTAATGAAAAATATTACCGTTTAAGGGTAAGTGTTAAGGTTAAGAGAGATAGTTAATAAAATTCAAAAAAAAAAAAAACAAATAACTATGAAAATATTTATAAAAAAAGAACTAACGAATTGCAGCAGCTGGGGTTAAAAGTGATAATACAAGAATAACGATTTAAAGTGTAAAAAGATTTTTTTACCTAAGTTAAAGGTTAGAGGTAACAGTGACAGTTAAAAAAAAAAGAACTCAATAAATAGATAAAAATTAAATTACAAAAATGTTACCGATCAAGGGTAAGTTTTGTTTTTCAATAGCTAAATGCTAACTAAGGTATGTAAAAGTTTTAAAAGGTTTTAAAGTAACTTCAACACTAAAAAACCTTAATTTGTGATTTTTTATTTTAGGCTGTTCAAATTTCAAATGTTACCAAAAGAATATCGGATTATAAAGATTATTGTATACTTTGTACTACAAAGTTCGTAGGATTAGAGCGGAAATCAGCAGGCAGTTGACGCTTCCGGGTCAAATTTCAAGTTTCAAAATCAGTTTAAGTGACATTAAAATAATCTTTTGGTATTAGTTTTAGTCACACTAAAAAATACTTTTATTAAGTTATCATTTTAAATAACTATTAGCTACACATAGTGTGCCTATTTAAATTATTCATATTTACTGTAATGAAATTTACATTCAATAATATATTTAAGTCTTAATAAACCAGTACTTAAACAGTTAAAAAGTTTAACTTGATACGTTTATTACTATACTTACTCTCTTTAAAAACCGAGTTTAAAAAACATTATTGAGTCACTTTTATACTGTTTTTTACATTATTAACAATAATCTACTGGATTAACTGTTTACGATTCGGCTGGATCCAGATCCTTCTTTCAAAACAAGATCCAGCCGGATCGAGATCTATTTTTTAATTCAAGTTCCGGGTCCTAAGTGTTATGTAGTTTATATAAAGAATCAACTTATAAAATTAACTATTAAAATACCATTAATTAGTAAAAAAGATTTTTTATAGAAATACTTTGTTTAAAAAAACACAATGTTATTGTCTAAAAATTTATTTTAAAACTACAAAAAAGAACTTAATTAAAAAAAACAAAAACGTTTTCATATCATTTAGCCACCCTGTATAATAAATTATAAAACTAAAATATAGCTGCATCTTTAACATTTAAAACTGTCCTGAAAGATTAAAACGATACTTTGTAACCTAAAACTAGCCTCAGTTATCTGATATTTTACTTTCCTTAAATAACATTTTTTATTCTATATACCCATCCTTATAAACATTTTTATTTAAAAAAATGACAAAAAGTATGTAAGTTTTGCTAAATTAGATGTATATTAAACTTATCTTGTGATAATTTTTAAAAGTGTCAAAAGAGATAGCCACAATGATAAAACGGAAAATTAAACTAACTGTTATATTCAAGTCTTTCAATAAAGTTGGTTTTATAAAACTAAATAAATAATAACAAAGCATTATTACTGGTTTATTTTATTCTAATTAAACGTCTAAAAACATTTTAAAGTTTGAAAAAATTCTTAAAACTAGCCAAAATTGGTATAAAAAACTTAGTTGGCATTAGATTTAAAAACTATTTAATTAAGCATTAGTGTCTAGAGTTATCTAAAATACTTAATAAATAAAAATAACATTCATAGTTATCCTAAGTGTATTAAGTATACTGAGTTTGTGGCTGCCATTGTTGTTAAAAATAAAAATTATCCTTAAGAAAATACTTTATATCAGAATTTCCCAAACTTGTTTTTCAAACAGCCCTCTTAAAACAAATAAAAAAATATATGGCTGCTCTAAACAAGATTACTCAAAAAACTATTATTAAAACACCTTAGTCTTTTATTATTTTGCTATTCATCATTAACTCAAAGATATCTAGTGTAAGTTTTAAATAATGACCTCAAGGCCCTCTGTGGCTCATTTACTGCTCATTTACCTCCCCCCCTTTCACCCCTTTGCTGCTCATGGTCCCCTAAATTTCTGTCATGGTAAATAGGGGGTCCACTTGGCCCACTTTGGAAAACCCTGCTTTGCATGTTTATATATAGAATGCAAAATCTTAGGTTACTATAATTTTAAGAGGTAGCAGTTGTTCAACAAAATTTTTAACTTTTTACAGAAATGTTTTTTACTACTTTATAGTATTTTTCATTTAAATGAGGGCTATAAAGAAAAATTATTTTGTAAAATGAAAAAATTTCTGCCTCTTAAAGTTTTTGTAACCAAATATTAAGTGAACTGTATTTGAAGAGTTTTTATACTACTTTATATGTTTAAAAATATAGTGAATAAATTAAAATTTTAAAGACTTTTAACAAATTGAAATACATCAAAGTTAAATATATGCTAAAAAAAAAGTATTTTAAGTTTATAAATAAAACTAAATTAAAGAATCAGTAGAAGAATCTAATCTGTAAGAAACTTTAAATTAACAATTCACTTTTTTAACTCTAGTGGATTTAAATGTTTACTACAAATAACTGAATTAATCTAAATTTTTATTAGTCTGTATCGCTTGACTAGTTTAATATACATTAAATATTCAAAACGCAATAATCTAAGTATATAAATATGAAAGAAGCTGATTGTGGAAAACAAAGTTTTTCCAAACTAAATGTATCCGGATCCGGTCAAATCTCTAATAAGATCCAGCTGGATACGGTACAGGATCATTTAGAAAAACTAAGATCTGGCCGTATCTAGATCCAAGCAAAGAATGGCTGGATCCGGATCTTAGGTCTGATAGATCACTAATTATCAACTATTTAAAAAAAAAATTTTAAACATTAACTTTTGAAAATAGTTTTCTGTTTAAGTAATATGCACTCTTTAAAAATTCAATAATTAGTTAGCTAAATAAATCTAATACAAGTCTATTTTGTAAAAAAACTAAAGATAAATTTTAACATAATTAATGCTAAAGTATTTCAATAAATACCATATTAGTAATTAATTAGTCTTTTACATTGTTGCCATTTTAAAATAAAAAGTGTATGAGTTATATCAAACCTGCCCAAGTTGGTTATAAGTTAAAAAAGCTAAAAACTTACTATTATTTAAACTTAAATACCTAATTAAATTATTAATATTAAGAATATTATTAACGTTAATAAACTACACTACATTAGATATGTCAAACAAAAATCTTTATACTATTTTGAAAATGAGAACGTAAATAATTTCAGAGCTGTCAAAGGACTTTAACAAATTTTTTTTCAGGTTTTCTGAATTTCTTCCAGGTTTTTAAAAGTATAAGTTTTCGGGCCTACATTTAGTGTAAATTAAGTTTTAAGGTAAAAATATCTACTTTAAATAGTAGAGCAACCTTTAAAAGATTCTTTTAAGCTACTTTAAATGTGTTTTTTAATGAAAACGAATTGGCTATACAAAAAACAAAACTTATATGATAGATTTTTTTATGTCAAATCAAAATTTCATTGCTTTACATGTAAAAATTGTATAAAACTCCAAGTTTTTTCAAAACTTTTAAATCCAGGTTTTTAAAACTTTTCTAGCATAAATTGTCAAATTCCAAGTATTGTAAAATTAAAGGTTTTTTGGGCACACTTATTGTTCCTACTTATATGTATACAACTAAAAAAAAATATTACAAACTATAGCAGTCGCAAGGCTAAAAATTTGCATATATCATAATTAAAACCAAAACTGTGAGTTGAACAAAACATATATCATAAGTTTACTTTGCCAATATTAAAAGCAAAAAAGCTAGCCTGAGTGACCAAAAACTAGCTTGATAGTTTAGAATAGACAAACAAATTTAAGCCAAAAACTAATAAAAAAATAAAAGTTGGCAAGAGATTTAAAAACTTTTAAAACTACCCTGACTTAGTCTGAGAATGTGGCAATGTTTAGTTGTTTATTTTAGTAATTAAGAACTATTTTAGTTTACAATATACAGATTTAATAAGTTAACCATCCCTAAATCTCGTCTGTATTAAATAGGTATTAAACAAAAAGTGGTTTCAAAAAAATGAGCGTCTTTGTTTATTGGTATGCATAGGAATTAATTAAAAGTGCACAGAAAAGTTCTAAAAAGTCTAAATGTGTCATAACCAAAATAAAATGAACCTGGTTTCTTATAATTAGCATAAATGTTCTATGTGCGCACTTAAACATAACTTATAGACATAATTTATCAATAAAAGAAACTTAGGTATAAATTATTTTTTAAACAAAACACCTAAACTGCAATGAAATGACATTTTAGTTAATTACTGTGCATTAATTTTGTAAAAAATTCAAAAAATTGCATATATTACTTACTATTATACTTTTATACTTATAATTAAGCAGTATTGTATAAATAACTTTCTGTATCCAGGTACCTCATAACTTCTTATTTCAGATAATAACTTGCTGTTGTAATAAAAAAAATTTAATGAAACAGAAAATATAAATCTAGTTAGATGCTTATATGTCTTTTTCACATTTTGAGCCAAAGCAGTAAAGTTTCTTAATGGTTTTAAAATGTTATACTGAAACTTAAAATTAAAAAATTCAAACTAGGGCAATTTACCGAAAAAATAGCATAAATTATAGTTTTGCTCAGCGGGCTTTAGATGCTTTCGGGCCGTATTCAATTCAAAAAAAAAAAACGTGCTCACGGGCCGCAGATTGCCGATCCCTGGATTAGACACTCAGAATTTTCGAGTTTGCATGTATTTATACAATACAAATTTATGTTAAATATTTTTATAACTTTATATGATAAGCATAGTTGCTAGATTTGTATCACTATAAATTACTCGAGCTTTACATTCTAATTTAAAACAAAAAACTGTTATTCATCATTCAGACCTTGTTGTTTGTTGTTTCTGGGTGTAGATGGCAAATTTGCACGAGTGTACAAAATAGCACGAGGGGATAAAATTGCACGAGTGCACAAAGATACTTTTGCACGAAGACATCTTTGCAGGGGTAATTAAAAAAAATATTTTTATTAATCTTTTTTTTTTTTGTAATTTACTATTTTTTTACTATCACTGTAACCCTCCTAAACCTTACCCTCGGTCGGTAAGTTATATTTTTTCTGGTTATATTTTCTTTATTTTCCTCTTTTTCTTTTTACTATTACTGTTACCTCTAACCCTTACCTTCGGTCAGTAACTTTGTTTTCTTTTTTTTTTTATTTAGTTATTTTCTAATTTTTTTTTGTACATTTTTACTCTCGTGCAAAAATGTAACTCGTGCAAATTTGGCTTTGTGCAATTTTTTCTTCGTGCAATTTAGAGCCGTTCCCTGTTTCTTGAGCTCTTAAAACTATAACAATGAAGTTTGAAAAAATGGAAACAAAATAGTTTATAAATATGTTGTAAAATTAAAAACAAATTAAACGCCTAAATTACTTGCTATACTCTGAACTTTTTGAGAGACTTTTTTTTTATGATTTATAAACAAACTAATCATTTAAATACAGTAAATATAGTATAAGTATGTGTCACATAAACAAAAAATAAAAAACGGTTACTTTATAACTCAGTTTAACTAAAACATCTTACAAACCAATTCTACTTTTAAAGTAAAATAGGTTTTTTTATCACTATTTTTATAAAAGTATACCTTGAAAATAATTAACCAGCCTAAAATATCTGTTGCTACATATAAAGTTTTTAAGCTTATTTGTATGTAATATACTTAGAACAAAAACAGTCTGGGAATAGTTTTACACTAAACAGTAACATAAAAAAAAATCTTTGATTGTGTATAATATTTATGCTAATTTAAATTATCTAAACAATTATAAAAGCATAAGTTTGAAAAAAACCACATGTTTTTTATTTCATTTTTATCGAAATTAATAAATTAGTTTAGGTTTTTTTTATTAGAAGCAAGCTCGTATGTAGTAAGCTTATGTCTATTTTTAACCTAATAACTTCTTACGAATTAGTTAATGCAAACGAAAAATAAAAACAAACTGCAAAAAAAAATACGAAAAAAAAATGAGACATCTACTTTTTATATAAGCCCTAAACAAAAGTTAGTCGCTTTTTGGAGCTTGTTTGAGTAAAAATTAAGCTGCTTCATTGAAAAAGGAGTTTGAGCCAAAATGTATAACAAGTGAAATGAATACTATATTATAAAAGCCAATTTAAGAGGTTATAACTTCCTCATTTTCAAATGTTTGTTCCAGCCTTTTCATTATGTTATCTATTTAAATCGTTAAATACTTTTGTATGTTTGTTTTTAACACTAATAATTTATTTATAAAACAAGCCATTTTTCATACGTAAATATAAGAACAAAGTAATCAGTTTTAATGGGAAATTTTTCTCAAGATTTTATCCATAAGATAAATTTTTTTTACTTCTAAAAGTTTTTCGATTATAAAATAATGACAAATTACTTTGATATTCAATAGATTTAAGTTGTATAGTTTATAGATTCTATATAAGAAAAATTAATGAATAATAAAAAAATTTAGAAACTGGTAATATTTTTTAATTTGGAGCAGCATTAAAAAATACAGCTTTTAGACAACAGAAACTAACATATAGCACCAAAAACTAAACGCTAAAACTTAAATACATCATTCTCATCTAAACGCAAAGCTGTCAGTATAATAACAAAATTATAATTTTAGCCGTAACAACTCAGTCAATATTCATCATAGTCAAAATTTATACTCAGCCATTACAAAATCCGCTGCATTTCCAATCTCGTCTTTATGCTCCGCATCAAGCAGTGCGAGCATTTCTTCCATGTAAAACCGCTTGACGTCATTCTTGATTGTTTCGTGGCTTTCCACAAAGTTCAGCTGCAACTCATTTGCAATGTCCTCCGCCGGTTTTCGCTTCAAAAATGGCATCCAGTAATAGGCGAATACGAAGAGGACAAGATGGTGGGCGGACATGGCCGAGACGTAACTGGATTCAAGACCCTCAATTTCTACATTCCAATGGAAAACGGCGTTAAAGTTGGATGGTACTTGGAAAGGGAGTTTTAGAACTAATAGGCCTCCAAACAACATTGATAAACAAGGACAAACAACTCGGTATTCGGGCGACTTCAGTGTGTTGATAGTTTCCGTGACAACCAAGAGAAACGTTTTTATTGGGCTTTCCCAAGCAGATCTGATTATCCTTACAAAATAAGCACTCAAACTTTCATCTAAGTTTAGAGTGGACAAAATTGAGATGCCGTCTCTAAGGAGGAAATTCTTTCTACTTTGAAAGGCCGTGTTTGGTAGAAACCCACAGTTTTTTCTTAAGTTTCTTGATCTCTTCAGTAGTTGAGCCTTACGGATATCATCCTTCTCTATTTTCTCTTTAATGTGATAAATATCCAGCAAGTAGCAAAACGTGACTTCGGCCATCAGCGCAACAGCAGCAAGAGGTAACAACACCCAAAAGAAAATTGATGGATCAAGCTTTAAGTTCATTTCAGACATTATATCTGTTGTAAGCAATACACTACAGTAGTATAAATAAAGCAACAAATATATTTAGAAAACTGTCTGAATAACTAAAATTAATGCAAACATAAACTTAGACTTTTATAAAAGTTAACTTACTAAAGGGACAACCTTATACTATGCTTTTAGCTTTAATTAAATTGATAAAATCTGTTTAAAGTCTAAAATTTAGAGTTTACTATAATTTGATTAGATAAATACTTACTACGTTTGTTTTAATTAGAAAACAGTCTAAAAATAACTAAAATTTGATTAAGCCTTCTTAAAATTTAAGTTTTATATAAACTGAAAATAACATTATCAAGTCTTGTTAAAAAGTTATAACTATTACCATTGCCTACTATCATTAACATAGTTACTGTAAACTTAAATTTTTTGAAGTTTGTAATCAACGTTAATTAATCTTTTTTTCTTACGTTTTGTCATAATAAACGACTTCTAGACGCTCAAACAAAGAGATGATATTTTAGCCGTTACTTATTTTAAAATTGATCATTAAGTATAAATAAGTAATTAAATAAAATTTAATTAAACTATATAAGGTAATAAAAAAGTCACCTGTTTTCATATTTGCAAAAACTTTTTTTTTCCGAAAATATTGATTTAATTCTTAAAAAATTCAAAGTCAAAAAAGAACTATATTTTTTATTTATTTAACACTTTTAACTCTTAACAGGGCAGGTAATAAAAAAAGCTTGTGTTTTATTGAAGTACAGCTAGTGACTAATAGACTATAGTTGAAAAAAGTCGTTGTATTACAAGAGCTATAAGTAGTTTTATCTAAAACGACATTGCATTGATTTTTTGTTTAAATATACATTTATAATTACTAGTTACAAAAAACTAGGTAAGTCGAGTAGCTTTTTAATAAAACTTTTTAATTGAGCTTTCTAGTTTAAGAAAGACATAAATTAAACGAAAAACACAAGTTAAATTTCTAATCATCTTAAAAAAAAAAGGTAAACATATTATATCAGTTACTTTTAAAAATATATTTTTTTATTCATACATGTTCAGCTTTAACAGATCATAATCATCATAAAGACTTTAATATACACAAAAACGCCATAGAAATTCGAAAAATAACGTAAATTTAATTTATTAAATTTTACGTTTCATATAAAGTTTTCATTTGTTTAAATCAATTTTTAGTAGCAGAACATAAGTTTTTGGTAAATTAAAAATCAACATTTTAGAACGTTTCTGCTTTTAGTTTCCTTTTTATCTACAAAAAGTTATATAACTATCATTTATTTATTAAATATACTTTTGTTGTTTTTAATTGTAATAAAAATAGATTAAAACATTATAGTACAACAAAACCTGTCCTGAACCAGACATTTAACTGTGTCGGTGGTGTATGATCCGATAGCCATAAGGTTTTTTTGTACACCAGGCTCTTGAATCAAACGTTTTGAGCGCTTTTTTTCCGTTTAATGAACAATAATATGTTAAATTATTTTTAGTAAAATTTATTATAGATTTTTTCAAACTTAAATACTATAAAATGTTATTGTAATACCGATCCGCCATGTCTTTAATCAGACGCTTTAAATATGATCTGACATACACAACAAAATATTGAGTTTATGTCATTTTTTGGTTTTTTAATATAAAAATCTATAATATTTTTATATCAGAATGGTATTTAGTAAAGCTAGATAAAACTGTTTTATTACCATTATAACTTAATAAGTTTCTTACAACTTTTATGTAACATTTTCTAAATTTTCTAATAACTTTTTTTTTTTATATCTAAATTAATTTTTAAGATATGACTAGAATAAGTTTCAAAACTCTGTAAAATTGAATAGTTGTAAATAGATATTAAATTTATATACTCTTATTTTTTCAACTATGTTACAATCATATTATTATTTAGACCTACAACTAAGTTTTTTATTTTATCTAAATGTTTGTTTTTCTTTGAGATATGGCCCATTAATAATGTTTTAAGAATTATTCAGTCTATTTATTAACTTCATGTAATTTAAAACATTATTTGAATATATAACTAAAGTAAGTAATAAATATGTTTATACCTTACATGAACTGTCCAAATGCATAAAGCAGATTGTGTAAAATTAAGAAACATACTGTTTAATATCTGAAGTGTTCGAAGTTAAAGTGAAATTAATAAATACCTATATACTGTTTGTGACTTTTGTTAAATATTACAATAGACTTTGAATCAACGTACTTCAATTAATTACGAAAATTACTGAGAATTACAAAAATTAATATATTAATAAAAATTAAATACAAAAATTATGAATAAATAAAGCCCAACAAAATGGAATAATTAGATTATGTAAAAAACTATATCTATTCTGTTTTTGAATTTTTTCTAAAAAGTTATGTACTAATGCATGCTATGAAAACTTAGCATATAATTAATTATTTTCATATTTTTATTAGCAGATTAACTTTGAAATGATTTTAGCAACTTACTTTTGTTACATTTAGTATCATTGTTTAATCTATTTACCAATTTATTTCTTTTGCTAAACTTTTTTAGTGAAGTTAACCTTAAATTTCCTTATAGTGAAATTTTATTCAACTAAAAATCACAAAGTTTACAGTGTTTCATTTAATATAGGTTCTTCAAAAATTATAAGTAACAATAAATAGATTGCAACCCAAATATAAAACAACATAAAAATAACTCTGTCAATAAAACTTTACAATATTTTAAATGAATACTTTATAGTGAACATTAAAGACTCAGAACTCTTTATAATGTCAAAGTTTGACGTGTGAAAAATAAATAGAAAATTTTGTCAGTTTTAATAATAAGTCTGATTTTTCTTCAACTTAAACTATAATACTTAGTTTTTTAAATATTGAATGACAAAGAACACTAAAAACATTTGGTTCTAAGACCTGGTGCACGAAGAACCCTTCAGTTATTAAGTTGTACACCACTTGGATACCTTTATACGTCTTGTCCTCGACAAGATCAATAAATTTTTTGAAATTAATAAATATTTTTAATATTAATAAAGATCAATTAATAGTAGCGAGTTGTTATCTACAGACTAAGATAAATAAAATAGTCTGTTTTAGTGAACATTCTTATTTTTTTGTATAAATATTTTGATTGATAAATAAGTTTAACAAACTTTTATATACAGATACTTCCAAACAATTGGTTAACATTTTACTCAAGGCTGATTTTACCCGGTTTTTCGAAATAGATACAATTGAAATTACCCTACTAAAGAATAGCCTTTAGCCTTAACTAAAGTTAAAGAGATTTGTTTTAGTTTTAGCTACTTTTTCACTATGATTTCTTTAGTCATTTGCATCAGTGAAGTGACATAAAGGTGTCGGGTGCAAACCTAAGACGCTTCTGATTAGCTAATATTCAATGTTTGGGAAGGTGGGTTAGGGATAAGGGTATAGATCAGGGTTTCCCAAAGTGAGCCATGACAGATTTTTAGGGGGTCATATTTAAAACTTGCACTAGATATTATGGAGTCGTAGATGAAGAGCTTAAAAAAGAGTTATATTTGTTTTAATGGTAGTTTTTTAAGTAAACTTGTTAAAAGGGCCATAGCTTATTTAATTTCGATTTTAGGGGGCCATTTTAAAAGAAGTTTTGAATCTAAATTTTATTTATATTGCTTGAGACTTGATTAAAAACTGTATTGATTTATTTTTTTTGTTGATGTGTAAACGATGACGAATACATCAGATACGAACTTTCTAAAGTTATTTCTACAGATTAAAGTAAACTCGCTCGGTAGCAAATTTAAACAGGCAACTTCGTTGTGAATTTGCTTTCATTCTATGCATAATTTATATGGGAAAGAGCTACACGTTTACTTGTACATGGAATTTAAAGTCAAAAACCAAAAATTATAATTCTTTATTTTTAGAATTTTAGCGCTCTAAATTCGAAATATGTTGAAAGCTCAAAGCTATAAGTTGTGAAATTATAATCCAGTTATACAAAAATTTATAATAACTAATGAACAGGTGTTTAAATAAGCATTAAATAACAGCTTTGGTATGTAGCTCGATTACCGAAATGATTTTCTATACACCAGGTCCTTTCACAAAAGGTTTTGAGCGTTGAACTTTTATCGTGTTTAATAAACTGTTTCAAAAAACGTTATCTGATGTAAAACGCATGTAAAATAACTTTGTTAACTAGTCGTTTTGTTTTGGTTTTAGATAGTTAAAAAAGTTTTTATTACCAATCAAATAAAATGTAAATCGCTAAAATAAATAAAACTTCTTATTGAACAACGAATAATTAATGTTATAAAACTTAAAGTGATGAACGCAAAAAAACAGCCCAGTAGTAATTTTATCTATAGTTTTTAGTTAAATTTAGAAAAATAATTGTTTAAATGATAAGTTGTATTGAAAAAAAAAGTTTATCTGCTTTCAACTGTTTGTATTTCACATACTTGTTAAAAAATTGAACAAAAATTTTTTGAATTAAATTCAAAGAAGAACTACATAAATATTATCGTCGTAAGATCTGACAGGTTAAAGTGCTACTTTTTTTATTTCTTGAACTTAAAATTATTAAATCTTAAATAAGTTTCAGGCTTTAGAGTGGTGATAAATAAAATTATATGAAAAATTTGTAAATTACTTTAAGGTAAGTTTTAATTTTTAATAAATAATAAATGAAAAAAGTAAACTTTAAATATTGTTTTTGATACCTTGGTAACTACTTATTTTTTAGTACTAAACTAATATGTATTTATATAATACTCTGTCAGGTGATAATTTATTGACTATTTTAATTAGCTAAACTAACTTTTCTACTATTATTGGTTGTAACAAGCTTTAAAGCCATTTTTTAAAATTAATCAAGTTTGTTATAGTAAACGAATTAATTGATTTCCTTTAACATAACTTTTTAGAGGTGGTCATATATATTTAATTACTTAATTAACTTTTTTTTTTCTTTAAAAACAAACTTAAAAACACAAATTAATAAGATGTAAGTATGGAGTCCATACTTACATTTTAGTTATACATACTATGGACAGATTTTATTCTACTGAAACAAAGATTACATTCAAATCAAAATCACTGTGAAAACCAAGACACAGTAAAAACCTATATAAATTCATTTGACGATTAAGTATAAAACAAAACATAATTTAAAACGATTAAGAGTAAAGTTATAAAGACACAAAAAACAAAGATAATAACTAACAATCTATTATATCAAATTAGTAAAGTAATATTTCAATAAAGTATTTTTACACATTAGAAGAGTCATTTAAAATTTTAGAAATATTTTGTAACTATATAGTTTAAAGAAATTAATACACTTAACTACCAATCTTATTCTTCATTATTTAAAACTTGGAATTTTTTTAGAAACACAAAAGCATATTTAATAAAGAACAAACTAAATTATCAAATGATTTTCAAAATGTTTTCGAGTTATTCTAATCTTTTTTTAATTCGATTCCATTCTTACGGTCTCTACTGCGCCTGTTCTTGAACCAGCACTGAAAAAATAAAAAATATAAATTTTATATTTAGAAGAGATTAAATAGATTGACACAACAGTTAGTATATTTAATATTTACCTAATATTTTTTAACTATCAATAAAAAAGATAAAGTGCTACTTAAGTTCTTGGATAGACTACAATTTACAATGTTAATGCCTAAAGTAACTAAAAAAATAAGAATTCACTAGTTTTAAAAACTAACATTGAAAATCAAAGGTATAGAAAATCTTAACATACAAGACAAAAAAAACAAGTTAGATTACTCTAATTAACACAGTCTACAGTTAAAGTAACTGAAAAGTTAGACAAACATTTTCAAAATATCCATTTATAATATAACACGTTGAAAACTAAAAAAACTTCTGGATTATCGGTAAAAATCGCCAAAAGATTTATACTGTTAAGGTCATACAACTGTAATGAAGTTTACCTACTCTATGTAGAATATATATGTAGAATAGTAGATTTAGAAAAACAGGTAATTTAACTAAGCAGATATGCGATGTGTTTTAAAATTTAGTTTATCTTTACACGTCTTAAAACACATTTAAAAAAAGGGGGGGAATGAATTTCTTATTATGTCTATTAGAAATCAATAACTAGTAAGGAGGCGAAAAGGAAATGAATATCTAGATAGTTTAGGGGCGATTATTTTTAAAGCTCATCTAGGGGGAAATGATATAAATTAGTTAAGGAAACCGTGTCTCTAATGATGTGTTACTAATGATCATGACAAAGAAAAATTCCTAAATTTTATATTTAAAACACCTGTAAACAACATTAATTTTAAAAACTATCAATTTAATACCGGATTTTCAAAGTTCGTTTTCAAAATCAGACAGAAATTTAAAAAGAACCACCCATTTGTTTGACACTACTCCTTTAATAACTAAATTAAAATTATTTTCTAATCTTTTATTATCTATCTAGCACAGCGATTCTTAACCTGGGGTAAATTTATCCCTGGGGGTAAGTTCTCTTGTTTCAGATGACAAGTTTTCTTTATTACAATTTATGTAAATCGATGTTTATTAGTTGTCATTAATTTATAAATAGGTATTTTAACTGTTTTTTTTTAATGTAATTTTGATTTGAATAAATAATCCTTAGATTTTTGATTTGTCATATCTAATAAGTTTGAAGTTGAAAAAATATTTTTTTTAGTTTAGACATTATTTTGTATATTTGGTGAAAACCTGGTAAATACTTTACAAAAGGGTTAAATTTGGTAATAATATTTCAAAAAAGGGGTAAAACATGAAAAAGGTTGAGAACCGCTGATCTAGCTCCTTATTTTTTTCGTAAATAAAAACACAAACCCTCAATTCTTTTTCAGTGAGCTTAGTTGTTCCCAAAAGTTCATAAATTTGGTCATAACAAGGGTAGGCAGTAACTTTGTAGAAGAAGTTCTCAAGTTGTTGAAGTTGGTCGTGTGACATGGTTATTCTCTTCCTATAAAAAAGAAATTATTTCAAAATGATTTTTTTTTAATCCAACTAATGTTGATAACAGTTGTTTTAAGTAGTTAATAAGTAAGAGCAAAAATAAAATTAGTTTTTATTTTTTATCCTAACAATGCGACGGTATTAGAAAAGCTTCAATAATAAAATTCATTAAAATTTTTAGTTCAATTAAAACAAAACTACAAAAAAAGTTATCAAACAAAACTCACTTTCTTGCCTTGGGATCATCACGGTTAGATGATGACAAAATCTTTTCTTCTTTTGCTGACTTAATAGTTTGCTGCAAAAATAAAAATTGTACTTATAAACAATAGTATGATAAGTTTATAAAAATTACAGAAAGTTAATGCAAAAAAAATGTCATACACAATTTTTATAAAAAAATAAAATTTTTAACTTACCTTTTCTGTTTCATGCTTAACGGGCTGAACTGCGTTGCATTGTCCGTAATGATGTCCTGCTGGAAATACTTTACTTGTAAACTAATTAAACAAAAATTAAAAGTTAATTTTTAAAAGTAAACATTTAAAAGAACTAGTTGCTACCTGTTTGCATTTGGTTTCCTTGCGCTGGGTTGTAATAATATTGACTTGGAAGAGGATTCACCTTATTTGTTTCATGCTTAAATGGCTGAACTGCAATGTTTTGTCCGTTGTTATGTCCTGCTGCAATATTTTACTTGTTAACTATAAAAGTAAAAATTTAAATTATTTTTAAAGGAAGAAATGATTACCTGTTGGCATGTTATTGCTTTGCACTGGGTAGCCGTGAAAGTGGTTTTGTGGTGGTGCGTAGGAATATTGAGTGTTATTCACTTGCTGAGGATGTGCAAGCTGTTGATGATTGGGGTGAAAGTTGCCGTGGTTGTGACTGTGGTTCTGAAATGGTGTGTCTTGTATTGGTTGTTGAAACTGAGGATGAATGTTACCATGGTAGGCGTGATGGTTCTGAACAGGTGCAACTGGTCTGCCGAACTGACTGTCATACTGATGGTAAGCATCTTGTCTGCTATACTGGTTTTGAAACGAAGTATTTTGCATAGGAGCAACTTGCCTGCTGGAATTAAAATTGTTTTGTACATGAGGTTGTTGCGGGTGCTGATAACCTGAACGACCAGCAGAATGTTTAGCATTGTTAATATGGTGTTGGTGACCTTGAGAACTGGTCGCCATACTACCTACTTGATGCTGACTTACGACTTGACCATTGTTGATGTGTTGCTTGCATGCACACTGTAGCTGACCCGTATATTGAGAGTTGATCGCCATACTACCTACTTGGTGCTGGCTGATGATATGCTTGCTTGAACCTTGTTGTTGACCCGTATATTGAGAATTGGTCGCCACAATACAGTCTTCAACCTGACGTTGTTGCCCTAAATCATTGCACACTGGTTCCTGCAATTCATGAACTGGTCGCTGATGGCGGTAGTACCTGCTCAAATCAGGTTGATGACTAGGTTGAATACAACTTTGTGGATTCATCGCTAAACCGGTTTTGATGCTTTGTTGGTTTCTACCTTGGTCGTTTTGATGGTTCACGGTCACAATGTTTACTGTTGAAGCGCAGATAGTTGGATCCCTGCGAACTGGCGGTAGCATCTCATGAAAAACTTGCTGATCTTGAGGAGATGATTGTTGACTCATTGCCAAGTCAGTGCTTTGTTGAAAGCTTTGTTGTTCCTGATGGATCATGCTTGTATCAGATTGAAAACTTTGCAAGTTTGAATCAAGTTGATCATATTGTTGTGGGTTCACGCCTGAATGGTTTTCGTCGTTCATCGCTCCTCCACCTAGTGTTGAATTGTAATTTGAATGGCTCAGATCACAACTTTGAGCATCTATGACTTCATAGTCAGCATGTTGACACAGATGAGTGGTCATCTGGTCTGCTTGTTGTAAAGTGTTTGGGTTTGTGGGGTTGATAGAATTCATTGTGTTTCAAAAAAAAAACAGCCACGTGTTCAAAGCTAGTTTATTATTTCTTATGTTATGTACCTGAAAAATTTATTTAAATTAGAAAAAAAAGTTACACATGGCTGACAAACCTAACACCTTAAAGTTACTAATCTTAAAAGTTGTTCTTTCAATCTTATTAGCTTACACATAATCTATTAATTAAAATCATAAACATAAAGTAAATAGTATAATGTTTTATACTTGCAGATGTGTAAAGTTACAAAAAACATATTGTTTACTAATACTTGTATAAGTTTTGAAAAATCAAAATAAGTACATTTCTTAAAACTCATAATAAACTTGTTTTCAAAGTTTGTCCTCTAAAAGATCTTTGCTATAATAGTACAATTTTTTTTAAATCTCAATATATATTTTTAATAATCCGGCTAATAGGTTTAACAATAGTCATTCATGCTCACCCAAGTGAAATTAAGTAGGTGTTATGCATGGTTCAGTTGATCTCAATTAAATGTATAGTTTCTATAAATAGTATATTGTATACAAGATTTTTTTGCGTTCTTAAGCATTTTGAAACAAAATTAAACATGAAACATAAGTTTAAATTAAAATTTTTTTAAATAAATAACTTAAAATATTAATCTAAACCAATCATTAACCTTTATTTAATTATTTGAAAGAATTTATATTACAAAGTACATATGAATATATTATAAAATCTGAGAGAAAAATATGCATACATACACATTACTTAACAAGAATAAATTAGTTTGATATTAAATTTAATATAAATACAATTTAAGTTTAGCGCAAAGCAACAGCCTTTGTATAATTGGAAAAAAAATTCAAGCTTAAATTAATGTATTAATTAAATATCTTTTGCTGTTCATATAACGCGGAAAAAAAAACATATAAATAAAAAATGAAGAAATAAATCCTCAAAGCAAAAAAAAAACTTAAAAAATTTTAAGTACGTAAGCTTGCTAATAACATATAAATGTGTAATTTTAAAATGTCATTTTTCAGAGTGTAAACTATCATTATAATTTAAATACAGTAATTCTATAACAATCTTTAATGCGCGTGATTTAAGTTGAAACTATATACTCATTATATTTTCAATACTTTTAAGGGATAAAGTGCACAAAATCAACTTGCATAAAAAAAAAACATCAAAAAATTTGGTTTTATATTCATGTTCCCAAATAGTGCCAAGAACTGTTTCCTGAAAATTAGTTAATCTTCTTATAATAAAAATTAGAAATACTTTGCTTATATAACATAAGATATACCAAATAGACATATATACAAAAATAATCATAACTTCATAGCCCTTTTTTAAAGGTTTTTTAAATTTGCAAAACCTGAAAGTGTTTTAGAAGTTTACTAGCCTGTCTTAACCAATAAAAAAAATACATAAGTATACGCAAAACGTATTTAGAATTTGTACTTATCAATGAAAATTAATTAGTCTTAAAATGTATACTATTTTTTTTAATTCACTAGTACATCTAAAAATTCAAAAATATTTCTGGACTCAATTATGTTATTAATACTCAAATTAACTACTTTATCCTCTCCTGTTCCATATATGATAACTGTTTTAACTATTTCAATTCAGATATAAGTTGCAAATTTGGCAAAAACATTGTTGCAATTTTGGCTCTCATTTTTTGTCAAATAATATTTGTTATCAAGGCAGATATGAACAAATGAAACTACTTAAACCTAGATGTAGTAATTTTTTATTTTGCTTTTAATTCACTAATAAAAGATGCATGACGATCTAAGAGTGGTAAATAATAGTGTTTAAAACCTCTTTAGCAATGATAACTTAAACCACGGTTACTAAGCTTCTCCTCATATTTGTTATATTAATTAGTTTGTGTTACAAAGGATCTTACAACAGATGTATTAAATAAGCAAAAAGTGCTTAAAGTTTCTCAAATTACCAGATGGCTTCAGTGATAAATGGTTTTAATGAAACTAGCAAAAGAGAAAACATTGAGTTACTAAAAAACTTAACTGGCTATGAAAATTCATTGAGTTACTAAAAACTTTACTGGCTATGAAATTTCATTGAGTTACTAAAAACTTAACTGGCTATGAAAATTCTGCAAATTCAAATAATAATTTTTTTTGTAAACTTCACTACATTTTCAAAAAACTAAAATATGAATTACTAAAACAAACTCAAAAAACTAAAGATAAGGTTTGCTCAAGCTTTCATTTGTAAAAAATTTGACCGAAAATTTTTTAGAGTGCATAATATAAATAGCTCTTTTTTTAATTTGTGTTGCGATAATTAGTTTGGAAAAGAATAAGAAATTATGTTTAATTCAGTTGACAAATATTATGTTAGTATCTAATAAAAAAAATAATTAGTAGTAACATAGCAACAAATTACTGCTTTCTAAAAGCATATCAAAAACAAAAACTACGCTTTTAAGAATTAAACAATTATTTGAACTTAAAATATTGTTGCATTGTTATTAAAAAAATCTTTTGTTAAAACATAGTAAGCTGATTTAAAATAACTTTAAGAAAATTTAAATATAGTAGCCTGAAACTTCATGAAAAGAAAGAGTTATTAAAACGCGGTTGTGCAAATTTAGCTTTTAACATTACTGTAACAAACCTCCACAAAAAAAAATATTATCATAACTATTATAATTATATTATCAATAACTACAACAATACATAACCTTATAAAATACTTCTGTTTTTTTCAAAATTTAATACAAATATATTTAGTTTAATACAAAATGTAATAGAAGTTTACTAGTCTGTCTTAACTAATAAAAACATATTAACATACATAAGTATACGCAAAACATATTTTTAATTCGAACTTATGAACTAAGATTAATTAGTCTTAAAAATGTATATTAAAATGTGTTAATTCTACTATACATCTACATTTATAAATTCAAACATATTTCTGAACTTAATTATGTTATTAATACACTAATTAACTACTTAATCCTTGCCTCTTCCATATATGATAACTGTTTTAACTATTTTGCTTTAGATATAAATTGCAAATTTGACAAAAACATTGTTGCAATTTTGGCTCTCATTTTTTGTCAATTAATATTTGTTATCAAAGCAGATATGAACAAATGATACTACTTAAACCTAGCAGTACTAATTTGAATTTTTTTGCTTTTTATTCATTAATGTTAGATGCATGATGATCTAAGAGTGAGAAGTAATAGTGTTTAAACCTCTTTAGTAATGATAACTTAAATCACGGTTACTTTACTCTTTGAGCTTCTCCTCATATTTGTTATATTAACTAGTTAGTGTTACAAAGGATTTTACAACAGATGTATTAAATAAACCAAAAGTGCTTAAAGTTTCTCAAATTACCAGATGGCTGGTTCAGTGATAAATGGTTTTAATGAAACTAGCAACAGAGAAGATTTTGAGTTACTCTCAACTTAACTGCCAGTGAAAATTCTGCAAATTCAAATAATAATTTTTTTTGTATACTCGACTACAGCTTCAAAAAATTAAATTAAGAATAACTAAAACAAACTCAAAAAAACTAAAGATAAGATTTGCTCGAGCTTTCATTTGTAAAGTTTTTGACCGAAAATTTTAAAGTGAATCTCATGAATAACTTGTATATTAATTTGTGTTACGATAATTAGTTTCGAAAAAACAAAAAATGTTTTTAGTTCAGTTGACAAAGGTTTTGTTAACTAGGAGTATTTATATCTAAAACTAAAAATTAATTAGTACTAACATAGCAACAAATTACTACTTTTTAAAAACATATTTTAAACAAAAACTACGCTTTTAAGAATTAAACAATTATTTTAACTTGAAACACTATTGCAGTGTATTAAAAAAATATTTTGTTAAAAACATAGTAAGCTGATTTGAAATAACTTTAACAAAATCTAACTTCATTTAGTCTAAAAAGTTATTAAAACATGCTTGTGGAAAATTAACTTTTAACTTTATTGTAACAAACCATCATCGCAAAATAAATATATTACCTCAAACAATAACTTTAATAATACATAACCTTAAAAATACCTCTTAAATGTTTTTTTTCAAAACTCAATACAAAATTTTAACGCAATTCTGTTAACAAGATTTCAAAGAAAAGAAAATCTGGTACAACGAAAACTTAAATTGTTATTTTGATAAACACAACATGCATTAATTTCATTGTAATAATATTTTCATAATTTGTTGGAATGTTTGAATATTTTTAATGGAAATTAACACAAAATTTGGAATCGTTATTTGCACATTTTAGTTCTTTTTGCAAAATTAAAAGTATCACTTAAAAGTAAAATGTATGAAAAAATCAAAATACATCGCTAATGTTATGTATTTTGATGCCAGTAAATTAAAATGAGTTTTACTTTTACTACAAAGTATTTTTAGAATCTTTACAAACATATTGTATTAGATTTTAAAGTTAATGTAATTCAAGATAAGCATTAATTGAACAGCATATTGAATATCAACAAAAATGCTTTACTTTTACTTTTAATACAAAACTTTTTTAGAATCTTTACAAACATATTATGTTTGATTTAAAGTTTACTAGATAAGCATTAATTGAACAGCGTATTGAATATCAACAAAAATGTAACCTTTTATCCTGAAACATAACGCTATAACTAAACTAATCAAAAAATCAAGCAAAACAATCAAAAATAAAATGTCTACGCTGTATAATTTTATGTACAGTAAGCAAAATTTTTGAATCTATTGAGTTTGTCATCTGAGTCTTGCAATGTTGTAGCCCAATTCTCTCTTTTAATTTTGATCCGTATAGATTTATTCTTCAAAACAAAAAAAAAACAAAATACTTATAAAATTAATAAACTAAAAATACATATATACCTAAAAACGGTATAACTTTAATATTATAGTTTGCTTATTTCAAAAGTGTAATACAATACATTATCAGTGTTTTAATTTTTTATGAAAACAAAACCTTGTCATAACCAATCCATGAATGGTAATTTATTAATGCTATAAAAATAAACTAAAGTTTTGTGCAGAATACTTTTAATAAGTGCAACGTGTAATTTTTATTCCTCAAATTCATTTAAATGCTGGCCAAAACAAAAAACTACTAAATTTATCAGTTTTTTTTTAAGTAATTAAAGTTCAAATTTACGCGTAAAAAGAAATCACGGCTTAAGTTACGCGGACAATATTTTGTGATCAAAAAAAAAATTTTTTCAAACTAACAAAAGTTATTATTATTTTTATTATAACTATTATTTAAAATAAAAAACACACAAATCTCCTTAAAAATACTTTTAAGATTATTATTACCTGGTAAAACTTATTTGATGCCGAACTTAAATACTCAACCAAAATATAGACATCAATAGACAAAATAAGTTTTAACAGTATGTTTGAATATTTTAGGTATTTTTTTGAAAATAAATATATTATCTATGTAACTGTACACCTATATACAAGTTTGCTTTACATAAGGCTCAGTAAATATAAAACTAAAATATTGATTTTCATCTCTATAACAAAAGCATAAGTATAAATAAAAGAATGACTACTAGTATGTGTTTAAGCCTTATACATAGTTTAAAATAAAACTCAATGTAATAGCTAGTGATCAAGTTTAAGCAACATTAAACGAATCTTTTTGAAATGCGAAGGTGTTTCCCCTATTATTTGCTGAGTCACCAAATAAAAAATACCAAATATAAATCTTTTTATAGTTTTTTATTCTCAGTTATCAAATATTTATTTTTTGAAAAAACTTCAATAATTTAAGGTGCGTTTGGGATAAGGGTATAAATTTAAAACATAAACAACTTTTCAATTTTGCTGACTCAGCAAATATTAGAGGGAAAACGTTAAAGTACAATCATAAGTATTAAAAAAAAAAAGAATAATAAAGATAAGAGAATATTATACTTGATCAAAAGTTTATGGTCTTTAATAATATTTGAAAAATAAATTAAAAAAAAAAAGAAAAAGTAAGTGTAAAAAAGTTGTTATTTAATTTTTGATTGTAATTTACAGGTAATTCCCCTAATATTTGCTTGGTCAGTATATGTAATAATTTTTTTTTATCTTAAATATACCCTTATCTCTAACCCACTTTACCCAAAAATAATAAAAATGTATTAAAAAAACTAACATTTTAATAACTAAAAATAAAAAAACTTTTTATTTTGCTGTTCAGCATATATTAGGGGAGTTACCTTTAAGTTACAACAAGAATCGTTTAATACTATGACAAATTGGATTTATTTTTATTAGTATTTACTAATCTAAGAAAAAATCTACTAAAATGTTAACGAACAAAAAGAAATTAAACAATAAAAAAGAGTTCTTGGCACACTGCTAAAGTAACAGAGATTGCTTAATTTTTATTGAAATTCATAGCTCAGCTGTGTTTTAACAAAACCAAAAAGTCTAACAAAAATATTCTAAAATTTTAGAAAAAAAGAAAAAAAAAACAGAAAAAACAAAACACTTTTTCTATTTTATATCTTATTACTTTTTGTGATTAAAAAATAATTATAACATAATGCAGTGTTTTAGTATTTATAATAAATATAATAAACGCAAAATAAACAATAACTTTCACACTAAATTAAAAAAGAGCTATTAAAAAAACAATGAAAAAGATAAGAGAATAATATACTTGATCAAAAGTTTTTGGACTTAAAAAACTTTAGAAAAAAAATTAATAAAAAAAGTGCAAGTAAGTAAAAAAAAGTTGCTATGTTTTATAACATTAAAAATTTTTGGCACTTTATCTTTATTACTGGGTTTTTGAGTATTATATATCATTATAATAGTACAAACCCTTATAATAATACTATCTATAGAATTAAACTAGCAAAACTGGACATTAGCATATGACTTATAGAGGTTTTTCATAGAAACTTTTACTAAAACTTTTAGGTAAATTTTAGCATAGAAAACCGTATAATCCTAACAACCTTAAAGTTTAACATTATTATCATTGAATATTAACGTCTAATAATAATTTTAAGCTTAAACATTAATTACTGCTGAAATTAAATTAACAAAAATGAAGTTACGAATCTTTCATAAAAATGTATAAATTCCCTAGACAATAGAAATTTATACTGTTAAACTTTTTGTTTTAACCCAAAACAAAACTTAAATAAGATTTTTTAGATTTATGAGTTGATAACTTCTTAAACATGCTATTCAAAAGCTCAAGGGATTGTTTTTAAATATTTTAGAAACTTTAACTATAAACAATATATTTTAATTGCGTTAAAAGATTTCTTGAAATATAAATATTGAACATCACTATTTAAAATTACTTTATGTGCATTTTTGTACTACAGTTTATCAGTATTTATACTTTATGTGCACTAAAATTTCGTCTTTTATCATTCGAACTTTGACAAAATTAAAAAATTAAATAAGTCACTAAAGTTTTAAAGCAACGTCAATTATGTAATTAACAATTTTCATTATTATCAAGGATATCCTTAAATTTGCTTTATGTTTACGAAAATGTATTTCAAAACAGTAAAGTCTAATTTTCTGAATCAACAGTATTAATTTCAACACTTATTTTACTATCGGTTGTTTAAGATATTGTGTTGATTAGACCTAATAAAAAATTCAACAACTTGAATTATCTAAAATTACTATAGATGTATATAATTAAAATAAAGTTCTTCAACATCATTGTCGTTTTTACAAATATCTCAAACTGATAATAAGTTTAAGCTTCAAACTTTTAAAGTTTACACCAACTTAAAAAAGATGCTACTTACATTGAGAGACTAAAAAGAAACTAATTAAAATAAATAATTAATAAAACTGACTTTTATTTGATCGTGCTTTTAAACTACTACTTATAAACATTTGAATTCTTAAATAAGTTATTTAACTTAAAACATTTGAATAATTACACTTAGTACACATTAAAAAAAAAAGATAAGTTATCAGTGGTCGTCAAGTTGATTAAAATTTGTGGACCCTAAGTTGCAAAAAATGTATACGGTGTGCCCCTAGACTAAAGAAAGTGCGCCAGTAGTACTTACAAAGATGTAAACACTTTTAATTGTTTAAAATAATAAGGTCTTGACAAAAATCTTAGTACTTTTATTTGATTGAAACTGTTTTATTTTACATGATTATACTTTATCAAATAACTTCTATCAATTTAAAGTAAAAATACTTAAGCTTGAATTTTTATTTTTAAATATTTTAAAGTAAGTCTGATTTTTTTAAAACTAGCCTGAGTTTATAAAAAATCAGGTTTTTTTTTGAGTTAGAAAAATTATGAGTGACCTTAAAGATTAACTTTTTAATTCTAAGTCATCCTAAAGTTTATATTTTTTTTAACAATCTTTAACAATTTACAAGGTTGCCAAAAGTCTTTGAAAATAGTTTTAAGGTTATCTGAATTTCTTTAAGGTTTTCAAAAGTGCATGTTTTTGGTTTATTTTTACTATGAAACAAACTTTAAGGTAAAAAACTGTCTTTAACAGTATAACAGCATTAAAAAGACATCATAAAGCTTCCTTAGGTAAGTTTTAAAGTGAAAAAAAATTAGTATTTGTTTATATATATAATATCTTTTTGTGTCAACTTGGAATTTTGTTACTTAACATGTAAAAAATCATTAAAATTTCAGGTTTTTTTAGTGATTTTGTTCAAAACTTGAGGTTTTTTTCAAAAAATTTCAAGCCTAAATTGTAGGATTCCAGGTTTTTTGGCAACTCCAAAACTAAAAAACTAATAATTTAGTTTTCAAAATAACAAATTTTTTTTTAGATACTTGTTCTAAAGTATCAAAGTATTAAAATTGGAACAATTAAAGCTTATATACGAATAAGAACTAGAAAAAAATGGCTGAGAGATTTACAAAACAAGTATAACCATCTTGATTTTAAATTAAATAATCAAGTTGGCTTAAGTAATTCAGACACTACTAAAAATTTTTAGCTACTTTAAAATATTTAGAGTGTCTTGCAACCCTGAAGTTTTAAAGCTAGACTGAGTTATCCTGAGAATACAAAACCCTGATAGTATTATTACCTTTCTAGTGTTACAGTTATTAGTAGTATAATTTTTTGAACACAATAAATTAAAGTTAATTAAAAAAAAATAATGACACATTAATTTTAATCTAAAATAGTATTCATTAAATAATTAATAATAATGTATATTTAGGAATTTATTTAGTAGAAAAAACATTAACAAGGAAACTATTATAGTTAGAATAAATAAAATAATAATTATTTGTGAGTCTTTGAGGTTTTTTTAAGAACACTTCAAATTAAGATTATTTTAAAAATTAAAATGGTATTCATTTACTAATTAATAGTATTGTGTATTTAGTTATGATAATATATTAGGAATTTATATAGTAGAAAAAAACTTAAACAAGGAAACTAATCATAATTAAAAATAAACTAAATACTAATCATATGTAAGTTTTTTTTTGAAATTCATTTTTGGGAATATTGGCCAGGAGCAGACTTTATACATGACAAAGTTTATTTACAATGAAAGTATAAAAAAGTACGAAAATGGACCTTTTAACTAAATGGTCCAATAAAGAAAATTTAAACAAATATATCAGAGCTGGAATTAGCTTAACTAATAAAATTTATCGTTTAAAAATGGTAAACCAGACAGTTAAAGTTTAAAAGTTCTTTAATGTCACTTTATGAATTGGGTTAATATTATAGATAATTTTTATTATCATGATAAATGCTTATAAAGGCAAAAAAGAATATCAACAAAATTGAATTTTTTTGATTTTTAGTTTTTGAGTTTTATAAGAAACCCATTAATCTCTATTGCTTTTCTTTTTATATTTTAGTGTCTTCTTCAGGCACGTAGCTTGGTACGTTTCTGCCTATGTGCGAAAAATACTTTGCTTTTATTTCAGATTAATGCTGTTTCTATTGACTACGTCAGATGTTTGATTTTGAAAATAATATAAACGTTTTTAAGTTAAATTGTGATTTTCTTATACTTATTTTCAATGAAAGCTTTATGTGGAGCAAAATAAGTTGCTTTGTATACAGTTATCACTCATATTACAACATTCCATTTTTGAAGTGTTAGCATAAACGCATGTTTCATACTTAATTCAATAACATTAGATGCAGTTTAAATTGCTGTGTTCCCGCTAGGACGTTATCACGCGTCATTTCAGATGTTTTTAATTTTGCAGATTCGTAACTTTTTTGAGATAGATACCTCCCTGGTCTCCTTTATACTTTTAAGACATTCTAGGTACAATTTTCGAATTACTAACAAACTTATAGTATAAAGTAAATTTCGACTCAGTAAATCTTTACTTGCCCACCTAAGATTAAACTTGTCTTGCATGGTAATAGGGAAAGATCTTTCCCTTACACTTTATTTTACTTACCTTTTACCTATTTTGTAATGGAAAATACCAGTTATACTGCTGTTCCATTTAGTTGAACATCAAATAGTATAAAAACTATATTCTTTATCTATTTTGTTGGTGTTTGCAATTGTTTTTAATACAATATGTTCATTCAATTGTCATACCTAGATTATAAATTTTGCAATTAGTATCACTATACATCCATCAGTTACAACTTTATACTTTTAGTTTTCAACAAACTTTTTCAATACATTAATTGTTTAATGTGCATAAAAAATCAAGTAATGCCAATAAGTTTCACAAATTTGTTTAAGATAGTTAAAACAAGCGATAGTTTTAAAACGCATACCAAAAACATAACTTTAGACCAGGGGTCGGCAAACTGCGGGCCGCGAGCACGTTTTTTTTTTGAATGGAATGCGGCCCGCGGAAGAATATTTTAAGTTTAACTTATTTTAGTTTTTTCTTTAATTTCATTTAGTTCGAAGTCCCTGTTTAACATTTTAAAACAATAAAAAGCTTTACAATATCAGCTTAAGAATTTTAAAAAGATAGATTAGCATTCCACCAGGTTTTTTTTCTCAGTTTCATCATAGCTTTCTTCTTACAACAGTAAGTTTAGGTATTTTTTACATATTTTTTATACCTAACATTCTTTTATAGATGTTTTATTACTAAAAGTTGTATTTGAGTGTGCACAAAAACATTTAAAAAAAATATAAGTGAAAAAAAAGGTTTATTTTATTGTGATTTTTTTATAATTTTTCTTAGCACTTTTAATTAATTACTATGCACACAAATGTACAAAGATGCTCATATATTTTTGTATACTAAAATATTAGGCTAGTTTTTGGTAATTTAGGCTGGCTTTTTTTGCTTTATATGTGGCAAATTAAACTTAAAATGTATGTTTTGTTCAGTTTACAGTGTTGGTTTGATTATAAAATATGTTAAACTTTAAGTCTTATAGCTGATAAAAATTTGAAATATTTTTAAGTTAATTGTATACATATAGGTGTGAAAAATAAGATTTGCTAAAAAACTTGAATCCCGAAAAAACTTGGAATTTAAAAATTTATGTTTAATTTTCTGGGAAAACCTTGAACATGAGAATTTTTGAAAAAACCTGTGACTTTAAACAATTTTTACGTGTAAAATAATGAAATTTCGATTTGACGCCAAACATTTACTTTAAAGATACTTTTTTTAAACACAATAAAATTTACTTAACAGTATCTACTTAGTAATGCTATATAACTAAAGACAGTTTTTTTATTTCATATAATTTAATTTTATACCAAAAAAAGGAGCAGAAAATTATACTTCCAAAAACTTTATGTAAGTGCATTGCATTTTTGCTATAAAAATGCCTTCACCTATTGTTGTGCTTTGAATAAGAACTATACCTATAAACTCTCCTAAAAAGTCAAAGTCAGTAAAAACACCTCTAATAAAAACTCTCAGATGAGCAATATTTCTTGTACCAGTGCTCTGTTCTTAACAGATTGATGAAATTTCTAATTTGGTTTATGGTGCTTTATAATCTTTAGAGATATGCTAAACACGACTTATTGTTTTCTTTGAAGATATAATCAAATTATTTTACTACCGCCAATATAAATTATTTAAAAAGTTTTTACTTCTAAACAGTATCTTCTTTTTAGTAATTATTTTTGCTACTTAATAACTTTTTTAAACAGTTTTTTCTGACCAGTCTGTATTACTAAAGATAATCATTCGCTTTGTTGAAACCTACTATAGCTATTTGTTTTTTTTTTGTTTCTCGCAATAACTACTAACTAACGTTTTTTTTTATAGCTCGTCTTCTATTTAACATTTACTCTTTAAATAAAACATCTTTATTGCAAAAAAGGAATTACTATAATGATCCATAAAAATATTTAGTTTTTCTACTTTATTAATGGCTTAAAAATTTTTTTTAATTTTGTTAAAAATGTATAAGAAACGTAAGTGTCCATATAAGCTGACTTATGATATTATTTATGCTATATATTTAATTCACTGTTATTAAACTTCGATATTTCTTCACTTTAAAAAGGGTTGCAAATCGTACAGTCTAGTTTAAAAATTTTAAAAAATCAAACTAGGTTAAACTTGTTTAAGACATCTAAATAAAACTCAGGTAAACTTTTATTTCAAACACTTTAAATAAGTCTTTGAATTCTTAGAACAATTGACTGTAGTGTAGTTTACTAGTTGTTATTTTTTCTGGTTTACTTATATATTGGGTACTTTTTATACTGATGATATTTTAGTTAGGTATCTAAGCTTGATTAATTGCATGTTTCTGCACTTTTTTTAAAAGTGAAAACCATGTTAAAAGCCAATTAATTACTAATGAGGTACATTATTAAAGTATTTGAGCATTAGTTATGTTAAAAAAAGTACATAGTTTATTAAGACTTAAGTATATTAGTCAATGTTAATTTAAATCCAATAAGTATTTATGGTTAAAATAGACATTCTATGTGTAGCTAATTATCATTAAAATTAATAAAGTGAATAAAAGTAAAACTATCTTTAATGTGACTAAAACTAAAATCAAAAGATAATTCAAATGTCACTAAAACTAAAACTGCGGCCCGCGAAGATTTTTGAAACTTGAAATTTGGCCCGCGAGCACCAACTGCCTGCCGACCCCTGCTTTAGACATAAAAACGAGTAAATTAGTTATGACTCACTAGAATTATAAAAAGGAAAACGTTTGATAAAAATAGCAATACATAAGCGAATTTATTTAAGTTACCATTGATTGATTTACACACTTAATAAAAGTAAAATATTGAAGTCAATACTTAGTTATCAAATAAAACGTTTTATTAGTATAGGTGTCTACAGTTGGGACAAATTTTGTCATTTCAATGCAGCGAACAGCCCTTCAATGCATTTTTTACAAAATTCATGCGTGCAGTCGAGACATTTTTCTTCAAACTCCAACACCTGCAAGGAAATCATACACGGATCCCTGGCTTCACCTGCTTCTAATTGACCAAGTTTCCTGATCCTTTTCCGTAGCGAGTCTTTTGTACAACAAGTTTTACCCCTTGCTGTTAATTTTTTGTAATGTCGCGTACATGCATTGGTACAATTTCCTTTTAAGTGTGTCGAACTTGTCTTAAAAAATTGGAAAGTTTATTTCGTGCTACTGTTACTCAGCTTCTAACAATTTTCGTCGGCAGAAGTTGGTGCTTTATCGGAAGTTTGTTTCGATCTAACTAGTAAAATTCTGTTTAGAGCATTGTTATATTAGACATGTAAAAACTAATACATTTTACATACCAAATAGGCCCATACGTTTCTTACTAACAATATAAACATTCTAAAACTTCTTTTTGTCTTAGATGTTTCTTCTAAATGCTTGTTCAGCGCGAACTCAAGTTTTCGGTCATCAACTAAACTTCTTAAACTCAATAAATTAGTTTTGGTCATGGTGCTGTCTATACTGATCGTTGCAAAATTACGTTTAACCTTGAAAGTCTCTTGTTCTCGATATTCGGCATTTTTTGAAGATACTTCATGTTTTTCTAACAACAGTACAATCAAAACGATTGTTTTTATTCTTAGGTTTTTATAAAACTATTAAAAAGAAATGTATTAAAGTCATATATACCTTTATCTGTTTGTATACTATAAATGACTTACTTCAGCACAGTTTTTTTCTCTTATCTAGCTTGCACCTACTAACATTCTTCTCAAAACACGAAATATTGGCACTTTATGTCTAACTATTTTGTAACCTGTATAAATAACAATTGTTTTAATGTGTCAGGGGCATGTCTACACTTTTTCAGTGGAGTTTCACTATTCTTTTGTATTTATAATGCATCTTATATAATCACATAACTGTCTTCTACAAAACAACTACTACTGTTTCTACTAAGATTTATAAAGCACATTAAAAGTTTAAATTACTAATAATAAATTTTAAAGTAACAATAAAACTGAACCGAATAACTAAAATAGAATCGATAAGTAATTCAGTTTTTTTAGTTTAAATTTAAATCTGAGTTCTCATTTTATCGAAAACTAGAAAATTGTGCCTAAAAAAACTAAAAACGATTTACTAATCAAAGTTAAGAATTACTTTGTCTTAATAGAAAAATATATTCAATGATATGTAAATAAATAAATTAGTCAAACAGTCCAGTTAAAACGATTTAGCTAAAAATACCGATATAAAAATGATATATCCTTTTTTACTAAACATTACTAAATTTTTATAAAATTTTACTAGTTGAGATACATTTTAAAATAATTAAAAATAAAACTATTGATTATTCTAAGCCAGGGGTCGGCAGGCAGTTGGTCGTCGCGGGCCAAATTTCTAGTTTCCAAAGTCTTCGCGGGCCGCAGTTTTAGTGACATTTGAATATTCTTATGGTTTTAGTTTTAGTCACACTAGAGAAAATTTTTACTTTTATTCACCTTATTATTTAAAATGACTTTTAGCTATACATAGAATGCCTATTCAGATTAATATTTATTAGATTATGATTTACATTGACTAATATACTTTAATAATTACGTAATAATATTGTTAATAAAATATGTACTTTTATAAGCACTTAATAAGTTAAACTTAAAACTTTTTTAATTTTACTTACAACCTAACTCTCTATAAAAACCTAACTTGAAAGACAATTTATGGGTTACTTTTATACATTTGTTATATCATCAACACTTTTTCATATTTCTAAGAATATTTACTTCGAAAAAGGTTTTTGCGAGTTAAATAATTTACACTCATTAAGAAATTTAGTAATTAGTTAACATAATAAAATTAATACCTGTTTGTATTCCAAAAAGCTAAAAAATGATTTAACATAATTAATTCTCAAATACTTTAGTAAAATATTTTATTAGTAATTAGACCTTTAAATGGTTGCCACTAAAAAGCAAAAATGTCTGAGATGTATCAAACAAGCTTAAATTTATTAAAATTTGAAAAAGCTTATAAATAGTTGTTAATCAAGCTTAAATACCTAATTAAAATATCATCATTATCAAAAAGTACAAAAAGTGTAAGAAAACAAGAAAAAAATACAGCTAGTAAACTACACAACAGTCATAAAAACTATTCTGAGAATTGGAAGACTTCTTTTAAGTGTTTGAAATAAAAGCTTCACACACGCCTGAGTTTTAAAGCTTTTAAAATAGCCTGTTTGTGAAGCAATCCAATTAATATAAAGTTCACTACATAAAGAAATAACAAAGGTTATTAACAGTAATTAAATTACATGCCAAAAATATATAAGTCAGCTGGAATGGACAATTGAGTTTCTTAAACAAGTTTAACAAAAGTATAAAATTTTATTAAGTCATTAGCAAAGTAGATTTTTTTTTATTAAGCATGAAATCTGTTCTTTATTTGCAATAAGAATATTGCATTTAAAAATATTAATTGTAAAATAAAAGACGAGCTACAAGAACAAAAAAAGCGTTAGTTAGGAGTTATTGCGTGAAAAAAAAAAAAAAAAAATCACCAAAGTCATTTCCGACAAAGCACATTATTATTTTTAGTAACTACAGAATAATCAGAAAAAATTGTTGAGGCAAGTAATAAAGTAGCAAAATTTATTACCTAAAATGAGCTATCGTTTATAATTGAAAACTTTTATAAAGAATTGACGTTGGCGGTAATGAAAAACTTTTGTTTATTTTTTCAATGACAACATGAAGTCGTGTTTAGGGAATGCATTAAGGTTATAAAGTCTCATAAATCAAATTAGGACTTTAATTAAACTGTTAAAATGAGAGCACTGAGAGAAAAACTATTGCTCATCTGAGAAATTTTATTAGAGATGTTTTTACTAGCTTCGACATATTAGTAGAATTTCTTGGTTTAGTTCCAACGCGAAGCACAACAATCGGTGAAATTTTTCAAGTAAAAGTGCAATGTACCAATACGGAGTTTTTTGAAGTACAATTCCTTCTTTTATTTTTAGTATAAAGTTTAATTAAAGTTTAAAAAATGTCTTAAAACATTTATCAATATTAGAAAATACTGTTATAATATATTTTTTAATAAAAAAACATTTATTTGGTAATTTTTTTTGAGTCAAATCAAAATTTCATTACTTTAAATGTAAAAATTGTTTGAAATTCCAGGTTTTTTAAAAAATTCTAAAATTCAAGTTTTTTTCTAGAATTTTTAACCGTAAATTCACAAATTCAAAGCTTTTCCGGGATTCAACTTTTTTGGCAACACTGATTGTTCATTCTTTAATGTACACAATAATATAAATAATATTTTGAATTATATCAGCTGCAAGACTTAAAATTTAACATATAGTAAAACTCAAGCTAACACTGTGGATTGAGTAAAACATACATCATAAGTTTAATTTGCCACTCTTTCAAGCGAAAAAGCCAGCCTGAGTCAACAAAAACATTCCTGATATTTTTGTATACAAAAAGAAATGCTAGCCAAAAACTTAAAAAATGGCTTAGTTGGCCTGAGATTTGAAGTCTTCAAATAGCAATAGTCTGAGTGTGTGGCAATGTTTAGTTGTTTATTTGCTTGAATTTAACTATATTGATTAACAATGTACAAACTTTATAAATTCACCATCCATATATCTAGTTTTTAATAAATAGGTAGCTCGAAAAAACAGCAATTGTGTGTATTGATATGCAAGGCATAAAAATTAACTTAGCTTAAAATAAACAATGTTTGAAAAATGAAATGTCTACAAAACAAAAACTATATTAACTTATGTCATATATATTGTTTTAAATGTGTCTGTACAAATTTAGATATGACATGTATAAATAAACTAAACTTAACTTAAACTAACTAAAGTATTAAATAAAAAGTGGTTTTAAAATATGAGCATTTTTTTAAGTTGGTGTGCATAGAAAACTTATAAAAAATTAAAATGTGTCAAAACAAAAATCAAATGAACCTTATTTCTTATTACTATGTTATTTTAAATGTATTCACACTAAAATATAACATTTACAAACAAAAAATTATAAAAGAAACTGAGATATTAAAAATATTGAAAACGAATATCTAAGCTATAAAGAAATGACACTTTAGTTAGTTACTGTGCATTCCTTTTGTACGAAATGGAAAATATTTGCATTGAGTTTATTTAATAAATAGGTATTATATAACCAACTTATTAAATCCAAGCACTCTTGACACTCTTTTTCCAGATAATTACTTACTGTAGTAAAATAGAAGTAATTATGAAACTGAGAAACATATCCTGTTAGAACGCTAATCTGTCTTTTTCACATTTTTAAACTAAAGCAGTAATTACTTGAAGTTATTTAAAAATGATATAGGAAACTTAAAATCAAACTAATCAAATTAATTCGAATTACCGAAAAAATTTAATTAGAAATATAATTTTGCTCAGCGGGCCACATTTACATGCTCGCGGGCCACAAAATTTTCTTTCGCGGGCCGCATTCCATTCAAAAAAATAACATGCTCGCGGGCCGCAGATTTACCCTTCGCGGGCCGCAATTGGCCCGCGAGCCGCAGTTTGCCGACCCCTGTTCTAAGCAAAAGCATTAGGATTTTAAGAAAAAAAAAGTTTCTTATTGAAATATTTCTGTTGGAACTTAATAAGATAATTATTTTGAATTACGGTTATGTTTTTTACTACATAATTTGTAACTTTTAAAGTTGCTTGAAATTTAGATTGAAACTAACTAATGGAAATGTTAGTTTTTGTTTTTAAATACACGTAAAGTAATCAAAATAATATATTTACAAATGTTAATTGAAATTGTTATATATTCTTGTAATTGATGACAGTTAAAAATTATTAGGTGCTACAAACAAAAATGAAAATAATTTGAACAAGCAGAAAATGTAGTAATTGACCTTTTTTTCTCTATATTCAAACTTTTACAGTTAAGTTTTTTAAATAACATAATTGTTGTAAAAGTTACTTTTTTACGGTCGTTTATCAAACCTTAGCGGAAATACAATTTACAGATTATAAGCGTTTTATGTCAAACGCAAAATTATAAGTTTATAAACGCAACAAGGTTTACAGGTCAAAAAAACTTTTTAAAATATTTTATTTTACAATAGTATCAAAAATTAAAAAAAAAAGAAAAACTAAAAGTGACGCTAGTTATAAACATTTAAGCTAAAGGGTCGCACAGGAAACCGGTCAAAACACACCTCGATTTGAACTTATGTTTTTTTGTTAGTTTTTAATAAAAAATTTTTTTTACAAGCTTTTTAAAAATTAAAATTTTTTACAGTTGGTTAGTACATACTTGTACCACTAAAACTATGTAAAAAATACAAAACAAAATTTATATAAAAAGGTTTCAAGAAAAAGTCAAAAAAAAAAAAACCAAACTTGAAAATAATAATACTTTTAGGTCGAAATCTTAGAAAAGATACCGTTGGTGAATATTTTTATAGAAAACAGTGGCGTAAGATATCTTAACATCTAAATGATTGGGAAAATCTTATATTGAAAGCGAAACTTGACGCATTAGAAAAGAAATTAGGGCAGGAGCGCATACCGAAACGCAAACATTTGTCTTCTTCTGTGTAAGGTTTCTTGTTATTTTGTTTGATTATTGGATTTCTTAAACAGCTTAGTGTTTTCATAGAAAATCAAAAGCTTCAAAAGTTGAATCAAATAACGTACTTGCGTCAAAAATCTTAGTTTGTTTTCTTTTAACTAGTTTAAGATTTTTACTATCTAACATAGTATAGTTATTTGCCTTAACTAAAAAAGAATGCTTAATTTACTGGGATGTAAAGAGCTTATTTAAATAGATTTATGCAAATTATATATTTTATTCGCGACCGGTTTCGGTGGCAAGAGATTGCGACCTTTTCAAGCAAAAAAAAAAAAATTACATTTTAATTATTAATTTTAATTATTAATTATTAATTAATTACTAAAGTGAATATTTTATTTTTTGCTTGAAAAGGTCGCAATCTCTTGCCACCGAAACCGATCGCGAATAAATTATATAATTTGCACAATTTTATTTACTATCTAACATATAAATTTTTTTTTTGATACTTTTTAGGTAAACTTGTTGAAAAGCCATTGCTAGTTACTGTTTAGTTACAAATTAAAATTTTATTCTTTTAATAAAACTTTTCTCAGTGTTTATGTTGTTTTTCATGTTAATAGAATTTCTAACTTAAGTCTGTTTCAAAAAAACTTATCAATTTGTTGTTAAGTTATAAATTGTTTATTGAACGACAAAAAAAGCGCCTAAAACCGTTGGTCTTAGGGCCTGTTGCACAAAAAATCTTAAAGTTATCGAGTTGCACACCTTTTGGATAATTTTTAACGTCTTGACTAGACAGTAAGAAAGTAAATGCTGTTTGCTTAGTGTTTTTGCTAAAGCTTAAAGTTGTTTAGTGTAGATCTCTACATAAGCTAAAGGCTAAAGTAATCAATATATACCGTTTAAAAACTACTTGATACCTAGTTTTACTTATATAATATAACTATACGTTTGTCTTAAAAAAACTGAATTTGTTAAAATTTTAGATTCGTTGATTAAATAGTCTTTATATTTTTAAAACAAGAAGTTTAAAGATTATGTTAGATATCTTTACTTTTACCTACTTAAGTAGTATATGCAGTTAGTTTTGTTTATAGGTTGTTTTATGTAAGTACTTCGAAATCCCCGTAAATAGATATCCCCGTTAAGTTCGCCAAGTGACAATTAAATACTAAACTTTTTTTTTTTAATTCTTCTCATCGATTAGTTTTTTGTGAATCAGATGTAAACCAAAACGACAAGTCTAGGCAAAATATTAAAATTTAAATTTAAATGAAATTCCAAATTGTTTCTTGAACAAAAACCTTAGATCTATATGCAAATTGTTCTTAAATGCTAAAGGTACGCTTTGGTTCAGAGATATCTATCGACGGTCCGGGTGTTGCCCGCCCCTAGTTTAACAGTTCCTTTAATTGTTGCTATCAATTTGTAGTTACTGAAAATAAAATAGTATTATTACAGTCTTTTTGTTCGTTTTTTCAAGATTGCAGTTTTTGAGAGATGAATATGAGAAACTTTTAATATAGATTTAATTAACTCTACTGCCTATAAAGTATATAATAAAACAAACAAAACAAGCTTTTTTTAATAGCTATTTTGATCCAGAGACTTTTTCAAGATCAGATAAACGTGAAAACAGTCGAAATATCCAGAAACAGAAAACTTATGTTAAGCTGACGACTTCAGTTTCTTAATAGTAGTAAGTTTTCTGCGTAATAGTTTTACAAACCGCAAATTATTACCAGCAGATTTTATTGTACTGAAATAGATTCTGAAATAGTTTTTTTAGAAGTATGCCTCAAAGTTTGTCTTTTGTTTTCTTTTTGTATTCTCTTTTTATGAGGCTGTTGCTCGAGTCAAAAATTTGCACAACAAATTATTTAAAATCAACTATGAAATAGAAACAACTTTGCAAACTAGGATAATAAGGTTTATTTTATCTGTCACGTAGTTATAAACCTTTGCGACATTTAAAACTTAAGAACTTTTCTACAACAAAAGTTAAAAGGCTACAACTTGTTTTTTCAGTATGAAAAAACAAAATCTTCTTTAACAGTGATGTGTATGATTCAGATATTAAAAAGAAAAAGTTTGTGATAAATTTCTTTTTTTATAAAAACGTGATTATGCTTTTTACAAAATGATATTTTAAACTAGTGATGTACCGGACTCACTATCCGAGTCCGGCCGGATACTGCCATTTTTGTCTGATATCCGGATCCGGCCGGATTCTAATTTGAAAAAAAAAGTCCGGATCCGGTTCCGGCCGGACTCTAATTTGAAAAAAAAGTCCGGGTCCGGTTCCGGCTGGATTCTAATTTGAAAAAAAAAGTCCGGACTCGGATCTAGTTAGTTAAAAAGAGCATAATGAAAAGTATTTTTTCATAAACAAACCCTGTGTAAATTAATAAGAGTCATTTTCGTCAGTTAAAATTAAACAACTACCGTGATTGGTTCTTTTGTACACGTGACAAATTTACATTTGTTTACATTTAAACTATGAAATAAACATTTCATGAAATGCAACTCTTTACATATGTTGTAAAATTGAAAACTTTGGAATGAATACTTGTATTATTTATTGTTTAAAGTTGAGCTCAGAGAATATTTAGAGTTAATACGATTGAATGTACGAGCCAATGAGAATCATATGACGAAATTTTTCAAACTAAATACTGATGTAACAAAACATCAGAACATGACAGGCAGTTTATATGTAAGCAGTTAGTTAGTTTGGTGTGTAGCTTGAAGCCACAAAATATCTTGAACGTTTTTGTGAATGCTTATTGTAAGTTGTGTTTTGTTTTAAAAGTGAACATTTCAACAGGTGTTTAATTGTTTAAATATTTAAGCCTGGTTTATAGTTTAATAGTTTATTAAAAATATTACAGTTTCTTGTTTACTAAAAGTTTTATTCAATTTTTAGTTTTTTGTTTTAAGTTTTTGATATAGATTTAAATAGCTTCCAGTTTTTAATGTGTTACCAAAGTAATTAATAATTATGTATATGCTAGTATTTCTTGTTGTGTTTTATATAAAAGATTCATCACTCAAAACTGTCGTGTCTAGTTATAGAAAGTAGTCTCAGTTAGAATTTAGTATTTGTTAGATATTAATTAAATAAGGTAGGATTTAATTATGATGGGTAGTACTAAAAAGTTAAGTGTACCACAATCAGTCCACAACTTTACTACCAAATTGTCAACCTTTTCTAGCTGTTCTTTTGATTATTAGATTTAAGTAATTTTTTCAGTTTTTAAAAACCTCATTCTGACTCAGGCTTGTTTATACTCACTCTAGCTAGTTTTATTGACTTAAACAGTGGCAACCCTGCTAGTTTGAAAATTTTTGGGAATCTTAGAAAATCTTGGACTACCTCAGGCTAGTTTAGTTTTATATAAAAACTCAGGCTAGTTTTCTTTTAGATTTTGAATGAGTTTGAGCTGATCCAGTTTTCAATATTTTGTAATTTTCTAGTGTATTTTGTTCTAGATCTTGATTTCAGATTTTTAATTCTAAATTACACCTAAATTTGTAAACCTTGTGGCTAGCTGTTCTACTTATTATTAGATTAAAATTTTATTTTTTTCAGTTTTTAAAAACCTCATTCTGACTCAGGCTAGTTTATTCTAGTGATGTACCGGACTCACTATCCGGGTCCGATTCCGGCCGGATATTGCCATTTTTGTCTGATATCCGAATCCGACCGGATTTTAATTTGAAAAAAAGTCCGGATCCGGTTCCGGCCGGACTCTAATTTGAAAAAAAAGTCCGGATCCGGTTCCGGCCGGATTTTAATTTGAAAAAAAAGTCAGGATCCGGGACCGGTACATCACTATTTTAAACCAAACTATTTTATAAGAGCAGAACTGTTTTTATTTTGCTTATCGATTTGTGTAGTTGTTGAAGGCTTAGTTTATTTTAATACACTAAGTATTTGTAAAAGTTTAACTGTTATAACGTAATTTTGTAAACTATTTAGCGAAAAAGAAAACACTTTCAGTCAAAAAAAATTTTTAAACGTTGATGAACACAACAATATAAGCGTCAAGACATTAGTTTTACTTCCTATGACACATAATTTTTTAAATAAAAACTATGTTTAAAACCAAAGTATAAATACAAAACTAAACAGAAATAGATCCTTAAAGCAACAAACTGATTTAAATGTTCAAAATTTTAATTAATATCAAAATTTAGGTGTGATAAATCTTGTTTAGAATATTTATGTCAGTCTAAATTATCTTTTAAACTATGTTTATATACAAACGTAAACAAAAAATTATGTTGAAAAACTAAAGTAAAGACTGTACTTTTCAATTTTTTATTTTCAAATTCTAATTAAAGTATTTTATTCTTTTACAATAAAGTTAAACTTTAATTTGCAAAAAAATACATTTTTGTGTTCACTTTTAGCCAAATTTACTAGATAAAGTGTCAAATTATTTTTGCTATTGCAATTTTGAATACTTGATTATAACAATACATTCTATATAAAATAAGTATAAACATAGTTTTTTTTATGTACAGAGTAATTAATTTTAAGCAAGGTTTTATAAACCTAACAACTTTTTCTTTATAATTTACCTAACTTTAACAGCAAAAAGTTTAAATTTTCTTTAAAGCAGAAACTTTTGCTTACTCTCTTTTTTAAACAACACTGATGACTTAATTGTTGTTTGGAAAATTGTTGTGATAGCAAAGCAAATAATTAGCACATTGAAAGTTCAAGTTTACTTTATGGGCAATGAAAAAAGTTTCAACTTTATTTCCAGGTGTTTAAGAAAGTATTTACATAAATTATTTGCGGGAAATATAGCATTAATTAGAATTTTAGTTTAATTGTTTTATTAAAATTTTCAACATTTTATATTTCTAAATCAAGCAATTTACTCCAGGTTGTATTTATTATTATTAATATAGTGTTTACGATATTAGTTAGAATATTTATGATATCTAAATAGTTGTAGTTAAATATTCCCAAGATAATCGATAATTTCAAAGAATAGTTGCTGAGAGTTGTAAGCATTAAAAATTACATAAATACGAGTTTGCTGTTAGCCAACCAGTATGGGTAATAGGTTAATAACTTAACAGTTCCAGTTGAATAAAAATAAAACTTTTACAGTAAATTGAAACTTTAAGTTTATTGCACTAGTTCAGAGCTAAGTTGAAAAGTTACAAGATAGCAGTAAAATAATTCATTAAAAACAGAAAAAGTTTTAAGATAGACTTTTATTAGTTAACAAAACAGAAACTGTTTTAAAAGTAAAAGTCGTAGTAGCTATTTTTTTACTGAGCTCTTTTAATTTTAATTTTAACTAAATGCAACAAATTTTTTTCATATGCTTATAAATTTTAAACTAACATATTTTTAAAAAAGAATAAACTGTATAAAATAATTATGAATTGCTTAAGTTCTCTGTTAAGGTTTTTCAACGAGTTGAAATTATTTTCTTAAGTAACCCCATGTTTGAAAATTCATTCAAAACTCAAGAAAAAATAATTTGCGTATAACTAAAAAACAAATTTTTACTGTTTTACCTTATAGATTTAAATTTCATTATTGAATGTACGTGAATACAACATTTTAGAAAACGTAAACTTAGGTAAACACAAATCTTGAACTATTTAGGCTTCATGAGACGACAGTTAACAGAAGAAAATACCTCGTAAAGTTTTAGCTGTATTAAGAATTTTAAGATTAAAGTTGCTAAGTTTTTTTATATTTAAAAAAAAATATACCGTGTTTAGTTAATTTTTATGTGCGTAAAAACGAAAAATACTCTGTTGTTTATTTAAGTTGTATGGTTATTTTGGTTTAAAGTAAAGTTTTGCATAAACTAAAATTCTAAAACCTACTAAAACTATTTAGAATGACTTAATTAGATTTATTTTCCATAGTGTTTTACTCATTATTTTAAAGTTAAAAATGAATCATATTGTTTAATGAATAAATAAAACAGTTGTTAAATAAATCAATTTAACCTTACTTTAAAGTACTTGTAAAAGATTTTTTGTTTCAATGTTGAGCAATAAAATTTAATTTTTTCACATCTAATTAAACTTTTAGCTCGTGAATTTTTTTGTTGATAGGTATTTTTAAGATTAAAGCAATTAAGATTTTATGTGTTTTTTATGAATAAAGTAATTTTAGAATGTTATTCATTTATAAAATTAAAAAAAATTAGTTTTAGTAGTTTTATAACAATTTATCAAAATATACTTTATAATTTTTATAGACAGTTTACATAAGTCTTTATAAAATAAATAAAACTATTTAGTTTATAATTTTGGATTCAAACAAAAATATTTCTAATGAAAAAACCTAAACTAAAGAAGTTAAACACTTTTTACTTTTAAATTGTATACACAAAAATTTTAAACAAAAATAGTAATAACTTTATTATACCAATTTAGTTCTTTACAAACAGTATAAACAAAGGTCAGAGGATTCTTTTTTAAAACTCTTTTTTTTTTCACTGATTTTCAAATTTTACCTGACTATGTTACTAACAGCACACGTCATGGTTGAATGATTTCACTTTCAAAATCAGTTTCGTGTTTAAATCTTTCCCTAATCCCGGTAAATCATTTTAATCTCTTGTAAAATAATGTCTACAAGGGTGCATCGTGTCACGATCTTATTTGTTTTTAGCATCATAATTTGAGCTTCTTAAGCTAACAGTAAAGGTTTAGTTTTTTGTTAGTTTTTCGGTGAAAACTAAAAAATAGTTTTTGAGGTTTAAAAAAATAAACGCATTTTGTTTGCAGTCTTTGTATTTACAAAATTTAAAAATCTACTAGTTTATAAAGCACCATAGCTAACAATGGTATAAAACTAACGTACAACTCTGCTATAACTAAAAATATATCTATAAAAAACTATATAAAGCTTATAAAATAAACTTTGATAATATTTTCTAATGCATAATAGTTAAATGAACCAAATTTGCACTCTTGTGTATTATTTTACAAAGTACTTGATAACACAAATTGAGCTTAAAAAAGTAAAAAAAAACAAATTAAGAACTTATGATTATGTAGGAAAACACACAAGCCACTGAACTCAAAAATAGTTATAAACTACTAGAGAAAAAAATAACTACTTCTTGAATGATTTCGTCAAATGATTTTTTCCTACTTTAAAAAAAACTAATGCCTTTAACAAAAGTTTTAAAGTTTTTGTTAAGTTGATATTTTGAAAGTTTAAACTAGCAAAATCTTATACAGGTTTTATTGGGTACAGTTTTAGTATTTTATGAAATTATTTTTATACTTATTATATGTATAATTTAAATTTTATCACAGATCTGCAACAACATAATACAAATATGTCTGGGTTTAATGACAAACAAAAACTTAAATTGAATCACAGAACGATGATTTTTCGATATTAGGATAGTAGTACCTTGTAGTTACCACAAATCAGAATTTGTAAAGCCTATGTACTTCAAAAGTTTTTATCAAAAAATATTACTACACATCATATAATATATTATATCATTTTACCTTTTGACTTTAGTACAATATTTTTTTTTAATTTTACTTAGCTAAGAACTAAAGTAGCATTAGCTTAACTATTTTTAAAATTATCACAAAAATATTTTCAATTTTTTAATCATAAATAACAGTTTTGTAACACAATTTTAGAAAGCCTTTTAGAAATATATACACATGTTTAGTTTTTTTCCTGTAAAATTACGTAAGAAGCTTACTCGAACTTAAAGAAGTTAAAACTTTGTAAATGAACTTGTAGTCTTTATTTTTATAAGTTTTTGTTATAAAAACTAAAGTTTTTAGTCTTAGGAGTTAAAAAATACTTGAACAAGGCAAACCAAATTGTTTGCAACTTATAAACAATATTTTTGTGACATTTTTAAAATATAAATAAAAATACTTTTTCCATATAAAAAACTTAATTATTAAAATGTGTTATTTGTATAAACATGAATTTATTCAATATAATTATGTTTTAGTCTACACGTAACTACAGTCACTAAAAAGTTAACTGCGCTTTTAGCCTTCTAGGTTAATTAAACATGCATTCATTGAAATTAAATACATATTAAAGTTTTGTTTTATAAACACAAAAATGAGTTTGAAGCCGTCTAACACAGTATTTTAAGCACTTTCTCAAGTCTCTATTAATCAGAAAAATAATGTTGACACGACTTACATTTTGTAAGTACATTCTGCATTGATTTTGTTACTTTGATGTAGTTGATTAAACTTTACACAGTTGTCAACTTTGTTATTTATTACGAAAACATGCCAAGCCGTAATTTTATAATTAATTTTCTTTTCTTACTTTTTTTTTACCGCAACTATTTTTGTGAGTGATTTCAACACTTTTGAGTACTAGAAAGCCAAGTATGCTCCTTTTTACAACTAAAATCAATATTGCAAGTTTTATGATGTACATATTAAATAAATATCGACATTCAGAGAAAAGTTTGACTTGTTGTAACTTATACAAATCGAGCGGTGTACTATTTTTAGTACTACCTTTTGTCAAAACAGTCTTTATATAGATTTTTTATGTAAATCTACAACATAACAGCTTACACAATTGAACTTTTTTTTTATTTACTGCCAAACTCTGTAAAATTTCTACAAAAAATTAAAAGTCTAAAATTTTCTACTAGAATTGTTTTTTTTTCAAAATTACTTTAAGTTTAGTAGTTTTAACCTTTACTTGAAAAATATAACATGTAACTACACAACGATTATTACCAATTAAAAACCAGAATGTTAAGGTTACACAGTCTAAGTTATAGTTAGTTTTGTATTCGTATTTACAATAGACTAGTTTTTAAGATTCAACTTAATACACAATTTCAGTGTAAATTTAAAAATGAGCAACTTTACATGACAAAGTAAATATTAATTTGAATTAAAAGTTTTAGTTTAAATTTAAACATTTAAGTATAAACAAACAATATCTATGTTTATTTTAATGATGGAACTTAAACATTATTTACTAAAATTGACTGGAACTTTAGTCTCTTAGCAAAAAAAAACCTATGTACTAAAACATTTCTATACTAATTTTAAAGTATTTTGTACTCTGTCTTAGATCTTGTGAAAAATTTTCAGCTAAAAGAGTACACGATATTGAAATATAAACTAAGTATATATAATAAACAAGAGAGTAAAGTTTTGGACCAGGGGTCGGCAAATTACAGCAGGTGGTTAGTTAAATCCCCAGCTCTTGTTAAGTTTAAAGCAGCCAGTAAAAATATAAAAATCTTACTTGAAAAAGTACTGTTAATATGTTAGTAAGCCAAGACGCTGATATAATTATTACCTCACTACATTTTAGTCGTTTTTTCAGGTGACTATGTTTTATTACACTTAAATAGTATTAAACTTGTACAACTATTGGTAAAAGGCCGGTTTAGATCAACATTCAGCAAACTACGGGCCAAAATTTGTTTCAAAAGCAAATAAAAACACACTAACTGCAAAAAACATTTTAACTTATTTTTATAATTCATTTAAGTTTTTTAAGTAACTACTTATTTGAAATATAATGCTGTGTTTTTAATAACAAAAGTTAAATAAATAATTTAATAATACCAAGTTGAGATCTTAAACTACTCTAAACTTAGATTTTCTTAATATTGTTTTTAAACAGTTTGAAAGTAATTGTACATACATATATATATTAAACGATTAAAAAATTTATAGTTTTGCTTTTCAAACGCTTTTTTGGTTTGACTGTGAATAACTTTACTAATTTTTAACTTTTAATAACAAAACCAAAGAGAAAAAGAAATAAAAAACCTTTATAATATTTACTTTAAATTTGTAATATACAAACAAATTTATAAAACAGACAGTATAGTTATTTTTTAAAAGACTTAAAAACTTTTTAGTTTGGACTTTGTTTAAAATCATCCGCTCTAAATTGAATACATTCACATTTGTTTTTAATTTTTTTTTGCTTGACGACCTAAGCATTTTATTATATTGCTTAAACTATAACAAATAGCTGTATATGTAAGTAATGAAAATCGTTGTCTAAAGTTTTTTTTAAAAGTGTTTTCAACATATTTGAATAAGTCCCTTAAGTTTATTTCTGAAACAAGTCCTGAAACAGACTTTAAGGTTATTTTTTTAATCTTAAAAAAAAACTAAGTTAGGTAGATTTTTAAAAGCAGAACTTTAAAAATAAAATATATGAACAACCTTTTTCTACATTTAAGCTTCGTATATATCTTAAAATATTAAAACTTGTCATGTTAGCATTAAAAATATCAGATTTCCATGAAAAACTTTAAAAAAATTACGTATGAACATAATTTAGAGATTAGCCAGTGTAATGCCGGGTTTAAAAGTTTATCTTATGATCTTCTTATATTAAATTTTCTCTGTTCAAGTTAAAGTTATCTTTTGTGTTTGCAGTCCAATTCTAAATAGTTTATGCAATTACATAAAATTATATTTTGGAATGCCATACGTAATTTGCTGTGTAATGCTTTTGAAACTTTAACACTTTGTTTGATTTCAAGGTAAAAAACTTATTAATTTTATTCAAAATTTTTCTTTAAGGTTTAATTTTTACGTAAGTCTATAATAGTTTTTCCTTGTATTCGTTTGTATTATGAACATGCCATTTAAAAATTTAGGTATGCGTTTTATGTGGCAATTATAAAAAGTACTACTTAGTATAAAAAATGACTGTTATTTCTTTGTAATTTTTGTTGTTTATTTTCTCAGTTTGATACAAACCATAATAAAAAATTATAAAAGATAAAACTAAGCGTATAAAAACGATATACTTCAAAAGAAATGAATTTAAATAAAAAAGATCAGCAATTAACTTTTATTAATCTATCAATTAAAACAGCATCAAAAGTCTAAAATCATACAGAATATGCACCTTAACATACAGTCAAAGAACTACATAATGACAAAATTAAATCACAGTAAAACTTTTCAAATGTGTAAAATATTTTTTTTTAATATTCGTTAAAGCGCAAGCTAACATAATGTGCAATAGTTTTATTGCTTTTAACTTATAACACTTTAGTTTGATAAAAACAATTATAGCTAAATATTAAAATTTTTATAAATGTTTCTAAATCTACTACTAAAGTCAAATAATCTTAAATAGAAATTTTAAGGTACAACATTTTTTATAAAAACGTATCAATAAAATGCAATCTATTTTTACAATGTGTATTCTTGTTATTGATTTTAACAATTAGATTGTTTCTTAGACTTTTTATTTACTTTAAAAAACAACATTTAATGTGCTTCACAGAGTTAAACAGAAATGAGTGAAAGAAAACATATAAAACTAAATAGAAAAGGTACAAAAAAAATAAAGTACAAAAGTTTAATCACAGCAGTATTTTACAAAACATATTTGTAGTTGAAACCAAACTTCACTTAACCAATTTATATATATATGTATTTATATATATGTTTATGTTATACTGAGCACTTAGATTTGTAAGACTAATAAAAGTACTTAAAAAACATGATTGAATATAAATAAATAACTAGATACAAAAACAAAATCAAACTTCAATGATTTCGTCATTATGTCTTAAAGTCCTGTAACTTTGCTGCAAATTTGGCGGTAAATAGTTACTAGGCAACTCCTGGTTGCCACGCAAACTTCCCATGTTACCCCTAAAAGCCGAGTGGGGGCTCATCGTGTGGTAGCCTCTCTGCAGTGGAGGGTCGCGCGCCCGCATCACCGTCGTTGCCATGGGCGTCATGGAAACGAACTGCTCGCTGTGGTGACGCAACCTTTTGTCATGGCAACCGACCGGGTGGTAGTTCCCCTTTTGCTGTGTGATGTCATAATTGTTGTTGAATGACGTCACGGGGCGCTCGTAGTCGTCATGGCAACCCAGATCGTCGCCAACCCTCATCGCAACCATCTCCGTCTCGTCTCCGTGGCAACCCGGGTGATGACGTAGTTCCCTCCTCATCCCGGTTTCCATGGCGATTTCCTTCCTCTTCCTCCTGTTGAAGAGAAGGATGAAGGAAGCGAAGACGAAGATGATCAACAGACTGATGACCGCTCCGACTATCAGGTAGATGGAAGGTTCGTCCAAGTACGAGCTTTTTTCTGATTGGTCCAAACCTTCCACCTGTTGGCTCTCGACGTCAAATGAGATCTCATCTATCTCCTCTTCATTCTTATCCTCTTCTACTTGGTTCTTAACTTTAGGTTGCACGACGTCAATCTTACCTAAAGTGGTCGTTGTTATGGGTGCTGTCGTTGTCACGGCAACCATGGAAACGACGCCGCACATCCGGTCCCCGTCGCATTCTTCAGGCACGCAGACGCACAACCTGTAAGTCTCCCCCCTCTTCAGACCCGCAACCTTCTCCTGTCTGCTCACCATCACCTTGTAGTAGCTGCTCACTTGCGCCCACCTCCCACTTTTTGATTCCCTGGCAACCGTTACCAGGTACTCGATGCCGACCCTGGGCAAAACGATGTTGACTTCACCCAGGTTGTCACGCGTGATGTGTAACTTGTTGTTTGTGACGTCAAGTTGGTTCGATGAAGGGGATTTTTGATGGGACCGCTGAGAGCAGTCGGGTCCCGAGTAGCCAGATTTGCACCTGAAAGATTTTATATTAAACTTTAAAAACTTATTAGCTTACAATCGTAAATTTTTTGTTTAAGTTAAAAAAACTATCATTTCAGATTCTGGTATGAGTATCAAACAAGAACTTTACAAACCTACAAATGAAGGTATCATTGCTCAAGTTTTCTTTTACCGCTCCATTGAAACATACAACCTTGCTTTTTCCTGCTGCAACTGATTTTGGTGGAAGTACTTCTGGTAATCTGTAAGAAAAAAAAGTTATAATAAAAAAAAATTACTCTATGAGGCGTTTTAAGTTTTAGAGAACCTATACAAAACCAAAGAACTTTGTTTTTGTTATACTTATATAAATAAAATATGATTGATAGATGTACACATTGCTACGTTTTTTACTTTACAGTAAAGTTTTAGCTGAAAAATTTCCAGGGCGTTGTAAGAAAACAATAACTTACTGTCCGCAACGGAATGTGTCGTAATTTTCGATTTCTTCTAAAAGGGAAATGCCCATCTTTCTCCTGGGAGAAGTGCATTTGCTCTGGCCGAGATCGTAGAAGCCTTTGAAAAACCTAAAACAAATATTTTTGATTAAATTAAACAAACAATTAAAGTTTGTGTAACATGAACGACTAGTTAACTGAGTGACGTAAAAATAGTTTAGCAAGTTGCAAGTCACTATTGGTAAAAAAATACGAATAATTAAAGTTAACAAAACAAAAACTTGTCAATTAATATAACATGAATGACTAGTGATTTAACTAACGTAAATATAGTTTAGTAATTTAGTAATCAAAGTTTAGTACACAGTTGCGTGTATTTTTATTTACTAAAAAAGGGTTATTAGATAACAACATTAACAAAATATAAACTCCTAACCTTAACCAATTTCCCCATAACTATAACGTTGAGCCTAAGCCTTTGCCCACCTTACCCAATCAGTTAAACAATAGTAGTTTTAGTAAATTAGTAAAAATAGAAATCAATACTTGTTTTCATTAACAGAAAAACAAATTAAAAGCAATAAATTACTATCTAATACAAAAAAATGTATCTTCAATTTTGGTTGTGTTTTTAGTGTAGGTTTTTATATAAACGTAAAACTCAACAGCTTTTGATGACGTAAACTTGTGTAAGTCAATCAGATAATCTAAGTTTGATTAAGTGAATTGTTAAAAGCACGAAGTAAGTGACTCATTAGGGATAAACTTAAAATTAAAACAAACAATAATTTGATTTTTATCTACACTTTGCAAGACTATTGCAGATCATAATGTCAGTATTTAGAATGTTTAGTTTTTTCAAAGAAAATCTAATTTTCAGACTTTAAGCTGATAAACAAGAGTATTTTAAAATAGATAAGGTAGTTATAAAATAAAAGTGTTTTAAACTTTATGAAACTTAATAGCTACAAAGCTATTGTTATTGAAAAATTACATTTTATAGAAATATATGCTTAAAACTTTCAAATTTTTGCATAAAACATTTTTTTACTCAACTATGTTATAGTATTATTAAGGTTTAGTCTAAAAAATATTTCACAAAAATATTTGGCATGAAGTATTGCACTTACATTGTAAGTAATAATTCTTATTATAAGTTATTATTATAGTTCATCATAAACAATACGTATAAAAAATTCATCTGAAATATTTTACAAAAGTAGACATGTTGCTAATAAATCAACGTAAAGCCATAATATGAGTTATTAAATAGATGAAAATTTTAATAATAAATAATAAATGTTCACTCACCTGAAATATCTAGCCAAGGCTGAAATGCTGCACTCGCAAACCCAAGGGTTTCCCGCCAAGTAAACCGTGTTCACTTTGCAAGTGTACGGCAGCCAGTTTAACGGGACCTCGCTTAACCGCATGTTCCTCAGATCGAGCATCCGCAGGTCGGATAAACGGTGCATGAGGAGTTCTGGGAATTTGGATATCGGGTTGCCGGCCAGTTTGAGTTGTTGGAGCGATGTGAAATTGCTGTTGGAAAGTTTTTAGTTTTAAAGATGATACTCAGAGTTTGTGAATGTTTTAACTTATTTTAAAACTAAAGCTTTTGACTACAATTAAATTAAAAAGATACAAAACTGTTTTAAGATTGATAAGTTAGAATAGTTAAATGAAGCTGCTGTTGTAAAACTATAAAAAAGAAGCAGTACAGTACATGCATGTTTTTGAGTTACATAGCGGTTTAACTTTTCATAAAAGATTTTAGGCAGTCTCATTAAAATCTCAAAAAGTAATAATAAAAGAACAGGACAAAAAATTTTTGACTGTAAAAACAAAAAGATAAATATTTCAAAATAGTTTTGAATTTTTATAATTAGAATCTTTGTGCAGTTTTGCTTTAAAATGTTTCGGGACTAAAAAGATAAAATAAAATAGTTTAAAAATAATAAATGTTTCAAGTTTGATAAACTAGAGTCAGTTAGATTTCTACTGAGAAATCACGTATTCATTAAGTTGTGTGACATTAAAATCTTGAGAATTTTTATTTTGCCATATAAGTTAAAAGGTTGATACGTGCTTTTTCGAGTATGAAACAACAAAACTGCAATGGTAAGACTGATGTGAATGATTCAGATATTAAGCAAATAAATGGTTTTTACTTTAATAATACAAGTAACACAAAAATTCTGTACAAATGATTTTTACACTAACAAAATTGTTTAAAGAGATGCCTTAAATTTCTTTGCTCTTTAGTTCATATGATAAAAAAAGGTTAGTTTAAAAAAATTTGCCTATGAGTTTTAAAGTAAAGTAATTATTGAGAAGTTTAAATTTAATTTTTCTTTTAAGTTAAGAAAAAAAGTAAATTGTCAAACTGCTAATTACACTATCTTGTACACAAATAAAAAAAGTTATTGTTAAAGATTCACTCACTTTACAACTTCTGGAACTTTTTTCAGAAAGTTTTTGCTGACATCTAATGAAGTTAATTTGTCGTACTTAGAAAAAGTGTCTACTCGGATAAAGTTGATTTTGTTCCCAGATACCTTAAAATGTTATATTATTGAATTAATTTTTGATACAGAACAAAAGATAAAATAATCAATTCACTTATAACTTATGCTTGTTTAAGTAATTCTATCAAAATCTATGGAATGAATAAATGTGTGATACAACTAGTTTAAAATTATTCCTTAGAAAATGTTTTTTTTTTACTTTGAATTCGAAAACAAGTATCAACAAAAAAATAAATTTTGTTATCAGAAAACAAAAAGCAACAATTAAAAAATTGTCTTATCAGGTTTACACACAATCTATATTTTTTGCCAACTCTGTTCACGGTTTACAAGTAAATTAACACTTTTTCAGCATCGAGGGTCAGCAAATCGCTTTATTAACTTCGAGCCACTATTCGTGCGCACTGATGCGTATCGACGCTATGCAAATTATCTCGAAGATTTGCGCTGTGTTAACTAAAAATCGAAAACAATTTGCTTAAATTTTTATTATAACTTATATTAAAAAAGTTTTTTTAATTAGTTGTCAAAGCTAAGCTTAAATGATTTGATGTTGACTGAAACAATATAAGTGTTCGACTGAAGCGTTTTTAACTAAAAGTTGAAAAAAAGTCTGCTTACGATATTTTATTAATTCTTATAGAAATTTACAAAGTAAATGACTGTGTAAAATTATATGGATAGTTTGTTGATGTGAAATTTAAAAAAAGGCTTTGTAAAAAAGTACAGTTTTTTATTTTTGAAACAGGCAAAATTAAGAAAGGTATAATTTGCATTGTGGTGTTGCTAACTTTTAGTTGAAAATAAATTGCCTATGCTTGGGTTATTTACTCTAGCAGAATGTTCGAAAGTAATAATCAGAGTTGAAATTAGATGAATTTTTGGTTAATGTAAAATTTCTAAATAAACGTCGTAAAAGAAAAAAGTTACAGTTTTTAATTCTTTAAAAAGTTAAGATTTAGCAAGGTTAAATTTACACTTTTCTATTATCAACTTTTAATTGAAAAAAATTGCTTATTTTCTAACTATAAACATTTTATCAATTACATTTTTAAAACTAGTAATTAAATTTAAGTTGAAATAGGGTGATTTTTTATTAGAAGCAAGAAAGAAAAAAAAACGTCAAAGTATTTTATAAACTTGAATGAAAAAACATTTTGTATTTTATATTAAAAGTGTTGCTTTTTGTCGCATTGAATGAAGTCAAACAATTCATTTTAACACAAATTAAATTACCATTATTGAACAATTTTGTGTAGTTGTTAAACTGTTTTACAAAAGTACTTTTTTAAAAGTTTTAAAAGAAAAAAAAAACTAACAACTCATTTAAGTAATTCAAACAATAATTTTCGAAACTCGTTTTTTAGACACTATCTTCCAAAGAGATAAGTTTTTTTAAACTTTTACCACCAAGTAATTGGCTTCTTTGATCTTTGAAGCGAACTCAAAACGACAGACCTCTTTGTGAAAATGAGAACAATTAAAGTGCAAAACTCGTTTAATTTTACGACTTTCATTAGCTGCAGACTAAAATCTTAAATAGCTTCTCATTTAGCTAAATGGCTTTTACCGTTGGCAGTTTGTTACAATAAACAGACCTTTGTGTGTTGATTATGACCGCGTTTAAATTAAGCTGTTTTAAATGACCACATTACCCTTAAAAGCATGATTGCATGTTTATTAAAAACGAATTAGGTACAAACAACAAAACATAATTGAAAAATTAATTGCAAATGAAAGGTTTAATTAATCACTAACATATATTACGTAATGATTGTTTTATACGTAGATTTTCTCAGAAAAGTTAATTAAAAATAATTTATTCTTACCTCCAAAGTATTAAGATTGGTTAATTTTCTGAAGCTGTAAGTCATCGTTTTTATGTTGTTGTTGTTTAGAGTTAGCTTTTGTAGCTTGGAAAGTCCTGTAAGTTGAGGCACTGATTCCAAGCGGTTGTCGTTTATATGGAGTTCAATCTGTTGGATTTAACCAAGTTATAAGTGTGACCAAAATAAGAACAAAAACAAAGTAAAGACAACTTTATGAAAAGTTAAATTGATTTTTAGGTATAATTGATGTGGTTTTTAGAGATATTTATTTCGTTTATATATAGATTAAAAACATAGTTTCCAAGTCACACTTTATAGTTGACTAAATTATGGTTTTAATTGTTATTCAGTTTTTTTTGATACAATTAAACAATTATTAATAGTTTTGAAAGTTATTTATAAAAACTTTATGGTTTATTAAATATTAATGGGTTTCAAAGTTTGAAACTATACTATATTTTAAAGCATTTAAAAAAATTAAACTATAGTTTGAATTATAAGAAGTGCGTAGCCCGTAAAATTAACTTATATACTTTCTAATTTCTTTTAATGTTGAACCTATGTATATTGCTTAAAATACAGAAACATTTTTTTTCTTGACGTCAAGTTATCTGTTTTCTTTACTGCTTGCTTACTTAAAAAAATATTTTCCTTTTCACAATAATGAAGGCATAACTCCTATGAAAACATCCAATTTGCTGTTGTAAAAGCTTTTTATTTCTTGTTCAAACATTCCGTGTGCTGAAAGACAATTTTATATGTCTTGGGTGTCATGCTTTTTAGCACAAGTGGTTTTACGACGTTTTTTCAGAAAATTCCGAGTTTTATAAGTTTTGCATTTTTTGACCACTTTTAGTTTCATGAGTTAAAGTTAACAACAGCAAATTGCTCGAAAAACACAAATATAAACTGAAATTGATTAAAATATAATTGAATGAAAGGTAAACTAAATAATTATAGCTATCAAGTAATAAATGTATATATAAAAAGTATTACGTACAAAAGTTTACACCTAAATAAACGATGTTTTCACTAATAGAGGTATCATTTAAACATTCAGTGTTATTTGTAAATTGAAAATATATGAATAAATGATTCTGATCACTTTTAAAGTTTTTAATTGTTTCAAACAACATATGATCAAAAATTCAAATACTTTATAACAGTGAAACGTATTGTAGTCTAAGCATTATAAAAAGATGTTTCAGATAAATAGTAAAAGTGATAAAAAAGTATTTTTTGCCTTAATAACAGCTAAGTAGACGTAGAAAATTTACCAAAACCATCTTTGATATAAATTTCATCCAAAAGTACACAAACATTCACTTGTTAAACTATATAGTATTTGTTTAACACAAACAACACACCTTTTTGTTCAAGAAGCTTAAAAATTTAACTGTTTTGTATTGTTTTTAGCCCAATAAAGCAAATCCCATCGTAAATTATTAATGTTTACTTTCAGCGCATTTTGTTTTTCACATAGGGGCTTAAGAAGGCTTGTCTGTTAAAACAGTTTTTCAAACAATGCAATTTACTTTGCTAAACTCGTTTTATTGGTTCAACAAACAAGATAATTGCCAAAACTCTGAATAAATAAGAAGAAAAACGGTTGGTTAATCGAATTCAATAAGATAACAGAGTTAGCATTGATAAGTTAAAATTAACATATTCAAAGTTAACAACAGTTTTTAAAAGTTATTTGTTTATTTGAACTGGAAAAACTTGTCTATGCTACTAATTATTGTAGTTTTGTTTAAGTTTACAAACGTTCTTTTTTACCGTATTGAAAACTTTATTGTTTATTGAAACTGACCACGTATTTTTTTCTGATTTCTTGTAGTTTTAATAAATTTAACGAAAATTAATTATTTTTCAAAGCTGTATTACAACCCAACAAACTTGTTTGGATATTTTGTCACCAAAAAATAATAAAAACTAATATTTAAAAATGGTACTTACCAAGCTACTGAGATTAACAAAAGCGTTTGTCCAAATTCTTGAGATGCTGTTGCCGTTCAGTTTCAGTATTTCCAGATTTTTCATGCCTGTAAAAAATAATTGTGTATAAAAAATCATATAACTAATTTTTTTTCTTAATAATGGCGACTTTGTTTTCAAATACTGCTTTAAAAACATTGTTGTTTTTTGAACTAATACAACACTTATTGTTTACGTATAAATAAGCTTCAATTAAACGTTATAAAGCTTCACAGAAAACGTTTGTTTATAGTTTCAACTCAAACAAACTCAAACACACTCCATGCAAAGTGACAAACTTAATCAATTTAAGTGGAAAATTTGTGTCAAAGTTGTCTGCATTCGCAAGACAATGCTGATAAACAATCTCTTAATCGTTACATGATAAGTTGGAGTTTATTAGTCACAGATAAGTGTATTTAAGTAAATATTACATAAAGTTAGCGAGGAAAACTTACTTCAAGGAAAGTTACTTTATTTTAGTAAAACTAGGTTGAAGTTTAAAAGTAAAGCTTAATGTTTTTTTTTTCTAAAAACTAGAAAATAACTGATAACTTAAACGTCATCAAATATTTTCACACCAATAATGATATTTCTTATTAATACTACGTCAAATTAAGTATTATCAATAGACTTGGTGTAGAGGAAAAGTAAACTCTGATCGAGGTAAAAACCAACTATCCACTTTAACTAATTTCGTCAAAAAAAATATTTTTAAATGGAACGAATAATAGTAAAGAAGAAGTTTTTTATTATTTATTTAATTATATTATGTAAATTTAAATCATATTAAATAAGAAGTGTAAATTTTGTAGTTTAAATGATTAGTATAATGTTTTCATAAAACCAGTAAAATGTTTAAAGTAAAACTTTAAATAGAACAAACTACAATGTAAAAACTTATTTTTCTAACAAAGTCTGAATCTAACCTGACACCAGTTGGGGCCTGATGCTTTCAAACTTGTTGTTGCTCAGGTCCAAAGTGGTCAATTTAGTCAGCTGCTTGAAACCCTTTTCACCCAGACTCTTGAAGTTCAGCTTGTTCCTTATCAGGTACAAGGACTCACAATTCTGCAAAAAAAAAAAGTTCATAACTTATATTAGTGTGAAAACTGCTATTGACAAAGTTTATTGATTACAAGTTGTATAAGAAATACTTTAAAATTTATTCAAGTTAACAAAAATGATTAATTTACTTTACTTCATGACGTAGGGCGACTCACAGTAATTAAAAAATAATTTAATTTTAATAACTTGTCAGTGTATAAAACTTTTTAAATAATCTCATCTTACCAATAGTTTATTTATAAAAAAATCATAGCGTAAAATTTTTACATATAATAAAACTTAAAGTTTTAATCATAAGGTTTTAAAATTGTAAAATATAAAACAAATTCAATATAACCTTATGATAAAACGATAAAAATAAAAATACACAATAAGTTCACAAAAAGTAACAAAATATATAATTGCAATGTGAGCTTTTTAGCGTTTTAAAATAATTTAGAGGTACTTAGAACTTTTCAGCTTTAAAAACAGAAGGAAATATAAAACTGCAAATTGATTTTTAATTGTGTGTTTAAAACTGTGGCAAAAGTGGAATTTAAAAAAGTTTATGTTTAATTTTTATTTTACTATTTTTTCAGTTATAAATTTTTAATTCGATCAAGCTAAAATAAGCTCATTGCAAAAATTAATATGTTTTCATAAAATTTAAATACGTTATGCGTTTATTGAACATTATTTTAGGTAAAAAAACATAAAGTTGTGGTCATTTTATAATTGACTTTAAAACTTAGTTAACTTTGTTTATTTTTCAATTAAACGTTTTTAATTCGATCAAGCTGAATTAAGCTCGTTTAAAAAAACACTAAAATAATTTTCATAAAAATTAAATATGTTATACTTTTCGTTAAAATGTATTTCTTAATAAAAACATAAAGTTGAGGTCATTTTTTAATATACCTTAAAAAGTTTAGTGAACTTTATTTACTTTGCATTTAAACGTTTTTTTTTTCTATCAAGCTAATATAAGCTGGTTGCAAAAAGTGATTAATTTTACAAATCACGTTGCTATGACAACCCAAAACATCCTGTGAGTTCGTGAATGTTCGAAAATATTTATTTTGGTCTTGTTTTTTTATTTTAATTAATCGCTGCCCAGGGCTAATTTTTAATAAGCCTCTTGTTTTAGCCGCTGCAAAAATAAAACCGCTTTATTCTCACTTTGACCGCAAATGTCAGTTTTTGTATTGAAAATGTTATTTTTTATTTTTTTTTCGTTATTTTTAGAAAAAAGTTGACACGTTAATTTTGCTCTACCTGACCTTTTCGCACCAGTATAAGAAAACTAAGCAGTTATTAAAAATAAAAAATCAATTTTTACAGAAAACAAACATGCAGACAGAAATAATGAAAAGGGCGTAAGTTTATTTGCCGAAAAAATTTAAACCTTTCAAAAACACATTGGCCGCCCCACAACGAAGCCTTTTAGCAGCAGAATTTACAGAAAGCCGCTCGAATGTTTGCTTTGAGATTTCACAAAAGCGAAAGTTAAATATTTGCTCGCGGCTCGGTTAATTGCCAAAAAGCAAACATCGAACATCGAGCGAGTCTGCCGTGCTCATCAGAGCGTGAACACTTTTTAAGCCAATCATCTTTGAGGACTTCAAAGGGGCGCCGATTTCATCCTGACTGTCTGCATGGCAACGCTCTGATGCGCGATTACATGCGGAATCGAAAGTTTCTGAGTTTTTTTTTTTTGAACGCAAGAAATTCGGCGAAAATTCAAAACAAACAAAATTTTCTTTGCATCGAAAACCGCGAGCTTAGCGTTTGTGATAAACCGCCGTAAAAATCATGAAAATAAACAACGAAGACAAAAGTCAACTTTTTACAAACTGTGACAATGACACGGTTGGAAAAATTATGCTTTTTACGGTATTGTGACGTCACTGTAAGGTCCAGATGTTCGTTTAATCTGAAAGGTAAACAGGCGATTAAAAATCGAGCTCTGTATAAACAAGTGCTTTCAGGTAGAAGATGACTTTTCGCATTGAGATCTCAATCTTTTTATGGTATTTTAAGCCGCAAACGAATTGGGGACAATAAATGTTTTTACAGATATAATCTGCTGAGGTCTTTAATAAGAAAACATTGCTTTCTTATCTGTCGTAGACGTTTTTTTTAAAGGTACCAAATGCTAGACAATCAAAACAATATGTTTCTTAAATTTATAATGAATTCAACTAGTTTAAGTTATCAAAAAATTAAGAACAATTAGATGTATTAAGTTACCAAATATATTCAAAACGTAAGTATAGGACAACAAACAAACTAAGCTTTTTAGGTAAAAATAACAAAAGAACACGTTATAATTATTAAAAATATAAAACACTTATACTACTAAGCTTGAAGCTTTATACTTACAATTGTAAACTTTCATAAATGTTTTAAAATCTAAAATTATAAACTCTTATAGGTTGCAATTGGAAGATACATCATAGTTGCCATGACTTATAAGATGCATCGCTGATAAATTACATAATAAATCACAAAAAAGCTAATAATTATGGCAACTGTAGTTGCATGTTAAAGTCATAAAAGAACAAGAAATTTCTTATATCTAAAAAATAAAAGTATTTTGTTTTTTAAATTAACCGAGTTCCTTTTAAAGGTAAAAAAGATACGCTTCATAGTTTTAAAACAGATAGAAGACCAAAGTTTTCCAAAAAATTATTAAAACAAACATAAGAGAAAAAAAACCTAATAATTATTGTAATTATAAAAATAATGTGAGAATTCCAACTAACCGAATGCCTTTTTAGATTTTTATCCGGTATCTTGGTCATGTTGGACTGATATATGTAAATGAAGTTGTTGTTGGGAAGATCATCAGGAAACGTTGGGAGGTTCACGGATTCGCAGAACGTGTTTCCAGAAGAGAAGGAGCACTGTTGACACTGGCTCAGTGACGTCATAATGATCAGAAGGAGGAGTTTGAACATCGTCATCTTTATATGCTCATTTGTTGTCAAGTTTTGTGAAAGTTTTTTATGGTTTTAATAAACTAAACAGAATCTGTGTGTGAAAATAATTGTTAAATGATCATTTCGTTATAGAATAAAATCAAAATATTACCTAAATTTTGAGTTTTTATTTTCTACTTTAGAGTATATATATATACATATTACAAGCCAGTTTAAATTATGTTTTAGTTAGTAACAGATATAATAAAAGAATTAAGCTAATACTTAAAAGATCATTTGTCTAAAATGTAATAAAAGTTTTTCAGGTTAAAAATGTTTCTAATACACGCCTTTGATACATCAACCGTGATGATAACACATTAACAACTAACACAAGCTTACTTGGTTGGCGTTAGCAATACTGCAACAAACAAAATCAATCATGAAAAAGTGCAAGAACGCAGCTGCTCATTATAAACAGATTAATTCACAAGTGCGATGTTCTAAAAAAAAACTCTGAGATGCATTAGAAGCAAACGTGGAAGCGAGATATGAGCAAAAAGTTAATTAGAATTGATGCGCTAAATATAAGATTGACGCCTCTATATTGGGTTGTAAACAAAAAGTGATTATTGGCTTAGCAAAATATTAAAGCAGACGCTTGAAGAATGTTTTCTAGTTGATAAAAACATAATTACTTTTTTGAATGAAAAACGGAGTAAATAAATTAAAAAATTAAAAGGTAAAGAAGTTATAGGTTAGATAGCGAAGAACAACTGTTGTGTTTAGTGATTTAAAATGTTAAATACGTGAATCTGTGCTTCAAATTAAAAATGATATGTTAAATGTATATGTAACACACTGAACATTTAACATAACTTATACTTAAAATCTGACTGAAAAAAACATAACTTCTTTCTCATTAGAAATAAATGGTTCACCAAAAACTAAAACAAATTGCAAATTAAGCAGCATAAGATCAATAAACTTAACAAAAAAAAATTAATTATTAATAAAAAATAAATCTGCAAACAGCAGCAAATCAATCCACACAGTAGACATTAATTCAGATTATCCTTTCAAGTCTGCTTAGCATCAACTAATAACCAATCACGTCCAAGCATTTTTGTGTGTTGACTAATCAGAAGCATCAAAAGTTGATTGTTTGCCTCTCGCATCGAGTGTCATTGTTTTTGTTGAAAGACGAAACCTCTTGAACTTTGAAATTTTCAACAAACTGCCCTGCGTCGAAATTCGCACTCGAAATTTTTGAACGCCGAATATTCATAACAGCAGTTGACCTCTGGGGTGTTTTGTAAACAAAAACTTCCAAGATGAATATTTCCTTTTTATGTTTTTGAAAGCTGCTGTGATAGCTGAGTAAATATTAAGCTTTTGTTTCAAGTTTAAGACGATGTCGCAAGCGCCTTTGAAATTAATTATACATTAAAAAGCATATCCAACACTGACTAACTATATATAACTAAGTTATGTTATACTTATTATTTTTAATATTAATTTGTTTTCAACAATGTTATCTGAAGAGTAATGTAAACTAAAAAGTAAAAATCTGAGGTTAAAAACTGTTCAGCTAAAATAGGAAAAAATAAAATTTATCTAAACTAAACACAATTTAAGATACTAAAATATACTAATTTTTCTATATTATTCAAACTGCACACAATTTTTTAGAGTTGAAATAAACCCATATTTTAAAAACACGAAACTTATACTAGCTCCAGTATTTCAAATACTGATCAACAAACAAACTTAACTAAACAAAGACTGATCAACTTCAACATTTTAATTTAAACAAAAGCTTCAACACCACAATGAGATCCTACAAAATTTGTTTTGCTACTTCCGCCGATGAATAGAGCCTTTCTGAAGGCGACAAAAAAAAAGAAAAGCGAGATTTTCTAAACTAGCGCAGAGGTAAAACGTTATGCAAAATTTCTCTCTCGTATTTTTTCTCTCGCTAATTCGCCATGGTAACGCCGCTAATTTGTCACGCCTCGGTAAATTTCAACGCTGCAAAGTTTTTTTAAGGATTTTCTTAAAGAATCATCGTTTATTTTCTACAAAAGAAAAGTAAACTCGACTTTTAAATTTTTAAAACTTTATTTTACAATATGCTATACGATTTAAGCACAAAATTTAGTTTATTAATAAAAATAAAGTCAATACGCCTAGATGCTTTTCAATAAAAGTTTTTTCAATAACTTACTAAATGAATCATTGTTTTTAACAAAAAAGTTGTTGAGTAAGCTTTTAATTTTGAAAAACTTTTTTATTTATACACTATCAAGTACATCAATTTTTCAATAAAAAGAAAAATAAACTATATTTGAATTAATATTAGAAAATAAAACTAAAAAATTAATAACATCAAGAAGCTTCAAGACACTTTTTAATTATAAATTGTTTTTTATTAGTTTTCGCTGACAAAAAGGCCATTATTAAAATTTCAAATTATACTTATAATATTATGATTAATTAATGAATTATGGGTAAAGATGAAAGAGCACTGTTTCAATTAAGCAGATGCTTTGTCAACAAGTCTGAGCTTACACCTTTAAGAAAAGTATTTAGTTATCTTTGTTTCTTATTCAGACAGCTACTCAACCTTAAATGCTACAAACTCAAAAAAAATCATCAGAAAAAAGCAACTTTTTGTTTATGAAGTTTTAAAGCTGTATAAGTAAAAACCTGTAGAATTTGTACAAAATAGAAAAAAACGCAGTTTAAGTGAAAACCTATGGATTAAACAAATTTCATAACAGCAATATGAAAGTCAAATTAACTACTGAATGGGAATTTAACCCGCTTAACTCGATTTAAATTCAAGTGTGCTTTACAAACGGTTTTCAAGTGGAAAAATATTCACATTACCAGATAAAACAAATTAAACCAAACAGTTGGATTTCTGCTAATCAATTTTAATGAACTTAAAACAAGTTTTATAATGTTTTTAAAAACTTAAACTGCATTTAAAAACTGCATACTATTTATTTTTCAACTGTTAAAAATATTCTAAGACATTATTTTTTCATGCATTTGTTTTTTTAAATTATTAAAATTATCTCAATAAAGCTCATTAAAGCTTTAAAAGTTTAATTACAAATTTTGTGCTTTGGTTGTTTTTTTTGTAATAACAACTTCTTAGTTTTATTACAAACTTTAAAAGAAAAACCATTTAGGTAATGAGTTTAGGTTGATAAAAAAAAAAACTGTATTTCAAGCAAATCTTTTAAAAATTTATTTTTACAAGTTAGTTTTTTGGTTTTTTATATATTATAATGTTCAAAATATTATTTGTTAAACCCTTACTAAAATGAGTTGTAGTAATAAAGTTAAAACTTATTTGACTAATCATAATATGTAGAAAATAAACCTCATATAACGAAAGCACTAAACGCTTTTACATGCAGTAAAATACGTTGGTTGTTTGCTCAAAATTCCATTATTCCCATGTAATAAAGGTTCAATTCAGGCGAAAATAATTAAGCCTGGTCAAAGCCTTACACGCGATTTTTACCATTAAAAAATTAATATCAAATTATCTGCTAGAAACTTTTAAATATTGGAGTATTTGTTCTGTTAAAGGGCTTTTGACCATTCAAATTTGATTATTTAATAAAAGTTTCATAGTTAAATTAATTAAACAATTATGTACCAATAATAGCACGCACAGGCTAATTAACTTTGATTTTTCCAGATTAAAATATCAAGTGAACCTTTATTTTCCCTCATAGGTTAAGTTCACTACAAGCAAGAGGTTACTAAGGTAAAATGTACTGAAATCTGAAACCAACTAATTTCCCTTCGCTAACGTTTTCCCCACATAGGCATCTAACGTCATGGTTGAATGATTTCAGCTCGAGGTCGGCTTCGTGTTGAAATCTCTTCCTAATCCGGTTAAATCATTTTAAGCCCGCGTAGAGACGCCTGTAGGCCCTATGTAGTGTTGGGGTGCATTCGTATCACAAAATTTTAGTAAGAATTCAGATGTGTTTGGTTTTGTAATGAGGGCAAGGTGTTTATTACGTGATGTTCTTTTGATAATCCTTTTTTTTGATAATTTGAAATATGAATCATCGCCGGGCTATTTCAGTTTTATTAGGAAATGATAACTGTAGATTTTGTTTAAATACTTAAAAATTATACTCTAATACATAAATCATAATTAGTTTGATAAAAGGTTTTAAGCCATTTGATTCAAATATACGTATTTTAAAAAGTTTTCTGTTTTGTTAGCAAATTTTTGATATAAAAAAAAAAATCAAAAGAACTATTTTAAATACAAAATCTTTAGCTTAAACTAGAACAACTATAAACTATCATCGTGTTTTTAAACTGTATACAAAAACTCCAAACTAATATGTTGAATTAAAAGGTTTGATTATTTTTTTTTCAAACGTTAAATATTTGTATTGAAAAGGATATATTTAAATTAAAATGCTGATTAATACAACATTTAAATAACTTAAAAAACGGAGCCTTAAAAGAAAAAATGTCAAATAAATATTACTTTCTATAGACATAGTTGTTTCATAGCATTTCTTCAACAAATATTTTCTTTAAAGTAGACATAGCAGTCCATCTAATAAAAACACAATTTCAAAGTAAATAAAGTTTCTGATAAAAAATTCCATTTTCCTTATCTAAAGGGAGTGTGATATAAAAAGATCACTTTTTTAACGAGGTCTAAAACATTAATACTGAATTAAAGTTTTAAAATTGATAGAGACGTCTAAAAAATTATAAAATTTATAAATCAGTTATAAATTTATAAAAACTAAATGAATTAAAATAAAGTATCTAGTTTAACCAATTTCAAAAGATTTTGCAAAATAACTATATTTAATGTAACTAATTGAGCATTCTTTAAATAAAAAAGTCCAATTTTTCAAACTTTTGTAGTTTTCTAATTCTTTTATGAAAAAAAAAAAAAACATTAAATTTTAATAAAACTCGAACCAAAATAGGGTTCGAAAAGAACTGAATATTTTTCGTGACTACAACTAACAACAAAAGTTTCCGTTTCAAATTATTCTACTCAACAAAACCAAAGAAAACGTATTCGAAACTGAAAGCACTGAATTGGTCATTTTCACAAAAAAATTAAAATTAATCACGTACGTCACAGCTAGCCAAATACACAGCGGAACACAAAAACACCACCGACAGCTCGAATTTCCTCGCACAATAAACTATTTACCTGCGACAAACAAGTGAAACAATGGAAGTTGGGCAAACATTATATTTCAACTAAAAATTAGTGCTCGGTGTCAGAACGTTCACTTAACATTAATTCAAACTGTCAAAATTTGTGACGCGCAACACTTAACCGAAGTTTCTTTCAAAGGAAAACCGCAGAAAATTAAATAATCGAGACTTGAATAGACTTACAATTACTTGATGAATCCTTCTTGTTGTAAGTCTTTTATAATTTTCTTCAGAAAATTTTAGTTGAGTTATATATTTCTCGTCTTACTACTGTAACAAAATGTGATTTGCATTACTTAAAGTTTGAGACTTGATCAGACCTACAACTGTATTATTACTCTTTTTCATTGTAAAACTTTTAAAAGTTTTTTTTTTCTAGTTTTTTATCTTTATTGTATTATACTGAAGCAAAGTACAAAATACAATGTTAAACATTCAAGACTTCAAAAGAATTAGAAGTACTAAATTAATCTTTTAAATTTAAGAGTTTAATAGTATCGTACATAACCATTAAAAGAAAAAACTATATTTTTTTAATTTTAACAATATCGCAAAATAAAACATACTTGACTCTACAATTTTCGATTAAAACTTTTATTGTAAGCTTTTTTAACTTCATTTTCTGAAGTTTTAGGTGATATACATACACTTATTTATGTGTATTGAAACTGTAGCAACTTATGATTTACTCTATTAAAAACTCAAGACTTCAGTAGACTTAAAGTTATTAATAGTTTTTTTAATGTCTTATAGTTGCAACTTAATTTAGGTTTTCTTTTTGATGTATAAAATAAAGACTTTATTTAGTTTTTCAACTTAGCAGAAGTAAGAAACTATTAGAAACATCATCATTTAAAGGTTACTTATTTAGTTTGTTTAAAAATTGACAAAAATAAATTAAAAATGATTTAAGAATGAAAATAAGTTTTTAAGTATAACAACTGGTTTTAAAGTTAATAATCCTCACTTGTAGTTTATTTATACGTAAGCTAAGCTGTCAAACAGTAGTCTTAATTCAGTTACTAACTTATAGTTTTTTAAATAGAAAAAAAAACTTTAAACAAAACGACATCATTTTAACTATAAGTTTTATACGATTAAAAATCGAGGTCATTTTAATTACTTTTCTAAGTCCGCACTATTTTAAATTTCAATATAATCTATAATTCTATTACAACCCACATAATTAAACTTAACTTCAATCCTTTTTTTATGCATCTGAACAGAGGAAAATCAATTATTCATAAAAATTCTCTAAATACAATTTCAACTTAAATTTTGCTTATTGTTAGATTACACATTTTTTAACAAGCGTGAAAGTGCGTTTATAATCTCTCATAATCCGATGATTATGCACGGTGAAGATAAAAGCAAAGATGTTCTTTTATGTCTGAACATATCGCATCAATCTACAAACAAGAGTTGAAATGAAAACACACCTCTGTTTTTCAAATTTTTTAAACTCTTTTTCTGCACGTAAACAAACAATAGCTTTTTACAAATTGTTTTAAACAAATTTTAGTTTTGTTTTACGTTAAATTAAAAAAGCACTACTTAATTAAGCTACACTTTCAATACACTTTCAAAAAAAAAAACAATTAGTAAGTCGACACCCAAATTTTTAAAGTGTAACAAAAATGGGCCTGCAACTAACATCAAACTTTATTAAAAGTGATAAAAAGCAGCTCAAATGTTGCTGTCTACCGACCTTGGTAATTTGCAAGCTTTAACCGAAACATTTAGCGTCAAGTTTAAGGCCCAGGGCAATATTTATATCCTGGCCATAAATCGAAGTCATTGTTCTTGAATAATGCGATAAAAATTCATATAAAGTTGGTAAGATATCGCTGTATCATAAGCAGCAATATTTTTATAATCCCCAAGTAATAATTTACAAAGCTGCCTACAAAATAAATTTATTACCAAGTGCTGCCAAACAAACTTTTGAGGATTAAATATTACAACAATAATATTTTTTATTTTAACCTCAAATTTTTTTGGTAAACAGTTAAAAGTGCGTGAGGTAAAAAGAAAAATGTTGCAATATTTGATTAAAATGAGCTTTATAAAATAAAACATAAATTGATTTTAAGATTACTTAAGTATTTTGTGGTCGTATTTTACAAAATAAAATTTAAAAACAAAAAATAAACAAAAGACAATTTTTTAAATTGTACATATATTTTTGTAACTAAAAAATTGATTCTGTTCCATTACAGTTATCTAGTTATATTTTAAATTGTTGATAAAATTGTTATTTTTTTCTACTCTGAATTTTGTCAATTTCGTAGTTTTTGACTTTTGCTTTATTACTTGATGAGCCGTTGTATCGGCGAACCTTTTTCGTAAACTTAAGTTGTGCAAAAATTTTTTGAATAAAACATTATACACATTGTATTTATTAATATATTAAATAAATTATAAAATATACGCAGTTCAGGTAAAACACAAAACTTTGTTTTCAAAAACGCTTAGATTTTTTACATTAAATAAAAATTCAGTTAGTTACAATAAGTTGACACTTATACTAAAAGGATATGCCATAAAGGAAAGTTTTAAAGTTGTTTTCTACCTTATTATATTAATAATCTATTTGTAAATTAAAAATTTTTAATAGTTGATTTAAAAAAACTTAAAACTTTTTTTGTTTATACTTATTCTCCAATATTATTTAACTGAAAAATACTTTATTGATATTTATTTTGTAGCCGCAATCGAACGTTTTTTTTTTTACTTTTATTGTAATAAAGCTAAATATTCATAAAAGATTGAGTATTACATTTTTTTGACTTAGATAAACAGTACAATAGCAATACAATTTAGAAATACCAATAAAAACTGTGTTTGTATAAGTTAGCAGCAAAAGTATTTGAATTTTTTACAAACATCAAAACATTTTTTGCAGGAGCTTATGACTCATATTGTAAAGTAACGGTAACTTAATTTATCATTAAAACCTAGTTGAAAATAAACAAAAAGTATTTTATTTACCACATGAAAGCATATTAATTTACAATAAAGTCTACTTTCAGTTTGAGTTCAAATTCATGTAGATATGTAATGTTTGTTTGATTTATTCGCAAAATTTGAAATACATTAAAAACTACTTACAATTTTGATAAGAAAGCGTGTTTACATTATCAATAAAAATGTCAAGTAAGTTTGAACACAGATGTAAGATTATTTTCAGTTTTGTTTTCAATTATTATGAAAAAACAAAAATGACTAAAAAGATTACAATCTATAGATTTTAGAATTTTTTGCGGGTTTAATTGTAAAATTTACTTTATTAAATTGTTAATTAATAGTTTATTCATAATACTAATACATTTATCGTATTGATGCAAGCCGTAAAAGTCAACATTTTAGAAAATGAATAGAATTTAAGTTTAAATTTGTAAATTTAAACTGTTTTATATAGATGTTTAAAACATTAAAAACTCATTCTTTAAACAATATGTTTTTTTTATTATAGCAAATCTTTTTACTATTACTTTTGTTTAATGCCCTTAATCTTTTTACAAAAAACACTAAGTTTATTTTAAATTTTACAACTCGTTTGAGTTTATTATTTTAGGTTGTGGAAGTATCTAAAAACAACCTATAGTTTATTTAAAAAATTCAAGTTTGTAAAGGTTCGGAACCTATGAGTGTTTGTGACCTATTAGTGTCTGCAACCTATGAGTGTTTGCAACTTATGAGTGTTTGTAACTTAAGAGTGTTTGCAACCTATAAAAGTTTGGTACCTATGAATATTTGCAACCTATGAGTGTTTGTAACCTAACAGTGTTTGGAATCTATGAGTGTTTGGAACCTATGAGTGTTTGCAACATAATATAAACAAGTTAAGCGTTCTTTAAAGTCTAAATTATGATAGAGTGTTAAAAACAAAATCACTAAATAACTTAACAACAAAGTTTAGTATTAGTTTAGTTACTCAGCTCGAGTAACATCTGCTTGAGTTGCCTCTGCTGGTGTTGTCTCTGCTCTGCTTAGCTATCATTTCTTGTTTACAATAGCTTGTAGAATGATATTCAAGCCTATATTGTTTTAGGGAATGTTCAACCAAAAAAAAAATATCATTGAATCATTCTTCTTTTTAAGTCGAGAACTTTGATTGCAACCTTTAAAGCAAAAAGTACGCAATGTTCAACCTAGCTAACTTACCGCAAGATATTGGTTTTGCGCTAATTCTTGAAGAAATTTTACTGCTATTTTGAGTTTATTTGCGCTGGGTAGCTAAGAATTTGCGGTAGTGTAGTGAGCAAAATGGTTGTTGTCTAAATTGGAGTTTTATAATAGATTTTATTCAAAAAAATAAATCAAACATAATAGATACTTAATTTTTTTTTACAAAAATTTAAGGTTGTGCAATTGCGGCAGTGCAACACCCAACGCGATGCCCCTGCTACGATTTAAAAAAATTAATTATGGTTTTTTATTTATATATTCATTCTAACTTACAAATAAATAGTCCTTTGTGGGAGTATGTTTTTAATAAGCTCTGTAAATTATCTTTTAATGTAGAAATAGGAAACAGTTTTTTTTTTTCTTTTTTAGTTAAGTTTACTGCGATGCCCCTGCTACTATCTAAAACGTTTTAAAGATGGATTTTTATTTATATATTGTTTTAAGTTTAGAAAAAAACCTTTGTAGGAATGTGTTTTAAGTAAGCTATGTAATTTATTTTTTAATACAAAAAAAGGAAAGAGTTTAGAAAGTTTTTTTTTGTTATGAATAGTTTTACTGTGTCATAAAACCATTTTTCGCTATTGATAAAAACAACGTAGTTTTAAGACATAATTTAAAAATAAAACACTCGATTTTTGACTAGTAAAACGGTATATAATTATAATATCTAACAGTGGCGTCGCGTGGTATTTTTTTTAGGTGGTGCAGAATTAAAAAAAAAATCCCCTTCTTTAAAACTTTTTTTTTATCTTAAATAAAGAACTTTTTCTACAACAATTACATTAAATTGCTAATGTAACTTGGGAAATTTTGTTTAAAAATAAAACATTAAAAAAAAAAATTATTTAAGAAAATAACTATTCACAGATTTTAAAAATTCAATATATATTTTTAGATATAGCTGGTCAAAGTCAAAGGCAATAAAAGGTTCCTTATGGGAGGCACAAACTAAAACAGCGCTTAAAAAAATGTTTTACCCCCCCCCCCCCCTTTTATGCCCTTAAAATCTACTTTAGAATTATTTGACTGAAATTATTTTATAAAGTTTTAATTTAACTACAACTCATCTTTTATCAATATAAAAAAATCATATTAACTTTTAAGATATGGTAACTCACAGTCAGAAGCACAAAGGAATCCTTATTAATATAATATAAACTCAAACAAGAAATAAATCAAATCACTAAAATCATATCTTTTTTTTAATAAGTTGGCCTCAAAATCTTTAGATGTTTCTTTTATAAAAAAACAAATTGCTGAAATAGATATTTGAAACACTGAGAAAAAAAAAGTTATAACAAAAGTTTTTTTTTGTATATATAAAATTATATATTGATACTTAAAAATTTAAAATTTCTCTTCAACAAAAGTAAACAAATTTTATAAAACTTAGGATAAAAAAGTTTGATAAAAATTGCTTTAAGAATGATGGAGAATATAGGTTTTCAGTAAAATTGTATTCTTTTGCTGTTTTGATTTGCTCTTTATATAATAAATCATTGTACTCTCTGGCTTTGACCGGTTGTAACTAAAAGTTTAATTGGAAATTTCAAGTTTATTAAAGAGTAACTATTAGCTTTTTGAAAAAGTTAAAATAAGAACAACATGTAAAAAAGTGCCTATAAGCCTTCCCCCTCCCTTACCCCTCACTATTTTGCACTTATTTTTTTTACAAACATTAAGATTTTTATTAACTTTTTTTCTAATTTTAATGTTTTTTTTTGGAGGTTTAAAATTCAATAGTTTAAAAGGGTATCTTTTTTTTAAATAATTTTTATATGTTTTTCATTTTGATGACAGTATTTTTTTCAGGAGCTCAATTTTTTTAAGTTTAGTTGGTGAGGCTGTTGAACTTTTAAAGAATTTTAAAGATAATTTATAAATAAGTAACCCTTATAGCAGTAAAAAATTTGTTAGTTAGTTTTCATGTGGCCATAGGGGTAAAAAACTTATTTTTTAATTTTAGATAAGCTTGTTATTTTCAGAGTAAAAAACTAAAACTGCTTTAGTCAGCCTGAATATTTTTATAACTTGGTCTGTTTTAATTTATCTTGGGTCATCTTGAGTTTTTAACATTTCTAAGTTATCCTGATTATGAGGCAAGGCAACCATGTTTCAACAATTTTATCTAAAACTTTTGCTTTGTTTATGAAAAAATTAAACCAAAAGTCATATAAAGTAGACTAAATTTTCCTAAAATGTTAAACTACTCTAAGTAATCAAAGTTTCTAAGTTAAGGCTATTTACTTTATTTAAATATGTGACTGTTTCAATAATACTAGTTTTCATTTAATATAAGTCTAAAATATTTTTCTAGTGAACTAGAAGTTAATAATAAACTTCTTATTTTTTTTTCAGAACTTAAACTTTTCATTTAAATATAATTTAATTAAATATTTTATTAATTTTATGATAACAATAATCAATTATAATTAAGTTTATGTATGCAGATTAAAATAAAAAATCAAATTTCTTAGACTTTAGTGATATAAGGTTCTTATCTTTTTTTTTTTTAAATATTTAATTCATGACAAGTTTTGTTCTTTTATTGTCCAGTTTTAATAGAAGTGATCTGTTAAATTTAAAAAAACCATGTGGGTATATAAACTCAAGTTTAATCCTTTGCAGTAGCTTAGCTTTGTTTTTATTTTATGTTTACAATAGCTTGTAGATGACACTTAAGCATGTCCTGTTTTAGGGAATTTTCAACTTAGTTTACTTACCGCAAGATATTGATTTTGCGGTAATTCTTGAAGAAATTTTGCTATTTTGAGTTCATTTGCGGCAGTCAGCTAAGAGTTTGCGGCAGTGAAGTGGGCAAAATGGTCGTTTTCAAAATTGGAGTTTTAAAAGAGATTTCGTTTAAAAATAACGAAAACGTTATAGATACTTATTTTTTTTCTTACAAAATTTCAAGGTGGTGCAGTTGCGGCAGTGCAACACCCCACGCGACGCCCCTGATATCTAACAAACTTTAAAATGATCAAATAAAGTAATTACTAGTTTGTTCCGTAATCATTTAGAAACTTGCAAATTATTGCTTTATTTGTAGTTGCACATTAACGTCTCTGTAGTTTCTTTACGTAAAATAGTTTCTTTGACGTGATAAATTTATGATATTTAATAAAACAAAATAAACTATTATGTTACCACTGCCACTAAAACCGTAATATAATAAAACTACATTAAAAAATATGAGTATAATAGATTTGCGTATAGACATGAAATCAAGCTAAAAAATTATAAGAAACTATTATAAGTTAATTCATTTCAAATTTAATATTTCTATTATTTAGATCGGATTCTATTTTGAGTTTGAATTGAATTTATTAATCAGGTTGATTTAAAAAAAGGAATTAAAACATTAAAAGTTTTTAAAAGTCTGAAACTAGATTTGAGTAGTATTATATACAGTAACCTGTTATCTAGGTGCGCTTTTATTAGGCTCGATATGGTACGCATTTTTTAGCTAAATAACGTTGTGTATAAATAATTATCTTTTGCTTTGAAATAAAAAATCAAACCTTAAAATAGTATTAAATTAGGTATTTAAAAAAAAACTGATTACAGTTTATTAATTTTACGCAAATAACGAACAGTGCAATTAAAACATAGATCCAAAAAATTCTTCAAAGGTCATACAAAATTTTTTTAAACAAAAATATCGAACAGTGCAATTAACATTTATGTACCAAATGATTGAAAAAATAAATGTTAAAAGCGTACATAAATCTAAAAAAAAGTTTAGATAAACAAAAGTAATAAACAGTGCAAACGACATTTACATACCCCATGATTGCAACGTAGATGTAAGAAGCGTATAAAAAGCGATCTAAACGCAAATAAAAGAAATATTGCAGTTGACACTTACTTACCCTATGATTGAAAGATATGTTTATGTTATATCTGAGTATCTTAATTCGTAAAACAAATAAAAGTACTAAAAAAACATGATTGAATTAAACAAATAGCTAGATACAAAAACAATTTAAACTTCAATTATTTCGTCATTATGTCTTAAAGTCCTGTAACTTTGCTGCAAATTTGGCGGTAAATAATTGCTAGGCAACTCCTGGTTGCCACGCAAACTTCCCATGTTACCCCTAAAAGCCGAGTTGGGGCTCATTGTGTGGTAGCCCCTCTGCAGTGGGGGGTCGCGGGCCCGCATCACCGTGGTCGCCATGGGCGTCATGGAAACGAACTGCTCGCTGTGGTGACGCAACCTTTTGTCATGGCAACCGACCGGGTGGTAGTTTCCCTTTTGCTCTGTGATGTCATAATTGTTGTTGAATGACGTCACGGGGCGCTCGTAGTCGTCATGGCAACCCAGATCGTCGCCAACCCTCATCGCAACCATCTCCGTCTCGTCTCCGTGGCAACCCGGGTGATGACGTAACTCCCTCCTCATCCCGGTTTCCATAGCGATTTCCTTCCTCTTCCTCCTGTTGAAGAGAAGGATGAAGGAAGCGAAGACGAAGATGATCAGCAAACTGATGACCGCTCCGACTATCAGGTAGATGGAAGGTTCGTCCAAGTACGAGCTTTTCTCTGATTGGTCCAAACCTTCCACTTGCTGGCTCTCGACGTCCAATGAGATCTCATCTTTCTTCTCTTCATTCTCATTCTCCTCTACTTGGTTCTTAATTTTAGGTTGCACGACGTCAATCTCACCCAAAGTGGTCGTTGTTATGGGCACTGTCGTTGTCACGGCAACCATGGAAACGACGCCACACATCCGGTCCCCGTCGTATTCTTCAGGTACGCAGACGCACAACCGATAAGTCTCCCCCCTCTTCAGACCCGCAACCTTCTCCTGTCTGCTCACCATCACTTTGTAGTAGCTGCTCACTTGAGCCCACCTCCCACCATTACGTTGCTTGGCAACCGTTATCAGGTATTCGATTCCCACCCTGGGCAGGACGATGTTGACGTCACCGAGGTTGTCACGTGTGATGTGTAACTTATTGTTTGTAACGTCGAAATGGTTCGATGAAGGGGATTTTTGTTGGGACGTTTGTTGAGAGCAGTCGGGTCCCGAGTAGCCGGGTTTGCACCTAAAATATTTGATATTACATTTCTAAAATTAATTAAGTTACAATCATATATTTTTTGTTTAAGTTGAAAAAAATTATCATTTTAGATTCTGGTTCGACTATCATACAAGAACTTTTGTGTCTTGTCTTTTTTATTTACTTAAAACTTTTAAAGATTTATTTTAAGTAGTTCTTTTTGTATACGGACTAAATCAATATAAATCTGATCTAAACAAGAAAGGGTTAATAAACTTGAATTACAAGAAAAACTATATAGCAAGGTTTTATACCCTAGAAAATTATAAAGTAGGAATTTAAATCAGCAAATCATACAAATCTTCATACTTGATACAAAAAATCAAAATCATACAAAAAGGTTTACAAACCTACAAATGAAGGTATCATTGCTCAAATTTTCTTTTACTGCTCCGTTATAACAGACAAGCTTGCTTTTTCCTGCTGCAACTGATTTTGGTGGAAGTACTTCTGGTAATCTGTAAAGAAAAAAAATGATTTGAAAAAAATACTTTATTAAAGTGTTTTAATTTTTAGAGAACCTATACAAAAGCAAAGAAGTTTGTTTTTATCATACTTATAAAAAATAAAATAAAATTGATAGATGTACACATTGATACATTTTTTTTACTTTACAGTAAAGTTTTAGCTGAAAAGTTTCCAGGGCTTTGTAAGAAAACAATAACTTACTGTCCGCACCGGAATGTGTCGTAATTTTTGATTTCTTCTAAAAGGGAAATTCCCATCTTTCGTCTTGGAGAAGTGCATTTGCTCTGGCCGAGATCGTAGAACCCTTTGAAGAACCTAAAACAAATATTTTTGATTAAATTAAACAAACAGTTATATTTTTTTGTAACATGAACGACTAATTAATTCAGTAACGTAAAAATAGTTTAGCAAGTTACAAGCAATTATTGGTAAACAAATACGCATAATTCAATTGAATAAAACAAAAATTTACGATTTAATATAATATGAATTACGAGTGATTTAACGTAAATATAGTTTAGTAATTTATAACTTGTCATCAAGGTTTAGTACACAGAAGCGTGTATTTATTATTTCTTAGGTGAAAATAGGAAACAGTATATTAAATAATGACATTAACAAAATATAAACTCCCAACCCTAACCAATTTTGCCCATAACTTTTAGCCTAAACCTTTGCCCACCTTATCTAATCAGTTAAAAAACAGAAGTTTTATATAATCAGTATAAATATAGAAGTCAATAGTTGTTATAATCAACAAACAAACAAAGCAATTAATTACTACCTACTACATAATAATATAACTTTAATTTTGTATTTATTTTTTATGTAAGTTTTTATAGTGTAGTAAAACTTAACAGGTTCTGATGACTTATTTTAAATTTGTGTAAGTCAATCAGATAATCTAAGCTTAATTAAATCTGATTAAGTGAATTGTTAAAAGCACGAAGTAAGTGACTCATTAGGGATAAACTCAAAATTAAAACAAACATAAATTTAATTTTTATCTACTCTCTGCAAGACTAATGTAGATCATAATGTCAGTGTTTTAAATTTTTAGTTTATTTTAAAAAGTTATAACTCAAAGGATTTTATTTGTTATAGTGAAACTAAATTACTTAAAAATACTTACTAAGTAAATTAGTTATGATTGTTAGGAAGTTTAAAAGCTACAAAATAATAAATGTTTTAAACAATATATTTTATGGTAACTAATGCTTAAAGCTTTCAATTTTTACATAAAGTAATTTTTTGGCTATGTTATTTTAATTTTTATAAATAACTATAACATCTTAAGTCAAACAAATATTTATATTGTTGTTTTTTATAAACTTTGTTACCTAAAACAATTTGCCAGTGCTGATATGTCGCATTAACAAACTCACGTGGAATTGTAATACAATTGATAATGATACTGTTATTGAAAAAAAATGTTAGACTATGTATTAAAACAACAACAATAACAAGTAAAAACACATAAAAAATAATTCACCTGAAATATCTTGCCAATGCTGAAATGCTGCACTCGCAAACCCAAGGATTACCCGCCAAATAAACCGTGTTCACTTTGCAAGTGTACGGCAGCCAGTTTAACGGGACCTCGGTCAATCGCATGTTCCTCAGATCAAGCATCCGCAGGTCGGATAACCGGTGCATGAGAAGTTCTGGGAATTCGGATATCGGGTTGCCGGCCAGTTTGAGTTGTTGGAGCGATGTGAAGTTGCTGTAAGGATGGTTTTAGTATAAATGAGTTTCTACTTGTAATTTATTTATAGTTTATGAATAGTTTTAAAATATAGGTTCAGAATGTTAGAATTCTAAGAAGTAAATCTAGTTTTCAAAAACAAGTCTTATTTCTCAATACTAACTTAATATTCAATATATATATAACGAAAAGTTGAATCAATAAAGTTAATTAATCAATAAAAATTTAGAAAACTACTGAGAATAACCAAAATTTAAAATGTGGAAACTATATTGTCAACCCAGTTTCTTGCAGCTTTATTTTAGTATATTTTAAAATATTAGATACTCTAATAAAGTTTAAGACTATAAAATTATTAAAATGTTAATAAACTAGAGTCAAAATGATTTTGCTGAGACATCACGTATTCATTAAGTTGTGTGACATTAAAATCTTGAGAATTTTTATTTTGCCATATAAATTAAAAGGTTGATACGTGCTTTTTCGAGTTTGAAACAACAAAAATGCAAAGGTAAGACTGACGTGAATGATTCAAAAATTAAGCAAATAAAATGTTTTTTTTCAATAATACAGGTGACACAAAAATTCTGTACAAATGATTTTTATACTAACAAAATTGTTTAAAGAGATGTCTTAAATTTGTTTGCTTATTAGTTTGTATGATAAAAAACAGTTAATTAAAAAAATTTTGCGTAAAAGTTTTAAAGTAAAGTAATTATTTATAAGTTTAAACTTTAAACATTTTTTAACTTAAATAAAAAAACTAAATAGTCAAACTGCTAGCTACACTAATTTTTGACACAAGTATAAAAAATTATTGTTAAAAGTTCACTCACTTTACAACTTCTGGGACTTTTTTCAAAAAGTTTTTGCTGATATCTAATGAAGTTAGTTTGTCATACTTTGAAAAAGTGTCTACTCGGATAAAGTTGATTTTATTCCCAGATACCTTAAAAGTGTTGTATTATTGAACTATGCACTTCAATTTTACTTATAAATTATGCTTACTTAACTACATCTACCACAAAATCTATGGAATGATTGAATGTGTGATATAAACAGTTTAAAGTTTTTCCGTAGCAAATGTTTATTTTTACTTTGAATTCAAAAACAAGTATTAATAAGAAAATAAATTTTGTTTTCAGAAAACAAAAAGCAACAATTAAAAAATTGTGTTATCAGGTTTACACACAAACAATCTATTTTTAGCCAACTCTGTTCACGGTTTACAAGTAAATTAACACTTTTTCAGCATCAAGGGTCAGCAAATCGCTTTATTAACTTCGAGCCACTATTCGTGCGCACTGATGCGTATCGACGCTATGCAAATTATCTAGAAGGTTTGCGCTGTGTTAACTAAAAATTGAAAACAACTTATTTTTTTTGTTTAGTAAGCTTTTTAATTAGTTGTCAAAGCTTAGGTTAAATGATTTGAAATTGACTGAAACAATCTAAAAAGTTTTTAACTAAAAGTAGAAGAAAAACTTGCTTGGAATATTTTTTTAATCCTTATAGATGTTTACAAATTAATTGTCTACGTAAACTTATATGGATCGTTTCTTAATATAAAGTTAAAAAAAAAAGGGTTTTGTAATAAGTACAGTTTTTAATTTTTGAAACAGGCAAAATTAAGAAAGGTATAATTTGCATTGTGGTGTTGCTAACTTTTAGTTGAAAATAACTTGCCTATGCTTGGGCTATTTACTCTAGGAGAATGTTCGAAAGTAATAATCAGAGTTGAAATTAGATGAATTGTTGGTTAATGTGAAACTTCTAAAAAAACGTTGTAAAAGTTACAGCTTTTAATATTTTAAATAGTTAAGATTTAGCAAGATTAATTTTCCCATTTTCTGTTAGTAACTTTCAGTTGAAAACAAAATTTTAGTTTTCTAACTATAAAATTATTATCAATTTACATTTTAAAAGTAGTAGTTTAAGTTAAGTTGAAATAGGGTGATCCTTTATTAGAAGCAATAAAGAAAAAAAAAGTCAGAGTATTTTATAAAATTGAATAGAAAAACATTTTGTATTCTGTATTAAAAATGTTGCTTTTTATTACATTGGCTGAAGTCAAACAATACGTTATAGCACAAATTAAATTACCATTATTGAACAATTTTGTGTAGTTGTTAAACTGTTTTCAAAATTACTTTTAAAAAGTTTTGATAAAGAAAAAAAAACACTAACAACTCATTTAAGTAATTCAAATAATAACTTTTGAAACTCGCTTTTTAGACACTATCTTCCAAAGAGATAACTTTGTTTTAAACTTTTACCACCAAGTAATTGGCTTCTTTGATCTTTAAAGCGAACTCAAAGCGCCAGACCTCTTTGTGAAAATGAGAAGAATTAAAGTGCAAAACTCGTTTAATTTTACGACTTTCATTAGCTGCAGACTAAAATCTTAAATAGCTTCTCATTTAGCTAAATGGCTTTTACCGTTGGCAGTTTGTTACAATAAACAGACCTTTGTGTGTTGATTATAGCTGTACTTAATTTAAACTGTTTTTAATGACCACATTACCCTTAAAAGCATAATTGCATGTTTATCAAAAATGAATTAGGTACAAATAGAATAAAAAATAAATTGCAAATAAAAGGTTTAATTAAACAGTTACAAATATTACGTAATGATTGTTTCACACGTAGATTTTTTCAGAAAAATTACTAAAATTTAATTTATCCTTACCTCCAAAGTGTTAAGATTGGTTAATTTTCTGAAGCTGTAAGTCATTGTTTTTATGTTGTTGTTGTTTAGAGTTAGCTTCTGTAGCTTGGAAAGTCCTGTAAGTTGAGGAACTGATTCCAAGCGGTTGTCGTTTATATGGAGTTCGATCTGTTGGAATTAACAAAGTTATAAGTTTGACCAAAATAAGAACAAAAACAATGTCACGACAACTTTATGAAAATTTAAATTGAATTTCAGGTACAATTGATGTAGATTTTGGAGTTAGTTATCTAGTTTATATATAGATTAAAAACATAGTTTCCCAGTCACACTTTATAATTGACTAAATTCTGGTGTTAATTGTTTCTCAGTTGTTTTTGATACAATTAAACTTAATAGTTATAGTTTTGAAAGTTATTTATGAAAACTTTATGGTTTATGAAGTATTAATGGGTTTCAAAGTTTAAAACTATACTACATTTTAAAGCATTTAAAAAGTTAAACTATAGTTTGAAGTATAACAAGTGCGTAGCCCGTAAAATTAACTTATATACTTTCTATTTTCTTTTAATGTTGAACCTATGTATATTGCTTAAAAAACAGAAATCATTTTTTTCTTGACTTCAAGTTATCTGTTTTCTTAACTGCTTGCTTACTTAAAAAAATATTTTCCTTTTCACAATAATGAAGGCATAACTCCTATCAAAACATCCAATTTGCTGTTGTAAAAGCTTTTTATTTCTTGTTCAAACATTCCGTGTGCTGATAGACAATTTTATATGTCTTGGGTGTCATGCTTTTTAGCACAAGTGGTTTTACGACGTTTTTTCACAAAATTCCGAGTTTTATAGTTTTGCAATTTTTTTTGACCATTTTTTAGTTTCATGAGATAAAGTTTAACAACAGCAAATTGCTCGAAAAACACAAATAAAAGTTTGAAATTGATTAAAACATAATTGAATAAAAGGTAAATTAAATAGTTACAGATATTAAGTAATAAATATATAAATAAAAAGTGTTACATACAAAATTTTACACCTAAATAAATTTTTTTTTCACTCATAGAGGTACAATTTAAACACTCAGTGTTATTTGTATATGAAAATATATGAGTAAATGATATTGACCACATTAAATTTTTATAATGATTTCAAACTAAATATGATTAAAGTTTCAAATACTTTATAACAATGAAACTTATTGTAGTCTAAGCTTTATAAAAAGATGTTTTAGATAAATAATAAAAGTGACAAAGAAATATTTTTTTCCGTAATAACAGCTAAGCAGACGTAGAAAATTTATCAAAATAATCTTTTTCATAGAAAATTCACACAGACGTTTACTTGTTAAACTATATAGTATTTTTTTTACACAAACAACACACCTTTTTGTTTAAGAAGCTTAAAAAATTAAACTGTTTTGTATTGTTTTTAGCCCAATAAAGCAAATCCCATCGTAAATTATTTATGTTTACTTTCAGCGCATTTTGTTTTTCACATAGGGGCTTAAGAAGGCTTGTCTGTTAAAACAGTTTTCGAAACAATGCGTTTTTCTTTCCTGAATTTGTTTTATTGGTTCAACAAACAAGATAATTGCCAAAATTCTAAATAAATAAGAAGAAAAACGGTTGGTTAATCGAATTCAATAAGATAACAGAGTTAGCACTGATAAGTTAAAATTAACATAAGCAAAATTAACATCAGTTTTGAAAAGTTAATTGTTTATTTAAAAGTGACGAAGTTTCTCTGTTTTTAAAACTATTGTAGTTTTACTTAAGTTTATTATCGTTCTAATAAATTTTATACTTTTCAAAGCTGTATTTATACCCAACAAACTTGTTTCGTTTGGATATTTCGTCACCGAACATTACTTAAAACTAATATTTAAAAATTGTACTTACCAAGCTGCTGAGATTCACAAAAGCGTTTGTCCAAATTCTCGATATGCTGTTGCCGTTCAGTTTCAGTATTTCCAGATTTTTCATGCCTGTAAGAACAATTTTGTATAAAAAACAAATAACAAATAACTAATATTTTTTAATTGCTTTAAAAACCTTGTTGTTTTTTAAACTTTTATAACACTAAACATTTTATAACACTGTTTACGTATAAATAAGCTTGAATTCAACGTTAAAAAGTTTCATAGAAAAGGTTTGTTTACAGTTTTAACTCAAACAAACTCAAACACACTCCATGCAAAGTGACAAACTCAATCAATTTAAGTGGAAAATTTTTGTCAAAGCTGTCTGCATTCGCAAGACAATGCTGATAAACAATCTCTAAATCGTTGCATGATAAGTTTGAGTTATTAGTTGCAGATAAATGTACTTAAGTAAATGTTAGTTAATGTTAAAAAGGAAAAAGCTAAAAAATTAATTTATTCAAGTAAGTAACACTGAATTGAAATTTAAAAGTGAAGTTTGATGGTTTTTTAAATTAAGTAAATAACTTTCAATTTTAAATGCATAAAGTGTTATTTAATAAACTAGTTGCAAAAATTTATTTAGGCAAATGTTGCAAAATGTTAGTGAGGAAAACTTACTTAGTGTCGGAAAACTAATCAACTTAATGCTTTTTTTTTCGTAGAAATCAGCAAATAACTGATAATTAAAACAGCATAAAATAGACTAACACAAATAATGATACATCTTATTAATGATACGTCAAATTTAGTATTATCAAATCATATTAGATAAGAAGTGTAAATTTTTTAGTTTAAATGACTAGTATAATGTTTTTATAAAACCAGTAAAATTTTTAAAGTAAAACTTTTAATAGAACAAACTATAATGTAGTAACTTATTTTTCTAACAAAGTCTGAATCTGACCTGACACCAGCTGAGGCCTGATGCTTTCAAACTTGTTGTTGCTCAGATCCAAAGTGGTTAATTTGGTCAGTTGCTTGAAACCCCTTTCACCCAGACTCTTGAAGTTCAGTTTGTTTCTTATCAGATACAAGGACTCACAATTCTGTAGAAAATATAATGCATAACTTGTATTAGTGTGAACATACTTATTAATCATGTTTATCGATTGTAAGTTGTACAAAATATACTTAAAAATTTATTCAAATTAACTAAAATGATTAATTTACTTTACTTCAAGACGTAGGGCGACTCACAGTAATGAAAAAACAATTTAATTTTTGTAACTTATTAGTGTAAAATCTTTTAATAAACCTCATCTTACCAAAATCTAATTAAAAAAAAACATAGCGTAAAATTTTTACATATAATAAAACTTAAAGTTTTATTGGTACTATTTAAAAACTATCAAGTTGTAAAAACTCAAAAAAATATCAATATAACTTCATGATAAAACGATAAAAGTTAAAATACACAATAGGTTTACAGAAAGTAACAAAATATATAATTGCAATGTGTGCTTTTTAGTGTTTTAAAAGAAATTAGAGGTACTTAGAACTTTTCAGCTTTAAAAACAGAAGGAAATATAAAACTGCAAATTGATTTTTAATTCTGCGTTTAAAACTCTGGCAAAAATGTAATTTAGAAAAATTTACGTTTTATTTTTACTTTTTTACTTTTTTCAGTTATACATTTTTAATTTGATCAAGCTAAAATAAGCTAATTGCATAAATCAATATGTTTTTATAAAAAGATATTACGTTATGCTTTTCTTCAAGATGGTTTTAGGTTAAAATAAGCATAAAGTTGAGGTCATTTTTATGACTTAATTAAAAAAAATTAGTTAAATTTATTAACAATTTTATAATACGTTTTTAATTCGATCAAGCTAAAATAAGATCGTTTCAAAAATCACTAAAGTAAATTTCATAGAAATTAAATACGTTTCGTTAAGGTGTATTTTTTAATAAAAAAACATAAATTTGTGGTCATTTTTGAATTTATTTTAAAAAAACGTTAAACTTCACTTTATTTACTTTGCAATTAAACGTTTTTATTCGATCAAGCTAAAAAAAGCTGGTTGCAAAAAACTGATTAATTTTACAAATCACGTTGCTATGACAACCCAAAACATCCTGTGAGTTCGTGAATGTTCGAAAATATTTATTTTGGTCTCGTTTTTTATTTTAATTAATCGCTGGCCAGGGCTACTTTTTAATCAGCCTCTTGTTTTAGCCGCTGCAAATATAAAACCGCTTTATTCTAACCTTGACCGCAAATATCAGTTTTTTTATTAAGAATGTTTGTTTTTAGTTTTTTTATAGAAAAAAAGTTGACACGTTAAATTTGCAACATCTGACCTTTTCGCACCAGTATAAGAAAACTAAGCAGTTATTTAAAATAAAAAAGCAATTTTTACAGCAAACAAACATGCAGGCCAAAACAAAATGAAAAGGGCGTAAGTTTATTTGCCGAAAATATTTAAACCTTTCAAAAACACATTGGCCGCCCCACAACGAAGCCTTTTAGCAGCAGAATTTACAGAAAGCTCGAATGTTTGCTTTGAGATTTCACAAAAGCGAAAGTTAAATATTTGCTCGCGGCTCGGTTAATTGCCAAAAAGCAAACATCGAACATCGAGCGAGTCTGCCGTGCTCATCAGAGCGTGAACACTTTTTAAGCCAATCATAGTTGAGGACTTCAAAGGGGCGCCGATTTCATCCTGGCTGTCTGCATGGCAACGCTCTGATGCGCGATTACATGCGGAATCGAAAGTTTCTGAGTTTTTTTTTCTTGAACGCAAGAAATTCGGCGAAAATTCAAAACAAACAAATTTTCTTTGCACCGAAAACCGCAAGTTTAGCGTTTGTGATAAACCGCCATAAAAATTATGAAAATAAACAACGAAGACAAAAGTCAATTTTCTACGAAATAGTGGCAATGACATGGTCGGAAAAATTATGCCTTTTACGGTAATGTGACGTCACTGTAAGGTCCAGATGTTCGTTTTATCTGAAAGGTAAACAGGCGATTAAAAATCGAGCTTTGTATAAACAAGTGCTTTCAGCTAGAAGATGACTTTTCGCATTGAGATCACAATCTTTTTATGGTATTTTAAGCCGTAAACGAGTTGGGGAGAATAAATGTTTTTACAGATATAATCTGCTGAGGTCTTTAAAAAGAAAACATTGCTTTCTTATCTGTCGTAGACGTTTTTTAAAGGTTCAAAATACTAGACAATCAAAACGATATGTTTCTTAAATTTATAATGAGTTCAACTAGTTTAAGTAATCAAAAAATTAAGAACAACTAGATGTATTAAGTTACCAAATGTATTCAAAATGTTAGTATTGGACAAAAAAGAAACTAAGCTTTTTAGGAATAACAAAAGAAAATGCTATAGTTATTAAAAACATAAAACATTTATACTATTAAACTTAAAGCTTTATACTTACACTTGTAAACTTTCATAAATGTTTTAAAATATAAACTTATAAACTCTTACATGTTGCAACTAGCAGATACATCATAGTTGCCATGACTTATAAGATGTATTGCCGATAAATTACATAATAAATCACAAAAAAAAAAAATTAGGGCGAATGTAGTTGCATAAAAAATTCATAAAAGTACAAGAAATCTCTATTTATCTAAGAAACTAAAATATTATATTTTTCAACTAACCAAACTTCTTTTTAAATGTAAAAAAGATACGTTTTATGGTTTAAAAATAGCTACAATATTAAAATTTCCCAAGTAATTATTAAAACAAACATAAAAGAAAACACACTTAAAAACTATTGTAACTATCTAAATAATGTAATAACTCCAACTAACCGAATGCCTTTTCAGATTTTTATCCGGTATCTTGGTCATGTTGGACTGATAGATGTAAATGAAATTGTTGTTGGGAAGATCATCAGGAAATGTTGGGAGGTTCACAGATTCGCAGAAAGTGTTTCCCGAGGAGAAGGAGCACTGTTGACACTCACACAGTGACGTCATAAAGATCAGAAGGAGGAGTTTGAACATCGTCATCTTCATATGCTCATTTGTTGTCGAGTTTTGTGAAAGTTTTTTATGTTTTTTATGTTTTTAATAAACAAAACAAAACCTGTGTGTGTTTGAGGAAATATTTCTTAAATAAGCGTTTATTTAAAGGATGAAAACAAAATATTTTCTAAATTTAGTTATCGACTTAAGAATATATGTATTTTACAAACAATTTAAATTATGTTTTAGTTGGTAACAAATATAATAGCAAAAACTAACTAATACTTAAAAAATCGTTTGTCTAAATTGTATATTCATGCTAAAAATGTTTCAAATACACGCCTTTGATACATCAACCGTGTTAACAACACATTAACAACCAACACGAGCTGACTTAGTTAGCAACAGTGCAACAAACAAAATCCATCATGAAAAAGTGCAAGAACGCAGCTGCTCATTATAAACAGATTAATTCACAAGTGCAGTTTTCTAAAAAAAAAACTCTGAGATGCATTAGAAGCAAACGTGGAAGCAAGATATGAGCAAAAAGTTAATTAGAATTGATGCGCTAAAGTTCGAGATTGACGCCTCTATATTGGGTTGTAAACAAAAAGTGATTATGAGCTTAGCAAAATATTAAAGCAGACGTTTGAAGAATGTTTTCTAGTTGCTAAAACATAATTACATTTCTGGATGAAAAACCAAGTACATAAATTAAAAACTTAAAAGGTAAAGTAGGTATAGGTTCGATAGCAAAAAACAACTATTGTATTTAACAATTTAAAGTGTAAAATATATGAATACGTGATTTAAATTAAAAATTAAATGTTAAATGTATATGTAACACACCAAACTTTTAAATTTTATTTGTTTTTTTTAGATTTATTTTTATAAATGAAATTTTTTTTTATTCAAATGAGCTTAAAACTATACTTAACGTTTTTAATTCTTAGAAAGTCGTACTTTTGTCTTGATTAAGTTTTTACAATATTTTTATAAACGTGTTCAAATTAATTTAAACGTATAAACGTATTTTGTACTACTTTTGAAATAACAAAAAACTTATACTTAAATCTGACTAAAAAAAACACAACTTCTTTCTCGTTAGAACAAAAAATTATAAAAAAATAAATGATTTACTAAAAACTAATACAAATTGCAAATCAAGTAGCATTAAATCCATAAACTTAGCAATAAAACTAAAACAATTAATAATTAATAAAAAAATAAAACTGCAAACAGCAGCAAATCAATCCACACAGTAGACATTAATTCAGATTATCCTTTCAAGTCTGCTTAGCATCAACTAACAACCAATCACGTACAAGCATTTTTATGTGTTGACCAATCAGAAGCACCAAAAGTTGATTGTTTGCCTCTCGCATCGAGTGTCATTGTTTTTGTTGAAAGACGAAAACCTCTTGAACTTTGAAATTTTCAACAAACTGCCCTGCGTCGAAATTTGCACTCGAAATTTTTGAACGCCGAATATTCATAACAGCAGTTGACCTCTGGGGTGTTTTGTAAACAAAAACTTCCAAGATGAATATTTCCTTTTTATGTTTTGGAAAGCCGTTGTGATAGCTGAGTAAATATTAAGCTTTTGTTTCAAGTTTAAGACGATGTCACAAGCGTCTTTGAAATTAATTATACATTAAAAAGCATATTCAACACTGACTAACTATATAACCAAGTTATGTTATACTGATAATTTATAATATAAAACGCTTTTCAACAATGTTATCTGCAGAGCAATTTAAACAGGAAAATGAAACTTTCAGCTGTAAAACAAAAAAAAAAAAAAGAAACTTAACTAAAGTAAACATAATTTTAAATACTAAAATATGTTAACTTCTCTATTCTGTTCAAACTGCACACAATTTTTAAGAGTTGAAATAAACCCATCTTTTAAAAACACGAAACTTTTACTAGCTTGAGTATTTCAAATACTGATTAACAAACAAACTTAACTAAACAAAGGTTGATCAACTTCAACGTTTTAATTTAAACAAAAGCTTCAACACCACAATGAGATCCTGCAAAATTTTCTTTGCTACTTCCGCCGATGAATAGAGCCTTTCTGAAGGCGACAAAAAAAAAAATAAAAAGCCGAGATTTTCTAAACTAGCGCAGCGGTAAAAAGTTATGCAAATTCTCTCTCTCTCGTATATCAGTTCTCTCGTATTTTCTCTCTCGCTAATTCGCCATGGTAACGCCGCTAATTTGTCACGCCTCGGTGGATTTCAACGCTGCAAAGCTTTTTTAAGGATTTGCTTAAAGAATCATCGTTTATTTTTTACAAAAGAAAATTTTGTAAAAAAGTAGACTTTTTAAATTTTTTAAACTTTATTTTACAATATGCTATAGTTTTTTGAGCAGAAAATTTAATTTACTAATAAAAATAATACGCTTAGATGCTTTTCAATAAAAGTTTTTTCAAAAACTTACTAAATGAATCATTGTTTTTTTTACATAAGAGTTGTATAATAAACTTTTAACTTTGAAAAACTTTTATATTTATACAATTTCAAGTACATACATTTTTAAACAAAAACAAAAAATAAAACATATTTGAACTAAAGTTTCAAATTAATTTTTATTTGTTTTCGCAAACAAAAAGGCTCTTGTTAAAATTTTGAAATCGTACTAATAATATCATGATTAATTAATGAATTATGGGTAAAGATGAAAGAGCACTGTTTCAATTAAGCAGATGCTTTGTCAACAAGTCTGAGCTACACTTTTAATAAAAGTATTTAACTTTGTTCCTTATTAAGACAGCTACTTAACCTTAAACGCTACAAACTCTAAAAAAAAAACAATCATAGGCAAAAAGCAACTTTTTGTTTATGAAACTTTAAGCTGTATAAATAAAAACCTGTAGAAAATAAACAAACTAAAATTAAATGCTGTTTAAGTAAAAATTATTGATCAAACAAATTTCATAACAGCAACTTGAAAGTCAAATTAACTGCTGAATGGGAATTTAACTCGCTTAACTCGATTTAATTCAAGTGTGCTTTACAAACGGTTTTCAAGTGGAAAAATAATCACATTACCAGATAAAACAAATTCAACCAAACAGTTGGATTTCTGCTAACCAACTTTAATGAACTTAAAACAAGTTTTATATGACTTTTAAAAACTTAAACTGCATACTGTTTATTTTAGACTGTTAAAAGTACTAAGATATGACTTTTTTATGAACTAGATTTTTAAATTAGTACAAATATTAATAAAGGTTGTACTAAGTTTCAATAAAGTTTTCAGAGTTTAAATTACTAACTTTGTCCTTTAGGTTTTTTTGTAATAACAACTTCTTAGTTTTACCATAAACTTTAAAAGAAAAACCATTTAGGTAACAGGTTTAGGTTGATAAAAAAAAACTGTAAGCCAATCTTTAAAAAAATATGTTTTTACAAGTTACTTTTTTAGCTTTTAAATTATTAAAATGTTCAAAACATCCTTTGTTAAAGACTTACTAAAATGAGTTGTAGTAATAAAGTTAAAACTTTTTTGACTTACCATAACATGAAGAAAGCAAACCTTATATAACGAAAGTACTAAATGCTTTTATATGCAGTAAAATACGTTGGTTTTTTGCTCAAAATTCCATTATTCCCATTATTCCCATGTAATAAAAGTTCAATTCAAGCGAAAATAACTAAGCCAGGTTAAAGCCTTACACGCGATTTTTACCATTAAAAAATTATTTGCTAATTAATTAAATTAACATTAACAGTAAATTTTCTGCTAGAAACTTTTAATTACTAGGAATATTTGTTCTGTTAAAGGGATTTTGAACATTAAAATTTGATTATTTAATAAGAATTTTATGATTAAATTAACTAAACAATTATATACCAATAATAGCGCGCACAGGCTAATTAACTTTGATATTTTAAGATTAAAATATCAAGTGAACCTTTTTTTTCCCTTGTAGGTTAAGTTCACTACAAGCAAAAGGTTACTAAGGTAAAATGTACTGAAATCTGTTACCGACTAATTTCCTTTCGCTAACGTTTTCCCCAAATAGGCATCTAACGTCATGGTTGATTGATTTCAGCTTCGAGGTCGGCTTCGTGTTGAAATCTCTCCCTAATCCTGTTAAATCATTTTAAGCCCATGCAGAGATGCCTGTAGGCCCCATGTAGTGTTGGGGTGCATTTGCATCACGATTTTTTGTTAATAATTCAGCTGTGTTTGATTTTGTAATGAGGGCAAGGTGTTTATTACGTGACGCTCTTTTGATAATGATTTTTTCTTATAGCTTGAAACGTGAATCATCGCCGTGTCTTTCCAGTTTTATTAGGAAAAGATAACTGTAGATTTTATTTAAATACTTAAGAAATGAACTCTAATACTTATGTTGCAACTAGTTTAATAAACGTCTTTAAGCAGTTATATTAAAATTGACTAGTTTCTATACTCTGTTGGTTATATTTGAAATTTAAAACGTTTTTTGTTTTGTAAGCAAGTTTTTGATAAAAACAAAAATCAAAAAAACTTTTTTTTAAACATAAACACCTTTAGCTAAAACTAGAACAACTATAAACTATCATTTTGTTTTTTAACTGTATACAAAAACTCCAAACTAGTATATTGAGTTAAAAGGTTAGATTATTTATGTTAAAAACGCTTAATGTTTGTATTAAAAAGGGTGTATTTAAGTTAAAAAGCTGATTAATATAATATTTAAATAACTTAAAAAACGGAAAAAATGTCAACTAAATACTTCTTTCTATAGACATAGTTGTTTCATAGGATTTCTTAAACAAATATTTTCTAAAGTAGACATATCAATCTACATAATAAAAACACAATTTCAAAGTAAATAAAGTTTCTGATAAAAAAATCCATTTTCATCACTTAAAGGGAGTGTTATATAAAGAGATCACTTTTTTTAACGAGGTCTTAAACTTTAAAACTAAAATAAAGTTTTGAAATTGATGGAGACGTCTAAAAGTTTATAGAATTTATAAAACAGTTCGAAAAACTAAATACATTAAAATAAAGTATCTAGTTGAACCAATCTTAAAAGCTTGTGCAAAATAACTATATTTAATGTAACTAATTAGGCATTCTTTAATAAAAAAGTCCAATTTTTCTAACTTTTGTAGTTTTCTAAATCTTTTCGTAACAAAATAACAACAAAAAAAACACTCTAAATTTTAACAAAAATCGAACCACAATAGGATTCATAAAGAACTGAATATTTTTTGTGACTATAACTAATAACAAAAGTTTCCGTTTCAAATTTTCCTACTCAACAAAACCAAAGAAAGTTTGTTCGAAACTGAAAGCACTGAATTAGTCATTTTCACAAACAAAATCATATTTAATCACGTACGTCACAGCTAGCCAAATACACAGCGGAACATAAAAACACCACCGACAGCTCGAATTTCCTCGCACAATAAACTATTTACCTGCGACAAACAAGTGAAACAATGGAAGTTGGGCAAACATTATATTTCAACTAAATATTAGTGCTGGGTGTCAGAACGTTCACTTAACATTAATTCAAACTGTCAAAATTTGTGACGCGCAACACTTAACCGAAGTTTCTTTCAAAGGAAAACCGCAGAAAATTAAATAATCGAGACTTGAATAGACTTACAATTACTTGATTAATCCTTTTTGTTGTAAGTCTTTTATAATTTTCTTTTGAAAATTTTAGTTGAGTTATATATTTCTCGTCTTATTACTGTAACAAAATGTGATTTGCATCACTTTAAATTCGAGACTCGAACAGACTTACAACTGTGTTATTAATGGTTTTTATTTTAAAACTTTCATAAGTTCTTTTCTATTTTTTATCTTTTTTGCCATAATACTGAAGCAAAGTACAAAATACGATGTTAAACATTTAAGACTTCAAAAGAATTAGAAGTAGTAAAAAAATGTTATAAATTCAAGATCTTAATAGTTGTGTACATAACTGTTTTTTTTTTAATTTATATTTCTTTGATTTTCACAATATAGCAAGATAAAACATACGAGACTCTACAAATTTTCGATTAAAACTTTTACTGAAAGCCTATTTAACTTCTTTTTCTAAAGTTAAAAAGGCTCACAATAAATCACTTATTTATGTGTATTGAAACTGTGGAAAATTATGATTTAGTCTATAAAAAACTCAACATTTAGTGGACTCAAAGTTGTTTAGTAGTTTTTTTTTTAATTGTTATACTTGTAATTTAATGTGGGTTTTCTTTTTAATGTAAAAAAAATAAAGATTTTATAGAGCTTTTAAATTTAGCAGAAGTAAGAAACTATTAAAAACACCATCATGTAAAATTTACTTATTTTGTTTGTTTAAAAATTAACAAAAAATAGTTAATAAAAGATTAAAGAATGAAAAAAAATATTTTAGTATAAAAACTGATTTTAAAGTTAATAATCATTAGTTGTAGTTTATTACTATAAGTAAGCTAAACTGTCAAACGTTTGTCTTAATTTAGTTACTAACTTATAGTTTTTTTGAAAATAGAAAATAATATTTTAACATGATTATATTAATATAACTATAACTATTATACGATCAAAACTCGGGGTCATTTTTATTACTTTCTAAGTACGCACTATTGAAAATTTCAAATTAAATATAGTCTATAATCTTATTACAACCCATATAATTGCACTTAACTTCAATCCTTTTTTGGTGAATAAGAACAAGGGAAAAATGAATTATTCATCAAAATTCTCTAAATACAATTTCAACTTGAAAATTTTGCTGATCGTTGGATTACACACATTTTTGTAATAAGCGTGAAAGTGCGTTTATAATCTCTTATAATCCGATAATTATGCACGGTGAAGATAAAAGTAAAGATGTTCTTTTATGTCTGAACATATCGCATCAATCTACAAACATTACTTGAAATGAAAACACAGCTCTGTTTTTCAAAAAGTTTTAACGCCTTTGCTGCATGTAAACAAACACTAGCTTTTTACAAATTGTTTTAGTTCAATTTTAGTTTTAATTTACGGTAATTTAAAAAAAACACTATTTAATTAAGCTACAAATGCAATACACTTTCGAAAAAACACAATTAGTAAGTTGACACCCAAATTTTTAAAGTGTAACAAAAATGGGCGTGCAACTAACATTCAACTTTAGTAAAAGTGATAAAAAGCAGCTCAAATGTTGCTGTCTACCGACCTTGGTAATTTGCAAACTTTAACCGAAACATTTAGCGTCAAGTTTAAGGCCCAGGGCAATATTTATATCCTGGCCATAAATCGAAGTCATTGTTCTTGAATAATGCGATAAAAATTCATATAAAGTTGGTAAGATATCGCTGTATCGTAAGCAGCAATATTTTTATAATCCCCAAGTAATAATGTACAAAGCTACCTACAAAATAAATTTATTATCGAGTGCTGCCAAATGCACTTTTGAGGATTAAATATTGCAACAGTCGATATTTTTACTTAAACCTCAAATATTTTTGGCAAAAAAATATAATTTGTATCCTTAAAAGTGCTTGAGGTAAAAAGAAAAATATTGTAATAGTTGATTAAAATAAGCTTAATAAAATAAAACGTTAACTAATTCTAAGATTGCTTAAGTACTTTGTGGTTTTATTTTACTAAATAAATTTAAAGAAAAAAATTATTTTCGGATTTTAAATATATTTTCATAACTAAAATTTTGGTTTTATTTTATTAGCATAGCATTAGTTATTTTTTTGTTTTCGATAAAGTTGTTTTTTTTCTGCTCTGAATTTTATTTATTTAGTAGTTTTTTACTTTTTCTCAATTACCTGATGAGCTTGTATCGGCGAACTTTTTTCGTAAAATTAAGTTGTGCAAAAAGCATTTCAATAAAACATTATACACATTTCATTTGTTAATATTCATCTATATTATAAGTTGTACGCAATTCAAGTAAAACACAAAACTTTGTTATCATAAACACTTAGATTGTTTTTTAACATCAAACACAAACTCAGTTTATTACGATAAGTTAACAAATTCACAGTTATACTAGAAGGGTATGCCAAAAACAAAAAGTTTAAAAATTGTTTTCTACTTTGTTTTATCAATAATCTTTCTATGATCTAAAAAGTTTTAATTGTTAATTTTAGAAAAACTTTTAAAAAAATTTCAGATTACTTATTCTCTAAATAACACAAAAATATTTCATTGATATGTTTTTTTATCTAATAAAGCTCGTAATATTTATAAAAGATTGAGTATTACAGTTTTTTTGACTTAGTTAAACAGTACAATAGCAATACAATTTAAAAAACCAATAAAAGCTGTATTTGTATAAGTTAGCAGCAAAAGTATTCGACTTTGTTACAAACATCAAAACCTATATTTTTCAGAAATTATGACTCATGTTTTTAAGTAACGGTAACTTAATTTATCGTTAAAAACTCGAAGAAAATAAAAAGTATTTTGTTTACCACATAAAAGCATATTTACTTACAATAAAGTCTACTTTTAATAAAAGTTCAAATTCAAGTACATATGTAATGTTTGTTTGAATTATTCGCAAAATTTTAAATACATTAAAAACTACTTACCATTTTGATAAGAAAGCGTGTTTACATTATCAACAAAAATGTCAAGTAAGTTTAAAAACAAGTGTAATTGTTTTCAGTTTTGTTTTCAATTATTATAAAAAAATAAGTAAATTGAGTAAAAACATTACAATCTATATATTTTAGTATGCATTGCGATGATTTGTTTAACAATTTACGTTTTTCATATTGTTAATTAATAGTTTATTTATACTACTTATACGTTTTAATCTTATCGACGCAAATTGTAAAAGTTTAACATTTTAGAAAAGCAATTAAAGTTTAATTTATACTCGTTATTAATTTATTTTACAAAGGTATTTTAAGTATTAAAAACTCATTCTATTAGTATTATAAATAATAATATATATTGTTTTTAATAATGGCTATGTAAAAACTTTTAAAAAAATTTAGTAATGTTTAGTAAAATAGGATATATCATTTTTATATCGGTATTTTTAGCTAAATCATTTTAACTGGACTGTTTGACTAATTTATTTATTTACATGTCATTAAATATATTTTTCTATTAAGACAAGTTAATTTCTAACTTTAACTTGTAAATCGTTTTTAGTTCTTTTAGGCACAATTTTCTGATTTTTAATAAAATGAGAATTCAGATTTAAATTTAAAGTAAAAAACTGGATTACTTATCGATTCTGTTTTAGTTTTTCGATTCTGTTTTATTGGTACTTTAAAATTTTTGAAATTTAAACTTTTTATGTGCTTTAAATATTTTAGTCGAAACAGTAGTAGATGTTTTGTAGTAGACAGTTGTGTGATTATATAAGATGCATTATAAAAACAGATAAATAGTGAAACTCCACTGAAAAAGTCTAGACATGCCCCTGATACATTGAAACAATTGTTATTTAAACAGGTTACAAAATAGTTAGACATAAAATGCCATTGTTTCGTTCTGCCGGATGGATGTTAGCAAGTACAACCTGGATAAGAAAAAATAACTGTGCTGAAGTTAGTCACTCATAATATACAAACAGATAAGGGTATATATATATATACATATAACTTAAACATTTTTTTTCATTAGTTCAGTAAAACTGAAGTAGGAATTTCAATAAAACCCAAAAACAATATTTATTAGCTCACCCTGTTACTGGAAAAACATGTTCAAAATTTGCCGAATGCACAAGTAGAGACTTTCAAGATAAAACGGAATTGTGAAACGATCAGAAAAGACAATGCCATGACATACATAGAATTATTAAAATTAAGAAGTTTAGTTGAAAACCGAAAATTTGACTTCGAGCTGAACAAGAATTTAGAAAAAACATCGAAGACAGAACAAGTTTTGTTAGTTTTGTTGATATTGTTAGTAATAAACGTATGGGCCTATCTTATATGTAAATTGCATTAGATTTTATAATTCTAATTTAATAAAGCTCAAAACGAAACAAAGGCTCATCAATTAGACACGATCGAAATCAACTTCCGATAAAACACTAAATTCAGCCGACGAAAATTGTTAGAAGCTGAACAACGCTAGCCCGACATAAACTCTTCAATTTTTAGAGGCAAATTCGACAAACTCAAAAGGCTATTACGTCATCGCATGTACGCAAAATTTCAAAAAACTAACAACAAGAGGTAAGACTTGTTGCACAAAAGACTCGCTCCGGAAAAGGGTCTGGAAACTTGATCAATCACAAGCAGGTAAAGTCAGGGACCCGTGTACGATTTCCTTGGAGGTGTTAAAGTTTGAAGAAAATTTATGAGTCTCGACTGAACGCAAGAATTTGCAAAAAATGCATTGAAAGATATTTGCTGATCACAAAACTTGTCTAAATTGTAAACCTTTTACTAATAAAACGTTGTATTTGATAACTAAATGTTTGCTTTGAAAGTGTTCATTTTTACTTTTATTAAGTGAATACATCAATTTTATGGTAACTAAGATAAATTCGCTTATAAAGTTTTGTGTTACTGCTTTTTTTATTAAATGTTTCCTTTTTTTATAACTCTAGTAAGCCATACTTGTTTTTACGCCTAAAATTTGGTTTTTGGTACGCGTTTTAAAACTATCGCTTGTTTTAACTATCTTAAACAAATTTGTGAAACTTATTAGCATTACTTGATTTTTTATGTACATAAAACAATTAATGTATTGAAAAAGATAGTTGAAAACTAAAAGTATAAAGTTGTAACCCATGGATGTAACCCATTGATGTATAGTGATACTAAATGCTATTCAATATAATCTTGGCATGACAATTGAATGAACATACTGTATTAAAAACAATTGCAAACACCTACAAAAATATATAAAGAATATCATACTTCAAAAAAACTTTAAATTTTCAAAAATTTTACACAAAAATTAAATCTATCGGGAATATACTCTGAGAGTGCATAATTAAATTAAGAATTATCTACTTTGAATTTAAATCAAAAAACCAGTTATAAAAATCATTAATCTTGAAATTTGAACTAGTTTACGCGAAGTTTATTTTCGGGCGCATAAATTTTAACTTAAAAAATTATAATAATTTTTTTATATTACACTAGATAATATAGAGTTGATGATGAAGAGCAAAAAATGGTTTAGGGTTTTTTATGGTAGTTTTTAAACTTATACTAGATACTACGGAAAAAATATTTGAAACTTTCACAAGATAATTTGAAGTTGATGATAAATAGTAAAAAAGAGGTCTGAGGCGGATTTATTGTCGTTTTTTAAGAAATCTTTGGGAAATCATGCACTAGATACTGCGGGAAATTTCAAACTTGTACTAGATATTCGCACATTAGGGTAGACAGAGTTATTATTTTTTATTTATGTTGCACAAATTTTTATTAGCTTGAAAACCAATGGTGTAATGATGTAATGATTAACATTACTTAAAAGAGAACTTCACAATAGACAATAAAATAACAATTTAGTTCAGTTCTGGAACTTCATTTGGAAGGTCTTGACTAGAATCTTTCCACACTCTCTGTGACTGGTTTTTATACCTCTGTATTAAAATTCTAAAGTTCTGCAGATTTTATACTATTTGATGTTCAACTAAATGGAACAGCCGTAAAACTGGCATTCCTTTACAAAACAGGTAAAAGGTAAGTAAAATAAAGTGTAAAGGAAAGATATTTCCCTATTACCATGCAAGACAAGTTTAATCTTAGGTGGGCAAGTAAAGATTTACTGAGTTGAAATGATACTTTATACTATAAATTTGTTAATAAATTGAAAATTGTATTGAATTAAATATGAAAATATGCAGTTATGTTAGCACTTCAAAAATTGAATGTTGTAATATGGGTGATAACTGTATACAAGGCAATTTATTTTGCTCCACATAAAACTTTCATTGAGAATAAGTATAGGAAAATCACAATTTAACCTAAAAAAAATTTTATATTATTTTCAAAAGCAACATTAAATTATGTAAGTTTTTGTTACATAAAATTCTATAATTTTGACTTTTGAAGTAAAAGACACTTAAATATAAAAAGCAAAGCAATAGAGATTAATTGGTTTCTTATAATATTAACCCAATTCATAAAAAAAAGTAACATTAAAGATATTCAAACTTTAATTGTATCATTTTTAAACGATAAATTTTATTAGTTAATCTAATTACAGCTCTGATAATTCTATTTAAATTTTCTTTATTTGACCATTTTAGTTAAAATGTCCATTTTCGTACTTTTTTTATTTTTATTGGAAATAAACTTTGTAATGTATAGAGTCTTCTCCTGGCCAATATTTCCAAAAAAAAAAATTCAAAAAAACCTCAAATCACATATGATTAGTGTTTACTTTATTTTTAACTATAATAATTTATTTGTTTAAGGTTTTTTCTATAATATAAATTTCTAATATAATATCATAACTAAATATTAAGTGTTATTAATTAGTAAATGAATACCAATTTTATTTAAAAACTAATTTTAATTTAATGATTTCAACAAAATACACTTCAAATAATTTAAAAACTAGATAGTTAATAAAACTATCAGGGATTTGTACTCTCATGTCTCAGGATAACTCAGTTTAGTTTTAAAATTTCAGGGTTGCCAGACACTCAGAATATTCTAAGTAGCTTGAAAAGTTTCAATAATCTCAAAATGACTTAGGCCAATTTGATTATTCAATTTAAAATCAAGATAGTTATACATTTTTTTAAATATTTCAGTCATTTTTTTTCTAAATTTTATTCATATATAAGCTTTAATTGTTCCAATTTTAACACTTCAATACTATAAAACAAATATTAAAAAAAAATATTTTGGTTATTTTGAAAAATAAATTAAATTAGTTTCTTAGTTTTGAAGTTGCCAAAAAACCTGGAGTCCTACAATTTAGGCTTGAAAACTTTTGAAAAAAACCTCAAGTTTTGAACAAAATCACTAAAAAAAACCTGGAATTTTAATAACTTTTCAAATGTTAAGTAACAAAATTCCAAATTGACACAAAAATATAATATATATATACATATAAAAATTTTTTGTTATCTAATTGTTTTTTACTTTAAAACTTACTTAAAGAAGCTTTATGATGTCTTTTGATTGCTGTTGAAGACAGTTTTTTACCTTAAACTTTATTTCATAGTAAAAATAAACTAAAAACTTTTGAAAACCTTAAATAAATTCAGATAACCTTGAAATTATTTTCAAAGACCTTTGGCAACCTTTAATTTTAAATTAATTTTTTTAAAGATTATTAAAAAATATATAAACTTCAGGATGACTTAGAATTAGAAAGTAATTCTTTAAGGTCACCTATAATTTTTCTGACTCAAAAAGAACCTGATTTTTTAAAAACTCAGGCTAGTTTTTTAAAGTTCAGACTTACTTTAAAATATTTTATATTATTTTACTTTAAATTTATAAAAGTTATTTGATTAAGCATTTTCATGTAAAATAAAATAGTTTTAATCAAATCAAAGTATTAAGATTTTCGTCAAGGCCTAAATATTTTAAACAATTAAAAGTGTTTACATGTTTTTAAGCACTACTGGCGCACTTTCTTTAGTATACATTTTTTGCAACTTAGGGTGCACAAGTTTTAATCAACTTGACGACCACTGATAACTTATCATTTTTTCTTAATTTGTACTAAATGTATTTTTCAAGTATTTCAAATTAAATAACTTAAATAAAAATTTAAATGTTTATAATTAGTATTTTAAAAGCACGATCAAATAAAAAACAGTTTTATTGATTATGTTTTTTAATTAGTTTCTTTTTAGTCTCTCAATGTAAGTAGCAATTTTCTTAAGTTTGTGTAAACTTTAAAAAGTTTGAAGCTAAAATTTATTATCAGTTTGAAAAATTTGTAAATAAAATAATGATGTTGAACAACTTTATTTTAATTATATACATCTATAGCAATTTTAGATAATTTAAGTTGTTGATTTTTTTATTAGGTTTAAACAACACAATATCCTAAACAACCAATAGTAAAGTAGGTGTTGAAATTAATACAGTTGATTAAGAAAATTGAACTTTACTGTTTAGAAATACATATTTCGTAAACGTAAAGCAAATTTAAGGATACTCGTGATAATAATGAAAATTGTTAATTACATAATTTACGTTGCTTTAAAACTTTAGTTACTTATTTATTAATTTTTTAATTTTGTCAAAGTTTGAATGATAAAAGACGAAATTTTAGTGCACATAAAGTATAAATACAGATAAAATATAGTACAAAAATGCACATAAAAAAAATTTAGATAGTATTGTTCAAAATTTATATTTCAAGAAATCTATTAATACAATTAAAATATATTGTTTATAGCTAATGTTTCTAAAATATTTAAAAACAATCCCTTGAGCTTTTAAGAGCTACTTAAGAAATTAGTAACTGTCAAGTCTAATAAATCTTGTTTAAGTTTTGTTTTGTGTTAAAACAAAAAGGTTAACAGTATAAATTTCTATTGTCTAGGGAATTTATACATTTTTATGAGAAATCCGTATCTTCATTTTTGTTAATTTAATTTGAGCAGTAATTAATGTTTAAGCTCAAAGTTATTATTAGACGTTTATATTCAATGATAATAATGTTAAACTTTAAGGTTGTTAGGACTATACGGTTTTGTATGCTAAAATTTACCTAAAAGTTTTAGTAAAAGTTTCTATGAAAATTTCTATAAGTCATATACTAATGTCCAGTTTTGCTAGTTTATTTCTATAGTTAGTATTATTATAAGGGTTTGTACTATTATAATGATACATAATACTCAAAAACCCAGTAATAAAGATAAAGTGCCAAAAATTTTTAATGTAAAAAAACATAGCAACTTTTTTTTACTTGCACTTTTTTTATTAATTTTTTTTCTAAAGTTTTTTAAGTCCAAAAACTTTTGATCAAGTATATTATTCTCTTATCTTTTCCATTGTTTTTTTAATAGCTCTTTTTTAATTTAGTGTGAAAGTTATTGTTTCTTTTGCGTTTATTATATTTATTATAAATACTAAAACACTGTATTATGTTATAATTATTTTTTAATCACAAAAAGTAATAAGATATAAAATAGAAAGAGTGTTTTGTTTTTTCTGTTTTTTTTTTTCTTTTTCTAAAATTTTAGAATATTTTTGTTAGACTTTTTGGTTTTGTTAAAACACAGCTGAGCTATGAATTTCAATAAAAATTAAGCAATCTCTGTTACTTTAGCAGTGTGCCAAGAACTCTTTTTTATTGTTTAATTTCTTTTTGTTCGTTAACATTTTAGTAGATTTTTTCTTAGATTAGTAAATACTAATAAAAATAAATCCAATTTGTTATAGTATTAAACGATTCTTGTTGTAATTTAAAGGTAACTACCCTAATATATGCTGAACAGCAAAATAAAAAGTTTTTTATTTTTAGTTATTAAAATGTTAGTTTTTTAATAAACTTTTATTATTTTTGGGTAAAGTGGGTTAGAGATAAGGGTATATTTAAGATAAAAAAAAATTATTACATATACTGACCAAGCAAATATTAGGGGAATTACCTGTAAATTACAATCAAAAATTAAATAACAACTTTTTTACACTTACTTTTTCTTTTTTTTTTTTAATTTATTTTTCAAATATTATTAAAGACCATAAACTTTTGATCAAGTATAATATTCTCTTATCTTTATTAATCTTTTTTTTTTAATACTTATGATTGTACTTTAACGTTTTCCCTCTAATATTTGCTGAGTCAGCAAAATTGAAAAGTTGTTTATGTTTTAAATTTATACCCTTATCCCAAACGCACCTTAAATTATTGAAGTTTTTTCAAAAAATGAATGTTTGATAACTGAGAATAAAAAACTATAAAAAGTGTATTTTTTATTTGGTGACTCAGCAAATAATAGGGCAAACACTTTCGCATTTCAAAAAGATTCGTTTAATGTTGCTTAAACTTGATCACTATAGTTATAGTTTATTAAACAAAAAGCGAAAAAAAAAACAAAAATTTTTGCTCAAAAATGTTTTGGTTCAATGACCTGGATAGCAAAAAGACCTCTCGGTCATCGAGTTGCATACCCAAACTTAATCAATATTATAATGAGCTAAAAATGAAAAATTTAAACTCTAAAACGAAAAGCTCTATAAAAAGAGACTCTATTAAACTTTACAACATTAAATATTTTTCTTAAGAAAAATAAATAGAAAAAAAAAGAATTTTCCAAAAAATTAAAGAATTTTTACACACTCATATATCTAACACTATATATATACACATAAATATATATCTAACTTTACGTTAAAAGGTTGAGTTTTTATCTGTTTTATCACTAGCTATTACATTGAGTTTTATTTTAAACTATGTATAAGGCTTAAACACATACTAGTAGTCATGTTTTTATTTATACTTATGCTTTTGTTATAGAGATGAAAATCAATAGTTTAGTTTTATATTTACTGAGCCTTATGTAAAGCAAACTTGTATATAGGTGTACAGTTACATAGATAATATATTTATTTTCAAAAAAATACCTACAATATTCAAACAAACTGTTAAAACTTATTTTGTCTATTGATGTCTATATTTTGGTTGAGTATTTAAGTTCGGCATCAAAAAAGTTTTACCAGGTAATAATAATCTTAAAAGTATTTTCAAGGAGATTTGTGTGTTTTTTTTTTAAATAACAGTTATAATAAAAATAATAATAACTTTTGTTAGTTTGAAAAAAATTTTTTTTTGATCACAAAATATTGTCCGCGTAACTTAAGCCGTGATTTCTTTTTACGCGTAAATTTGAACTTTAATTACTTAAAAAAAAAACTGATAAATTTAGTAGTTTTTTGTTTAGGCCAGCATTTAAATGAATTTGAGGAATAAAAATTACACGTTGCACTTATTAAAAAGAATTCTGCACAAAACTTTAGTTTATTTTTATAGCATTAATAAATTACCATTCATGGATTGGTTATGACAAGGTTTTGTTTTCATAAAAAATTAAAACACTGATAATGTATTGTATTAAACTTTTGAAATAACCAAATTATAATATTAAAGTTATACCGTTTTTAGGTATATATGTATTTTTAGTTTATTAATTTTATAAGTAATTTTTTTTATTTTGTTTTGAAGAATAAATCTATACGGATCAAAATTAAAAGAGAGAATTGGGCTACAACATTGCAAGACTCAGACGACAAACTCAATAGATTCAAAAATTTTGCTTACTGTACATAAAATTATACAGCGTAGACATTTTATTTTTGATTGTTTTGCTTGATTTTTTGATTAGTTTAGTTATAGCGTTATGTTTCAGGATAAAAGGTTACATTTTTGTTGATATTCAATACGCTGTTCAATTAATGCTTATCTAGTAAACTCTAAATCAAACATAATATGTTTGTAAAGATTCTAAAAAAGTTTTGTATTAAAAGTAAAAGTAAAGCATTTTTGTTGATATTCAATATGCTGTTCAATTAATGCTTATCTTGAATTACATAAACTTTAAAATCTAATACAATGTGTTTGTAAAGATTCTAAAAATACTTTGTAGTAAAAGTAAAACTCATTTAAATTTACTGGCATCAAAATACATAACATTAGCGATGTATTTTGATTTTTTCATACATTTTACTTTTAAGTGATACTTTTAATTTTGCAAAAAGAACTAAAATGTGCAAATAACGATTCCAACTTTTGTGTTAATTTCCATAAAAATATTCAAACATTCCAACAAATTATGAAAATATTACATATGAAAATATATTATTACAATGAAACTACTGCATGTTGTGTTTATAAAAAACAATCTAAGTTTTCGTTGTACCAGATTTTCTTTTTTTTTTGAAATCTTGTTAACAGAATTGCGTTAAAATTTTGTATTGAGTTTTGAAAAAAAAACATTTAAGAGGTATTTTTAAGGTTATGTATTATTAAAGTTATTGTTTGAGGTAATATATTTATTTTGCGATGATGGTTTGTTACAGTAAAGTTAAAAGTTAATTTTCCACAAGCATGTTTTAATAACTTTTTAGACTAAATGAAGTTAGATTTTGCTAAAGTTATTTCAAATCAGCTTACTATGTTTTTAACAAAATATTTTTTTTAATACACTGCAATAGTGTTTCAAGTTAAAATAATTGTTTAATTCTTAAAAGCGTAGTTTTTGTTTAAAATATGTTTTTAAAAAGCAGTAACTTGTTGCTATGTTACTACAAATTAATTTTTTTTTATTAGATACTAACATAATATTTGTCAACTGAATTAAACATAATTTCTTATTCTTTTCCAAACTAATTATTGCAACACAAATTATTAAAAGAGCTATTCATGATATGCACTCTAAAAAATTTTCGGTCAAAATTTTTACAAATGAAAGGTCGAGCAAACCTTATCTTTAGTTTTTTGAGTTTGTTTTAGTTTTTGTTATTTTAAATTTTTGAAAATGTAGTGAAGTTTACAAGAAAAGTTATTATTTGAATTTTCAGAATTTTCAGAGGCAGCTAAGTTGAGAGTAACTCAATGTTTTCTCTTTTGCTAGTTTCATTAAAACCATTTATCACTGAAGCCATCTGGTAATTTGAGAAACTTTAAGCACTTTTTGCTTATTTAATACATCTGTTGTAAGATCCTTTGCAACACAAACTAATTAATACAACTAATATGAGGAGAAACTCAAAGAGCAAGTAACCGTGATTTAAGTTATCATTGCTAAAGAGGTTTAAACACTATTATTTACCACACTGCATGCATCTATTATTGGTGAATTAAAAGCAAAAAAAAAAAAATTACTATAGCTAGGTTTAAGTAGTATTATTTGTTCATGTCTGCCTTGATAACAAATATTATTTGACCAAAATTGAGAGCCAAAATTGCAACAATGTTTTTGCCAAATTTGCAATTTATATCTGAATTAAAATAGTTAAAACAGTTATCATATATGGAACAGGAGAGGATAAAGTAGTTAATTTGAGTATTAATAGCATAATTAAGTTCAGAAATATTTTTGAATTTTTAGATGTACTAGTGAATTTAAAAAAAAAAAGTATACATTTTAAGACTTATTTATTTTCATTGATAAGTTCAAGTTCTAAATAAGTTTTGCGTATACTTATGTATTTGTTTTTATTAGTTATGACAGACTAGTAAACATCTAAAACACTTTCAGGTTTTGCAAATTTAGAAAACCTTTAAAAATGAGCTTTGAAGTTATGAGCATAATTTGTATATATGTCTATTTGGTATATCTTATTTTATATAAGCAGAGTAATTTTATTGTCTACTATAAGAAAGTTAATTAATTTTCAGGTAAATTATTTTGGCATTATTTGGAAACATTAATACAAAACTAAACTTGTTGATGTTTTTTTTTGATGCAAGATTATTTTTGTGCACCTTATTCCTTAGAAGTAATAAAAATATAATGATTAAATATTTTCAACTTAAAGCACGCTCATTAAAAATTGTTATAGAGTTGATGTATTTAAATTATAATAATAATTTAGAATCTGGAAAATAGTATTTTAAAATAACACATTTATATGTAATTAGCAAACTTCTGTTTTTAAACTTATAATTTTTTTTTTGCTTTGAGGAATGTTTTTAATTTTTTGCTCTCTTATAATATATGTACAGCAAAAGATATGTGAATAATACATTAATTTAAGCTCAAAAATGTTTTTTTAATGATATTAAGTCTGTTGCTTTGCGCTAAACTTTAACTGTATTTATATTAAATTTAATATTAAATTGATTTATTTTGTTAAGTAGTGTATAAATTTGCATATTTTTCTCTGAGTTTTTATAAAATATTCATACACACTTTGTACGTTTCAAATACTATAACTTAAAAGGTTAATACTTATTTTTAGTTATTATTTCAATTAATTTATTGTTTAAAACTTTAGTTTAAAATTAAGTTTCTTATTTAATTTTTGTTTCAAAAAACTTAAGAGCGCAAAAAAAGCTTGTAAACAATATATTTATTTATAGAAATTATACACTTATTTGAGATCAACTCAACCATACATAATACCTACTTAATTTCACTTGGTTGAGCACGAATGACTATTGTTAAACCTATTAGCCGGATCATTAAAACTATGTCTTAGGATTAAAAGAATATTTGTACTCTTGTAGCAAAAATGTTTTAGATTACAAACTTTAATAACAAGTTTATTATGAATTTTTAGAAATGTACTGTTTTTGGATTTCAAAACTTATACAATTATTAGTAAACAACATGTTTTTTGTAACTTTACACTTCTGAAAGCATAGAACATTATACTATTTACTATATGATTATAGTTCAAAAATTAAGTATAACTTTTTTTAGTTTAAAAGCAAAAATTATAAGATTAGTAACTTTAAGGTGTAAGGTGTTAGGTTTGTCAGTTATGTGTTATTTTTTTTATAATTTAAATAAATTCTTCAGGTATACATAATAAAAAAATAAACTATATTACTACTTTTTTTGAAGTACAATGAATTCTACCAACCCCACAAACCCAAACACTTTACAACAAGCAGACCAAATGACCACTGATCTGTGTCAACTTGCTGACTATGAAGTCATAGATGCTCTAGGTTGTGATCCGAACCACTTAAGTTACAATTCACCACTAGGTGTAGGAGCAATGAACGACGAAAACCATTTAGGCGTGCACCCACAACAATATGATCAACTTGATTCAAGCTTGCAAAGTTTTCAATCTGATACAGGCATGAACCATCAGAACCAACAAAGCTTCGAACCTGGTGTAAGCACAAACGCACAACAAAGCACTGACTTGACAATGAGTAAACAATCATGTTCTCAAGATCAGCAAGTTTTTCATACGATGCTACTACCAGTTCGCAGGGATCCAACTATCTGCGATTCAACAGTAAACATTGTGACCGTGAACCATCAAAGCCAACAAGGTAGAAACCAACAAAGTACCCAACCTAATTCAGGTGTGAAACCACAAAGTTGCATTCAACCTGGTCATCAACCTGATTTGAGCAAATATTACCGCCATCAGAGACCAGTTCATGAATTGCAGGAACCAGTGTGCAATGATTTAGCGCAACAAGGTCAGGTTGAAGACTGTATTGTGGCGACCAATTCTCAATATACGGGTCAACAACAAGGTTCAAGCAAGCATATCATCAGCCAGCACAAAGTAGGTAGTATGGCGACCAATTCTCAATATACGGGTCAGCAACAGTGTCCACATATCAACAATCATCAAGTCGTTGGCAAGCATCAAGTAGGTAGCATGGCGACCAATTCTCAAGGTCAGCAGCATTTTAACAATGCTCAGATCAACGGTCATCAACACCATGTTAACAGTGCTCAACATTCTGCTGGTCGTTCAGGTTATCAGCACCCGCAACAACCTCATGTACAAAACAGTTTTAATTCCAGCAGGCAAGTTGCTCCTATGCAAAATGCTTCGTTTCAAAACCAGTATAGCAGACAAGATCAGTATGACAGTCAGTTCAGCAGATCAACTGCACCTGTTCACAACCATCACGCCTACCATGGTAACATTCATCCTCAGTTTCAACCACAACAACAAGGCGCGACATTTCAGAACCACCATCACAATCACGGCAACTTTCATCCCAACCATCGACAGCTTGCACATCCTCAGCAGGTGCATAACCCTCAATATTCCTACGCACCACCACAAAACCACTTTCACGGCTGCCCAGTGCAAAGCAATATCATGCCAACAGGTAATCATTTCTTCCTTTAAAAATAACTTTAAATTTTTACTTTTATAGTTAACAAGTAAAATATTGCAGCAGGACATAACAACGGACAAAACATTGCAGTTCAGCCAACTAAGCATGAAACAAATAAGGTGGATCCTCTTCCAAGTCAATGTGATTACAACCCAGCACAAGGAAACCAAATGCCAACAGGTAGCAACTAGTTCTTTTAAATATTTACTTTTAAAAATTAACTTTTGATTTTTGCTTTATTAGTTTACAAGTAAAATATTTCCAGCAGGACATCATTACGGACAATGCAACGCAGTTCAGCCCGTTAAGCATGAAACAGATAAGGTAAGTTAAAATTTTATTTTGTTATAAAAATTGTGTATGACATTTTTTTTGTATTAAGTTTCTGTATTTTTATAAACTTATAATATTCATTGTATATAAATACAATTTTTATTTTTGCAGCAAACTAATAAGTCAGCAAAAGAAGAAAAGATTTTGTCATCATCCAAACGTGATGATCCTAAGGCAAGAAAGTGAGTTTTGTTTGATAATTTTTCTTTGTAGTTTTGTTTTAATTGACCAAAAAATTTCAATGGATTTTATCATTGAAGCTTTTTTAACACCGTCGCATTGTTATAATATAAAGTGAAAATTTATTCTAATTTTGCTCTTACGTATTAACTACTTAAAACGACTGTTATCAATATGACTTAATCTAAAAAAGCATTTTAAAAATTAATTTAAAAAAATACTTTTTTTATAGGAAGAGAATAACCATGTCACACGACCAACTTGAACAACTTGAGAACTTCTTCTACAAAGTCACCGCCTTCCCGTGTTATGACCAAATTTATGAACTTTTGGGAACAACTAAGCTCACTGAAAAAGAACTGAGGGTTTGTGTTTTTAATTAAGAAAAAATAAGGGGCTAGATCAGCGGTTCTTAACCATTTTTCATGTTTTACCCCTTTTTTGGAAGATTAATAAAAATTAACCTCTATGTAAAGAATTTTCCAAGTTTACCCCCAATATACAAAATAATGTATAAATTAAAAAAAAAGATTTTTTGAACTTTAAACTTATTAAATATATAATATCAAAAATCTAAGGATTTATTTATTCAAATCAAAATTACATTAAAAAAAGTTAAAATACCAATTTTTAAATTAAAGACAACTAATAAACATCAATTTACATAACTTGTAATAAAGAAAACTTGACTTCTGAAAGAAGAGAACTTACTCCCAGGGATGAATTAACACCAGGTTAAGAATCGCTGTGCTACAAAGATAATAAAAGATTAAAAATAATTTGTAATTTGATTATTCAAGGAGTGGTGTCAAATAAATAGAGCGATTATTTTTTAATTTCTGTCTGATTTTGAAAATGTACTTTGATAACCTGGTATTAAAGTAACAATTTTTAAAATTAATACTCTTAACAGGTTTTTTGATAATAAAATTTAATAAATAATTTTGTCATTATCATTAGTAACACTTCTTTAGAGACACGGTTTCTTGAACTAATTTATATGGTTTCCCCCTAGATAAGCTTTAAAAATAATCGCCCCTAAACTATCTAGTTAACCATTTCCTTTTTCGCCTCCTTACAAGTTATTGATTTCTAACAGACATAATAAAAAATTCCCCCTTTTTAAAAAATATGTTTTAAGACGTGTAAAAATAAATTAAATCCTCATCGCGTATCTGCATAGTAGTTCTAAAAATGACCTGTTTTTCCACATCTACTAATTCCACATATACATTCTACATAGAGTAAGTAAATTTCTATAAAGTTGTATTAACTTAGTAGAATAAATCTTTCGGCGATTTTTACCGATAATCGGTAAGTTTTTATGTTTTCAACATGTTATATTATGTTTGGATAGTTTGAAAATATTTGTCTAATTTTTCAGTAACTTTAATTGTAGGCTATGTTACTTAAAATAATCTAACCTGTTTTTTTGTCTTATATGTTAAGATTTTCTATACCTTTGATTTTCAATAATACACTTTTAAAACTAGCGAATTTATTTTTTTTAATTACTTTAGGCTTTAGCATTGTAAATTGTAGTCTATCCAAGAACTTAGATAGCACTTTACCTTTTTTATTAGTAGATAACAAAATTAGGTAATTCTTTAGTATACTATCTGTTGTGTCAATATATTTAATTTCTTTCTAATATAAAATTCAAACATTTTATTTTTTTTAGTGCTGGTTCAAGAACAGGCGCACTAGAGACCGTAAGAATGGAATCGAATTAAAAAAAGATTAGAATAACTCGAAAACATTTTGAAAATCATTTGATAATTTAGTTTGTTCTTTAACTTAATATGTGTTTTTGTTTGTAGAAATTTTCAGATAAGTGTACAGAATACTTTAAATTTTGTACACACCAAGTTATAAAGTACATAAATTTCTATAAAGTAATTACTTAAAAAATATTTTTTAAATTTTAAATCACTTTCAGCAAAATTACTTTCTATTTTAATATAATTGATGGTTTAATATCATCTTTGTTTTTTTTTGTGAGTAAAACTAAAGTCTAACTCGTTTGAAATAATGTTTTATTTTAAACTTAATGCTTAAGTTGTTTTCAAGTGATATATTATTTTTTTTATTATAGTTGTTTAATAAATTTAATAGGATTTTTCTGTCGCATGGTTTTCACAGTGATTTTGCTTGAATGTAATCTTTGTTCGAGTCGAATAAAATTTTATCCTTATTTACATATTACAAACTTGTGCTTTTTAGCTTATTATTACTTATATATGTTTTTTAATTAAAGAAAATTTATAAGTTTAACTACTAGAATAATTTTATATACGACAAACTATCATTTAATTCGTTTACAATGAAAAACTTGAAGAGTTTTTATAAGTGGCTTGAAAATTTGTCACAGCCTATAATGATAGAAAAAATCATTTCTGTAATAAAAATATCCAATAAATTTTCACTTGACAGAATTTTACATAAACACATTAGTTTAGTACTAAAAATTGAATAGTTACGATGGTAACGAAATAATTTAAATTATTTTTTTTATCTACTATAAATAGGAAAAATTAAAACTAACCATGAACTAATTTACAACTTTTATATATAGTTTTATTAATCACTACTTTAAGCCCCGAAACTAGCTTAAAGCTTGGTAATTTAAAGTTTAAGAAATAAAAAGTAGCATTTTTACCTGTCGGACTATATAAAAATAATCTTTAATTAGTCTTCCTCTAAATTTGAATAAAAAATTAAAGAAAAATCCAGTTTTTGAACAAATATTTAAAATACAAGCAGTTAAAAGCAGTTAAGCTGAAATTCTGTGAATTATTTGTTTTATTAAATATCAATTATTAGTTAAACGAATATTTTTTAAATTTAACTAAAACCTATAGATGAATTTACCATTGAATTGTTTTTTCGGGGTAGCTATGTAACTTACACGAGCGTAAAAAATTGCACGAAGATACTTTTGCACGAAGACACTTTTGCACGAGCTTATTTTTTTTTATAGTTTTTTTATCAATCTTAATTATATTTGTTCACTTTTATCAGTTGTGCTATCACTGTTACCCCTTATCCTTACCCTCGGTTGGTAACTAAATTATTTTTGTCGATTAATTATTTTATTTTTTTTTAATTACTTTTTTATTATTATTACTGTTATCCCTAACACTTACTCTCGGTCGGTAGCTTTTGTGTCTTTTTTATTTTTAATTAATCTATCTTTTAGCTTTTTTTTTTGTTTAATCTCTTGCCAAAATTACCTTCTGTGCAAAATTGTAACTCGTTCAAAATTGAACATTGGTGCAATTTTGTCTTCGTGCTAAAATATCTTCGAGCAATATTGTGCCCTCGTGCGGATTTGTCTTCCTGCAATTTAGTCCCCTCGTGCAATTTTGTCTTCGTGCAACTTTGACCCGTTTTAATTTTTTGAGTTCATCACTCTACGTTTTGTAACTTTGCTTATTCGTTGTTTAACAAAATTTTTTATTTATTTTAGTGATTTACACTTTATTTGGTTGGTATTTAGAATTTTTAAAGTCTTTAAAACCAAAACAAAAAAAAAATTTATTGGTTTTGTCTTAAGTTCATGCTCAAGTAAATGCGTAGCTGATTTCTCATATAAACTAGGCATATAATTAGGTTCAATTTACAACCAACTTGCTTATTTAACTTCGTTACTAAGCGATTTAATTTTAACTTCATGGTTTTTAACTTAACAAAAATAATTTCAAACTGCTGGTCAAATAAACTAAAAACAAGTTAATAACCTTTCTTTATATTCAAATTTTTTATACGTAATTTTTTAAATTTTTAGATTGTTGAAGTAGAACTTTTTATTATTAAGAACAAACTCCTGAATAATTATAAGTTTTTTTTTAAAAAGATATTTTTATATTCTTTAACTCAAGTTGTACCTTTTCGCCGACATATATAGAATTAAGCTGTATTTAAAGGCAAAGGCGAAACCAAACATGGTGTAACAAACTCGCATCTGTTCAGAAAACGTCTGTTGTTGCAAAGAGTGGAACTTAACACTTCTGTTCTCTCGCCATTGAAAAATGTTCAAAGTTAACCTGACTCGCAAAATTCAATGCCCACCTGCAGCTTAGTTTAAAAGGTCAGTGATCGTATTTGAACAATTCATGTGAGTCGACTGCAGTTGCAAGTTTTCGGATTTTTTTATTTCCTAAAGTTAAACAAATGAGATGGTATCATAATAAGGCAATATGTTTAGAACATCTATACCAGGGTTTCCAAAGTTTTTTTCAAAATGCCCCTTTTAAAGAAATTTGATATAAAGTGTTTACCATGGGCATAAAAAAAAGCTTTTAATCTTTAATATTTCACTTTTTATTCAAAACTTTCGCTTAAAGTTTAGCCTTATAAAAATTAGTTAAAGTATTTTAATTAATTTTAATATTCCTAGAGCTTGTATGTTGTTAACTTTATTATAACAGTTTTATGTCGAAAACTTTAAATTAAAAGTATTAAAATAATTTTATGTAAAAGAAAATAGTAAAACAAACTAATAAAGTTGTAAAATATACTTTTGTTTTAGTTTTAACTAAAGCTTAAACTTGTATCATATTTGTTAACTTTTAGTTTACATGTTGCAAAATTCGTTTTTATATTATTAAAAAGTACAGTAACTAATGTGATTTTAGCAAATAATAATAAATGCTAAATAAATTCCGTGCTAAAGTGTCACACCGTGCTATTCTGACCCCTTCTCTAAATAAAATGAATTAAAACTTTAATAATTTTTAGTTATTCTTACTTTTTATTTAAGGTTATGTAATATCGTATTTAACAGATAAGATAACAAAATTTTTCTTTGATGAAGGTTTGTTACAGCAATGTTAAAATAAACTTTGTACAAACACGTTTTCGATTTTTTTCTTTTCATGAAGTTTTAGACTACTAAATTTGAATTTTGTAAAAGTTGCTTCAAACCAGTACTATGTACTATGCTTTTAACAAAAATTATTCATAGAATTACTACATTATTTCAAGTTATGTTAATAGTTTATTTCGTAAAAGAGTAGTTTTTGTTTTGAATAAGTTTTTAAAAAGTGATAGCACAAATTAAAATTTCATTAGATATAAGTTTTCATATTTTAGACTATATTTGTCAACTGGACATAATTTCTTATTCTGCTCCAAACTAATTATTACAACACAAATTAATAAACTATGTATTTTTAATATGCAGTCTAAAAAATTTTCGGTCAAAAACTTTACAAATGAAAGCTTGAACAAACTTGAAGCTTATCTTTAGTTTTTTTTAATTTGTTTTTAATTGTTCTAATTTTAGTTTTTTCAAACAGTAGAGGAGTATAGTAAAAAATATTATTTCAGTTTGCAGAATATTCAGAATTGGTTGCGAATTGCTCTACATTTTCTCTTTTGTTTTGCATATTAAACCAATTTTCATGGTCAGTTTTGTAATTCAATAAGCTATAAGCATTTTTGTTTAGTTAGTACAACTGTTGTAAGATCAATTGTAACAAAAAAAAATAATGCATCAAATTAAAAAAGAAACTTAAGAGCAGAGTTACCATAATTAAATTATCAATACTAAAGAGGCTTTAATTTTTATTTAGTTTCCCACAATTAGACCATAATACATTTAATATAGATGAAGTAAGTGTAAAACGTATAAAAATTAGTACTGCTAAGTTTAAAAAAAGGTTCATTTGTAAAATATTTGTTTTGATAATAAATATTAGTTGGCTAAAATTAGAGCCATGACTGCAGTTATGTTTTTTCGAGTAGTTAAAGCCTGGATAAAAATAGTTGAAACAGTTGTCATATATGGAACAGACAAGTTAGTTAGTTTGAGTATCAATAACTAAACTAAGTTCAGAAACGTTTTTGCATATATAATTATAGATGTATCAGTAGACTCTAAACATTTTAGTATACATTTTTATGAGTAATTAACTTTCGATGATAAGTTCAAGTCCTAAAACATATTTAGAGTATACTTATTTATTTGTTTTTATTAGTTAAGACAGACTAGTAAACTTATTGTATAACTTAAGGTTTCGCAAATTTAGATAACCTTTAAAAAAGTGCTACGAAGTTATGAGCATATTTTTTATGTGTGCATGTTATATTATAAGAAAGTTAATTACTTTTTAGGTACTGCTACTACTTAAGTAAAGGTTTTTGTGAAAAACATAAATAACTAATTAGGACTAACTTATCACAAAAGATCATGTCATAAGGTCAACGGCAGACAACTTTAGAAGGCTGTTTGTTAACTAAAGCTGTGTACCTCATAGTAACATTTTTTTGTAGTAAATGTTTTCCAACTGCTGTAAATATTTAAAAAAATCATTTAAATAAGTTTAATGTAGTAGTTAGTGATCAAGATTAATTTATATAAAACGAGTCTTTTTAAAATGTGGTCAGTAAAATAAATTAGCCTTTTTTCATTAATTTTTATTTTCAGTTAGTAAAAAATTAGTTTTTTTTTAACTAGTTTGGGTAAAGTTGCTTAGATATTAGAGTAAAACACTAAATTTTTTTTTTTGCTGACTCAACAAATAGGAGGGAAAATACCAAAACAGTCCTGGACATGACATTGAACTGTATCCTGGTGTATGACTCGATAACCGAAAGGTTTTTTCGTATAGCATGTCCTTAAACTAAAACTTTGACCAATCTTTGTTCAATAAACAATACTTACAATCGGATCCATATAAAACTATGACAAATTGTTTTTGTTTAATTGTTTTAACTAATCGAAGAATTAATCTACTTAAGTGTTAATGAACAACGCAAAACAAAACAACATAAATAACTACTTGGGACACTGCTACAGCAACAGAAATTGCTTAAAAATTTATTTATTTTTTTCATAACAAACACTTTTATTAAAACTTATAGCTCAGCTGTGTTTAAAATACAAATCTAACAATGTGGTTTAAATTAAATTATATTTAGGAAAAAACATCAAGTTTTGTAACACAGAAACAAGTTTTGGGAATTAAAATTTAATTCAACTCATTCAATTACATTCAAAAAGTAGATGTATCAAAATCACAGTGAAAACCAAGGGACAGGAAAAATTTATGAAAGTTTATTTAACAGCTATCAAAACTACCGTATCACTTAAAAACAACTTAAGCATTAAAATTAAAATAAGTCATAGTTTAAAACGAGTAAGACTTAAAAACCTGTTGTATTAAAATAGTCAAGTATTATTTTAGTAAATATCTTCACACCATAGTATAAACCATTTAAAATTTTAGAAATGTGTTTAAGTATACAGCTTTAAGGAATTGATGTACTCAATAACCAAGTGTGCACAAATTTAATGATTCTTTGAACTTATTTAAAAATTTCATAGAAACACGTGTACATATTAAATAAAAAACAAACTAAATAATGAATAATTTTCAAAATGTTTTTCGAGTTGTTCTAATTTCTTTTTAATTCGATTCCAATTTTACGGTCTCTTTTGCGCCTGTTCGAGAACCAGCACTGGAAAAAATTAAATAGTAAAAATTTTATATAAGAAGAAAATAAATAGATTGAAACTACTATAGTATACTGAAGAATAACCTAATTTTTCATAAATTATTAAAAGAAAAGGTAAAATTACTCAGATAGACTACAGTTTACAACGTATTATCTAAAGTAATTAAAAAAAGAATTTGCATTTATAAAAATTATTACTTTAAATTAAAAGTATACAAAATCTTTACATATAAGATTTGAAAAAAAAAACTATTGTTTCGACCAAGTAATACAGCCTACACCTGAAAAGTTAGACAAACAATTTTGATATCAGAATATAATTAAACATTTAGATTATCATAAAAACTAATGATAACAACAGCGAAATTTACCTAAATTTATGTCTAAATAAATCTATAAACATCATTAAGTTTAGAAATTTTCACCCTAATACCGGATTATCAAAGTTCATTTTCAAAATCAGACAAAAATTAAAAAATAATCGCCGCATTTATTTGAAACCAATAATTTTATAATTAACTTTAAATTTTTATCTCTTGTTATCTATCTAGCCCTTTATTTTTTAGTTATTCAAAACACAAACCCTCAATTCTTTTTCAGTGAGTTTAGTTTTTTCCAAAAGATCATGAACTTGCTCCAAACATGGGTAGGCAGTCACATTGTAGAAGAAGTTCTCCAGTATTTGAAGTCGATCCTTTGACATGGTTATTCTCTTCCTATAAAAAAAGTATTTCTTTATTAAAATGCTCTTTTTTAAACCAAATTATATTGATAACAGTCGTTTAAAGTAGTTGATAAGTAAGAGCAAAAGTAATTTAAGTTTTTAGGTTTTATGCTAGTAATGCAATGGTGTTAGAAATTTTTCAATGATATAATCAATTAGAACTTTTAATTCAATTGAAACAAAACTAAAACAGAATTTTATCAAATAAAAACTCACTTTCTTGCCTTAGGATCATCAATTTTAGATGATGACAAACTCTTTTCTTCTTTTGCTGACTTGTTAGTTTGCTGCTTAAAAAAAATTGTAATAACATAACATAATTGTAAATAAATGATATAAGTTTAAAATCACGAAATTTAATGAACAGAAATGTAGTATACAATTTTTATAACAAAGTAGAATTTTCAACTCACGTTATTCGTTTCATGCTTAACGGGCTGAACTGCGTTGCATTGTCCGTTATGATACCCTCCTGGAAATATTTTACTTGTTAACTAATACAGCAAAAATAGAAATTTAACTTTTTAAAGTCAAATGTGCCTATTTTTTAAAGAACAAACTGTTACCTGTTGGCATGTTGTTTCCTTGCGCTGGATAGCATTGATACTGGTTTTGAGGTGGGTGTTGTTGGAAGTCACGTTGACAGTTATGCAGCTGCTGAGGATGTGCAAGCTGTTGATGTTGAAGTCGAGGCTGAAAGTTACCGTGGTTGTGATGGGGGTTCTGAAATATTGTACCTTGTTTTGGTTGTTGAAACTGAGGATGAATGTTACCATGGTAGGCGTGATGGTTCTGAAGAGGTGCAGTTGATCTGCCAAACTGTGTGTCATACTGATGGTAAGCATCTTGTCTGTCATAATGGTTTTGAAACTGATCGTTTTGCATAGGAGCAACTTGCCTGCTGGAATTAAAATTGTTTTGTACATGAGGTTGCTGATAACCTGAACGACCAGCAGAGTGTTGAGCACTGTTAATATGGTGTTGCTGACTGTTGATCTGAGCATTGTTAACATGGTGTTGGTGACCGTTGATTTGAGCATTGTTAATATGCTGCTTACCTTGAGAATTGGTCGCCATACTACCTACTTGATGCTAGCAAATGTCTTGACCCTTGTTGATGTGTTGCTTGCATGCACACTGTTGCTGACCGGTATAACAATAATTGTTTTTATCTGAATTAAATCGGATACTTTGTTGGTTTCTACCTTGGTCGGTTTGATGGTTCACGGTCTCACTGTTTACTGTTAAATCGCAGTCATTTGGATCAATGCCAAATGGTGGTATCATTTTATGAAGAACTTGGTGATCTTGAGAACATGATTGTTGACTCATTGCCAAGTCAGTGCTTTGTTGCGGATTCGTTCTCACACAATGTTGGAAGCTTTGTTGGTTCTGATTGTTTGTGTCTGTATCAGATTGAACACTTAGCAAAATTGAATCAGGTTGACCAATTTGTTGTGGGCTCACGCCTGGATGGTTTTGGTAGTTCTTTACTCCTCCACCTAGTGTTGAATTGTAATTTGAATGGTTCACATCACAACTTTGTGACTTTATGACGTCATAGTCAGCATGTTGACGCGGGTCAGTGGTCATCTGGTTTACATTTTGTAAAACGTGATAAGTTTTTTGGTTATTATAATTCATTATATTTCTAAAAAACAGTCAATACCTAAAAAAATACCTAAAAAAATTGTTTGAATTAAAAAGAAATAACACATAGCTGACTACCTATAACCTTAAATTTACTAATATTAGAACTTGTGCTTTTAATCTTAGAAACTTATATTAGATTATAATTTAAAATCATTAAGTACATGGTAAAATGCAGATTTCTAAATTTACATAGAAATGTTTATTAATACTTGTACAAGTTTAAAAAAAAACAAATAAGTACATATCTAAAAATTTATAATAAACTGGTTTCCAAAATTTGTACTCTAAAAGGTCTTTGCTACAACAGTACAGATATTTTTTGAATCTTAAGATCATAAATACTTCCGCTAATAGGTTTAACAACAGTTATTTATGCTCAACTATAATAAAAAGAAAATAAGTAAATTTAATGTATGGTTTAATTAACTTCAATTAAGTGATTAACTTCAATTAATAAATAAATTTTTCACGAGCTTTATTTGCGTTTTAAAGATTTTTGAAACAAAATCTAAACAAGAAAAGAAATCTAGGTTAAAGTTTAAAATAATATATAACTTGAAATAATAATTTACAATAACTATTAACTTTAAACCTACAAAATTTTAAATGTACAAAGTATGTATGAATATATTAGAAAAACTCAGAGAAAAATATGCATACATATACATTACTTGACAAAAATAAATTAGTTTGACATAAAATTTAATATAAATTCAGTTAAAGTTTAGCGTAAAGAAACAGTCTTAGTATCATTAAAATAGATAAATTTTTTTAGCTTAAATTTCATTTTTTTGCTGTTCATATAGAAAAAGTAAACATAGCAGCATGAAATGAAAAACATTTCTCATAGCAAAGAACAAAAACTAGATTAATTTCATAAGTTTCTAATTACATGTAAATGTGTAATTTTAAAATGTTCACTTTTCAGAAGTTAGATTATACACATAAGCATACAGCACTTCTAAAACAATCGTTAATGTGCTTTAAGATAATAAATTGTATACTCATTATATATTTAATACTTCTAATAGATTATAAGCGCAAAAACAAACTTGAACAAAAGTTTGTAACATAAAAAAAAATTTAGTTTTACAACAAAAAAAAACATTAGTAAAATAGACTTAAAAATAAATATAGGTTTCTGCTTTTAACGAAAAATGTTTGACCACAAATTAAAGTTAGAGTTGCAGTTATGTTTTTGCGTTGAACTTTAGCCTAAAATAAAGCAGGTAAAATAGTTATCATACACAGAACAGACAAGTGAGTTTGTTTAATTAGTTTAAACTAGTTAATTTGAGTATTAATCATTAAATTAGTTGAGAAGCCTTTTTGCATACATAATTTCAGATGTATCAGTAGATTCCAAACATTTAAGAATACTTTTTTATGAGTAATTAATTTTCATTGATAAAATCCAATCTAAAACATGTTTTGTGTATAATTATGTATTTGTTCTTATTGATTTAATCAGGCTATTAAACTTCTATTACAATGCCAGGTTTTGTAAATTTAGAAAACTTTGAAAAAGGGCTCTGAGGTTATGAGCATATTTTGTAAGTTGCATGTGTGTCTATAGGGTTAACCTAAACTTATATTTTATGTTATAAGAAAGTTAATTACTTTTTAGGTACTGCTACTACTTAAGTAAAGGTTTTTGTGAAAAACATAAATAACTAATTAGGACTAACTTATCACAAAAGACCATGTCGTAAGTTCAACGGCAGACAACTTTTTTAGGATGTTTGTTAACTAAAGCTATGTATCTCATAATAACAAATTTTTGAAGTAAATGTTTTCGAACTGCTGTAAATATTTATAAAAATTGATAAGTCTATTTTACTTATGTTTTTGTGAGTGTTGTAAAACTAGGTTTTTTGATGTTAGAAATATTTGTGCAAGTTTGTTTTTGCACTTATTATCTATTAGAAGTATTAAATGTATAATGAGTAAACATATTTTATCTTTGAGCACATTAACGACTGTTTTAGAAGTGCTGTATGCTTACAATTATAATCTAACTTCTGAAAAAGTAACATTTTAAAATTACAAATTTATATGTAATTAGAAAATTATAAAATTAATCAAGTTTTTTTCTTTGCTTTGAGGATTGTTTTTCATTTCATGCTTCTATGTTTAATTATTCTATATGAGCAACCAAAGTATGAAATTTAGGCTCAAAATTTTTATTTATTTTAGTGATACTAAGACTGTTTCTTTGCGCTAAACTTTAACTGAATTTATATTAAGATTTATGTTAAACTAATTTTTTTTGTCAAGATACGTATATGTATGCATATTTTTCTCTTAGTTTTTCTAATATATTCATATATACTTTGTTCATTACAAGTTTGTAGGTTAAAAGTTTAATACTTATTGTCAATTATTATTTCAAGTTGTATATTGTTTAAAACTTTAACCTATGTTTATGTTTCTTGTTTAGTTTTTGTTTCAAAAATCTTAAGAACGCAAAAAAAAGCTCGTTAACAATTTATCAATTAATAGAAGTTAATCACTTAATTGAGGTTATGTAAACCATACTTAAAACTTACTTATATTCATTTGGTTATGCATTAATGACTTTTGTTAAACCTATTAGCAGAGGTATTAAAACTTTGTCTTAGGATTCAAAAAATATTTTCACTATTGTAGCAAAGATATTTTAAAGTACGAATTTTGAAAACAAGTTTATTATGAGTTTTTGGAAATGTACTTATTTTGGTATTTAAAACTTGTACAAGTATTAATAAACATGTCTTTGTAACTTTACAAATTTGCATTTTACCATGTACTTAATGATTTTAAATTATAATCTAATATAAATTTCTAAGATTAAAAGCACAAGTTCTAATATTAGTAAATTTAAGGTTTTAGGTTTGTCAGCTATGTAGTATTTTTTTAAAATTTAAACAAATTTTTCAGGCATATAATAAACAAAATAATAAACTAGCTTTGAATGCGTGACTGTTTTTTTGAATTATAATGAATTATAACCCCGCCAACCCGAAAACTTATAACACTTTACAACAAGTAAACCAGGTGACCACTGACCCGTGTCAACATGCTGACTATGACGTCATAAATTCACAAAGTTATGATCTGAACCACTCAAATTACAATTCAACACTAGGTGGAGGAGCAACAAACTACGAAAACCATTCAGGCGTGAACCCACAACATCATGGTCAACCTGATTCAGAATTAAATCTACTGCAAAGTGTTCAACTTGATTCAAACTTGCAAAGTTTTCAATATGATACAGGCTTGAACCATCAGAACCAACAAAGCTTCCAACATTGTGTGAGAATGAATCCGCAACAAAGCACTGACTTGGCAATGAGTCAACAACCATGTTTTCAAGATCACCAAGTTCTTCATGAGATGCTACCGCCATTTGGCATTGATTCAACTGACTGCGATTCAACAGTAAACTGTGAGACCGTGAACCATCAAAGCCACCAAGGTAGAAACCAACAAAGTATCCAATTTAATTCAGATATGAATCCACGAAGTTGTATTCTACCAGATCGCCAACCTGGTTTAAGTAGTTACTACCGCCATCAGCGACCAGTTCATGAAGTGCAGCAACCAACGTGCGAGGATGTGGTGCCACCAGGTCAGATTGAAGACTGTATCATGGCGACTAATTATCATTGTACGGGTCAGCAACAAGGTTCAAGCAGGCAACGCATCAACAATCATCAAGACATTTGCCAGCACCACATCAACAATCATCAAGACATTGGCCGGCACAACATCAACAATCATCAAAACATTGGCCAGCACCACATCAACAATCATCAAGACATTGGCCAGCACCACATCAACAATCATCAAGACATTGGCCAGCACCACAGCAACAATCATCAAGACATTGGCCAGCACCACATCAACAATCATCAAGACATTGGCCAGCACCACAGCAACAATCATCAAGACATTAGCCAGCACCACAGCAACAATCATCAAGACATTAGCCAACACCAAGCAGTTAATATGGCGACCAGTTCTCAAGGTCAGCAGCATTTTAACAATGTTCAGATCAATGGTCACCAACACCATATTAACAGCGCTCAAGATTCTGCTGGTCTTTCAGGTTATCAGCATATGGAACAACTTCATGTACAAAACAATTTCAATTCCAGCAGGCAAGTTGCTCCTATGCAAGACGCTTCGTTCGAAAACCAGTATGGCAGACAAGATGCTTACCATCAGTATGACAGACAGTTCAGCAGACCAGTTGCACTTGTACACAACCATCACGCCTACCATGGTAACATTGATCCTCAGTTTCAACAACCACAAGAAGGCGCACAATTTCAGAACCTCCATCACGATCACGGTAAATTTCAGCACCAACATCTTGCACATCCTCAGCAAGTGCATAACTGTCATCGTGACTACCAACAACACCCACCACAAAACCAGTATCAATGCTACCCAGTGCACACAAATAACATGCCAACAGGTAACAGTTTGTTCTTTTATAAATTTGTTTTTTTTTTATTATTGCTTTTGTGACTAAAAACATTAATATATTTCTAACAGGACATCATAACGGCCAAAATGTTGCAGTTCAACCTGCTAAGCATGAAACAAATAAGGTAAATCCTCATCTAAATCAATATGATTACAACCCGGAGCAAGGAAACCAAATGCCAACAGGTAATTTTTATTGTTATCTTTAATAGGCAACTGTAGTCATAAAAATTGGCTTTAAATTTTGCATTTAACGTTACCAAGTAAAAAATTTCCAGCAGGACATCATAGCGGGCAATGCAACGCAGTTCATCCCGCTGAGCATGAAACGAATAACGTAAGTTGAAAATTCTACTTTGTTATGAAAATAGTATACGACATTTTTTTTTGTACTAAATTTCGTGATTTCTTTAAACCTTATATCATTTATTTAAAATTTTAATTATAATATTGCAATTTTTATTTTTGCAGCAAGCTCAAAAGTCAGCAAAAGAAGAAAAGAGTTTGTCATCATCTAAAATTGATGATCCTAAGGCAAAAAAGTGAGTTTTTATTGATTAAATTCTGTTTTATTTTTGTTTTAAATGAATTAAAAGTTCTAATGGATTTTGTCATTGAAACATTTCTAATACCGTTGCATTACTAGCATAAAACCTTATTTTATTTTTGCTCTTACTTTTTTAGTGTTTTAAACGACTGTTATCAATATATTTTATTTAAAAAGAGCATTTTAATAGAAAAATACTTGTTTTATAGAAAGAGAATTAAAATGTCACACGATCAACTTGAACAACTGAAGAACTTCTTCTACAATGTGACTGCCTACCCATGTTTGGACCAAATTGATGATCTTTTGGAAAGAACTAAACTCACTTATAAAGAATTGAGGGTTTGTGTTTTGAATTACTAATAAATAAGGGGCTAGATAGATAATAAGAGATAAAAATTTCAAGTTAACTATTAAATTAGTGGTTTCAAATAGATGGGGCGATTATTTTTTAATTTCTGTCTGATTTTGAAAATGAACTTTGATAATCCGGTATTAGAGTAAACATTTCTAAACTTAATTTTGTTTATAGCTATATTAAACATAGATTTAGGTAGTATTCTTTGTTGATATCGTTAGTTTTTATGATAATCAAAATGTTTTATTATGTTTGGGTATTTAAAAGTTGATTGTCTAACTTTTCAGTTGTAGGCTCTACTACTTCGTCGAAACAATATCTTTTTTTTAAAATCTTATAAGTAAATATTTTATGTAGTTTTGATTTTTAGTAATAGTTTTTATAATTGCAAATTCTTTTTTGAATTACGGCAGATAGTACGTTGTAAATTGTAGTCTATCCAAGAACTAAGATAGAATTTTACCATTTTTATTAATAGTTTAAGAAAAATTAGGTAATTCTTCAGTATACTATAGTAGTGTCAAACTATTCAATTTCTTCTGAATATAAAATTTACGTTTTATTATTTTTGTAGTGCTGGTTCAACAACAGGCGCACTAGAGACCGTAAGAATGGAATCGAATTAAAAAGAGATTAGAACAACCCGAAAAATGATTTGAAATTATTTCATAATTCAATTTGTTTTTAATTTAATATGTACTTGTGTTTCTAAGAAATTTCCAAGTAAGTGTACAGAACATTTTAAGTTTATTACTTTTCTATTTTAATATAACAGAAATAGATTGTTAAATATGATATTTGGTTTTTTTTGAGTAAAACTAAAGTCTTACTCGTTCTAAATTATGTTTTACTCTAAATTTAATGCTAAAGTTGTTTTCAATTGATAAGTTTGTTATAATTATTGTTTATTTACATAGGTTTTTCCTGTCTCTTGGTCTTCACAGTGTTTTTTTTTTGAATGCATTCCTTGTTCCAGTCGAATAAAATTTTATCCATATTTACACATTAAAAATTTGTGTTATTTTGTTTATTATTATTTATACATGTTTTGCAATGAAAAAGATATTTAAAAGTAAAATTACTTGAGTAATTTAATATATACGGAAAGCTCTAAGAACTTATGTTAACCGAAATCAATTAATTCGTTTACTATAACAAACTTGATGATTTTTAAAAAATGGCTCTAAAATTTGTCTCAACCTATATTAATAGAAAAAATTATTTCTTAAATTAAAATATCCAATTAAGTTTCATTTGACATTATTTCACATAAACACATATTAGTTTAGCAATAAAATTATCAATAATTTAATTAGTTACGAAAGTGATGTAAATAAAATTCAAAGTTTACTTATCTTAATTATCAATTTATATAGTAAAAGTTAAACTTCTCATGAAATAAGCTAAAACTTTTTTATATAGTTTTATTGATCAATATTTTAAGGCCCGAAACTAGGTTAAATCTAAATTAATTAAAAATTCAATAAATAAAATATACCATTCTTACCTGTCGGACTCTGCAAAGATAATGTTTAATAAGTCTTTATTTATTATTAATTAAAAAAAACAGTTCTTGAATATATTGTAAAATACAAGCATTATAAAGTAGATAGGCTAAAGCTCTGTGATTTATTTTATTTTGTTAAATATGAATTATCATTTAGACGTTTATTTTCAATTTCACTAAAAACTAAAAACAAGATTACTATTGGGCTAATATTTTGAATTTATTACATGTTTTTGGGTGGTTTCTCCGAACGACCATCAATCCAGCTTTTTAAGATTTTCGAAACATGCGAATCGATTCTTACGTAAAACCTTTCAGATGTTTTTCCTACGTAGTCACTACTACAGTGACAAGTAAATTTATAGTTGATGTTACTTTTTTCTCTTGTGGGAGAAACATATTTTTAAATTTCACTTAGAGGTCGATCTGTATATAAAATTGTTTTTAAACGAACAGAGCTGAAAACCTGGCTAATTTCTTCAGGAATTTTCAGAGAAAACCTCTCAGAAATATTTCCAAGGTAAGCAAGTTTAAAGTATACTCGACACTTCTGAGCGCCAATCATTTTTAAAGTTGTTAAACTTCTTGCTCTTGTTGTATCTTTCGAAACTAAGTTGCCAGGATAACCATGGGATACCTGGTGACATTATAAGATCTATTATAATTTAATAATCAAATGTGCAGCGTTGTTGAGTTTGATGAAACAAATTTCAAAACTTAAAACAGAAATATTTAATAAAGTTTTAGTTGTAAAATCTTTTTTAAAAACAAAGTTAGTCGCAAAGTTACGTCGAAAACGACATTTATGTTACAGGCTACAAAATGTAAGGCGCATTTTGAAACGTTTCAGATATCGAATAAAAGAAAAAAAAACGAATGTGGAATTGGAAATAAAAGCAGCATGGGATTAAAAGTTTAAAATTATGTATATCAAAACATCAAAAAAATAACGTCAGTTTTCTATAAGCTTTTTTTCTTTTCGTCCGTTTTAAAAATTTTGAATTTCGATCATAATATTTTCTAATTACGCTAAAAACAATCACTAAATATCAATTTATCATGGCTTCAAGTTCGTCGTGTTGAAAAAGTGATTAAAGTAGTAATTACAAGTTAATTGGCTTAACAAACCCATAATACAGATATGTGACGAGTATCTATTTTTAAAACAAAGCATCAGAATTTAATGTGTGCTTTGAGTACAAAAATCAACCATACTGCTTGTGCAGTTTTATAAATTTATAAGATTTATTTGTTTTTTTTTAAATTTTAAAGCCATTTTCTAACTTCATCTTACTAAAGTACAAAAAAAGTTTTCTTAAAACAACAAGGATTAAAAACTTCAATTTTTTTTGTTATTATTACTTTTTATTGTAGATCCGAGTAAAAAATATATGATAAAAAAGGTTAAAATTAAGCATTTTGTTTTTTTTAAAGTATTTGTCTATTGTAATTTATTGTTACTTAACTTTATTTTAATACATGGTTTGGCCTATATATCGGTTTATCAGATAAGAAGTCCTAAATCAATAACTACGAGATTTATCAGTAGAAAATGAAAAAGCATTATCGACAATAAAAAGTAAAACAAATTTGGTGATTACAAAAAAAATTAATGTATACCAATTTTATAATCATTATATACATGCAAGAAGTTTAAAAATATATTTAATTTATTAGTTTTTTCAGTGTAAAACAAAAACACTAAAACATTTTTTGCACTTTTAATTAAATTAACAAATTTCTGTTTAATCACCTATTGCAACATACTTTTTTTCACCTCAAGCACTTTTAGGGACACAAACTTTAATTTTTCTTTTTACCAAAAGTATTTGAGGTTAAAGTAAAAATATCATTGCTGTAGTATTTAATCCTCAAAAGTTTGTTTGGCAGCACTCGGTAATAAATTTAACCTATTCAGTCCGCTTTAAATAATATTACTTGGGGATTATAAAAATATTGCTGCTCACAATACAGCGATATCTTACCAACTTTATATAAATTTTTATTGCATTATTCAAGAACAATGACTTCGATTTATGGCCAGGATAAAAACATTGCCCTGGGCCTTAAACTTGATGCTAAATGTTTCGGTTAAAGTTTGCAAATTACCAAGGTCGGTAGATAGCAACATTTGAGCTGCTTTTTATCACTTTTACTTGTATTCAGTGTTAGTTGCACGCCCTTTTTTGTTACACTTTTAAAATTTGGGTGTCAACTTACTAATTGTTTTTTTAGTGTATTGTATCGTAGCTTGATTAAATATTGTTCTCTTAAATTGAACATAAAACAACACTTAAATTGCTTAAAAACACTTTTTAAATAGTTATAGTTTTGTTTACATGCAGCCAAAAAATTTCAGAATTTCAAACAGAAGTGAGTAAATTTTATGTCCTTTTGTAGATTAATGCGATATGTTCAGAAATAAAAGAGTAGATTATTTTAAAGCTAAAAGATAATTTAATTAATTTTTAATTCGATTTCACTATCTAAATAATAGAAATATTATTTAATAAAATTTCACGTTTGAACATTTTTTTTAATGCTATACTCCGAAGAAAACGATATTGAAATGTATAAGCGTATACAATCGGTAAAACATACAAAAATTACTTGTAACAATTAAACATTAATGGTTATAATGAACACTAAGTGCTTTAAAAAACTATGTTTCAACTTGAATACTAAAATTTAACAACAATTTGTGTTCGAATTAAAATAACTTGAAAAAGTTTTAATAGAACAGTAATTCATACAAAATCAACAAACTCAACTTTAAAAGATGCCAACATGGAAGTTATTAACGTAGAAAGTCACATAGTTTAGCATTTAAAGAACTATACATTAATTAGTTTTAAAATTCTACTAGAAAACTAAGGACTTTTAAATATAAAATAAATAACTATCTTCAGTATTTTCTTCAAATAATTTACCTAAAACTGTGCTTATCGACAAGAAGTTAATGAAATAGATTAAACTACTATTTAATAATAGCCTATAAACAGAAGTTTATAAAATATATTTTAGTTTTTGGTGAATAGTGTTCGACAAACAAAATTTGAGTTAACTAAAAATGAAATTTAACTGAAATTAAAAGACAATTTTTATACTATTGCTTTGTATATGAAATATTTTTAATTTTTAATAAACGTAAACCATTTCTAGACTACTAAATAAATGAACCAAATGCAAAGCTTGATCGGTCGTTTTTAAACTCTACTCAAAACAGCTTTCAGAAGTGTTAATGTCAAAACTGCCAAAAAGCAGTACTTTAAATTTGTGGTGAGAGACGTAAGTTTTCAACTGCAATCAAAATTTTCTAGATAATATATGTCATTGTTATTATATTCGCTTAATGTTTGTGAGGATAACAACGCTTTGTTGTAATTTTAGACATTTTGCAAAACTTTTTTTTAAACAAAATGTTGAGACCCTGACCGTAGTACTATAAAGGTTTTGCAAAGTAATTTTTTGTAATCGACCACTTTATAGTTCAACACAATAACCATTTGTTTAGTTATGTAGTCTTTCTGCCCTAACCACCATCAAAAAAGATGCTGCAAACTTCAAACAAAGTATGTAAACATAGTAGTAATTTAAAGTAAAGGTTATCACAATAAATGTTTCAGATTAAACTATGATATTTAATATCTTACTTAAGTAAATAAGACTTTTTGAATTAAAAAATAATATTAGCTCTATTGGTTCTATCTTTTCTTATTCAGAATTACTAGACAATATCTAAAAAGTTATTTTAAGTTTTCCAAAAACTATTTGTAATGAACAACATTTTGTTTGTAAATGGATTGTAAACTAAATTACAATATAACCCTTTTTATTATTCTACAAATTTCACAAAACTGTTTTCAGAAAAAATGTCAGATCAATATATCTTTATAATAATTAAAAAAAGGTTTTGAATTTTTAAAGTAAACTCATAATAGTTTAAAAGTTTTGACTACTATACTTTTGATTTTGCCAACCATAACACCAAAATAATTATTTCTGCTAATTCTGTACTAAAAACAAATGAAAAAATCCACATTTAAATTGAAATATAATATAGAATCAGAAATTGATATACTGTTATAAAGTTATTTGAACTTAAAATTTCAGTTATAGACTTTTATAGGAAATGTTTTATTTACAAACTTTTTGTAGAAAACATCCTTGTTGACAAGGGTCAACACATGCAACTCAAGACCTCACAACCCTAAGAAGTCAGGTCAAGAAGTTTATCAAGAAACATAGTAGAATCTCCCTTTCATATATGCCCTTTCTGTGGAAATCCACTTCGAAATGGTAAGTGTTGTTTTATTTATTTTTACAGGTCTACTTATTAGAATTAAGGATGGTGCATACAACTTATCACAAACCATAGTTAAGACAAAATATATACATTACAATTTTTTACTTCATAAACTTATTTTACTTAGGCTGAAAAGTAATTTTTTTTTTGTTGCATGATTACACTATAATTGTTACAATTAAAATAAAATACATTAAGATTAGGATCTTATATTTCACCATCAAAAAAGATGGAGCAAACTTCAAACAATGTATGTAAACATAGTAGGAATTAAAAGTAAAGAATATCAAAATAAAATTTTCAAAATAAATTATGATATTTATAATCTTACATAAGTATATAAGGATTTTTGAATTAAAAAATGATATTAGCACTATATATCTGTTTCTTATTCAGAACTACTAAACAATATCTAAGAAATTATTTCAAGTTTTCCACAAAGCTATTTATTGTGAAAAACATATTGTTTGTAAATGGATTGTAAATTAAATTACAAAATAACCCTTTGTATTATTCTTAAAATTTCTCAAAGCTGTTTACAGAAAAAAATGCTAGATCAATATAGTTTTATAGTAGTTAAAAATATTTTTTGAAGTCATAAAGTTAATCCATAACCATTTTAAAAGTTCTGACTACTATACTTTTGCTTTTGCCAACCATAATACCAAAGTAATTATTTATACTAATTCTGTACTAAATAAAATGAAAAAATCCACATTTAAATTGAAATATAATTGAAAATAAGATATTTATATATTGTTATTGACTTGAAATTTCACCTAGAAACTTAAATAGGAAATATTTAATTATAAACTTTTTGTAGAAAACATCCTTGTTGACAAGGGTCAACACATGCAACTCAAGACCTCACAACCCTAAGAAGTCAAGTCAAGAAGTTTATCAAGAAACATAGTAGGAATCTCCCTTTCATATATGCTCTTTCTGTGGAAATCCACTTCGAAATGGTAAGTGTTGTTTTATTTATTTTTAAAGGTCTACTTAGTAAAATTAAGGATGGTCCATACAACTTATCACAAACCATAGTTAAGACAAAAAAATATAGATTGTAATTTTTTACTTCATAAAATTTGTTTACTTTGGCTGAAAAGTAATTTTTTTTTTGTTGCATGATTACACTAATTGTTCTATTAAACTAAAATACATTAAGATTAGCCTTATCATTAAAAGCATGGCCATACTGGTTGTGTTTGAAATATTTTTGAATTTAATTTGAAAATTGTCAGCACTTATAATTTACAATGACAATTTTATGCTATAATAATTAGCAGAAAAATTTAGATTAACTTTTAATGGTTGTTTTGTTGTTATCCAAAGTCTACAGATGGGTTTTAACATGTTGATAAAATTTTAAATAATTCCCTCACTCTCTTTAACCTATATAACAATGGGTTTTCTATGTAGTTAGAAAAATAGTTTTTGAGATTAAAAATAGAAATTTCTAGAAGTTTATAATAAAAGGACTATACTGAAAAGGCATAAAGACTTTTTGATTAAGACTCTATTTTCTCCTAAACATTTTTAACAATAATTCTTAAACTTCTTCAGTCAGGTCTACTTAAATTTTAACAATCTTCTAGAATGTAAATTTGATATTTTGGGTAAATATATGTTTTTTTGTTTTTTAAGGTTGTTTTAATTTTTAAAATTGACAAATTTCTTAAAGTATAGATTTTAGCTTTCATATGAGTACCAATCTTATTTTTTTTATTAAAAGTGTTGGACCACCTCCTAAGGCCTCCATCCTAAATATTTATAAGGAAATTATGATAAATTTGGTAATTGAATTTTTTTTCAAGGTTTTATTAGAGAAATATGCTAAGTGTTTATGGTATTAAAAGTTTGCGAGTTCTATAGGTTTCTTATGTAAGGTGAAAAATAAAAAGCATTAGTTTCTCTTTATTTTAAAAGTCTCTTTTTTAATTTCTTCACCAAGTCCACTACTAACTTATTGTTTTTGTGAAGAATTTTTAGTAAAAACAATCTTTTTGTTGCTTTATATCTGTAAAGTAGTTTATCAACAGTTATAAACTAAAAAGCAAATAAATTTAAGAAGGTTTTAAAGTTTTGAGAAATTTGACTATGTGTTTTCTTTTACATCAAGGAAATTTCAAACATATTTTCAAAGTTAATTAAAATTTTGGTAACTAACCAACAAAACTATACAACATTCTCTGCAAATATTTGAGAAAAACAAAAATGGTAGAAGCGAATTCAACTCATTTTATGTTTGTTTAAATTGAAAGCAATTAGTTATTCTTAATAGTTAAGACTTATTTTTACTAAAAAGTTGATAAATTTGCACTTACTGTGGCTTCAAATTAAAAATCTTCTTTATATTAGAACATGAAAAGGGCTGCAAACTATCATGGAAAAACCTGGAGCGTCGATTATTTTTTTAATTTAAAATGATGAAACTTAGACTAAATAAGTAAAATCTATCAGTTTTTGTGTTACTTTTATAAAACACATTTATAGTAGCATTAAAGTATTTTTTTAATATTTGTTATACTTTTTAACACAGTTTTTTTCTTTATAATACTTCAGTACTAAAAACAAAATTGACCATTCAAAATTTTGAATAAATTTAAAAAACTTGGAAGACTTCTTTAAAAAAACGTTATTTATCATTATTGAAATATATTCTTATTTTTTACGCAGATATTTTGTGTCATTAAGTTCCATACTGTTTAAATTAATGATGTCATTTATTCCAGGATTGTCATATTGGCGAGTCAGCATTTAAGTTATTTTGTTGGAAATTTCTGAAAAAACCAATCAAAAACAAAGTATACCTCATAAACATTTAACTCGTTTTTTGTTAAATAAAATTTTTAGACTTGGCTAAAATGAATAAACAAATTTTATTACTGTTTTTGTCCAGTGTTGGAAAAAAGTTAAAATAAGTACATAGATAAGTAATATATGCCAATAATTGTATATTTTTGTTATAAACTAGCATATTAGATTATTTTTAACATTTATATTTTTAATTGTTTTAAATAAAGCTGTAAAATATTAAAAAACGGTACAGTTATTTGTTTGAAAACTTATTTTGAAAAATATCTTTTTAGACAATTTTTTTTGATATAAAGTTGTACACTCACAACTCGCAAATCTACGCACTCTCGTTTAGTTACGCATTTTAGAATTTTCTCAGAAAAATATTTTAAAATTTTAGGCAGAAATAATTTAAAGGAACGTTTTAAGAAAATTTTAAGTAAATACTTGGATAAATGTAGAAAAGCGATAATTTTTTTATTTAGTGAGATCTTTTTTCATAAGGAGCTTAGTTAATTTGTATGGCTTTGTTGTTTTATTTTAGGTGTCTTAGCCGCCATTTATACCTTCTTCAAGTCAAAAACAGTAGTAGTTATCACCATCAAGTTATTATTGATGACTTGATTTAAAATCAGAATAACTTTTTATACATTTCTTTATAAACTAAATGATATTAATTTTTCTTGATTACCTAAATCCCATTTTAATTTAAAAATATTTGTACTTGAAAGTTTCCTTCTATATTTTGGAGTGAATTGTGATAAATTTTTAAAAGTAAGATATAATGTAAATAAGATATAATGTAAATAAAGGTTAGTTCAAATTTATTTGCAGATATAAAAAAAGAACAGAAACCTTTTATTTTAAAACCTTCGTAAATTAATACCGAAAAAATTATATTGTGTCGGATATTGTCCTTTAGTATACTTTTTATTTGAATTTGTAGAAGTTTAATATCTTTTTATGGTACAACATAATATTTTAATTTGAGTATTCAATAATTTACCTGAAACATATTCTAATCTTGTTTTCTATACTAATTGTGTGCGAACATTTTTATTTTGTTGTAAAAATTAAAAATGAATTGGTTTTCACAGGATTTTCATCATCAGGATGATTGCCTTCAATTGACTTCTAATGATTGAGCGGACAACAAGTTCACGAGACCGCCTCATACTGACCTGGATGATGACAGAGTACAAGAGGAGAACGTTTAAAATAAATAAATCAGTTTAAATAAAAATGCAGTGTTTTATTTTTGTGTCTGTTTTTTATTTAATGGTCTCAGTTTAAAAAATTTAACTAGATTGATTTTGTTGTCCAATTAAGTTTACAATATAGGTTTGCATTAATATTAATGAGACAAGTTAAATCATCGAAGAAATTAAAACGTATGACCAATTGTTTTTACCAGTTTGTTTCAATGTGGCTATAGTTAATACTATGAATTGAAGAGAATTTAAATGTTCTATGGAACTGAAAGAAATTTATTTTAATAGACAATCATGTGACCTTAGGTTAATAGATTTCAGACAAAAATAACATTTCTTTTTCTAACGTTTCGTTGTCTATGTCAGACTAAATATCCATATTTTGTACATAGGTGTCTATTATTAAAAAGTTTCGAGTTTACCAATTTAGGTCAAGTGCACAGATTCAAAATTCTTCCAAAGTAATTTAATGTTATCTACCTTCGTGTTGTAATATAGCTTTGAGAGAATTAAAATTTAATGAGAAGAGTTTGTATTTAATTTTTTAAGTACCTATTTAAATTTTCTATAAAATGTCAAAAAGCCCGTAGACTTCCAAATTATAGATTTTAATTAAACTTGTTTATAGCAGAAATCCCAAAAAAATAGGAACAACCTTTCTTGTTAAACATTGAATTAATTTTATGTACATGAATCGATAATTGATTAACAGATATGCGTGCCTCAACTAATTACCTGATTTGTTTTAGCTTTATGCGTTTTGGGACGATTTTAAACAAAACATAAGTTTTATTGTTGACATATCAACAATTACTTAAGAACTTAGTAATGAATTTTATAACCTTCAATAAATATGCTTAATTGGTCATAACTTGATTTATACATCGATAACAAATTTTCGGCTTTAGAATTAAAGTATCGTTTAACTAAAAAATTTTGAACTCTAAAAGTAAATCAGAAGCATAATTAACTCAACATGAATACAACATGTCCTGTTAATAGAGCGATTTACTAGCAACTATTGGGCTTCTAATTAAAACATTGTTACATCACAGCCGTCTAAACTTGAAACGTGCGACTAAAAATACATTTTTGAAATGGCTAAAGTCGAAAAAATATTTGCTGTAAGCAAAGGTATGTTGAATAGACTGAAATTTTCTTCAGACGATGTTTAAGTTGTAGCCTTATACCAGTTTTGTGTTTAGATACCAAATATCTTGGTACCATCATTTTATAATGCGTCAGTGACACTCAGAAGCCTTTGTAAATCCGGGTTAATGTATAAGTGCTGTTTTATTTTCTTACAGAATATTTTAAAGATTAAAAAGATGCTTGAGCATGTTCAAGTAAAAGTTATTCAAAACTATATACATTTGAAATCACTTCACAAAGTACATTGAAAAAGTTAATTTCTTGATATTTTCGCAAGTTTTAGTTGAACCTTTTTAAATCTATTATTGTACCTTGAAAGCGATAAATATTTTCTAAAGATACGTAAATGTTCTAAAAATTGTACAAAAAATAAATAATGCTTTTCAAGTGGCAAGGGAAAAGAACACTCTAAAGTTTTGTAAACATGCTTTATAAAACCTATTTTATTTCCAGAAATTGCGTTCTTTGCAATGTTTATAAAACAAGACATACTTGCATATTCATGCAGTATGAAATGGTGACAGTTAAGTATGTATATTCGGACTAAAATGTGACTGTTCCGTCACATTTTATATTATCTTATCCCAATCTACTCTTTATCGTGACCTTAGTGTTATTTTATATACTACATCTTAAACAATTAGTTACGTCTTAAAACTAGACCAACTTAAAACTAAATACAAATTATGTACATTTAGACCAGGGTTTCCCAAACTCATTTTCTAAATCGCCCTTTTTTCAGAAATTCGAAAAATAATCGCCCCCCCACGACTTTACAAAGTAGTTTTTCTCTTGAGTAGAAACTTTTGAGCCGAAAAAGTTGTGTTCGAAATGTAATTTAGTCTGGTACTTCTTATGCACGCACTTTTGGGCTGTGTTCAAAGTAATTTACAGGGCTTTAGAAAATAAGTTACATTTGTTTTCTTAAAAACCCAGTTAAGTGTATAAAAATACTTAATTACTAAAAAGCCTTGTGTAATCTGTAATTAATCTTGTTTAGACATGAACTGTTTTGAAACTAATGAAACTTTTAGGGTAGTGGTGGACAACTTTTGTAGTCAGCAATTTATATATACTAAAAAGTCTTTTCTAGTTTCAACTCGTTTAAAAAATGTAATTGCGGGCTGCATAATTTGAAAAATAACATATAAGAAAATTATAAAACTCGAGCAAAATTGTAAAAAAATGATTTAGTATTATTCTGATCTAGGAAATACTATTATGAACTGAAAACCAAATTGAAAGTGTATTTCAAAATATTAAGTATCAAAAAACTAAATTTTGATTCTTTTGCACAATTAGTTTCTAAGTTACTTAGCATGTCGATATTTGACTGGATCTTAACCGTACGTTACCCATCTGAAATTTTAATTTAAACCTGACATTATAATAATCTCTCATATAACGAATTTCGGACATTTAGAAGTTAATACTAAGTAACTTGTTTAAGCCGCACAAAATACTAAAATTATTTTAAAAATAGGCATATTCTAAAATTACTATTCCAGAGATTAGGAAACTACAAAAAATGAACAGTTTATATTACACATAATAAAATAAATAGTAAAACATAATTTATGATCTACTTTGAGAAAGTTTGACCGACTGGTTGATTATCTCACATGAAAAGTGGTTTCATCAACAGCTTTAGTTAATAATGTAAAGTTATTAATTTTAATGCTAAGATATATTATAAGAAAAATACTTGTAAAGTAAAAAACTTAATTTTAAACTTTTTAAACTACATGTTTTGTAATAGAATACCATTAAATAGTATTTGACTTGGAATAACCTTTAGGAAACTAAACCTTAATTTTTACATTTTATTTTTTTTTATATATATTCAAAAAAAAATCAAAAGTTTTACAGTTAATTCTGTGAACAGAAAGCAATCGATTTAAAAATTCTTTTAATTAGCTTAAATTCTTGTTTTGTAACTGCAGCAGTCTTTTTAATGGCTTATTTAATACTGTTTTAATTTTTTTTTTAGTCATTAGCCTATGATAATTTACCATAAGAAAATAGTGAAAAACTAAAAGCTAGTGTTGAACTATTAAAATAAGCAACACATTCTAATTGCTAATATATTAAAAATTAAGATAAAACAAAAAACATTTGTATTAATAATTTAAAATTCCTTAATGTATGGGTTTTTTAACGATAATAAATCAAGTTAGAAAATAAAATTGAGTTTAAGAATCTTTTAAATGTAAAATTTGAAGTAATTTCAAATAGAGACCTCAAATCTATACTCTTTTAAAACCAAAAAAAAAAAAACTTAAAATAAAAACTTCAATGGTCATCAAGATTTATTTATTTATACAGATTAAACAAGTAATAACAAAAAAAATTCAAACAAACACTTTAATCACTATGCTATAAAAACTTTTAATGTAATGTAAAACGACAAATATAAACTACAAAATTAACCAGGTCAAAATAAAACTAATATAAAATTTAAAACATAAATGATTTAATAAATACAGAAGTATTCCGCTTGAGTTGGCACTTTGAACGAAATCAAAATGTGCAAACTCAAAAGTTATTACCTTTTTTTTACAAAATGATAAATTTAAATATATTATATGCAATAACGTTATGCATAAACATAAAATCAACTAAAACATAAAACAAACATTCATTAAAAAATAGATCTATATAAGATATTAAATGTTATGTATTTTTTGTTTTATTAATACTTAGTTAGTAATAGACTTTATTTAAGTTAAATTTTAGAAAATATAAATTTGAACTTTTTTTTGGGTAAAAAGTGCGAACTCAAGAGGAAGTCTACCGTAATTAATATTTATTAGGCATAATGCAAATCTGTTGTAGAATAAATAACTTAATAAAATTTTATTATAAAAAGACTACTTAAATACAATACAAACCGATTAAATAAAAAGTATGTTGAAAGATTAAATAAAACAAAAAAGTTTCATAAAATAATGTCTGCTACTGAAGTCTAATATAATGTGAAGGATGAGGTTCATGACTGCTTGCAAGTTTTTCTTATATGATTCTTAATCAGTAAAATAGAGCCTCCTTTACAAATATCTAGATTAGATCTCTCGCTCAAGATGTTGATATCTGATCTGAAAGCTTTCTCAACAACAAAGCTAGAAGGAAAAACTATAAACAACAATCTATATTCCTCTCAAATGATTGGATACTTTTGCCTTAGTTTTTGTTGAGTCCAAAAGCTTTTATTTCGTTCTTTGGAAAAATTCACTTTTAGGTCAAGGTCAGTCACTTTTCAAAATACAATTGGAAATATCATGAGGTAATATAACTATCACCTCATTATATTTCCAATAGTTTTTTGAAAAGTCACTAAGTTAGAATAAGAAATAAAGTTATACAAGATTGCTAATTTACCTAGAAACTTAATAATATATAACATTGATTTTTATGAACGATTTATGATCCCAAATAACATATATGTCAGGTTATAAAATGATGAGAGGGATTCCGATCGTCTATGATATATGTAATTGTTAAATAAGAAAATACATGAATGGAAATATGTAATTTACTTGAAAGTAGGAGTCATAAGCACTTGATTTTGTCTCTATATTTTACATAAATAAAATAAAGTTTTTCGGTTTAAATTTTATCTCAGGGTCAAATATTTGCTGGCAAGCTAAAATTAGTAAAATAGCAATTTAAAAATTAAAAATTTTATGATAGCCCAAAATTTCAAAATCGCCCCCTTTTCGCCCCCTTACTAGTTATCGCCCACCCTTTCGCCCCCTTACTAATTATCGCCCCCCGACTTACTAAAATCGCCCCCAGGGGGGCGATATCGCCCACTTTGGGAAACCCTGATTTAGACATTTAAAATTTGCATGTCTTATAATGATAATAAAACAAAACTATTAATAAAACAAAATAAGACAGCGTTTGAAATAAGTTAATTTTATTCATAAATTTTATAAACAACCAAGTATACATTTCACTAGAATATGTTATTACAATCATTTTATTAATATTACAATTTTACTACACTTTAAAAATAAGTAATTTAAAAGTTTAACGTATTTTTAATAAACTGTAATAAATATTTTAGAAGATATCAGCTGACGTCAACAATTATTTAAAATTCTTATAATAGCACACTATTACGTTAGCAATTTTAAAAGTTTCAGTAAAAAAATCGTTTTTTTTCTGTTATTAAACAGAAAATCATGTTTCATATAATTTGTTTTAGTATAATTTGTATTAATTTAATAAAAGAAATTTATATGTTTTCAACGTTTGTTATTTTACACAGCTATTAGTGAAATTGAAACTACTTGCTACTTCTTAAAGTAAAATGTTAAAGTGAAAAAACAATATTGTAATATATTTTGTAATGAGCTCGTTTACTGAGCTATTTATTATTAACGCAAAGTTAAAGTGTTAAAACCCTTTGAAGAAGTTATTATTTATCCAATTGCTAACAATTAATTGAACTTTTATACATATTATTTACCATAACTTAGTTTTAAAAAGTACTCAGTACTTATTTTCTAAGCAACAACATACTTATGTTAAACGATTTTTTAAAAGCAAACAATCGTATAAATTATACCACATGCATTTAGAGCATAATTAAACAACGTAAAACGATGGGTTACTATTCTTAGCACTCTTTAAGCTGTTTAGCAAATAAATCACCTTACTAAACCATAACACCAACTTTATATGTGTTTTTAAATAAGCTACGTTGTGCTTGGGTAATCATTGAATTTAATTCTTTAAAACTATAAAGCTTGGCCTAGCATACAGTTTTTAAATAAAATAATCTATTGTAATCCAAATTAACATTTTTTTGTAAAAACTGTGCAAAAGCTTATAAAACCGTGAAACATGAATAAACTATAGAATTTTCTTAGAAAAATTTTAAACAGCTTACCTTTAGAAATCATTATATAGGAAGAAGACATCTTAAAACATTTATTATCAAAAATAAGTCAAGTATTGTTAACCAAAAAAAATTAACTTGAAATAGTTTTAAATAAAAACAACCTGATAAAAACGAGGGTTGGAAATTGTAAAACAACTATTTTACTATTTCTAATAACCAGTGGCGTCGCGTGGTATTTTTGTTAGGGGGTGCTGCAGATGGAGTTGTCAACTTAAAAAAATCCCCTAATTTGAATCACTAAAATAAAGCTCAAGGAGTTAGAGAGAAATAGGGAAATTTTCAAGCTAAAGGTCTTTAAGATACTAGCTTAAATACTTCTTAATATGAATATAAAAAAAACATGATATACTTAAAAATATATATTTTATACTTTTATACTTAATTTGAAATATACGAGAAACTTGTTTAAAAGTACTTAATGAAGGAAATAGATTACTATGTTGCTAAAAAAGTTTATCATAACACAGTACATAAATTTACAATATATCATACATTGATAAAAAGTTTGTATGTATTAACATAACTTAATTATAAGAGCAAAATAAGTTTTTTTTTTACAGATTAAAAAAATATTTATTTTTCGTGTTTAAATAACTTCTTACAATACAACTTTAAAAAAATTAAAAACTATGTATTTAAGTATCAATGCTTTTATTAACAAAAAAACGAAAACATGTTTAAAAAATTAAAATTTAGGATCAAAAAATTTCATTAATAACTTTTTTGTAGATTATAAAGTTAACTCAAAAAGTAAAGTAACTTTTAAAGCAATTAAAAACAAATTGCTTTAAACAGTAACTTTGTTTCTTTTGAGTTACTTACTTATTTTTCAATAGTAAAAAATAACATTAAAATTGAAAAAAAAATCACACGAGAAGGAATTTTCTTTTAAAACTTTTACAATGCAACACAAAGGTCTTGAAAAAGTTATAATTATTACAGCAGTAAAAAAAAATTGACTTAATTATTAAAATAGTTTTACACACTAAAAAATTAAATAAAATTCTACATACGTTTTGAAACATATATAATTTTAATATCACTTATAAAATACTAAAAAGAAAAATTTAGTCAGAATTAGCTTTCAATATAGATAATAAACAAATAAAGCCAAGTTTGTTTAAAAGGTCTTTGTTTGCAAATTAAATAACTACAAGTTGTAAAATAACCTTTAAAAGTTTATATCTAGGATCAAAAAATTATTATCTAAAACAACTAACTTTTACTAAAAACATCATTGAAGTTAAGTCAGAATTAGTTTTCATATACAAAATTAACAAACAAAGCAAAATCTATGTGATAGTTCTTAATTTGTTGACTAAAAAAAATAAAATTTGTAAAATAACCTACAAGCATTATCATCTAATTAATGAAATACAAACTAAAAACATATAATGTATCTGAAAAAAAATAAAATATAAAGTTTAGTCAAAAGTAGCATTCAGTACAGAGAATTAAAAATAAAATAAAATATTTTAGGTAGTTCCTATTTGCAAACTATAAAAATTAAAAGTTTGAAAGTAACATATAAACTTTAATACTTAATAACAATAAATATTAATCAAAAACACAAAACAAAATAATCTTAATTAATCTCAGCTAAAAAAATATATTAGGATGAAACAATGTTTCAAATATACCTTAGCTCTAAAGACTTTAAGTTATAAAGCTAATATTTTAGTTAAAACTGCAACAATCTTTGTAAACATAATAATTTTTTCCTCATAATATATTTTCTTTTTAAAGTAACAAACACATATATAAAATAAAATATTTTTTTTCATATAGTTCAAACTTTTAGCTTAGTCATATAATAAACTTCAAACCTCTTGATGTACACTCTTGGGTAGTTGAAATATCTGGTGTTGGTCTGCTGTTTTTTAACTTAAGCTTTTCAACCTCATACAAAGCATTTATATCAAGGCGTTTAAGCTGATCCACAGTCCATTCTTTATAATTTGTAGTTTGCATGTTGTTATTTTTTAAAACAACCTAAAAAATTAATTATGCTGGTGTTGAACTATTTGTGAAAATCTTTACACGGTACTGATATTTCAAAGCTTTTTTTTAATGTGAAAAGTATCTTGTAATATATAAGTAACGCTTTAATACAATTTCTAATGCTAATTTTTGTTATAAAAATATGGTAGACCCCCTATGTCCTTTGTATTAAACAACTTTTTCATTTAAATTAAATAGATGAAACTTGTTAGTTTTAAAACAGGTTAATATAAGTTTAACTATGAGAATTGTCTTTTGTTGTGTAAGTAAGTTTATCTAAAAACTTTAATGTATTTGCCTAAAAAATCAAATTGGAGATAAACAATTAGTTTTTCTTTTGTTTAGTCAGTTTGTACTTTCCTCTCTTTATAAAATTTTAGTGCTCTCCAACTTTAATTAACTATATGTCAAAGTTCAATTCAAAGAGCAATTCAAAACAATTTATAGTTTACTTAAAAGTCTACAAAGTAAGCTCAAGCTGTATTAACCTATTTTATAAATGCTTTAATATCAATTTAAATTTCATGTCAAACCATACAGAAATCATGGAGTGGTATCAGAGTTCTTTTTAAAATTTTTTTTGTTATTTTGATCAGAATCAAATAGATGCTTAAAATAAAACTAGGGCAACAACAGGTTCTTTATGTAAGCAATTTTACAGAAAAAAAAACTATTTCACTATATCTTACCTTTTCCTTTATTTTCAGCAATTGTTAACAAAGTTTTTTAGCAAAATAATTAAGATTTTTTGAAATTTTTTAAGAATAGAGTTTTCAATTTTTGAGTGGTATTTAGTTTAAAATATTTTTTTTTATATCTTTAATCATAATCTTGTTCTAAAAATTTTTACATTAAGTTGAGAAAACTTTAGGTTGTAGATCTAAACTTGAAAATTTTTATTTTTTACACAAATTTTATTATCAATATAAGGCAGTTACATTTAAAACTTGCATGTAACTTGTTAGCTACATATTGCTTATTTCAATATTAAAAATTATCAAAAAACAAAGTTAGTTATATTTAAAAGAAATTCAATAATTTTATGTAAATAAGATAGGTAGTCTTTGTTTTCTTTTACTTTAAGGTAATCTGGAATAAAACATTATGATATATAAAAAAAAACTTAATGACCATTTTTTAAAGAATTATCAATAAAACACACACAAATTTATTGAGTTTTGAATTTTATTAATAATATCCTTTAAAAACTTGTTAAAACTTTTGGCTTATATAGATTTTTTTGTATATGTGTTGACCACTGGGCTTTGATCTTGCAACTTTCACCTCAAAAACTAAACTTTGCTTTCACTGTATTCAAGTTGTTTACATTTAGTAGTTTTTTCAATGTACAATGTTCAAAAACTAATTAGCAGTATATTCATATTCACTATATTCTTTATATTCAGTTTAATTCACATAACGCTGCATTGAATGCAGCTCCAAAAATAAGCTTTTCAACAACTTTTTGTATAGGATATTTGTATATGTTTAAAATGCAGCACACACAGTTTTAGCTTGCAGCGCCAGCCATTTAACGAATATTTGAAAATTGAATGTAAAATTTGAAAAACTAACAAATTTATCGTTAAGTTCAATTAAAAAAAAGCAGGAAAACTGAAACAAAGGGAATTTTTCTTTTTTTTTCTTTTTTTTTTGAATAGGTTATTAGTAATAACTAACCCCTTGTTACTATCATTTAATATTTTTATCATTCTTATACTAATTAAAATACTTTTCTACTTAACATGTCTTAATAACTGTAAAGTGAAAATACTACTTATATAAAGCTATTAACTGTTTTCATTAGAATCTTTATCATTTCAAAACCGGTTCAACTTATTAATTTTTTTTTAGAGAAAAAAAAAAAGATGGTCACCGTTTAAAACTTAAGATACGTACTTTTTGAATGGGAAAAAACTATGAATACTAAGAAAGCAAAATTCTATCAACCGTAAAAAAAATTGGGTAAAAAAAAGACTTTCGTCCGTCGACGAAAGCCTTTAAAAAAAATAATGTGATTGTATCGGCCGTAAAAAAAATTGGAAAAAAAAAAGACTTTCGTCCGTCGACGAAAGCCTTTAAAAAAAATAATGTGAACGGTATCGGCCGTAAAAAAAATTGGAAAAAAAAAAAGACTTTCGTCCATCGACGAAAGTCTTTAAAAAAATAATTTGATCGGTATCGGCCGTAAAAAAAATCGGTAAAAAAAAGGGTTGGAAGGAGAAGAAAAAATAACGGAAAAAAGGCCCAAAAAAGCTGCCGCGGCAGCTTTTTTGGGCCTTTTTTCCGTTATTTTTTCTCCTCCTTCCAACCCTTTTTTTCTATCAATCGTTCTCTCAACTTCCGAAATTTTGTCAATCCACAAAATTTCGAAAAAACAGACCTCCCGCTGTTTACAAATATTTTCTCGAAACTTTTGCTTCCATCGCAAAGTGCTTCGCTTTCGTTCAGCTCTGACCTTCAAAGCGACTGCAATATTCAGTCGCCTTTTTACATATTGAGTGCTTTTCCCTGCGCGTTTTCTAGTGTAACCGCTACTCAGCTTCAGTCGCCCCGATTGAAGCCCTCTACTAGAAACGCATGGTTTTAATCAAATCATTTATACACTCAAACGTACAACTTTGGCAGAATCAAATCAGAGCGCGTACGGTCACTGTTGCGATGTGGCGCTTTTTTCTTTCGGACGGTATACGCCATCGCTAATTTTTTCCCCGTTACTCTTCCAATAAGGTCTGCTATAACGCCTTTTGACCGCCCAGCCGCGGTCTTTCGCCTGCTGCGGCATCGCTCGTCTGTTTGACACTGTTGCCTCCACGTGCGTCTGCTTGCAGCTCTGCACCTTTCGACCTGCCACCACAATATTCACTGACTTTACAATGTAAATTCGCGGCTGCCTTATGCTTTGGCTTTCTTTTGACGGTACATGCCATGCTTTGCCTCTGCTCTCGCTTTACGTTTTCTCGCTACTTGTTCAGTGTGGTCTGCTACTCGACCTTTAACTGTAAGATTCAGTTTCACGACGCCAGCTCCATTCGACTGCCACGTCGACTACAGCTATAAGCCTCCAAAAACATTAACGGCTAACCCGCCTTGACGACGTCTACCCGCTTAGACGTCTAGGGATATATTCATTAAAAGCTTTACATTGAAAAATCCCTAAGCTGACTAAGTCGTCAGCTTGCTCTATTGCACATTCAAGTGCCTTTCTTAATAGTGTAACATTAAGCATACGCGTATGATGCTCAAATGTTGCTGTTGAAAATTTTCTTCTAGGGCTACCTCAAGAGAGTCAGTCAATTTAATATTTTTCTTTCAATTTTGTAAAAGTTTTTGTTTTTCAAATGCCAAGTGTATTTGCTAGTTCGGTATCTTTGTCTTTTATTTTTCTAAGCTGTTATTGTGACTCTACCTACTGTTAAAACTGTAATGTTCGATTATTTCAGACTAAAAAGTTTATTGCAGCAAATTTTTAAACTAGAATCATAAATAATAAAAATAATCAGCAATCAAAATCACAATTGTAAATTAAATGGTTAATATCATTGCCTAGTTAGTAAACTCCCCTACATAAAATATGTCAAACAAAAATCTTAATGCTATTTTAAACCCTTAAAAACAATGTAAACAGTTTCAGAGCTGTCAAAAGACTTTATGAAATTTTCTCAAGGTTTTTTTAATTTCTTTTAAGTCCTTCTAAGAAACGAGAAAAAAAAAACTTCATTTTTTTGCAAAATTGTTCTTTTTTCGGTTGAAGCAGCTTTAAATTAAAAACTGAACATTTTTGAAAATTTAATCAAGTTTAAAGGCTCTTTTAAACCCAATACTAGTTGATTTAAAACCATTGGTTATATGTTATTATAACGTTTTATCTAAAGAGTTATAGTAAATTTAGGAGAAGTATAAATGCATATAAAAAATAATATAATGTTTTTTTGACTGTTAAAAAAACTAATTTTTTTTATGTTACAAACTTATGTGCAAATTTGTTTTTGCGCTTATTATCTATTAGAAGTATTAAATATATAATGAGTATACAATTTATTATCTTAAAGCAAATTAACGATTGTTTTAGAAGTGCTGTATGCTTATGTGTATAATCTAACTTCTGAAAAGTGAACAATTTAAAATTACACATTTACATCTAATTAGAAACTTACAAAAATAAACTAGTTTATTTCTTTGCTTTGAGGAATGTTTTTCATTTTATACTACTATGTTTACTTATTCTATATGAACAGCAAAAAAATGAAATTTAAGCTCAAAAATTTTATTTATTTTAATGATACTAAGACTGTTGCTTTGCGCTAAACTTTACTTTAACTGAATTTATATTAAATTTAATGTCTAACTAATTTATTTTTGTCAAGTAATGTATATGTATGTATATTTTTCTCTGAGTTTTTCATATATATTCATACATACTTTGTTCATTTAAAATTCTGTAGGTTTAAAGTTAATAGTTATTGTAAATTATTATTTCAAGTTATATATTGTTTAAAGCTTTAACTTAGATTTATTTTTCTTGTTTAAATTTTGTTTCGAAAATTTTTAGAACGCAAATAAAGCTAATGAACAATTTATTTATTGTTCATTAGCTTTATAAATAAATTGTATAGGACATTTTTTTTTGTATTAAATTTCGTAATTTTTTAAACTTATATGATTTATTTAAAATTGCACTTATGATATTGCAATTTTTTTTTTCCAGCAAACTCAAAAGTCAGCAAAAGAAGAAAAGAGTTTGTCATCATCTAAAATTGATGATCCTAAGGCAAGAAAGTGAGTTTTTATTGATAAATTTCTGTTTTAGTTTTGTTTTAAATGAATTAAAAGTTCTAATGGGTTTTGTCATTGAAACATTTCTAATACCGTTGCATTACTAGCATAAAACCTTATTTTATTTTTGCTCATTAAGTATTTTAAACGAATGTTATCAATATATTTTATTTAAAAAGAGCATTTTATTAGAAAAATACTTGTTTTATAGAAAGAGAATTAAAATGTCACACGATCAACTTGAACAACTGAAGAACTTCTTCTACAATGTGACTGCCTACCCATGTTTGGAGCAAATTGATGGTCTTTTGGAAAAAACTAAACTCACTTATAAAGAATTGAGGGTTTGTGTTTTGAATTACTAATAAATAAGGGGCTAGATAGATAATAAGAGATAAAAATTTGAAGTTAACTGTTAAATTAGTGGTTTCAAATAGATGGGGCGATTATTTTTTAATTTCTGTCTAATTTTGAAATTGAACTTTGAAAACCTGGTATTAGAGTGAAAATTTCTAAACTTAATGTTTTTTATAGCTTTTTTTAGACATAAATTTCGATAGTTTTCTTTGTTATTATCATTAGTTGTTATGATATTCCAAATGTTTTATTATGTTTAATAATTTTAAAACTGTTCGTCAAATTTTTCAGTTGTAGGCTCTATTACTTGGTTGAAACAATAGTTTTTTTTTTAAATCTTATATGTAAAGGTTTTATATACTTTTAATTTTGAGTAAGAGTTTTTATAGCTGCGATGTTTTTCTTAATTACTGTAGATAGTACGTTGTAAATTGTAGTCTATCCAAGAGTTTAGATAGCACTTTACCTCTTTTATTAATATCTAATTAATTAAAAACAGCCTTAGTATACTATCTTTTGTATCAGTCTATTCAATTTCTTCTGAATATAAAACTTACGTTTTATTATTTTTTCAGTGCTGGTTCAAGAACAGACGCACTAGAGACCGTAAGAATGGAATCGAATTAAAAAAAGATTAGAACAACCCGAAAAATATTGTGAAAATTATTTGATAATTTAGTTTGTTCTTAATTAAATATGTACTTGTGTTTCTAAGAAATTTCCAAGTAAGTGTACAGAGTATTTTAAGTTTATTACTTTTCTATTTTGATATAACAAGTTAGATTGTTAAAAATGATATTTGGTTTTTTTTGAGTAAAACTAAAGTCTTACTCGTTCTAAATTATGTTTTACTCTAAATTTAATGCTAAAGTTGTTTTCAAGTGATAAGTTTGTTATAATTATTGTTTATTTACATAGGTTTTTCCTGTCTCTTGGTCTTCACAGTGATTTTTTTGAATGTATTCCTTGTTCCAGTCGAATAAAATTTTATCCATATTTACATTTTAAAAATTTGTGTTATTTTGTTTATTATTATTTATACATGTTTTGTAATGAAAAAGATATTTAAAAGTAAAATTACTTGAGTAATTTAATATATACGGAACGCTCTAAGAACTTATGTTAATCGAAATCAATTAATTCGTTTACTATAACAAACTTGATGATTTTTAAAAAATGGCTCAAAAATTTGTCTCAACCTATACTAATAGAAAAAATTATTTCTGTAATTAAAATATCCAATTAATTTTCATTTGACATTATTTCACATAACTACATATTAGTTTAGCAATAAAAATTATCAATAATTTAAATAGTTACGAAAGTGATGTAAATAATATTCAAAGTTTACTTATCTTAATTATCAATTTATATAGTAAAGGTTAAACTTCTCATGAAATAAGCTACAACTTTTTTATATAGTTTTATTGATCAATATTTTAAGGCCCGAAACTAGGTTAAATCTAAATTAATTTAAAATTCAATAAATAAAATATACCATTCTTACCTGTCGGACTCTGCAAAGATAATGTTTAATAAGTCTTTATTTGTTATTAATTAAAAAAAAACAGTTCTTGAATATATTGTAAAATACAAGCATTATAAAGTAGATAGGCTAAAGTTCTGTGATTTTTTTTATTTTCTTAAATATGAATTATCATTTAGACGTTTATTTTCAATTTCACTAAAAACTAAAAACAAGATTACTATTGGGCTAATATTTTGAATTTATTACATGTTTTTGGGTGGTTTCTCCGAACGACCATCAATCCAGCTTTTTAAGATTTTCGAAACATGCGAATCGATTCTTACGTAAAACCTTTCAGATGTTTTTCCTACGTAGTCACTACTATAGTAACAATTAAATTTAAAGATGATGTTACTTTTTTCTCTTGTGGGAGAAACATATTTGTAAATTTCACTTAGAGGTCGATCTGTATATAAAATTGTTTCTAAACGAACAGAGCTGAAAACCTGGCTAATTTCTTCAGAAATTTTCATAGAAAACCTCTCAGAAATATTTCCAAGGTAAGCAAGTTTAAAGTATACTCGACATTTCTGAGCGCCAATCATTTTTAAAGTTGTTAAACTTCTTGCTCTTGTTATGTCTTTCGAAACTAAGTTACCTGGATAACCATGGGATACCTGGTGACGTTATATGATCTATTATAATTTAATAATCAAATGCGCAGTGTTGTTGAGTTTGATGAAACAAATTTCAAAGCTTAAAACAGAAATATTTAATAAAGTTTTAGTTGTAAAATCTTTTTTAAAAACAAAGTTAGTAGAAATTGACATTTATGTTACAGGCTACAAAATGTAAGGCGCATTTTGAAACGTTTCAGGTATCGAATAAAAGATAAAAAAACGAATGTGGAATTGGAAATAAAAGCAGCATGGGATTAAAAGTTTAAAATTATGTATATCAAAACATCAGCAAAATAACATCAGTTTTCTATAAGCTTTTTTTCTTTTCGTCCGTTTTAAAAATTTTGAATTTCGATCATAATATTTTCTAATTACGCTAAAAACAATCACTAAATATCAATTTATCATGGTTTCAAGCTCATCGTGTTGAAAAATTGAATAAAATAGTAAACATGAATTGATTGCCTCAAAAAACCCATAATACAAGTATTTGATGAGTATCTATTTTTAAAAGAAAGCCTCAGAATTTTAAGTATGCTTTAAGTACAAAAATCAAGCATTCTGCTAATAAAGTTTTTAAAACTGATAAAATTTATGTGTTAATTTTTTTAAAAGTTTTTGAAGCCATGATATAAATTGAGCTTATTAAAGTAAAACACTTTGTTGTCCTAAAATAAAAAAGAATTGAAAATTTTGAATTTTTTAGTTATTCTTACTTGTTATATGTACATCCAAGTAAAAAGACTATATGATAAAAATATTTAAAATAAGCTTTATTTTTTAATATTTATCTTTTTTTTAAAAAAAATCAAAATATGAAGTTAAACCTAAACTTTAGATAGTGTAAGTGTGATAAAGTCTTATCCTTGCTTCAATTTATAAAATATAAAAAAAAATTCAATTTATATAGTGTAATTCTTATTAAACAGTTAAAACTAAAATTTGTTTGTTTTTGCATGTTACTAACTCAATGCAAATTTTGATCTAGGTCAAGTTAAAAGATACATTAATCCTTTTTATAAACCTTATAGATAAAAAGAGGTACTTGTGTAGTTAATAATAATTTTTATAAAACTCATTAGAATTTTCCCACACTTAATGTAAACGTAAGACTATTTTATACCATAAATAATATGATCTAAAATTATTTAAACATACTTATTTTGTTCAGCAACAAAAGTTTGTTGTTAGACTGTTTTCAAAACAATGTTTTATTATATCCTTTAGTGTATAAATATAAAAAATAAGAAAAAAATATTATTGTTTTCAAATAAAGTTCATTATATCATTAAACAGTTTTTTTTTACTGTTTAATGTAATTAAATGAGTTTGAAAAAAAAGTTTAGTACCTAAAACCAAAACTCAATTTTTGATTTATAAAGTGGCATATAATTTAATTTTTTACAAAACTGCACCATGATTAAATAAAGTAATTACTACTTTTTTTTTCAAAGCACATAGAAAACGTGTTTTATTTGTTGGCCACATTGGCGTCTCAATAATTTTTTGACGTAAATTCAAATTGATACTGACGTTACCCCTTGAATCGTGATAAATTTAAAAATTTTATAAAAAAAAAAGTTGTATTACTGCTGACACAAAACGTGCTATAATAAAACCATACCATCAAATTTTTTTTTTATTAAAAAGTTTGACAAAAGAGTTGTGTATAAACATAAAATCAAACTAAAGACAAAAGTTTTCATTTTCTAATCTGGTTGTTTTGAATACAGAAACAAAAAGTTTAAAATGTGTAATGCCGTGACACAAGTTTCAAGTAGCTTTATTAACTAATTATTTAAGTATAAAATAATGTTACTTAATATCAAAGTGCATAATTTACAAAACTTATTGGTAACACTGTATTAGAAGGTGAACAAATTTTTGCCAAAGATTTCTTCAGTTTTTACTTTTTAAAATAAAAGTTTAAAATAATAGGCATAGTTGCTATATATTTTTTTATTTTTTGCGTCTGTTATATTTTAAAACAATATTTGTAATATGGTGTCCTTTTCAACTAATTAAAGTTTCAACTTACGAAGTAACAGTACAATTTTGGTTTAAGCAATTTAGAAATATCACATAGTTTAAATAGGTTTTTTTAAGTTATAAAACACACCTCCTAAACAATCTAAATAAATCAGAATTAGGTAAAAATAATTGAACTTTGAAAATTTTTTACTTAGTAATAAAGTTTATATATTCACATGATCAATTATAAAACAGCGTATTTCTAAATTATGCAACACTTTAAAAAATCAAACATTTTAAGAAAAGTTAATACATTAATATTACAAATATAATTTATACTGACCTAAATATTATTATTACAAAAATAACTGTATTAAAATAAAAAGCTTTCCAACACGTGGATTTCAACAGTTATTTTAAAAATCGACTGCTGATATGTACTACAAAAACTTATAATTATTATAAATAAACTTGACTTTCTTTAATTGTAAACATATTAAATAAGTTACTTATAATTTTTCTATAGTTTTGTTTTAAGTCTGAAAAATTGATTCAAAAATTTTCAAAGCTAAATCAGTTTAATTTAAATCAAATTCTTTAGCAGACTACTTACAGTAAATAACACTATTGATATATATATATATACTTGTTTGTTTTATTTTGCTAAATATTTCGTTAATGATTAGTGTCAATGTTTTATTTTTTAATTTTTTGTTATTGTTTTTTGTAATATACAGTTTTAGCCAAAACCTTATGCAGTTTATTAATGTTAAACAGTTATGCTTACTGAACAGCCATAATCTGTATATCCGCTAACTTATGACAAACGACCATAAGAAAATGAAGGAAATTTTTGAACGTCAAAGTAATTATTACTTAACAGTTATAGTTAAAAGTTCTGAATTTAAATTTAAATGAAACAGTTTAAAATTAAAATATAAACCTTTTGTTAAATCGCCACTAAAAGTTAGTTTTTGATTAACTTAAAATATTAATAGTTTAATAACAATAAATTTGTTAATTACCAATTCAATAGCTTTTTTCGCGACGCCAATATCGATTAGTTTTATCTATTAACTTAAACTGTACAACTCTTACGGTTTTTAACTATAGTCAACAAACTTTTACAATTTTAACACCTAAATACAAGTAAGAGTACTTTTCACAAGCAAATAACAATTTATTTCATAATGCTGAATAATAAATATTATCTGCCGGCTGTGAAGACAATGTTTTGATAAATTTTTGTATTGTTATTGTATGTTAAAGTAAAAACTAACGCTTTATACCAGCTAGTTGTAAACTAAAAGTTTTGAGCATCAGTAAAATTTTTAAATTAATAATATATAATAAAGATGAATTTTCTTAAAGATACTTTAAGATATTTAATTTTTTACCATAGGTTAACTTCCTATATTTATTTTTATTCGGTTAAAAATGTTTTAAAGTACTAATTATTAATTAAAGTTTACACTAATTTTTAACAACTTAGTTCTGAAAGGTATATTCTACAAATTTTGTAACTGAATATGCAACTTTTCGTGAAAAGCAAAACAATAAAAACATTAAGTTTTAAATTTTAATGTATATTAGTTTTGAAAGTTAGTTTGACTCATTTTTTTGCTGTTCAAACATTGAGCTTATATATAATAAGTTTTTTTTATCAATATTTAAAACGATTGTCGTGTTTGAATTGTTTTAAGTTTTCTAAAGGGTAACATTTTTCTTAAATTGTAACATCTAAACCATTTAGTATCAATAAACTATGCTTTCAGGGTGTTTTTATCTTTCGGATATAAAAAAAAATGAAAAAAAAAACTTTACTATAATATCGAATACTTTTCTATTTACATTAACAAACATAAAAAAGGTAAGAAATAGTTAATATGTTATATTATTTTTACGTATGCGTATTTGAAGTTATAAGTTTAAAGTTTTCAAACTCGAAAGCTGTATTTTTTTAATTTATTTAATCTTTGTGAGTTGATAAAAAAGTTCATAAATTGCATTATAAAAGCAGGAATGTTTTATAGTGAGAATATTATATTTGTTTTAAAGCTCTTACTAATTTAGTTTACATTGAATGAAAATTTTTAATTTTTTTTTTTAATAAACGTTGTATATATCAAATATATGCATACTTCTTTAAAAGTGTTCAGTTACAATTGTAATTTTTTTAAAATAATAAAAAACTTAAGGAGAAATGTATTTGTAAAAAAGTAATTAGTTGGTTACCATACTTTTAATAGTTTTAGAATTACTAATACGTAATCAAATAATATTATTAACATTTTTGTAACACCTTAAAAAGGTATGTACAAAGTATTTATAGATTTCTATTTCTAACAGGTTAATAAAAATAATATAATTTATTGATGAATTCACAGATATTGTTGAATTAAACATACTGAATAAAGTGTTTAGAGTGCATGAAACAAAACCCGGGTCTTCAAAAAAATATCAGCTTAATTTTATAAAGTAAGGTTAGCAGAACTTTAAAAATATTATTTATGAGGTCATATTCACTGAAAAAAGTTGTTTAAATCGCCACATTAAAATAAAAACCAAAAAATATTCACATTTCATGTAGCATATAATTGTGTTTAACTATTTTTGTTTTAATTTATATTAAAACAAATGTTAAATTTCAAATGTTAAAAATTATTATGTTAAATGAAATTTAACTAAAATTGAAAGACAATTTTTATACTATTGCTTTGTATATGAAATATTTTTAATTTTTAATAAACGTAAACCATTTCTAGACTACTAAATAAATGAACCAAATGCAAAGCTTGATCGGTCGTTTTTAAACTCTACTCAAAACAGCTTTCGGAAGTGTTAATGTCAAAACTGCCAAAAAGCAGTACTTTAAATTTGTGGTGAGAGACGTAAGTTTTTAACTGCAATCAATTAAGAACGCAAATAAAGCTAATGAACAATTTATTTATTGTTCATTAGCTTTATAAATAAATTGTATATGACATTTTTTTTTGTATTAAATTTCGTAATTTTTTAAACTTATATGATTTATTTAAAATTGCTATTATGATATTGCAATTTTTATTTTTCCAGCAAACTCAAAAGTCAGCAAAAGAAGAAAAGAGTTTGTCATCATCTAAAATTGATGATCCTAGGGCAAAAAAGTGAGTTTTTATTGATAGAATTCTGTTTTAGTTTTGTTTTAAATGAATTAAAAGCTCTAATGGATTTTGTCATTGAAACATTTCTAATACCGTTGCATTACTAGCATAAAACCTAAAACCTTATTTTATTTTTGCTTTTACTTATTAAGTACTTTTAACGACTGTTATCACTATAATTTAATTTAAAAAAACATTTTATTAGAAAAAAACTTGTTTTATAGAAAGAGAATTAAAATGTCACACGATCAACTTGAACAACTGGAGATCTTCTTCTACAATGTGACTGCCTACCCATGTTTGGACCAAATTGATGATCTTTTGGAAAAAACTAAACTCACTTATAAAGAACTGAGGGTTTGTGTTTTGAATTACTAATAAATAAGGGGCTAGATAGATAATAAGAGATAAAAATTTGAAGTTAACTATTAGATTAGTGGTTTTAAATAGATGGGACGATTATTTTTTAATTTCTGTCTGATTTTGAAATTGAACTTTGAAAACCTGGTATTAGAGTGAACATTTCTAAACTTAATGTTGTTTATAGCTTTTTTTAGACAAAGATTTAGATAGTTTTCTTTGTTATTATCATTAGTTGTTATGATATTCCAAATGTTTTATTATGTTTAATAATTTTAAAATTGTTCGTCAAATTTTTCAGTTGTAGGCTCTATTACTTGGTCGAAACAATAGTTTTTTTAAAAATCTTATATGTAAACATTTTATATACTTTTGATATTGAGTAGTAGTTTTTATAACTGCGATATTTTTTCTTAATTATTTTAGATAGTACGTTGTAAATTGTAGTCTATCCAAGAGTTTAGATAGCACTTTACCTCTTTTATTAATATCTAATTAATTTTAAATGCCTCAGTATACTATCTTTTGTATCAGTCTATTCAATTTCTTCTGAATATGAAATTTACGTTTTATTATTTTTTCAGTGCTGGTTCAAGAACAGGCGCACTGGAGACCGTAAGAATGGAATCGAATTAAAAAGAGATTAGAACAACCCGAAAAATGATTGTGAAAGTTATTTGATAATTTAGTTTGTTCTTAATTAAATATGTACATGTGTTTCTAAAAATTTCCAAGTAAGTGTACAGAATATTTTAAGTTTATTACTTTTCTATTTTGATATAACAGAAATAGATTGTTAAATATGATATTTGGTTTTTTTTGAGTAAAACTAAAGTCTTACTCGTTCTAAATTATGTTTTACTCTAAATTTAATGCTAAAGTTGTTTTCAAGTAATAGTATGTTTTAATTATTGTATTTACATAGGTTTTTTCTGTCTCTTGGTTTTCACAGTGATTTTTTTTTAATGTAATCTTTATTGCAGTCGATTAAAATTTTATCCATATTTACATATTAAAAATTTTTGTTATCAAGTTTATTATTATTTACACATTATTTGTAATGGAAGTGATATTCAAAAATATAACTACTTAAGTAGTTTAATTTATACGAAAAGCTCTAAAAACTTTTTTAACCGAAATAGTTCGTTATGTTAAGTTATTTTAACCGAAACTAATTATTTCGTTTACAATGAAAAACTTGATGATTTTTAAAAAGTGGCTCTAAAATTTGTCACAGCCTATACTAATATAAAAAATCATTTCTGTAATCAAAATATCCAATTAATTTAACTTGACATTGTCTCACATAAACACATATTAGTTTAGTAATAAAAATTATTAATAAGTTAAGTAGTTATGAAAGTGTCGAAAATATTATTCAAAGTTCACTTATCTTTATTATCAATTTATATAGTAAAAGTTAAACTTCTCATAAAATAAGCTACAAATTTTTTATATAGTTTTATTGATCAACACTTTAAGGTCCGAAACAAGGTTAAGTCTAAATTAATTTAAAACTCAACAAATAAAACATACCATTCTTACCTGTCGGACTCTGCAAAATAATCTTTTATTAGTCTTTATTTGTTATTAAAAAAAACGTTTTTGAATAAATATGTAAAATACAAGCAGTTAAAAGCAGATGAGCTTAAATTCTGTGATTTTTTTTATTGTTTAACATGAATTATCATTGAGACGAATATTTTCAATTTCACTAAAAATTTAAATTACTACTGGGCTATTTTTTGAGTTCACCACTCTACGTTTTGTAACTTTGGTTATTCGTTGTTTAACAAAAAGTTTTATTTATTTTAATGGTTTACACTTTATTTGGTTGGTGTTTAGAATTTTCAAATCTTTAAACCAAACAAAAAAGACAAGTTAACCAAGTTGATTTACATGGGAGAATTTCGCCAATGGGAGATTTTAGAAAATCACGTTATTTTAATGCTATTCAATGAAATGTAAACTAAAATATTATATAGCAAACAAACTAATTTTAATTTATTTAAAATTACAAAAACATCTTAAAATACTGTATTAAACGAAAATTAAAGTAATGTTTAGACGTTATAAAAGAAAAGTACTTCAATGACAACTATTTGAAACATATTTGTTTATTGTTGCGAAACTTTCTAATCAAGTTTATGTCTACAGAGAGGACATGTGTTATGTTCAGCAAGCCATCCTTCAATACATTCTTGACAAAAATAATGCTGACCATCGCAAGTGAGAAGTCTCATTCTTCTACCAACATTTATGTCTTCCATGCAAATACTACATTGATCAGCAACATGTGACCCATCCGCTTAAGGCTTAAATCTTCTGATTGTTCTTGGAGTAAGACCTTGTTGTTGAATTTCAGTTTCTTCTTGTTGTAAATTAGGAAATACAGTTCGAAGATTATCAAGTGTTTGGTTTAGCTTTTGAAAATACTTATCACGAATTGTGTTTAGTTTGATTTTAGCATCAATAATATTTTTGCGTCTTATTCTATTTAATTGAGTTTGTTCAAGGATTGCCAGTTGTTTTCTCATGTTTGCTGCTAAGTAATTCTTTTGTAAATCTTCCAGTCGCTTGTTACTCTCAGTCAACTCTTTGCTAGTTTTAGACATATGTTTATCTAGACCTTGTTCCTTGTTGTTAAATTCAGTTTCAAAGAAGTTTCTGTTTTGATCTAAAGTCATTAGAAACCGATTAGAATCAGTAGTATTTCTGATACCCTGAATTGAAATTTCCCAACTTATATACGTTCTTTCTAGATTCTCTTCTAAATTTTCCAAACTTAACTAAAAAATATGTTGAACTTTTAGATAATGAAAATAAGAGCAATTTATACTTAATTAGACTGATATATATGTGCTCAAAATACTGAAGTCTTTTAGATATACAATTCAGTATCATAATTATTAGTTGATCATTTAAACATGTAAGTTAAATTTAAGCACGTTCTAGCATGTAAAAGCTTTTTTTCAAATAATAAAGATTAATATCATTCAAGTTTTATATTCATTTTTGACAGCAAAAAAAAGGACTTAAAATATTTGGTCATACGACCTGGTGCACGAAGAACTTTTCGACTATCGACTCGTACACTAATTTGATACCTTTTAACGTCTTGTCAAGGACATTATAAAACATTGTAAAACTACCTTTTATTCTTCATATAAAATAAATTGCTCTTAAGACTTACAAAGTATTGAAGATATTGTGAAAAAAAAAATTATTTTATGTTTTGTATAAAATGTTTTGTATAAATTGCTCTTAAAACTTACAAAGTATTGAAGATATTGTTAAAACAAAAATTATTTTATGTTTTGTATAAAAGTTGACCTTGTCTAGTTTACGTTTAGTTTAGGCTGCTATAAAATTAAAAAAACATTAAACTTATTATACTAATATAAATACTGTGGTGATCATATAAAATATTGTAACAAACTAATTATTGTAGAAAGCACATCACATTTTGTAGGTGTTGTAATCAGCACTGTAAATAAGTTAAAACAAAATGGTTAACTTACACTAACAGTATGAAAAATATTGAAAACAGAAATCATTAATCTCAATTTAAGGGTTAAACTATACTGAACTGTATGGTAGCCTAAGTGTTTTTTAATTGTTTATATATTCGAACCTAACTTGGCATATGTTTGTCTCAACTTTAAAAATTTAGTTAGAATTAATTCTAAAATGCGCGTAGAAAAAATAGAAAAAGTATCAAGGTTTACTTACAATATGTTTAATACATTACAAATCACTAAAAAACAAATTAATATTTTTTAAATGATTTACTAACCTCACGTTCTTCATTTGGATTCAAAACTGAACCAGTTGTATTTGTTGATAAACTATCCATTGCTTACTTTGCTTACTTTTATAATATATCTATGTAAAAATAAGATTTGGTCTATTGTTTTTCGTTTAGAAGATACATTCAAAAAAAAAAAAAAAAAAATTAAAACAAAAAAAAACATAGTAAAATCCAGAATGAATAAAAAAACAAATAAGTTTTACTGACATATTTAATTTTTCAAAAAACTTTTACAGTTTATGAACTTAAAAGATTTAATAATTATTTTTTTTTTAATATTTCTAAATATTTTTAGTACGTGTATTGAACTAAATGTTTTAAACAAACTATTGTATTCATTATACTGAACAGATAAATTGTTATGAAATATATTGCAATTAAATTTATCAAGTATTTTTTTTTGTGAGAGTTATAAACAGAATAAAACTTCACCAAAAAAATCATTAACTTTATTTTTGCTACAATACATAAGGCTTAAGCTAAATAACCTCAGACAAAATAGGCATATATTTTTTAAAGGACTATTTTTAATTAAAGTCTAACAAAAAAGTGTACTCATTTATAATAGAAATATTAAGATCATCATTTTAAAGTATAACTGTGTTTTCGTACTTGTTATATTATAAATAAAAAAACTGCATGTACGATTTTAATAAAATATTTCAACAAAAGTTTAAAATGTTCAAAGTGCTCGTGGTATGCAGGTAATATTTATTTAAACTGGTACAAATGTGTGTTACTAAACAGCAAAGTAATCTCATAAACATTTTTTGTTTAAAAAAGTGTTTTGAAAATTCATAGTTTTAAACAAGCAAGAGTTATAAAACAAACTCGTTGTACCAAAAACTATTCTAATTAGCTTTTCCTTTTAATTAACTGATATTAAAACAACTTTAACCTGGAAACTGGTAATTTAAAAAACTTAAACTTTAAAAATGTTTAAAACTTCTACTGACAGTTTTACCTTCACAGTCAACTTCTAATATGATGTGTAACTCAAAGCATTTGTTTTATAGCACGTATTGTTATTTTCACAAAAACTTTTATTCAATATTCTATACTTTATCAGGGAACATGAACTTTAAATAATACTTATTTTTCCTTACTATTTTAGGACTAGTATATTTACAGTTTAGTCTGATTTGTGTATTTGCTGAGTCAACAAATTTTTTAAAGTTTTTTATAAGATTTGAAAAATTTTTAATCATAAAAACTTGTGCGAAAAAGCATACAGTACCATGTGGCTTATACAAAAAAATAAAAGGCTAATTACCTTGGAACAGCACTTCATTTGTTTAAAATTCTTGAGTATTTAAAAATATCAAGGACATTGAAGTTAAATAAAATTTTCTAAGTATTACTGATAACTATAATGCTAAATACTTACTAGACAAATTTTCTTCAAGTTTATCCAATTTAAGATGAAAGAAAATAATAATGTATATAAAACCTTACTATAAAATTTTTGAATATTTACTAAAACAGAATTTTCGACTTAATGTTTAAACAGTTAATTTTAATCTGTTTTTGTATGTTTTGACTCTTTGTTTTTCAATCTTGTAATGGTCAGCTCAATGATTTTTTAAATAGTTGTTAGAACCCTCATCAGTTTAAGCATTAGTGACAATGCATCTTTAAAAATTTATCTTTTCATTTTGAAATTCTTGCAGAAGGAAACTAATAAAAATCAAGCAACATAAGATTTGTATGTTTTTAATTGACAAAAATACTAAACTTTGAAAAACTATAACATGAAAGCCAAATCACCAACTGCTTGTGAAAAACTTACATGTATTACTTGATAAAGCTTACTTAATATTTTCTATTGCAGGGTAGAAAAACAAAACATAGTAAAACTTAAAGTTTTAATTTTTTACCAGAAGGAAGTGACAATTAGTTATAAAAATTCTGTTATATAAATTCAAGTCGAGTGGTAATAAGATCTTAAAAAAATTCTAAATGTTTTAAAAATCTTAAGGCATAATTTGATAGTTCAGGCGTTACAACAAATGAATACTGACTTCTGATAAAAGAATTAAGTCTTAATGTCGGTTTTAAATTGAAATGTGTAATAAAGCTGTTAGTTCTATTTACAGGTTACAATGAACTCTTAAAGTTTTTAGTCTGTCATTAGTATAGTTTGATCTGTTTTATAAATTTTTGTAATTAATTTAGGCGTACAGACGACAATAAATTTTAAAATGTAAACTAAAATAAAACACTTTTTTATATTTTTAAAATAACCTTTTTTAATTCTTTTGTTTCTTAGTAACATACTAAAACAACTTAAATGTATTCAAGCTCATTATTACAATTTTTTAAAAAAGAAGCTTTAGTTTGAGTTTTCAGGTAATGTTATAAAACATTATTAGTAAGCTGAATGGATGAACTTTCTAACCAAATCTGAATTAGAGATTTTACTAGCAGGTTGATAAGTAATACTGAAAGTAAGGTACAACTGTTCTAATACTTGACAACTATAAGCTTAAATAAACTTATTAGTTCAAACAAAAAATATATACCTACTCTGTGTAAAACAAAATCATTAGTTCAGCATGTTATATTTACCAAATGTGTATGAAAGCCTTAATTTATATGCTGCAAATAAACAGAACTTTTTGTTGATAGACTACCTAGTATTCAACTGTATTTTATCAATAGTATTCAATAAATAAAAACACTTGCTTTATTTTTTGGCAATAATTACTTTATAAGCTTTTGTTACATTACTTACTTATTTTTTCAATAATGTCTTTTAAAATTGCAAAGGCAGCTCTGAGAATAAAAATTATAACTATTTATGTTTGTAGACATTGAAGTTTCATATCCTAGCGCATTAAGTTGAATTACTGTACTGTAGGTATGAATAAGTATATCTGACAGGAAAAGTTGAAGAAAAATGAAAAATTGACTCTCTTGAGGTAGCCAAAAGAGAAAATTTCATAAGCAACATTTTAGCATCATACACGTATACATAGTGTTACACTATTAAGAGAGGCGTTATGCCTTGCAAAATGCAAGCTGACGACTTTAGAAAGCTTGGGGATTTACACTGTATAGTGAGTTTGCAAGCTTAAAAGGTGCCAAGTGGCAAGCAGACCTACGTCGAGGCGACAGTGTCATGCAGAAGGGCGCTGCATCAGCAGGCAAAAGACCGCGGCTGAGCGGTTTAAAGGTGTTATAGCAGACCTTTTTGAAAGAGAAACGGGGACAATTAAGTGGAAGCGATAGCGCAGGCAAACACATACCGTCCAAAAGAAAAAAGCGCTAGTTCGCAACAGTGACCGTACGAGCTCTGATTTGATTCTGCCCAAGTTGTACGTTTGAGTGTATAAAAGAATTGATTAAACCTGTGCATTTCTAGAAAAAAGCTTCAATCGGGCGCTTTTTCGCGTTTTTTTTTCTTCTCGTTTTCTACCTATATTTTTTCAAAGACTTTCGTCTATGGACGGGAGTCTTTTTTTTTATACAAAAATTTTTTCAAAGGCTTTCGTCTATGTACGAGAGACTTTTTTTTACCAAAAAAGTTTTTCAAAGGCTTTCGTCTATAGACGAGAGTCTTTTTTTTACCCAAAATTTTTCAAAGGCTTTTGTCTATGGAAGAATTTTTTTTTTTACCCAAATTTGTTTTATGGTTGGTAGATAAACGTTTATAATTTTTTTTAAATTTTTTATACTAAATTTTTTTTACGGTCTATCTTTATAAAGCTACTACTTGAAATGTATAACTGCCTTCCTTGTTCTAAAACAAATGATTTCTTAAATTTTAAACGGTGCTGCCGAAAGTTGAGCTTCTTTTTTTTTCAAACAGAATTTTAATAAGTTAAACCAGGTTTGAATTGATTAAAATTCTAATAAAAATTGTCAATAGCTTCATATAATGATATTCTTTATACTTATTTTTACTTTTGAAAAGATTATTTTGAACAAGATTAGGTGCAAACAATTTAAATAATAAATTATAATAATAAAAGGAGTTTATAGAAAAAAAAAAAAAAAACTTTACAAAATGCAAGTTTGCTTTTATCATGTTGTTATTGTTTAAAATTAGGTTTATGTTAGTTTTTTTTGGTTGACAATACTTGACTTATTTGTAACAACATTTATTTTAAGCTTTCTCATTCCTATATAATTTTTTCTCAAGGTAAAAAGTTAGAAATGTTTGGTAGGAAAATTCATAGTTTTTTTTTATGTTTCACAGTATTTTAAGTTTTTGCACAGTTCTTACAACAAAATGCTAAATTTAAGTATAATAGATAATTTTATTTAAAACTTTATTCTCGGACAATCAATATAGTTTTAAAGAAGTGAAGGAAACTAAAAATCAAGAATTTGAGTTAATTTAAAATCCAATGTAACTTCTTTAAAAACACGTGTGAAATTTGTCTTGTATTTTAGTAAGGTGATTTATTGGCTAGGCAGTTCAAAAAAAGATAAGAACAGTAACCACTCATTTTACGTTTTTTCTTTATGTTGTAAAACTAAATGTATGATGCATGATATAACCTGTATGTATATTTTCTTTTGAATAAGCGTTAAACATAGTATGTTGTTGCTTAGAAAGTTTATGCTGTGTACCTTTAAAAAACTAAGTTATGATAAATCTATAATTCTATAAAAACCAAATTAAACGTTAGTAATGAAAGTTGGATACATAAGAGTTATTTCAAGGATGTTTAGGACTTTAATTTTGCGTTTATTAAAATTAGTTTAGTAAACAAGCTCTTTCCAACATATATTATGATATAATTTGACTTTGATGTTTTAATTTTTTGGATAGAAATTAGTTTACGCTTTACTAAAAGCTGCATAAAATAACAAGCGTTTTTTTTCTTTGTTAGATTATTAAAAGTTTTATAGTAAGTTTGATTGTTGTATTTGTCTTAATATTAGAATTTTGAGTAATAATTAAACTAAAATCACATCAAAAATTCTTTCTAAACATTTTTGATTAAGTTTTAAAAGCAAAATCAATCTTTAAGACTAAGAGATTAAAACGAATTATATCAATTTCAGAAAATAAATAAGCTGAGTTAAATATAACAATATGTTACTACTACTGCAAACCTTTTTTAACTAATATTATTATACTATCCTTTACGTTTAGGTTTAAGAAACGATATCTTTTTTTAACACGATATCTTAACATAGATATTCTTGAAGGTAAAAGATAGTGAAAAGGGTTGATAGGGTATAAAACCATGCATTTCAATATATCAACAATCATATGATTAGTAATCTTTAGTTTACATAAACTATGTAGTTAGTTGTCTTAACTAAAAATTAACTGTAAACAGATTACTATTTTATTTTTTTGAAGAGGTCGCAAACTTTTGTCACAGAAACCGGGTCGGAAATTAAATAATTAATTTGGACACCTCTATGTTTACATGAACTAAAGAACACAAAGATACATGATAATTACATTAAAAATACAGTTGAACAAAAATGGTCAAAGGATACTAATAAGTATTTTCGAATTTAAGTAAAAGAAGAACTTGATTCTTGTATTTATCGTGTTTATAGCACACTAATTACTGCTGAATGCCCTAAAACTTCAAATGTTGTCTTGTTTATGTTTAAAGCATTAATATTTATTTTTTATACGTATTCTCTTAAAAAAACTAACTCCTTATAATAAAGACTCCTATCGGAGCAGGTCTTGCTACCGGACTTTTGCACAAATATCAAAAGCCGTCCTCTAGTGCTTTGTCTACGGTCAAGACTTTCAAATGATGTACAACATTAAAATACTGCTTTATAGTGTATCAAAAAAAAAGCTATTGTAACTTAATTTATTGGTAACCTTTTGCCGTGATCAAACTTTTTATGAGAAATTAATAAGAAAGAACTACAAATTTAATAAATGAGGTTGTCTAGCTTTGCATAGATTAAAAATTTGGCAATATTTCAGTTTGATTACAACAAATTAAGCATAATATTTGTTTGATGGATAAGGCTATGAAACTAGGAAAATAAACCATCTTTAATAGCTACATTTGTTGAAATAAAGAATAACTATTTTAAATTATTTATCAATAACTAATTACTTAGTTTGATATTTAAATATACTTGTTAAATTCCCACAAGTTTTTGAATTATCGAAATTGTATTTTGGAATATCGGCACCGGTATTTATTAACATTTTAAAACTAAGATTTTAAATTTGCAGCAGTATCCATGACGGTGGGAGTTTTAAAGCGAAATATCTAATGTGGATAGACAACTTTAATATAATGATGGACATTGATTGCTTTTATGTATAATCTTAATACTGCGTAACCCAACTTAGAAATTGCTTTTTTAATTTGTATATTTAAAATTTTGAGTACTCAAGTTTAAGGACTGCAAAATAAAGTTCTTATATTGCTTTAACCCTTATTGCTACTTATAATTATTTCCAGCTTATTCTTTTTAAGAAGCTTTAATTAGCTTTGGAAATGTGGTCAATCTTCTGAGTTTTTTCAAACTGGTAAACACTCAAATTGATTTTATCCTACAATTAACTCTGAAAACTATATTCCAAAAGCTCTACTTATAGAGAGAACAAATAAATACATATGGACATAAAAAAACAGACAAAAGTAATGCACAAATTTATTGATATTTTTATACATAAGGTTCGTCTTGCGCAGCAGTCTCCGTGACTTCTTATTCTCCGTGACTTCATATTCTCCAGTAGACGATGTCCAAGCGTTCCATCCAAAGAGAAAACGAGCATTCAATGAAGTACTAGGCATCATCGGTGTTCTAGATGGCTTCTGTTTGTAAAAAAAATAAACTTAATTTTTCGTATTTAATGATTGAAAATGAGAATTGCAACTATTTTATTTAAACAATATTCAATACTAAGGGTTTTAAATTAATTATTTTGGTTCATTTGACTTTCGTTAATTGTTAATATACTGTATGATTCATTTTTAGTTTTTCTATATATTTGTTTTAAATTAAAAAGATTGAATCAAAAGCTTTAAAGTCTAATCAGTCTAATTTGAATCAATGCCTTTAGCAGATTACTTACGGTAAATAACACTATTAATTTGATACATAATGTTTATTTTGTTTTCGTTTAACAGTTTGATAATGGTTTATGTCAGTGTTTGTTTTTATTTTGAAATATTAAATGTTTTAATTTTTTGTTACAATTGTTGAATTGTTGAATGTTTGTTATATACCTTATTAGCCAAATTTTATTGCAACTTATTAACTATGAAGTGTTTATAATCTGAAAATCCGCTAACTTATGAAAAACGAATATAAAAAAGTTCAAAAAAATTTTTAATTTCAAAGTAACTTTTTCTTAAAAATTATAGTTAAGAGTTCTGACTTTAATTTTTAGTGAAATAAATTATAATAAAATTTAAAACTATTTTATTACTTGATTAACTAAAAACTTTAAAAATCTAACAACACTATGTTTGTTAATTACCAATTCTATAACTTATTTTCGCGACGCCAATATCCTATATCGATTAGTTTCATATGTTAATTTAAACTGTACAAGTATAATGGTTTTTAAAAAAATAATTGTCAACAAACTTTTATATTTTTAAAACCTAAGTACAAAAAAGGGACAATTTACAGACAAGTAGGATTTTATTTCATAGTGGCAGTTAAATAAATTTTATCTGCCGGTTTTGCAGATAATACCAGCTAGTTGTAATCTTAAAATTTCAAGCATCAGTTAAAGTTTAAATTTCTATAGAAAACAAAAATATTGTTTCGAAAATAAACATTTCTTAGGTTTCTGCAGCTTCGACTAAAAACACACTTAAGATGCTAATATTTCAAATTAGATTATCTTTACAATTTATTTTAATTTAAAAAGTATTTAAACTAGTATTACTTTATAAAAATTTACATTAATTTTTAACAAACTAGTTCTCTAAATTAATATCAAGAAGTATGTTCTCTGAATGTTTTATCAAACATGCAATTTTTTCTTTATAAACAAAACTTTAAAAGCATTAATTGAAACTTTTAACGTATACTAATTTTTAAAAGTTGGTTGGACTTTAGTTTTTTTTTGATGTTCTAACATTAAACTCACAAAATATTTTTTAGCTATTTTTTAAGGTGCTTGTGGTTTTTAAACTGTTTAAAGTTTTATAAATAAGCTATACCCAAACCATTTAACATCAATATATTATGCTTTTTAGGTGTTTATAACTTTTGAAAATAAAAAAATGAAAAGTGTATACTACAATATCGAATACTTTTATTTTTACTTTAAGAAGCATAAAAAAATAAGAAAAATAGAAATGTTAAATTATTTTTACTTATGCGTACTTAAGATTATTATTTAAAGATTTTAAATTAAAATACTGTTGCTTTGTAATTTATTCAATCTTCATATATTAAAAAAAACCTTTTACTAATATAGTTTTTTATGAAAGAAAACTTTAGAAAGTTATACTCTACTAAACGATGTATAAATCATCTATATTTTCTTATGCTTACAAACTTTTTGTTTTAGCATGCAAATGTTAATAGATTTATGCGAATTATATATTTTATTCGCAACCGGTTTTGGGGGCAAGAGATTGCGACCCATGAAAAAAAAAATATATATAAAACTGCAGATAACAATGTTAGTTATTTTACTGTTATTTAAAAAAATATTCATGCGTGAAGAACATAAACAAAAATATTGCATATTTGAAAATTCAAGCATGTCAGAGTATAATTAGGTAAAAATGGTACAAGTTTAAAAAAAAACGAATTAATTTATTATTAATATAATGAGCCAAAGAAAAAAACTGAATTCAAAGCTTAAAAAAAAAATCATATATATACCTTGAAAATTATCTAAATGAAATTAAGAATTGTCTAAAACTGTGACTTTAAGCCAACAGTCAACAAGAATTAATAAAACTCAACCGGTCGCGAACAAAGTTTCTCACAATTAGACCATCATACATTTAATATTGATGAATGGAGTGTAAAAAGATAAAAACTTAGTACTGTTAAGTTAAAAAAAATCATTTGTAAAATATTTGTTTTGATAATAAATATTAATTGCTCATAAATTAGAGCCAGGATTGCAGTTATGTATTTTCGAGTTATTTAAGCCTGGAAAAATATAGTTCAAACAGTTGTCATATATTGAACAGACAAGTTAGTTAGTTTGAGTATCAATAATTAAATTAAGTTCAGAAGCCTTTTTGCATTTTTAAATATAGATGTATCAGTAGACTCCAAACATTTTAGTACACATATAAACACTAATTAACTTTCATTGATAAGTACAAGTCCTAAAACATGTTTTGTGTAGACTTATATATTTGTTTTAATTGGTTAAAACAGACTAGTAAATTTATATTATAACTTAAGGTTTCGCAAACTTAGATAACCTTCAAAAAATTGCTACAAAATTATGTGCATATTTTTTATGTGTGTCTGTTTAGTTTATCTAATATTATATAAGCAGAGTAGATCTATGTTGTATGTTATAAGAAAGTTAATTAATTTTTAGTTACTGCTACTACTTAAGTAAAGGGTTTTGTGAAAAACATAAATAACTAATTAGGACTAACTTATCACAAAAGACCATGTCATAAGGTCAACGGCAGACAACTTTAGAAGGCGGTTTGTTAACTAGAGCTATGTACCTCATACTAACAAATTTTTGTAGTAAATATTTTCCAACTGCTGTAAATATTTAAATAAATCATTTAAATAAGTTCAATGTAGTAGTTAGTGATCAAGATTAATTTATATAAAACGAGTCTTTTTAAAATGTGGTCAGTAAAATAATTTAGCCTTTTTTTATTATTTTTTATTTAGAGTTATAAGAAAATTATTATTTTTAACTAGTTTGGGTAACTAGTCTAAATTTCTAGAGATTAGAGACAAACATTATAAAAAACCTTTTTTTGCTGACACATCGAAAATAAGGGAAAATACCAAAACAGTCCTGGAAATGACATTAAACTGTATCCTGAAGTATGACTCGATAATCGAAAGGTTTTTTCGTACAACATGTCCTTAAACCAAAATTTTGACTGATTTTTTCTTCAATAAACAATACTTACAATCGGACCCATATAAAACTATGGCAAATAGATTATTTTTTATGTTTTTAGCTAATCAAAGAATTAGTCTACATAAGTGTTAATCAACAACACAAAACAAAACAAATAACTACTTGGGACACTGCTAAAGCAACAGAAATTGCTTAAAAATTTTTTTTTTTTTTCAAAACAAACACTTTTATTAAAACTTTTAGCTCAGCTGTGTTTAAAATAAAAATCTAAAAAAATTGTTTAAATTAAAAAATATTTAGGAAAAAACATCAAGTTTTGTAACACAGAAACAAGTTTTGATAATTAAAATTTAATTCGACTGAATCATTTACATTCAAAAAGTAGATGTATCAAAATCAGTGTGAAAACTAAGAGACAGGAAAAACTTATGAAAGTTCATTTAATAGCTATCAAAACTACGGTATCACTTGAAAACAACTTTAGCATTAAATTTAAAATAATTAAATAGTTTAACACGAGTAAAACTTAAAAACCTGTTATATTAAAATAGTTAAGTATTATTCTAGTAAATATCTTCACACCATAGTATTAACCATTTAAAATTATAAAAATATGTTTCAAGTATACAGCTTTAAGGAATTGATGTACTTAATAACCAAGTGTGCACAAAGTTTAAAGAATCTTTAAACTTTTTGGGAAATTTCTTAAAAACATATGTACATATTAAATTAAGAACAAACTAAATTATCAAATAATTTTCACATTATTTTCGAGTTATTATAAATTCTTTTTAATTCGATTCCATTCTTACGGTCTCTGCTGCGCCTGTTCTGGAACCAGAACTGGAAAAAATTAAAAAGTAAAAATTTTATATTAAGAAGAGATTAAATAGATTGAAACTACTATAGTATACTGAAGAATTACCTAATTTTTTCTAAACTATTAATAAAAAAGGTAAAATTACTTGGATAGACTACAGTTTACAACGTATTATCTACAGTAATTCGAAAAAGAATTTGCAATTATAAAAACTATTACTAAAAATCAAAAGTATATAAAGTCTTTACATACAAGATTTAAAAAAAAAACTATTGTTTCGACCAAGTAATAGAGCCTACAACTGAAAAGTTGACGAAAAATTTTAAAATATCCAAATATTATTAAACATTTAGATTATCATAAAAACTAATGATAACAACAACGAAAAACACCTAAATTTATGTCTAAGAAAAGCTATAAACATCATTAAGTTTAGAAATGTTCACTCTAATACCGGATTATCAAAGTTAATTTTCGAAATCAGACAGAAATTAAAAAATAATCGCCCCATTTATTTGAAACCACTAATTTAATAACTAACTCAAATTTTTTATCTCTTATTATCTATCTAGCCCATTATTTTTAAGTAATTCAAAACACAAACCCTCAATTCTTTATAAGTGAGTTTAGTTTTTTCCAAAAGATCATCAATTTGGTCCAAACATGGGTAGGCAGTCACATTGTAGAAGAAGTTCTCCAGTATTTGAAGTCGATCCTGTGACATGGTTATTCTCTTCCTATAAAAAAAGTATTTCTTTATTAAAATGCTCTTTTTTAAATCAAACTATAGTGATAACAGTCGTTTAAAGTAATTAATAAGTAAGAGCAAAAGTAATTTAAGTTTTTAGGTTTTATCTTAGTAATGCAATGGTGTTAGAAATTTTTCAATGATATAATCAATTAGAACTTTTAATTCAATTAAAACTAAACTCAACTTATCAAATAAAAACTCACTTTCTTGCCTTAGGATCATCAATTTTAGATGATGACAAACTCTTTTCTTTTTTTGCCGATTTGTTAGTTTGCTACAAAAAAAAATTGTAATAATATAACTAAAATTGTAAATAAATGGTATAAGTTTTAAGAAATCACGAAATTTAAAGAACAAAAATGTCGTATACAATTTTTATAACAAAGTAGAATTTTCAACTCACGTTATTCGTTTCATGGTTAGCGGGCTGAACTGCATTGCATTGTCCGCTGTGATGTCCTGCTGGAAATTTTTTACTTGTTAACTATAGAAGAAAGATTGAAAGTTAGTTTCTAAAGTCAAAATTGCATATTAAAAAGAACAAACTGTTACCTGTTGGCATGTTATTTGTTTGCACTGGATAGCATTGATAATGGTTTTGTGGTGGGTGTTGTTGGTAGTCACAATGACAGTTGTGCATCTGTTGAGGCTGATGTTGAAGTTGAGGCTAAAAGTTGCCGTGGTTGTGATGGGGGTTCTGAAAAGGTGTACCTTGTTGTGGTTGTTGAAGCTGAGGATGAATGTTACCATGGTAGGTGTGATGGTTGTGAACAAGTGCACCTGGTCTGCCGAACTGACTGTCATACTGATCTTGTCTGCTACAATGGTTTTGAAACTGAGCATTTTGCATACGAGCAACTTGCCTGCTGGAATTAAAACTGATTTGTACATGAGGTGGCAGTGGATGCTGACAATCCTCGCACGTTGGCGGTTGCACTTTATTAACTGGTCTCTGATGGCGGTAGTAACTACTTAAACCTGGTTGGCGGTCAGGTAGAATAAAACTGTATGGATTCATATCTGAATTAAGTCGGATACTTTGTTGATTTCTACCTTGGTCATTTTGATGGTTCACGGTCACAATGTTTACTGTTGAAGCGCAGATAGTTGGATCCCTGCGAACTGGAGGTAGCATCCCATGAAAAACTTTCTGATCTTTAGAACATGATTGTTGACTCATTACCAAGTCAGTGCTTTGTTGCGGATTCATTCTCACACAATGTTGGAAGCTTTGTTGGTTCTGATGGTTTGTGCCTGTAATAAATTGAACACTTTGCAGTTGATTTAGTTCTGAATCACGTTGACCAATTTGTTGTGGGTTCACGCCTGGATGGTTTTCGTGGTTCTTTACTCCTCCACCTAGTGTTGAATTGTAATTTGATTGGTTCAAAAAATTTTGTGAATTTATGACGTCATAGTCAGCATGTTGACACGGGTCAGTGGTCACCTGGTTAGCATTGTCTAAAACGTGATAAGTTTTCGGGTTGGCTGGGTTTGTAGAATTCATTTTATTGCAAAAAAAAAAACAGTCACGCGTTCAAATTACTAAAAAAATTTAGTTAAATTAAAAAAAATAACACATAGCTGACTACCAAAATCCTTAAAGTTACTAATCTTAGAACTTGGCTTTTAATCATAAAAAAATACATTAGATTATAATTTAAAATCATAAAGTAAACGGTATAATGCAGATTTGTAAAGTTACAAAGACATGTTTATTAATACTTGTACAAGTTTTAAAAAACCAAAATAAGTACATTTCTAAAAAATCATAATTAACTGGTTTTGAAAATTTGTACTCTAAAAGATTTTTGCTACAAGAGTACAAATATTTTTTGAATCCTAAGAACATCAATACCTCCTCTGATAGGTTTAACAATAGTCATTCATGCTCAACCATAATAAAATGAAAATAAGTAAATTTAATGTATGGTTTAATAAACTTCAATTAAGTGATTAACTTCTATTAATAAATAAAATGTTTACGAGCTTTTTAAGCATTCTTAAGATTTTTGAAACAAAATCTTATCAAGAAACATAAATCTAAGTTAAAATTTTATACAATATATAACTTGAAATAATATTTTACAATAACTATTTACTTTAAACCTACAGAACTTTAAATGTAAAATGTATGTATGAATATAATAGAACAACAAATAGAAAACTATGCATACATATACATTACTTGACAAAAATAAATTAGTTTGACATTAAATTTAATATAAATTCAGTTAAAGTTTAGCGCAAAGCAACAGTCTTAGTATCATTAAAATATATAAAATTTTTGAGCTTAAATTTCATTTTTTGCTGTTCTTATATAATTAGTAAACATAGTAGCATGAAATGAAAAACATTCCTATAAGCAAAGAAAAAAACTAGATTAATTTCGTAAGTTTCTAATTACACGTAAATGTGTAATTAAAAAATGTTCACTTTTCAGAAGTTATATTATACACATAAGCATACAGCACTTCTAAAACAATCGTTAATGTGACTTAAGATAAATCAAATACTCATTATATATTTAATACTTCTAATAGATAATAAGCGCAAAAACAAACTTGCACAAAAGTTTTTAACATAAAAATTTATTTTTTTAACACTCAAAAAAACATTAGTAAAGTAGACTAATCAAGTTTTTTAAATATTTACAGCAGTTGGAAAACATTTACTACAAAAATTGTTAGTATGAGGTACATATCTTTAGTTAACAAACAGCCTTCTAAGTTATCTGTCCTCATGACATGGTCTTTTTTGATAAGTTAGTCATAATTATTTATTTAGGTTTTTCACAAAACCTTTACTTAATTAGTAGAAGTTTCTAAGAAGTAATTAACTCTATTACAACATACAATATAAGTGTAGGTTAACCTTATAGACACACATACAATTTACAAAATATGCTCATAACCTAAGAGCCCGTTTTTAGTTCCATGACTGTCACATATCTTTTTAAGATTTATTTAAGCACTGACGAGATCTTTGACCCAAACTTAGTTTGTAAAATAAACTTTTGAAAGAATAAATTCATGTATTAAATATACAATGAGGATATTTTTTATCTTAAAGCACGCAAATTAACGATTGTTTTAGAAGTGCTGTATGCTTATGTGTATTATCTAACTTCTGAAAAGTGAACATTTTAAAAACTACACATTTACATGTAATTAGAAATTTATAAAATTAATCAAGTTTTTTTCTTTGCTTTGAGATTTTTTTTTATATCATGCTTCTATGTTTACTTATTCTACAATAACAAAAATATAGCATTTAAGCTCAAAAATGTTATTTTATTTAATGATCTAAGACTTTTGCTTTGCAATAAACTTTAACTGAATTCATATAAAATTTAATATCAAATTAATTTATTTAGCTAAGTAATGTATATGTATGCATGTTTTTCTCTAGGTTTTTACAATTTATCATATATACTTTGTTCATTACAAGTTTGTAGGTTAAAAGTTTAATACTTATTATAAATTATTATTTCAAGTACTACATTGTTTAAAACTATGTATATGTTTCTTGTTTAGTTTTTATTTCAAAAATCTTAAGAACGCAAAAAAAAGCTCGTTAACAATTTATCAATTAGTAGAAGTTAATCACTTACTTGAGTTTAAGTAAACCATACCTAAAACTTACTTATTTTCATTTGGTTATGCATAAATGACTTTTGTTAAACCTATTAGCAGAGGTATTAAAACTGTGTCTTAGGATTCAAAAAATATTTTCACTATTGTAGCAAAGATGAGTACAAATTTTGAAAACAAGTTTATTATGAGATTTTGGAAATGTACTTATTTTGGTATTTTAAAACTTGTACAAGTATTAATAAACATGTCTTTGTAACTTTACAAAGTTGCATTATACCATTTACTTTATGATTTCAAATTTAATTAAAAATAAATTTCAAAGAATAAAAGCACAACTTCTAAGATTAGTATCTTTAAGGCTTTAGGTTTGCCAGCTATGTGTTATTTTTTATAATTTAAAGTAATTCTTCAGGTAAATAATATACAAAATAATAGATTAGCTTTGAACGCGTGACTGTTTTTTGAAAATAAAATGAACTATAATGACCCAAAAACATATCCCGTTTTACACAATGTAAACCAGATGACCACTGACTCGTGTCAACATGCTGACTATGACGACATAAATTCACAAAGTTGTGATCTGAACCAATCAAATTATAATTCACCACTAGGTGGAGGAGCAATGATTCACGAAAACAATTCAGGCTTGAACCAACAACATCATGGTCAACCTGATTCAGAATTAAATCTACTGCAAAGTGTTCAACTTGATTCAAACTTGCAAAGTGTTCAATTCAATACAGACACAAACCATCAGAACCAACAAAGCTTCCAACTTGATGTGAGAATGAATCTGCAACAAAGCACAGACTTGGCAATGAGTCAACAATTATGTTCTCAAGATCACCATGTTTTTCATGAGATGCTACCATCATTTGGCATTGATTCAACTGACTGCGATTCAACAGTAAACATTGTGACCGTGAACCATCAAAGCCACCAAGGTAGAAACCAACAAAGTATCAAAACTGGTTTAGGTGTGAATCCACAAAGTTGTATTCAACCTGACTGTCAACCTGATTTTAGCAAATATTACCGCCATCAGCGACCAGTTCATGAAGTGCAGCAACCAACGTGCGAGGATGTGGTGCAACCAGGTCAGGTTGAAGACTGTATCATGGCGACCAATTATCATTGTACGGGTCAGCAACAAGGTTCAAGCAGGCAACATATCAACAATCATCAAGACATTTGCCAGCACCACATCAACAATCATCAAGACATTGGCCGGCACAACATCAACAATCATCAAGACATTGGCCAGCATTACATCAACAATCATCAAGACATTGGCCGGCACAACATCAACAATCATCAAGACATTGGCCAGCACCACATCAACAATCATCAAGACATTGGCCAGCACCACATCAACAATCATCAAGACATTAGCCAACACCAAGCAGTTAATATGGCGACCAGTTCTCAAGGTCAGCAGCACTTTAACAATGTTCAGATCAATGGTCACCAACACCATATTAACAGTGCTCAAGATTCTGCTGGTCTTTCAGGTTATCAGCATATGGAACAACTTCATGTACAAAACAATTTCAATTCCAGCAGGCAAGTTGCTCCTATGCAAGACGCTTCGTTCGAAAACCAGTATGGCAGACAAGATGCTTACCATCAGTATGACAGTCAGTTCAGCAGACCAGTTGCACCTGTACACAACCATCAAGCCAACCAAGGTAACATTGATCCTCAGTTTCAACAACCAAAACAAGGCGCACCATTTCAGAACCACCATCACGATCACGGTAAATTTCAGCACCAACATCTTGCACATTCTCAGCAAGTGCATAACTGTCATCGTGACTACCAACAACACCCACCACAAAACAAGTGTTAATGCTACCCAGTGCACACAAATAACATGCCAACAGGTAACAGTTTGTTATTTTATAAATTTGTTTTTTTATTATTATTGCTACTGTGACTAAAAACATTAATATATTTCTAACAGGACATCATAACGGCCAAAATGTTGCAGTTCAACCTGCTAAGCATGAAACAAATAAGGTAAATCCTCATCTAAGTCAATATGATTACAACCCGGCGCAAGAAAACCAAATGCCAACAGGTAATTTTTATTGTTATCTTTAATAGGCAACTGTAGTCATAAAAATTGGCATTAAATTTTGCATTTAACGTTACCAAGTAAAATATTTCCAGCAGGACATCATAGCAGACAATGCAACGCAGTTCATTCCGCTGAGCATGAAACGAATAACGTGAGTTGAAAATTTTACTTTGCTACAAAATTGTATATGACATTTTTTTTTGTATTAAATTTTGCAATTTTTTAAACTTATATGATTTATTTAAAATTGCAATTATGATATTGCAATTTTTATTATTCCAGCAAACTCAAAAGTCAGCAAAAGAAGAAAAGAGTTTGTCATCATCTAAAATTGATGATCCTAAGGCAAAAAAGTGAGTTTTTATTGATAAAATTCTGTTTTAAATTGTTTTAAATGAATTAAAAGTTCTAATGGATTTGTCATTGAAACATTTCTAATACCGCTACATTACTAGCATAAAACCTTATTTTATTTTTGCTCTTACTTATTAAGTATTTTAAACGACTGTTGTCAATATATTTTATTTAAAAAGAGCATTTTATTAGAAAAATACTTGTTTTATAGAAAGAGAATTAAAATGTCACACGATCAACTTGAGCAACTGGTGAACTTCTTCTACAATGAGACTGCCTACCCATGTTTGGACCAAATTGATGTTCTTTTGGAAAAAACTAAACTCACTTATAAAGAATTGAGGGTTCGTGTTTTGAATTACTAATAAATAAGGGGCTAGATAGATAATAAGAAATAAAAATTTGAAGTTAACTATTAAATTAGTGGTTTCAAATATATGGGGCAATTATTTTTAAATTTCTGTCTGATTTTGAAATTGAACTTTGAAAACCTGGTATTAGATCGAAAATTTCTAAACTTAATGTTTTTTATAGCTTTTTTTAGACATAAATTTAGATAGTTTCCTTTGTTATTATCATTAGTTGTTATGATATTCCAAATGTTTTATTATGTTTAATAATTTTAAAATTGTTCGTCAAATTTTTCAATTGTAAGCTCTATTACTTGGTCGAAACAATAGTTTTTTTAAAAATCTTTTATTTAAAGATTTTATATACTTTTGATTTTGAGTAATAGTTTTTACAAATGCAAATTCTTTTTTAATCACTTTAGATAATACGTTGTAAACTGTAGTCTATCCAAGTAATTTTACCTTTTTTATTAATAGTTTAGAAAAAATTAGGTAATTCTTCAGTATACTATAGTAGTGTGAATCTATTTAATTTCTTCTTATAATATAATTTTCAATTAATTATTTTTCCAGTGCTGGTTCAGAAACAGGCGCAAAAGAGACCGTAACAATGGAATCGAATTAAAAAGAGATTAGAACAACCCGAAAAACATTGTGAAAGTTATTTGATAACTTAGTTTGTTCTTAATTAAACATGTACATGTGTTTCTAAAAATTTCCAAGTAAGTGTACAGAATATTTTGAGTTTATTACTTTTCTATTTTGATATAACAGAAATAGATTGTTAAATATGATATTTGTTTTTTTTTGAGTAAAACTAAAGTCTTACTCGTTCTAAATTATGTTTTACTCTAAATTTAATGCTAAAGTTGTTTTTAAGTGAGTGATAAGTTTGTTATAATTATTGTTTATTTACATAGGTTTTTCCTGTCTTTTGGTCTTCACAGTGATTTATTTTGAAAGTATTTCTTGTTCCAGTCGAATAAAATTTTATCCATATTTGTGTTATTTTGTTCATTATTATTTATACATGTTTTGTAATGAAAAAGATATTTAAAAGTAAAATTACTTGAGTAATTTAATATATACGGAAAGCTCTAAGAACTTATGTTAACCGAAATCAATTAATTCGTTTACTATAACAAACTTGATGATTTTTAAAAAATAGCTCTAAAATTTGTCTCAACCTATATTAATAGAAAAAATTATTTCTTTAATTAAAATATCCAATTAATTTTCAATTGATATTATTTCACATAAATACATATTAGTTTAGCAATAAAATTTATCAATTATTTAAATAGTTACGAAAGTGATGTAAATGATATTCAAAGTTTACTTATCTTAATTATCAATTTATATAGTAAAAAATAAACTTCTCATGAAATAAGCTACATGTTTTTTATATAGTTTTATTGATCAACATTTTAAGGCCCGAAAATTAATTTAAGTTTCAATAAATAAAATATACCATTCTTACCTGTCGGACTCTGCAAAGATAATCTTTAATAAGTCTTTATTTGTTATTAATTAAAAAAATAATAAAAACAGTTCTTGGATATGTTGTAAAATACAAGCATTATAAAGCAGATAGGCTAAAGATCTGTGATTTTTTTTTATTTTCTTAAATATGAATTATCATTTAGACGTTTATTTTTAATTTCACTAAAAGCTAAAAATAAGATTACTATTGGGATAATATTTTGAATTTATTACATGTTTTTGGGTGGTTTCTCCGAACGACCATCAAACCAGCTTTTTAAGATTTTCGAAACATGCGAATCGATTCTTACGTAAAACCTTTCAGATGTTTTACCTACGTAGTCACTACTACAGTGACAAGTAAATTTATAGATGAAGTTACTTTTTTCTCTTGTGGGAGAAACATATTTGTAAATTTCACTTAGAGGTCGATCTGTATATAAAACTGTTTTTAAAACGAACAGAGCTGAAAACATGGCTAATTTCTTCAGAAATTTTCATAGAAAACCTCTCAGAAATATTTCCAAGGTAAGCAAGTTTAAAGTATACTCGACACTTCTGAGCGCCAATCATTTTTAAAGCTGTTAAACTTCTTGCTCTTGTTATATCTTTCGAAACTAAGTTACCTGGATAACCATGGGATACCTGGTGACATTATATGATCTATTATAATTTAATAATCATACGTGCAGTGTTGTTGAGTTTGATGAACAAATTTCAAAACTTAAAACAGAAATATTTAATAAAGTTTTAGTTGTAAAATCTTTTTTAAAAACAAAGTTCGTCGGAAAGTTACGTCGAAAACGACATTTATGTTACAGGCTACAAAATGTAAGGCGCATTTTGAAACGTTTCAGGTATCGAATAAAAGAAAAAAACGAATGTGGAATTGGAAATAAAAGCAGCATGGGATTAAAAGTGTTAAATTATGTATATCAAAACATCAACAAAATAACATCAGTTTTCTATAAGCTTTTTTTTCTTTTCGTCCGTTTGAAAAACTTCGAATTTTGATCATAATATTTTCTAATTACGCTAAAAACAATCACTAAATATCAATTTATCATGGTTTCAAGTTCGTCGTATGGAAAAAGTGATTAAAGTAGTAATTACAAGTTAATTGGCTTAACAAACCCATAATACAAATATGTGACGAGTATCTATTTTTAAAAGAAAGCATCAGAATTTAATGTATGCTTTGAATACAAAAATCAACCATACTGCTTGTGCAGTTTTATAAACTTATAAGATTTATTGTTATTTTTTTTTTAAGTTTTAAAGCCATTTTCTAACTTCATCTTACTAAAGTACAAAAAAAAAGTTTTCTTAAAACAACAAGGATTAAAAATTTCAAATTTTTTGGTTATTATTACTATTTATTGTAGATCCGAGTAAAAACTATATGATAAAAAAGGTTAAAAATAAGCATTTAGTGTTATTTTTAAAGTATTTGTCTATTTATTAGAAAAAAATCGAAGTATAAAGTTTTACTAAAGCCTTATATATTGTAAGTGTAAAAAAATCTCAACATTACTTCAATTTGTAAAACATAAACAATATTTTCAATTTACAAAAGTGTAATTCATATTAAAAAGTTAAAACTAAACTTTGTGTGTTTTTGCTTGTTACTAACTCAATGCAGATTTTAACCTAGCTTAACTTAAAAGATATTCTTTTTATTCTAAACCTTTAAGATAAAAAGAGGTATTTTTGTAGTTAATAATAAACTTATTAAAACTTATTAAAACTTATTAGAATTTTCGTTATTTAATGTAAACGTAAAATTTTTTTCAATATAAAATAGTATGATCTAAAAATGTTTAAACATGTTAATTTTGTCCAGCAACAAAAGTTTATTGTTAGACTGTTTTGAAAACAGTTTTTATATGTTATTATTTGATACAGAAATAAAAAACATTTAAAAAAAGTTTATTATTGTTTTTCAAATAAGTTCATCATTTAATTAAATAGATTTTTACACCATTAAATAAATTAAGTGAGTTTTTAGAAAAAGAACCAAGTAGTCAGAAACAAAACTCAGTTTTTTATTTGTAAAAAGGCGTATACTTTTATTCTCTCAAAACTGCAATATGGTTAAATAAAGTAATTACTAATTTTTTTCAAAGCATGTAGAAAACGTATTTGTTCGTTCGCACACATTGGCGTATTAATAATTATTTGACGTAAATTCAAACTGTGATTGACGTTACCGAAATCGTAATAAATTGAAAAGTTGTATCACTGCTGACACTTAACGAGCCATAATAAAACCTTACCAACAAATATATTCTTTATTATGAATTTTGCAACCATATTGTGTATAAACATCAGATCAAACTAAAAACAAAAGTTTTCATTTTCTAATCTGCTTGTTTTAATAACAGAAAAAAAAGTTTAAAATATGTAATACTGTGACACAAGTTTCAAGTAGTTTTATTAAGTAATTATTTAGGAATATAATAAAGTAACTTAATATCAAAGTACAAAATTTATAAAACTTATTAGTAACACGTATTAGAAGGTGAACGAATTTTTGCCAAAGATTTCTTCAGTTTTTACTTATTAAGATAAAATTTTAAAACAAAAAGTACATTTGCTATATATTTTTTATTTTTTGCGTTTGTTATATATTGAAACAATATTTGTAATATGGTGTCCTTTTCAATTAATTAAAGTTTCAATTTACGAAGTAACAGTATAATTTTGGTTTACGCAATTTAGAAATATCACATAGTTTAAATAGGTTTTTTAAGTTATAAAATACACCTCCTAAACAATCTAAATAAATACAAATTAGGTTAAGATAGTTGAACTTTGAAGACTTTAAACTTAGTTATAAAATTTTACTTTTTAGTCACATGATAAATAATAAAACAGCATGTTTCTAAAGTATGCAACACTTTAAAAAAATATTTTAACATCAAATATTTTAAGAAAAGTTAATACATTAATATTACCAATATAATTTATACTGACTTAAAGATATTAATTTTACAAAAATAATTGTATTAAAATTAAAAACTTTCCAACTCGTGGATTTCTAAAAATCTATTTTAAAAATCGACTGCTGATATGTCCTACAAAAAGTTATAATGGTTTTAAACAAGCTTGATTTTCTTTAGTTGTAAACATATTATATGGGTTACATTTAATTTTTCTATAGTTTTGTTTTAAACCTGAAAGATTGATTTAAAAATTTCAAAGCTAAATCAATCTAGTTTAAACCAATTTCTTTAGCAGACTACTTACAGTAAATAACACTATTGATATATGTATATTTGTTTGTTTTATTTTGCTAAATAGTTTACTAAAGATTAGTGTCAATGTTTGTTATTATTTTTTGTAATATACATTTTTAGCCAAAACCTAATGCAGTTTATTATTTTTAAACAGTTATGCTGACTGAACAGCCATAATCTGTATATCCGCTAACTTATGATAAACGACCATTAGAAAGTTTAAGAAACTTTTGAACTTTAAAGTAACCATTTCTTCACAGTTATCGTTAGTTCTGAATTTGAATTTAAATGAAACAGTTTGAAACTAAAATAAAAACCTTTTGTTAAGTCGCCAACAAAAGTTAATTATTAGTTAACTTAAAACCTTAATAATTTAATATATTTGTTAATTACATATTGAATAGCTTATTTTCGCGACACCAATATTGATTAGTTTTATATATTAACTTACACTCTACTACTATAACGGTTTTCAACTATTGTCAAACTATTGTCAAACAACTTGTATCTTACTAACACATAGATACAATAAAGGATACTTTTCATAGGCAAATAACATTTTTTTCATAATGCTGATATAATAAATATTAACTGCCGGTTTGAGCATAACATTTTGATTAAGTTTTGTGAATTGAAGTAGAATTTAACGCTTTTTACCAGCTAGATGTAGGCTAAAAGTTTCGAGGAACAGTAAAATTTTAACTAATAGTAAAACAAAGTATATTTTTTCAAAAACGAGCATTTCTCAAGTTTCTGCAGCTTCGACTAAAATACATTTTCTTATAAAATTTTAAGAATGATAATGTTATAATTAAGATTAACTTTATATGTTTATTTCGATTTGTTTAAAAAATCTTTTAACGTACCAATAATTAATAAAAGTTTACAATAACTTTAAAGAAATTAGTTCTTTAAATTAGTTCTGAAAGGTATGCTCTCTAAATTTTGTAACTGAATTTGCAACATTTTCGTAAAAACAAAAAAAAATAAAAATAATAATTTTTAAATTTTTACGTATATTAGTTTTAAAATATGGTTGGACTTTAGCTTTTTTTTACTTTTCTAACATTTAGCTTAAAATAAACTATTCTTTTAACATTATTTAAAATGGCTGTCGTATTTAAATTGTTAAAAGTTTTCTAAAAGGCAAGATATTTTCAAATAAGATATATCTAAACCATTTAGTATCAATAAATTATGCTTTTAGGGTGATTTATCTTTCGAAAATAAACAAAATGAAAAAAATTAACTACAAAATCGAATACTTTTCTTTTTATTTTAAGAAACATAATTTAAGATAAGAAAAAGTTAATATGGTATATTATTTTTACGTATGCGAATTTGAGGTTATAGGTTTAAAGTTTTCAAAATCGAAAGCTGTTTTTTTTATTTATTTTTTATTCTTTATAAATTAATAAAAAAGCTCATGTTTTGTATTATAAAAGCTAATTTTTTTATTGTGAGAATACTAAAAATGTTTTAAAAGCTCTTACTTATTTAGTTTTCGGTAAAAGAAACTTTTTTAAAGTTTTCCTCTAATAAATGTTAAATAAATCAAATATATTTTTGTATAAATGTGTTTGGTTACAACTGTAATCTTTTTAAAATAATAAAACCTAAAGTATAAATGTATTTGTAAAAAGTAATTAGTTGGTTATTATACTTTTAGTAGTTTTAGCATTTTTAATACGTAGTCGAAGAATATTGTTAACATTTTTGTAACAACTTTAAAAGGTATGTACAAAGTATTTATAGATTTCTATTTCAAACAAGTTAATAAAAATAATAAAAGTTAACAATAACTTTATAGATGTTAATGAATTAAACATACTGGATTATATGTATACAATGCATGAAACAAAACCCAGGTCTTCGAAAAAAATTTAGCTTAATTTTATAAAGTACAGTTAGCAGTATTAAAAAAATATTTATGAGGTCATATTCACTAAAAAAATTGTTTAAATTGAAACATTTGAATAAAAAGCAAATAAATATTCACACTTCATAAAATTTAAAATACAAAGCATATAATTTTGTTTAAATATTTTTGTTTTAATTTAAAAAATTATCAAACGACCTTTAAACTTAATGTAAAAGTACAATAAAACTTTACAAAAACTTAAGTAAAAAAATAAAAATAAAATACTTTTAAATCCACTAACTATAAACTGAATAAACCAATTTTAACAAAATTTTAAACCAAACAAAATGCACAAAACAACAATGTTCACAGAAGCTATATTGTTAAAATACAGCTGTTAAATCTGTTAATCCATTATTTTGAACAGTTCAACACCGTAACAAACATTTATTTTAAATCAAACTTTAATTTATTAAACAGGCAATCAAATTGTTAATTTGTTAAAAATTTTTTAAAACGCGGTCTAATATATAAAGCTACAATAGTCTATAAACTTGTGATGAAAAAAGTTATACGTTATATAGAACTACTTTAAATAATAAACCTTAATTTAATACTACTAAAACAAACTACAAAACGGTTTGAGAAGAATTTAATTTAAAAAACAATTAGCTTCTGTTTATTTTAAGTGAAAAGTATACAGCAATACAATCATATCTTTAATTTTTTTTTAAATCTACAAATTGTTAAGTTGTTTACTTTATTTATTTCAAGTTTCAGTTGTGATAACTTTTTACGTTTTTATATTTTACTACAAACATATCCTAGAATGCAAATCTAACACCATAAAAAAATTGAAAATTAAGGTTTTAATTTTTTTATTATAACAGTTAAAATAAATTAATAAAATAAATAAAACTAGACACGACTTTAACAAGTGTTACTATTAAGGCATTTTTTCTTTACGTTTTAACAATATATTAATTACAATAAGTGAACTTAAACACGTGAACAATAAAAAAATGTTAGTTTATTTTATCTTTATGTTTTGTATCTATTGTTGTTTTTTACTAAAAGACCCTGTTCTTTTTTATTTAAATAAAATTAAGATATAATTTTTTAAATTGTCAATTTAAAGTGATGAAACAGATACAATACTTAAAATTAAACATTAAATATTTTATAAAAAAACGAATCAAAATTAATTTTGTTTTACATCTATATAGATTAACTTTTATCAGTTTCAGCATCTAATCTAAATCCTTAATAAATCGTTATTATATCATATAAATTGAATTAAATTGAAATTAAAAATATTTTATTTTGTATTTCCAAGAAAACTAACCTAGTTGACGCCAGAGTTGCCACAGTTTGATTTGTTGTCAATTAAAAATGGAGTATTATATGATTTATTGCAAATTAATCATCATATGTCCAGTGGTTGAGTTTGATGAAACAAATTGCAAAATTTAGAACCAATGTGTTTTATGAAGTTTCAGTTGCAATGGCACTTTTTTTTTGAAAACAAAACTTGTTTAGTAAGAAAGTTACGAGAAAAACGACGTGTATGTTACAGGCTACAAAAATTGAGACGCATTTTCAAAACGTTTTTGATATCGATAAAAAAAAGACAAACAATTGCAAAAAAAAATTGGAAACGGCCTATTATAATATAACTAAAACGTTTATATGTGTATCAAAACACCAATACAGCGTTAGTTTTGTCCGTTTTATGATATTTTTGAGTTTTTTAGATTGTAGTATTTTCTAATTATGCTATAAACAATCTTTAAATATCAATTTATCATGGTTTCAAATTCATTGTGTAAAAAATGATTAAAATAGTAAATATGGATTAATTGCTTCATACAAATCAAGATACAAGTTTTTAATGAGCATCTATTTTTAAAACAAAGCCTCAGAATTTTAAACATGCTCTTACAAATTCAATTATTACACACACTGCTTATGCAGTTTTTTTGAAATAATAAGGTTCTTTGTAAAAAATATCTACTTTTACTACTTTTGAAGCCATGTTATAAGTTTAACATACTAAAGTAAAAAACTTAGTTGTCTCATATTAAAAAGAATTAAAATTTTCAATTTATTGTTTATTCTTAGTTTTTACTTGTAGATCCGAATAAAGAAAATTGTTAAATGTTAAAAATAAGCTTTTAGTGTCTTTTTTAAAGTACTTATCTATATATTAGAATAAGTTCAAAGTATCATATTTTACTTAAGCCTTAGATGATGTAAGAGTAAAAAAATCTCAACTTTCCTTAATTTGTAAAATATAAAAATAGTCTTCCAATTTATAAAAGTACAATTTTAATTAAACAGTTAAAACCAAACTTGTGTTTTTTTAGCTTGTTACTAACTCAATGCAAATTTTGATCAGCTCAAGTTAAAAGGTAAATTAAGTTATGTGTACAAGCCTTAAGAAATCGACAAAAAGAGATGTTTGTGTAGTTAATTGTAGACTTTCTAAAACTTATCCGATTTTCTATCTTTTAAAGTAAATGTAAAACTATATACAATATAAAACAATATAACCTAAATAAATTACAATTTTGTTTTTATTCAGCAACAAAAGTCCACTATTAGACTGTCTTTAAAAATGTTGTTTTTTTTAGTTTAATGTAGAATTAGGAAACACTTTAAAAAGTTTATTATTGTTTTTAAATTAAGTTCAACATGTAATTAAACAGGTTTTTAAGCAATTAAATAAAACTTTGTGATTTTTAAATAATAATATAGTGATAGGAAACGAAACTCAACTTTCGAATTTTAAAGCAACGTACAATTTCATTCTTTACAAAACTGCAATATGGTTAAACAAATAAATTACTAATTGGTTTAAAAATCATGAAGAAAGTTTTTTTATTTGTTGGCACACATTGGCGTCTTAATAATTTTTTGTCGTAAATTTAAATTGTGATTGATGTTACCTCTGAATCGTAATAAATAAAAAAAAAAAATAGAAAAAAACTGTACAACCGCTGACACTTATTGTGCTATAATAACACCATATCAACAAGTATTTTTCTTATTATAAATTTTGACACAAGTGTTATGTATAAACATGAAATCAATCTAAAGACAAAGTTTTCATTTTCTATTTATAAAGTCTAAAATATTCTAAACTGTGGCACTAGTTTCAAGTTTTATTAAGTAATTAATTGAAAAGAAAAAAAAAATTGCCAAACTACATTGTTTATAAAAGTCATTAGCTAACACTGTAATAGAAGGTGAATGTATTTTTGCCTAAGATTTCTACAGATTTACTTTTTAAAAGAAATTTTTCAAACAAACAGGCACAGTTGCTTCAATCGTTTTTTTTTATGATTTTTTTATATTTTATAACAATATTTGTAATACGATGTCCTTTTCAAATACTTAAAGTTTCAGTTTACGAAATAATAATATATATTTGGTTTAAGTAACTCAAGTATGTCATGAAGCTTAAACAAATTTTTCTAGAAAAGAGATAAAATAATCCGTAACATTCTAAAAAAAACAAATTTGATTAAGATACCTGACATCATTTTTGATAGTTTAAAATTAGTTATAAAGTTATATTTCCTGTTCAACATGATAACTATTAAAACAACATGTTTCTAAAGTATGTTAACATCAAAATGTTGTAAGAAAAGTTTGTAGATTAATCTTACAAGTCTAATTTATACTGACTTATAGCTAATGTTTTCACAAAGTAATTATAGTAAAGGTTATAGCTCAAATGCTTTTCGAAACGTGGATTTCAACAGTTATATTAAACACCGACTACTAATATGTACTACAAAAAGTTATACTGTTTCGAAATAAGCTTGACTTTCGTTAATTATAATATATTATATAAGTTACCTTTATTTTTTATTGTTTTGTTTTAAACCTGAAATTAAAATTCAAAAATTTCAAAGTTAAATCAATCTAGTTTAAATCAATTTCTTTAGCAGACTACTTACAGTAACTAACACTTCTGATATATATATAATTGTTTGTTTTATTTTGCTAAATAGTTCGTTAATGATTATTGTCAATGTTTGTTATTATGTTTTGTAATATACATTTTTAGCCAAAACCTAATGCAGTTTATTATTGTTAAACAGTTATGCATAGTTGCCAGAATTTTTCTGCTATTTTTGCCCTCATTCAACTTTTATAGGAAAATTGACATATATAAATTTTTAACCGTTAAGTATCGCCCAAGAGCTAAGTTTAGTTTTCTTTGAATCTAAGTAAATGAATTAGTCTACAAATAAAACACTATACTATAGTGCTATTCTTATTAACTTTCAGTTTACTGAAATTAACTTCTTTATACTAAAATACTAAAAAAAATAATTCTTGCAAACTAAAAGTACAAATTCCGGTATCATTTTTTAGCTGATTTAAAAGTTGCTTGCAGTTTTTTGTTCATACTTAAAATTTTCAAATGCAGAAGTCTATCAGTTAGGTTCGTGTTTTTTGAGTTCGCACAGTCGGTTAAATTTGCAAATATTGAGTTCGCACTGCTGTTTAAGTTTGGATTTAAACCTAAAAAAAATTGCTTAGTATTTAACTTTTCAATTTTAAGTTAAGTGAATTTAAGTTTAATATTTGCTTCAAAATATTATTATTAAATGAGTAATTTTTTATAATTTAGTTAAATAAATATATAAAAACATTAAAAAGTTAAAGAAAAACGAAACTTAAAACTTTTAAATGTACTAAAAGTTCTAATCAAAGAAATCATTTCTTAATTGAGAACTTTAATTTTATATTTATGTAAATTCAGTCTCAAAATAGCAGTAATAAAGACTTTTTTTTGAAAAAAAGTAAATTATAAGATTTTTTTTCTATTTTTATTAAAAAACGATTCTTTTAAAAATCTGTAAATGAAATTCTACTTAATGTTTAGACAATGATTTTTTTTATAATTTACAGTAACTTCAAAGTATGTAACCTTTTTGTAATAAAAGTTGGTTTGAATTTTAATGATAATATTGGATAAAGGCTTTTTTTTTATTATTAATAGAGTAATTTATAAAATACATTAATTTAGTATTGAACTGTAATATTTATATAGTTTTAGACTTTTATTTTGAATACAAAGTGAAGTTTAGTAAGTGTGTTTAATGAAAAGGTTATTTATCAGTTTTATAATAAATTTTATAAACAAAAAACTCTTTAGTTAATTTAGTTTGTACACATTCCTACAGTGAATATAATTTTTGGATAAACTTGAAAAAAAAAAAGATATCTTTTTTAATAATTTGACGTATACAAATTCAGTACATTTACCTTTAGGATACAGAAATCTTTAAAATGTGAAAAAATCCTTAGCTTAAAGTTTAATTTTTGTAGCTAATTTAAGTATTTTTTCCAATACCTAAAGTATATCAAGTAACTTGTTGAAAAAATTTGCGATAAATTATCTAAAAAGAATATATTAAAAACTAAAGCTTTATCATAGTCAACATATAAAAAATACAAATAATAAATACAAATCAAAGTAATTGCAGAAATATTAGTTGCATAAATTGTAATAGTTCACTGTCTAAAATCCAGCAAAACTATTTACATAACTAAAAAACACATCTTATAAACAGTAAAACTTATTTTACAATATAAAACACCTAGAAGAATTTATTTTAAATTTTTAGCTGGTCTTTTAATCTTTTTTGTTCATCATAATAATGAAAAACAAATGGATTAAAGCTATTATAATTAAATTGCTTCTATTGGTACTCCTTATAACTAAACCATAAAAATAATAGGTAATATTATTTAAGCTTTATAACTAAATGTTTTATGTCATTATTTTAGGTATTAATTTGAAAAATTAATAAGAAAAAGGTCAAAAAAAATCAAATAATCTACTGTGAAATAAAAAAGACTAATCAAATAGATTTTAAAAAAATTCTACACTATTTTTCTAAAAGGTAGTTTTCACATAAAAAGTAGAGCTTACATTTGTAGTTTCAAAATTTCATTTCTATAAAAGCTTTTATGATATAAAAAAATTATGAATAACTTTAAATTTAGTATGAAGAAAATTTATAGAAAGATACAGCTTAAAGTGCAATTTAAGATCAAAACTACTAAATATCAAAATGTTCTATTAAAAACAAAACTTCCAAGGTACGAGGTAAAAATTTAACTTAGTTTTAAACATTCAATTATTTTAATATCTGAACGAAAATAGAGTTTTAATAAAAATACAATATGAATTTTAAAATATTTTAAAATGTTACATAAGCTTGGTTTATACAACTGATTTGTGTAAGAATTTCTAAAAAACTAGTAAATCAGAAATCAACAAGACAAATAAGTTTTTACAAAACCAACAATTCATAAGTTGAAACACTGAATAAAAAACTGTTTACTATTTCTAAAATTAAAAAAAAAATTTGTATATTAAGTTAGTAAAATTATACATTTAATGTAAAAAATAGTTTAAATAGACTAAAACTAAATAAACTTTTAACTAATAAAAAATAAGTAGAAAAAACATCAGTAATAACATTGTAGATTGTAAAGTTGGCTTAAAACATAAAGAAACTCCAAAGCAATTAAAACAAATTGCTTTAAACAGTAACTTTTTTTTACTTTTAAGCCACTTAATTAATTTTTCTGTCTAAAAAATAACACCAAAATGTAAAACAAACCATACAAGGAGGAATTTTTTATTGAAACTATTAATCTTTTAACATAAATCACTTTAAAAAGTTAACTGCTACAGTGTATAACTTTTAAAATGTTTGATCTTTTAATAAACATGACTATAAATAATAACCAGAAATTTATTTTTTTGTTCAAAACTAAATAAATTTAAAAGATCTAATAATACAAAAAAAAATATTTTTTTGAACACACTTTAATTAAAAAAGAAGTAGTTTATATAATTACTTAAGTTGTTTTACAAAACAGTTAGTGATAAAACTATTAGTTCTATAACTTCAAAAAACACAAGAACAACATTTTGTGAACATTTAGAACACAACTAAATTTAACTAAGTGCAAAATTTGTTACATAAAACTGTTGGTAATAATATAATAAATATTTACTGAACTAATTAAAAATTAAAAAGGTTAAAAAAATTATTTTATTAAAGTTTACCTGAAAAAACATTTAGAACAAATTACTTCAAATTACCCTAGGAGTGAAGTATGTTATTTTTAATGTATTATAATTAAAATTGCAAAAAATTAGGAAATGAAATACTTGGTATATAACAAGATTCATATATTTATAGTTACAAAACATATACAAAATCAATTTAAATTTTTTTCTTTTAGTTCAAATAATTATCTAAATCATTTTATTGTCTATCATTGTAAATTTAACATTTGTTAAATATTTAAAAAATTAAATGTGCTCTCAACTTTATACAATTTCAAAGTTTGTTTAAAAATTTAAATAAACAACATATAATTTAGTTAGAAATCTATAAAGTAAGATCAAGCTATACTTTTTTTCAAAATTCTTTAGCATCTATTAAACTTCAATTCAACCGATACAGTATTCATGAAGTAATATTAAAGTTAACTTAAAATAAAAATTACAGTTCTTTTAATCAGAAAGTTGTATTACATGCCACAAAACAAGAGCAAATTATAACAGAAAATAAAGCATTTTGAGTATTTACAATCTCTAATGTTTACTTAAACTTGGATTAGCACTCTAATAAAAATAAAAAATTTTATACAAAAGTTTTAAAATTTGTTGATATTTTTTTGCATTTTAGTAAATTTATATCTAAGTTTAATTGATATATTTTATGTTTTTCTTAATTGCAAAAAAAAAATAATTAAAAAAGTTCAAGGTTTTTTGCTTAAGAACATATAAAAGGTTGTGTAAATTAATTAAAACTTTTAAAATATTACTACAAAAGCTTTGTTTTACATATGTTTTTATTTGAAACTTTTTACAGTGATTAGAATTTCAAAAACTTGTATATCACTCAAAATTAATTTTTAAATATTTGAAAATCCATTGTAGTAAAATATAATATTATTATACATTTTAAAGCGAAGAGTTAGAAAAACAATATAAATATTATGAAGTGGAAAAATTGAAATCATACTTTTATTAAGTTGAAAAAAAAATTTGAAAGGTAAAAAACTTTTTTTTTAAACTAACTTAAAGACCAAAGTATCTTTTTAATTAGGGAAGATGGTCTAAAAATAAATAAATAGATAAATTACAAACACTGATGAGTTATTTAGAATAAATGAAATATTAAAAAAAACTAACTTAAAGAGATGAGTGCTCCTGGGACAATTAAAATCCTACTTATTTTACAACTTTGACAGGCACTATCAAATTGGAACAGTCTTTCGAAATCTTAACCAACTTTTTGCAATTGGCTTTACTAAAATCAGTGCTTCAAGTGATATGAATTCCTGTTAAGTCAAACAAGTTTTTTTAAATAGGTTGAACTAGAACAAACACATTAATACTAAACAAAAAATATCATTAAAAGTAGAAAGCTATAAAATTTATTCAAGTATAAAAATTTATAAAACATTAAAAATTAATCAATTTGTACAAATATTTTAATAAAAAAATAAATAAAAAATAAAAAACAACTTTGATACAAATACAAAATACACTTTATCAAACTTAATAGATTACAAGAAATAATTGGATGTTTACTGATAATACTTTTATCATGTTTATAAAATGTTCGAGTAGAATTTAATTACATTTAAATTGCCTTCATATGCAAAAAATGTAGGTGTAGTATATTGTTCTTCAATATTAAACATTTTTGTTAAATGAAAACTATGGACTTAAACATACTTTGGAAAAAACAATCTCTCAGTAAAAAAAATTGTAAAAGTATTGTTATATAAATATCTCACTAGTGGCCAGTGAATAAAATTAAATTATGTAAGCTTTAATGTAGCAAATTTTTACTTTTTAAATAAAGAAAAATAAGTTGAAAAAACCAAAAATTTATGTCAAAATTAAGGCCAACATCAACTGCTAAAAAATACCTTGGAAGCTTTTATATAAAAACTTTTTTTAGGTTATTTGTTTTCTTTGATTTAGTGCTAAAAAATGTCAGAATTTTTTGAAAAGTTGAAAAAAAGTGTATATTTTCTCAATTTAAAACTTATAATCTTTTGAAAATTTCATTGATGTATTTATGGTAATTACAAAGTATTTCTAAAAGAGAATAAGTATTTCAACTGCTTGGTGCTAAAATATCTTCATTTTTTATGTTTTAGCAAATATGATAAAAATTCTATATACAATTTTACAAAATAAAACAATCATTAGGAAATTAACTAATTTTAGGTTTATACAAGCAACATCCTGATGCCTATTTGCACTTTTTTTCTTGAAAAAATATCAAATAAAAAATTATAAGTTAAAACTTTTAAGTTTAATAAACTTATTGTAATTTCCAATACTTTTTCAACAAAGTTTAAGAAAAATGCTAAAAAAATTTCTCTAAATTAGTCTTACAGAAATTTTTCTCTAACATTCTGCAAGAAAATTTTGTCAAAACTATGAAGAATTCGGAGTAGTTTTCAAACTGTATAGTCAAAAAATAGTTGGATTTAAACTTACATAACTTCTTAAATACTTCAAGCAGAAAAACAACAAAACCAATTTTAAAACAAAGAAATCAAACTATGTTTAACACTTTGTACAATTTTTTTTCAGCAAAATTATTTTATTATAACCAATGGCCGCTTTAATCCGTTTTCAGCGTACTGTGTTCAGGTGAAGTTTATACAAAATGATAATATTTTAGTAAACAAGCATGCATAATCTAGTCCATTTATGAAAAAAATAATGAATAAAACCTGTTACTGAAGTTTTAATCATGAATATCTATAAAAACTACATGCTAATAGTAGATCAGTATGAAAATTAACTTAGTTATTTTTAAAATCAAGCAGTGCTAACAAAATTGTAATAAAAGTATTAAGGACATAGGGGAGTTAAACACTTTTTCACATTTTGATCTTATTTTATTAAGTTTTTAAGCTACAAGATGGTTTTTACTGATTTTAATAATAAAAAACAATTTTTGAGATATATCAAGTCAAAGTGGGAGGCAACAATAGGTTCCTTTTGGGAGGGGCAAACTAAAACAGCAAAAAAAGACTATTTCACTAAAAATCTATATTCTCTTACGTTTTTTGAGATAAATACCTCAAACTTTCAGGATATGTTGTTAAAAGTACTTTAAAACTTTGCCAGAAAGAATGTTTTTAAAATTAAAAAAATAAAATTATAAAAAAATAAACAAAAAACAAACAGTTTTTTTTTGTTTTTTTGTCACAAATTATTTATTTTTATTTGTTTAAATTCTCTTCCTACACAATTTTTTTAAAATTGCAAGGAGCATATTCTGAAAGTTTGTGGCATTTATCTCGAAAAACGTAGAAGAAGATAGATTTTTAGTGAAGTAGTCTTTTTTTGCTGTTTTAGTTTTCCCCTCCCAAAAGGAACCTATTGTTGTCGTCCAATTTGACCTGCTATATCTCAAAAAGTAATTTGATTTTTTTTAATTTGTAAAAAGCAACTTGTAGCTTACTTAAAATTCAATATTATAAGACTAAATTGTAAAAATGGTGATCTACATCCCTAAGCCCTTAACATGTTTTTAATTGTCATTCAAAATTTTTGGTAGGATGATTAGTTAAAACTAACTTTTTTCAAATGTTGGCCAGTATTAGCATGGTATTTAAGACTTGAGCATTTCGCTTGTAATCTATTTTTACAATATCTACATCTTACGTGGTATGAACTAGAAACATCAGGCATAATCCAGTCTATTAGTGAAATCATATTCTATATTTAATAGATAAGTCTTATTTATGTAAAGCAATAATCAACTACTTTACCTTTAAACTCAGGAACAAATTTCCATTTAGAAGTGTATTTTTGTTTATTCTTCCTAGTAGGTGCTTCAATTTTGACTGTTATCATTTTTAAACAGCTGTGACAAATAAATGTTTTAGTGCTTTATATTAAATAGGCTGTTATAAAGTTAATTATCATGAAATAACAAATAATATTTTTTTAGTATTTTGGATTAAATAAATCTTTGGAATCATAATTGTACATATTTTTTACTAATATTGTTACTTTTTTTAAATTAATCAATTTAAAGTTCTTGACTTAAATGCCTATTTCAATTTTTTGTTGTTAATTTTATTTTACTTCAATTTATTTGTTCAAACTTTTTTTTCAGATTTGTTAACAACAACTGAGGATCTCCTATATGCAAATATAGGAGTAAAACATTGTTTTGTTAGTAATAAGGTATTAAAATAAATATTAAATATTTTTTTTTACTTAATACTTAATAAAAATTCATTAGTTAGTTAGATAGATGTTTTTCCTACTTTTTAAACAACTTACAAATGTATACTTTGCTTTTAACTATATTATATACTAAGTTGAAGTAGTTATAATTATAATTTAGCTGAGTTAATAATAATCAGAATTGCCACTCTTTGAGGCAAAATAGTCAGCCTGTGTTACCTGACACTAGTTAGAGTTTATAATAAAATAGAAACAAAACGTTTTTGTTAAAAAATTTTCGAATAAAAATAATACTAATTAAGTTTAAATACTAAAAGATACCTAAATAATTACAGAAGAACTTTAAAAATCAATATTTGTAAAAAATAAGAAATAATTAAGGCATAAAAACTGGTATGAGATACTTAAAAATCAACACTAGCATGAGATTTCAAAAAAAGTTCATACTAGCCTAAGAGTGCCACACACAGTATGTATCTGAAACTTTTTTTAACTGAATATATCTTAAAAGTTAATTGAAACTGTTTTTGGTTGTATAAAAAATCTTACTATAGACTTTATGGATGATACTATAAAAAAACTAATCTACTGATGTGAAATTTCTACATGATACAAACAAATTTTAAAACTGAAACATTAATTTTTAGCACGATCATTTTATCTAAAGTCCACCACAAAAATTAATGTACATTTTCATTGACTATTTGAATGCTTTAAAAGACATAATTTTATTTTTTGCTCATATATTGTAGGATATGGGAAATGTGAGCTGCAAACTTTTTTATGAAGCATATCCATCAAATTTTTTTAATGAATATTTTATTAAAACTGTTCTTAATGATTCCTTTTTGTAACAATTAGATGATTAATATCAATTATTTAACTACCATTTTAATATACTTATTACACAAAACTTATTTTTAAATTTTTTAGGATTATTTTACATAATACTTTGTTAATTTTTTTTAGTGAATAAAAGACATTGTTTAGATTTTGATTTAAACACAGCTGTTTTTAGAAAAATTTGTACACTTCTAAACTTAAGCTATAAAATCATAACTTCTAGAATTCTTGAAAAACATGATTTATCAAAACCAAAATTGAAACAAAAATATTTATCAAATAACAGAAGAACTTATTTAAGAAATCAAAGAAGAGCTAAATAGAGTAAATAAAGTGTTAAAAATCAAAAAGAAAACATTATATAACTGTTAAGTTCTAAAATAATACTTAAAATGTTTTTTACTAGTCTAAAGTCATTTAGCTAATTCTTGAATAATTAATAAGTATACAGTTAAAATATTTAGTTGTTACAAAAGGAGAGTCTTTAAAGATATTTTTAATATGAGTTAGCTTATAAAACTAGACTAACTTAATAACACATGTTAACGAATTTTATTATTTTAATGGTTAACACAGTTATGCACATTTGTAGGCTACTTTGTATATGGCTAGTATCTACTATACAAACAGTCCTAGACTTTAAAAATGCGTGGCATTATCAAATTAAATTTTGCAGATAGGTCGTTTCAATAAATCTTATTTACCAATTTCATTAATACTCAACCTGTTGTTTTTTTTTTTTGAGTAAATAGTGACCAGCAAAAATGTGCAAAAATTAAGTCAAAGAGACACTTCTAAAAATTAAAAAAAAATTAAACTTTATTTTTGTTTTTGAAAAAATGATAAACTTATGTTTGAATAAATAGTAATTTGAAATTTAATCAAGTCATTTAAAAACTCATTATAACATTCAAATATATAAAATAGATTACAAAAATTAAACTAAAAAGAAAACTTTTTGATAAAAATCTTTAAGTATTTTAAGACTTTAATCACAATTTATTTTTTATTTCTAGGATATTTTAATTTTTTATGGTAGACAACCATCAGATTTACTTCACCCTATATTTTGCTTCTTAACATTAAATTGAACACTTTGTAAATTAAAAAAATTGTGTTTTCAGTGTAATTAAGGATTTGGCAATGTTTCATAAACAACTTACTAAGCTTAGAATTTTGCTGAAAGTATTTCGTCTTATTTTCGTTAAACAATATAAAAAAGTTTAAATAAGTTTAAATTAACATTAAAACACATTTAATTTTAAATTATTTAATTTTCTACCTGAAAAAATGAAAAATATATATAATTAATTGAAATTTTAAAATATACTAAAAATTGGCTTTTTAATACTGATGATTTTTTTTTATAAAGTTATGAGCATGAGCATTTTTTAAATATTTCCAAATTTAATTTATTTGAAGAGCAGTGTTCCTTTAGAACTTTTCATTATGTTTTAACTTGTTACAGTTTAAATTTATTATTTTAAACCTTACAACTTGTTGTTACAAGCATTGTTACTACAGTTTATAAACTTTGATAAATTATTTTTCAAAATGTTTTGTACAACGGGATTCCCCTTTACGTTTACGTGACGTCCATTAAGGCCGTTCTGCTATAAAAATCAAAATTTAGGTTAAAAGAGGTTTATGCTAAGCTAACAGCTATTGTGGAAAATAGCTCATTTTTTAACAAATTTTCGGCGTTTCAGCTACATTTGGCTTCTATGCAGTTATGTTTACTGAGTTGCCATAATCTGTATATTCGCTAACTTATGACAAACGACCATAAGAAAATTTAAGAAACTTTTGAACTTTAAAGTAACCCTTTCTTAACAATTATAGTTAAGATTTCTGAATTTGAATCTAAATGAAACAGTTTGAAATTAAAAAAAAACCTTTTATTAAATTGCCAACAAAAGTTAATTTATGATTAACTAAACATCTTATTAATTTTATTACAATATATTTGTAAATTACTAATTTAATAGCTTATTTTCGCTCCGCCAATATCGATTAGATTTATAAATTAACTTAAACTCTACTACTACAACGGTTTTAAACTATTGCCAACAAACTTTCATATTCTAACACATAGATACAATGAAGGATACTTTTCACAGATAAATAATAAATTGTTTCGTAATGCCGATAACAAAAATATTATCTGCCTAATTTGAAGATAATATTTTGATTAATTTCTGTATTTTAAAGTAAAAATAAAGCTTCATACAAGCTAGTTGTAATCTAAAAGGTTCGAGCATCAGTAAAAATTTAAATTAATAATAATAAAAAAGTGTATTTTTTCGAAAACGAGTATTTCTTAAGCTTCTGCAGCTTCGACTAAAATACATTTCCATGAAAACAATTTTAGGATACTAATGTTCAAATTTGGATTAAGTTTATATATTTATTTCAATTCGTTTTAAAAATGTTTAAAAAAAAATAATTTTTAGCAAATTACTTCTTTAAATTAATTCTAAAAGGTTTGTTCTCTATATTTTGTAACTGAATATGCAAACTTTTCGTAAAAACCAGAACAATAAAAGTTTTAAGTTTCAAATTTTAACGTATATTAGTTTTAAAAGTTGGTTAGACTTTAGTTTTTTCACTGTTTTAACATTAAGACTAAAATAAGATTTTTTTTTTATTATTATTTAAAATGATTGTCATATTTAAATTGTTTAAAGTTTTCTAAAGGCTAAAATTTTTCTTAAAAAAGTTAAATTTAAACCATTTAGTATCAATAAGTTATGCTTTTAGAGTGTTTTTATTTTTCGAAAATAAACGAAATGAAAAAACTTTTCTATAATATAGAATACTTTTCTTTTTACTTCAAGAGACATAAAAACAGATAGGAAAGAATTAATACGTTATAATATATTTACGTATGCGTATTTAAGGTTATAATTTATAAGTATTTAAAATCGAAAGCAGTATTTTTTTAATTTATTTATTCTTTATGAATTAACAAAAATGTTCATATATAGTATTATAAAAGCTGAAATTTTTTGTAGTGAGAATATTATATTTTTTCTAAAATCTCTTACTAATTTAGTTTTAGTGAAAGAAAATTTTTGAAAGTTTTTCTCTAATAAACTTTGTATAAATCAAATATATATTTCTTTAAATGTGTTTGGTTACAATTGTAAACTTTTTAAAATAATAAAAAACTTAAGTAGAAATGTATTTGTAAAGAAGTAATTAGTTAGTTATTATACTTTTATTAGTTTTAGCATTATTAATACGTTATCAAATAATCTTAATAAATTTTTGTAACAACTTTAAGAAGTATGTATAACGTATTTATAGATTTCTATTTCAAACAACTTAATAAAAATAATATAAGTTAACAATAATTTCACAGATATCTATGAATTAAATATACTGGATAAAATGTAATGAGTGCATGAAACTAAACCCAAGTCTTCAAAAAAATATTAGCTTAATTTTATAAATTAGAGTTAGCAGAACTTTTAAAAAAAATATTTATGAGGTCATATTAACTTAAAAATTTGTTTAAAACATTAAAAACATTAAAATTTGAAACATTAAAATAAAAAAAAACAAAGAAATATTCACACTTCATAAGGCATATAACTTTGTTTTAATTTAAAAGACATCAAACGACCTTAATACTTAATAAAAAAAAGTTCAATAAAGCTTTACAAAAACTAAGTTAAAAATAAAAAACAAAAAACCTTTAAATTGAAAACCTTAAACTGAATATATCAATTTTAACAAAATTTTAAACCAAACAAAATGCATAAAACCACAATGTTCACGGAAGCTAGCATGTAAAAATACAGCTGTTAAAACTTTTAATCCATTATTTTAAAGAGTTCACCACCGTAACAAACATTTATCTTAAATTAAACTAAAATTAGTTAAGCGGGCAATCAAATTGTTAAAACATTTTTTTAAAAGGCAATCTAATATATAAAGCTACAATATACATACAACCGAAAAATGTGTGATCAAAAAAGTTATATCTTATATAGTACAACTTTTAATAATAAACCTTAATTTAATACTACTAAAACAAACTATAAAACGATTTGTAGTGAACTTTAATTTGAAAAATAATTAGCTGCTGTTTTTTTATTTTAAGTGAAAAATATACACGTAAAGTATGCAGCCATACAATAATATCTTTATTTTTTTTAAATCATCAAGTTGTTTACTTGTTTAATTTATTTATTTCAAGTTTCAGTTGTGATAACTGTTTACATTTTTATTTTTTACTAAAAACATATCCAAGAATGCAAATCTAACACCATAAAAAATTTGAAAATTAAGGTTTTAACTTGTTTATTATAACAGTTCAAATAAAATACTAAAATAAATAAAACTAAACACAACTTTAACAAGTTATACTATTAAGGCTTTTATTCTTTACGTTTAAACAATATCTCGTAAAACAAGTGAATACAAGTGAACAATAAAAAAAATGTTGGTTTATTTTATCTTTATGTTTTGTATCTATTGTTGGTTTTTTACTAAAAGACCCTGTTCGTTTTTATTTAAAGAAAATTAAGTACTTTTTCAAAATTTTTAATTTAAAATAATGAAACAGATACAATACTTAAAATTAAAAATTTAATAATTTATAAAGAATCAAATCAAAATTAATTTTGTTTTACAACTATATAGATTAACTTTTATCAGTTTCGACATCTAAATCGTTATTATATCATAGAAGTTGAATTAAGTTGAAATTAATAATATTTTATTTTGTAAACGTTCCAAGAAAACTAACATAGTTGACGCCAGAGTTGCCACAACTTTAGTTGTTGTCAATTTAAAATGGAGTATTATATGATTTATTACAATTTAATCATTATATGTCCAGTGGTTGAGTTTGATGAATCAAATTGCAAAACTTAGAATCAATATATTTTATGAAGTTTCAGTTGCAATTGCTCTTTTTTTGAAAACAAAATTTGTTCGGTAAGAAAGTTACGAGAAAAACGACGTGTTTGTTACATGCTACAAAATGTGAGGCGCATTTTAAAGCGTTTTGGATATCGATAAAAAAAAGACAAACAATTGCAAAAAAAAATTGGAAGCAGCATATTATAATAGAACTAAAACCGTTTATATGTGTATCAAAACACCATTAAAGCGCTAGTTTAGTAAAATATTTTGTTCTTATTGTCCGTTTTATGATTTTTTTGAATTTGTTAGATTGTAATATTCTCTAATTATGGTATAAACAGTCATTAAATATCAATTTATCATGGTTTCAAATTCATTGTATTAAAAAATGATTAAAATAGTAAATATAGATTAACTGCTTCATACAAATCCAGGTACCAGCTTTTAATGAGCATCTATTTTTAAACAAAACCTCAGAATTTTAAACATGCTCTTACAAGTTAAATTATTACACATAGTACTGCTTATACAGTTTTTTGAAATAATAAGGTTCTTTGTAAAAAATATCTATTTTAGAATCTTTTGAAGTTTTTTTTCGTTATCATTTTTTTTTTGTTATAAGTTTAACATACTAAAGTACAAAACTTAGTTGTCTCATAATAAAAAGAATTAAAATTTAAGATTTATTGTTTATTCTTAGTTTTTACTTGTAGATCCGAATAAAGATAAACGTTATATGTTAAAAATAAGCTTTTAGTATCTTTTTTAAAGTACTTATCTATATATTAAAATAATTCAAAGTATCATGTTTTACTTAAGCCTTAGATGATGTAAGAGTAGAAAAATTTCAACTTTCCTTAATTTTTAAAACATAAAAATAGTCTTCCAATATATAAAAGTACAATTTTAATTAAACAGTTAAAACCAAACTTGTGTTTTTTTAGCTTGTTACTAACTCAATGCAAATTTTGATCAGCTCAAGTTAAAAGGTAAATTAAGTTATGTGTACAAGCCTTAAGAAATCGACAAAAAGAGATGTTTGTGTAGTTAATTGTAGACTTTCTAAAACTTATCCGATTTTCTATCTTTTAAAGTAAATGTAAAACTATATACAATATAAAACAATATAACCTAAATAAATTACAATTTTGTTTTTATTCAGCAACAAAAGTCTACTATTAGACTGTCTTTAAAAATGTTGTTTTTTTTAGTTTAATGTAGAATTAGGAAACACTTTAAAAAGTTTATTATTGTTTTTAAATTAAGTTCAACATGTAATTAAACAGGTTTTTACACAATTGATTAAAACTTTGTGATTTTTAAATAATAATATAGTGATAGGAAACGAAACTCAACTTTCGAATTTTAAAGCAACGTACAATTTCATTCTTTACAAAACTGCAATATGGTTAAACAAATAAATTACTAATTGGTTTAAAAATCATGAAGAAAGTTTTTTTATTTGTTGGCACACATTGGCGTCTTAATAATTTTTTGTCGTAAATTTAAATTGTGATTGATGTTACCTCTGAATCGTGATAAATAAAAAAAAAAATAGAAAAAAACTGTACAACCGCTGACACTTATTGTGCTATAATAATACCATATCAACAAGTATTTTTCTTATTATAAATTTTGACACAAGTGTTATGTATAAACATGAAATCAATCTAAAGACAAAGTTTTCATTTTCTATTTATAAAGTCTAAAATATTCTAAACTGTGGCACTAGTTTCAAGTTTTATTAAGTAATTAATTGAAAAGAAAAAAAAATAATGACAAACTACATTGTTTATAAAAGTCATTAGCTAACACTGTAATAGAGGGTGAATGAATATTTTCCAAAGATTTCTGCAGATTTACTTTTTTAAATAAATTTTTAAACAAACAGGCACAGTTGCTTCAATCGTTTTTTTTTTTTTTTGCGTTTTAAATATTTTTTAAATTTTTGTAATACGATGTCCTTTTCAAATACTTAAAGTCTCAGTTTACAAAGTAATAGTATAATTTTGATTTAAGTAATTCAAATATATCATAAAGCTTAAACAGGTTTTTCTAAAAAGAAATAAAATAATCCGAAACAATATAAAAAAAAACTAGATTAAGATACTTGATATCATTTTTGATAACTTCAAGTTAGTTATAAAGTTTAACTTTCTATTCCACATGATCACTAATAAAACAGCATGTTTCTAAAGTATGCAAAACTTTTTTACATGTTCTAAAATCAAAATATTATAGGAAAATTTGTAGATTAATCTTACAAATATAACTTATACTTAATTTAAGGTATTAATTTAACAAAAGTAAATATAGTAAAAGTTATAGCTCAAATGCTTTTCAAAACGTGGATTTCAACAGTTATGTTAAAAATCGACTGCTAAAATGTACTAAAAAAATATAATGTTTTAAATAAGCGTGATTTTCTTTAATTGTAAAGATGTTGTACAAGTTGTACAAGTTAGTTTTTCTATAGTTTTATTTTAGACTTGAAAGATTGATTCAAAATTTTTAAAGTTAAATCAATCTAGTTTAAATCAACTTCTCTAGCAGACTACTACAGTAAATAAAACTATTGATAATTATATTTTTTTGTTTTATTTTGCTAAGTAGTTCACTAATGATTAGTGCTAATGTTTGTTTTATTTAAAATTTAAAATTTTTTGTTATTATTTTTTGTAATATACATTTTTAGCCAAAACCTAATGCAATTTATTAATGTTAAACAGTTATGTTTATTGAATTGCTTATAATCTGTATATCCGCTAACTTATGACAAACGACCATAAGAATATTTAACAAAGTTTTAAACTTTAAAGTAACCATTTCTTGACAGTTGTAGTTAAGAGTTCTGAATTTAAATTTAAATGAAACAGCTTAAAATTAAGCTAAAAACCTTTTGTTAAATCACAAACAAAAGTTATTTTTTGATTAAGTAAAAATCTTAATAATTTAATTACAATATATTTGTTAAATACCAATTCAATAGCTTAATTTTGCGACCCCAATATCGATTAGTTTTATATGTTAACTTAAACTCTACAACTATAGCGGTTTTTAATTATTGTCAACAAGCTTTTATATTTTTAACACATTTATACAACAAAGGGTACTTTTCACACACAAATAATAATTTATTTTATAATGCTGATTAAAAAATATTATCTGCTGGTTGTGAAGTTAATATTTTGATTTAATTTTTTTATTTTAAAATAAAAATTAACGCTTTATACCAGTTAGTTGTAGTTTTGAAATTTCCAGCATCAGTTAAAGTTTAAAATTTATAGTAAAAAAACACATTATTTAAAAAACGAGCATTTCTCAAGTTTCTGCAGCTTCGATTAAAATACTTTTCCTGAAAACAAAATTAAAATGCTAATGTTTAAACTTAGATTTATTATAAAATATTTAAACTAGTAATACTTTAGTTTAGATTAAACTTTGACAAAATAGTAATTTATATCAATTTTAAAAGGTATGTTCTGTAAATTTTGTAATTTAATATGCAATTTATCTTAAAAAATTAAACAAAAAAACTGTTTAATTTAAACTTTCAACGTTTACTATTTTTAAAAGTAGGTGGACTTAAGTTTTTTACTATTTTAACATTAAGCTTAAAATAAGTAAATTTTTTATCATTATTAAAAATGCTTGTCGTCTTTGAGTTATTTAAAATTTTCTTAAGGGGAAAATTTTTCTTTAGTAAGTTGTATCTAAACCATATAATATCAATAAGTTATGCTTTTGAGGAGTTTTTGTTTTTTGAAAATAAACAAAAAAATACAAATATACTACAATACGAATACTTTTATTTTTACTTTAAGAAACATAAAAAAAGATTAGGAAGAACTTATATGCTATATTATTTATACGTATGCGTATTTAAGGTTATAAGTTTATGGTTTTTTAACAGATTTTTTTTCTAATTTATTAATTCTTCATTTATTAAAAAAGTTCATATATTGTATTATAAAAGCTGAAATTTTTTATAGTGATAATATAACATTTGTTTTAAAAGCTCTTACTAATTTAGTTTTCAGTGAATGAAAACTTTTAAAAGTTTTTCTCTAGTAAACGTTGTATAAAATAAATATATTTTTCTTCAAATGTATTTGGTTACAATTGTAGACTTTTTAAAATAATTAAAAACTAAAGTAGAAATGTATTTGTAGAAAAGTAATTAGTTGATTATTATACTTTTAATAGTTTTAGCATTATAAATCCGTAATCAAATATTATTGTTAACATTTTTGTAACAACTTTTAAAAGTATGTACAAAGTATTTATAGATTTCTATTTTAAACAAGTTAATAAAAGTAATATAAGTTAACAATATTTCCACAGATATTGATGAATTAAACATACTGGATGAAATGTTTAGAGTGCATGAAACAAAACTCAAGTCTTAAAAAAATATTAGCATAATTTTTAAAAGTAGAGTTAGCAAAACTATAAAAAAAAATATTTATGATGTCATATTCACTTAAAAAAGTTGTTTAAATCGTTACGTTAAAATAAAAACCAAAGAAATATTCACATTTCATAATGTTTGAAATACAAAGCATACAATTTTGTTAAACTATATTTGTTTTAATTTAAACGAAGACCAAACGACCTTTAAACTTACTGAAAAAAGTACTAAAAAGCTCTACCAAAACTTTAAATAAAAACACTAAAATACCCTTAAATCTACCAACCACAAACTGAATAAACCAATTTTAACAACATTTTTAACCAAACAAAATGCATAAAACCGCAATGTTCACAGAAGCTTTTGTCTTAAAATACAACTGTTAGAACTGATAATCCATTATTTTGAAGAGTTCTCCACCGTAACAAACATTTATCTTAAATAAAACTAAAAATGATTAAACGGGCAATTTAATTGTTAAACTGTTAAAACAAACGTTTAAAAAGCAATCTAATATATAAATCTGAAATATTCTATAAATGTGTGATCAAAAAAGTTATATGTTATATAGTACAACTTTAAATAACAAACCTTAATTTAAAACTACTAAAACAAACTACAAAACGATTTGTAGTAAATTTTAGTTTGGAAAATAATTAGCTTCCTTTTATTTAAGTGAAAAATATATTCGTAAAGTATACATCATACAACTATATATTTAATTTTTATAAACTAACAATTTTTTTACTTGTTTAATTTATTTATCTCAAGTTTCAGTTGTGAAAACTGTTTAAATTTTTTTTTTCTAAAAACTTATCCTAGATGCAAATTTAAAACAATAGAAAATTTATAAGTCAAAACTTTTACTTGTTTATTTTAACAGTTCAAATTAAGTATTAAAATAAATAAAACTAGACATGACTTTAACAAGATCTACTATTAAAACTTTTTTTTCTTACGTTTTAACAATCTCTTAAATACAGTAAGTGAAGTTAAACACGTAAACAAAAAAAATGTTAGTTTATTCTATCTTTGTTTTGTATCTCTTGTTGTTTTTAAACAAAAGACCATGTTCGTTTATTATCTAAAGAAAATTAATACTTTTTTTCAAAACTATTAAATAAAATAAATGAAACAGATAAAATACCTTAAATTTAATATTAAATATTTAATAGAGTATCAAATCAAAATTATTTTTTTTTACAACTGTATAGATTAATTTTTATCAGTTTTAGCATCTAAATCCTTATTAAATCGTCATTATATCGTAGAAGTTGAATTAAATTGAAATTAAGAATATCTTATTTTGTAAATGTTTCAAGAACACAAACATAGTTGACGCCAGAGTTGCCACAGTTTGAGTTGTTGTCAATTTAAAAGGGAGTATTTAATGATTTATTATAAATTAATCATCATAAGTCCAGTGGTTGAGTTTGATGAAATAAATTGTAAAATTTAGAACCAATGTATTTTATGAAGTTTTAGTTGCAATGGTTCTTTTTTTGAAAACAAAATTTGTTTAGTAAGAAAGTTACGAGAAAAACGACGTGTATGTTACAGGCTACAAAATGTGAGACGCATTTTCAAAACGTTTTTGATATCGATAAAAAAAGACAAACAATTGCAAAAAAAAATTGGAAGCGGCCTATTATAATATAACTAAAACGTTTATATGTGTATCAAAACACCAATACAGCGTTAGTTTTGTCCGTTTTATGATATTTTTGAGTTTTTTAGATTGTAGTATTCTCTAATTATGCTATAAACAGTCATTAAATATCAATTTATCATGGTTTCAAATTCATTGTGTTAAAAAATGATTAAAATAGTAAATATTGATTAATTGCTTCATACAAATCAAGATACAAGTATTTAATGAGCATCTATTTTTAAACAAAGCCTCAGAATTTTAAACATGCTCTTACAAGTTAAATTATTACACACACTGCTTATGCAGTTCTTTGAAATAATAAGGTTCTTTGTAAATAATATCTATTTTAAAATCTTTTGAAGCCATGTTATAAGTTTAACATACTTGTCTCATAATAAAAAGAATTAAAATTTAAAATTTATTGTTTATTCTTAGTTTTTACTTGTAGATCCGAATAAAGATAAACGTTAAATGTTAAAAACAAGCTTTTTGAGTCTTTTTTAAAGTACTTATCTATATATTAAAATAAGTTCAAAGTATCATATTTTACTTAAGCCTTAGATGATGTAAGAGTAAAAAAATCTTAACTTTTCTTAAATTGTAAAATATAAAAATAATCTTCAAACTTATAAAAGTATAATTTTCATTAAACAGTTAAAACCAAACTTGTGTTTTTTAGCTTGTTACTAAGTCAATTCAAGTTTAGACCTAGCTCAAGTTAAAAGATAATTTAAGTTATGTAAACAAGCCTTAAGAAATCGACAAAAAGACGTATTTGTGTTGTTTAATATAAATTATCTAAAACTTATACAATTTTCTCTCTTTTAAGTAAACGTAAAACTATATACAATATAAAACAATATAATCTAAATAAATTACAATTTTGTTTTTATTCAGCAACAAAAGTCCATTGTTAGGCTGTCTTTAAAAATGTTTTCTTTAGTTTTTTGTTTAATGTAGAATTAGGAAACACTTTAAAAATTTTATTATTGTTTTAAAATTAATTTCAACATGTAATTTAACAGGTTTTTACACAATTGAATAAAATTTAGTGAGTTTTGAATAATAATATAGTAATAAGAAACGAAACTCAACTTTCTAATTTTAAAGCAACATACAATTTCATTCTTTACAAAACTGCAATATGGTTAAACAAAGTAATTACTAATTGGTTTAAAAAGCACATAGAAAACGTATTTATTTGTTGGCACACATTGGCGTTTAAATAATTATTTGACGTAAATTCAATTTAATTGACGTTACCCCTTGAATCGTGATAAATTAAAACATTTCAATAAAAGTTGTTGTATTATTGCTAGCACTAAACGTGCTATAATAAAACCATACCAACAAATATATTCTTTATTGTGAAATTTGACACCAGATTGTGTATAAACTTGAGATCAAACTAAAAACAAAAGTTTTCATTTTCTAATCTGCTTGTTTTAATAACAGAAAAAAAGTTTAAAATATGTAATACTGTGACACAAGTTTCAAGTAGTAGTATTAAGTAATAAAATAAGAAGAACATAATTTATTTTTTAATCCAAACTACATTGTTTATAAAAATCATAAGCTAACACACTAATAGAAGGTGAATGATATTTTGCCAAAGGTTTCTGAATATTTTACTTTTTAAAAGAAATTTTTAAACAAAAGGGACAGTTGCTACAACCGTTTTTTTTTTTTCGTTTTTCTATATTTAAAACAATACTTGTAATATGATGTCCTTTTCAAATATTTAGTGATAGTATAGTTTTGGCTTAAGTAATTTAAAAATATCATATAGCTTTAACAGGTTTTTACTTAATAGATATGAAATAATCCGAAACAATCTAAATAAAAACAAGTTAGATTAAGATAATTGTCATCATTTTTGAAGAATTTCAAAATTAGTTATAACGTTTTACTTTCTATTCCACATGATCACTAATAAAACAGCATGTTTCTAAAGTATGCAAAAAAAAAATTTTTAGGTATCAAAATGATACTAAAAAATTTGTAAATTAATTGTTCAAACGTAATTTGTACTGACTCAAAGATACTATTTTTACACAAGTAATAGTAGTAAAAGTTATAGCTCAAACGTTTTTCGAAGCGTGAACAAATTCAAATTCAAATATACACTACAACAAGTTATATTGTTTGTAAATAAGCTTGACTTTCTTTAGTCTTCGATATTTTTAGTTTTTACTATACTTTTGTACTGAACTAAAAATTTTAATCAAAAGTTTCAAAGTTGTATCAATTTAGTTTGAATCAAAAAAATGTTGTTTGTTTATTTTGCTAACTAGTTTGTTAATGATTAGTGTCAATGTTTGTTGTTATTTTTTGTAATATACATTTTTAGCCAAAACCTAATGCAGTTTATTATTGTTAAACAGTTATGTTTACTAAATTGCTGATAATCTGTATATCCGCTAATCTATGTTAAACGACCATAAGAAGATCAAAAACAAAAGAACTTTAAAGTAATCTTTTTTAAATAGCTATAGTTAAGAATTCTCTATTTGATTATACATAAAACAATTCAAAACTAAAATATAAACATTTAGTTATAATTGCCAACAAATTTTAATATTCGATTAACTAAAATTTATAAATCTAACAATATGTTTGTTAATTACCAATTCCATAGCTTATTTTCGCGACGCTTATATCCTTTATCGATTAGACTTATATCTTAAATTAAACTGCAAAACTCCACTAGTTTTTAACTACTGTTAACATAATTAAATATTTTTAACATTTAAATACTATACAGGGTACATTTTACAGATAGTTATAGTTAAAAAAACAATGATGACAAACAATTAAAAACAAATTATTTGCCGGTTATGAAGTTAATATTTTGAATAATTTTTGTATTTTATTGATCAATTAACGCTTTATACTAACTAGTTTTAATCAAAAAATTTCGAGCATCCGTAAAAGTTTAAATTAATAATAAAAAAAAGCATATTATTTAGAAAATAAGCATTTCTTAAATTTCTGCAGCTTCGATAGAAAATATATTTCTTAAAAACACTTCTAGGATGCTAATATTTGAATTTTGTTTAAGTTTATATTTGTTTTTTTATTTATTTAAACAATATTTAAACTAGTAATAGTTTAGTTCGCATTAGTTTTTGACAAACTAGTCATTTAAATTAGTTTTGAGAGATATGTTCTTAAAACTTTGTAATTAAGTATGACATTTTTCATAAAAACCAAAACAATAAAGTTAAATAAATCAAACCTTAAACCTATATTATTTATTTAAAGTTGTTTGGACTTTAGTTTTTTATTGTTCTAACTTTAAACTTACGTAAAGTTGTTTTGAAAACCATTATTTGTTATGCTTGTGGTTTTTGAATTGTTTAAAGTTTTCGAAAGGGTAAAATGTTTCTCAAATGAACTACATCATAACCATTTAATATCAATATATAATGCTTATAAGCTGTTTATAACTTTCGAAAAAACAAAATAAAAAAAATTTTAACAATACCGAATACTTTCGTTTTATTTTAAGAAATATCAAAAAGAAAAGATTAAAAAGTTAAATTCTTTTTTTCTTATGCGTACTTAAGACTATATGTTAAAAGTTTTTAAACTAGATAATGGTTTTTACTTTATTTAATCTTTATGAATAAAAAAAAAATTAATTCTTATATTAATAGAAACTAAAACTTTTAACAGTGCCAAAATCATACTTGTTTTGAAAACTCTTTCTAATCTAGCTTCCGTAAAAGAAAACTTTTGAAAGTTGTCCTCTACTAAACGTTGTATAAATCAAATACTTTTTTCTTTAAACTTGTTTGGCCACATTGATAAATCTTTTATATCCATTAGAAACTGTAAAAAAAATGTATTTGTAAATATTATTAGTTGTTTTTTATATTTTCAAAAGTTTTAGCATTGTTAATACGTAATCAAGTAATAACATCAACATTGAAAGAAGCTTTTTAAAAGTATGTACTAAGTAGTTGTAATTTCGTATTTTAAACAAGTAAAAAAACCGTATCACAAAAATTAATTTACATTAACAATCATTTTACAAATATTAATGAATTAAAAATATTGAATAATATGTATAGAGTGTATGAAACAAAACCCCGATCTTATAAAAAAATATAAGGTTTATTTTATAAGACATGGATTGGCAAAGATTTATGAAAAATATTTATAAGGTCATAATCACTGAAAAAAATTAAAGTCAGCACATTAAAATAAAAAACTAAAGAAATATGCATACTACCTAAGGATTAAAATAAAGGTTCTATACAAAACGTATCATTTTGTATATCAACTAAGCAACAAATATATTTTTAATCGTAGGAAAACTGAAACCAAACAACCTTTAAACTTAATATTAAAAAAGTGCATTAAATATGTACCATTTACTCATTTTAAAGTTAAAAAATTATAAAATATCAAGTCCACAAACCACAAACTGAATAATCTCATTTTAATAATATTTTAAACCAAAAAAAAGCATAAAACCACAATGTTCACAGTAGCTTATATATTAAAACACAATTGTTAAAATAGTCAACCCTTTGTTTTGATAAGCTCACCAGTGTAAAAAAAAATTATCTTAAACCAACCTAAAATTAATAAAACGGACGGTTTAAAAGTCTACACTTAAACAAAAAGCTTATATAATTTATAAATGTGTATTTAATAAAAGTAATATATAAAACAGTTCAGTTTTATATAATAAACCTTTTTTTTATTACTAAAACAATCTTAAAAACGATTCGAAGTAAAGTTTAATTGAGAAAACACCTAACTGCTGTTTATTTTGTGAAAAATATACACGTTAAGTATATAGCAATACATATACAACTATAACTTTATTTTTTTAAACTAAGAAGTTGTTTACTTGTTTAATTTGTTTATTTTAAGCTTCAGTACAGATAACTGTTTAAATTCCTATATGTTACAAAAATCATATAGTAGAGTGCAAATCTTACACCATAAAAATTTAAAATCTAGTTTAAATTATTTATTATAATAGCTCAAATAAAGTCATAAAATAGGTAAAACTAGACAAGATTTCAATAATTCTCACAATTATTACTTTTTTCTTAACATTTAAATTATATCTTAAATATAACAAGAGAAGTAAAACAGTTAAACAAAAAAAAAAAACTTGTTAATTTGTTCTAATTTTTTGTTTTCTATCTTTTGCTGTTTTTGAACAAAAAAAACTTTTTTGTGTTTATTTAAAAACATTAAACATTTTTTTTAATAGATAACGAAACAAATGAAATACTTTAGATTTTATTTTAATCATCTTTAATGAGTAATAAATCAAAGTTAGTTTTGTATTTACAACTTTATAGATTAACTTTTGTCAGTATTAGCACCTACATCTTTATTAAATCGTAATTATGTCATAGAAGTAAAATTAAAGCTAAAATTAAAATTAATATGTTTTTTTTATATTTTGTAACCGCTACAACAGCACCAACATACTTGATGCCAGAGTTTCCACACTTCGTTGTTAAACTGTATACTGTATAATTTATTCCAATTAAATCATCATATGTCTAGTTTTGTTAAGCGTGATGGGTCAAATTGTAAAATTTAGACCCGATATATTTGGTGAGGTTTCAGCTGTAAACTCATTTTCGAAAACAAAAATCGTCTGGTTAAAAAGTTACGATAAAAACCGACATGTACGTTACAAAATGTAAACATGTAAAAAATGTTTATATGTGTATCAAAACATTAGTAAAATGTGAATTTGTTATAACATTTTGCTGTTTTTGTGCGTTTAAAGACATTTTGAATTTGTTTCAATTATATTATTTTCTAATTATGCTGTAGACAATCATTAAATATCAATTTGTCATGGTTTCAAGCTTATCGTATCAAAACTATAAATATAAGTTAATTGCTTCATACAAAACCAGATACAAGTTTTTTATGAGCATCCATTTTTAAAACAAAGCCTCAGAATTTAAAACATGCTCTTACAAGTTAAACGTTTGTTAAACTAACCAGAATTTTTTGTTAAAACATTGTCTTAAACATTTGAATTTCATTATCTACAATACATAAAAAAGTAAAACATTTTGTTATCAAAAAAGACTAATAAAAAATGTTCAATTTTGGTTACTTTTAGTTATTTATCTGTAGATTTAAGTAGATAGGCTGTTTTATAACTATATAAGATATTAAATACAAATTTCCTTTATATAGTATTAACTTGTTTATTCGAGATCTAAAAATACCAAACTTTAAATGTATTTTATAATAAGAGTAAATTAAAAATATTTACATTATTTTGTTTTTAGAAGTATTGGTTTTAATCTAAAAAAAAAAAGTATAGGTTTTACTTTGAAATTTTAAAACGAAACTTAGATATTACTTTATTTTTTTCATGCAATACAACTTTTCATCTAGCTCATACTAATTTATAATTGAAGTTTAGTGCACGTACCTTAGAAACTTTATAAAAGGTGGTATTTTGATAGTTGTTAATTAACTTATCAAAATTTATTTGGATGTTCCTAATTTAAACGTAAATAGTTTTTTTTCTAAAACCATAAAGTATTACTAGTTGTATATGTTAAAATATTAATATTCGTATTTAATTCTGGAAAAAAACTCCTTCCTTAAAATGTTTTTTAAATAGTATTTTTAGTTTATCATTTAATGTAGAAACAGAAAAACTTTAAAAAGTTTATTTAATGCTTTTAGATAATTTTACTGTATCATTGAGGCGTTTTTACATCATTGCTGTTTACAAATGACTTAAAACAAAATTTAATATAAAAAAAAAAGAATTTTAAGATTGTCAAATGGTATATATTATATTATATAACTTTTTGTAAAACCATATAAAAATGTTTTCAGTTGTTTTAGTTTTTGATAGTACGTAACATTTCTAACGGCTTCTAGAAAATGTCTGTACGTAATTTCAAATTGTGTTTGACGTCACCACTGCTTTATAACACTGAACTAATATCTTTTTTACAACCCTGGTTTGGTTTAACGCACTCAATAAATCTTATCCAGTATGTTTAATTCATTAATATACATAAATTGTTGTTAAATTAAATTGATGTTTTATTTTAAAACTTGTAAACTGTACCAATATTATAACTACAGTAACCTGCCAACTAGGTACGCATTTCCTAGGTACGAACTGCCAGTATGGTACGCACTTTTTTTATTATATATTAAAACTAAAGTAACCAGAAAAAGAGTATGTACTTAATAACTGTCGAAAATAGAATATTAAATTAAGTTAAGTAAATACAGAGTATTTACTTAACTAAAATAAGGAATAGTGAAATTAGTTTTTCATACTCTACGATGATAAAAACATAAATGTAAATAGTTTATAAAATTAAACTTTAAGAAAATTTAGATAAACAAAAACAATGAACAGTGCAGTTTAAAGTTTACATACCCATGATTGCAACATAAATGTAAAAAGCATGTAAACAAGCGAAATTAAAAAAAAAAGAACCTTGCAACTGACATATGGTTGAAAAACTTTAATAAGAATTAGAAACTTAATAATACATTTTAGTTATTAAACCGCAAAAGAATAAAGATGCTTTTGTGAAATTCAAAAATTTCAAAAAGTTATGTAAACAATTAAAGATTTAAGTTGCTGGCAGGCTATTAAAAAAAAGAGGTTATTGGTATGAAAGTTGGTAAACATATTTTAAAATTCTAAAAAACTGTAAAAATTAAGTAAGTTGCTGAATAGTTGTTTAAAGATATAAAAAATTAATAGCCCGAGTATCAGTTTTTTTGGTACTTAAGTACTAAAACATACAAAAACAACTGAAACTTTTATAACAAAGTACTAAAACTTGAAGTTTTTTGTTATAACTGTTTAGTTGCATTTACAAAAATACTTAATAAAAATAAAAACAATGGAATATAAAAGAGCTAGAAATACACAAAACTAAATGCTGGATATGTTTTCAAATATTGAGGTTTCGGACAAAAGCAATAGTTTAATGAATCATTACTACCAGTAGGAATTGCATACAGTAGTAAGAATGGTAACTTTGTATAATGTTAAATAAATATTGAGGCTGTGTGGATCATCTTTGGTTGAAGATTCTTATTTCCCCTTGGTACGTACGGCTGTTAAAATATTAAGTATAAAATGTTTTACATAAAGTAAAAAATCAAAAAAAAAATTAAGGCTGTTGAAAACTTAAATCGCTTGTTAGTTTATGTATAAAAAGTTTTGTAGTTTTGCTTTCCTTTGATTTTAAATCTTTTTTTAAGTTTTACAGAAAGTTGTTACTTGAAAATAAATATTTTAAACAAAATAATAACAGGTTAGTGAAATATAGTAATATATGTTAGTTTATATATATACATTTTAGTTTAGTATAAGGTAATCATTTTCAGAAGCTTTACCAATAGTTAAAAAAAAATTTTGTAGCATATAAATTTTTCAGTTTATACATACTTTTTTATGTAGCTTTTTACAAAGTTAATCAGTTTTGTTAGTTTAAGGTTGAACAAGCTAAATGTACAAGTGAGAAGTACAAGGTTCAATGATATTAAATCAAAGGTTTAACAAGCCAAATCTGACAAACGTGTCTTAAAAGGTTTGTTTCAAAAGTTAATTTTGCTCAGAACAGCTGCTTGTATACGATCAAAGATTGTTAGTTTTGTCTTATGAAATTTTTTGATGTTATAAATACTTTAGACTGTTAATCATAATGGTTTTAGTTTTTAAATTTTGTGGAACGTGCTTTGTTATAAGTTTCATATTAATGATAAATAAAAATCATAAGTTACTTTAGCATATTGTGCATTAAAATAGGAATTACACTACTTATAATACATGTATTGAATACTAAACGGCTATTTATTATATTATATAAGTAAGTATTGTTTTCTGTAAGTATCATACAAAATTAGTGTAAATTAATATTTAAACAACGCCTACTTTTACTTTATTATTTTAGTTAGTCAACAATAGCCTAGAAGGTTATTGATATAACTAAAAAGAACCAAAGTCTAAATTTTTCTAAAACATGTGTTTTATTTATCATTGCAATCAAGTTTTTATTATAAATTGTCACAAATACTTTCTTAGCAAAACGATGAGTTTTTGAAACAAACAGACTTTTTGTAATATATAATGATTGTTTTAAGTTTATAACTATATCTTTTTTTTTAAGTTCACTCAAATTTGAAACGAATTGTTTAAGTTAGTTCAAAAATTAAAAAATTAAAAATTTTAATGAAAAAAAAGTTGCTTATTTGGTTTGTAAAAACTCTATCAAACGAACTGAAAAAGAATTACATTGTTTTTTTTTAAACGCTGTACCACTTAGATCTAAATAAATCAATCAAAACACAACAGATAATTAACAAAACAAACTAAATAATTATCTCAAAATAACACCTTTATTAGATTTCAAAGCAAATATAATTGCTTTAAAAACATATATCTTATTGATGTTTGTTTAACACTTTGCGACAAAATAAATTCTGGAAAAAAACCTGTATTTGAACCATAAATATTATAGTATTTTTTGTCTTAATCCTTTAGTGCAATGTTTGTTTTGCGCTCAGTTATTATATCTAATATAAATACTAACTTAAACAAATTATATCATTAATTCATTGTATTAGTTTCTTTTAGAACAAATCCATTATATGATGTTTATTTATCACATTTGTAGTTAATTATGGCATGAAAATTAACGTTTATAAAAGTTTTAATTTCAAAATAAACAATCAATGAAACTTGATAAACAATAAGAAAATATAGCAGCGTAATAAGAAAATTTCAAACAACAAACCTGATTTAATCATTCCAGCCCTTATACACTTCTGATATCTGCAATGAGCGCAATGTGTTCTCGTCTTCTTACTAATCAGGCAGTTCTCCTTCGCGCTACACCTGTACTTGGCTTTCTTCTGTACACTCCTCTGTAATACAAATAATTAATAAAAATCAATAGCAAATAAACTGTTTTCGAACTTTTTTTTTAAAGTACATCGCTCTCTTTTAAACACTTCTCTGTGATATAATTATTGTATAAAGCAAAATTATTAATAAAAACAAATAAATAAAATATACAAAATATATTTCGTGTTCGCGCTTTACCTACAGTAGGCCTTATTTTTCACATTTTTCTGTGATAAAAAAGTACATTAATAATTAGTAAATTTTTATTATTATTTTTCTTCTACAATATAGTTGGATTCATTTTACACACTTCTCTATAATGCGAAAAAAATAAAATAAAAATACAACAATTGCACAGTTTAAACTGTTTTTAGACAACATAACCTACATTTTAAATAGTTGGAAAAAACTTTTTTCCTGTTTCATTTAAAGAACTTTTTAGTCTAAAACCGAAACGTTTCTATGCATGCTTCTCTTCAATTACAAATGTGACGTCATAAAAAACATCCATCATTGATTTTTAATTATTTATTTAGACATTCGCGTTTTTAAATTAATGTTAAACAATTTTCCATGTTTAGACTTCATAACGATTTAAAAGCTTTAATTTTTTAGTGATTTGTTTTAGTATTTATTTTTTGTAGAAAATATTTCTAAAGTGTTTTTTAATTATTCTTGATTGCATAATCCAAGGGTTATTTATACTAAAACATTAATTAATAATTCATTTCATTAAAACTCAACACAATGATAAAAGGTTTAACTTCATGACCTTGGTTTTGAGTTTACATTTATTGTAAACTATGCTTACGTTGCATCAAGGTGTGTTAATTTTTATCTTGTTAAAGTACCTGTGATGCATTATATACTAAAAAAGTAAATATTTTGTGAGAATTTTTATCTTGACATACGCGCTTTAAAGCTAGTTTTTAATGGTTTTGCTTGCTTAATCTTTATTAGAGTGATTATTTACAATGATCTTGATTACCAAGATGGAAAAGCTTTCATTTTCGGTAATAACTTAATTCTTTGTTCCAAGTAAACGTAAAGCTCTTGTTATTTTATTAAAACAGAATTTTGTAATTAATTTTGGTATAAACTAATACAAAACTTTTTTTTTTACTTAAAACAGTTAGTTCTTAATTGATACAAAGTTCTCTTTTTTTAAGTATGCTTTTGCATTATAAAACAATTAATAAATGAAACAATTAAACTTCTTAAAGTAGTACTTAACCCTTTAAATGGTTTCATTCTTAAAACTAATTTAAAATAATGATTTCCAAATTTTTGTTATTTCGGTTAATTATGCTTTGCATAACTTTAGTTTTTGATATAGTGTGAACTACAAAAACGTCAAAAGCCTACTTTGGCTCGACTTTTATTATAAATTTAACTTGAAAAAAATTTAAAACAAAAAAAGAACAATTTGGAAACGTGACAAGAATGTATCAATAACAAATTAAAATCAGAATAGTTCTGATATAACAACTACTGATATAGTAACCATGATTGGGAAACAAGTGTGAAAAATTGAAATTGCTTTTTGATGTCGTGGTAATTTGTCGGCAAAGATGTTATTGGTAACAATAAAATTTAACTTTGATAGTACCTCAAAACGTTATCACGTGTATCCTTATATTAGATGTTTTTTATAAATGTATGAAAAAGCATAAACAACTAATTTTTATTAGATTTTCGTGAAAAAAATGTAAATATAAACAAAATGTTTGTTTTTATTTTAATCAACACGTGTTTGATTATCGTAATCATTAAACATATAAAAAAATGATGAAAAGCTTTATTCCAATAGTAAGTTTTCAGAGATTTTATTACATTTTTTTAAACATATTTTAAATTGGTTGTTTATATTTTATTGGGACTATTTTGACAAAAAACAACTGTTTATAAATAAAAAAACTTGTCAAGATTGAATAAATAAAAGTTTGTTATTGTATCAGTCATATGCGTCATAAATATGAATTAATAACGTGGGAAAAAAAACATATTATCTTGGTCGTAAAATCCTTTAATTTATATTCAAAAAGTATTTACTCTGTTTATTTTCACAAGGTATACTTACTTATTAAATAGATTAAAAAATTGATGCTGTTTGATTTAAATATTAACTGTTATTAAACTCTTAAATAAATTTATAGCTTGGTTTCTTAGAAGTATATTAAAGTTAAATGATATTTCATTTTTATAAAACGTTATCTCATTCAGCAGTTTTTATCACTAAAATTTTGACAAAAGAGTTAATGTTAGTCATTAAGTAAATTTTAAATCAGTTTAAAGTAAAAGTACGTAATCTTGTCCAGTCGATATATAATTTTGAGCTACAAAAGTTATAATATTTCTTTTAATGCATAATGTTCGATTGTATATATGTTTTGCAGTTTAATGCTTCGAAAATAGCCAATTTGTAACTTTTTTTATTGGTTTATGACATTTAAAAAAACAAGCGATGATTCAAAAAAAAATTTTATGTTTGTCTAAAATAGAATTTCTGAGAAATATCAATTTACCTTTATTAAATTCATGTAATGAGTAATATAAGACAACATTTAGATTATTTTTGAGCCGAAAAAATAGTGTACAATACTTTTTATTTCAAAAAAAAATCTTAAACAACTTCATCTTGTTTTAATATCTTGATTTTTAACGGTACACAATACTTTTATTAAAATTTAAAAAAGGAAATACTTTCGGAAAATAGTTAAAAAATAGTTTATTACTTTGAAAAAAACCTTTAAAACTCGATAACAAAAAGTGTTACAAAAGTTTAATATTATAAACAATGTATTGATATAGGTAAACTTTTATTAATCTTGAAATTAATAAAGAATTTAACTAAGGATATTTATTATAAAGTTTTTAACAATAAACAGTACTATAACCAACATAAATATTTTTTTTTAAACTTTTGGCCGTAAGAAGCATTAATTAAAAGTTTTATTCAAACTCAAACATTATAATGAAAAATAAATTAATATATTAGTAAAAAGTAACAATTCGCTTGTAGAAAATCGAATTGAATTTCAATTGGTGGCTATGTTCAGAACATGAATGTAGAGCATAATCAAAAATATTATCTGTTTCGTTTCTGAGAAAATAATTATACTTAAATTCATTTATGTAAATACTGGTTTTACTGGCTATACAAAAGTTAGTCTACGTTGAGAAACCCATTGTATTTACGAAAGTATAAATATTTTATTAATAATTAAAAGATCTTAACGACTACGTAAGATGTAAATTATTTAATATATTTTAGCCATTTGAAACATGATTATTTAAAGAGGTAAATTCTCTACCTTGAAAATCCCTTAACATCTCTCGCACGCAATTCAAAAATGGTTACACAGTATTAATTTATAATTTAAGATATTAAAAAATTATCTTAAATATATTTAAATAACAGTTTTAAAACATTTGAATTAAAACTATTTACTAACTTTGTTAATTTAAACTAAATTAATTCCACTTTTTTAAAAAGCAACAAAATTTAATTCCAAACTTACTTTATTTTTTACAAAATAAAATCCCCAACTTTGAAAAAACCCGTTGAAATATTCAGAACTCTGCTTCAAACAGAAAACTTAAAAATTACAAAAAAATAATAGAAGACTTGGGTACCAAACTTTTTGTTTTTATTAAATAAACTAAATTGTGTATATGAGCTTTTAATTTAAACAATAAAAAAATCCCCTACCTTGAAAAATCCCTTGCATCCCTCGCACGCCAGCACGCCGTAATGCTGCCACCTGGCGGAATCGCCGCAAACGGTGCACACCGTCGCCCCGAAACCCCCGTAACCACCCGGATACGAGGTGGTGGTTGTGAAGGAGGGGTGCACGTCGTTAAGGTGGCAGGTGAACGTGGGGTGCTTGTTGCCATGGGTGATTATGTGGGGGTAGGGTTGCGAGGGGCTGATCTGGGGGATTTCCATTCCGTTGTGGTTGGAAACCTAAAAAGGAGTAAGAAGTTTTAAATCTACAATTAAATTCTTTAATGTTGTTAAATTGTATTTTTATTAAACTATTAGGTTATTATATGGGATCATTATTTATTTCAATAATATAAGCTTTTTTTTATATTGCAGATGAAATCGGTTAGTATTAAGATTGTGATGGCGAATATTTGAATAAAAAGTTTTACGTAAAAAGTAGCTAAATGTTTAATTTAGTAAAAACAATGTTATTTTAAGATGTAAAATGTCAGTTATGACGGCACTACTTTGTTTACTAAAACTTTGTGTTATAAAATTAGTGCTTTTTTAAACAAATAAAAATGTCTACAAGTTTAGAAGCATAGCTTTTGATAATATGACAACTCAAATTAAGACAATCCAAGTTATTAGAAAAAACAGTATACCACATCTCAAAAAGTATTAAATATGTGAAAATATAACAATATGTAGATATTATCAATGTATACAAGCCATTTTTTACTTATAAAAAAATTGTATATTTTTTTTGATATATTCAAAAACTACTGTAACTTACGCAACTTTAAAACTAATTCTAACCATATCTAAAAAATATTAACAATTTTCCAAAAAACAAATAGTTTTTTTTATATTTATACGACCTACATACATATTTTTTATTTTTGTTTTTAATATGCATAACTTTTTAAATTGTAGTCCTTCAAATACTTTTTAAAGAATTTGAGTTTTTGAACTTTGAACTATCCTAATTTGAATAGTCGTGCACCCGTAACTTTGAGTTATTAGATGCTTACTACTATTAAAAACCAATTTAACAGTGCATTATTGCTGTAAAACTTCTGCTTTTACTTGCATTATACGTCTTATTACAGATTTAGGACCTAATTATTTGAAAATATTACATTTATCGTCTGAAACGCAACAAAAAAGAGTAATAAAAGTAATTCGATTGTATATGAACCTTACAAAAGTGCTTATTGAAAAGCAGTAATGACAATTATATGGGTTCGGCATCATATTTATTAAAATACAATAGCATGACGACATTATTGTGCAATGCTTTTAAATCGGTATAAAGTTCAAGTCGTTTTTTTTTTAGTTTAAAACTATACTTTGAAACACTACCACAATTTTCAAAGTTGTTTATTATTTACTAAATTGTTGAACGTCTTTTCTGTAATTACTTCTTTTACAGAAAAGATTTATACATAATCTTGTCTTTTTTGTCGTGCTAGACATCAATTTCGCAGACTTGTTTACTACGTAAAAACACTTGTTTGTTTTGAGGTATATTTATGTTTTTAACTAATATAAAAAGCGGATTACGAAGTTTAGTCAACATCTATAAAAGACTGTAACCAGTATACATTGATAATAGAATTATACACTTTATCTTATCTAAAGTAAAAACATAAATAAACAATACCAATAAAACATAAAATATTTTTGAATAATAAAGTGAAAGTTTTATTAAGTTCCGCTTTTGTATTTAGTTTTTATTTAGCAATTAAGCATATAAAAATGATACTTATAAATTAAAAATTAAACCTAATTTAGAAAAAAATTGAACTATCAAGTTATAGTTGTATTGTTCAACAAACAGAAAAGATATGTTTAAGAAAAGTACATGACGCTTAACTTTTTTAGTAAATGTAATCGTAAGTGTAATATAATTTAAAGAAAATTACTTCGAGTAAATACTTATAGATGTAGTCATAAATTTTTAAACTGTCTTTAAACGAGAGTTATATAGTTCAAACAAATATGATAATTAACCATACTTTTTGCAAACAAAACTTTACAACTTTAATTACACAAAAATAATAGTTTAGACCTTCTCAGCATACTTTTTCTTATATAAAATTAAAACTTTTGAAGTATTGTCAAAAAAAAGTCTTTATAGTTTGTAAAAAAAGTTTTGGTAAATAAATATTAATTTATAATTAATTTTCTTCTTAATTTTGTTACGTTTTTTAACTTTTATATACTTGGTTTTCGATTACTTAACAAATTAAATCTAACCGCAAAAATTTAGAATGGAATAAATCATACTATATAATTTTAACAAAAACATGTTCTTTTTTTATAAATATTAACAAGTTTAATACCGATTGTTCTCATATAAATGAGTTACAGTACAAGGTTTAGATAAATAAGTAAGGCAATATTAGATACAAAACAACATTATGTACTTTAATGTTAGCGAAATAAAAGTTTATAACCGAAAATTAATTTTATATATTTTTACAAGTAGTAAGTTGCTCACGATCAATTAGAACTATAAAAGTATTTTTCCTGAATCATTCATTATTAAGTTAATTGTTTTCTTAATCACAGAACTAATGTTATTTATAGTTATGTTTATGTATTATTTATGTTATATTAATATTATTAATTAATTTAACATATTCTCAACCGTTTAAAATTTATCATTAAATTATGTTTGAATACTTGAAACTTTAAGAATGTGAAAACATTTTTTGTCAAGATTTTACAGTTATCTAAAAAAAAACATTAACCTAAATAGAATTATAAAACACAATAAAACGCACTTTTATAATATACTTACATGATAGTAATACGTGGACAGATGTACCAGATTAATTAAAGTTAATAAAATTTCTTATTCATTATAAAACTATCAAATTTCAATTAACTAATTAGTGGTATTAAGATATTTAAGACTAAATTAACACATGAAAAAAATATAAACCCAAAAGTTTAACAAAAACATATTAAAAAAAAAAACAAAATCAATGAAAAAACATCAACAACACAACCCACACTTCTAATGAAGTTGGTGATCTTCTCTTCGAACTGTTCCGAAGGCTTGAAGCTTTTTGGGCTCGGCTCGCAAACGTATCGTTGGGGGAAACCCCCCTCTGAAACTTTCCGCTTCACCGGTTTCACCACCTTGAACGCCGTTGCCTGGTAACCTGACTCCTTAGGCTCGTTCCTGAACGACGTTATCGAGTTCACAGGGATCAGCTCGTTGCTACGGAGATGGTCGTTGCTATAGTGATTCTCTGTTTCAGAGGGCGGTGGAGGAGTCGTCAGGGGTCGGCTGATCTCAGGGATAATCTCCCGGTGGGGAGAATTAATGCAAGAAGAGAAAAAGACGTCGGAGCTCAATTGAGCCTGCTGGTTGTAAATAGACCTCTGTGACGTCATACCCGATTCTTCTTCGTCATTAGAGGAGAAGAACGCTTCTCCCAGATCGATCATCGGGACCTCAATGTCGTCTAGCAAGGAACTTTTCATTTTGAGGGATTTCCGGATACTGGAAATCTGCGGCTCGTACATACTCAGGTCGAGCGGGTTATCACCCCTTAAAGTTTCGTTTGAGGGAATTTCCCCTTCTGGGGAAAAGGAGCACATGCTGACGATGTCGTCGTAGCTGCAATCCGATTGGTTTCTATGGAAACAGGTGGAAAGGTTGACGTCCTGCGACCCGTGCACCCTCCTCGTAGAGGACCCCGCGAAAGATTTGGCGGGTAACTTTGGGTCACGTCGCGTGGCAACGAAGGTGTTGTTGCCAAGCGACGGGTCGAAGTCCTGGTCGAATATGTCGTCAAAGAGGAGACCCCTAGTGGTGGAAATTGTCGCCCCCTGGTGGTAGCACCTGTCGTCGTTTGTAAACTCGCTCTTCAGCATTTTTTTTTAATCAAACACGTTTGATTATTTTTGGAACTAATATCTGTGTATGTTGATATTTAAATATATATATTATGTATTTAAACTTTTTTCACACTACTTATTTGCTAACCTTTTAAATCTTAATTTTAACTTTAAATAAACCACTTTTTTATGCAGAGATCACAAATATTATACTTTGATTGTAATAATCAAGTAATCCTGGTTATATCTTAAATTTAATGTTAAGCAGATTTTACAAAGTCCAATAGTTTTAAGATTAACATTATGACATAACATATTTTACATAAACACTTGTTTATTATGTATTAGTACATATATGGTAGTAAAGCTTATGAGAAACTTTTATCAAAATGTATCAAAGCTTTATGTTTACAACAGTTTTTGACTATTTAAAGTCAGTGTTGTTTTTGAAACGTCGCATTTTATTTTACTGAGATAGATAAGTTTGAAATATATTGTATTTTTTCAAATGATTTTTAGCTAAAGTTTGTGAACAATTGTTGCACTTATGCAAAAAAAAATATGTTTATTTAATTGAAATGTTTAAATCATTAATGTTGTATTTTCATTTTAATATTTGGTGTTTTTAGATACATCTGTTTAAATAATTGATTAAAGTTTAGGTATTAAAACAATATATACAATTCAGGTATTGTTTATAGAATTTTAATTTTAATTGAATGAATAACTTATCTGAACGCACTTTAATTATACTCAAAACTAAATCTTGATTTTTAAAACTCTGATAATACAAAAGATTTATGCCTTCTTATTTTTATTCACTTATTTTTAATAACGCACTTAAATTGCTTAAAACATTAGTATCACATTAGAGTGTATGTTAAAAATGAAATAAATATTTAGGTAACTACTTAAAAAAAAAAGTATGTTGGATTTTGTTTCGCAAGGTTTTTATAGATGTTACATATGTACATTACTATAACGGATAACTTTAAAGTACTAAACAAAAGGAATATTAAATAAATAAATCGGTATTTATTCCCAAAGGATAATAACTAATTTAAAAAAAATACAAAATGATGAAACTAAAATAATGCAAGCATAATGTAAACAACGAAATAAATATATATTTAAGCAATTATAAAAACTAGTTATTTTTTTTAATTTTCACATCGTTTTTATAAATAATTATAATTAAATTTTAAAACTTATAATTAACTTAAAAGCGCTTCTTTTTTCAATTATATGTATTCAATGACCAAAAATAAAAACGTTTTTAAAAAACTAAAAGATGTAGATAAATTATTGAAATTGAAAAAATTCAAACTTAAACATAGTCAGTCAAATGATATAGTAATATAAATTGTCGCTGAAAACATTAATATGTTCAAAATATTTTCTAATTTAGCCAAGGGCTAAATGCTACCTATTATTATTACTTTACATTGTAGAAGCACACTGTTGCTATAAGAGAATGAACTTTAACTTACTACCGAGCAGTTATGTTTTTGTTTTAATTATACTTGTAAAATTTATTTTACCTAAATCTCGCTAAAAGTAAAATGCTTGCTTCTTGAACAAAATAAAAATAAAGTTGTACAATATAACAAAAATCAACTTACGTGAAGGTATCGAAAAAAAATGATTTACTTAAATTATCCAGTTTAATTCTTGTATTTATTTAATAATTGATAAACTAAACATTTTATCACTACCTTTAGTTAGGTAAGTTAAGACTTTAAACTCCAACGCATTCATAAAAGCTATAAAAAAACTAAGATAGGTCAAAATTTATAATACTTCATTTATTTTAATATTTTTAAAGGTTGTTAAAATAAATTAATTTCTAAACTTTTTTTTTAAAAGATTTAGGCATTTATTGTCTTAGCTATTCAAGTCGATTTTGTAATCTTGTATACTTTAATCTCTAAAAATAATGGTTGAAAACTAGTTTAAGAAAAATGTTTTTATATCTTCACAGCTATGTTAAATAAATTTTATCAAAATAGTTATTGTACAACAGAAAAGTATAAAAAAGCTAAGAAACTTTCTCATAAAATAAATCAATGCTTTCTAAACCTACTGAATTTCGAATAAGAAAATACTTAAATTGTATTTTAAACTCGCTAATAACCTCAATTTTATGTAAGATATTTTTATTTGAGAAACCCTACTAAATTAACTCAAAGTATTCTGAAAATTGTGAAATATTAACGGAAATATATGCTGTTGAAGATTTCTTTTTTCTTCTACTTATCTCACTAATAAGTCTCTCTTTTTTCTTAAAATTCTATAATTTTAGCTGGAGGAAAATTTAGCAAAACTACATTTTTGTCTACATTCATAGAAATACATAGTTCAAAGTTTTATTTACATTAATACTTAAAGTTTTAAAAGTGTTTGATTTCTCTTGAAAATTTTAAAAAATATTTTCTTAAAAATTTTATACTATTACATCATACGTTTAATTACTTAAAACTATTTTTAGTCATCACATTGTAGATGTAAATGATAGTCTTTAAGCATAGTTTAAATGTTTTATCTTATCAAACATTTAAATATTGTAAATAATATGGATTAGATAAAAATAGAACTTTAAGCAAGTTACAGCAGTTAGAAGTCGCAAAATTGATCAAAATGTTATAAAGGTGTCTTATAGCCTTCAAATTAGTTTTGAAAAATATCTTAAGTATAAAAAATATTTAACATCAAATCTTTCAATTATTTGTTTTAATTCAAAGCCTTTGTAAACTACAAAAAATATGAAGATAGAAGTATTAGAATATTTTTTGTTTTCTAAAGACTTTTTGCGGTTATGTTCAATTTTATTTAAAATTCAATAATTACCATGGTGGTGAAATGATGTAACTTTTAAAAATTTTAGTTGTGCTAAATTAAATATTTGTAATAACCGTATATACAAAGTGTACTTTTAAGATATCAATTTCTGATGTATAGTAAAATTAACAAACAATCTTAATTTGATTTATCATAGTAAAATGAAAAATCCAATGTAAATGTCTGACTAATGACTTAAAAAAGACAAATTAATTTTTTTCATGTTATTTTTATCCAATTATACGCTTTAAGTATTGATTAAATTTTGTGGTTTATAACAAATGTCGGTCTTACAATAAAGTTTTTGTCTTTTTTATAAAAATGGTCCAGTAAAATTAACACAGTAGCTTAAAAAATTAACAGATCAAAGTTTTTTTTAATTGACACTTTATTAAATTAAAAAATGAATTATTTTATTTTTGATTTCTGAAAACTTATGATAGTTTTTTAACCAATTTATATTTAGTATTTTAGGAACATTTAAATTGTGTTTAAAAAATTAAAATATAGAAGTTGACACTAACATTTAGTTTATTTAGTATTCATAAATGTTAAACATTAATATGAAATTAGTATGAGACAACTTTTCTGATTATTCACTTTTAATTCAAACATTATTACAAAACACGAAGTAAAGACAAAAGTATAATAAAACAAAAAAAGTTCAGAAAAATAATGTTTCAGCTATGACTATAAAAAAATAACTATGAACCAAAATTGTACGCACTACACAACTTTTTACTTTTCTCAAGTGTAACTGCAACTTTTTATTAAACACAATAATTACTCGTGATCGGTCAACCACAATAGAAATAATACGTGCTAACAACGAGTTAATTATATTCAGCAAAATTAAAAACCATTGTTTCAACTGCAACCAACGCAACGCAATTTTTGATTGTCAACTATTAATTAAAACACTATTTCAAAACACATAGTAAACACAAAAGGTGTTCGTGTAAGCGGTCAGCCACAATAGGAGTAGTACGTGCTCCCAACTTAACCAACTTGCCAGTCAAACAAATACTTACATGAACGCAAGAAGCTACTCATCGAACGAGTATATCTTGAGTTTGTTTACATATATGCCCGATTGACACATCTTCATTTAGCTGGTGCGGTTGCTATTGACAAAACTCGTGTAGGTGTCAGGCTCTTTCGGGGTACGAGCTTTATACGTGACCTGGTTTGGTTCGTCTTTTCACGTTTTTTTTGCAGTTTTTATTGACTGAGTAATTCGTAAATCGTTTTTCTAACTTTTGTTTTGTTCGGTGTTAATATACGATCCTAAATTACATCAAAAAATAAAACAAAGTTTTTTTTATAACTTATTGCTTTCTTCTTACATAAAAAAATTTTTTTTTTTGAGATTTGCTAATAAAGATTCTCTATAAGTGTATGTATTAAGAGTTGATCATGCCAATTCGATCATCAGATCTTTTAGTATAAACATAATCAAACATATTTTTGATATTAGATTTAACATACTGCATTGAACACTGTTGATGTTTCAATATAAAATAGCTTTAAATTAATGTCGTTAACTGATATAATTGCTATTTAATGCTATCACTCATAAGTTTAGTAATTATTAAATAATAACTCACAAATCTCCTACTTAGAAAATAGTATAGCTATTACCTGTATTTAAACAGTATATTTATCCCTAATACTTAAAAAACGGCTACATTTTACCTTTTATTCAGAGTCTGACTTGAATACTTTGCATAATATTGTAATATTCAGACATAAAGTGGACGTTACTAATATTTTGTTAATTTGAACAATTTATAATTTTTAATTAGCTTGATAATGATTAACTCAAAGCTGAAAAAAAAAACATTTTAAGCACTATCTGAGTAACAACTACTGACAAAAATAAAAAATAATATTATAAAAAAAAACTCTCTAACATGAAACTTGTGGACTATAAGTGAGTCAAATACTTGAGCTAAAACATAATATTTTTATTTAATCACTTTGCTTACAAAAACAAAACAACAAAAAGCGCAACGCTGTGCGAGACCAATCCAACTTGTTGTAATAAATAACAACTTTCTAGTTTGGAAATTACTATCAACCGAACTTGTTCCAGAGCTTTGTACTGTCTCACATTACGGCGTGACAGATTATCAAAACAAAACAATTATAGTATGGCGCTTTCGCGTGTGGGATTACTCAAAGCTTTATTGTGTTTTTACACAACAACTGGTAACTGGTAGCTTCTTGCGGTTCAACTGGTGCAAAAACTGAACTTGACCTGGAAGTTTATTTCTTTTTTTTTTGACAGTTAATTTTAAAATATCATTAACCAGAACATGTTAGGTATTTTCTGTTTGAAGAACGTAATATAAAATTTGAAAGTTGCTACAAATCTGAAAATTTAACTGAACCCTTTTTTTAGAACTAGACTGATGTTTTCGAAAGCAAATACTACATTGTATTTATTAATTTTTTGAATTTTTGCTCAAAGTTGTCGGTAAAATATTTTTTTCACTTTACATGTTTAAACTTATAGCATAGATTTAAGTTTTAATTGTGAATTAGGCTTAAAAAAATAATGTGCAACCTGAAAAAAAATATGAATTCATTTGAAAAGATTTATGAAAAAATAAAAGGATATCAATTATAATTCTGTTAAAGAATTATTATTCTGGGAACATACATCTGTTTTCAAACAATTTACTTCTTAAAATGTCTGTGTGTTTTTTGTTTGAACAATTTTATTCAATCCTGCCAAAATTTTTCTCCGTAAAGCCAAACGTAATCGGTTTTAATTTTTAAATTTTTAAATCAGTTTTAAAAGCAAAAGTGTTTTCTTTTCAACTGAGGTTTATAGCAGTCTTTTTGACGTACAAAAAGCTGTCAAATGTTAAAAAGCTTCATTTTATTTTTTGTTTATGTGATGTAAATGTTTTGAAAAAATGAGGTATTATTTTATTATCCTACAAATTGAGTTTTAAATAGCATGTGATAATTATTAAGTGTACTTATGTATGGCTTTGATTATTGTCGTTAACCATTTAAAGTCTCTTGGATTTACATTTACCTAATTTTTTTATATTTTATAACTTTTATAGTAATATCTTAACTAAATTATATAGTTTCTAAAATAAAAACTTAGAATGTGTAACTTTTGTAAAACATTTAACTTTTGCAGTGAGTTTTAAATTTTTATGTTTAAATGAAATGTTTGTTTAAACAGATAAAAACGATTTTTGTTTCCTCAGAATACTAATTGTTTAAAGTTAGCTTAATTTATTTTAAAAATCTTTATGTGCGATTAGTTGTATTCAAAACTACATTTTAGATTTAAAAAGAAATAAAAATATTTGATGTGTTTTTAAAATAGCACGACTATATAATACCAACGCTTAAACAACACCAAAAACATATTAAAATATTTTCTTAATTAGTTGTTCTTATATCATAGTTGTTCCAAAATAAAACCTTAAACCATTTATTACCGATATTTGTTTACGTTGGTCAAACGACAAATATTTTTACGAAATTAACGGAGAGTTTATCTTTAATTATATCTCAATTACTTTATATTATATAATCTATTTTTAGTCACAAAATTTTTTTTTTTTAAATATTACTTCATTTTTGTGACTATTAAAAAATGGCACAATCTTTAAAAGTGTTTTTTAATAGTTGCAATCTAAAGATTATAGCATCCTTAATCCTAAGAATCTATAGTTATTATTACTCTGTTAGTTTTTTTACGTTAAGACAAAACTAAGTTGATTACGTTTTTATCATTATCCAAAATGTTGCCATCGTTTTAAAAGCTGTGTAAAAACTCCAACTAAATTTTTTAATTTTTTATTAACTGTTCTCTTAACACAAAGTACTTATTAAAAGTTTAGTAAAAACAAGTTTACAAAATAAAATAACACCCCTGAAAAAGTTGACATACATGAAATTTTGCTATTTTTAGCTAAATCTAAACTAAATCATAACCACCATAAAATAAGGATTTAAAAATTTAAACAATTATTAGCTTTTGTTTAAAACAACTGCTAACCTGCAAATAGCTGAGTGTAAATTACGGTCATTAGCTTTAGACATATGTCATTCAAAGGTGGTAAATTCATAATTGCTTTTTAATGTCCTGTATTAAATTTTACAAGTTTTATGTAAACAAAACTATGCGGTGTATTTCAGATCAAAGTCTAATAGCCCTTTTAGATATGTTCTTGTAAAAAAAAACAAAATACTCTTGTTATTTAAAATAAAAAAATATAATTATAACATGTGCTTTTAATAATGTCTTTTAAATTTTCAAAGGTTATATAAAAAGACCTTGAATAATAATAATAGTAAACACTAAAATTGGAACATGATTTATCATTCTAACTATAGGTTTAAGTTATAAACTAACAGTTATAGTGTACTAGCCCATTATATTAATAAAATTCGAAATAAATTAAAGTCGAGGTAAATAGTCTTCATTTAATTTATTGTTTTTTTTAGAAATTAATTTATCTTGATACTTTTTATATCAAAAATGTCAAAAAGAAGATTGTGGCATTGTAAAATAAAATATAATTTACAAAAAAAAACAAACTTTTCAGTTGATGTAAATTGAATAAGATAAAAAATTGATAAAACATTTATCTTGTTCTAATTCCAAAACAATTAAAACAAATTTTAAACAAACGTCAGAAACTTAATGACACTTATATTGAAATTTCCATGATAATGTTTATTACAATATAATGAAATAATACTTGATTTATTATTAGCTAAACATTGTTAAGTTTATTTGCTATCAATAAACATTTCAGTATAAAGCAAAATACTTTGATTAAGTTTTTGATAAAATGTTTTGCACAAAAACAAAATTAGTAAAAATAGCTCAAAAAAAAGTTTGATTAGAAACTAAAACGTTTTTTTTAAATGAAACTTTTCGGTAATGTTAATATGTATTAAATTTATTCTGGTTATTTTGTGTAACAATCTACTGACAAAATAAAAATTTTTTAAACACTCAAGATTAAAGATTTAACAAAGAATTGTTGACTGCACGCAATGGTTGTTCGCATCAGTTTTAAGACAAAGTATTAGAAATAAGTTGTTGTTTTCAAAAAATAAAATGTTTTAATATATTTACAAAAAGGAAGTATAAATAAAGTAGAAAATATATCTATATTTGTTCTATACGTAAATAATTATCGAGTATTGTGTTTCAAATGAATACAAATACTGTTATTTAAAAAAACAGTAGTTAAGTAAAATATTTTGTAGAGCTGATGAAAACCCGCAATTTTGAGCTTAAGTGTATTTTGTTATAGTTAACACTTGAACACGGTACGTTGACGTAACACTTAAAATGATTTTAAAATTGAAGAAAAATTCAAAATTTAGAAATTTAATTAACTTTTTTTTAATTTCTCTTAAACCTTTTTGATTTTATTCTTACTAGTTAAAACAAAATAAAAGTTTTAGATATTATAGAAACGAACAAACTGAAACTTTAAACGGTGGTCTTATTCCGATTAGAAACAAAATAGTTTTATAATAAGTAAATTATTATTTAAGTACATCAAAAAGAAAGCTATATGTTTTTAACAGTAAACTTGTTAAATGTGATAAACAAACATGTCACAATGTTTGGTGATTGAGAAAATACCGTTTACTCATGTAAAAGTAAGCACAACTGGACAGAAGTGGAATTAACAAGTTTAATCCAAATCAGTTTTAGCACAAGCACCTGCTTCAAGATTAATTTTTATGTTGGAGAAATTAAACACTTTTCAAAATACTAGCAAATAAATTAGCTGCCTTTTTTTGCTATAATTTCAATTTTGACCTCCATATTTAACTACAAGCAAGCAAAAAATTATTTTATAGTTTGAAATATTTGTTTTAACTTTTTTTAATATGCCGTTACTGAAATTTGTATGATATTAGTGTCAAGTTTTAGAAGGTTTATCTATAACTTTACAAAGCTAAAGTAGCTTACTGCTACTGTGAAAAATTTAATCGTTAACACAGTAATTTTTTGTATTTTGAATATAAGCAACAATTGAAATTGAGAAAATTTCAAGATTTTACATCTGAATTAGTAAAACCTCTAAAATAAATAAAATGTAGTAAAAATGTTTTTACAAACTTTTTTAGTTAACACTTAAAGTTAATCTTTGTTCAATTAAAGTATAAATCTAAGTAAAACAAACTTATGGTTATATCATTATGGACTTTATATAATTTATTATTAAATTATAATGTAAAAACTCTATAAAACAGGTTTGTGATAACAAGTTCAAATAGATAATTTTTTTAAAACACTATTAACAAAAATTGAATGTTTTTTTATTAAAACGTATTATTTTAATGAACGTGAGTCGATCTTCTGTTGTAAAAAGCTGCATCACAATCTATGTTATCTACTTATCGTTGATACAACAAAGATTTTCTTTTCTTTGTAATTTAGCTTTTTACTTTTAGTAAATCGTACATTATAATCAAATAAATTGCAAATAAACTTCTACTAAAGTAGAAGTGTGAAGTTTTGTTTAGTAAATAAATGCAAAAAGTTTACATTTTTGTGTATGTTTTGTATTATTGTAACCTAGTATACTTGTGTTAGTTTGTTTAGCACTTGTGATTGTACCTTTGAAAAAATATTATTAACTTTTCTCGTTTAAAGCAGAACCTGTATAATTAATCACTTAGATAAGTACTTTTCTTTTCGTTAATAATTTTAGTATAACTACTTAAATATTTTTTTTTAATTAATTGTACACTACATCAACTTAAGTAATAAACTTCAAGACTTAAAAATTTTTTTTTGTGTTTTTCTATAATCTAACTAACTAGCTATTACGTTATGGTTTTTCAAATCAATCAATTTTAGAAATCTAATTGAATAACTGAGTAAATTTAGTGTGAAGTATTTGTTTTGGTTAAAACAACTTATCACTTTAAATTTTCTAAAGAGAGTTATTTATAAATTTTTATTTATTAACGTGTAAAACTAAATGTAGGTAGTTTACATTCATTTTTCTTAAATTTTTTCTTAAAGCTAATAATGTATTATACAATAAATTTTACTTCATATCTACAGCCTTTAGTCTAAAATGTTTTCCACACAGAAATATATTCAATTTGATGTAAAGTTTAAATACAAAAAAATAGGACTTACCCATTGAAAAAGAAAAAAACTTTTTATTTAAATTACTTAAATTGTTTAAATTAAAAAAATATTTGTAGATGAATGAAAAACAAATAAAAAACTAATCAAATTAAACAGTAACTAACTTTCTACTTTATAACCGTAAACATATAATAAAATTTCATGTACACACTTTATAATTATAAAAAGTATTTTAACAAAAGCACACTTGAACAAAACATAATCAGGTCAATCATTTTTAGTTGTGCTAGCCATCGACTGGTATATAATTCTAAAATGAACTATCTAAGATTGTCAAAACAGTTTGATGAAAATATTCTGAAACTGTTAATCTTATTAACGTGATTTTTTTGGGGAAAATAAAAACTATTAAAGCTATACGTGCTAACTAATCAATATCAAAGTATCTAAATTAGCTCAAACATTTTTAAATTCCTTTTATTGTTCATAGAATTTAATTTCACTATTTTCGTAGTATAATTCAAAAATAGTAAGAGGTGGTAATGTTTACCAATATATTAGTAGTAAGTTAACCTTTAATGGATTTTTAAAAATTGTACATGTCTAAATTAATCTTTTTGTTGAATATGCTTTTTTGAGTCTAAATTTTTAAATTTTTAATATTAAAGAACTTAAATATTATGTCTAGTTATACTTTTGTGTGACTTTAGATGATTAATATATAATGTTATTTAAATCAATTTTTTTTGTTTAATAAGATTTAAAAATTTAAATACTAGCGTTTGAAGTAAATAGGCATAATATATTTAAAAAGAAAAATCAACCCTACTAAAAATACGTGTCAAGTACAAAATTCAAGTTTGATACTGTATAAATAACACACAATTACATGTTAAACATTGATTTAGCGGTTTTAAACAAACGTCAAAATTTAACAAAATCTACTTATTACTATAAACATTTGCTTTTTATTGGTGGTTTTTAATTAACTTAAACATGTTAAGAGTGTCTGTTTAAGCTGATTTTCATATAAAGTACCTTTTAATTCGAAAAAACGTCAAATATATGTTCCGAGAGTTTGAATACTTTTTAAGATTAGGCATTGATAAAAGCTTGAGGTAAAAAATCAAATACTATTTTTGACACATCGGATAAAATATATTTCGTATTGTTCATTATTAAAGTCAATTAATTTCAGCATAAAAAGTTTTAAAATTAAGATAAAAAGTTAAATAATTAAAGTTTATTGTAAGAAGTACTGTTCACTTTTATTTTAAGAAAAAAACCTTTATAAGGTTTTTAAGTATTTTAAGGTCGTCTTATTTTTTATGTTTTTTTAACACTTTTAAGTACTATTTTGGTAAACATGCAAAACCAACTATTGAAAAGCAAAAATACAAAAGTAGAACAAAATTTTTTCGTAATAGTTTTTGTACAAAGCTTAAAAAAAAACCAGTTTATGTAAAAGTTACTGATTTATTAAAAGTCGAACGTATAAGTATTAAAAATCACTATAAAGTTTTTTTTTAATTATTCGTATCCTAATAACATCAACTAGAAACGCCATTGGTATACTTTTAATTTCTAGAACAGTTAATATAAACTTTAAAATGTAAAATATTTATTATTATATAAATTTAAAACACATGGAGTATAACTATTTATTTTCAATAACAATATTTATAATGTTGGCTTACATCTAAGTTTTATAGATTGAAAAAAAGTCATTTTATATAAGTACTTAAAAAAAAAACTTGTTTTACAGCTTTCTTTAATAAAAACCTAAACTAGTTTCTAATTCAATAAGCTTTTAGTCATTTTTCAAAAAAAATCAACTTGCAAAAATGTATTTGAGTACAATTTAATAAGCTGTCGAGATGAAGGAGTAGAACTTGAGTTTCTAAAATATTCACACATTTTCTTAAAATGGTTTTTGGTATGTTTCGTTCATTGGCAAGATAAGTTGTCACACGTTTGGTAAATCTGCAATCAAACTTACTAAGTTACGTTTCAAGAATGACCTAGTTTTTATAGTGAAATTAATTACAATCACATTTTTAGTTAGCTTGTTAAACAGTTTTAGAAATATCAAACACAAGTAAAGTGTTTTATTTCTGTTTTAAAAAAAACAAAAAATAAATATCAAATCTCGAAATAAATCTCGAAATAAAGCGTATAAAATTTATTATAAATTAAAGCTTAGTTATTTAGATTTTGTTAGTTTTTTAAACTATTATTTGTTGTTGTAATGCTCTAAAGCCAAGAAATAGAATAGTTAATTTAAGTTTGACAAAAAAACACTTTGTAATAAAAGAATCGATTGCTGTTATTTGCTTTTAAACATTGATCCGACAGGTTGTGGTCAAATGAAATATTTTTTTTCCATCAATGTCATTAAAAAACAGGTTATATAGAATACTTAACTTAATTTATTTCCGAGAATTTTTAAAACGTTTACTACAAAAAAAATTTACTCTTTTAGCAAAATAAATCACCTGTTGTTATTACTTTCAAGCATAGTTCGATCAAATTGTGGCTAAATAAAGTGTTTTTTATTATCATTTAGGTTATTGAGTACAGTTATATTATATACATAAGTTACTTAAACATAAGAAGTTTTTAAAAAAATGTGCTAACCATATATGTTGTGATAAATAAAAACTTAACCTGATACTAACATTCACAATGCTTTAATTTAGAATTTATTTCGATCACAACAAATTACTTACAGACTAATCTTGCTAACATTTATAACTTTGCGGTTTTTAAAAAAGAACAATTTAAGTCACTAGGAAGTTTCTACGATAAATATTAACTTTTTAGTGATACTGAAGCAAAATTTTAATATTATCGATAAATAAAAGTTATTATATTTATAGTTTTAACTACATATTTTTTTGTTTTATAAATTTTAAAAACCAATGTAATTATTTAAAACAGCTTAATAAAAGTTTCATGTTTTAAAATTTATACATAGAAGTGTTTTATGTTAATTTACAGTATTTTGAACAAAAAAGTAAGTTTTAATTTTAAAATATAAAAAGTATATAAAAACTATTTTGTTTAAATATTAAACGTATCTTTTAATGTATGTTAATATATCTTAAACTGATATCATAAATTAAACTACTTCAATTGTATATGTTCGAATTTATATTTATTTTGTTTAATATAATTCTATATATTTTTTCAATTCACAAAAAAGATGGAAATTGAAACAGCAAAAAAAAAATTTCTGTCTAATTAAAGTTAATAAATAACAACGTTGTAGACATTTATATAGTATTTTAGTTAAATAAATTTTTATTACCCAATTTTTTAACGGTAAAAAATAAAAGTTCTTTTATGATAATTAATAGAAGTATTTTTTAAGTGTTTCTTAAAATACGTAAACAGAAAACTTCACTTATTATACTTTAATTAATTTTGTTCAAAATATTTTTTTTGATTTGAACTTTCTCATTACTAAACAAGCCTATATTAAATTTTAAGTAAAAGAAATTAAAAAGTTTGATTAAAAAATCTACCTCAAGTTACTTTTATTTGTTTTCTGGTTTATAACTACAATGCTACAACTTAAAGGCTGTATTTTGTTGTTAAAGTATACTTTACTTTTTTTTTAATTATTATTTATTCCAATTGGCACCAACTACTGAATGTATTCATTAGAGAACAATAAAAATTGTTTTGGAAATAACGTCATACCAAAATAAGCTTTGAATAGTTTTTTTTTGTTTTGATACAATTTTCTTGTAAATGTGCTTATATTTTAAACTTGGTTTAAATCATTTTATCTAATGTCAAATTAAAGCTTTGATGGTACTTCCTATCAGCAAATTATGTAATAAAGCTTTCTAATCTTTTAAATAACGACCCACATACATTGGATAATCTTGTTTTACGGTGAAAATAATTTCGTTTTTCTTTCTTTTCAAACAGTAATTCGGCGATCCCGTTATTTATTTTATGTTATTATATTAAGAATTATAGACTACTTGCTTAGTTTTTTTTTTGCTAAAATACTTATAAACTGGGCCGTGTTTTTTCTCAAAATACTGGCAAACTGACATTTTTATGATTAACTAAAATAAAGTTTAAGGTAGTATATGTTACAAACTTTAGATTTATTCGCTGATTAATAAATAAAATTAAAATCAAATTATTACAAAAAATGCAATCTGTTTAGAATACCTCTAAAACGATAACAACAATATGTTTTAGTTATGAAAATAAATTTTACTTTTTACTTTCAGTTTCAAATTACTTTTTTTCAGCTTTAAGCTAATCGAATTTATTTTCGATGTAAACTTTTTCATATTAGAATAATTTTAAACAATAGTTATAAAGGAATAATTATAAAAGTCACAACATTTAAACACTTTCAATTGTGATTTAAATCATACAAGTTTTCAAGTATAGTATTAAAATATAGAACTGTTTACTAACTTGAATGATTCAAACTATTTCAAACATTTACGTAATACTCTTGGCGACGGGCGGTATTTTTGTTATAGGGGAATTAAAAAGCCCTTAATATAAAGTTTCTAAAAGCTAGTTTAGTAACATATAAACGACCCAATTGCAACCAATCGTTTTTTAACAAAGTTTTCTTGAAAAAGTAAGATTTTCAACTTTTTTATAAAATTATAAAAAGTTTTTTATTTTTCTAGCTCGGAGAATCTATTCCGACCCACGCGACGCCTTTGATACGTCAAACTTATTAAACTGTTTCAGAATTTCGGATACTTTATGGAAAACGTAACTAATAAAGATATTGTTAATACGCTTTTTGAATAAACCTCAGTTTATTTATTAGGTGGTTGGTTATAATAACGAAAAGAGAGCTTTTGTCAATCATAGTTAAGGTGTATACTTGAGTGTTTCGGAAGCTTTAATGAAATTGCGAAAAACGTGACAGTTAATAACTTTTATAGTTATTTTATTATTTTTTTTGTTAAACTTGACATAATGATATTATTTTAGAGCTAAGTTGTGGCACACGAAAAAAGGAATTTTTTTTTCAAATAAGTCGGCTAATTTAAATTTAATTCTACATAACTTCCGGAAATAAATTTGTTTTATAAAATAATCTACTTAAATTAGTAATCTTGTCTAAAAGGTATTTTCATGTGACCACTTTAAAATTTTAACGTAAGTTTGAAGCTAAATGTTATAAGTTAAAGTTACTTCTTTTATTTCTTAATATGCTAATCGCATGATCAACTTACTATTTAATCGGTTTAAGGTTTCACTAAAACATTTACTAAAACTTTAAGCCATGAATAAAATATTCACTTAAAAATTTATATTAATCCTAATTGAAATTCAAATGATTTTACTTACTTTTATGTTCTTAAAAATCTGATGTGTAGTTGTTATATTAATTTTGTATTTCCTAAAAAACTTTTTTTACGTTTGTTTGTTTAGTTTAAAATGAAAAAAAAATTGTTATAAATATTTCTTTTTTTACTATACTACAAGTTTTGAAGTAGCAAAACATAATTATTCATAATTTACATTTATTTATTACTATAATAATAAGTATATCAATAACAAAATCTTTTATTTAGTATGAAGTAAAATAACAACTTGAAGTATCTTACATTCCGTAATACTAATTTAAAAAAAAATTGATTTATTATTGAAAATGTTTTTTACAATAATAGTGTTTTAACAGTGATCTATTAACTTTTTTTGAAAAATAATATAAATAAATAACAAATTGTAGAAGTTCTGAAGCAATCAAGAAGACACTACTTGACATTTAAAAATAACAGACAGCTTAAGTGTTTATTAACTGTAGTAATAACAAGTACTGGCAACTCATTATGACGTTATAAAAGTTAAAAAAAACAGTTACTTCAGTTTTTTTTTATATTCATGGAACAGTTTCACAATATTTTTCTAAATTAGATAACAAAATGTCTACAATGGATCATTTAAGTATAAAAAACAAATACTTTTGATTTATTAAATTTTTTACCCATATGACGTCATAACGCAATGTCACTAAATAATGTTAATAACTTTCAGTTAGTCTGCTTTTTAACTTACTTATTAATTGTTTAACATAAACAATCAAAACAAAAAGCCTACAACTCATTTAAAGTGTTTTAGATATGTATATATTTAGTCTTAAGTAGACTTACAATTATTAAATAAAAAGATGATTAGCTATCATGTAAAGCATTAAAAAGACAACAGTACAACGTTGACAGAAAATATCGGCGTAATTCATTAGAGACATGCTAATCAGTGAAAAAGGTCGATGTTTCAAACAAGATGTGTATATTGGACCAACAGGTTGTTACTTCTCTTCAAACTAATACTCGGGTTTCTGCAAACTGAAACTAGTCGCACGTAATCGATGTAACCGTAGAAAGCTGCAGTCGTTAATCTGCAATCAGTCTCCATAAATATTCAAGTGAAGTCGAAACCCGGGTTTCAGTCTGTTGAGAGTCTACGGCCTGATTACGTAAAAGATAACATCAAAAGTTGACAATGTTTAACTAGTACAAAATGGTCAACAATTTAAGTTGAAGAACTTTTTATTTTGTTAAGTAATCTGTAAAACGATCACAAGTTTAATAACATTTATAGATTGGATGATTTTTAAAAGTTATCTAAAGTTATTCCTATGTAAAGTGAATTCTACTACCTTTAGTTAAACTTCTATATTAGTTTATAAAATTAAACATATTTTAATTGTGCTATTTTAGCATAAAATTATAAGTGTTTTGGCTTGTATACTTTAACTTTTTAAACTGATTAAAGTTTTTTTCATACGACATTAAGCTTTATTACCTTTAGTTGAATTTTTATATAAGTTTATAAAGCCTAGAATATTTTATTTGTGTAAGATAAATTTAACATTTTTATACGTAGCAATATAAGTATTTTGAAAACTCTTTGTTTGATAACGCTAAATCTTTTCAATATTTTTTATTCAAGACTTTCGGGACTTTTTAAAAACAATACTCAAATAAAAAAGCTGTAGTATTTGCTATTAAAATTTGTTGTGTCACAATAAGCTTACAAAACTATTTAAAACTTTATTTTAACATAAGTTTTCAATATATAAAAAAACTTTTAATTTTGCCTAATACGTTATTTTAATGTTATTCTATGATTAGTTATTTATTTAAACTTAAAATTTTAAATTGAAATTAATTTCGAACTACATTTAAAAAAAAATGTACATAGAGTTTTTAATCACTAAGCTTTTCAACTTTAATAAGTATGTGCATGTAAAATATGCAAAATAAAACACCTAGACTAACAAACTAATATTATAAAATATTCTAATAACTTTACTGTGGTCAAGCAGTGTCTGTAGTCGTAAAAAAAAAAGATAAAACTAGCTTTATAGAAAATACTAAGTTTAGATTGGAACTATTTATTGACTTAACTCACATAATTTAAAAAAAACACAACTTGGTAGTTTTAAATAAAATCACAAAAATATCATAAAAAATGTGAGGTTATGGGTTTTTACATAATTATTTCGATTACATTCTAAAAAACGTAAGGTATTTGTTTAATGTGGTCGTAATTTAACACGTATTGAGCTCATTGTCAGTTAAAATTTCAGATCAAAATATTTGCGAAGCGTTAATAAGTTGGTCAGAAATTTATTAACTACAAAATAAAACTGACCTTGAACTAGGGATGGTTTATTAGTTGTCTAGTTTGTAAAACTAGAGAATCTAGTTATCGCTAATTTATTACCTAATGCTAAACAAAAAATTTAAGACAATTTTTACGTAGAGTAGAATTTAGTTCTTACGTTTTACTTATTTACTATTCCATGACTTATCAGTAAATACTATACTATAATAATAATTAAAAAAATCGAATAATATGTTTTAAGCAACATTAAAAGGTAATATTTTTAAGTTTTTAAGTCTTTAACTTAAATACTTGATAGACAATTACCTATTTTTTAATTTATTCACCATTTGCTGTGTTTTACTTTAAACAATAGTCTTTATCGTACAAATATTTATAGAGTTTTATAATATATAATTTTTTACAAAACAGATATTTGTTTCGTATTCAAAACGAGAATTTTAAACAAGGCTATAAAATGAGGATTTTTAAACTTATATGTTGCATAAATAATACTTGTATTTACAGTACATAAAAAGCGTGTAGTAACACTAAGTTTATGTAATTATTTAGTTTAATCTTTTTTATCTGTTGTTTTCTAAACTATGATAAATTGATAGTAAACAACCCAATTAAAACAGATTTATCTATATTTTATAAATTACTCTAAGTACTTAAGATAATAATGAAATTTTTTTAGATATGAGTTAAAGAGATCAATTAGTAATAACAAAACGCTTTTCTAAGTTGATTTGTTTTAAATTTGAAGTGTGTTTTCATTAATAGAAAAACAATTTAAAAAAAATTAAGTGTCTGTTTATCAATTATTATTAAATTTGCACTTATGTACTATAAATTTAAATGATGCTATTTTCCCGTTTTAATGCAACGGCGTATTTAATACACAGCTTAAAAACTATTTATATATACATAAATAAAAGAATAGAATTAGTTAAAATAAATTAAATTCAACAGAGGCCACTTATAGGACTTTGACATAGTTTTTTGTGAATTGTCTTATTCAAAAAAACAGTACAACTGTTTCATACAAGTGATAAATTGCTTATAATCCTCAGCTATTAAAATTCGAATTGAACTGTACTGTACTTTACACTAAATACACATGTTGCACAAAAAAAACTATTACGTAATTTTATACTTTTTTTTGTGTTTGTATGTAGTTGTGAAAAATAAACTTAGTTTAATGTTTCTAAAATACTTATATTTCATTAATACTCTTAGTGTAAGCTGATTTTTTTATAAATGATCTGTTTACTTTTGCAAAAACTATTAAAGTAAGGTTTTTTATAAGATTCAGTCTTGTAATTAATTCCTAATTTGCATATTGTTTTCATAACTTGTAACATTATAATTCAGACTATGAAGTTGTAAATAATCACAAAAACAAGTAAAACTCTACAACTCTTTAACTATTAAAAAATTATTACCTAAAGTTTAATAAAAAGGTTTAAGTTTATAGTAAAAATTCTATAAATTATTTTAGGAACAATTTTATTGCATCCAAGTTATGTTTATGTAAAACAGATAATTGGTAAATATTTCTAATTTATTTTAACAATCTGTACTTATTAATACTTTGTTTCAAAATTTACTTTATCAACACCGCATAGTTACATTGTAAATTAGAGATATAATTTATAGCACTATATATTGGTGGAGATAATAAAGTAACATATAAATTTATTAAAAGTGCTTGTTTGTAAGCACGAACACCGTAGTACGTGTCAACAGTAATTAGATTTTTGTTTGTCTTATTTCAAAAATAAAAGTCTGTATTTTCTGCTCATTTTTCAGTTATTTATACATAAAATTTTAGACAGGTAGTTTTTTTTCTTTCTTTTTTACGTATTACGAACACAGTAGTATTAGTGTCAATAATAATTAGATTTTTGTTCGTTTTTTTTAACAAAAGTCTATATTTCTTGCTTCTATTTTAGTTATTTATAAATTAGTTTACACTTACGTATTTTTTGTTGAATTTTATTTTTAATTTTTATATGGTTTAAACTTAAATAAACATTTTTTAAACTTATTAATAGTTTAAGCAACTTACATTTTTGAAACAAATTTTAAATAAATAGCAAAACTTAAATGATTTTAGTGTTTGAGAGTCGCTCACTCTTAATTTATGAGGAAACAATTATGTTTTGTTTTAACAAGAGGTTAAATTTTATCACATATATCTTTCAAAAACAGTTTAAGAACTTTAAAGTGTAATCTGTTACTGAGTTCAAGATTTAGTAATAAAAAAAAATGAACGAAGTTTTTTTTTCTGTATCGTTAAACAAACTTAAGTCTTAATTTTTATGGTTATAACTTTTACTACTTTTAATATTGAGCAACTAGATAAAGATTTAGAATAAAATTAAGAACCATTTCTATAAGTATAATAAAAATAGTTGTATTTTAATATTAAAGAACAAATTTCATTTTTTTAATTTCCAAATTAAGTCATCTAAGATGTTATAGTATTACGACATAGTAACTGTAAAACTGTTTTTCATTATCAAGCTATATATAATATCGATTTATGAAATTTTTATTTTGTTTGTAACGTAAATATAAAAAAAATCTTAATGAAATTTATCTTAATAGATTTAATAGTTCTTTCATAATTAAGAAAAATATTATATTTAATTTTTTTTGTTAAAGTTATAGTTGTTTAAAAATAATTATAAGTTTATTAAGCATTTAAAGATGAGTTTTTTTGTTTTGATTAAACTATTTTAAATTGGAGGTTTTAAGCGTGCAGTTAAAAAAGTTTGTTCATAGTAAAAAATATTGGATTTAAATACAAATAATTTTTACTTTTTTAGTACAAGTTTTACGCACTTTTTAAGTTTAATAAAATATTGCAAAAAAGTTATAATCTAAATTAATTTTTTTATATTACAAAATTTAAATATAATTTAGCTTATAATCGTAATTTAATGATGATATAAGATATACCTTAATACTGATAACAAGACATTATCTAGGAAAATTGTTAATAAGGAAATAACACTGACTTACATTTTACTTAAAAAAACTTAATTTTTATTTTAAACGTTTAAACTAATGCATTTTTTAAGTTTTTATATATTAATTAAATTAACTTTATTAGATTTATGTCGAACTAATATAAGATAGATTGTTTTACTTAAGATAAAATGATTTTAATAAAGCTATAGAATTTTTTTATATAAACGGCCCACGAATGGTCTCTAAGGTGTCATTAAAATATTAATAAAAATTTACTACAAGCCACAAATATAACTCATTAGGATTTTAATTTTTTTTAAATTATATTGAAAAAACAAATAATACTACATAAAACACAAATTGATCACAAATATTATTTTTTTAATTATTTTTTATTTACCTTTTTACAGCAATTTAGTACATAATTCTGTTTTTTCTGGTTTTTACTTTTCTAGTTTAAGATAAATTTTCTAAATGGTTTGTAATCTTTCACTAAAATAATTTAGATTTGAGTTGTTTTTCAATAAAACTCGCTACTCTTATAATTGTAGTAGCAAACATGTTTATTTTGTAAATTAAAATTTTAAACGTTCTATAACATAAAATTTTAAAATAACTTTAATTCAATGCATATTAAAATTATGTGTTAAATGGGAAAAACATTTCTTTTAAAAAGTTTTAATGAGTTACGGGATAAGATATTTTAAAACAAATATTTTATTATAGATTAAATAAAGTCTAATCAAGGTTTGACATTTTGCTGATGTTTTTGTATGTATTTTGCTATACCATAGCAGTTATATATTTTGTTTCATACTTTAAGTTTTTAATAAAAATTAAAACTTTTATTTTGACATTTTTACAAAAGAATTAAATAAACTTAAGCTAGTTTGCAAAAAAAATACTTACAAACAGTTTAGTTATTTAAATCTTTTTTATATGTTTATTTTCTAAATTAGTAAACCAATAATCTACAGTATATAAAACAAAATTTTCTTTATAAACACCTATAAGTGTTAAGCTAATAAGCTTAATATACACTGAAAGTTTTGAACGTATGCTTTTGTTTTGAATAAATAACACTCATGTTTTGAAAATTTTAAACTTATGCTTGGACCATAAACTTTAATAATATAATTGTTCTATCACGCAAATAGTTTAAAAGTTTAAAGCCGTATTTCATACGTAATACTATAATTTATATAGGAAAGTATTGCAAAATATGTAGTCAAAAACTATCATGAAAACAACAGTTTTACAACTTTGAAAACCGAAATTATATAATACATTGTTTAAAGTTTTTTTTCAAATAAACAAAACTATATATAATTGAGGCAATTATAAACCGAAAAACATGTAACTTAGCTTGACCAAAAGTGTGTAATACTTGTTATTAGTTACAGAATAAATTATTGCATAATGTTTTATACTTCCGTGTATAACTCTTAGTAAAACTTTTTGTTTCATAAAAGCCTTTTTAAAACTTACAAAGCACTTTTAACTAAAGCTTATAGAACAACTATAAAATGCAAAAGCAAATTTAATTTTACATAAATTTGAATTTATATATCTTGTTCTTACGAACATTTTTGAAGTGTTGAATTTAAATAGTTTTTTTTTTTTGATTATTTTACTGTTACTAAAACTCAGAAACTAACTCTATCTTTTAAATATGTGTTTTTTGGATAAATAATATATAACTTCTATTAAATTTTTTTTTTTGGTTTTGCTTATGTATATCTTAAAACTTTTTTAAAATACGTAATATTAAAGTATATATATAGCTAAAAATTTGTATAAACTCTATATTTTTACTTAAACTACTTTTTTCTAATAAGATGAATCGCTCTTGTTATTGTTTTGTTAATTTGTTTTCATTTGTGAACATTATTCATTCATTTGTTTTTTGCTTTAAACACAGTTGAATTAAAACATAAAATTAAAAAAAAAACCGAGCCAAACACTTACAAATAACGAATGTATATGATAAAACAGTTTTATTGCGTGAGTTTACATTTCAGTTCACTTTTAATAAAAGTGAAAGTTATTTGCTTTAAATTCGTTAATTTTTAATTGAGCATTTTAAGATTTTTAGTTTTAAAATCTGGTAGTTTATTTTTTTTAGTTTATTTTTTAAAACTTTGTTTTTTTATAGTAGCTTACTTATTTCAGTTAATCTTAATCCATAAACTTTTTGTAAATTAAAAGAAAAATGTTACAAATTTACAAATTTTATTTGTGTTCCTAATTGACATAAACACAGCTAAAGTGACAGTTTAAGCTGGTTTTCTTATAAAATACATTGTAATCAGAAATTAACGTAAAATACTTATTCTCAGAACTAAAGTTATTTTTCAGTTTAAACAGCGGTTAACATTTTAGGAAAAAAAATTGATGTCAATCAAAACCAGCTTAAATAATAACTGTTACTCTCAGTAAAAACTTTTAGTTTGAATTTGTGAAATACAACAATCTTATTAATTACAGATTTAGGTTAATTTCTTAGAAAGTTTTTAATTAATATGTTAAAGTGTATTATTGATACCTCTTTAAGTAAGAGATCGGTTATTTGTAGCACAAACAGTCTTTAAATATAGTTTCTATGTAAATTGTATTGGTTATGACAAATCTTATTAGACAAAAGTTGGTAAAATTATGCTGAGTTAAGTTGTATACTTAACCCAAAACTACTTTAAGTTTCCAAATATAATTAGAAATCGAAATTAAATTTTTTTCTACTAACTCTAACAATACAGGTAATTACAAACTTTACAATAATAACGCTAATTTGATAATAAATTATTTTCAGTTAAAAAATACGCATCTAAAAGCTACAATAACTCTTTTTATTCAAGCTTTGTACTTAAGCTGTTATTTGGTTATATTAAACGCAAACATTATTATAAATAATTGTTAAATACTCGTGTAAACTTAGGAAAACTTAATTGGCATTAATTTTTCTTAAAATATTCAAAAAAAAATTACTGTAGATTAAGGTTTAAAGTCAAAAAACAATGCAAAATTAAATCAAAATAGTTTATATACAAAAAAAAACTTCTAAAATCATTAAATTTAGTTAAAATTTATTAAGATTTTTTTATACTAGTAAGTAAAACTTGTCTTTGGGGAAAAATAGTTTTAAATTATGTAATACATAATTGTTTTTAATTACTTTAAAAATATAAAAATTTTTAGGTAAAAGTTTTTGTACCTAGAAATTTGTTCAAGTTATAGCAATTTTAATGATAAAAATTTAATATAGTATAATTTTTTCAAATAAGTAAATAATAAATAGCGACAATTTCTATAAAACAAAATTACACTAGTTTTTCAACAGATAGAAAAAAAAAATTACTAATATAAACTTTGCAAACATTCATTTACTTTGAAGTTTTTAATTTAATTTTTTTAGAAAATACCTAGTCTACATTAAAATCAGAGACACTTAGGCAATTAAATATAATTTAAATTTTTATCTAGAATTTAATTGAGATTTAGAAGTATGTAATTATGTTGGTGAAAAAAACGTGGAAAATTGTTAATTAGAAGGTTGTTTTGGTTTATGTTTTTTACATAAGGGAAATGCAGCTTTAATGTTTAACTTTGCTTCTCTTTTTAATTTACAAAGTACTAAATAGAAAATTTAGGCATACTTTTTTTTGTATTTAAAACAGGTATACATATACTTTCAATCTTCAATAAATTATTTAAGAAAAATGAATTGTTAGTAAAATTTTATTATTCTTGTCTAAAACATATGCATTTATATTAAAAATTAATAAAAACGACCAAGTAATTAGGACTTGTATACTTAGAAATTTAAATTTAACAAACATTTACTAGACAATTAATTTTTATTTTTCACCTTTTTGTATTATTATCGTATAAGTAACGAAACAATTATTCGAAATAAAAACCACAAAAGTAATTAAAAAAGTACTTTAAACTTAGTTTACGACAACTTAAAAGTTTAGCTTCTTACTTGTTTCTTAGCACCTTTGAAAACTTTCTCTGGAATTTATGTTTTTTACTCGTCTTTCTATGTTATTTAAGAAATTACTTTGCATTGTTTCAAGTTATTTATAAAGTTCTGAATTAACGGTGATTAAAATGTAACTAGTAAAACTTCAACCCATGATAAATTGATAATTAATAGTTAAATTACAGTTTATTTAGAAAACGTTACAATCTATGTAAAATTTCATGAATGTTAATAAACGTAAAGTAGCTGGTCTATTGACAGAAAAAAGCTAATTTAAAAAAAATTTTTGCAATACTTCATGTTATTTTAGTTAACTGAAAAAATTTTTAAGACGATATAGGTAAAACTATTATTTATGAAAATTTTATTTTATAAAAACTAAATCTTAATGTCTAATACCATTTTAGAGAGATACACATTGTAGATTTATAGTTTATTGCATACTTGTGACGTTTACGTTTCGACTTTTCATCATTCATTTTCAAATAAATACTTAAAAAGTAACTAAAAGTTAGTGTTCAAACAACTAAATATGCAAGATAAATTAGACAATAAGATATATTCAATCAATTATTAAAGTTATAAACTACAGTAAAACTACAGTTTATATAAAATTTTATAAATTCTCAAATGAAAAATATATGTTTTTAGCAAAAATTTTAGTTTGTGGGAAATGCACGGTTTAATTAATTGTTTGTTTAAAATTGGGTTATGAAGTTTAATTAAAATAGCTTCGCTGGTCAGGGTCTCAAGTTGTTTTCACATTCTTTTGAAATACTAAAGTTGTTAGCAGTTATTCTCTCATCTCTAAAAGTGTTACAATTAATAATCGACAGATATAGCTGTTTTTTTGATATTTGTTTTATTTAGGAATATTATGTGTTGATAAACAAACTACACAAATTCAACGATAAAACTTCTAACAATTTAATAAGTATTAGCAAAATATTTGTTTTAGAATTTCTATATACTAGTGTACATTCAATTGTATAAATAACTAAAAGCAGCTGAGTTTGATTTCAAGTTATTTGTTAGAATAAGATTAACTAACTTGCTAAAATCTAGCTAAAGGTTTTACAAACCGCTGTTTCATTCATTTACCTAAGTCAGTATAAAAACAATTAAACGAACTTAAAGCTTAATATATTACAGACTATACGGTGTTTTAAGGTGTTTGCAAAATAAAGTTTAAATAAAATCAAGGTCTTACCATTTTTAGTACTCAAATCTAAGTAAAAAGAAATTATACTCTATCCTAACTGGAATTAATTTTGTAACAACATAAACTTGACACTATAATAAATTGTTATTTGCTGGTTTATTTTCTATTTGTCTAGATTTTATGTTGTATCTTAGTTATAATGAAAAGAGAATAAAGCTAAAACGTTGGCATAACAAAATCTTAAAACTATTAACTCATCTGAACTATACCTTCAATAATTTAATATGCTTTAAAAATTTTCAAAACTTTGTAGTATTGCATAATATTTGTACGTATTACTTTATTATTACGAAATGTTTATGTTAAAAGCTGCTACGTTAAAAGCTATCATAAACAGTTTAATAAAAGTTTTACAAACTCAAATTTCTTGAAAGTTCATCATGTTTACACACAAACTTTTATTATATTACAATATTTATTTTTTTAGTTTGGGAACATAACTATAACTTCGTTACTTTAAGAGTTTTTATAAAAATGTGTTTCAATTTTTTTAAACAAACATTGGTTAAAACTCTCAATTACTTTAAATTGATAAGGTTTGTATCAAACATCTTTAGCTTAAGAAAGTATTTTATTTTAAATTTATATTTCTTTTGAAAGTAATATGTAGTCTCTTATATTTAAATGACTTAAATGTCAATGTGTTACGTATTTCAAGTATTGTATATACTGTCTTTCTTTTTTCTAAATATTTTAAAAGCTAGGTGTTTCGCTTTAACTACTAATAAATTAATATTACGATTAACTTTTCTGTATTAAAATTAAATGGACGTATGTATTTCACATAAACAAATAAACACAAGCTAGCAATCTTTCAGTTTAAACTTACTTTCAACCGTTTTCGTAGTTTGTTTAAGTAATATTAAGCTAAGGCTTATTTTTAAAAATTTTATAATGTAATATATTACTTTTCTGAAATAGATGTTTAAATATCACTGTGGCTTTAAATATAAGGTTGTTTTCTTAAAAGTTTGTTAATTATTTTTTAGTTATACTTTATTTTGCTTCAGATAATTAATTTGTTACTTATCAAAGTTTATCAAAACATTACGATGAAAATTTTAACAGTTGTTTTTTATTGTATGTAGCTACTGTTAAAATTATGGTGGTTTTATGCATGTAGTTTGGTTTTTTTAACAATGGTAAATTTGAAGGTTTTTTTTATAAAAGGAGTTCATGGTAAATTTTTAATCTACTTTATTTTTATTAAGATGAAAGGCTGTTCGCTTATCAGTTTTATACAATTTAAATAAAATTAGTTGCTGGGTAGTGTCGTTTTAAAAATAAAAGTACTTTGTATAAAACCTTCATTTTAAAAATTATAAAATGTAGATGTTTTTTAGTTTTTTTTTTGTTTTTAAAGTGGCGATTTAAATAATTTTTAGTTTCCATGACCTCAAACAAATTTTTCTTATAAAATACCGGGTTTTGGTTAATGCACTTAATAATTTTCATCCGGTAATACTAAATTATTATATCTATTAATTTATTATTAATGTAAACTGTTTTTTTTTTTCTAATTGTTAATTATATTTAAAATTATAATTATTGTAACTTGTCACTTTGTGAATACGAACTGCTAGTATGACACGCATTTTTTAGCCGAAAAACGCTAAATAAAAAAAAAACAAAAAGAATCCTAAATTTACTAATACAAAATTACTTAATAATTGCCTAAATTATACTTCATTAAATTTAAATGTATTAAAACTAAAGGAATCAGAAAAAAAGCATGTACTTAAAAACTTTGTACCAAACCGAACATTTAAAACAAACATATTACAGCTTATTTATTTATGTGAATGACGAACAGTGGAATTAAATTTTCATACTCTAAGATTAAAAAGTAACGTGCGCTGCAAATAGCATTAACATACCCAATGATTGAAACATAACTCAAAAAAATATAAAAATAAAACTTTATATAAACTATGATAAAAAAACAATGAACAGTGAAAATGGAAATTCGAATACGATTGCAACATAAATGTGAAATACATATAAATTTGCAAAATTAGCGAAAAAAAGAGCATCGCAATTAAAATTTTCGAAACTTATGATTGAGAATTAATAGTATATATAAAAACTTAAGAAAATATGCTAATTGTTAAAACACAAAAGAATGAATACGTATTTGTGAAATTTTAAAATTTTAAAAGAAGATATGTTAGTAAAAAAAAAACTTAAGTTGCTGTCAGGCTATTCATTATTTTAAAAAAAGCTTTTGTAATTAAACTTTCTATGCATATTATAAAGTGCTAAAAAATAAGATAAAAGTTAAGAAAACTTACTTACTCAAATACAAAAGTAAGAGCGTGACTACGAACTGCTGTGGTACTTAAATATAAAAAAAATATGTAAGCAAATTAAGTTTATTACAATGTATTAGATTTAAAGTTTTTTGTTACAATTCTTTATCTACATTTACACAAGTGCATATTGTAGATTTAAATAAATAATCAAACTGTTGTATAATGTCATTATAAGTGGTTATCGGATATAAAATATATATGTAATCAGGTTAAATTTTTTTGTTGCTATTTTTTGGCTGCATTTAAAATAGTGCATATTGTAGATTAAAAAATAGCAATGAAATGTTTATATTCTACGCATTATCACTGAGGTAGAAATACACAGAACTAAATATGGATATGTTTTCAAGTATTGAGGTTTCGGTCAAAAGCAATGGCTTGATTAAATGTTACTACCGGTAGGATTTGCATACATCAGTAAGAATGTGAACTTTGTATACTGTATAGTAAGTATTGAGGCTGTGTAGTTCATCTTTGATTGAAGAATCTTTGATTATTTCCCTTTAGTACGTACAGCTGTAATGATATAACTACTTATAAGTTTTTCAATAAGTTGAAAATTAAAATTGATAAAAAGATAATTGTTAAAAAAAATGTCAGTTGATATTTTTCTAGTAGTTAAGTACGAGGTTAAACAATTTTAGAAGTTTTACAAACAGTTAAAAAAATATCATTAAATATAATTATTTTTGTAAATTTGAATGCAATATATTTTGAAACTTAGTAAAAAGTTAATTAATTTTAGAAGTTGGATTACAAGTATTTTAAAGCAGAACAAGCAAAATCTAAAAACCGTGTCTAGAAAGTGTTGTTTTAAATATTAGTTAGCTCAGAACAGCTGCTTTTTCACATTCAAGGTTAGTAGTTTTGTCAAAATTATTATCGAGTTTACAGTTGTTTTAGGCAAACTATCGTATAATGTATTTTGTTTTAAGTTTAAGAATTAAGTATTTTAGAAATAAGTACATAATCTACTTCTGTATTAGTGCATTAATAGAAATAATAAAGTAGTAGAATTTATATAAAAAGTTTAATTTAAATTATAAATGTACAAAATATTTAACGTCTACATAAGCACACTTAGTTTCTTCTATACATTTACACAAACTATGTTAACAAATTATGAAAAGCATTCAACATACTTTCTTTGCTAAAAGTATTTTAAGTAAATTTTAGTTTTACTGTTAATGTTATGTTCGCATCGTAGAAGTTAGAATAAAACTTAAATAAATTATAAATTACCATTTAGATAAACTCACAGTTATTTAATTTTTTCTTGTTTTTTATAAAAAATGCATTGTACCTCTTGGCTATAAGTTAAGTTATCCAAACATAACAAATAAAGAATAAAACAAATTAACCAATTAATTAAAAGAAAACACCATTATCATATGAAAAAATAATATACTTGTTTCAATAACAAACGCCTAATTGATGTTTATTTAAAACTTTATAATAACAGAAATTATATTTAAATTATTTCGGATACTAAGTATTAAAAGATAAACACTAAACTAGTTAAGATATATAAAACACAATTTGCTTATATAGTGACTTATTCAAAACTTAACATGTTCAAGATATATAAAAATCTAAATTTTTATTTAAGTTTTCGTAGGTTGATTATTTGGAGCGAAATTAGGTTTTTTGTATAAATACGCTGTCCACAAAATTAACCTTTGTTTAATTTGTAATTGTGTAAGTTGTTTGATCCTGTACTTGTACTTTTTAGCGTGTATTTTTAATTCAAATAGGTGATAGCACCAGTAAGCTGTTTGTTTAATTTGTTTATTTAGTTTTATGCTTTAAAATATACTATTTAAAAGCCGTTGCAAACTCAGTAAAAATTAGTTTAGCTGAATCATGATATTAGGTTAAACAAAATCATTTAGGGACAATTGCCGTAATTAAATAACAAAACAGACATTAACATATAAAAAAATGTTAAATTATAACCAAAATACTTTTAATAGAGTATTTATAGACAAAGAATATATACAAATAAATAAAATACTTTATAAAGTGTACAAATCAATTACATTATAACAAACAAACTATACCCACCCTTATACACTTCTGCGATACATATACAGAAATGCATATTTATACAAGTAAATATGTTAGATAAATATGGTCAAACAAACCTGATTTAATCATTCCCACCCTTATACACTTCTGATACCTGCAATGAGCGCAATGTGTTCTCGTCTTCTTACTTATCAGGCAGTTCTCCTTCGCGCTACACCTGTACTTGGCTTTCTTTTGTACACTTCTCTGTAATGATATTGTTATTAAAAATAAAATATCAATAGCTAATAATTTGTTTTATAATTTATCTTGCTTTCTTTTGAACATTTCTTTGTGATATAATTGGTAAAACAAGCAAAATCTTAAATAATAATAAATAAATATAATATACAAAATATATTCTCCTTTAATATACCTATACTGAGCCTTATGTTAACATTTTTCTTTTATTAAAAACTGCATTAATAGTTGTTAACTTTTTTTTGAGGCATTTGTCTTTTGTAATATAGTTGAACTTCTTTTATACACTTCTCTACAACGCGATAAAAGTAAAAATAATTATAATAATTACCTAGTTTAAACTGTCTTAAAATAACGAAACATACATTTAAAGCAATTGTATAAAACTTTTGTCCTGTTTCAGATAATTATGTATTTAGTATAAAATCAAAACGTTTCTCTGCATGCTTCTCTGCAATTACAAATGTGACGTCATAGAAAACATCCATCATAAGTTTGTAATTCTTAATTTAGACATGCACGTTTTTGAATTGATGTTATATGGTTTTCCTTGTTTAGACTTAATACTGATTTAATTTTTTTAATCTTTTGAAGATTAATTTTAAGTTTCGTTTCACTAACAAAGTTGTATAATTTTTTTTTTAGCAACATTTAGTTACTGATTTAATTAAAAGAATGATTAAATTATTAACCAGTAAAATCTATTTTAGTATAGAGTACTTTTAAAACTTTATTTAACTTTTATAAGTTATGTAACACTTTTTCCTATCACCATCGTTGTGCATTAAAAAGCTTACAAGTTTAATACAAAACAAACTATTATCATAACATTATACTGCTTAAATCACTACAATATTAACTACAAGAGGTTAATTCTTAAAACAAATTCAGCTAACAAATTTAAAAATTGTAAACTATAACTAAGTCAAAAAAATGTAAGAACAATATTTCTACGACTCAGTTAAAACATATATTGTGAAAATAAATTATAAACAAAAAAGGACAGTTTGGAAACGTGACAAGAATGTATCAATAACAAATTAAAATCTGAACAGTTCAAACACAATTACTGATATGATAATGATGATTGGAGTATAAGTGTGATAAGAAAATTCAAATTGCTTTTTGATGAACTGATAATTTTCTGACAAGAATGTTTTTAGTAAAAATAAAGTTTACCTTTGATAGTAATTCAAAGTTTTATGATGTGAAACTTTTTGTTAGATGTTTTTTATAGATGTTTGAAAAAACATAAACAACTAATTTGTATGAGATTTTCGTGAAATAATTGTAAAAATAAACAAAATGTGTTTATTTATCGTAATCATCAAACATACAAAACAAATGATCAAAAGCTTTATTTCAATAGTAAGTTTGCACAGATATTATTGCATTTTTTTAAAGAAATTTTAAATTGGTTGTTTATATTTTATTAATATTATTTTGACATAAAACAACTGTTTATAAATTAAAAACGTTAGAAGATTGAATAAACAAAATTTAAATTGGTTTTTTATATTTTATTAATATTATTTTGACAAAAAACAACTGTTTATAAATTAAAAAAACGTTTGAAGATTGAATAAATAAATGTTTTTTATTCTATAAGCCATATACGTCATAAATATTAAATAATAACGTGGGAAAAAAATATTATCTTGGTCGTAAAATCCTTTAATTTTTATTCAAAAACTATTTATTCTGTTTATTTTCACAAGGTATACATATTCATTAAGTTTATTAAAAAATTAATGCTGTTTGATTTATATATTAACTGTTATCAAATTTGTATATATTTTTACATTTGCGTTCCTGGGAAGTATATTAAAGTTAAATGATATTTTATTTCTATAAAATTTCATCTCATTTAGCAGTTTTATTACTTAACTTTTGACAAAAGAGTTAATATTAGTTATTAAGTAAATCTTAAATTAGTTTAAAGTAAAAGCACATAATTTTTTTAAGTCGATCTATAATTTTGAGCTACAAAAGTAAAAAATATTTCTGTTAATGCATAAAGTTTGATTTTATATATGTTTTGTAGTTTTATTCTTCAAAAATGGTCTATTTGTAATTTTTTTATATTGGTTTGATGACATTTCTTAAATTAGCGATGATTCATGAAAAAATTTAAGTTTGTTTGAAATTGAGTTTCTGAGAAATATCAATTTACCTTTATTTTATTTATGTAATGAGTAATATAAGACAACATTTAGATTAATTTTGAGCCAAAGAAAAAGTTAGTGTCTTTTTATTTCAAAAAATATAAAATTTCAAATGACTTCATTTTGTTTTAATGTTTTGAATATAAACGGTACACAATACTTTTATTAAAATTTAAATAAGAAAATACTTTTGGAAAATAGTTAAAAACTATTATTTTACTTTGATAGAAACCTTTAAAACTCAATTACAAAAAGTCTTACAAAAGTTTAATAGTATAAACAAAGTTATTGATATAGGTAAACTTATATAAATCTTGAAATTAATCAAGCATTTAACTAAGACTATTTATAATTAAGTTTATAACAATAAACAGTACTATGGCCGACATAAATATTTTATTTTAAACTCTTGGCCGTAAGGAGCACTACTAAAAATTTATATCTGAACTCAAACATTATAGTGTAAAATAAATAAATATATATGTTAAAAGTAACATTTCGTTTTAGAAAATCGAATTGAGTTTCAGTTGGTGGCTATGTTCAGAACATGAATGTACAGCATAATCAAAAATATTATCTGTTTCGTTTCTGAGAAAATAATTATACTTAAATTCATTTATGTAAATACTGGTTTTACTGGCTATACAAAAGTTAGTCTACGTTGAGAAACCCATTGTATTTACGAAATTAAAGATATTTTATTAATAATTAAAAGATCTTAACGGCTACGTAAGATGTAAATTATTTAATATATTTGAGCCATTTGAAACATGATTATTTAAAGAGGTAAATTCTCTACCTTTAAAACCCTTTACATCTCTCGCCCGCAATTCAAAAATGGTTACACAGTATTAATTTATAATTTACAAAATTAAAAAACTGTCTAACAACTATTGTAGGAAACATTTGAAAACATTAAAAACAAAACTGTATAATAACTTTGTTAACTTTAAAATAATTTCCCTATCTTAAAAAGCAATAAAATTTAATTCCAAACATACATTATTTCAACAAAATAAAAATACCAATCCCTGAAAAACCCCTTGAATCGTTTGTACGGCATCAATAAGAAAACTTAAGAATTACAAGTATAAAGAAAACTATAACAGAGGACTACAACCTTTTTAAGTATTTTACCATAATTAGAAGATTATCCATTTTGTTTTTATTTAACAAACTAAACTAAGTGTATAAGCTTTTAAAACATACAAAAAAATCCCCTACCTTAAAAAATCCCTTGCAGCCCTCGCACGCCAGCACGCCGTAATGCTGCCACCTGGCGGAATCTCCGCAAACGGTGCACACCGTCGCCCCGAAACCCCCGTAACCACCCGGATACGAGGTGGTGGTTGTGAAGGAGGGGTGCACGTCGTTAAGGTGGCAGGTGAACGTGGGGTGCTTGTTGCCATGGGTGATCATGTGGGGGTAGGGTTGAGAGGGGGTAATCTGGGGGGTTTCCCCTCCGTTGTGGTTGGCGACCTGAAAAGGTGAGAAATTTTAAATCTACAATTAAATTCTATAATGTTGTTAATTTTTTTTTATAACTATTAGGTTATTATTGTTGGAATTTTAATTAACTTAAATAATTAAAAATAATCTTTTATATTGCAGTAATAATTGATAAGTACTAAGATTGTAATGGCGAATTTTTTAATTAGAAATTATACGTATAAACTAGTTTAAGTTTAACTTTCAGTAAAAGATTATGTTATTATACGATGTGAAATGTCAATTATGACAGCACTAATTTGTTTATTAAAAATTAAATTTTTAAAACTAGAGATTTTTTTAAGCAAATAAAACATGTCTACATGGTATAGCTTTTGATTACAGGAAATTTCAAACACCGAAAATCCAAACTCTTTATAGATATCTAAATTACCATATTTCAAAAAGTTCTAAGTACTTTGAAAAATCAAAAAAAATAGTATGTAGGTCTTATAAATGTCTACAACCTATTTTTATTTTTTTTAAATCACTATAATTTACTGAGCTTGAAAACTTATTTTAATCTTAGCTTAAAAACATTAAAAATTGAAAAAAATGCTTGTAGATATTAATAAAGACTTACATACATATTTTTTCTTTTTAAAAATAACAGCACTTTTGATACGTAGCCCTTTAAGTAATCTTAAAGAATTTGAATTATTGAAATTTAGTTTTCGGAATTTGAGTTGTTGAACTTTCAATTGTCTGAGTTTGAATTGCTAAACTTTAAATTTTTCGAATTTGAATAGTCGTCTACCCGTAGCTTTGAGTTATTAGATGCTTACTACTATCAAAAACCAATTTAACTTCGTATTATTGCTGTAAAACCTCGTTTTTTACTTGCATATACGTTTTATTAAAGATGTAGGACCTGTTCATTGTAAAATATAACACATATGTCTGTAACGAAAAAGTAAATGACTAACAAAAGTAGTCGGAATTGTATTTGAACCCTGTAAAAGTGCTTATTAGAAAGCAGTAATGACAATTTTATGAGTTCGGCATTGTATACAATAACATGACGACATTGTAACGAAATGCTTTTAAGTCGGTATAAAGTCCAAGTTGTAATTATTTTCAAAATAAATTAAAACAAATTTAAAATTATTTTATTAAACTTTATTATAGCTTTTAAACATTTATTAGTATTAGATAAATTAATAAACGCTTTTAATGCATTTACTTCTTTTAATCAATAAAACGACCTTTTATAATATAATTACATTGATAGCAATATGCACGTGAAGATATGCACCAGATTAAATAAAGCGAGTATTTTTTTTTTCATTTTAAAACTTTATTATTTTAATCAACTAATTAGTTGTAATTAAATACCTAAGACTAATTTAACACATGAATAAACATAAATTTTAAATACAAAAAAAACATTAAAAAACCAAACAAGTCTAGTGAAAAAAATAAACAACAAAACTCAAATAAATAACTAATGAAGTAACAATAACCAAATTTAACTTTATGAAATGACCAAACAACTATTGTGTAAGTTAACTAAGATACTTAAAACTTCACTAACCAAACTCACTCTTCTGATAAAAATAGTAGAAACAGCATAGTTTTTAGCATCATATTACAATCTGTATAAATAAAATTATAAGCAACAAAACTTACCCTCCTGATGAAATTGGTGATCTTCTCTTCGAACTGGTCCGAAGGCTTGAAGCTTTTCGGACTCGGCTCGCAAACGTATCGTTGGGGGAAACCCCCTTCTGAAACTTTCCGCTTCACCGGTTTCACCACCTTGAACGCCTTTGCCTGGTAACCTGACTCCTCAGGCTCGCTCCTGAACGACGATTTCGAGTTCACAGGAATCAACTCGTTGCTACGGAGATGCTCGTTGCTATAGTGATTCTCTGTTTCCGGGGGCGGTGGGGGCGTTGTCAGGGGTCTGCTGATCTCAGGGATGAGCTCCCGGTGGGGAGAATTGATGCCGGAGGAGAAGAAGACGTCGGAGCTCAATTGAGCCTGCTGATTGTAAATAGACCTCTGTGACGTCATAGCGGATCCTTCTTCGTCATTTGAGGAGAAGAACGCTTCTCCCAGGTCGATCATCGGGACCTCAATGTCGTCCAGCAAAGAGCTTTTCATTTCGGGGGCTTCCCGGATACTGGAAATCTGCGGCTCGTACATGCTCAGGTCGAGCGGGTTATCACCCTTTAAAGTTTCGTTCGAGGGAATTTCCCCTTCTGGGGATGAGGAGCACATGCTGACGATGTCGTCGTAGCTGCAATCCGATTGGTTTCTATGGAAACAAGTCGACAGGTTGACGTCCTGCGACCCATGTACCCTCCTCGTGGTGGACCCCGCAAAAGTTTTGGCGGGTAACTTGGGGTCGCGTCGCGTGGCAACGAAGGTGTTGTTGCCAAGCGACGTGTCGAAGTCCTGGTCGAATATGTCGTCGAAGAGGAGACCCCTGGTGGTGGAAATTACCGTCCCCTGGTGGTAGCACCTGTCGTCGTTTGTAAACTCGCTCTTCAGCATTTTATTTTATACAAACACGTTTTATTTATTTTTAAAAGTTAATATCTGAAGATGTTGCTTTAGAAAATTTCAGACTATTTATTTGCTACCTGTTCAAATTTCATTTTAGATAAATAACTTTTAGATGCAAAGATCACAAATATGCTACATTTAGAAGAAAATACTTAAATAATCCTTAAGTAAGAATTTAACTTTAATCTTTTGCAGAATATAAAATGTGTAAAAGTTGTAAAATTACTGTATTTTACACTTGTTTATTGTGTATTAGTTCATATATGGTAGAAAAACTTATGAGAAATTATTATAAAAATACATCAAAACTTTAAGTTTACAATAGCTTATTAAAGTCACTGTTGTTTTTGAAACGTCGCATTTTATTTTACTGAGAAAGTAATATAAGTTTGAAATATGTCGTATTCAAATAAAACTATTTTTAACTACAATTTTTATACAATAGTTGCACTTCTGCAAAACAAATAAGTTTATTTGATTAAAATTTTAAACCCAACAAGGTTGTTTTTTTTTTAATTTTTAGTGTTTTAAGGTACATTTGTTTTAATAATTGATTAAAGTTTAGATCTTAAAATAATATATTAAACACACGTATTGTTTACAGGATTTTACTTTTGATTATAATAATATCTTATCTAAACGCAACTTATTTATACCAAAAATTTAGTTTTAATTTGTAAAATTTTGATAATAAAGAAGATTAATACCTTCTTAGTTTTTTGTCAGTTATTTCCATGACCCACTTAAATTGCTTAAAAAACTATTATCACATTTTAGTGTATGTTAACCATGAAATAAATATTTAAGTAAATTTTTTATTAAAAATTGTGTTAGTTTTTTTTTTTAATTTTTTTTTATAGATGTTATATAAATACATTACTATAACAGATAAATAACTTTAATGTACTAAACTAGAAGAATAATCAAAAAAAAGTTTGTATTTAGTTTATAAAAACTTTGACTAATGTGATAAAATACTAAATGATGTATACAAGTTTTGAAACTAAAAAAATGCAAGCACAAGTATAAAAAACGAAATAAATGTTTAGTTAAACTAGTCATTTTTAAAATCTTCACTACGTTTTTAGAGATAACATATAAATAGATTTCGAAACGAATAGTTAACTTTAAGGAACTAAACTAAAAAAATGTTAAAATAAAATGCATCTAACGTCTAAAAATTAAAATACTTAAAAAGTTAAAATATGTAAACAAATTTTGTAAATTAAAAAATGTATGCTCAAGTATAGCCAGTAAACTGAGATAGTAATATAAATTGTCGCTGAAAACATTAATATGTTCAAAATATTTTCTAATTTAGCCAAGGGCTAAACGCTACTTATTATTATTACTGTACATTGCAGAAACACACTGTTAGTAAAACAAATTGAACTTTAGCCTACTACAGAGCGGTTATGCTTTTGTTTTAATTATACTTGTCAAATATTTTGTATCTCTATCACGTTAAAAGTAAAATAATTGAACAAAATAGAAATAAAGATGTACTAAATAATAAAAACTAAAACAAGAAAAGGTTAAAAAATAATTTACTCAAATTATCAAATTTATTTTTTGTGTTTATTTTGATTAACTAACAACCATTTTTATCTCTTACTTTAGGTAGTTAAGTTAAGACTTAAAACTATAACGCATTCATAAATGCTATAGACAATTTTAAATTTTCCAAAAAAAATGATATTTAATCTCTTTTAATAATTTAAAAATTATAAAAAGAAATTAAGGTCCAAATTTTTTTAAAAGAGTAAGGCATTCATTGTCATAGCTACTAAATTTGATTTTGTTAGACTAGTTTACTTTAATTTCAAAAAAGAATACTTTAAACGATTTATAATTTCACAATGCTGTTTCTTTCTATCTTTACAAATTAAACAACAAATTTCATCAAAATAGTTATTAGACAACAAAAATTCAAAAAATTTAAGGAACTTTTTCATAAGAATAAATTAATGTTATCTAAACTTGCTGAATTTTGAATTAAAAAATGCTTAATTGGTATTTTAAAGTCGCTGATAAACTCAATTTGACGCAGGACATTCTTTTTCTATAAACACTACTATATTAAACCATAAGTATAGTGAAAGTTATGAAATATTAACGAAAATATATGCTTTTGAACTTGTCTTTTTTTTCTACTTGTCTCACTAATCAGTCTCTTTTTTTTTTAATTCTATAGTTGCAGCTTGAGAGAAATTTAGCAAAAATGCAATTTTATTTACATTTATTTAAAAACGAAGTTAAAAGTTTTGTTTACATTTAATGTTTAAAAGTATTTTTTTTTCTCATGTGAATCTAAAAAAAAACTTGCGAAGATCTTACAGTTTAACATCATACGTTAAATTACTTCAAACAATTTGTAGTTATCAAATTACAGATGCAAATGATAGTTTTCATAAAATTAAATGTTTCACCTTATAAAACATAAGAAATTAAAAAATAGTATAAAAATTACGGGCAAAGTACACCCGCTAAAAATCGAAAAATTAATCAAAATGTTTTAAAAGTGTACTTATAGAATTTAAAATATAAAAGGTTTGTGTGTTAGTTTAAAAAATCTCTAAAATGTAATAATTAAAATTAAGATTATGTTAATTTTAATAAATTGTTAAGTTAAAATTTTTGTACAATTTAAAATAATGAAGATAGAAGTTTCAGAATCTTAGTTTTTTACTAAAAACTTTTTGCGGTATGTTAAAATTTATTTAAAGTTCTATAATTACCATGGTGGTAAAATGATGTAACTTTTAAGTATTTTAGTTGTGCTAAATTAAATATTTATAATAAACGTATATACAAAGTGTACTTTTGAGATATCATTTTAAGAGATGTAGTAAAATTAAACAAACAATCTTAATTTAGTTTATCATAGTTAAATAAAAAATCCAATGTAAATGTCTGACTAATGACTTAAAAATGACAAATTAAATTTTTTCATGTTATTTTTATCCAATTATACGCTTTAAGTGTTGATTAAACTTTTTGGTTTATTTTAAATCTCGGTCTTACAATAAAGTTTTTGTCTTTTTATAATCATAATCCAGTAAAATTAGCACAGTAGCTTAAAAAATTAACAGATCAAAGTTTTTTTTTTTAATTGACACTTTATCAAATTAGAATATAAATTAATAATCTATTGGTTACTAAAAACTTATTATAGTTATTTCACTAATTTGTTGTAATTTTTTTTAAGAACATCTGAAATTTGATAAAATAGATTAAAATGTATAAGTCGACAATAATACTTAGTTTTGATACACTTAGTTTAAGAAAATAAATTACGTTTTATAAAGTAACCCTATTTTTATTAAATAAATACTAAAGTGCATCGCAAAATAAACTATTTAGAAAGAATTAGAACCATAGTAAACTTAAAATAGACTAAATTAAAATAACTATCTTGTTCAATGAAACAACAATTCATTAAAAAAAGTATTAAATAAAATATGTATTTTATAAAACTTTGCGTTTTTAGACTAAAAAACTAAGGGTTAAGAGTTTTAATTTATTACTAACTTAAGTATTACCGACTCAAAGTCATTTTTTATTTTTAAAAACAAACAAGTAAGTGTCAACACAAGTGAATTAAAATATTAGTTTCTAAACACTGCAGTATTTAAAAACAATTGTTTCAATTGCAACTCACACAATATTCTGATTGAGAAAGATTAATTTTAACACCATTTCAAAGCACCGCGCAATCATAAAAGTTAAATAAAAAACAAAAGTAAAAAATAACATTACTTTAGCTATGACTATAACCAAATAACTGTGAACCAAAATTTTTTGCACTATATTTCTTTTCTTCTCAAAGGTAACTGCATAACTTTTTTAATTGCCGACTTTAAATAAACAAAAAATTGCTCGAGAGCGATCAACCGCAATAGAAGTTGTACGTGCTAACAACGAGTTAATTATATTCTAGAAAATTAAAAAACAATTGTTTCAACTGCAACCAACGCAACGCAATTTTTGATTGCCAAATATTTATTTAAACACTATTTCAAAACACAAAGTAAACACAAAAGGTGTTCGTGTAAGCGGTCAGCCACAATAGAAGTATAACGTGCTCCCAACTTAACCGAATTGCCAATCAAACAAATGCTTACATGAACGTAGGAAGCTACTCATCCGACCAGTATATCTCCAGTTTGTTTACAGATATGCCCAATTGACACATCTCCACTTTACTGCTTGTTGTTGACAAAATTCGTGTAAGTGTCAGGTACTTTTAAGGTACGAGATTTATACGTGACCTGGTTTTGAACGATTTTTCACGTTTTTTTGGGAGCTTTATTATTTAAGTAAATCGCAAACTCTTGTTTTACTCTTAATTTTGTTTTGGTATCAATATATACCCTATAATTACATAAAGGAGTGAAAACGATTTTTTATAACTTGTTGCTTTGTTTTTACAAACTAATGATGTTTTTTTTGATGTTTATTAATGAATGTTCTTTATAAATTTATGCATTAAGTTGCTTTATAGGATAAGAGAGTAAAAAATTAATTAGTCTTTTATAATTGAACCCAATTTTGAAAAAAAAATTCACGCTTTTAGCCGGGATTGTTAAACTAAATGCCTCATAAAAATTAATTTCGTTTTGGTGTCAATATGCACAATAAAATTTCTATATAAAATTAATTAGGTTTTTTAAGTTAAAGAAATTTATTGTACAGCGTTTTACATAGTAATTATGTTTAAGAATTTCTAATAGCTTTAAATTGAAATCTTAAATACTTGATGTTTAAAAAAAAATGGCAAAACTTAATTAGTCTTGTCTGAAAATAAACACAAATAAAAACTAAGGGTATAAACATAATCAAGCATGTTTTTGAAATTAGATTTAACATGCTGCAGCAAAACTGTTGGTGTTTCAATATAAAATTTCTTTAAATTAGTTTTGTTAACTAATATAATTGCTATTAAGTAGTATCACTCATGAATTCAATAATTATTATATCATTACTCGCAAATCTCCTACTTATAAAATTGTTAAGCCAATTCCTGTCTTTTTACTGATAACTAAACATTAATAACCAAAAAACAGCTATTTAAGCTTTTATTTTATTTAAAATGTCATTAACATTGTAATACTCACACTGATAGCGTAGCTTATTAATGTCTTTTATACTAAACCTAATAAAAACATGCGTCAAGTAGTTATTAACTCAAAACTAAAAAAAAACTTAAAAAGCATCATCTCATTTACACTAAAACATCAAACAACTAATTAAGACAAAAAAAAAACAACTACCTACTTAACAAGAAGCTTATGGTCTTCAACGTAAGCAACTGTTTTAGCTAAAAGCAACTGTTTTTCGTTTAAGAGTTTATATTTTGACTGTAAAGTTTTTTCATTTGTAGCTCATTATAATTTTGATTAAGTTAGGTATGCAACTCGATAACCGAGAGGTCTTTTTGCGTATCCAGGTCCTTGAACCAAAAAATTTATTAGCAATTTTATGTTTTTGTTCAATAAACCACTAAAGCATAATGTTTTCTTCAAATCACTTTGCTTGCAAAACAAAACAACCAAAAGTGCATCGTCGTACGAGACCCATCAAACTTGTTGTAAAAATAAAATAAATAAAAAAAAACTTTCCAGTTTGGAAATTACTACCAGCCAAACTCGTTTCAGAGCTTTGTACTGCCTCTCTTTACAACATGACAGATTATCTAAACAAAATAAATGTAGTATGCCGCTTTTGTATGTGGGATTACTAAAAGCTTTATTGTGTTTTTAGACAACAACTGGTAACTGGTAGCTTCTTGTAGTTCAACTGGTGCAAAAACTGAACTTGACCTGGAAGTTGGTTTCTTTTGACGGTTAAGTTTAAAATATTTAAGGTAAGTGTTTTGTTATTAGAAGTAGTAGAAAATAAAAAAATTAGTAATATCAATATTTGGTAAAAGTTTGAACTTTATACCCAATACTTTTCACAACTAGACTCTGTCTGAAAAAGTAAATAGTACATTGTGCTTAAAGTTAAGGTAAAATTAATGTACTTGCTCTGCATGTTTTAGCTTTTATTATAAACTCATTTTAATTATGCGTTAGATTTAAAAGATAAAAAAAAGTTAATGTGTTACTTGAAGCAGTTTATAATTTTGCTTCAAAAGGAAACAGTTTTGTGTAAAACTAAAAGTACAGCAAATTTAATCCTGTGAAAGAATTATAATTCTGAGAACATCTGGTGCCAAACAATTTACTTATTAAAAGTTCTGTGTGTTTTCTGTTTAAAAAATTTATTTCAGCCTTGTCAAAACGTTTCTCGTAAAGCTAAACGTAATTGGTTTTAACTTTTCTATTTTTTAAATCAGCTTAAAAAGCGAAAAAGTTTTCTTTTCCAACTGAGGTTTATAACAGTCTCTTTTCGTTCGTTTAATCACTGTCTTGTTTTACTTATGTTGGTCAAATGAAAAATATTTTAACCTCTGAAGAGGTTATGATTAATGGTTTCTTAATTACTTGTACATTATATAAAGTTTTTTGGTCACAATTAAATAGCAATTTGTAATACAAATTAAACTCTTTCACCTTTATTAAAGTTTTGAACAAGCAGTTATGAAAAGGCTTAAAAGTAAAACTTTGTAACTACTGACAAAAAAGCAAAAACTACAAAAGTCTTTTTTTTGATTGTTGCAAACTAAAAATGAAGCAACCTAAGAATAAAACTCTGTTAGTTTTTTAAAGTTAAGACAATACTAGGTTGATTGTATCACTATCTAAAATATTTCCATCGTTTAAAAAATTGTGTAAAATGATTTTCGTAATTTATATTAACTATTTTGCTAACACAAAACACTGATTAAAAGTTTAAGTAAAAAGTAAAGTTTACAAAACAAAATAATAATCCTGAAAATTTGACTTACACGAAATTTTGCTATATTTAGCAAAATCTAAACTAAATCAAAACCACCATGAAACAAGGTTTTAAAAGATAAAACATCTACTGGCTTTTGTTTAAAATAACTGATAATCTGTAAATAGTTGAAGGCAATTTACAGTCATTAGTTTTAGACAAACGTCATTTGAAGGTGGTAAACCTTTTCATAATTGCTTTTTAATGTCCCGTATTTAACTTTACAAGTTTTATGTAAACAAAACTATGTGGTGTATTTCAGGTCATAGTTTAAATGGAATTTTAGATATTTTTTTGTAAAAAACCGAAATACTGTTTTTATTAGAAAAAAAAGTATAACTAGAACACATGCTTTTAACAATAGTTTTTAAATTTTGAAAAGGTTATATAAAATGACCTTGAATAATAATAGAAAAACTAAAATTGAAACATGATTTATCATGCTAACTATAAGCTTAAGTTTTAAACTAACAGTTATAGTGTACTAACTCATTACAATTAATAAAACTGGAAAAAAAAATTAGTCTTGTACTTGGTCTTTATTTAATTTATTGGTATTATAGAAAATTTATCTTGATACTTTTTAAATAATAAATATCAAAAAGAAGATTGTGGCATTGTACAATAAAATATCATTTACAAAAAAAGAAAAAAAATTACTTTATTAAATTGAATAAGATAAAAAGTTGATAAAACATTTAACTTGTTCTAATTACAAAACAAATAAAATAAATTTTAAACAAACGTCAGAAATTTAATAAAACTTACATTATAAGATTTTAATGATAATGTTTATTACAATACAATGAAGTAATACTTAGTTTATTATTAGCTGAAAAAAATTAAGTTCATTTGCTATCAATATTCATTTCAATCTAAAGCAATTCACTTTGATTGAGTTTTTGTTAAAATGTTATGCACAAATATAAGATGAGTATAAGTAGCTTAAAAACTATGATTAACTAAAAACTAAAACGGGTTTTGCTTTTTTTAATAAAATAAAACCTTTCGTTAATACAAATATGTGTCAATTTTTTTTTAAATGTAAATACTCTGCTAACAATATAAAAGTTGAATAAAGATTTAACAATAAAGCTTTAATAAAGAATTGCTAACTGCACGTATAATATAGTTTAAAAATTCGCAAACTATCGAAAATAAGCTGATGTTTTGAAAGCTTATTTTAGAGTGTTATTTTATTTACACAAAGAAAGTATAAGTAAAACAGTAAATTTATCGGCAATTGTTTATTACGTAAGATATTTTTTAGTCTTATATGTCAAAGAATAATAAATAAAATATTTTTTAACGATACTAATTAAGTGAAATATTTTTATAGAACTCCATACGTGATAAAAAAATTACAATTTCAAGCTTAAGTGTATTTTGTTACACTTAAGACTGGAAGACAGTAAGTTGACGTAACAGTTAAAATGTTTATAAAAGTAGATTATAATATAATTTCAAAAGTTAAACTAGCGTGTTTTAAACTCCTCTTTTAACCTTTGTGAATACTATTTACTAGTTATAAAACAAATTCAAAGTTTAAGATAATATCAAAACGAGCAGACTAGAACTACAATTAAAGTTTAGAATCCCAAAAGATTTAATTAGAATAAATTTTTCTTAAGTACATCAAAAATAAGGCTATTTTACTTGTTTTAAACAGTAAACGTGCTAAATATGTAAAACAGACATGTCACAATATTTAAAGTTTGAGAAAAGAGCGTTTAATCATGTAAAACAGGCACAGGTGGGCAGAAATGGAATTAACAAGTTTAATCCAAGTCAGTTTTAGCACAAGCACCTGCTTCAAGATTAACTTTTCTGACGGAGAAATTAAGTACTTTTCAAGTATTTTTGACCCAAACTAAATTAACTACTTTTATTTTCGATCAGTTTCAATTCTTTGCACAATTTTAAACTTTAAATAAGCCAAAAAGTATATTTTACAACTTGGTATGTTTGATTTAGTGTTTCTAAAAATTTAGTTACGTAAAACTTTTTTTTTCTACTAAACTTACTGAAGCAACTTTCTGTTAAACTTAAAAGTTTGCCTTTTAGTTCAGTTAAAGTTTTTTGTTCGATGTTAAATCACCACTTAAATTAAACAAAAGGTTTACTAACTTTATAATAAAGGTGTTTGAAATCCCTATATGTGTTTTATTGTAGTCTATAGCGGTTTCAATAAGCTAGTTTACATTAAAACTAAAGAAATTATAGAACTTTTAGTTAAACCCTTTATCAAATACTTTAGAACAAGTCAAAGTATTACAAAGGGATTTGTAACCGTCAAGTCATTAAATAAGTTTTTAAACAAACTTATGAAGCAAATAATTTTAAAAGGAAAACCTATGGTTACAAAAACAGGAAATAGATAATCTATTCAAAACAACTCGTACATGAAAAAAGCAAATTTAGTCTATTTACAAATAAACTTATTATCGACTTCTTTCAAAACAATTAAAGACAACAAAGCAAAATGTTTAGTGGGTTTTTTAGGCTTTTATTTTCATTCCTACTTTATATAAACAGTACTTAGTATAGGTATTATAGTATGTATATATATGAATGTTCTGTGAATAAATTTGTAACAGTTTAAGTAGTTTTTCTCCCTTAAACAGTACTCATATACACACTAAACAGGTAAAAACAATACTAAAACAAAAATCATTTTCTAACAAAACTTATCAGATTAGATTACTTTTCATTGTGATAGCCTTTAACTGGTATACAGTTAAAAATAAACTTTTAAAGTTTCCAAATCTTCTGAAACTGTTAATTTTATTAATGTGATTTTTAAGGGTAAAAATAACAATAAAACGTTATAACTAATTGTTCCTACATTTCTTTTTTACCAAACATTTTGTTTAAGTTGTTTCTTTTTTGTGGTAAGGCTTAGTTTTACTTTGATTTTGTTAAAATTTAAAAAGAGTAAGAGTTTGTGAAGTCAACTTTATCATTGATAGATATATAATATTTACAAAAAAGGAAAAATAAAAATAGAAGTTTTATTTAAACTATATTTTGTTCTAAATGCCTTAAAACTAGGCTTTTAAAGTAGAAATATTAATTGTTAATCAGTTATTTGTGACTTCAAATAAATTAGTTAATGATTTTATAAAATATATCTTTGAATAAAAGTTTTTAAAATAACATCCTACTAACAATACGTGCTTGTTCTACAAATTTCGAACTTGATGTTGTATAAATAACACACAAATACGTGTTTACCATTGAGTTTGCGGTCTTAAACAAACGTCAAATTTTAACGCAACTTACTTAGTACTATAAACATTAGCTTTTTTATTAGTGGTTTTTAATTGAGATAAACATGCAAAGACTGTCTGTTTAAGCTGATTTTCGTATAATGTACATTTTAATTCGAGAAGTAACGACAAATATCTCTACTAAGAACTTAAATACTTTTTAAGATTAGGCATTGATAAAAGCTTGAGGTAAGAAATCAAATATTGTTTTTGACACATCGGATAACACATAGTTCTTGTTGTTCATTATTAAAGTCAATTAACTTAAGTTTATAAAAATTTAAATCAAGCTAATCAAGAAATCAAATGAATTTGTTTTAAGAATGTTTGATAAAAGTATTTTAAAGTTTTGTTTATTTTGAATAACAAATAAAAAAAAATAGTTTTAATGTTTTTAGGTAATTAAAATTTGATTTCATATATAAGTTTTTATCAAAAATTTTAATCATTGTTTTCTTTTACAGTCAAAACCAGTACGCTGAATCAAATGTTTTATTTTTAACAATTTCGGTGTTCAGAAAAACTACAAAAACTTTTAAACAATTTAAACGCATTTTATGGTGAAGTTTCTGATTTATCTAAGGTTGAACTTACAAATTTAAAAGACTACATATAAAGTTTTTTTTTTCCCCGAATCCTATATGACATCATCAAGTTTCGCAACTGTTAAACTTTTAAATTTTAGAATAGTCAATACAAGCTTTACAACATTTATAATATTGCAAAGTATAGTTGATCATTTTTAATAACAGTATTTGTAACGATTGCTTGTCACTAAGTTTTAAGGATGTTCACAAAAAAATAATTTCAAATAAATTCTGGAAGAAACTGAATTAAACTTGTTTTACATCTTTATTTAACTACACCTTTTATAGTTTCTAATTCAATAAGGTTGTAGTTATTAAAAAAAAAGCTTGCACAACTGAGTTTAAGTATGTAACAAGTTATTAAGCATAAAATATGCTTAAAAAATACTAAGACTTAAGTTTTTAAAATGTTTTTTTTTTTTCTATGTGTTGTACATTTTTTTACATAAATGAACTTACTAAGTTACGTTTCGTGGAAACCTATTTTTTTAATAAATTTGTTTACAATTATTCTATAATTAGCTTAACAAGTTGTTTTAGAAATATCAGATACAAATATAATGTTTTTTGTTCTGCATTTTCAAACAAAAAAATGAAAATAAAAGTCCGAAATAAAACATAGAAATTTTAGATCAATTCTAACCTGTTTATTATTATTTTCTGATTTTTTTAAACTATTATTTTCTTTTGTACTTCTCTAAAGCCAAGGAATAAATATTGATTCAATAATTACTTAAAGCACTTTGTAATAAATAGATTAATCACCATTATTTCCTTTTAAATTTTGATAAATTAAATTGTGGACAAATGAATGTTTTTATTCCACCATAGTTATTAAACCCGGTTATGTGATATACTTGACTTGATTTATTTCCGAAAACTTGTGAAACTTTCATTAAAAAAAAACTATATATATTGTGCAAAATAAATCACCTGTTGTCATTACCTTCAAGTATAGTTCGATCAAGTTGTGGCCAAATAAAGTGTTTTTTATTACCATTGAGGTTATTGAGTACAGTTATATTATATACATAATTTCCTAAAACGTGAGAAGTTTTAAAACAAATATACTAACCATACCTGTTGTGATAAATAAATGCTTAACCTGGTACTAACATTCAGAATGATTCTGTTTAGATTTTATTTCGATCACAACAAACCACTTACAGACTGATCTTGCTAACATTTATAACATTGCGGTTTTTTACAAAAAATTTTAGGTCAATAGGAAGTTTATACAAGAAGTATAAGTTTTCTAGTGATATTACCGCAAAGTTTTTATATTACTGATAAAAAAAGTTATTATACTTATAGTTTTAACTACAAGTTTTGTTGTTTGAAAAGTTTTAATAACTAATGATTTTATTTAAACCACTTTAATAAAAGTTTTGTTTGTTGAAATTTCTACATAAAATATTTTAAAGTTATTTTATAATATTTTCAACGAAATAATAATTTTGTTTTATTATAAAAAAAGGAAATGGAAATATTTTCTTTAAATATTAAAAGTATATTTTAGTGTATCTTAATACATTTTAAATTAATATTTTAAATTAACTTACTTCATTACTTACATTTGACTTAATTACTTATTTTGTTTGAGATAGTTGTATCTGTTTTTTTATAAATTGAAAAAAAAGATGGAAATTGAAACAAGTAAAAAAAAGTTTTGTATCTTAAAATGATAACAGAATAGACACTCTTATTGCATTTTAGATATAAATACACTTTTTGATTTCCCATTTTTTAACGGTAAAAAAAATTTCTTTTATAATAACTATTAAAAGTTTTTTTTAAGTCTGTCTTAAAACACTTAAAATTAAAATTTTACTTATCATACTCAAATTAATTTGCTCAACACGGTTTTTTTTTAACTTTAAAATTTCTTTACAACTAAACAAGCTTATATTAAATTTTAAGTCAGTTAATAAAATTACAAACTTTGATTAACAAAACTTAAGTGACTTTTGTTTGTTTTCTGTTTGTATAACTACAATGCTACAAAATAAAAGCCGAATTTTTTTTTTGATTTTTTGTTAATGTATACCTTGTTTTAAACTACGATTTAATCCAATTGGTACCATCTACTGAATGGTGAAAGATCTAAAAAACAATAAAAATTGTATTGAAAAACAATGTTATACCAAAATAAAGTTTTAATTGTTTTTTTATGTTTTGGTACAATTTTTATACACGTGCTAATATTTTAAACTTGGTTCAAATGCTTTTATTTAATGTCAAATTAAAGGTTTGATGGTACTTGGTATCAACAAATTATGCACTAAAGCTTTCTTATCTTTTAAACTAACGACCCATATACATTGGATAATCTTATTTTACGGTAAAACTAATTTTGTTTCTTCCTTTTCAAAGGTGATACCTTTAACTATTTTATGCTGTTATTTAAAAAAAATAGACTCCTTGCTTTTTTTTTTTTGTAAGTTACTTTGCCGTGTTTTCTGATTTAGTTATAAAAATAGATTTAACTTTCAGTTTATTACTTTTTTTTTACCTTTAGGATAATTGAATTTATTCTCGATGTAAACTTTTTTTTATGTTAGAATAATCTTTTAAACAATAATTATAAAGAACTAAGTATTTAGTCACAACATTTAAAATTATTTAATTGTGATTTAAAATCGTACAAGTTTTCAAGTATAAGATTGAAATATAAAACTGCTTAATAATTAGATGAAATTAAAAAGCCATTAATTTAACATTTTTGAAAGTTAGTGTAGTAAGATATAAACGACGCAATGGCAACCAATCGTTTTTAACAAAGTTTTCTTAAAAAAAACGATTTTCAATTTTCTTTATAAGATTATAGCAAATTTATTGTTTTTCTAGCTCGAAAAATCTACTCCAATTCTTCAACCTACGCGATGCCTTTGGTACGTCAAATTACTAAAATTTATTAAACCATTTTAAAAACTTTAAACTTTATGGTAAACATAAATGTTAAAAATAGTGTTCATACGTTTTTTGAGAAAAATATCAGTTTATTATTTGGTTTAGTTGGTTATAATCACGAAAAAAAAGCTTTTGTCAATCACAGTTAAATTTATAATTGAGTGTTTTGGAGCTTTAATTAAATTGCGAAAAACATAATATTTAAAAACTTTTATAATTATTTTATTTAAAATTTTACTTTTTGTTAAATTTGATATAATAAGATTTTTTTGAGCTAAGTTGTGGCACGCTAAAAAAGAAAAGTTTTTTTTTTTCTCAAATAATTCGGCTAATTTGTATTTAATTATATGTGATTTCCGGAAATAAATGCGTTTTATGAAATTATCTACTTAAATTAGTAATCTTATCTTGAAGGGATTTTAATGTGACTTCTTCAAAAATTTTAATGTAAGTTTGAAGCTTATATTTTATGTTTTATTTAGCATGCAAATTGCATGATCTACTTACTATTTAATCGGTTTAACTTTTTGCTAAAACATTAATAAAACTTTAAGCTACGATTAAAATATTCAATTAAAAGTTTATTTAATCTTTTACATCCTAATTAAAATTCACATGGTTTTACTTACGTTTATGTTTTTAAAATTAGATGTGTAGTTGTTATATTAACTTTGTACTTCCAAAAAAATGTAATGTTTGTTTAGTTTAAACAGATTACATTAGCTATTAATATTTGCTTTCCATGAACTATAATATTTAAAGATCCGAAAAGTTTTTTTTAAAGAAGTAGAAAATAAAAACTTAATGTATTCCACATTCAGTAACAGTTATTTTGAAAAGTCTTATATTCTAATGATTAAAAATACTGTTTGTAAAAACGTTTTTAAGTTAGCCATAGACTATATTTGGAAAATAAATATTTATACTTGTGTTTAACAAACGATAGCATTTCTACGGCAATGAACAAAACACTACTTGACATTTAGAAATAACAAACAATTAAAGTTTTGACTAACTGTAGAAATAGCAAGTAGTGGAAACTCATTACGACGTCATAAAAGTTTCTAAGCAACATCAGCTACCTGAGCGTTGTATAAATAAAAATTAAAAGCATATTTTTTTTTTTAAATAGATGACGAAACGTCTATACATGGTCATTGAAGTATCAGAAACAAGTACGTTTGACTTTTATTATTTTGTTCTGTACCCATTATGACAACATCACTCGTCGTCACTAAACAATAATTAACTTTCAGTTAATCTGCTTTTAAACTTAGTTATTAGTTGTTAAACAAAAACAACCAAAACAAAAAGCCTGCAACTCATTCAAAGTGTTTTAGATTTGTAAAATTTTTTTAGTCTTAAGTAGGCTTACAACTATGAAATATAAAGATTATTAGTCATCATGTAAAGCCTTAAAAGAGAATAGTATAACGTTAACAGAAAATATCCGCGTAAGTTATTAGAGCCATGCTTATCAGTGAGAAAAGGTCAATCTTTCAAACAAGATTTCATAACGTATATTGGACCAACAGGTTGCTACTTCTCCGCAAACTGATAATCGGGTTTCTGCAAACTGAGACTAGTCGCACGTAACCGATGTAACCGTAGAAAGCTGCAGTCGTTAATCTGCAATCAGTTATCATAAATATTCAAATGAGGTCGAAACTCGGGTTTCAGTCTGTTGAGAGTCTATGGCCTGATTACGTAAAAGATAACATAAAAAGTTAACAATTTTTAACTAGTACAAAATGGTCAACAATTTAAGTTGAAGAACTGTTTATTTTGTTACGTAATTTGTAAAACGATCAAAAGTTTATTAACATTTATAGATTGGATGATTTTTAAAAGTTATCTAAAGTTTTTCCTATGTAAAGTGAATTTTACTACCTTTAGTTGAAATTCTATATTAGTTTATAAAATCAAACATATTTTAATTGTGCTATTTTAGCATAAAATTATAAGTGTTTTGGCTTGTATACTTTAACTTTTTAAACTGATTAAAGTTTTTTTCATATGGACATTAAGCTTTATTACCATTAGTTGAATTTTTATATAAGTTTATAAAGCCTAGAATAATTTATTTGTGTAAGATAAATTTACACTTTTATACGTAGCAATATAAGCATTTTGAAAAGTCTTTGTTTGATAACGAAAAATATTTTCAAAATTTTTTATTCAAGACTTTCGGGATTTTTAAAACAGTACTCAAATAAAGAAGCTGTAGTATTTACTATTACAATTTGTTATGTCACAATAAGTTTACAGAACTATTTAAAACTTTATCTTAACATAAGTTTTCTATATATAATAAAAACTTTTAATTGTGCCTAAAACGTACTTTTAATGTTATTATATGCATAGTTATTTATTTAAACTTAAAAATTTAAATTGAAAATAATTTCAAAATACATTAAAAATAAAATGTACAAAGAGTTTTTAATCTCTAAATTTTTCAACTTTAATAAGTATGTGCATGTAAAATATGCAAAATAAAATACCTAGACTAACAAACTGAAATTATAAAATATTCTAATAAATTTACTGTGTTTAAGCAGTGTCTGTAGTCGTAAAAAAAAACAAAGATAAAACTAGCTTTATAGAAAATACTAAGTTAAGATTGGAACTATTCACTGACTTAACTCACATAATTTAAAATAAACACAACTTGGTAGTTTTAAATAAAATCACAAAAATATCATAAAAAATGTGAGGTTATGGGTTTTTACATAACTATTTCGATTACTTTCTAAAAAACATAAGATATTTGTTTAATGTGGTCGTAATTTAAAGTGTATTGAGCTTATTGTCAGTTAAAGTTTCAGATCAAAATATTTTTGAGGCGCCAATAAGCTGGTCAGAAAATTAATAACTACAAAATAAAACTGACCTTGAACTAGGGATGGTTTATTAGTTGTCTAGTTTGTAAAACTAGAGAATCTAGTTATTACTAATTTATTACGTAATGCTAAACAAAACATTTAAGACAATTATTTTAAAAAAGTAATATATTTATCACTATTTTATTATGTAAAATTAGCGTAGAATTTAATTCTTTCGTTTTACTTATTTACTATTCCATGACTTATCAGTAATTACTATAGTATAATACTAATTAAAAAAATCGAATACTATGTTTCAAGCAACATTAAAAGGTAATATTTAAAAAATTTTTAGGTCTTTAACTTAAATACTTGATAGAAAATTACCTATTTTATATTTTATTCACCATTTGCTGTGTTTTACTTAAAACAATAATCTTTATCGTACAAGTAACTATAGAGTTTTATATTATATAATTTTTTTATTAAGATAGATATTTGTTTCGTATTCGAAACGAGAGTTTTAAATAAGGCTATAAAATAAGGAAATTTAAACTTATATGTAGCATAAATAATACTTATATTCACAGTAGATAATAAGCGTGTAGTGACACTAAGTTTATATATATTTTTCTCTTTTTTATCTGTTGTTTTCTAAACCATGATAAAATAATAATTAACAACCCAATTAAAACAGATTTATCTATATTTTATACATTACTCTAAGTACTTTAAATAATAATGAAGTTTTTTTTAGATATGAGTTAAAAAGATCAATTAGTAATAACAAAATGCTTTTCTAAGTTGATTTGTTTTGAATTTAAAGTATGTTTGAATTAATTGAAAAACAATTTAAAAAAAATTAAGTGTCTGTTTATCAATTATTATTAAATTTGCACTTATGTACTATAATTTTAAATGATGCTATTATCCCGTTTTAAACGCAACGGCGTATTTAATACACAACTTAAAAACTATTTATATATGCATATATAAAAGAATAGAATTAGATAAAATAAATCAAATTCAACAGAGGCCACTTAAAGGACTTTGACATAGTTTGTTGCAGATTGTCAAATTAAAAAAAACAGTACAATTGTTTCATACAAGTAATATGATTGCTTATAATCCTCAGCTATTAAAATTCGAATTGAACTGTGCTGTACTTTACCCTAAATACACATGTTGCAAAAAAAAACACTATTACGCAATTTTTTTTTTTTTTTGTGTTTGTATCTAGTTGTGAAATTAATCTTAGTTTAACGTTTCTAAAGTACTAATACTTTAGTAATACTCTTAGTGTAAGCTGATTTTTTAATAAATGACCTGTTTACCTTTGCAAAAACTATTAAAGTAAGGCATTTTATAAGATGCAGTCTTGTAATTTTTTCCTAATTTTCATATTGTTTTTATAACTTGCAACATTATAATTAAGACTATAAAGTTGTACATAATCACAAAAGCAAGTAAATCTCTTACTATTTAAAAATTAAAGTTTAATAAGAAGGTTTAAATTTATAGTAATAAATTCTATAAATTTTTTTAAGTGCAATTTTATTGCATCCAAGTTACATTTATGTGAAACAGATATTGGTAATTTTTTTTAATTTATTTAACAATCTGTACTTATCAATACTTTATTTCAAAATTTACATTATCAACACCGCATAGTTACATTGTAAGTTTGAGATAAAATTTATAGCACTATATATTGGTGGAGATAATAAAGTAACATATAAATTTATAATAAATGCTTGTTTGTAAGCACGAACACCGTAGTACGCGTCAATAGTTATTAAATTTTTTTTTCGTCTTATTTCAAAAACAAAGGTCTATATTTTCTTCTCATTTTTAAGTTATTTATACATTAAACTTTACACAGGTAGTTTTTATTAAATATTTTATTACGTATTACGAACACAGTAGTATTAGTGTCAATAATAATTAAATTTTTATTTGTTTTTTTTTTAATAAAAGTCTATATTTTTTGCTTCTATTTTAGTTATTAATAAATTAGTTTACACTTACGTATTTTTTGTCGAATTTTATTTTTTATTTTTATACAGTTTAAAACTAAATAAACATTTTTTTAAACTTATTAATAGTATAAGTAACTTACATTTTTATAATAACTTTTAAGTAAAAGGCAAAACTTAAATGATTTTAGTGTTTGAAAGTCGCGCACTCTTAATTTATGAGGAAATAATCATGTTTTGTTTTAACAAAAGGTGAAATATTTTTATGACATATATCTTTCAAAATCAGCTAAACTTTAAAGTATAAACTATTACTGAGTTCAAGATTTAGCCATAAAATAATGAACGAAGTTTTTTTTTTTCTGTATCATTAAACAAACTTAAGTCTTGACTTTTATGGTTATAAATTTTGCTACTTTTAATCTTGAGCAACTAGATAAAGATTTAGAATAAAACTAAGAACCATTTCTGTAAGTATAATAAAAATAGTTGTATTTTAATATTAAAGAACAAATTTCGTTTTTAAAATTTCCTAATTAAGTCATCTAAAATGTTATAGTATTAAGCAGGGGCGTAGCGTGGGGAGGGACGCTGGCGCATGCGTGCCACCCAAAAAAAAAAGGAGTAAAAAAATGTAATATCTTTGTTCTTTATTGTTTATTTTTTCTGATTAATTTGCCGTTTTTCAACTAAAATTTTCTAGTATTTGAAACGTAAAATGAAATTTCAATACTAGTTAGTGACAAGTTAGGGAAATTACCCAGTATACTGATTCGGTGCGTGATTTCAAATGTGCACCAATGTTGATGCAAAACTCCATAAGGAAAAATTTTATAACTTCATTAACTTCATAAGAATTTACACTCAAACAGTACGGAACCAGTTAGTGCACCGCAGTAGTATAACCTTTTGAGAGAATTTTCTCCAACGACAAATGCTAACATTTTGTTAGCAAACCATAAAGCTAAACCTGTTTTATAGTGATAATGATTTAAGAATAAACAAATAGTAGCAAAAATAGCAATTAATAACTGCTAATAAAATAAAAATAAATTGATAACAAGAACAAAAAATATTAACAACATAATTTAAAAGATAAATAACAAAAAAAACATAATAAAACAAATAATAAATAAACAGTTATACTGTGAATGCAGTTTTAATCTCACTGAACAAAAATTATTCTTTAAATTACCCTAAACTTAATATTTTTATTAAAATTAGTTTCTTTTTTTATTAAGATAACAAACAAATCAAACTTTGCTGTTCTATCAGCCATTAAGTTAAAAAATTAATCAATTTTTGTAGCAAGTTATTTTAAAATTTATTTAGTCACATCATGAATAATATTATAGTAACTTGTAAAACAGATTTTTTACAATCAATATTTAGTCTTAAAGACTTATTTGATTAATTTTAAATTTAAATTTATTTAATTTTAATCAAGTTTAAATGGTATTTAAAAAAAATTTCTTTCTACCCACTGTTTGTAATATTTAAAAAATGCTATTCCCTAAAGATCATAGAAAAACTGATCTAGAGATAAGTGAAAAGCTATATTTCTTGTGAATTTTTAAAAGCATTGAAAAGGTTGACCTTCATAAATTTATTCTTTAAACTTTTTGTTTTCTATCAAAAACATTTAGTAAAATCTTTCCACATTCTCAGGATAACTCAAGATTCTATGAAGTTTTGGAAAACTTTAGTATGATTAGTTAAAACCAGGACAACTTTTTTAATTTTTTATAAAATTAAGTATTTTTAAGCTCAGGCTGACTAAGGATATATTTGTTTTTTTTGTTAACTCAGGGTAGATTAAGTGGTTTTAAAAGCTTTTTTTAACAACAGCCTAGTTTCTATTAGTTTAAAAACAATAAAAAATATCTTTAAAAAAATTTGAAATGCCTATGATGACACATGATATTTTTAAACTAACTCAGGATAGTTATTTTGACTCAAAGAGTGGCAAGGCAATCCTGATAGCTTAAAAGTTGGTTGTTTTTTGAAAATTTGTTTTATAAAACTAAATAAAAAGTAAAAATCTATTTTTATTAATTTTTAGATTATTATTAAGAAAAATAAACAAAGTAGTATTGTATGGAATGTTGCACGTCTAAAAATATGTCAGATAGGAAAATTATCTGAAGCTCAAAAACTTGAATTGAAAAATGGCAGACCAACACCAGATATTGCTATAACTCAAGACTGCAGTTCAAGTGGTATAAAAATTTAATTTTTGTTTATATTTCAGATTTTCTTCATTTGTTAAAATATATTTTTACAGTTTTATATTGTAATATAGCCAAAAATGTAAAAGTTAAAACAAAAAAAACTAGCTCTTTAGATTCAAAACTTTTAATTTTAATACTGAAATTTTAACATTTTTATATAAAAGATAGAGATAGTATATTGAAAGCTGCAACAAACTAAAAGTATGAGTTATTTTAAGTTTAATACAATTCTTTTTTGCTTATATAAAACAGATATTGAACATTATTTAGAAATTGCACAGAGAAAAATGTTTTGATGTATTAATTGATGTACTTAGTTGACTATTTATTTGTAGTTTAAGGCCATAGGGGGGTAAGCCATGTTTTTTAGAAGTTGATATTATTTTATAGATTTTTTTAAAGCTTTAAGATACTTTTTGTTGTTGTAAAAAATTCGATTTTTTTTAGATATGAACAGTCAAAGTCGGGCTGCATAATAGGTTCCCTATGGGAAGGGAAAACTAAAACAGCGAAAAAAGGCTAGTTTGTTTAAAATCTATCTACTAATACTTTTTTCAATCAATCTTCTTCAAACTTTAAGAGTTTAATCTTTATACATTAACAAAAAAACATTACTTGTGAATTGAAAAATTTGTAGTAATTTTTTTATTTTTGAAAAAAAAAGACTATATTTTTAAATTTTTTATATAAAATTTTTATTTATTTTAAATGTCTAAATTTATAAGTACATTTTTTTCTTGTAATATTAGGAACATTTTCTAAAATTTGAAGAAGATTGCTTGAAAAATGAAGGAGATAGATATTTAGTAATTTCTTAAATTTCCGAGAAAATTGACCTTGAAAAAATTGCAGCCCAAAAGTTTTAATTTAAGAAATTTTTTGAGAAAAAAATTTGCGCACCCCCTGACCAAAATACCACGCTACGCCACTGGTATTAAGACATAGTAATTATAAAACTGTTTTTCATTATCAAGCTATATATAATATCGATTTATGAAATTTTTATTTTGTTTGTAACGTAAATACAAAAAAACATCTTAATGGAATTTTTGTTAATAGTTTAATAGTTCTTTCAATAATTAAGAAAAAAATCATATTTAAATTTTAAGTTTGAATTATACTTGTATAAAAATAGTTATAAATTTATTTAGTTTTTTAAGATAAGTTTTTTGTTTTGTTTAAACTATTTTAACTTGAAGGTTTTAAGCGTGTAGTTTAAAAGTTTGTTAATAATAAAAAATAAATACAACAATTTTTACTATTTTAGTACAAGTTTTACGCACTCTTTAAGTTTTATAAAATATTGCAAAAAAGTTCTAATCTAAATTATTTTTTTCATATTACAAATTTTAAATATAATTTAGCTTATAATCGTAATTTAATGATGATATAAGATTTACGTTAATACTAATAAAAAGACATTATCTTGGAAAATTGTTAATAAGGAAATAACACTGATTTACATTTAAAAAAAAAACTTAATTTTAATTTTAAGCGTTTAAACATATGCATTTTTTAAGTTTTTATATATTAATTAAATTAACTTTATTAGATTTATGTCGAATTAATATAAGATAGATTGTTTTACTTAAGATAAAATGATTTTAATAAAGCCATAGAATTTTTTATATATACGGCTCTACGAATGAACTCTAAGGTGTCATAAAAATATTAATAAAAATCTACTACAAGCCATAAGTATAAATAAAACTCATTAGGATTTGAATTTTTTTTAATTATATTGAAAATACAAATAATACTTCCTAAAACACAAATTGATCACAAATATTATTTTTTTAATCATTTTTTTATTTACCTTTTTACAGCAATTTAGTATGTATTTCTCTTTTGTCTGTTTTCAAATTTTCCAATTTAAGATAAATTTTGCTAAATGGTTTGTAATCATTCACTAAAATAATTCAGATTTGAGTAGTTTTTCAATGAAACTAGCTACTATTATACTTGTAGTAGCAAACATGTTTATTTTGTAAATTAAAACTTTAAACGTTCTATAACATAAAATTTTAAAATAACTTTAATTTAATGCATATTAAAATTTTATGTTAAATGGGAAAAACATTTCTTTTAAAAAGTTTTAATGAGTTACGGGATAAGATATTTTAAAACAAATACTTTATTATAGATTAAATAAAGTCTACTTAAGGTTTGACATTTTGCTTATGTTTTTGTATGTATTTTACTATACTATAGCAGTTATATATTTTGTTTCATACTTTAAGTTTTTTATAGAAATTAAAAGTTTTTTTTTGAAATTTTAACAAAAAAATTAATTTAATTTAAACTAGTTTGCAAAAAAAATAAATACTTATAAACAGTTTAGTAATATAAATCTTTTTTATATGTATATTTTCTAAATTAGTAAACCAAAAATCTACAGTATATAAAACAAACTTTACTTTATAAACACCTATAAGTGTTAAGCTCATAAGCTTAATATACACTGAAAGTTTTGAACGTTGCTTTTGTTTTGAATAAATAACACTCATGTTTTGAAATTTTAAAATTATGCTTGGACCATAAACTGTAACAATATAATTTTTCTTATACGCAAATAGGTTATAAGTTTAAAGCCGTATTTCATACGTAAAACTATATTTTAAATAGAAAAGTATTGCAAAATCAGTGGTCAAAAACTATCATGAAAACAACATTTTTACAACTTTAAAAACCGAAATTATAAAATACATTGTTTGAAGCTATTTAAAGTAGAACAAAACAATATAAAACTGAGGCAATTATAAACCGAAAAAGATGTAACTTAGCTTGACCAAAAGTGTGTAAAACTAGTTATTGGTTACAGAATAAATTGTTGCATAATGTTTTATACTTCTGTATAAAACCGTTAGTAAAACTTCTTGTTTTATAAAAACTTTTTGAAAACTTACAAAGCACTTTCAACTAAAGCTTATAGAACAACAATAAAATGCAAAAGCAAATTTAATTTTACATAAATTTGAATTTATATATCTTGTTGTTACGAACATTTTTGAAGTGTTGAATTAAATACTTTTTTTTTGATTATTTTACTGTTACTAAAACTCAGAAACTAACTCTATCTTTTAAATATGTGTTATTGGATAAATAATATATAATTTCTATTAATTTATTTTTGGTTTTGCTTATGTATATCTTAAAACTTTTTTAAAATACGTTAAATTAAAGTATATATATAGCTAAAAATTCGTATAAACTCTATATTTATACTAAAACTACTTTTTTCTAATAAGATGAATCGCTCTTGATATTGTTTTGTTAACTTGTTTTCATTTGTGAACATTAATCATTCATTTGTTTTTTGCTTTAATCTCAGTTTATAAAACATAAAATTAAAAAAAACCAAGCCAAACACTTACAAATAACGAATGTATATGATAAAACAGTTTCATCGCGCAAGTCTACATTTCAGTTTACTTTTAATAAAAGTGAAAATTACTTTCTTTGAAGTGGTCAATTTTAAATATAGCATTTTAAAATTTTTAGTTTTTAAATCTGGTAGTTTATCTTTTTTTAGTACATTTTTTAAACTTTGTTTTTTCAAAGTAGCTTACTTATTTTAGTTAATCTTAATCCATAAACTTTTCGTAAATTAAAAGAAAAATGTTACAAGTTCACAAACTTTATTCGTGTTTTTAATTGACATAAACACAACTAAAGTGACAGTTTAAGCTGATTTTCTGATAAAATACATTGTAATCAGAAATTAACGTGAAATACTTATTCTCAGAACTAAAGTTATTTTTCAGTTTAAACAGCGGTTAACATTTCAGGAAAAAAAAAACTAGATGTCAATCAAGGCCAGCTTAAATAATAACTTTGTTACTCTCAGTAAGACTTTTAATTTGAATTTGTAAAATACAAAAATCTAATTATTTACAGATTTAGGTTAATTTGTTAAAGAGTTTTGAACTAGTTTGTCAAAGTGTATTATTGATGCCTCTTAAAGTATAAAATCGGTTATTTGTAGCATAAACAGTCTTTTGATATAGTTTCTATGTAAATTGTATTGATTATGATAAATCTTAATAGACAAAAGTTGGTAAAGCTATGTTGAGTTAAGTCGTTTACTTTACCCAAAACTACTTTAAGTTTCCAAATATAATTAGAAATTGAAATTAAAATATATTTTACTAACTCTAAAAATACAGGTAGTTACAAACTTCACAATAGTAACGCTAATTTGATAATAAATTCTTTTAAGTTAAAAATTTAGCATCTAAAAGCTACAATAACTCTTTTTATTCAACCTTTGTACTTTAGCTATTATTTGGTTATATTAGACACAAACATTATTATAAATAATCGTTAAATACTCGTGTAAACTTAGGAAAACTTAATTAGCATTAATTTTTCTTAAAATATTCAAAAAATTTTACTGTAGATTAAGGTTTAAAGTCAAAAACAAAACAAAATTAAATCAAAATAGTTTATATCGTAAAAATAACTTCTAAAATCATTAAATTTAGTTAAAATTTATTAAGATTTTTTTGTCTTTGGTGAAAAATAGTTTTAAATTATGTTATACATAATTGTTTTTAGTTACTTTCAAAAATATAAAAATTATTAGGTAAAAGTTTTTGTACCTAGAAATTAATTCTAGTCATAACAATTTTAATGATAAAAATTTAATATAGTATAATTTTTTCAAATAAGTAAATAATAAATAGCGACAATTTTTATAAAAAAAGTTACACTATTTTTCAACAGATAAAATTAGAAAAAAATAGGTTTGCTAATATAAACTTTGTACACATTATTTTACTTTAAAGTTTTTAATTATATTTTATTTTTTAGAAAATACCTAATCTATATTAAAAATCAGAGACACTTAGGCAATTAAATATAATTCAAATTCATAACTAGAATTTAATTATCATTTAGAAGTATGTAATTATCTTGGTGAAAAAAAAAACGTGGAAAATTATTAATTAGAAGGTTGTTTTGGTTTATGTTTTTTACATAAGTGAAATACAGTTTTAATATTTAACTTTGCTTTCCTTTTTAATTTACAAAGTACTAAAAATAATTTTGGCATACTTTTTTGTATTTAAAACAGGTATACATATACTTTCAATCTTTAATAAATTATTTAAGAAAAATGAATTGTTAGTAAAAATTACTAAAAACGACTAAGTAATTAGGACTTGTACACTTTGAAATTTAAAATTTAACAAACTTTTACTAGACAATTAATTTTAATTTTTCATCTCCTTGTATTATTACCGTATAAGTAACGAAACAAATATTCGAAACAAAAAACCACAAAAGTAATTAAAAAAGTACTTTAAACTTAATTTACGACAATTTAAAAGTTTAGCTTCTTACTTGTTTCTTAGCACCTTTGAAAACTTTCTCTGAAATTTATGTTTTTCCTTCGTCTTACTATGTTATTAAATAAATTACTTTGCATTGCTTCAAGTTATTTATAAAGTTCTTAAACGTATCACTTTAAGTAATTTAATCAAAGTATAAAGGAAATAAAGTCTCTGAATTAGCGGTGATCAAAATGTAACTAATAAAACTTAAAACCATGATAAATTGATAATTAATGGTTCAAATACAGTTTATTTAGAAAACGTTATAACTTATGTAAAATTTCATGAATGTTAAAAAAGGTAAAGTAGCTGGTCTGATGACAGCACAAAAGATAATTTTAAAACTTTTTGCAATACTTCTTGTTATTTTAGTTAACTGAAAAATGTTTTGAGACGATATAGGTAAAACTAATACTTATGAAAATTTTGTTTTATAAAAACAAAGTCTTAATGTCTAATACTATTTTAGAGAGATACACATTGTAGATTTATAGTTTTTTACATACTTGTGACATTTACGTTTCGACTTTTCATCAGTCATTTTCAATACTGTGCAAAATAACTAAAAATTTATGTTAAAACAACTAATTATGCAAGATGAATTAGATAATAAGATATATACAATAAGTAATTAAAGTCATAAAATACAGTAAAATTACAGTTTCTATTAATATTTATAAATTGTTTAAAGAAAAATATATCTATCTAGTCAAGAATCTTTAGTTTGTGGGTAATGTCCGGTTTAATTAAGTTTTTGTTTAGAATTAGATTATGATGTTTAATTAAAATAGCTTCGCTGGCCAGGGTCTCAAGTTTGTTTCTAAATTCTTTTGAAATACTAAAGTTGTTAACAGTAATTCGTTCATCTCTAAAAGTATTACTATTACTAATCGACAGATACAGCTGTTTTTTTGATATTTGTTTTATTTAGGAATATTATGTGTTGACAAACAAACTACACAAATTCAACGATAAAACTACTAATAATTTAATAAGTATTAGCAAAATCTTTGATTTAAGACTTTTATATATTATTGTACATTCAATTGTATAAATAACTAAAAACAACTAAATTTAATTTCAAGTTATTTATTAGAATAAGATTAATTAACTTGCTAAAATCTAGTTTTAAAATTTTACAAACCACTCTTTCATTCATTTACCTTAGTCAGTATAAAAACAATTAAACGAAATTAAAGCTTAACTTCATTACAAACTATGTAGTGTTTTAAAGTGTTTGCAATATAAAACACTTATCACTTTTAGTACTTACATCAATGTAAAATGAAATTTTACTCTATCCTAACTGCAATTAATTTTGTAACAACATAAACTTGACACTATAATAAATTGTTATTTGCTTGTTTATTTTCTGTTTGTCTAGATTTATGTTATGTCTTAGTTACTATAAAAAGAGTATAAAGCTTAAATGTTGGCATAACAAAATCGGAAAACTATTAACTCATTTGAACTATACCTTCGATATTTTTTATTTGCTTTAAAAAGTTTCAAAACTTTGTAGTATTGCATAATATTTGCACATACTACTTTTTCATTATGAAATTTTGATGTTAAAAGCTATCATTAACAGTTTACAAAAAGCTTTTTTAATTTAATTTCTTGAAAACTCATCTTGTTTACACATAAACATTTTGTTTTATCATAATTTTTTATTTTTAGTTTGTGAACATTACTATAACTTCGTTACTTTAAGAGGTTTTATAAAAAATGTGTTTTAATTTTCTAAGCAATCATTAGTATTTAAATACTCAACTAATTTAAGTTAATAATGACTTATTAAACATCTATAGCTTAAGAAAGTATTTTATTTATATTTTTTTTTATAAAGTAATACGTTGTCTTTAATTTTTAAATGTCAATGTTTTACGTAGTTAAAATATTGTATAAATTGTCTTCCTTTTTTAAAAATATTTTAAATACTAGTTTTTTCGCTTTAAATACTAACAAATTATTTTTACGAGTAACTTTTTTTTGTATTAAACTTAAATGAACGTATGTATTTTAAATAAACAAAAATAACAATTTTTCAGCTTAAACTTACTTTCTACTGTTATTGTAGTTTGTTTAAGTGATATTAAGCTAATTTTTATTTGTTAAAATTATTTAATATTATATATTATTTTTCTCAAAAAGATGTTTAAAATTTACTGTGTCTTTAAATGCAAGGTTGTCTTTTTTAAAATTTGTTAATTTTTTAATCATATTTTATTGTGCTTCAGATAATATACACAGTTTTTACTTATCAAAACAAAGATGAAAGAATTTAGCATTTGTATTTTAATGTATGTAGCTACTGTTAAAATTATGGTGGTTTTATGCTTTTTGTGTGGTTTTTTAAACATTATTAAATAGTATTTTATCAATTTGTAGTTGGTAGGAATTAAAGGTTTTTTTAAATTTTTGTTCTAAAAAGACTTCATGGTAACTTTTTAATCTATTTTATTTTTATTAAGATAAAGGCTGTCCGGTTGTCAGTTTTATACAATTAAAATAAAACTAGTTGCTGGGTAGTGTCATTTATAAAAATAAAAGTCTATGTACAAAACTGTTATTTCAAATCTTCAGAGTGTTTTTTTTTATTTATATTTTCTTAAGTGGTGATTTAAAAAAAATTCAGTTTCCATGAGGTCAAAAAAAAATTTCTAATAGATTGTTGGGTTTCGTTTAATCCACTCAGCTTTTTTTATCCGGTATAACTAAACTAGTATATCTTTTAATTTATTGTTAATGTAAAATGATGCTTTTCTTTAGAACCTCTTAAACATACTAAAACTATAACTATAGTAACCTGCAAACTAGGTACGCACTTCGCAAATACAAACTGCTAGTATGGTACGCACACTTTAGCAGAAAAACGCAATGGTTAAGGCTTTTTTTTTCGTTTTGAAGTTTTGAAAAGAATTCTAAAATTACCAACAAGAATTACTTAATAATTGCATAAATTATACTTTATTAAATTTTAATAAATAAAAAACTGAATGAACTAAAAAAATTTTTAGTTAAAAATTGTGTATCGAATCCAATGTTTAAAACTAACATATTATAGCTTATTTATTTAAGGAGAATAACGAAAAGTAGAATTAAACTTTCGTACTCTATGATTAAAAATTTAGATAAACGAAAATAATGAACGCTGCAGTTAGCATTAACATACTCAATGATTGAAACATAACTACAAAAATGTATTAAATAAAACCTGAAGTAAAATTATAAGAAATTAAAAAATGAGCAGTGGATTTAAAATTTTAAAACGATTGCAAAATAATTGAAAAATACATGTAAATAAGCGAAATTAAGAAAAAAAAACGAGCATTGCAGTTAAAATTGTCGTAACTTATGATTGAGAATTATTATTTATAATTGAACCCTAAAAAATATTTTAATTGTTAAAACGCAAAAGAATGAATATGTATTTAAAAAAAATTTTAAAATCTAAATAAAAAGATATGTTAGTAATAAAAAACTTAAGTTGCTGTCAGACTACTCGTTTAAAGTTTCTTAATAAAGTTTTTGTAATGAAAGTTTCTTTACATATTATAAAGTGCTAAAAAATAAGATGAAACTTAATCAAATTTAAAAGTAAGAGCGTGAGTACATACTGCTGTGGTACTTAAATATATAAAAAAATTATTTAAGCATGTTAAATTTGTTACAACGAATTAAAATTTAAAGTTTATTGTTACAATTTTTTTATCTACATTTAGATAAAAGAATATTGTAGATTTTAAAAAAACAAGATATATTAGCAAACATTTTTTGTATAATGTCATCATAACTGAGGTATAAATACACAAAAGTAAATACTGGATATGTTTTTAAATATTGAGGAATTGGACAAAAGCAATAGCTTAAAGAATTATTACTACCGGTAGGATTTGCATACAGCAGTAAAAATGGTAACTTTGTATGTATACTGTTGAATATGAATAAATATTGAGGCTGTGTAGATCATCTTTGATTGAAGATTCTTATTTCCCTTTGGTACGTACGGCTGTAAAAATATTACAATTTGTTTAAGGTTTTCAAAAAGTTGAAAATTAAAAGCAAATAAAAACTAATTGTTAAAAAAATATAAGTTGGTATATGTTTTTCAAGTAGTTAAGTACGAGGAAAAACGATTTTTGAAGTTTTACAAACAGTAAAAAAAAAATCGTTTAAATATAAATTTTTTTGTAAATCTATATGCAATATATTTTGCAACTTAGTAAAAAGTTAATTAATTTTAGAAGTTGGATTACAAGCATTTTAAAGCTGAACAAGCAAAATCTAAAAATCGTGTCTAGAAAGTGTTGTTTCAAATATTAGTTTGCTCAGAACAGCTGCTTTTTAACATTCAAGGTTGATAGTTTTGTCAAAATTATTATCGAGTGTACAGTTGTTTTAGGCAAATTATCGTATAATGTATTTTGTTTTAAGTTTAAGAATAAAATATTTTAGAAATAAGTAAATAATCTACTACTGTATTATTGCATTAATAGAAATAATAAAGTAGTAGAATTTATATAAAAGGTTTAATTTAAATTATAAATGTACAAAACATTAAACGTCTACATAAGCAAACTTAGTTTTTTCTATACATTACACAAACTATATAAATAAATTATGAAAAGCAGTCAACATACTTTCTTTGCTAAAAATATTTTAAGTAAAATTTTAGTTGTACTGTTTATGTTAAGTTCGCATCGTAGAAGTTAGAATAAAACTTAAAAATATTATAAATTACCTTTTAGATAAACTCACAGTAATTTAATTTTTTGTTGTTTTTATAAAAAATGCATTGTACCTCTTGGCTCTAAGTTAAGTTATCCAAACATAACAAATGAAGAATAAAACAAATTAACCAATTAATTTAAAAAAAAATACCATTATCATATAAAAAATAATATATTTGTTTCAATAACAAACGCTTATTGATGTTTAGCTAACACTTTATCATAACAGAAGTTATAATTAAACAATTTTAGATAAAAAATATGAAAAGATAAAAACTAAACAGTTTAAACATGTAATATACAATTTGCTAAAATAGTGACTTATTTAAAACTTTACATGTTCAAGATATATAAAAATCTAAAGTTAATTTTTAATTTTTGAAGGGTTTAGTTGATTATTTGGAGCGAAGTCAGGTTTTTTGCATAAATACGTCGTGGACAAAATTCAAACTACGTCATAATAATTTCGCTTTGTGTAATTTGTAATTGTGTAAGTTGTTTGATCCTGTACTTGTGCTTTTGGGTGTTTATTTTTAATTCAAATAGGTGATAGCACCAGTAAGCTGTTTGCTTAATTTGTTTATTTAGTTTTATGCTTTAAAATATATATTTTTAAAAGCCGTTGCAAGCTCAGTAAAAATTAGTTTAGCTGAATCATGATATTGGGTTAAACAAAATCATTTAAGGACAAATACCGTAATTACATAATAAAACAGACATTGACATATACAATAATGTTACACTATAACCAAAACACTATTAATAGAGTATTTATAGACAAAGATTATATACAAAGTATTAAAACACTTTATAAAGTGTACAAATCAATTACATTCTAATAAACAAACTATATTTAATCATTACCACTCTTATACACTTGTGATATACGTATACAAAAAAACAAATAATTTTTTTTATATGTTAAATAAATATAAACAAACCTGATTTAATCATTCCCACCCTGATACACTTCGATATATGAACACACATATAATATAAATTAGTATATCAAATAAATAAAAACAAACCTGATTTAACCATTCCCACCCTGATACACTTCTGATACCTGCAATGAGCGCAATGTGTTCTCGTCTTCTTACTTATCAGGCAATTCTCCTTCGCGCTACACCTGTACTTGGCTTTCTTCTGTACACTTCTCTGTAATAATATTATTATTAAAAATAAAATATCAATAGCAAATAATTTGTTTTATATTTTTTCTTGCTTTCTTTTGAACATTTTTCTGTTATATAATTGGTATAACAAGCAAAATCTTGAATAATTATAAATAAATATAATATACGAAATATATTCTCATTTGCGCTATACCTATACTAAGCCTTATTTTAACATATTTCTTTTATTAAAAACTGCATTAATAATTGTTATCGTTTTTTTGAGGCATTTGTCTTTTATAATATAGTTGAACTTCTTTTATACACTTCTCTACAACGCGATAAAAATAAAAATAATTATAATAATAACCTAGTTTAAACTGTCTTCAAATAACATAACATACATTTATGCAATTGTATAAAACGTTTGTCTTGTTTCATTGAAAGAACTATTTAGTCTATAAGCAAAACTTTTCTCTGCATGCTTCTCTGCAATTACAAATGTGACGTCATAAAAAACATCCATCATTGGTTTTTAATTCTTTATTTAGACATGCGCGTTTTTAAATTAATGGTAAGCGGTTTTCCTTGTTTAGACCTAATACAGATTTTATTTTTTTAATCTTTTGATGATTAATTTTAAGTTTCGTTTCACTAACAAAGCTTTATATTTTTTAGTATTTTCTAGTTGTTACAATCTAAATCTATTTTCTACTTTAGAAACATTTAGTGTCTGATTTAATTAAAAGGATGATTAAATAATTTACCAGTAAAAATCTATTTTAGTATACAACACTTTTAAAACTTTATTTAACTTTTATAAATTATGTAACACTTTTTCCTATCACCATCGTTGTGCATTAAAAAGCTTACAAGTTTAATGCAAAACAAACTATTATCATAAAATTATACTGCTTTAAGCACTACATTATTAATTACAAGAATTTTATTCTTAAAACAAACTGAGCTAACAATTTTAAAATTGTATATATTTCGATTAAAAATAATAAGTAAAAAAAAGTAATAACAATTTTCATTAGACTCAGTTAAAGCCCATAATGTGAAAAAAAATTATAAACAAAAAAAGGACAATTTCGAAACGTGAAAAAAAAGTATCAATAACAAATTAAAATTAGAACAGTTCAAACACAATTACTAGTATGGTAATAATGATTGGGATATAAGTGTGAAATGAAAAATTAAATTGCCTTTTGATGTACTGATAATTTCCGACAAAAATGTTATTGGTAATATAAAGTTTAACTTTGATAGTACTTCAAAATTTTATGGTGTGAAACTTTATGTTAGATGATTTTATAAATGTATGAAAAAGCATAAACAACTAATTTGTATGACATTTTCGTGAAATAATTGTAAATATAAACAAAATTTCTATTTTAATTTTAAACAACATGTGTTTGTTTATCGTAATCGTCAAACATACAAAACAAATGATGAACATTTTTACTTCACCACTAAGTTTTCACATATTTAAATTTATTTAATAAAATAAATTTCAAATGACTTTTTTAAATATTATCAATGTTATATTAACATAAAACAATTTTTTCTCAGTTTAAAAAACGTCTGAAGATTAAATAAGTAAAGATGTTTTATTGTATTAGTCATATGCGTCATAAATATAAAACTATTCTAACTTGGGAAAAAAACTTATCTTGGTCGAAAAATCCTTTATTTTTTATTTTTATAGTAATTATTTTATTTGCTTTTACAGGGTATACTTATTATTTAAATTGATTTGAAATTTTATGTTATAAAAAAAATATATTTTAAAATTTAGTAAACTATTAAAAATTGTCATTACTAGCTTTCTGGAAAATATCAAAATTAAATTGTTTTTTGTTTCTACAAAATGTTATCTTTTTGTAAAATTTCTATTTACTTTTGTTAAAAGATTTAAAAGTTAGTTATTAAATAAATTTAGTTATTCTAAAGTTTAAATACGTAATTTTATCTATTAGATATATAACTTTGAGCTCCAAAAGTTAAAAATATTTCTGTTAATGCAAAAAGTTTAATTATATCTGAGTTTTGTAATTTTTTGCTTAGAAAATAATCAATTTGTGACTTTTTTTTATTAGTTTATAACATTTAAAAAAATAAACGATGATTCATAAAAAATTTTATATTTTTAAAAAATAGATTTTCATAGAAACATCAGCTTATCTTTATTTAATTCAGGTAAAGAGTAATTGAAGACAACACCTAGATTATTTTGGAGCCAAAAAACATCTAGTGTACAAGACTTTGTTTTCAGAAAACCTCAAACTTTAAACGGCTTCATTTTGTTTTAATGTTTTAATTGTTTAAAAGTACACAACACTAGTTATTTAAATATCTGTTCAAGTAAATAATTTAAAATAATTTGTTGAACCTAAGTTTTGTTTTTTATAAAAACCTTTAAAACTTAATAGCTAAAATTTTTAAAAACTTTATGATTATTAATAAAGCTTTAGATGACATGGTATAAACTAAGCATTTAGTTAGAATTTATCTATAATTAAGTTTATAACAGTAAACACTACTATGGTAAAGAGCGTTATTTAGAATTTATATCGAAATTTAAAGTTTGTAGTTTAAAATAGATTAATATATTGTTTATAAAAAGTCAAATTGAAATCCTTTCGGTGGCTATGTTCAGAATATAAAATAATAACATAACCAAAAATTAACTATTTTTTTACTAAAAACTTTATTTATGTAAAAACTAGTTTAACTGATTAAATAAAAGTCCTTTAATTTCAGAAACCCATTGTATTTACATAAACATAGCTATTTTAGTAAAGAAATATGGGATATGTAAGATGAACATTATCAAAAGTACTTGAATCAATTAAAACATGCTTTAATCTGTTTAGAATAAATTCTCTACTTTGAAAATCCCTTTACATCTCTCGCACGCAGTTTAAACATGGTAACATAGTATAAAATAATGTATACAAATCTAAATTGTCTAAGATTAATTATCTGAGAAATATTGAAATAAAAACTTTAAAATAAAACTATGCTTATTTGGTTAACTTTAACAAAAGTAATTTTACTATTTTGAAAAACAACAAAATCCAATTCAAGAACTACTTATTTATACAAAAAGAAATCTCAGCCCTGAAAAACCTACTGAATTCATCGTAGGGCACTAATTAGAAAAACTAAAGAAATAGAAGACTTACTTGAAATTAATACCATTTTTTTTTTGTTTAATAAATCAATGTCAAATTTTTAAGCTGTTTTGCTTTTAAAAGCATCCTTCGCACACCAACAAACATGATATCATTTACAATATTTCTTCATGGTGACTCAAGACAAATAAATGTAAAACAATTAGAACAGTGATGCACCATTATGATATTTAGTTTTTTTGTTATAATCAAATGACTTAAAACTAGAGCTTTCGTAGAAAGAATATTTACCTTATATTTAGTTAAGCAAATAAATTCCCCTACCTTGAAAAATCTTTTCAGTAATTGGTACAAAATGTAATAGAAAACTTAAAAAGCAAAAAAAAACAAAAAGATAAAAGCTTAAACCAATACCAATCATGTAGTTTTTATCTAGTAAACTAAATTGAGTATATGTACTTTAAAACATTATAAAAAATCCCCTACCTTGAAAAATCCCTTGCAGCCCTCGCACGCCAGCACGCCGTAATGCTGCCACCTGGCGGAATCTCCGCAAACGGTGCACACCGTCGCCCCGAAACCCCCGTAACCACCCGGATACGAGGTGGTGGTTGTGAAGGAGGGGTGCACGTCGTTAAGGTGACAGGTGAACGTGGGGTGCTTGTTGCCATGGGTGATTATGTGGAGGTAGGGTTGAGAGGGGATGATCTGAGGGGTTTCCCCTCCGCTGGGGTTTGAAACCTGAAAAGGGGTAACAATTAAAGTTTATGAAAATAATTTAGTTACCTTTTTATTAAAATTATGACTTATAATTGACACATTTTTTTGTTTTTGTTTTTTTTTCATTATATAAAAAATGTGCTTCTTTAGAAGCGTATTTAAGAAGATGTAGTATTTCATTAGAAACACGAATATTTTCATTAAAAATTAAATATATAAAAAGAAGCTTAAATTAACTTTGGCTTAAAAAACTGTACTATCTTTTGCGCACTTTTATATAATATTTTAAAATTCTATGTTACAATGTAAAAAAAAATTTTGATAAGTTTAGACAATTTAGTAAGACCTATGCTTCTAAAAGTAGAGCCTGTAATAAAGAAACAAAATGATTTACAAGCAAAAAGCAAGGTTTTACTATTATCAAATAATCATTTTGCTTTGTATTATTGCTGTAATACCTTATTTTTTGCTTGCATTATACGTTTTAGTACAGATTTAAGGCCTAGTTGTTAAAGAAATGACATTTTTTGTTTGAAACGAAACAAAAATAAATGAGTAACTAAAGCAGTTGGAATTGTAGTTGAACCGTGCAAAAGTGCTTATTGAAGAGAGGTAATGACAATTATATGAGTTCAGTATCATATTTATTAAAACACAATACCATGACGAAATTATAAATGAATGCATTTAAATCGGTATAAAGTTCAAAAAGTAAGTTGGTAAAAAGTTCAAAAAGTAAGTTGCTATCTTTTTAGATTTTAAGTATATCTTTAAACCTTGATTTTCAAAGGAAACTTTTCTGAGCATATTCTTTAAATATAAATCTGAATTTTAAAAATTATTTTTGAAAGTATCAGATATCTATTTTTTTAGTTCTATAAAGTTTTTGCTGCTAATTTTTATATTTAAGGAATAAAATGTTGTGTCTAAAACTATTTGTCTATATTTATTCTTTCAAAATTTATTTTACAAACTAAGTTTCGGTCAAAGACCTCGTCAGTGCTTAAATAAATCTAAATGCTAATTGTTTAAATGCTATTTTCCATGACCGTCACATATATTTATTTAGATTTATTTAAGCACTGACGAGGCCTTTGACCGAAACTTAGTTTGTAAAATAAATTTTTGAAAGAATAAACATATTACTTCTCCTCCAGCAGTTGAGATCTCTCTATTTGTTTTCTTAAAACCAAAACACATAATACTATTTGTCTATGATAATAATGTTTAACTAAAAGCATATTCTATAATTATGTTTAATACAATCCATTTAATTTAAACCAATTTCGGTGGTTATAATTTGTTAACTATAGTTATAAACTGTTAGATAACTAAAATTCAAGTCAAAATTTTAACTGCCAGATATTTTAGACGTTTACAAATTTAGTTTTAGCTTTTACAACGCTATAAATCTAGAAATGTTTATAAAAACTCTTAAAACAAATATGCCTTAAACATTTTTCTTTAATTTAGTTATTTTATCAGCCATTAAAACATGTAAAAACATTTTATATTTCTATTAACCTTTCAACTTTAATCATTTTGTTAACTTAAACGTATGAGAAATACATTTTCAAGCAAAAGCTCTCAATTTATTTATGAAAACCACGATTAACCAAAAAAAATCTATAAAACACACCTTTTACATGTAATTGTATGAGTAGTTTTATATATGTAGTGAGTAGTACCAGATTAATAAAAACTGTTAACTAAACAAAATAATTTAGATAAGTTTTTTGTTAATAATTCCCTAACAAACTTATCATGTTTTAAACAGCTATTTAGTTATATATAAATATTTATGACTTACTTAATACGCAAAAAAAAATTCTATTTTTACAAAAGTATAAACAATTAACCTAATCAAACTTATTAAAAAAAGCATCAACAAACATACTCACCTTTCTAATGAATTAAGTTTAAATAATATAGTTTTTAGTTTGAGTTTTCAATTTGTATAAAAATAATTAGAAGCAACAAAACTCACTCTTCTAATAAAATTAGTAATTTTTTCTTCGAACTGGTCTGAAGGTTTAAAGCTTTTCGGACTCGGATCGCAAACGTAACGTTGGGAGAAACACCCTTCTGAAACTTTCCGCTTCACCGGTTTCACCACTTTGAACGCCGTTGCCTGGTAACCTGACTCCTCAGGCTCGCTCCTGAACGACGAGATCGAGTTCACAGGGATCAGCTCGATGCTACGGAGATGCTCGTTGCTGTAGTGATTCTCCGTTTCCGGGGGCGGTGGGGGCGTCGTCAGGGGTCGGCTGATCTCAGAAATGAGCTCCCGGTGGGGAGAATCGATGTCGGAGGAGAAAAAGACGTCTGAGCTCAATTGAGCCTGCTGGTTGTAAATAGACCTCTGTGACGTCATAGGCGATCCTTCTTTGTCATTTGAGGAGAAGAACGCTTCTACTAGCTCGATCATTGGGACCTCGATATCGTCCAGCAAGGAGCTTTTCATTTTAGGTGCATTCCGGATACTGGAAATCTGCGGCTCGTACATGCTCAGGTCGAGCGGGTTGTCACCCCTTAAAGTTTCGTTCGAGGGAATTTCCCCTTCTGGGGATGAGGAGCACATGCTGACGATGTCGTCGTAGCTGCAATCCGATTGGTTTCTATGGAAACAGGTCGATAGGTTGACGTCCTGCGACCCGTGCACCCTCCTCGGGGTGGACCCCACAAAAGTTTTGGCGGGTAACTTGGGGTCGCGTCGCGTGGCAATGAATGTGTTGTTTCCAAGCGACGTGTCGAAGTCCTGGTCGAATATGTTGTCGAAGAGGAGACCCCTAGTGGTGGAAATTGTCGCCCCCTGGTGGTAGCACCTGTCGTCGTTTGTAAACTCGCTCTTCAGCATTTTATTTTATACAAATAATTTTGTTTATTTTTGAAACTAATTTCTGTTTTAAAACGTTATTTTTATTTTTAAAAGTTAATATCTGTGGATGTTGTTTTATAAACATATATTTTGATTTTTAATTTTTTTCAGACTATTTATTTGCTATCTGTTCAAATTTTTATTTTTATTTTAAATACATAACTTTTAGATTCAGAGATTACAAATATGCTATACTGATGAAAACACTTAAGGAATAATGGTGAGAAGTTTACTTTAAAGTTAAGCAGATTTTAAAGTGTTTATAAGATAAAAATTATGACATAACATTTTTTACATAAACACTTGTTTATTGTGTATTAGTACTAATGTGGTAGTAAAGCTTATGAGAAACTTTAATCAAAATATATCAAAGCTTTATGTTTACAACAGTTTTTGACTAATTAACTTCAGTAATGTTTATGAAATGTCGCTTTTTATTTTACTGAGATAATAATATAAGTTTGAAAAATGTTTTATCTTTTCAACGATATTTTCAAAAAGTTTAAAAACAATTGTTGCCCTTATGCAAAAAAATAAATTTGTTTGTTTAAAACTTTAATCCGATAATAAAATTATTTTTAATTTTTAGTGTTTCAGGATACATCTGTTTCAATAGTTGATTAAAGTTTAGTTTTTAAAACAAAATATTCAATACAGGTATTGTTTATAGAATTTTAGTCTTACTTATAACTTAACTTATCTAAACGCACTTTAATTATACTCAAAATTAAATTTTAATTTGTAAAACTCTGGTAATATAAAAAATTAATGCCTTCTTATTTCTTTTCACTTAATTTTACAAACGCACTAAAGTTGCTTAAAACACTAGTATCACATTAGAGTGTATGTTAAAAATGAAATAAATATTTAGGTAACTACTTAAAAAAATATATGTTGGTTATTTTCTTCGCAAGGTTTTTATAGATGTTAAATAAGTACATTACTATAACGGATAATTAACTTTAAAGTACTAAACTAATAAATATAAATAAAAAGATATAAAAAATATGTATTTATTCTCCAACAATAAAAACTAATTTTAAAAGATACAAAACTATGAAACTGAAAAAATGCAAGCACAGACATAAACAAGGAAATAAATATTTAGTTAAGCAGTTTATAAAATCAAGTTTTTTATTATTCTTCACATCGTTTTCATAGATAACATATAATTACATTTTAAAACTCATTACTAACTTTATCACGCTTATTTTTTTTCAATCATATGTATATAACGTCAAAAAATAAAAACTACTTAAAAAAAATAAAAGATGTAAATAAATTTTGAAGTTGAAAAAAGGCAAATTTAAAGATAACCATCCGAATGAAATAGTAATATAAATTGTCGCTGAAAACATTAATATGTTCAAAATATTTTCTAATTTAGCCGAGGGCTAAACGCTAGCTATTATTATTTCAGTACATTGTAAAAGCTCACTGTTGCTATAACAAAATGAACTTTAGCTTACTACTGAGCAGTTATGTTTTTGTTTTAATTATACTTGTCAAACATATTCTATCTTTATCACGTTAAAAGTAAAATGCTTGCTGTTTGAATAAAATAAAAATAAGTTATACATATAATAAAAATCAACACATGTGAAAATTTAAAAAAAAGTTAAACATTAAGAAAACTGTTTTATATCTTCACAGCTTTGATAAACAAATTTTATCAAAATAGTTATTGTACAACAGAAATGTAAAAAAAAAGCTTAGAAACTTTCTCATAAAATAATCAATGGTTTCTAAACCTGCTAAATTTCGAATTAGAAAATGCTTAATTGGTATTTTATACTCGCTAATACCTCAATTTTCAGGAAAAATTTTTTAAACACTACTAAGTTAATTCACAAGTATTGTGAAAATTATGAAATATTAACGGAAATATATGCTGCTGTTTTTGTCTTTTTTTATCTTTATCTTGTCTCACAATAAGATCTCTCATTTTTTCTATAATTGCAGCTTGTAGAAAATTTTGCATAATTACAATTTTTGTCAACATTCATACAAAAACAAAGTTTAAAATTTTATTTACATCAAAGTTTAAATGTATTTTATTTTCGCTTTCAGAAAAATTTTTATTTTACTCTGATAACTTCATACGTTTAGATTACTTAAAACAATTTATAGTTATTACATTGTTGATGTAAAAGATAGTTCTCAAGTATAGTTTAAATGTTTTATCTTATCAAAAGGATGTAAAAAATCATTCAAGAGACATCAAAAGAGTGTAAAAATAATGTAAATATTACGGGTTAGATATATACACCTTTTTAAGCAAACTACAGCAGTTAAAGTCACAAAAACAGGTCAAAATCTTAAAAAGGTGTTTTTATAGCCTTAAAATAAGTTTAACAAAAATTTCTACAATTTTGATAAATTAAAATTAACATTATATGTTTCAATTAATTTTTTAATTCATAACTTTCGTAGAACTTAAAATATATTAAGATAGAAGTTTTAGAATCTTTGTATTTTTTATAAAGACTTTTTGCGGTTATGTTAAAATTTATTTAAAATTCTATAATTACCATGGTGGTAAAATGATGTAATTTTTTAAGTATTTTAGTTGTGCTAAATTAAATATTTATAATAAACGTATATACAAAGTGCACTTTTGAAATATCAATTTCAGATGTAAAGTAAAATTAACAAACAATCTTGATTTAATTTATCACAATAAAATAAAACAATCTATGTAAATGTCTGACTAATGACTTAAAAAAGACAAATTAAATTTTTTCATGTTATTTTTATCCAATTATACGCTTTAAGTATTGATTAAATTTTGTGGTTTATAATAAATCTCGGTCTTACAACAAAGTTTTTGTCTTTCTATAATCATAATCCAGTAAAATTAACAGATGAAAGTTTTTTTTTAATTGACAATTTATCAAATTAAAAAAAAAATATTATGTTTTTTTTTAAACTTGTGATAGATTTTTAACTAATTTATGTTAAAATTTTTAAGAACATTTTAATTGTGATTAAAAAACTTAAATACAGATGGTGACACTAATATTTAATTTTTTTAGTATTCATAAATGTTAGACATTACTATAAAATTAGTATGAAAAAACTTTTATGATTATTGACTATTAATTCAAACGTTGTTACAAAACACTAAGTAAAGACAAAGGTATAATAAAACAAACAAAAGTACAGAATAAAATATCAACTTTAGCTATAACCAAATAACTATGAACCAAAATTGTACGCTCTACATTGTATTTTAGTTTTTCAAATATAACTGCAACATTTTTTTGTTTGCCGACATTTTATTAAACACAATATTTACTCGTGATAGGTCAGCCACAATAAAAGTAATAGGTGCTAACAACGAGTTGATTATTTTTAGAAAATTTAAACTGCAATGTTTCAACTGCAACCAACGCAACGCAACTTTTGGTTGTCAACTGTTAATTATAACACTATTTCAAAACACATAGTAAACACAAAATGTTCTTGTAAGCGGTCAGCCACAATAGAATTAGTACGTGTTCCCAACTTAACCAACTTGCCAGTCAAACAAATACTTACATGAACACAGGAAGCTACTCATCGAACGAGTATATCTTGAGTTTGTTTACATATATGCCCAATTGACACATTTCCATTTAGTTGGTGCGCTCGTGTAAGTGTCAGGATAGTGCCGGGGTACGAGATTTATACGTAACCTGGTTTAGAACGTATCTTCACGTTTTTTCTTGTGGGCTTTATTAACTAATAAATCGCAAACTCGTATTTTACCTTTAATTTTGTTTTGGTGTCAATACACACTCTATAATCTTTATATGATTGAAAACAATTTTTTTCAACTCGTTGCTTTATTTTTACGTAAAAATAATAATAAATTTGTTGAGATTACCTAGTGACTGTTTTGATAAATTTATGTATTAAGTTGCTTTATACGATAATAGAGTAAAAACTTAACTAGTATTTGCTAACTGGGATACGTGATTCATTTATGAAACTTTTTCACGTTTTTTACCAAATTTGATAACGTAAACGTCTCGTAAACTTAAAGTTTGTTTTAGTATCAATATACACACTAAAACTCGAAAAATAACTTGATAAGGGCTTTAATGTTACAGCTGCGTTTTACATGCAATTTTGTTTAATATTTTCTAGTAGCTCTAAATCATAAGCTTAAATATTAAATATATAAAGAAAAGTTAACTAATATTTTCTAAAAAAACACAAAATAAACTAAGACTATAAACATAATCAAACAAATTTTTGATATTAAATTTAACATGCTGCATTAAAACTGTTTATGTTTCAATATAAAATAGCTTCAAATTAATGTTTTAACTAATAAAATTGCTTTTAAGTAATATCACTCATGAATTCAGTAACTATTTTATCATTACTCACAAATCTCCTACTTAGAAAATAGTTAAGCCATTTCCTGTTTTTCTACTGATTATTAAACATTGATAACCAAAAAACAGCTAATTAATCTTTTATTAAATTTAAAATGTCATTAACATTGTAAAACTCTAACAGATAGCGAAGCTAATTAATATCTTTTATACTCGATCTAAAAAAAAATGTATTTAGTAGTTATAAACTCGAAAATAAAAAATAAAAACTTTAGAAGCAACATCTCATTTACTTTAAAACATCAAACAACTAATTAATACATAAAAAATAATTTTCTACTTAACAAAAAACTTATGTTCTATAACTTAAGAAACTGTTTTAACTAAAACATAGTGTTGTTTTAATCACTTTGTTTACAAAAACAAACTAACCAAAAGTGCAACGCTGTGCAAGACCCATCCAACTTGTTGTAAAAACAAAATAAATAAATAACAACTTTCAAGTTTGGAAATTACTACCAACCGAACTCGTTCCGGAGCTTTGTACTGCCTCTATTTACACCGTGAAAGATTATCAAAACAAAATAAATTTAGTAGGCGCTTTTGTATGTGGGATTACTAAAAGCTTTATGTAGAGTGTTTTTACACAACAACTGGTACTGGTAGCTTCTTGTGGTTCCACTGGTGAAAACTGAACTTGACCTATGTGTAGGTCTGTTTTTACAGTTAATTTTACAATATTAATAACCAGAATAAGTTAAGTATTTTATTATTAATAGAACGTAACATAAATTTTTACAGTTGCTACAAACCTGAAAACTTAACTGAACCCTTTTTTAGTACTAGACTGATGTTTTCGAAAGCAAATACTATATTTTGCTTATAGAATTTTTGAACTTTTGCTTAAAGTTGTAGGTAAAATAAATTTATTTACTTTTCATATTTTAACTTTTAACAAATATTTTTATTTTATCTATGCATTAGATTTAAAAGAAAAAAAGTTAATGTGCAACCTAAAAAGTTTATGTATTCATTTTAAAAGATTTGTGCAAAAATAAAAGGACAGCAAATTTTATCCTGTGAAAAAATTATAATTCTGGGAACAAACATCTGGTGCCAAACAATTTCTTACAAGTTATGTGTGTTTTATATTTAATCAATTTAATTCAGCCTTGTCAAAACGTTTCTCCATAAAGCTAAACGTAAATGGTTTTAACTTTTTCAATTTTTAAAATCAGCTTAAAAATCAAAAGTGTTTTCTTTTTTAACTGAGGTTTATAGCAGTCTTATTGAAGTACAAAAATATGTCAAATGCTAAAAAACTTCATTTTATTTTTTTATTCATGTGATGTAACTGTATTGGAAAAACGTGGTATTATTTGACAATCCTACAACTTGAGTTTTAAATAAAATGTGATAACTATTAAATATACTTATAAAAAACTTTGTTTATTGTTAGTAACCATTTAAATTTTTTAGAATTATATTAACCTAAGTTTTTATATTTTATAATTTTTATAGAAATTTCTAAATTAAACTACAAAATTTTACTAACAGCTAAAAAAAATTAATACAATTTTTAAATAGTTTTTGGAATATTAAAACTGTTGTTTAAAAATCTGGTAAATAAAAAAAACTTCGAAATTGTAGCTTTTGTAGAACATTTACTTCTTGCAGTGAGTTTTAACTTTTTATGTTTGAATAAAATGTTTGTTTAAACAGATAAAAACAATTTTTGTTTAACAGAAAACTAGTTGTTTAAGTTTAGCTTAATTTATTTAAAATAATTTTACGTACGAAAAGTTGTAAAGAAAATTTGATCTTCGATTTCGAAAGAAATAAAAACATTTGATGTGATTCGAAAATAGCACGACCGCTTTTATATAATACCAATGCTTAAACGACACCAAAAACACATTAAAGTGTTTTCTAAATTAATTACAATGTCATCATAATTGTTACAAAACAAAACCATTAACCGAAAAGATTAGTTAATTTAATCGACTGCTTTTTTGTTCATGCTGGTCAAATGACAAATATTTTTACGGATTTCACGGAAAGTTAATCTCTAATTATATCTCAATTAATTAAATTATATAATCTATTTTTGGTCACAAAATATAAAACTTTTTAAATATTGCTTCAACTTTGTAACTACTGCAAAAAAAAGCACAAGCTATAAAGCGTTTTTTTTTTATTCTTAGCAAATTATTAAATCAGTTGACATTATACTATGTTATTTTTCAAGTTAAGACAAAACTAATTAAGCTGTGTTTTTATCACTTTCTAAATTGTTGTCATTATTTAAAGCTGGGAAAAACACCCGACTAAATTTCTTAACTTTTTATTAACTATTTTGTTAACGTAAAGTACTTATAAAAAGTTTAAGTATCAAGTAAAGTTTACAAAACAATATAACACTCCTGAAAAAGTTGACATACATGAAATTTTGATATTTGTAGCAAAATCTAAACTAAATCAAAACCACCATAAAATAAGGGTTTGAAAATAAAACAATTACTGGCTTTTGTTTAAAATAACTGCTAACCCGCAAACAGCTGATTGTAAATTACAGTCATTAGCTTTAGACAAACGTCAATTGAAGATGGTAAACCCTTTATAATTGCTTTCTAATGAAACGTATTTAGTTAAAGAAGTTTTATGTAAACAAAATTAAGCTGTTTGGAATAGTTTTTAATATGTTCTTGTATGAAAACCAAAAGTTTCTTGTTATTTAAAACTAAAAGAAAAAGTTAAAAGATGTGCTTTAAATAATTTTTTTTTAAGTTAAGAAAGGTATATAAAATGACCTTGAAGATCTAATAGAAAACAATAAAATTGGAATATGACTTATCATGCTCACTATGTATTTGAGTTTTAAACTAACAGTTATAGTTTACAAGCTTATTATAACTATTCAAACAGGAAAAAACTAAAGTTGAGGTAATTAGTATTTATCTTGTTCATTGGTTTTTCTGCAAATTTATTTATCTTGATACTTTTAATATCAAAAATTTTAGAAACAAGATTATAGCAATGTAAAATAAAATATAACTGACAAAAAAAGCAAACTTTTTGGTTGCTGTAAATTTTAAACAATAAAATTATGATAAAACGTTTATCTCGATATAATCACTAAACAATTGAAATATTATATAACATAATTATTATATTAGCTCAGTATAATCAAAATAATTAATAAAATAACTAAAGTTATAGCAACTCGTCTTGATTTAATTTGTTGTTTGTTCACAGATTTATTTAAACTTAATACATTTTATATCAAAAATGTTATTAAAAAAATTGTAGCATTGTAAAATAAAATATAACTTATAATAACAGCAAACTTTTTGGTTACGGTAAATTTAATAAGAAAAAAATATGATAAAACTCTTATCTTTTTTAATTTAAAAAAAAAGAAATAAATTTTAAACAAACATCATAAATTTAATGTAACTTATAACATTTATTATCTTGTAATTTAATGTACATTACAAGATAATAAAATAATACTTTGATTAGTACTAGCTACAATAAAAATATAGTTTTATATCATAAACCATTTCAGTATAAAGAAAAATACTTTGATTAAGATTTTAATAAAATGTTTTGCATAAAATTGTAATTGGTAGAAAAATTAAAAGAAAAATTTGATTAATTAGGTAACTAAAACGGTTTTTTGTTTACAAAAATGAAACCTTTAAACAATATAAATATGTTTTAAATTTGTTCTGTTTACTGACACAATAAAACTTGAATAAAAATTCAACTAAAATGATCTAATAAAGGTTGTTGATTGCACGCAATAATTGTTCACATAAGTTTTAAAAATTAGCAAAATATCAAAAATTTATAAGTATCATATTTATATAAAAGAAGCATAAGTATAACAGTATATATGTCTAAATTTGTTCACTACGAAAGTATAAATTAAATCAATAATAACTTAGGTAAATATTTCAATTAATAATAAATACAGTTTTTTAAACGACAATAATTAAGTGAAATATTTTATAGAACTCCATACGAAATAAAAATGCTGCAATTTTAAGCCTAAATGTGTTTTGTTACATTTAAGACCTGAAAACGGTACGTTGACGTAACAGTTAAAATGATTTAAAAGTAAGAAACGAAAATTAATTTAAAAAATACTCAACTAACGTATTTTAAACTTAATTTTTTACTTTTGTTATTTTACTTGTACTACTTATTAAAAAAAATTCAAAGTATAAGATAACACGAAACGAACAGACTAAAACTTCAAATAAAGTCTAAAATTCAAAAAGTTTTCATTAAAATAAATTTTTCCTAAGTAATCCAAAAACAAGACTACTTTGCTTATTGTTTACAGTAAACGTGCTAAATTTCTTAAATAAACATGTAACAATATTTAATGTTTGAGAAAAGATCGTTTACTTAAGTAAAAATAGGCAAAGCTGAGTAGAAATGGAATTAAATAGTTTAATCCAAGTCAGATTTAGCACAAGCACCTGCTTCAAGGACAAGTTTTGTTGGAGAAACTAAAAACTTCTAAATTTCGTATCAAACTTGTAGAATATTTTGATGTGATTTTTTTCTTCTATGTCTAACTTTAAGCAAGCTAAAAGGTTTAATTTTATAACTTGAAACATTTAAGTTAGTTCCTAAAATTTTTAATCACGAAAACTGTTTGCTGTTGTAAAGTAGTTTGGAAAATTTTTCTTTTATTTTACTCAATTTACTTAAGCAACTAACTGTTAACGTAATACATTTGCCTTCAAATTTAGTATTAGATTTGCATTTTAATCTTAAATCACAATTAAAATATAAAAGCTAGTATGGCATTTTTTATCAAATTACTTTTTTACATTTAAAGAAATAGTAAAACTAAACTTTTCTATATGTTTTAAAACAAGTCAAAGTATAACAAATTTATGTGACTATTATTTTTCTTTTGAATTAAAATATTAATAAACTGTAGAGTAGAACTTTTTATAAAGCAAACATTTGTATTTTGATTTTTAATTGAAATATGTCAATTTAAAAAAAATAAATTCAATCTATTAAGGACATTTGTTTTATTGTTCATATTTAGATTTATTGTTTGTTGCTGATATTTTGGCTTTGTAAAACCGAACCACGTTTTCGAAAAAATTAATGATGATAAAACAAAGTTTGAACTTTTCGTTTTAAGTAAGCTGTTTACTTTAAATAAATCAACCATTCTATTATAGTAAATTTTTAATAATGTTTAGTTAAGTACTTTACACGAACTTATCAATGAATAAACGCATAGTTTTTTTTGTGTTCATTCTTACTTTGTACAAATAGAACTTAATATAAGTTATATGGTATTAAAGCTTGTGGCTGTACTATAAAATGGTTGATAAAGTTTAGGTAGTTTTTCTCGCTATAACAGTACTTGTGTGCATACTTAACAACTAGAAACAGTATTTAAACATATACAATAGTTTTTAGAAAAAACTTATTAGACTAAGATTTTTTGATTGTGCTAGCCATAAACTGGTATATAGTTAAAAATAAACTTCTTAAGGTTTCCAAAACAATTCGGTAAAAAGATAATGAAACTGTTAATCTTATTAACGTGATTTTTAAGGGTAAAAATATGAACAATAAGTGTTAGCTAATTGTACTATTTAATCTTTCTTAGCTAACACTGTTTTGAGATCTAGTTTTTGTTCTTGAAGTTTAGTATCAACTTTATCAAATTTCAAAAGAAGTAAGAGTTGGTACAGTTTACCAATATACATAAACAGTACATAAAGTTTTTAATTTTTTTAAAGTTGTATTAGCCTAAATTAATTTTTATAAAGACTGTTTGAGACTACACTTTTAAAATATTGATATTATTAAGGTTTAGAACTGCTGCTACTAACATTTAACTTTTCATTACCTTTATAAAATTAATAATATAAAGGTTAATAATTTTTATTAAATTAAATTTGTGCGTAAAAAAAATTAAAATTAAAAATACTAGCTTTTGTAATACAATACAAAGGATAATGATTTTCTGAAAAAACAACCCTACTATACGTACTATTTGTATAAATTTCAACTTGATATTGTATAAATAACACACAGAAACGCGTTAAATATTGATTTAGCAGTTTTAAACAAACGTCAAATTTAACGAAACTTACTTATTACTATAAACATTAGCTTTTTTACTAGAGGTTTGTAATTGACATAAACATGCTAAGAGTGTCAAGTTAAGCTGATTCTCGTATAATATACATGATAATTCGTGAAATAACGTCAAATATTTATTCTCAAAATTTAAATACTTTTTAAGGTAAGGCATTGTTGAAAGCTTGAGGTAAGAAATTAAATATATTTTTTGACAAATCGAACAAAGTATATTTCTTATTGTTCATTAATAAAGTCAATTAACTTAAGTTTATGAAATTAAAAATCAAGCTTGACAACAAATTAAATAAATTTATTGTAAGAAAATTTGAAATATTATTTTAAATATAGAGAAAATCATTTTAATGTTTTTACGAAATTTTAAACTTACTTCATTTATTAGTTTTTATCAAAACTTTTAACCATTGTTTTCTTTAACGACTAAAACCAGCATGTAAAATAAAAAAAAAATCTAACTATTTTTGTATTCAGACAGTGAATAACTACAAAAACTTTTTAATAATTTACATTATATGGTGAAGTTGCTTATTTGTGTACAATTAAACCTACAAGTTTAAAAGATTACTATTAAGTATTTTTTATTCCTCTGCATCCTATATGACATCATCAAGATTCGCTAACTCTTAATTTTTTGGAATAACTAATGTAAACATTAAAAAATTTTAAATATTACTTGTAAAATAAATTTAAAAAATAACGAGTATACTTATTTTTCTAGATAACAATATTGATAACGTTTGCTTATCACTTAGTCTTAGATAAACAAATAAAGTAATTTTAAATAAATTCTTAAAAACACAAGTTAACTTGTTTTACAGTTTTATATAATTAAAACTTAAACCAGTTTTTAATTCAATAAGCTGGTATCAATTTTTCTTAAAAAACTAGCTTATAAAATGTGTCTTAATATGTAATAAATTACTAAGTATAGTAAATGCTAAAGGAACATTAAAACTTAAGTTTTTTAATCAACTAGCACATTAATTTTAAATGGATTTTATTATGTGTTGTACAATTTTATGATAAGTGAACTTACTATTTTAAGTTTCATTGATAACCTAGTTTTTATAGCAAAATTATATACATAATTTTTTTTAATTAGCTTAACAATCTGTTTCAGAAATATCAAATACAATAAAATGTTTCATTTTTTTCATATTATAAGAATAGACACAGAGAAATAAAAACTCAAAATAAATAGTATTTTTTTAATTCTAACCTGTTTATTTTTATTTTGTTATTTTTTTTATCATTATAATTATTGAACTTTATTGTCAAACGAAGGACCTAGGCATTAAAACCTAAGCAACTTAAACTGTAAGACACTAGCATTAAAATAAAACATATTACAGTATTGAAATAAACAAAAAACTTTTACAAAGTACAAACTGAAAAAACTCAAACTTTTATAACTAAAATATTTAAACAACTCGAAAGCTGTTAATTTTCAAATATATATTCCAAAACAATAGTCTTTAGCACCTCTTGTCAAAGTCTTTCAGATTCTGGCTCGAAATTCTAGGAACTATCCTGAAGATATAAGTCAACTATTCTTCATCAAACAAGAAATTTTAAAACGGCATTTATTTTTAACTTTAGATATAAATTTTCTTGATGTAGAATATTGATCTCAACAAATATTCGTTATTCATCAATTTTTCAAAGTTTTACTACGGCATATTTAGTTAGAAATTACTTCAAATATGTGGTAGCAACAATTTATAAATCTAGCTTACCAATCAACTCAGCATCCAATAATTTTAGAATCTAAAGTCTCAAGCACATTGACAATAGACCGGCAAAAAATCAAAATAAAATAGTATTTAAGATCTACTTTAACTATTATTTTCTGTTGTACCTTTTTGAAACCAAGAACAAAATAGTAATTTCGAGTAAAACTTTAAGCACTTTGTAATAAATAGATTATTCATCATTAGTTTTCTTCAAAATTTGATAAATTAAATTACGGCCAAATAAAATGTTTTTTTGTCATTAAGGTCATTTAAACACGATTACATAATATAACTAACTCAATTTATTTCTGAGAACTTGTGAAACTTTCATTAAATAAAAACTGTACATATAGTGCAAAATAAATCACCTGCTATTAATAATTTTAAAAATAGTTCGATCAATTTGTGATTAATAATTTTTTTCACCATTAAGGTCATTGATTAAGAATAAGTTGTATAAATAACTCAACTAAAAAAAATACTTTTAAAACTTTTAAAAAGTGTGTTAATGTTAAAACTAAAATGTGCGAAACCATATATGTTGTGATAAATATAAAGTTATGCTGGTACTGACACCCACAATGGTTCAGTTTAGACTTATTTCAAGGAAAACAAACAACATACAGACTATTCTTGCTAACATTTATTACTTTGCGGTTTTAAACAAAGATAAATTTAGGTCACCAAAAATAAAGTATTAACTTGCTAGTGATATTACCGCACAATTTTAATATTATTGAAATAAAAATGTTATTACATATATTATTAGTTTTAACTTCAATTTTTGTTATTTTCATAAATTTTAAAAATATATTATGTAAATTTAAAGAACTTAAAAAAGGTTTTGTATCTTAACAATTATAAAAAAATGCTTTAAATAACAAAATAATATTTCATACAAAAATATAAAGTTTGATTTAGTTATTAAAAAAAAATAATAAAATATTTTGTACAAAGCATTAGAAATACTATTGTCTATCTTTAAACTATTTTATTTATAAATGACTTAAACTTCTTAAATTTATTCTATTTGATTTCTTTATTTACTGTGTTTAATATAGTTATAATCCTTTTTTTACAAATTGAAAAAACTTAAAAAATGGTTTTGTGTCTTTAAATTAATATAGAAAAGCGTTGTAGATAACTTTACAGTATTTTAAATATAAATACACGACTTGATTTGCCAATTATTTAGTAGTAAATAAAAAAAAATGTTTTAAGTTAAATATTAAAAGTATTTTTAAATATGTCTTAAAATGTCTTAAACTAAAATTTTTACTTATCATATTCAAATTAGTTTTGTTTAATACGATTACTTTTTTGTAAGTATAAATTTTCTCATTGCTAAACAAGCCTATATTAAATTTTAACTTAATTAAAGAAATTACAAAGTTTGATTAACAAAATCTACCTCAAGTTACTTTCGTTTGTTTCCTGTTTATATAACTACAATGCTACAAATTAACGACTGTTTTTTTTTTTTTGCTTTTTTGGTAAAAGTTTAACTTGCTTTATATTTTAACTTATGGTTTATTCCAATTAATACCATTTACTGAATGTAGGCTCTAGAGAACAATTAAAATTGTATTGAAAACAACGCCATACCAAAATAAACTTTGAATTGTTTTTTTTTGGTAAAATTATTTATACATGTGCTTATATTTTAAACTTGGTTTGAATCCTTTTATCTAATGTCAAATTAAAGCTTTGATTGTACTTCCTATCAGCAAATTATGTATTTAAGCTTTCTAATCTTTTAAACTAACGTACCACACTGCAATTGGATAATATTATTTTACGGTGAGACTAATTTCTTTTTTTTTTTTCAAACTGTAATTCGGTGATACCGTTATTTATTTTATGTTATTATTTTTAAAATTTTAGACTAGTTGCTTTTTTTTCGCGAAGTAACTTATAAACTATGCCGTGTTTTTCCATAAAACACTGGCAAACTCACATTTTTACGATAAACTAAAACAAAGTTCAAGGTATATGTTACAAATTTTAGCCTTATGCACTGATTAAAAAAATAACATTGAACATAAACTATTACAAAAAATGCAATCTGTTTAAATTACCTCTAAAATGATAATAATTATAATTTGTTCTAATTATTAAAATAGATTTTACTTCTTACTTTCAGTTTTTATTACTTTCTTTTCACTTTTAGGCTAGTTAAATTTGTTTTCAATGTAAACTTTTTTTTAAGTTAGAATTATACAATAATCATAAAGTACCAAGTATTAAGTCACAACAATTAAAATTATTTTATTATGATTAAAATCATACAAGTTTTCAAATATAAGATTGAAATATAAAACTGCTTAATAAGTTAAAAAATTTAAAGTATTTCGAAAGTTTACGTAATACTCTTGGCGATAGGCGGTACTTTAGTTATAAGGGAACTAAAAAGCCCTTAACTTAACATTTTTTAAATATAGTTTAGTTAGATTTAAACATCGCAATTGCAACCAATCGTTTTTAAACAAAACTTTAATAAAAAATAAGGATTATAACTTATTAATAAAATCACTATTTTGTTTTGATTTTTTAGATCGGAGAATCACTCCAATACTCCGACCGAGGCGACGCCTATAGACCAAACTACTAAAATTTATTAAACTATTTTAGAAATTTTGGAAACTTTATTGTAAACATTACTGTCAAAGATATTGTTAAAACGTTTTTGAAAAAAAAACCTCAGTTTATTATTTGGTTTGGTTGGTAATAATTACAAAGAAAGAGATTTTGTCAATTATACTAAAGGTTTATACTTGAGTGTTCCGGAGGCTTTAATGAAATTTCGAAAAACGCAACAATTTATAACTTTTATAGTTATTTTGTTCAAAATTTTAGTTTTGTTAAATTTGACATAATGATGTTATTATAGAGCTAAGTTGTGGAACACGAAAAAAGAAATTTTTTTTTTTTTCAAATAAGTCGACTAATTCAAATTTAACTTTACATAATTTCCGGAAACAAATGCGTTTTATGAAATTATCTACTTAATTTAGTAATCTTTTCTAAAGGGTATTTTCATGTGACTTCTTCAGAATTTTAACGCAAGTTTGAAGCTAAGTATTTTAAGTTGAAATTACTTATTTTATTTTTTAATATGCAAACCGCATGATCTACTTACTAAAAAATCGGTTTAACGTTTCACTAAAACATTACTGAAGCTAAAACATTTACTAAAACTTTAAGCTATGATTAAATTATTCACTTAAAAGATTATTCTAATCTTTAACATCCTAATTAAAATTTACATGGTTCTACTTACTTTTATGTTCTTAAAATATGAAATATAGTTTTTATATTAATTTTGTACTTCTTAAACATTTTTACTACGCTTGTTTGCTAAGTTAATAATAAAATAATTTGTTATAAATATTTGCCTTTTTACTAAATTAAAGGTATATTAGTTACATAATCTTTTACATACTATAAAGGAAAAAAAAGAAGTATTACACATTTCGTAATATTAATTTAAAAAAAAATTGTAATGCAAATATTGAAAAATGTTTTCACAAAAGTATTGTTTTTTCAGTGATCTAAAAACTTTTTTTGAAAAATAATATAAACTCTTATAATGGCAACTAATTATGACGTTATAAAAGTTTATAAAAAAAAAACTACTTCAGCTTTATGAGAATACGTTTGTATTAATAAGAAAATTTTTTAATAAATTTTTTAATAAAATACAAAACGTTTAGACTTAATCATTTAAGTAGAAGGAACAGATATGTTTGAGTTATATTATGTTGCTCTGATATCATATGACGTCATCACGCGTCACTACTAAATAATGTATATTTATATTATATCTACTTTTAAACTTAAATATAACCTTTTTTAACAAAAACTATGGAAAATAAAAAGAGTACAACTTGTTAAAGAAGTTTAGGTTTATAAAAATATTCGATTATTGAAATAAACTTATAATTTTCAAATATAAAAAGGTAATTAAATATATAGAAAAGCCATACAAAAGACAATACTATAACTTTTTCGCTTATAGAAAATGTCGACATAATTCACTTGGGCCACAATTTTGCATATCAGTAAAAAAAGCTCAATCTTTCAAATAAAGTTTCCATATTTCCATTATTGGACCACCGGGTTGCAACTTCTCTGCAAACTGGATACTCGGGTTCCGTTCTTATTAAAACTAGCCGCATTTTTTAAGTAACCGAAGAAAGCTGCAGTCGTCAACATGCAATCAGTCATCATAAATATTCAAATGAAGTCGAAACCAGGGTTTCAGTTTACTGAGAGTCTACGGTCTAACTACTCGAAACATATGATCAAACTTGTCAATAAAAATACTAATGCAAACTGATCAACAGTTAAAACTAAACTGTTTATTTTGTTAAGTATTTAGTAAAACGAGCATAAAACTATGAGTAATTATAGATGTTATAACAAAATTTTCCAAAAGTTGTTAAAGTTTTTCCTGTGTGTAGTGAACTTTACTACCTTTATTTGAATTCTTATATTAGTTTTTGAAACCTAAAATACTTAAGTTGTGTAACATAGTCTTCATGTTTTACACAAAGCATAACAAGTATTTTGAAAACTCTATGTTTAATAAAATAAATGTCTTTAGATATTTTTTATTTTTATTGTTCGAACTTTGTTTTAACTTATAAAACTCAAAGAAATAAACTCCAGTAATTAATATTACAATTTTATTCAGTCACAATAAGTTTTTGAAATTTTAATTGGACATAATTTTTCAATATAGAACCAAGTTAATTAATTTTTGTATTTTTTAATGTTTTTAAAGTATAATTGTTTCATTTGTGACCAAATATAATATTTGAAAATAAATTCGACATACACCAAAATGAGGTAAGATATATATAAAATTGATGATCACTTAAATGTTCAACTTAAATAAGTTTGTGCACGCAAAGTATGCACAAGATGCATTAAGACTAATCAACTGAAGTTATATATTATTCTAATAACTTTATTGTTTAAAGTAAACTCTAAAGTCATAAAAAAATAAAGATAAAAGTAGCTTTACATAAAACCCTAAGTTTAATTAAAAATATTAAATGACTTAACTAATAAAAGTTTATTAAAAAATTACACAGACTATCATTAAAAATGTGAGGTTATAGCTTTTTACGTAATTAATTCGATTACATTCTAAAAAACTTAAGATATTTGTGAATGTGGTCGTAATTTAACAGGTATTGAGCTTATTGTCAGTTAAAATTTCACATCAAAATATTTTTAAGGCGTCAATAAGTTGGTCAAAAATTTTAATAACTACAAAATAAAACTGACCTTGAACTAGGGATAGTTTAGTAAACATCAAGTTTCAAAAATAAGAATAATCAAGTTAGTACTAATTTATTTATTTAATTTAAACAAAAAGTGTGAGAAAGTTCTTGTTTAAAAGGTCAACTTTTATATTTATTAAGTTCAGCTAGAGTAATATTTAGTTACATTGTTTTATTTATTTTGTGTTTTATGCGTTTATAACATTTCTATAGTCTAATATTGATATTTAACATTAGAGTCGAATTTAAATTTGATTGGATTTCCTTAAAACTTAGATTTAGTAAACAATATTACATAATGAAACACAATTTTATAATATACTTTTTAAAATATAAACTTTTTTTTAAGAGTGTTTACCTTTTGTACAAGTAAACTTTCCAAAATGAATATTTTTTATAATTCAGATAAGTTTTATAACAAACTAAAGACTTTTTTTTATTTTTTTTTTATAGATTATTGAACGACAAAAAACCTGAAATATTTGGTCTTAGGATCTTCTGCATAAAGAACCTCTCGGTTATCGAATTGAACACCAAGGATACCTTCTAACGTCTTGTTTAGGACTGTTTGGTTGGTTAAAACGCAATTAAATACAGACCAGTTTTGCAAAATACTGTTCCATAAAACTCAAAAGATTATTTTTGTTTAAAGACTTATTCACTTTACTATGAACTATAAACCTATCAAAAAAACCATAAAAAATGTCGAGTAAAGCAACCTTTTCAGCTACTTTTGTGTAATTTTAAGTATAACATTGTTAACAAGGATGCATAATATGTTTTAAACCAGTGCTTCTGAAACTTTTTCTAGTGGCGGAACCCTTTTTCAAAGTTTAACTTTTCCGCGGAACCCCTAATTTTAATTTTACGTAAAACGTTTAATTAAATAAATGTTCTTTTTTAAATTTCGAAAAGCTTCGCGAAACCCTAAGGTTCCGCGGAACCCCATTTCAGAAGCACTGTTTTAAACAATATTTAAAAGTAATACTTTCGAAGATTTTAAGTCTTTAATTTGATTATTAGATATAAGTTTAACTAGTTTATACTTTGTAAATTATTTTCAGTGCTTTTTTGATAAATAACTTTCTTCATACTAACATCTTTAAAATTCTATAACATATTTTTCGTTTTAAAATAAGTATTTGTTTTATAGTTCAAACCAAAATTTCAAATAAATCTATAAGCTTTATTTAACAGATGAGGGAATATCAGCTTAAATGTAGCATATTTAATTAATAATTTTAGACTTTTAGACTAAATTTAAATGATTTTACTGTTTGAAATTCGCACATTCTTAAATTACGGAAAAAAAACCAACTTTTGTTTAAATAAGAGATATAACGTTTTTATCACATATACCTTTCAAAAACAGTTTAGGAACTTTAAGTTTAAAGTAAAAACTATTTTCAGTATAAGATTTAGCCATAAAAGCAAACAATAAAGTTTTTTTTTTCCTGTAATTTAAATAAGCTTAAATTTAGACTTTAACAGTAAAAACTTTTATTACTTTGAATATTTAGCAATAAGCTAAAGATTTAGTAAAAAAACTAGCAACCATTTCTGTAAATGAAATTAAATTAGTTGTATTTTAATATTTAAGAAAAACGTCAGTTTTTTCATATCTACAAAATAAATCATATGAAGTTTTATAATATCAAGACTTATTAACAATATAAACTTTTTAAATGTCAAGCTATATAGAAAATTAATATGAAAATTTTATTTCATCAGTTACATATATAAAAATTAAGTTTTAATTAAAATCATATTAATAGTTTTGGTAGTTCTTAGAATAGAAGAGAAAGAAAGCATATCTAATTGTTTTTTAATAAACTAACTTGTATAAGAAATTATGTAAAAATTTATTAAACTTTTAAAGAAGATTTTTTTTTGTTTTACTAAAATCTCTAACTCACGAAGCTTTTTTCAAGCTTAGAGCATGTTTTTTCAAAAGTTTGTATTGAACTAAAAAATACTGAATTTAAACACAAATAATTTCTATTCATACTGATATAGGTATCATCGCACACTTGTAATCTCAAAAAAAAAAGTTAAAACGTTCTATTTCTAAACTGAAATTATTTTACATTACAAAAATTAAATATAAATTAGCTTATAATCGTAATTTAATGATGATGTAAGATATGCCTTAATACTGATAACAAGACATTATCTTGGAAACTTGTTAATTAGAAACTAATTCTGATTTACTTTTATAAAAACGAGATAATTTAATTTCAAATTTAAGCGTTTAACCCTTTACAATGAAAACATTTTTTTTTGTATCTTGATTAAAATAATTTCATGAGTTTTATGTCAACTTAATAAAAGATAGGTATTTTTACTATAATTATCACACGATACAGTGACTTTAATATAGCTACAAGACTTATGTGTATAACCAGTTTACAACTTATCTCTAAACTATCATGAAATAATTTTAAACTTTAATTTAAATATTAAAATAACAAGTTTTACTACATAAAACACAAGTTGTTCACAATTAAAATTTTATAGATAATTTTTTTAACTGTTTTTTGGCAATTTAGTAACTCTGGTTTTTATTAATTGTTTAATTTTACATAATTTTTGCTATAATGGACTAGAATAAATTACTAAATTTTTAGAGATTTGAGATATTTTAAAATTCTATTATCAAGAAGAAAAGTCATTTAAAAAACGACACATGTAGAAAATACAAATACCATTTCTAAAATAATAAACTAAACATGGATGCATTATGTTTTATATGAAACTAATATTTTACAGGCGCTTGGTATTGAAAACAAAGTATAATCTAAAGTCTAAACCATTTTAAAAACTATAGTTGATTATCCATAAAAATTATTGTAGTATAAATGTTTCCGTTTATTTTTTCATTGTAAAGTTTAGTACATAACGCAATAAATTTATAGCTCTGTTTATTTATAAGGTAACGACAAACAACTATTTGTGGCTGCTACAATTGAAAGTGAAGTTTACTAAGTTATTTACCTGAATCTTTTATTCAATTGTACTTGAATTTTGTACATAATAATCAAAGTCCTGTAAAACATCTGATTAAGTAAAACTAGTTTAATTGATATTTTTTATTTGTTTTTAAGTTTACATATTTTTTGTTAAAAATGTGTACTAGTTGAAATAAAAATAGTTGCTTTAAACTAGTTTAAATAAACTTTTGTTTTTGCAGATTAATCATAGACTTTTGATAAATTACTTTTTTAATATTATATTCACTAAAAAAAGAATTCTAAAAAATTCATTATAACAACAGGTTTACATTGTTTTAATATGTTTTTAAAAGACATGAACGTATTACTTTTAGTATTTAAATCAAATTAAAGTCTAATTAGCAGTTATTAAAATGTAACTAGTCAACAATAAAACCACGATAAATCGATATTTAATGGTTTTGGTACAGCTTATTTAGAAAATATTTAACAAAACTTTTAACAAAATATACTGTCTTTTAAACGTATTCTTATGTTTTAAAACAAATATTATAGTTTAAATTTATAAACTAGCTGTAGAAGAAGTTAGGTCATAAAATTATGTTTGTTGTAATGTAATGGTTTAACTTAATTTCAAAATTTTAATAAGAAGACTTAGAAATCAAAATTTTTCTGTTCACACTGTTTTAACACAAATAAAGATTGTGTAATACTTTATTATAGATAGAAGTGTTGAGAGCATTAATTACTCTTAAAGTATTCAAATTCTTAACTGTAGACTAACGTTCAAAATCCAAAACCAAACAAAATTAAATAAAAATAGTTGTTATAGTAAAAGCTTCTACAACTATTTAATGTAGTTAAAACTGTTTATGATTTTTAAAACTTAATAATTTAAACATGTTTTTAGTGAACATTAGTTTTTAATTAGGTAATACATAGTTATTTTAAAATACTTTCAAAAATATGGTAATTTTAAGATAAATTTTTGTTGTAACTAGAAAATTATTTAAGTCGTAACAATTTTAATAAGTACTATTTAGTATAGTATAATTTTCTCGTTAATTAAATGGCGAATATTTATATAAAAGGACTTAAATCAACTTTTAGACAAATATAATTTAAAAAATACTAGCTGATAAAATAGTTTTCGTAGTATACACTTTATACATACTTATTTACTTTGAAGTTTTTAATTATGTTTTATTTTGTAGAAAATATGTATACTAAATTAAAAATCAGAGACACTTAGGCAACTAAATATAATTTTAATTTATATTTAGAGTTTTAGTATGGTTTACAAGTATGTCATAACATTTAAAAAAAAAACGTGGAGAATTATTAAAATGAATTTACTTTATGTTTTATACATGATGAAAATACGGTTTTTAATATTCAACTTATTTTGTTGTTTCCACTAAGAACTAAGTATCAATTAAATTAGTTTGGCATAGAACTAATTTTTGTATTTAAAACAAATATGCACATAATTTCAATCTTTAATTTTGTATCTATATATTTTGAGATAGAAGATTCTTTTACAAAAAAAAAAGTTGTCAGTAAAAATATAGTATTTTTGTTTAAAACACATATATTTGTAACAAAAAATACCCAAAATTATTAAGTTATACGGATTTATATACCCTATGAATTTCAAAATTAACAATCAATCACAAAACATTTAATTTTTTTTTTTCACATGTTTGTATTATTATCTAAAAAGTAACGGAAAAACTGCCCAATTAAAAAAAAAATAAAATAAGTAAAAAAGTAAAAAAATACTTTAAGTTTAGTTTAAAATAACTTAAAGTTTTGGTTTTTACTTATTATTGAACACCTAATTAAAATTTTCTCCAAAAAGTAATGTTTTTTACTAGTCTTAGTACGTTATTTTAAGAAATGACTTCACAGTGTTTTAAAGTATTTATAAACACATATCACTTTAAGTAATTAATTCTAAGTAAAGAGGAAGATAAAGTCCCTGAATTAGCGGTGATTAGATTGTAACTAGTCATACTTTAAGCATGATAAATTGATAATTAATGGTTTAATTCAGTTTATTTTGAAAATATTTTAATCTATGTACATTTCATAAATCACAATAACACGTAAACTAGCTTGACTGTTGACATGACAAAAACTAACTTTGAAAAATATTTTAGATACATCATGATATTTTAGATAACTGTGATACGGTTTAAAACGTTTAAAGCAATTACTAAAACTTATGATAAGTATTCGTTTTCTACAAATAAAAGTTTAATATCTGGATGTTTTTCGTTTTAATGAAACACTTTTTAATTAGTTAATAAAATGAAGCAATACACAAACTCAGCCAGATTTTAAATAATAAATAAAAGTAAATACTGACACTAAATTTGAAGACAATTAAGTTTTTCAGAAACCAATATAAGAAAAGATTAATTGATTAAAAATTCCTTTAACTTCAGCTGTAAATTTTCGAAATAATGTTTAAAGAGTTTATTAAGTTCAAAACTTTACATTGGCTGTAAATGTATGTTTCACTGTAAACATTTAGTTTTCTAAAATTGATGTTTTATATTTTAGATTTGACAGTGGTAAAGGTGTAGATGTATAAATAAATTCTTTTACAAGTTATTTTTTTTATTTTTTGAAGTAAAAATGCTTAAACTTAGTTTATAAACTATTAATATATAGTTATACACATAATTAAGATAATTTATTAAAGCTGCTGTTGATTCATTTAGAAAAAATTATAATTTTTTTTCTTAACTAAAATGTTTATTTTAGTAAATTTACAGTGATCAAGTATTTATTTGTAGTCAACAATATTTTTACTTACCAGTAAAGTTTCTGAATACTTTAATGTATTATATCCTTTTAAAAAGTGTTTATTATTAAAAATAAAAATCATTTTCAGGTAACTTACATAAAACATAAGGATTGTAATAATTCAAATTTAGCTTCTTACGACTATTCACAACACTCTAGTTCTACATGTGCGTTTTATTTTCTCATAATAAACCACATCAAAAAATTAATCTTGCTGCACTATTAACTTTATAATTTTGCAAAAGCAAAGAAATTCTAACATAAAATTGTTTTCACTAAACAAATTTCTGTAAGATTTTTTTCTAAATATCAATAGCTAATAACGTTATTTTAGTGTTATGATTATACAAATCATTATGTTAGTGCAATAGTTATTTTGTAAACACATTTTATTTTTTAGTTTACGTCTTATTTAAATATTGTACAACCTTTCCTTCTTTTGTGAAAATTTAATCTTTTAAACACTAAGTATTTCGCTTTAAATATTATAAACTTATATATTTTGCGTACGATGAACTATTTTTGGATTAAACTCAAATAAATGTTTGAAAACTAGTTAATAAAAACATTAAAGTAAAATTTGTGGATAATAAACTTGCACAAACTCTCAACAGATAAATTTTAACTATTTTTTTTTTTAAGTTGTTTACTTAATTTTGTATTTAAATATTTAAACATTTACTTATGTCTTCTAACACATCTAGAACAATGTAAAAACTTAGCGGTTTTCATTTACGTCGAAATTTATCTCAGTTATTTTTATTACTGTAAATTTTTAGTTTTGTTAATAGCAGTTCTGATAAACACTAAAGTTTTAACTGTGTCTGTTTAAGCTTTATTCATATGGTCAACATTTCAATAGAAAATAACTTTTTATCAGAATGTTTTTAGATATGAGGTAGTGGTAAAAGATTTGATGTTTACATTGAATACAATTTTTTTAGTTTTTCTAAGTAAAAATTTTTCATTTACAGAATTTTTAAAACTAATTGATACGAATCTTGCTTAATTTATTTTAAAAAATTAGTTGGTGTGTCGGAGCGTTTAATTTATTTCCGTTTAGTTGTTTATCAAATATTTTTTATCATTTTTCTATGTAAATTACGCAGTAATCGGCGTTTTATGGTTTGATGTTTAGGAAACTCTATATAGAAGTTTTAAAGTTCTTTCTGAGAGCCTAAGCTGTGTATGTCGATAGATAAACAATACTTTAGGTATTTGAATAATAATTTGCTACTTACTAAAACAACACTGGGTTTCAAGAATGTTTAGAAATAAAATGTAAAATATATCCTTCGGTAATGCAAAAGTTTAATCTGCAGTTTGTTTTTTTGGTTTGATGGTTCTTATTTTCAATCATTTACAGTTTTCAGATTTTTTTTTTGCATAACTGACAAACATTTTTAAACTGTATTGGTCTTTTGTTTTTTTTTTTGCATTATTCAATGATGTCGTTTTAATCGTAAATTGGGACCTTATTTTTCAAGAGAATAATTATAAACGTAGAGTATATTATTTTAACTTCATTTTCCTAGCTAAACAAATACTTTTAATATTAAACTCAATAAGATTTAAAAGTAAGAAACCATAAGAATAAGAAGTTCAGAAACAACCGTTTATTTATACTACCACAGTTTTACTGCTAAGCAGCTAACGACTTTATATATAAAAAGATAGGAAGATAGTTATAGGTAATTAGTAACTTTTTGAAAATTATTTATAAGTATTAGTAGTTCTTGGCACACAAATTTAACTTAAATACAACAAAGTTAAGCATTTACGACAAATTAAAATAACTTAAATTAAAAGGACGAGTCAAAAAGTATACAATAAATAACATTAAAAGTAGCACGATCTGAAGTTAGGGCACAGGGCATAATTAAGTATGAAACCATATTATTTTCGATTCTCTATTAGCAATAACTCAAATTGTAGCAACTCTAGCTACAGTTATGCAATTTTTCTTGAAAAAATTACAAAAAAAAATATTAACTAATTTTAGTTTAAGTTTTTGTTATTTTATTTTAATTTAATTTTTTTAAATATTTAATTTAAGTTAACTTTTTTGATATATTTACTAGTAAATTATGACTTAGACTCTTATACTGATAAAGAAAACTAATTTTGATTAGTTTTTTATTATAATTAAGTGTTTACTACTGTAATTACTGTTTAAATATTTAATTAAACTAAATAAGTAATAATAATGGTTTCACGCTTTTTGTGTGGTTTTTGATATTATTAAATTGAGTTTATTCAGTTTGCGGGTGGTTGACTTAAAGGTATTGATTTTTTATTCTATCTTAACTTCGTGATAAGATTTTAATCTACTTTTTATTATTGATTTCATAGACTGCTTGGTTTTAGTTTTAATACGATTAAATCATTTGTTGGTCAATAGTGCGAATTACAAAACTAAATGTTTTTATAGAAACTTTATTTAAAGTGCGCATTTTATTTTATTTCATATGGTAATTTAAACTTTTTTAGGTAAAAATGACGTGATTAAATTTTTCTCCATAAAACGCTGCTAACCCCTGTTTTATAGATTGAACTAAATGTTTTAGACGATCTTGGTTTTGCTTAAAGCACTTAATAAGTTTTAAACACCTAATTTATTGACTAATATTCGTTAAGTTATTTTAAATGTAAACTGATGTTTTATTTTAAGAATTGTAAAATAAAGCTAAATTTTAGCTACAGTAGCCTACCGAATAGGAACGAACTTCCAGTAAGGTACGCACTTTTTAACCGAAAAACACTGTTTTTAAAATGCTATTTTTTTCACCTTGAAATTTTGAAAACAACCCTAGAATTACTGATACAGAATTATTTTACTACAACATAAACTATACTTTATTAAATTTATATATATCAAAACTAAAATAACAAGAAAAAAAGTATGGACTTTAAATTTGTATATCAATTCCAATATTCAAAACAAAAATATTACAGCGTATTTATTTAACGAGAGTACGAATAGTGCAATTAAATTTTCATACTCTATGATTAAAAAATAGGAATAAAAATTAAATAAACTAAAATAATGAACAGTGCAATTAACATTTACATATCCATTGATTGAAACATAGCTGTATAAAGTTTATTAAAATAAAACCTAAAATAATATTTAGATAAACAAAGACAATGAGCAGTGTAATTTGAAAGTTCATACCCATGATTTCCACATAAATGTAAAGAACGTATATAAAAGCGAAATTAACGAAAAATAAAAACATTGCCATTGGAATTTTTTGTAACTAATGATTAAAAAAAAAAAGTTACTAAAAGCTTCAAAAATTGTTACTTAATAAATAAATAAACAAATAAGTGTCTTAGTATAAGTTTTTGTGGTAGTTAAATATGAAAACCCTATTTTTGCAATTTAAATTTTTAACAGAGTACTAGTACTTTGATAATATTGTTATAATATTTTACCTGCATTTACAAAAGTGCATTATTGAAGATAAAAAACAATTAAATTTTCATACTAAATCATTATAACTGAGGTAGAAACACACAAAACTAAATGCTGGATATGTTTTCAAATATTGAGGCTTTGGACAAAAGCAATAGCTTCATGAAACATTACTACCAGTAAGATTTGCATACAGCAGTAAGAACGGTAACTTTGTGTACTTTTGAATAAATATTGAGGCTGTGTAGATAATCTATTGTTGAAGATTATTTGATTATTTCCCTTTGGTACGCACAGCTGTTAAAATATTAAGTATTTAATGTTATACATAAAGTAAAAATTTAAAAAATAAACTAAGGCTGTTGAAAACTTAAATCGCTTGATAGTTTATGTAAAAAAAGTTTTGTTTTGTTTTCCTTCGGTACGGACAGCTGTAAAAATATAGTTTTTTTTTTTTAAGTTTTACAGAAAGCTGTTACTTAAAACTAAATGAACAATAATACTTAAAAAATAAAAGCAGGTTGTTAAAATAAAGTAATATATGTTAGTTTTTATTTATTTTTTTGTAGTTTAGTACGAGGTTAATCAACTTCAGAAGTATTACCAATAGTTGAAAAAACAAATTTTGGTAATATATATGTTTTTTTAATTTATACACACTTTTTTGTAGTTTTTTGCAAAGTTAATCAGTTTTAGAAGTTTGTGTACTCGTAGCTGAGGGCTTAACATGCTAAACATACAAGAACTACAAGGTTCAAGAATATCAAGTCCAAAGTTTAACAATCAAAATCTAATGTACGTGTCTTAAAAGTTTTGTTTCAAAATGAATTTTGCTTAGAACAGCTGCTTATATACGATCAAAGGTTATAAATTTTGTCCTGCTAAAATTTTTGGTGTTATAAATACTTTATGCTGTCAATCATATTGGTTTTAGTTTTTAGCTTTTGTTGAACGTGCTTTGCTTTAAGTTTCATATTAATGAAAAATAAAAGTTATAAATTACTTTAGCATATGGTGCATTAATTTAAAAATTAGACTGTTCATAATACATGTATTAAATATTAAACGGCTACGTATTATTTTATATAAGTATGATTGTTTTTTGTAAGTATCATACAAAATTATTACAGATTAATAGCCTAACAACGCTTACTTTTACTTTATTTTTTAGTTAGTCCACAATAGCCTTGAAGGTTTTAGATATATATAAAGAAAACCAAAGTCTTTCTTTCTTAAACATATGTTTTATTTTTTATTGCATTCAAAATTTTATTATAAATTGTCACTAATACCTTTGTAGTAAAACAATAAGTTTATGTAACAAACATACTTTTTGTAATATATAATGATTGTTTTATGTTTACAACTAAATCTTTTTTTTAAAGTTCACTTAAGTTTGGAACGAATTGTTTATGTTAAGTTCTAAAATTAAAAAATTAAAAATTGAAATAGTAAAAACTTGCTTTTTTGGTTTGTAAAAACTCTACTAAACGAACTTAAAAAAATTTACTTTTTTTTTTTCAAACCGCTGTACCACTTTGTTCTTAATAAAACAATCAAACCACATCAGATAAATAACAAAGCATACTAAATAATTATCTCAAAAAAATATCTTTATTATTTTTCAAAACAATTATAATTGCTGTAAAAACATATAACTTATTGATGTTTGTTTAACACTTTGCCATAAAATAAATTCTAAAAAAAACAACTTGTATTTAAGATATATATAATATAGTATTCTTTGTCTAAATACCTTTAGTGCAATGTTTGTTTTGCGCTCAGTTCTTATATCTAACATAAATATTATTTTGAAAAATTTATATCACATATATTAATTTCTTTGAAAACAAGTTTTTATAATGATGTTTAGTTATCAAAATTGTAATTAATTATGACAAAGAAATTGAAATTTATAAAAGGTTTATTTAAAAACTAAACGGTCCCTGATATGTGATAAACAAGTTTAAGAAAATATAGCAGAATAGTTAATAGAATTTCAAACAACAAACCTGATTAAATAATTCTCACCCTGGTAAACTTATGATACATGATTACATATACGCATATATATATAAGTGAATATTCTGGATAAATACAAACAAACATAATTTAAACATTCCCACCCTTATACACTTTGATAAACTTATAAAATTGTATATTGTTTGTATATTATATATCTATAAACAAACCTGATTTAACCATTCCGACCCTGATACACTTCTGATACCTGCAATGAGCGCAATGTGTTCTCGTCTTCTTACTTATCAGGCAATTCTCCTTCGCGCTACACCTGTACTTGGCTTTCTTCTGTACACTTCTCTGTAATAAATAATTTATATTATGTATTTACAAAAACTTTAATTAATTTTTTTGTATACTTCTCTTAAGTATAAACTTAATCTAATTTAAATACTGTATTATTAAAATTTTGCTCTGCTTTTTATGCTTTCTGTAATAAAACAAAAAACTTTAATGCTATAACTTAAGAAACTTTTAGCTTGTCTTCTAAACTCTTTTATTTAGCACAATAAAAATAGTAATAATTAATTTATATGTTTTATTTATAAAACTTGTACTAGTCTTCTTTTGCATACTCAACTCCAATGAGATAAAAATACATAAAAAAGAAATATACTTTATTTTAGTTGTTCTAATATACATTATTGATATCAAAATTATTTGCCTAACACTGTTGTCCTGTGTTAATGAAATAGTTATTTTTCTGCATGCTTCTCTGCAATTACAAATATGACGTCATATAAAACATTCATCACTAGTTTGTAATTCTTTATTTAGACATGCGCGCTGTTAAATTGATGTTAAACGACTTCTTTGTTTAGACTTGATACAGATTTAAAAGCTTTATTCTTTTAGTGACTTATCTTACATTCTTAGAAAATGTATTTTTAAATCTTTTCAAATTTTAATAAACTTCAGGTAAACTTTATTTAACTTTTATAAAATAAGGAATATTTTTTTCCTATCACTTTCCTTGTTCATTATAAAGCTTAGAACTTTATTATAAAACAACTAAATATTAATATAATATACGGCTTAAAACAGTACATTATTAATGAAAATAATTTTTTTTCAAAGAAATTAAGCTAATAAGTTTTAAAATTGTAAAGTATAACTAAATAAAAAAAAAAGTAAAATCAATATTTCATACGACTCAGTTAAAACATATATTTTGAAAATAAATTATAAACAAAAAAAGAGCAGTTTGGAAACGTGACAAGAATGTATCAATAACAAATTAAAATCAGAACAGTTCAAACACAATTACTGATATGGTAACGATGATTGGGAAATAAGTGTGAAATGTAAATTAAACTGCTTTTTGATGTACTGATAATTTTCTGACAAAAATGTTTTGAGTAAAAAAAAATTAAACTTTGATATTACTTCAAAGTTTTATCATGTGAAGCCTTATGTTAGATGTATTTTATGAATATGTGAAAAAGCATAAACAACTAAATTGTATTAGATTTTCGTAAAAACATTGTAAATATAAACAAAATGTTTATTTTTATTTTAAACAACATGTGCTTGTTTATCGTAATCGTCAAACATACAAAACAAATGATGAACAGCTTTATTTCAATAGTAAGTTTTCACAGATTTTATTGCATTTTTTTAAACAAATTTTAAATTGGTTGTTTATATTTTATTAATATTATTTTGACATAAAACAACTGTTTATAAGTAAAAAAATGTCTGAAGATTAAATAAATAAAGATGTTTTATTAAATCAGTCATATGCGTCATAAATATAAAACTATTCTAACGTGGGAAAAAAAAAACTTATCTTGATTGATAAATCCTTTAATTTTTATTTAAAAAGTTTTTATTCTTTTTATTTTTACAAATTATGATTACTTATTAAATTGATTTAAAAGTTTATACTGTTTGATTTAAATACTAACTGTTATTAAATCGTTAGAAATTTTCTAGGCTTAGTTTCTGGGAAGTATATTATTTATTTAATATTTAAATAATATTAATTTCTATAAAACTTTATCTCATTCAGCAGTTTTTATAACTTTACTTTTGACAAAAAAGTTTATATTAGTCATTAAGTAAATTTTAAATTAAATTAAAATTAAAACATATAATCTTGTTTAGTCGATATGTATTTTTGAGCTACAAAAGTAAAAAAATCTGTTAATGCATAAAGATTGATTGTATATATGTTTTGTAGTTTTATGCTTCGAAAATATTCTATTTGTAGCTTTTTTATATTGGTTTGATGACATTTTTTAAACAAGCGATGATTCATGAAATTTTTTAAATTTGTTTAAAATAGAATTTCTTAGAAATACTAATTTACCTTTATTAAATTCATGTAATGAGTAATATACGACAACATTTAGATTAATTTTGAGCCAAAAAAATTGTGTACACTACTTTGTGTAAAGAAAATAAAATTTTAAGCCACATCATTTTGTTAAAATGTTTTAAATTTAAACGGTACAAAATTTTTATATTCAATACTTTTATTCAATATTTCAAATACTTTTGGAAAAAAATTAAAATCTAATTTTTTACTTTGATAAAAGCTTTAAAACTCAATAACAAAAAGTGTTACAAAAGTTTAATACTATAAATAAATTTATAGATATAGGTTAACTTATAAAAGTCATGAAATGCATTTAGCGTTTAATAGAGACTATTTATAGTTAAGTTTATAACAATAAACAGTATTATGGCTGACATAAATATTTTTTTTTTAAATTTTGGCTGTAAAAAGCATTACTTAAAACTTTATACCAGAACTCAAACGTTAGAGTGTAAATTAAATTAATATACTAGTTTATAGTAACAATTCGTTTGTAGAAAAACGAATTAAATTTTAGTTGGTGGCTATGTTCAGAACATGAAGGTACAGCATAATCAAAAATATTATCTGTTTTGTTTCTGAGAAAATAGTTGTATTTAAATTAGTTTATGTAAACACTGGTTTAACTGACTAAATAAAAGTTCGTCTACGTTGAGAAACCCATTGTACTTACGAAAACATAGATACTTTATTAATAATTAAAAGATATTTTTGGCTACATAAGATGTATATTATTTAGAATATTTGAGCCATTTAAAACATAATAGTTTTAAAAGGTAAATTCCCTTACCTTTAAAAACCCTTAACATCTCTCGCACGCAATTCAAAAATGGTTACACAGCATTAACTTATAATATACAACATTGAACACTTATCTAAAAACTTTTAAAATATATATTTAAAAAATTTTAAACAAAACTGTTAACTAACTTTGTTAATTTAAACAAAAATAATTTCCCTTTCCGAAAAAGGAACAAAATTTATTTCAAAACTAACATTTTTTTTACAAAATAAAATCCCATACTTTGAAAAACCCCTTGAAATATTCAAACAGAAAACTCAAGAATTACAAAAAAAAAATAGAAGACTAAAATTAATACCAAATAATTAGTTTTTAATAAATAAACTAAAGTAAATATGTAAACTTTTTAAATAAAACAAATAAATCCCCTACCTTGAAAAATCCTTTGCATCCCTCGCACGCCAGCACGCCGTAATGCTGCCACCTGGCGGAATCTCCGCAAACGGTGCACACCGTCGCCCCGAAACCCCCGTAACCACCCAGATACGAGGTGGTGGTTGTGAAGGAGGGGTGCACGTCGTTAAGGTGGCAGGTGAACGTGGGGTGCTTGTTGCCATGGGTGATTATGTGGGGGTAGGGTTGCGAGGGGGTTATCTTAGGTGTTTCCCCTCCGCTGGGGTTTGCAACCTGAAAAGGGGTAACAATTAAAGTTTATTAAAATAATTTATTTACCTTTTTATTAAAATTATGACTTACAAAAGTTCTGTCACATTTTTTTGTTTTTGTTTTTTTTTTTCATTATATAAAAAATGTGCTTCTTTAGAAGCGTATCTAAGAAGATGTTCATTGCAAACACAAATAGTTTAATTAAAAATTCGATACAAAAAAAAGCTTAAATTAACTTTAGCTTAGAAAATTGTACTATTTTTGCACCTTTTGGCAAAATTCTTTTAAATTCTATGTTGCAATGTTAAAATACTATTTTGATACTTTTAGACTATCTCTTAAAACTTATGCTTATAAAACTAGAGCCTGTAATAAAGAAACAAAATGATTTACAAGCGAAAAGAAAAGTTTTACTATTATCAAATACTCATTTTACTTTGCATAATTACTGTAATATCTTATTTTTTACTTACATTATACGTTTTATTTCAGATTTAAGGTCTTCTTTATTAAAAAAACGATTTTTATTTTTTGAAACAAAAAAAAAATACATGAGTAACAAAAGAAGTTAGAATTGTATTTGAACCCTGCAAAAGTACTTATTGAAAAGCAGTAATGACAATTATATGAGTTCGGCATTGTATTTATTAAAACATAATAACATGACAACATTGTAACTTGCTTTTAATTGAGTACAAAGTTCAAAAAGTAATTTGCTTTCTTTTTAGATTTTAAATATATATTATAACCTTGATTTTCAAAGGAAACTTTTTTGAGTATACTTTTTAAATAAAAAGCTGAGTTTATAAAATTATTGTCAAAAGTATCAGATATTTATTTTATTTTCTATAAAGATTTTGCTGCTACTTTCTATATTTAACGAATCAAATGTTTTTTTCTAAAACATTCAGCTTTAGCTTATATAATGTTTTAAATCTAAAACAGTATATGTTTAAAATTTAACAAATAAGAAACCCTATTTATTTGCAAATACAGATATAATTTATTGATTAAAAATCAACAGGTTTTGTTCACAGATAATAATAAATGAGGAAAGAACAAGATTTAAATAATTCTACAATTACATAAAAGCTGTACTTGATTTATTGGAAGTATTTATTAAAAACTTTAAAACAAGTTTGTTTTAAACATTCTTAATTAAGTTAATTATTTTATCAACTATTAAACTATGTGTAAACATTTTTCTCCAAGTTACTTGTAAATATATTTTTTTACTTGAACATATGAAAACTCATTTTCAAGCAAAAGCTCTCAATTTTGTTTTACAAAATAAAAGATCAACAACCAAAACAAATAAATTATAAAATAGTAAAACACACCTTTCTTATGTTATTATATAGATAGTTTTATATATTTAATAAGTAGCACCAGCTTAATTAAAACTTTTTTCAAACAAAAAAAATTAAATAAGTTCCTTAAACCATTCTCTTACTATTTTATTACGTTTTAACCATCTAATTAGTTTAATGTGTATATTTATGAATCAGTCAATACGCAAAAAGACATAACTTTCTAGTTTTTACAAAAAAAAAAAAAACAATCAACCTAAACAAAACTACTAAAAAACAACATCAACAACTCACCCTTCTAGTGAAAATAGTAGAAATAATGTTTAGCATTAACTTAAAAGTTTTATAAATAAAGTTATAAAGCAACAAAACTCACACTCCTGATAAAGTTGCTGATCTTCTCTTCGAACTGGTCCGAAGGCTTGAAGCTTTTCAGGCTCGGCTCGCAAACGTATCGTTGGGAGAAACCCCCTCCTGAAACTTTCCGCTTCGCTGGTTTCACCGCCTTGAACGCCGTTGCCTGGTAACCTGAATTCTCAGGCTCGCTCCTGAACGACGAGATCGAGTTCACAGGGATCAGCTCGTTGCTATGGATATGTTCGTTGCTATAGTGATTATTGGATTCTGGGGGTGGTGGGGGTGTCGTCAGGGGTCGGCTGATCTCAGGGATGAGCTCCCGGTGGGGAGAATTGATGCCGGAGGAGAAGAAGACGTCGGAGCTCAATTGAGCCTGATGGTTGTAAATAGACCTCTGTGACGTCATAGACGATACTTCTTCGTCTTTTGAGGAGAAGAACGCTTCTCCCAGCTCGATCATCGGGACCTCAATGTCGTCAAACAAGGAGCTTTTAATTTTAGGGGCTTCCCGGATACTGGAAACCTGCGGCTCGTACATGCTCAGGTCGAGCGGGTTGTCACCCCTTAAGGTTTCGTTCGAGGGAATTTTCCCTTCTGGGGATGAGGAGCACATGCTGACGATGTCGTCGTAGCTGCAATCCGATTGGTTTCTATGGAAACAGGTCGAAAGGTTGACGTCCTGCGACCCATGCACCCTCCTAGTGGCGGACCCCGCGAAAGTTTTGGCGGGTAACTTGGGGTCGCGTCGCGTGGCAACGAAGATGTTGCTGCCAAGCGACGGGTCGAAGTCCTGGTCGAATATGTCGTCGAAGAGGAGACCCCTGGTGGTGGAAATTGTCGCCCCCTGGTGGTAGCACCTGTCGTCGTTTGTAAACTCGCTCTTCAGCATTTTATTTTATACAAACAAGTTTGTTAATTTTCGAAACTAATATCTGTGTATGTTGTTTACAAATACTAATTTTGCTTTTTAAAATTTCAGACTATTTATTTGCTAACTGTTTAAATTTTTATTTTAGATAAACAACTTTTAGATGCAAAGATCACAAGTATGCTATACTTTATGGAAAATACTTAAATTATCCTGGTAAGAATTTCACTTTAATCTTTTGCAGAATTTGAAATGGGTAAAAGATGTAGAATTAATATATATTACACTTATTTATTGTGTATTAGTTCATATATGGTAGTAAAACTTATGAGAAATTATTATCAAAATACATCAAAGCTTTAAGTTTACAATAGCTATTGACTTATTAAAGTCACTGTTGTTTTTGAAATGTCGCATTTTATTTTACTGGGAAAGTAATATAAGTTTGAAATATCTTGTGTTTAAATAAAACGATTTTTAACTACAATTTTTATACAATGGTTGCACTTCTGCAAAACAAATAAGTTTATTTGATTATAACTTTAAACCCAACAACGTTGTTTTTTTTTAATTTTTAATGTTTTAAGGTACATTTTTTTTAATAATTGATTGAAGTTTATATCTTAAAACAAAATATTAAACACATGTATTGTTTATAGGATTTTACTTTTGATTATAATAACAACTTATCTAAACGCATTTTATAAATACCAAAAATTTGGTTTTAATTTGTAAAAATTTGATAATAAAGAAGATTAATGCCTTCTTAGTTTTTTTGTCAGTTATTTCCATAAGCCCACTTAAATTGCTTAAAAAAATATTATCACATTATAGTGTATGTTAACCATGAAATAAATACTTAGGTAAGTTTTTTATTAAAAATTGTGTTAGTTTTTTTTTAACTTTTTTTTATAGATGAAATATAAGTACATTACTATAACAGATAAATAACTTTAATGTACTAATCTAGAAGAATAATCAAAAAAAAGTCTGTACTTAATTTATAAAAACATTGACTAATGTGATAAAATACTAAATGATGTATACAAATTTTGAATCTAAAAAATTGCAAGCACAAGTATAAACAACGAAATTAGTATTTAGTTAAACTAGTCATTTTTTAAATCTTCACTACGTTTTTAGAGATAACATATATTAGATTTCGAAACGAATAATTAACTCTAAAGAACTAAACTAAAAAAATCGTTAAATAAAATGCATCTAACGTCAAAAAATTAAAATACTTGAAAAAATAAAATATGTAAACAAATTTTTGAAAATTAAAAAATGTATGCTCAAGTATAGCTAGTCAAATGAGATAGTAATATAAATTGTCGCTGAAAACATTGTTATTTCAAAATATTTACTAATTTAGCCAAGGGCTAAACGCTACTTATTATTTTAACTGTACATTGTAGAAGCACACTGTTGGTAAAACAAATTGAACTTTAGCCTACTACCGAGAAGTTATGCTTTTGTTTTAATTAAACTTAACAAATTTTTTGTATGTCTTCACGTTATAAGTAAAATAGTTGAACAAAAAAGAAATAAAGATGTACTATATAACAAAAACTAAAACAAGAAAAGGTTAAAAAAATTAATTACTAAAATTATCAAATTTTTTTGTTGTGTTTATTTTGATTAACTAACCATTTTTATCTCTTACTTTAGGTAGTTAAGTTAAGACTTAAAACTATAACGCATTCATAAATGCTATAGACAATTTTAAATTTGCCAAAAAAAATATTTAATCTCTTTTAATAGTTTTAAAGATTATAAAAAAAAATTAAGCTCCAATTTTTTTTTTAAAGAGTAAGGCACTCATTTTCATAGCTACTAAATTTGATTTTGTTAGACTAGTATACTTTAAATTCAAAAAAGAATACTTTAAAAGATTTATAACTTCACAATGCTGATTTTTTCTATCTTCACAAATTAAACAACAAATTTCATCAAAACAATTATTAGACAACAAAAATTCAAAAAATTTAAGAACTTTTTCATAAGAATAAATTAATGTTATCTAAACTTGCTGAATTTTGAATTAAAAAATGCTTAATTGGTATTTTAAAGTCGCTGATAAACTCAATTTGACGCAGGACATTCTTTTTCTATAAACACTACTATATTAACCCATAAGTATAGTAAAAGTTATGAAATATTAACGAAAATATATGCTTTTGAACTTGTCTTTTTTTTCTACTTGTCTCACTAATCAGTCCCTTTTTTTAATTCTATAGTTGCAGCTTGAGAGAAATTTAGCGAAAATGCAATTTTATTTACATTTATTTAAAAACGAAGTTAAAAGTTTTGTTTACATTTAATGTTTAAAAGTAATTTATTTTTTATTTTTTCTCATGTAAATCTAAAAAGAAACTTGCGAAAATCTTACAGTTTAACATCATACGTTAAATTACTTTTAACAATTTGTAGTTTTCAAATTACAGATGCAAATGATAGTTTTCATAATATTAAATGTTTCACCTTATAAAACTTAAAAAGAAAGTAAAAAATAGTATAAAAGTTATGGGCAAACTACACCCGCTAGAAATCGAAAAATTGATCAAAATGTTTTAAAAGTGTATTTATAGACTTTTAAATATAGAAGGTTTGTGTGTTACTTTAAAAAATCTCTAAAATGTAACAATTAAAATTAAGGTTATATTTATTTTAATAATTTGTTAATTCAAAATTTTCGTAGAAATTAAAATATATGAAGAAAGAAGTTTCAGAATCTTAGTTTTTTTCTAAAAACTTTTTGCGGTTATGTTAAAATTTATTTAAAGTTCTATAATTACCATGGTGGTAAAATGATGTAACTTTTAAAGTATTTTAGTTGTGCTAAATTAAATATTTCTAATAAACGTATACACAAAGTGTACTTTTGAGATATCATTTTAAGAGATGTAGTAAAATTAAACAAACAATCTTAATTTAGTTTATCATAGTTAAATAAAAAATCCAATGTAAATGTCTGACTTATGACTTAAAAAAGACAAATTAAATTTTTTCATGTTATTTTTATCCAATTATACGCTTTAAGTATTGATTAAATTTTGTTGTTTATATTAAATCTCGGTCTTACAATAAAGTTTTTGTCTTTAAAATCATAATCCAGTAAATTAACACAGTAGCTTATCAAATTAACAGATCGAAGTTTTTTTTTTTTAATTGACACTTTATCAAATTAGAATATAAATTAATAATTGTTTGGTTACTAAAAACTTATTATAGTTTTTTCACTAATTTGTTGTAATTTTTTTTAAGAACATCTGAAATTTGATAAAATAGATTGAAATGTAGAAGTCGACAGTAATACTTAGTTTTAATACACTTAGTTTAAGAAAATAAATTACGTTTTATAAAGTAACCCTATTTTTATTAAATAAATACTAAAGTGCATTGCAAAATAAACTATTCAAAAAGAATTGGAAGCATAATAAACTTAAAACAGACTAAATTAAAATAACTATCTCGTTCAATGAAAAACATCTCATTAAAAAAAGTATTAAATGAAATATGTATTTTATAAAAGTTTGCGTTTTTAGACTAAAAAACTAAGCGTTAAGAGTGTTTTGAATTATTACTAACTTTAAATGTTACCGACTCAATGTCATTTTTTATTTTTAAAAACGAACAAGTAAGTTTCAACACAATCAATTAAAATATTGGTTTCTATTATCAGTTTGCAGTATTTAAAAACAATTGTTTTAAGTGCAAACAAACGCAATTTTCCTGCGTGACAGCGATTAATTTTAACACCATTTCAAAACACCGCGTAATCAAAAAATAATATTAACAAAAGTAAAAAAAAACATTATTTTTGCTATGACTATAACCAAATAACTGCGAACTAAAATTTTATGCACTATATAATTTTTTCTTCCCAAATGTAACTGCATAACTTTTTTAATTGCCGACTTTTAAGTAAACGAAGAAATTACTCATGAGTGGTCAGCCACAATAGAAGTAATACGTGCTTCCAACGAGTTAATTATACTTAGAAAATTTTAAAAAACCATTGTTTCAACTGCAACCAACGCAACGCAATTTTCGATTGTCAACCATTAATTTAAAACACCATTGACACAAAATGTTCTTGTAAGCGGTCAGCCACTTTAGAAGTTTAACGTGTTCCCAACTTAACCAAATTGCCAATCAAACAAATACTTACATGAACGTAGGAAGCTACTCATCCGACCAGTATATCAAGAGTTTGTTTACATATATGCCCAATTGACACATCTCCACTTTACTGCTTGCTGTTGACAAAACTCGTGTAAGTGTCAGGATTGTGCCGGGGTACGAGCTTTATACGTGACACAATTTTGAAATTCTGTTTCACGTTTTTATCAAGTTTATTAACGTAAATTCCTCATAAGCTTTAGTTTTGTTTTGGTGTCAGTATGCACTCTAAAATTTCTTAAATACTTAATAAATTTTTTATGTTACAGCAATTTATTGTATTGCATTTTACGCAGTAACTATAATTAAAGAATTCTAATAGCTCTAAATTGAAATCTTAAATATTAAGAGCTTAAAAATAGAAGAAAATATGGTTAGTCTTTCTGAAAATAAACACAAGAAAACTAGGAGTATAAACATAATCAAACACGTTTTTGAAAATAACCTTAACCTGCTGTTTTAAAACTTTTGATGTTTCAACATAAAATAGCTTTTAACTTGTGTATTAAGTAATATAATAGCAATTAAGTACTATTACTTATAAATTCATTAATTATCATGTCATTATTCACAAGTCTCCTACTTATAAATTTTTCAGCCTTTTACTGTACTTAAACTGATTATTAAATAATATTAATTAAAAACTGGCTTTTTTAAGCTTATACTTAAAATTTGAACTATTTACTTTGCTTGATATTGTAATATTCACATATGTAGTGCAGTTTATTAATGTTTTTTAAACTTATTTTAATTAAATATATGCGTTTTATACTCATAACTTAAAACTTAAAAAATAACAAAATAAGCACTATCTCAATAACACTAAAATATCAAACAATTACCTATTTAACTAGAAGCTAATATTATGGTCTATTCTTAAGCAATTTTTTTTGCTAAACCATAATGTTTTCGCTAAATCACTTTGCTTGCAAAACAAAACAACCAAAATTGCAACGCCGTACAAGACCAATCCAACTTGTTGTATAAAGATAATAAATAAGTAACAACTTCCCAGTTTGGAAATTACTACCAGCAGAACTCGTTCCGGAGCTTTGTACTGCCTGTTTTTACAACATGACAGATTATATAAACAAAATAAATGTAGTATGGCGCTTTTGTATGAGGGATTACTAAAATCTTTACTTAGCTTGTTTTTACACAACAATTGGTAACTGGTAGCTTCTTGTGGTTCCACTGGTGCAAAAACTGAACTTGACCTGGAAGCTGGTTTATTTTGACAGTTCAGTTTAAAATATTAAAGGTAAGTATTATTAGAAGTAGTAGAAAATAAGAAAATTAGTAAAATCAATATTTGGTAAAAATTTGAATATTATACTCACTACTTTTTACAACTAGACTCTGTTTGAAAAAGTAAACAGTATATTGTGCTTAAAGTTAAGGTAAAATAAATGTATTTGCTCTGCATGTTTTAGCTTTTATTACAACTTATTTTAATTATGCGTTAGATTTAACAGATAAAAAAAAAGTTAATGTCTTACTTGAAGCAGTTTATAATTTTGCTTCTATAGGAAAAAGTTTTGCGTAAAACTAAAAGGACAACAAATTTAATCCTGTGAAAGAATTATAATTCTTAGAACATCTGGTGCCAAACAATTTACTTATTAAAAGTTCTGTGTGTTTTCTGTTTAAACAATTTAATTCAGCCTTGTCAAAACGTTTCTCGTAAAGCTAAACGTAATTGGTTTTAACTTTTCTATTTTTTAAATCAGCTTAAAAAGCGAAAAAGTATTCTTTTCTAACTGAGGTTTATAACAGTCTCTTTTCGTTCGTTTAATCACTGTCTTGTTTTACTTATGTTGGTCAAATAAAAAATATCTTAACCTCTGAAGAGGTTATGATTAATGGTTTTTTAATTACTTGTACATTATATAAAGTTTTTTAGTCACAATTAAAATAGCAATTTGTTATACAAATTAAACTCTTTCACCTTTATTAAAGTTTTGAACAAGCAGTTATGAAAAGGCTTAAAAGTATAACTTTGTAACTACTGACAAAAAAGCAAAAACTACAAAAGCCTTTTTTTTGATTGTTGCAAACTAAAAATGAAGCAACCTAAGAATAAAACTCTGTTAGTTTTTTTAAGTTAAGACAATACTAGGTTGATTGTAGTTTTATCACTATCTAAAATATTTCCATCGTTTAGAAAATTGTGTAAAATGTTTTTCGTAATTTATATTAACTATTTTGCTAACACAAAGCACTGATTAAAAGTTTAAGTAAAAAGTAAAGTTTACAAAACAAAATAACAATCCTGAAAATTTGACTTACACGAAATTTTGCTATTTTTAGCAAAATCTAAACTAAATCAAAACCACCATGAAATAAGGTTTTAAAAGATAAATCATCTACTGGCTTTTGTTTAAAATAACTGATAATCTGTAAATAGTTGATTGCAATTTATAGTAATTAGCTTTATAAAAACTTCTTTGAAGATGGTAAACCCTTTGATAATTGCTTTTTAATGTCCCGTAACAAATTTTACAAGTTTTATGTAAACAAAACTATGTGGTGTATTTCAGATCAGAGTTTAAATAGCATTTTAGATATTTTCTTGTAAAAAACCGCAATACTGTTGTTATTTTAAAAAAAATATAACTAGAACACGTGTTTTTAATAATAATTTTTAAATTTTGAAAAGGTTATATAAAATGACCTTAAATAATAATATAAAAACTAAAATTGGAACATGATTTATCATACTAACTAAAAGCTTAAGTTTTAAACTAACAGTTATAGTGTACTAACTCATTACAATTAATAAAACTGAAAAAAAAAATAAAATCGAGTACTTAGTCTTTATTTAATTTATTATTATTATATAAAATTTTTTTATCTTGTTACTTTTTAAATAATAAATGTCAAAAAGAAGATTGTGGCATTGTAAAATAAAATATCATTTACAAAAAAAGAAAAAAAATCACTTTACTAAATTGAATAAGATAAAAAGTTGATAAAAAATTTATCTTGTTCTAATTACAAAACAATTGAAATAAATTTCAAACAAACGTCAGAAATTTAATAAAACTTACATTATAAGATTTTAATGATAATGTTTATTACAATATAATGAAATAATACTTAGTTTATTATTAGCTGAAAAAAAATTAAGTTCATTTGCTATCAATATTCATTTCAATCTAAAAAATAACCCTTTGATTGAGTTTTTGTTAAAATGTTATGCACAAGTATAAGATGAGTAGAAATAGCTTAAAAACTATGATTAATTTAAAACTAAAACAGGTTTTGCTTTTTTTTCAACAATATAAAACCTTTCGCTAATACAAAAATGTGTCAAATATGTTTTTTTTTTGTTAATACTCTGCTAACAATATCAAAATTGAATAAAGATTTAACAATAAAGCTTTAATAAAGAATTGCTAACTGCACGTTTAATATAGTATAAAAAATTCGCAAATTATCGAAACTAAGCTGATATTTTGAAAGCTTATTTAAAAGTGTTATTCTTTTTATTTAAAGGAAGTATAAGTAAAAAAGTAAATCTATTTGCATTTGTTCATTACGTAAGATAATTTTTAGTCTTATATGTCAAAGAATAATAAATGTTTTTTTTAACGATAGTAATTAAGTGAAACATTTTTATAGAACTCAAAGCGTGATAAAAAACCTGCAATTTCAGTCTTAAGTGTATTTTGTTACATTTAACACATGAAAACAGTACGTTGACGTAACATTTAAAATGTTTATAAAAGTAGAAAATAATATAATTCCTAAAGTTAAACTAGCGTATTTTAAACTCTTTTTTTAATTTTTGTGAATATTTTTTTACTAGTTATAAAACAAATTCAAAGTTTAAGATAATATCAAAACGAACAGACTAGAACTACAATTAAGTTTAGAATCCCAAAAGATTTAATTAGAATAAATTTTTCTTAATTACATCAAAAATAAGGCTATTTTACTTGTTTTAAACAGTAAACGTGCTAAATATGTAACAGACATGTCACAATAGTTAAAGTTTGAGAAAATACCGTTTACCCATGTGAAAACAGGAACAGGTGGGCAGAAATGGAATTAACAAGTTTAATCCGAGTCAGTTTTAGCGCAAGCACCTGCTTCTAGATTAATTTTTCTGACGGAGAAATTAAGTACTTTTCAAGAATTTTTGACCCAAACTAAATTAACTACTTTTTTTTCACTTAGTTTCAATTTTTTGCACAATTTCAAACTTTAAATAAGCCAAAAAGTGTATTTTACAACTTGGTATGTATAGTTTAGTGTTTCTAATAAGTTAATTACGTAAAACTGTTTCTTTTTTTCTACTAAACTTACTGAAGCAACTTTCTGCTAAAGTTAAAAATTTGTCTTTTAATTCAGTAAAGTTTTTTGTTCAATGTTAAATCACCAATTAAATTAAACAAAAGTTTTACTAACTTTATAATAAAGGTAAATGAAATCCTTATATGTGTTTTATTATAGTCTATAGCGGTTTCAATAAACTAGTTTACATTACAACTAAAGAAATTATAGAGTTTTTAGTTAAGCCCTCTATCAAATACATTAGAACAAGTCAAAGTATTACAAAGGGATTTGTAAACCGTCATGCCATCAAATAATTTTTTATCAAACTTATGAAGTAAATATTTTTAAAAGGAAAACCTATAGTTACAAAAACAGGAAATAAATAATCTATTTAAAACAACTCGTACATGAAAAAAGCAAATCTAGTCTATTTACAAATAAACAAACATTTCAAAGAATCACACGCAAGCTTTTATGTTAATGGTCATGAGGCAAACCATTTAAATGGTCATTTATAAATCTGTTAACAGATTTGATTGACTTGATAACTTATTATCGACTTCTTTCAAAACAATTAAAGAAAACAAAGCAAAATGTTTAGTGGGTTTATTAGACTTTTATTTTCATTCCTACTTTATATAAACAGTACTTAGTATAGGTATTATAGAATGTATAATTTATGAATGTATTGTAAATAAATTTGTAACAGTTTAAGTAGTTTTTCTCCCTTAACAGTACCCATATACACACTTAACAAATAAAAACAATACTAAAACAAAAATTAGTTTCTAACAAAACTTATCAGATAAGATTACTTTTCGTTGTGATAGCCATTAACTGGTATACAGTTAAAAATAAACTTTTAAAGTTTCCAAATCTTCTGAAACTCTAAAACGGTTAATCTTATTAACGTGATTTTTAAGGGTAAAAATAACAATAAAACGTTATAACTAATTGTTCCATATTTCTTTTTTAGCAAACATTTTGTTTAAGCTGTTTCTTTTTTGCAGTAAGGCTTAGTTTTACTTTGATAATGTTAGAATTTAAAAAGAGTAAGAGTTTGTGAAGTCAACTATATCATTGATAGATATAGAATATTAACAAAAAAGGAAAAATAAAAATAGAGGTTTCATCTAAATTATATTTTGCTCTGAATGCCTTAAAACTAGGCTTTTAAAGTAGAAATGCTAATTGTTGATCGACTTTTTGTGACTTCAAATAAGTTAGTGAATGATTTTATAAAATCAATTTGTGAATAAAAGTTTTTAAAGTAACATCCTGCTAACAATACGTGCTTGTTCTACAGATTTCAAACATGATGTTGTATAAATAACACACAAATACGTGTTTACCATTGAGTTTGCGGTCTTAAACAAACGTCAAAGTTTAACGCAACTTACTTATTATTATAAACATTAGCTTTTTTATTAGGTGCTTATTAATTGACTTAAACATGCCTGTTAAGCTGATTTTCGTATAATGTACATTTTAATTCAAGAAGTAACGTCAAATATCTCTACTAAGAACTTAAATACTTTTTAAGATTAGGCATTGATAAAAGCTTGCGGTAAGAAATCAAATATTGTTTTTGACACATCGGATAACACATATTTCTTGTTGTTCATTATTAAAGTCAATTAACTTAAGTTTATAAAAATTTAAATCAAGCTTTTCAAGAAATCAAATGAATTTGTTTTAAGAATGTTTGATAAAAGTATTTTAAAGTTTTGTTTATTTTGAATAAATAAAAAAAATAGTTTTAATGTTTTTAGGTAATTAAAATTTGATTTCATATATAAGTTTTTATCAAAAATTTTAATCATTGTTTTCTTTTACAGCCAAAACCAGTACGCTGAATAAAATGTTTTATTTTTAACAATTTCGGTGTTGAGAAAAACTACAAAAACTTTTAAACAATTTAAACACATTTTATGGTGAAGTTTCTGATTTATCTAAGGTTGAACTTACAAATTTAAAAGACTACATATAAAGTTTTTTTTTTTCCGCATCCTATATGACATCATCAAGTTTCGCAACTGTTAAACTTTTAAATTTTAGAATAGTCAATACAAGCTTTACAACATTTATAATATTGTAAAGTATAGTTGATTATTTTTAATAACAGTATTTGTAACGATTGCTTGTCACTAAGTTTTAAGGATGTTCACAAAAAAATAATTTCAAATAAATTCTGGAAGAAACTGAATTAAACTTGTTTTACATCTTTATTTAACTACACCTTTTATAGTTTCTAATTCAATAAGGTTGTAGTTATTGAAAAAAGCTTGCACAACTGAGTTTAAGTATGTAACAAGTTATTAAGCATAAAATATGCTTAAAAAATACTAAGACTTAAGTTTTTAAAATGTTTTTTTTTTTTCTATGTGTTGTACATTTTTTTACATAAATGAACTTACTAAGTTACGTTTCGTGGAAACCTAATTTTTTAATAAATTTGTTTACAATTATTCTATAATTAGCTTAACAAGTTGTTTTAGAAATATCAGATACAAATATAATGTTTTTTGTTCTGCATTTTCAAACAAAAAAATGAAAATAAAAGTCCGAAATAAAACATAGAAATTTTAGATCAATTCTAACCTGTTTATTATTATTTTCTGATTTTTTTAAACTATTATTTTCTTTTGTACTTCTCTAAAGCCAAGGAATAAATATTGATTCAATAATTACTTAAAGCACTTTGTAATAAATAGATTAATCACCATTATTTCCTTTTAAATTTTGATAAATTAAATTGTGGACAAATGAATGTTTTTATTCCACCATAGTTATTAAACCCGGTTATGTGATATACTTGACTTGATTTATTTTCGAAAACTTGTGAAACTTTCATTAAAAAAAAACTATATATATTGTGCAAAATAAATCACCTGTTGTCATTACCTTCAAGTATAGTTCGATCAAGTTGTGGCCAAATAAAGTGTTTTTTATTACCATTGAGGTTATTGAGTACAGTTATATTATATACATAATTTCCTAAAACGTGAGAAGTTTTAAAACAAATATACTAACCATACCTGTTGTGATAAATAAATGCTTAACCTGGTACTAACATTCAGAATGATTCTGTTTAGATTTTATTTCGATCACAACAAACCACTTACAGACTGATCTTGCTAACATTTATAACATTGCGGTTTTTTACAAAAAATTTTAGGTCAATAGGAAGTTTATACAAGAAGTATAAGTTTTCTAGTGATATTACCGCAAAGTTTTTATATTACTGATAAAAAAAGTTATTATACTTATAGTTTTAACTACAAGTTTTGTTGTTTGAAAAGTTTTAATAACTAATGATTTTATTTAAACCACTTTAATAAAAGTTTTGTTTGTTGAAATTTCTACATAAAATATTTTAAAGTTATTTTATAATATTTTCAACGAAATAATAATTTTGTTTTATTATAAAAAAAGGAAATGGAAATATTTTCTTTAAATATTAAGAGTATATTTTAGTGTATCTTAATACATTTTAAATTGATATTTTAAATTAACTTACTTCATTACTTACATTTGACTTAATTACTTATTTTGTTTGAGATAGTTGTATCTGTTTTTTTATAAATTGAAAAAAAAGATGGAAATTGAAACAAGTAAAAAAAAGTTTTGTATCTTAAAATGATAACAGAATAGACACTCTTATTGCATTTTAGATATAAATACACTTTTTGAATTCCCATTTTTTAACGGTAAAAAAAATTTCTTTTATAATAACTATTAAAAGTTTTTTTTAAGTCTGTCTTAAAACACTTAAAATTAAAATTTTACTTATCATACTCAAATTAATTTGCTCAACACGGTTTTTTTTTTAACTTTAAAATTTCTTTACAACTAAACAAGCTTATATTAAATTTTAAGTCAGTTAATAAAATTACAAACTTTGATTAACAAAACTTAAGTGACTTTTGTTTGTTTTCTGTTTGTATAACTACAATGCTACAAAATAAAAGCCGAATTTTTTTTTTGATTTTTTGTTAATGTATACCTTGTTTTAAACTACGATTTAATCCAATTGGTACCATCTACTGAATGGTGAAAGATCTAAAAAACAATAAAAATTGTATTCAAAACAATGTTATACCAAAATAAAGTTTTAATTGTTTTTTTATGTTTTGGTACAATTTTTATACACGTGCTAATATTTTAAACTTGGTTCAAATGCTTTTATCTAATGTCAAATTAAAGGTTTGATGGTACTTGGTATCAACAAATTATGCACTAAAGCTTTCTTATCTTTTAAACTAACGACCCATATATATTGGATAATCTTATTTTACGGTAAAACTAATTTTGTTTCTTCCTTTTCAAAGGTGATACCTTTAACTATTTTATGCTGTTATTTAAAAAAAAATAGACTCCTTGCTTTTTTTTTTGTAAGTTACTTTGCCGTGTTTTCTGATTTAGTTATAAAAATAGATTTAACTTTCAGTTTATTACTTTTTTTTTACCTTTAGGATAATTGAATTTATTCTCGATGTAAACTTTTTTTTTATGTTAGAATAATCTTTTAAACAATAATTATAAAGAACTAAGTATTTAGTCACAACATTTAAAATTATTTAATTGTGATTTAAAATCGTACAAGTTTTCAAGTATAAGATTAAAATATAAAACTGCTTAATAATTAGACGAAATTAAAAAGCCATTAATTTAACATTTTTGAAAGTTAGTGTAGTAAGATATAAACGACGCAATTGCAACCAATCGTTTTTAACAAAGTTTTCTTAAAAAAAACGATTTTCAATTTTCTTTATAAGATTATAGCAAATTTATTGTTTTTCTAGCTCCAAAAATCTACTCCAATTCTTCAACCTACGCGATGCCTTTGGTACGTCAAATTACTAAAATTTATTAAACCATTTTAAAAACTTTAAACTTTATGGTAAACATAAATGTTAAAAATAGTGTTCATACGTTTTTTGAGAAAAATATCAGTTTATTATTTGGTTTAGTTGGTTATAATCACGAAAAAAAAGCTTTTGTCAATCACAGTTTAATTTATAATTGAGTGTTTTGGAGCTTTAATTAAATTGCGAAAAACATAATATTTAAAAACTATTATAATTATTTTATTTAAAATTTTATTTTTTGTTAAATTTGATATAATAAGATTTTTTTTTGAGCTAAGTTGTGGCACGCTAAAAAAGAAAAGTTTTTTTTTTCTCAAATAATTCGGCTAATTTATATTTTATTATATGTGATTTCCGGAAATAAATGCGTTTTATGAAATTATCTACTTAAATTAGTAATCTTATCTTGAAGGGATTTTAATGTGACTTCTTCAAAAATTTTAATGTAAGTTTGAAGCTTATATTTTAAGTTTAATTTAGTATGCAAATTGCATGATCTACTTACTATTTAATCGGTTTAACGATTCACTATAACATTTACTAAAACTTTAACTATGATTAAAATACTTAATTAAAAGTTTATTTAATCTTTTACGTCCTAATTAAAATTCACATGGTTTTACTTACTTTTATGTTTTTAAAATCAGATGTGTAGTTGTTATATTAACTTTGTACTTTCGAAGAAAAAAATATTATGTTTGTTTAGTTTAAAAAGATTACATTAGTTTTTAATAACTGCTTTCTATTGAACTATAATTTTTAAAGATCCGAAAGTTTGTTTTTTAAGAAGTAGAAAATAAAAACTTAATGTATTCCACATTCAGTAACAGTTATTTTGAAAAGTCTTATACTCCAATGATTAGAAATACTGTTTGTCAAAACGGTTTTAAGTTAGCCATAGACAATTTTTGAAAATAAATATTCATACTTGTATTTAACAAACGATAGCAGTTTTAAACCAATGAACAAAATAATACTTGACATTTAAAAATAAACAAACAATTAAAGTTTTGACTAACTGTAGAAATAGCAAGTAGTGGAAACTCATTACGACGTCATAAAAGTTTCTAAGCAACATCAGCTACCTGAGCGTTGTATAAAAAAAAATTAAAAGCACATTTTTTAAATATTTTTTTAAATAGATGACAAAACGTCTATACATAGTCGTTGAAACATTAGAAACAAGTATGTTTGATTTATATTATTTTGTGCATATGACGTCAATACGCGTCGTCACTAAAATTGTTAAAAACTTCTAGTTAAACTGCTTTTAAACTTCGTTATTACTTGTTTAACAAAAGCAATTAAAATAAAAAGCCTGCAACTCATTCAAAGCGTTTTAGACATGTAAAATAATTTAGTCTTAAGTCTTTAAAATAAAAAGATGATTAGTCATCATTTAAAGCCTTAAAAAGACAATAGTATAACGTTGACAGAAAATATCGGTGTAAGTCATTAGAGCCATGCGTATCAGTGAAAAAGTCGATCTTTCAAACAAGATTTCATAATGTATATTGGTCCAACAGGTTGCTACTTCTCTGCAAACTGATACTCGGGTTTCTGCAAACTGAAACTAGTCGCACGTAATCGATGCAACCGTAGAAAGCTACAGTCGTCAATATGCAATCATCATAAATATTCTAATGAGGTCGAAACCCGGGTTTCAGTCTGTTGATAGTCTACGGTCTGCTTATCCAAAAGATAAGACCAAAAGTTGACAATATTTAACCAGTACAAAATAATCAACATTAAAATTGAATTACGTATTATGTTTCAGCATTTAGTAAAACAAGCAGGAGATAGTTAGTACTTACAGCTTGTATAGTATAACTTATAAAAAGTTGATTTAAGTTTTTTACGATGTCAAGCGAACTTTACTACTTTTAGTTGAATTTTCATATCAGCTTATGAAACCTAAAACATTTTAATTGTGTAAAGTAGACATAATAATTTACATTAAGCACAAGAAGGATGTTGAAAACTAATTTAATAAAATAAATTTCTTTATATATTATTTGTTCAAAATTTTTTTAAAACGATACTCAATAAACAAACAGCAGTAATAACTATGAAGATTTATTGTACCACAATAAGTTTACAAAACTGTTTATGACTTTAACTGTTAGCATAAAGTTTTAAACAAAGTCTAAGTAATATCAATTTTATTAGGTTTATAATTACCTAATTTTAATTGAAAAATAGTTATTTAGAATCAAACTCTTCTTACACGAGTAAAGGGTAAAACTGGTTAATTGGTTAGTTGGTTAAGGGGTTAATGCTATATGTGCGATAATCTATATACAAAAGCAGAGTCAATGATTTGACTAAAAAATATAACTATATAACATTTTTTTTATTTGATTTTAAAAATAGTTCGACCGCTTATATATCAAACCAATGCTTAAACGACACCAAAACCACATTAAGATATTTCAAAATTGATAACATTGTCATCATAATTGTTACAAAACAAAACTTTAAACCAATATGATTAATTCGCTTAATCACTGTCTTGTTTTATTTACATTGGTCAAGTGAAAACTATTTTAGTCTTCGAAAAGGTTATCTTTAATAATTTTTAAATACTCGTACATTATACAATGTGTTTTTGGTCACAATTAAAACAGTAATTTGTAGTACAAATTAAACTTTTTTACCTTTATTAAAATTTTGAATAAGCAGTTATAAATAGCTTTACAAAGTAAAACTTTTTAACTATTGACAAAAAAGCACCATCTTTAAAAGCGTTTTTAAATTGTGGCAAACTAAAAATAAAAGCACCTAACAATCAATAGCTAATATACTTTGCTATTTTTTTAGTTTGTGTTTTTATCACTATCCAAAATGTTGCTATCTTTTCAAAAGCTGTGTAAAGATTTTTTTCGTAATTTGTATTGATTATTTTACTAACACAAATACTGATCAAAAGTTTATGTAATAACTTAATAAGTAAAGTTTACAAAACAAAATAACATTCCTGAAAAATTTATAGACATAAAACTTTGCTATTTTTAGCAAAATCTAAGCTAAATTAAAACCACCATGAAATAAGGACTTTAAAGGTTAAACAATTACTGGCTTTTGTTTAAAATAACTACTAACCTGCAAATAGTTGAGTGTAAGTTACAGTCATTAGCTTTATAAAAACGTCATTTGAAGATGGTAAACCCTTTCATAATTGCTTACTAATGTCCTGTGTTAAATTTTACAAGTTTTATGTAAACAAAATTAAGCGGTGTATTTCAGATCAAAGTTTAAATGGCATTTTAGATATTTTCTTGTAAATAACCGAAATACTGTTGTTATTTAAAAAAAAGTATAACTAGAACACGTGCTTTGAATAATAATTTTTAAATTTTGAAAAGGTTATATAAAATGACCTTGAATAATAATAGAAAAACTAAAATTGCAACATGAATTACCATACTAACTATAAGCTTAAGTTTTAAACTAACAGTTATAGTGTACTAACACATTACAATTAATAAAACTAGAAAAATTAAATTAAGTCGAGTACTTGGTCTTTATTTAATTTATTGGTATTATAGAAAATTTATCTCGATACTTTATAAATAACAAATGTCAAAAAGAAGATTGTGGCATTGTAAAATAAAATACATTTACAAAAAAAGTAAATAATTTACTTTATTAAATTAAATAAGATAAAAAGTTGATAAAACATTTATCTTGTTCTAATTACAAAACAAATTAAATAAATTTTAAACAAACGTCAGAAATTTAATAAAACTTACATTATAAGATTTAATGATAATGTTTATTACAATACAATGAAATAATATTTAGTTTCTTATTAGCTGAAAAAAAATTAAGTTCATTTGCTATCAATATTCATTTCAATCTAAAGCACAACCCTTTGATTGAATTTTTGTTAAAATGGTATGCACAAATATAAGATGAGTAGAAATAGCTTAAAAACTATGACTAATTTAAAACTAAAACAGGTTTTGCTTTTTTTTCAACAAAATAAAACCTTTCGCTAATACAAGTATGCGTCAATGTTTTATTTTTTATTGATTTATACACTGCTAACAACATAAAAATTGAATAAAGATTTAACAATAAAGCTTTAATAAAGAATTGCTAACTGCAGGTTTAATATAGTTTAAAAATTCGCAAATTATCGAAAACAAGATGATGTTTTGAAAGCTTATTTAAAAGTGTTATTATATTTACATAAAGGAAGTAGATGTAAAACAGTAAATCTATCTGCATTTGTTCATTACGTAAGATAATTTTTAATCTTATATGTCAAAGAATAATAAATATTTTTTTAAGGATAGTAATTAAGTGAAACATTTTTATAGAAATCCAAGCGTGATAAAAAACCTGCAATTTCAATCTTAAGTGTATTTTGTTACATTTAACACTTGAAAACAGTACGTTGACGTAACAGTTAAAATGTTTATAAAAGTAGAAAATAATATAATTTCAAAAGTTAAACTAGCGTATTTTAAACTCTTTTCTAACCTTTGTTAATATTTTTTTTACTAGTTATAAAACAAGTTCAAAGTTTAAGATAATATCAAAACGAACAGACTAGAACTACAATTAAAGTTTAGAATCCCAAAAGATATAATTAGAATAAATTTTCCTTAAGTACATCAAAAATAAGGCTATTTTACTTGTTTTAAACAGTAAACGTGCTAAATATGTAAAACAGACATGTCACAATAGTTAAAGTTTGAGAAAATACCGTTTACTCATGTGAAAATAGGCACAGGTGGCAGAAATGGAATTAACAAGTTTAATCCAAATCAAATGTCAATTTTAGCACAAGCACCTGCTTCAAGATTAATTTTTCTGACGGAGAAATTAAGTACTTTTCAAGTATTTCAACCCAAATTAAATTAAATACATTTTTTTCATTTAGGTTCAATTTTTTTGCACAATTCTAAACTTTAAATAAGCCAAAAAAATTTTACAACTTGGTATATTTGATTTAGTGTTTTAAAAAAATAATTACGTAGACTGTTTCTTTTTTTCTACTAAACTTACTAAAGCAACTTTCTGCTAAATTTAAAAATTTGCCTTTTAATTCAGTTAAAGTTTTTTTTCAATGTTAAATCACCACTTAAATTAAACAAAAGTTTTACTAACTTCATAATAAAGGTGTTTGAAATCCTTATATGTGTTTTATTGAAGTCTTTAGCGGTTTCAATAAGCTAGTTTACATTGAAATTAAAGAAATTAAAGAATTTTTAGTTTACCCTTTATCAAATACTTTAAAACAAGTCAAAGTATTACAAAGGGATTTTTAAACCGTCATGCTATTAAATAAGTTTTTAAAGAAACTTATAAAGTAAATATTTATAAAAGGGAAACCTATAGTTACAAAAACAGGAAATAAATAATCTATTCAAAACAACTCGAACATGAAAAAAGCAAATTTAGTCTATTTACAAATAAACAAACATTTCAAAGAATCACACGCAAGCTTTTGTGTTAATGGCCATGAGGCAATCCATTTAAATGGTCATTTAAAAATCTGTTAACAGATTTTATTGACTTGATAACTTATTATTGACTTCTTTCAAAACAATAAAAGACAACAAAGCAAAATGTTTAGTGGGATTTTTAGGCTTTTATTTTCATTCCTTTTTTTTATAAACAGTACTTAGTATAGGTATTATAGTATGTATAATTTATGAATGTTCTGTGAATAAATTTGTAACAGTTTAAGTAGTTTTTCGCCCTTTAACAGTACTCATATACACACTTAACAGGTAAAAACAATACTAAAACAAAAATTAGTTTCTAACAAAACTTATCAGATTAGATTACTTTTCGTTGTGATAGCCATTAATTGGTATACAGTTAAAAATAAACTTTTAAAGTTTCCAAATCTTCTGAAACTCTAAAACTGTTAATCTTATTAACGTGATTTTTAAGGGTAAAAATAACATTAAAACGTTATAACTAATTGTTCTCACATTTCTTTTTTAGCAAAAATTTTGGTTATTGTTGTTGTTTATGGTTGTTTCTTTTTTGTTGTAAGGCTTAGTTTTACTTTGATATTGCTAGAATTTAAAAAGAGTGAGAGTTTGTGAAGTTAACTATATTATTGATAGATATAGTATATTAACAAAAAAGGAAAAATAAAAATAGAAGTTTTATTTAAACTATATTTTGTTCTAAATGCCTTAAAACTAGGCTTTTAAAGTAGAAATACTAATTGTTAATCACTTTTTTGTGACTTCAAATAAATTAGTTAATGATTTTATAAAATCAATTATTGAACAAAAGTTTTTTAAATAACATCCTACTAACAATTCTCATTGTTCTACAATTTTCAAACTTGATGTTGTATAAATAACACACAAATAAGTGTATAACATTGAGTTTGCGGTTTTAAACAAACGTCAAAATTTTACGCAACTTACTTAGTACTATAAATATAAGTTTTTTATTGGTGGTTTTAAATTGACTTAAACATGGTTACAGTGCCTGTTTAAGCTTATTTTCGTTTAATGTACATTTTATTCAAGAAATCAAGTCTAATATCTTTACTCAGAACTTAAATACTTTTTAAGATTAGACATTGATAAAAGGTTGAGGTAAGAAATCAAATATTGTTTTTGACACATCGGATAAAACATATTTCTTGTTGTTCATTATTAAAGTCAATTAACTTAAGTTTATAAAAACTTAAATCAAACTAATCAAAAAATCAAATGAATTTGTTTTAAGAATTTTTGATAAAAGTATTTTAAAGTTTTGTTTATTTTGAAGGAAGAAAAAAAAATTTTTAATGTTTTTAGGTAATTAAAATTTTATTTCATTTATAAGTTTTTTTTAAAAATTTTAATCATTGTTTTCTTTTACAGCCAAAACCAGCACGTAGAATAAAACGTTTTTTTTAACAATTTCGGTGTTCAGAAAAACTACAAAACCTTTTAAACAATTTAAACACATTTTAGGGTGAAGTTTCTGATTTATCTAAGGTTGAACTTACAATTTTAAAAGACTACATATAATTTTTTTTTTCCGCATCCTTTATGACATCATGAAGCTTCGCAACTGTTATACTCTTAATTTTTATAATAGTCAATATTGATAATATTGTAAAGTATAGTTGATTATTTTTAATAACAGTGTTTGTAACGATTGCTTATCACTAAGTTTTAAGGATGTTCACAGAAAATAATTTCAAATAAATTCTGGAAGAAACTGAATTAAACTTGTTTTACATCTTTATTTAACTACACCTTTTATAGTTTCTAATTCAATAAGTTTGTAGTTATTAATAAAAAACTTGCAAAACTGAGTTTTAGTATGTAACAAGTTATTATAACTAAGACTAAAGTTTTTAAAATGTTTTTTTTTATATGTGTTAAACATTGTTGACATGAATGAACTTACTAAGTTACGTTTTGTGGAAACCTGATTTTTTAGTAAAGTTATTTACATTTATTCTATAATTAACTTAACAAGTTGTTTTAGAAATATCAAATACAAATATGTTGTTTTTTGTTCTGCATTTTAAAATAAAAAAATAAAAATAAAAGCCCGAAATAAAACAGAGAAATATTTGATAAATTTTAACATGTTTAATATTATTTTCTGATTATTTTTAAACTATTATTTTCTTTTGTACTTCTCTAAAACAAAGGAATAAAATATTTGATTCAATAACTACTTAAAGCACTTTGTAATAAATAGATTAATCACCATTATTTCTTTTTAAATGATGATAATTTAAATTGTGGACAAATGAATGTTTCTATTTCACCAAGGTCATTAAACCCGGTTATGTAATATACTTAACTTGATTTATTTCCGAAAAATTGTGAAACTTTCTTTAAAAAAACTCTATACATTGTGAAAAGTAAATCACCTGTTGTCATTACCTTCAAGCATAGTTCGATCAAGTTGTGGCTAAATAAAGTGTTTTTTAATACCATTGAGGTTATTGAGTACAATTATATTATACACATCATTTCCTAAAACATGAAAAGTTTTTAAACAAATGTGTTAACCATACCTGTTGTGATACATTAATGCTTAACCTGGTACTAACATCCAAAATTATTCAGTTTAAATTTTATTTCGATCACAACAAACCACTTACAGACTGATCTTGCTAACTTTTATAACTTTTCGATTTTAAACAAAAAAAAAATTAGGTCAACAGGAAGTTTCTACAAGAAATATAAGTTTTCTAGTGATATTACTGCATAGTTTTTATAATACTGAAAAAAAAAGTTATTATACTTATAGTTTTAACTACAAGTTTTGTTATTTAACAAATTTGTTAAACTAATGATTTTATTTAAAACACTTTAATAAAAATTTTGTTTGTTGAAATTTATACATAAATTTTTTGAAAATTATTTTATAGTATTTTTAACAAAATAACAGTTTTGCTTTATAATAAAAAAAAGGGAAATGAAAATTATTTTGTGGAAATAATGAGAGTATCTTTGAGTGTATCTTAATACATCTTGAATTTATATTTTAAATTAACCAACTTTAATTAATTACATTCGACTTAATTACTTATTTTGTTTGAGATAGTTATATTTGTTTTTTTATAAATTGAAAAAAAGATGTAAACTGAAACAAGTAAAAAAGTTTTGTGTCTTAAAATGAATACTGAATAGACATTTTTATTGCATTTTAGATATAAATATACTTTTTGATTTCCCGTTTTTTAACGATAAGAAAAAAATGTTCTTTTATAATAACTATTAAAAGTATTTTTTAAGTGTGTCTTAAAACACTTAAACTTACAATTTTACTTATCATACTCAAATTTATTTTGCTCAACACGATTTTTTTTTATAGTTTTAAATTTTTTTCATAACTAAACAAGCCAAAATTAACTAAGTATTAACTAACTTTAATTTTAGGACAGTTAATAAAATTACAAACTTGGATTAACAAAACTTAAGTGGCTTTTGTTTGTTTTCTGTTTATATAACTACAATGCTAGAAATTAAAAGCTCTATTTTTCTTTTGCTTTTTTGTTAAACTAAACCTTATTTTAAACTACCGATTTAATCCAATTGGTACCATCTACTGAATAGTGAAAGATCTAAAAAACAATAAAAATTGTATTGAAAACAATGTTATACCAAAATAAACTTTAAATTTTTTTTTGTTTTTGTTTTGGTACAATTTTTATACACGTGCTAATATTTTAAACTTGGTTTAAATTCTTTTATCTAATGTCAAGTTAAAGCTTTGATGGTACTTCTTATCAGCAAATTATGCACTGAAGCTTTATAATCTTATAAACTAACGACCCACCTACATTGGACCTACCTTTAACTATTTTATGCTGTTATTTTAAAAATTTTAGTCTCCTTGCTTTTTTTTTGTAAGTTACTTAAAAACCTTTGCCGTGTTTTTTATAAAACACCAGCAAACTGACATTTTTATGATTTACTAATACAAAGTTTAAGGTAGTATATGTCATAAAGTTTAGACTTATTCACTGATTAAAAAAATTGCATTAAAATTAAACCACAACAAAAAATTCAATTTGATTAGATTACCTCTAAAAAGATTAAGAAAATATGCTTTAGTTATAAAAATAGATTTAACTTTCAGTTTATTCTTTTTTGTTTCACCTTTAGGCTAATTGAATTTATTTTCGATGTAAACTTTTTTTTATGTTAGAATAATTTTAAACAATAATTATAAAGAACTAAGTGTTTAGTCACATCATTTAAAAATACTTAATTGTGATTTCAAATCATAAAAGTTTTCAAGTATAAGATTGAAATATAAAACTGCTTAATAACTAGATGGAATTAAAAAGCCATTAATTTAACATTTTTGAAAGTTAGTGTAGTAAGATATAAACGACGCAATTGCAACCAATCGTTTTTAACAAAGTTTTCTTAAAAAAAACGATTTTCAATTTTCTTTATAAGATTATAGCAAATTTATTGTTTTTCTAGCTCGAAAAATCTACTCCAATTCTTCAACCTACGCGATGCCTTTGGTACGTCAAATTACTAAATTTTATTAAACCATTTTAAAAACTTTAAACTTTATGGTAAACATAAATGTTAAAAATAGTGTTCATACGTTTTTTGAGAAAAATATCAGTTTATTATTTGGTTTAGTTGGTTATAATCACGAAAAAAAAGCTTTTGTCAATCACAGTTAAATTTATAATTGAGTGTTTTGGAGCTTTAATTAAATTGCGAAAAACATAATATTTAAAAACTTTTATAATTATTTTATTTAAAATTTTATTTTTTGTTAAATTTGATATAATAAGATTTTTTTGAGCTAAGTTGTGGCACGCTAAAAAAGAAAAGTTTTTTTTTTCTCAAATAATTCGGCTAATTTGTATTTAATTATATGTGATTTCCGGAAATAAATGCGTTTCATGAAATTATCTACTTAAATTAGTAATCTTATCTTGAAGGGATTTTAGTGTGACTTCTTCAAAAATTTTAATGTAAGTTTGAAGCTTATATTTTAAGTTTAATTTAGTATGCAAATTGCATGATCTACTTACTATTTAAACGGTTTAACGTTTCACTAAAACATTAACTAAAACTTTAAGCTATGATTAAAATATTCAATTAAAAGTTTATTTAATCTTTTACATTCTTATTAAAATTCACATGGTTTTACTTACCTTTATGTTTTTTAAAATCAGTTTTGTAGTTGTTATATTAACTTTGTACTTCCAAAAAATGTTATGTTTATTTAGTTTAAATAGATTACATTAGTTATTAATATTTTCTTTCTTTTGAACTATAATTTTTAAAGATTCGAAAAGTTTTATTTTTAAAGAAGTAGAAAATAAAAACTTAATGTATTCCACATTCAGTAACAGTTATTTCGAAAAGTCTTATACTCCGATGATTAAAAATACTGTTTGTAAAAACGGTTTTAAGTTAGCCATAGACTATAGTTTGAAAATAAATATTTATACTTGTATTTAACAAACAGTAGCAGTTCTGAAGCAATGAACAAAACACTACTTGACATTTAAAAATAAAAACATCTAAAATGTTGACTAACTGTAGAAATAGCAAATAGTGGCAACTCATTACGACGCCATAAAAGTTTCTAAGCAACATTAGCTACCTGAGCGTTGTACAAATAAAAAGAATTAAAAGCACTCTTTTTAATATTTATTTAAATAGATGACAAAACGTCTATACATGGTCATTAAAGTATCAGAAACAAGTATGTTTGACTTATATTATTTTGTTCTGTACCCATTATGACGACATCACTCGTCGTCACTAAATAATAATTAAATTTCAGTTAACCTGCTTATAAACTTAGTTATTAGTTGTTAAACAAAAAGAATGAAAATAAAAAGCCTGCAACTCATTCAAAGTGTTTTAGATTTGTAAAAAATAAAAGATTAAAAAAAAAATAATAATAAAATAGTCTTAAGTAGACTTACAATTATTAAATAAAAGATTATAAGTCATCATGTAAAGCCTTAAAAAGACAATAGTATAACGTTGACAGAAAGTATCGGTGTAAGTCATTAAGCCATGCTAATCAGTGAAAAAAGGTCGATCTTTCAAACAAGATTTCATAATGTATATTGGACAAACAGGTTGCTACTTCTCAGCAAACTGATACTCGGGTTTTTGCAAACTGAGAAAGGTCGCACGTAATCGATGTAACCGTAGAAAGCTGCACTCGTTAATCTACAATCATCAAAAATATTCTAATGGGAACGAAACCTGGGTTTCAGTCTGTTGAGAGTCTACGGCGTAATTACGTAAAAGATAATATCAAAAATTGACTATGTTTAACTAGTACAAAATAGTCAACAATTTAAGTTGAAGAACTGTTTATTTTGTTAAGTAATTTGTCAAACTATCACAAGTTTATTAACATTTATAGATTGGATGCATTTTTAAAGTTATCTAAAGATTTTCCTGTGTAAAGTGAATTCTACTACCTTTAGTTGAACTTCTATATTAGTTTATTAAATAAAACATATTTTAATTGTGCTATTTTAGCATAAAATTATAAGTGTATTGGCTTGTATACTTTAACTTTTTAAACTGATTAAAGTTATTTTTTCATATGGACATTAAGCTTTATTACCTTTAGTTGAATTTTTATATAAGTTTATAAAGTCTAGAATATTTTATTTGTGTAAGATAAATTTAACATTTTTATACGTAGCAATATAAGCATTTTAAAAACTCTTTGTTTGATAACGCAAAATCTTTTCAAATTTTTTTATTCAAGACTTCCGGGATTTTATAAAAACAATACTCAAATAAAGAAGCTGTAGTATTTGCTATTACAATTTGTTGTGTCACAATAAGTTTACAGAACTACTTAAAACTTTATTTTAACATAAGTTTTCAATATATTATAAAAACTTTAAATTGTGCCTAAAACGTACTTTTAATGTTATTATATGTATAGTTATTTATTCAAACTTAAAAACTTAAATTGAAATTAATTTCAAATTGCATTAAAAATAAAATGTACAAAGAATTTATAATCACTAAGCTTTTCAACTTTAATAAGTATGTGCATGTAAAATATGCAAAATAAAATACCTAGACTAACAAACTGAAATTATATAATATTCTAATAATTTTACTGTGTTTAAGTCTGTAGTCGTAAAAAAAAAACAAAGATAAAACTAGCATTATAGAAAATACTAAGTTTAGATTGGAACTATTTATTGACTTAACTCACATAATTTAAAAAAAAAAAACACAACTTGGTAGTTTTGAATAAAATCACAAAAATATCATAAAAAATGTGAGGTTATGGGTTTTTACGTAATTATTTCGATTACATTCTCAAAGACATATGGTATTTGTTTAATGTGGTCGTAATTTAACACGTATTGAGCTTATTGTAAGTTAAAATTTCAGATCAAAATATTTTTGAGGCGCCAATAAGTTGGTCAGAAAATTAATAACTACAAAATAGAACTGACCTTGAACTAGGGATGGTTTATTAGTTGTCTAGTTTGTAAAACTAGAGAATCTAGCTATCACTAATTTATTTCCTAATACTGTAAAAAACATTTCAGATAATTGTTTTATAAAAGTAAAATATTTATCACTATTTTAATATGTAAAATTAGAGTAGAATTTAGTACTTTCGTTTTACTTATTTACTAGTCCATGACTTATCAGTAATTACTATAGTATAATACTAATTAAAAAAATCGAATACTATGTTTTAAACAACATTATAGGTAATATTTTAAAAATTTTTAGGTCTTTAATATAAATACTTAATAGACAATTACCTATTTTATATTTTATTCACTATTTGCTGTGCTTTACTTTAACCAATAATCTTTATCGTACAAGTATCTATAGAGTTTTATAATATATAATTTTTTCATTAAAATAGATATTTGTTTCGTATTCGAAACGAGAATTTTAAATAAGACTATAAAATAAGGAAATTTAAACTTATATTTAGCAAAAATAATACTTATATTCACAGTAGATAATAAGATTGTAGTAACACTAAGTTTATGTAATTATTTAGATTCTTCTTTTTTATCTGTTGTTTTCTAAATCGTGATAAAATGATAGTTAATAACCCAATTAAAACAGATTTATCTATATTTTATAAATTACTATAAGTACTTAAATAATAATGAAGTTTTTTTAGATATGAGTTAAAGAGATCAATTAGTAATAACAAAACGCTTTTCTAAGTTGATTTGTTTTGAATTTGAAGTGTGTTTTCATTTTAAGAAAAAAAAATTAAAAAAAAAGTGTCTGTTTATCAATTATTATTAAATTTGCACTTATGCACTATAATTTTAAATGATGTTATTATCCCGTTTTGTTTGTAACGGAGTATTTTATACACAGCTTAAAAACTATTTATATATACATATATATAATAATAGAATTAGTTAAAATAAATCAAATTCAACAAAGGCCACTTAAAGGACTTTGACATAGTTTACTGTGAATTGTCGAATTCAAAAAAACAGTACAATTGTTTCATACAAGTAATAAAATTTCTTATAATCCTCAGCTATTTAAATTCGAATTGAACTGTACTGTAGTTTACACCAGGGGCGTCGCGTGGGGTGGCACACTGGAGCTGCAGTCCCACCTATTCAAAAAAAAAAGAAGAAAAAAGAAAATTTCCCTTTATTCAGTTTTCCTGCTTTTTTTCATTGAACTTAACGATAAATTTGTTAGTTTTTCAAATTTTACATTCAGTTTTCAAATATTCGTTAAATGGCTGGCGCTGCAAGCTAAAACTGTGTGTGCTGCATTTTAAACATATACAAATTTCCTATACAAAAAGTTGTTGAAAAGATTATTTTTAGAGCTGCATTCAATGCAGCGCTGTGTGAATTAAACTGAATATAAAGAATATAGTAAATATGAATACACTGTTAACTAGTTTTTGAACATTATACATTGAAACAACTATTGGATGTAAACAACTTGAATACAGTGAAAGTAAAGTTTAGTTTTTGAGGTGAAAGTTGCAAGATCAAAACCCAGTGGTCAACACATATATACAAAAAAAAACTATAATAAGTTAAAAGTTCTAACAAGTTTATAAAGGACATTATTAAAAAAAATTCAAAACTCAATAAATTTATGTGTGTTTTATTGACAATTCTTTAAAAAATGGTCATTAATTGTTATTTTTTTCATATATCATAATTTTTTATTCCAGATTACCTTTAAGTAAAAGAAAAAAAAGGCTACCTATCTTATTTACATAAAATAATTGAACTTCTTTTAAATATAAGTAATTTTGATTTTTGATAACTTTTAGTATTAAAATAAGCAATATGTAACTGCAAGTTTTAAATGTAACTGCCTTATATTGATAATAAAATTTGCATAAAAAATAAAAGTTTTCAAGTTGAGATCTACAACCTAAAGTTTTCTGAACTTAATGTAAAAATATTTAGAACAAGAATATGATAGAATATATAAAAAAAAAATTTTTAACTAAAAACTTAAAAAAATCTAATTATTTTGCTAAAAAACTTGGTTAACAATTGCTTAAAATAAAGGAAAAGGTAAGATATAGTGAAACATTTTTTTTTTCCAGTAAAGTTCCTCACAGAAAGAACCTGTTGTTGCTTTAGTTTTATTTTAAGCATTTATTTGATTCTGATCAAAAAAAAAAATAAAATAACTCTGAAACCACTCCATGATTTCTGTATAAATAAACTTATACCAACCTGTATTAAAACTTACAAGTTTTATCTATTTATTTTAAATGAAAAAGTTATTTAAGGTATAAAGTATATAGAAAGTTTGTTAAGGACATAGGGGGTCTATCATTTTTTTATAACAAAAATTAGCACTCAAAATTATATGAAAGCGTTACTTATATATTACAAGATACTTTTCACATTGAATAAAAAAAATAACTGTGAAATATCAGTACCGTGTAAAAATTTTCACAAATAGTTCAACATAATGAATTTTTTAGGTTGTTTTAAAAAATAACAACATGCAAACTACAAATTATAGTGAATTGACTGTGGATCAGCTTAAACGCCTTGATATAAATGCTTTGTCTGAAGTTGAAAAGCTCAAGTTAAAAAACAGTAGATCAACACCAAATATTTCAAATACCCAAGAGTGTACATCAAGAGGTTTGAAGTTTATTATATGACTAAGCTGAAAGTTAGAACTATATGAAAAAAGTTAATCATATTAAAATATGTGTTTGTTACTTTGAAAAGAAATTATATCATGAGGAAAAAGTTATTATGTTTACAAAGATTATTGCAGTTTTAACTAAAATATTAGCTTTATAACTTAAAGTCTTTAGAGCTAAGGCATTTTTGAAACATTGTTTCATCTTATAATATTTTTTAGCTGAGATTATAGCAAAGGAGAAATTTTTCGAGCTTTTTTATATATTTACTTTTCAGGTATTTATAGTTTTATCAACATCAGTTTTTGTAACAACTATAGCACTCAAATAATGAGAATGAAGAGTTTTTTATTAATAGAGTGTGTAGATTTTTTTTTTCTAAAAAAAGATAGTTTTGTTTTGTGTTTTTTATTAATATGTGTTGTTGTTAAGTATTAAAGTTTATATGTTACTTTAAAACTTTTAATTTTTATAGTTTGCAAATAGTAAACAACTTAAAATGTTTTAATTTATTTTTGATTCTCTGTAGTGAATTTCTTTTGAATAAACTTTTTATTCTATTTTTTTCAGCTACATTATATGTTTTTAGTTAGTATTTCATTAATTAGATGCTAATGTAAATAGATAATTTTACAAATTTTAGTTTTGTTAGTCATCAAATTAAAAACTATCACATAGATTTTGCTTTATTTGTTAATTTTGTATATTTAAACTAATTCTGAATTAACTTCAATTATATTTTTATTAAAAGTTATTTGTTTTATATAAATATTTTTTGATAGTAGATAAAATTTTTAAAGGTTATTTTACAACTTGTAGTTATTTAGTTTGCAAACAAAGACCTTTTAAAAAAAATTTGCTTTATTTGTTTATTATCTATATTGAAAGCTAATTCTGACTAAATTTTGATTTTTACTTTTTTATAAATGATTTTAAATTATATATGTTTTTAAACGTAAGTAGAATTTTATTTAATTTTTTTAGTGTGTAAAACTAATTTAAAAATGAATTCAGTTTTTTTACTGCTGTAAAATTAATAATTTTTTCAAGACCTTTGCATTGTTAAAGTTTTTAAAGGAAATTCCTTCTAGTGTGATTTTTTTTCAATTATAATGTTATTTTTTACTAGTGAAAAATAAGTAAGTAACTCAAAAGAAACAAAGTTACTGTTTAAAGCAATTTGTTTTTAGTTGCTTTAAGAGTTTCTTTACTTTTTGAGTTAACTTTATGGTCTACAAAAAAATTATTAATGATATTTTTTGATCCGTAACTTTATTTTGCTCAACATATTTTCTTTTTTTTTTTTGTTTGTAAAACCATTCATGCTCAGATAGTTAAATACGTAGTTTTTAAATCTTTTTAAAAGTTGTATTGTAAGAAGTTATTTAAAAATGAAAAATAACAATTTTTTTAATCTTCGAAAAAAAAACTTATTTTGCACTTATATATTATTTATGACAATACATACAAACATTTTATCAATGTATGATATATTGTAAATTAATGCACTGCATTATGATAAATATTTTTAGCAACATAGTAATCTATTTCCTTCATAAAATACTGTAAAACAAATTTCTCGTATGTTTGAAAATAAGTATAAAATATATTTTTTAAGTATGTTTTTTTATTCATAACAAGAAGCATTTAAGCTAATATCTTAAACACTTTTAGCTTAAAAATTTCCCTTGAGTTTTATTTTAATGTTTCAAATTGGGGGATTTTTTTAAGTTGACAACTCAATCTGCAGCACCCCCTAACAAAAATACCACGCGACGCCACTGGTTTACACTAAATACACATGTTGCACAAAAAACACTATTACGTAATTTTAGACTTTTTTTTTGTTTGTATCTAGTTGTGAAAAATAAACTTAGTTTAATGTTTCTAAAATACTTATATTTTAGTAATACTCTCAGTAGAAGCTGATTTTTTTATAAATGACCTGTTTACCTTTGCAAAAACTATTAAAGTAAGGCTTTTTATAAGATGCGGTAATTTATTTATAATTTGCATATTGTTTTCATAACTTGCAACATCATAATTCAGATTATGAAGTTGTACATAATCAAAAAAACAAGAAAATCTCTACAAATTTATAACTATTAAAAATTAAAGTTTAATAAGAAGGTTTAAATTTATTGTAAAATATTCTATAAATTATTTTAGGAACAATTTTATTGTATCCAAGTTATATTTATGTAAAACAGATGATTGGTAAATGTTTTTTTATTAATTTTAACAATCTGTACTTATCAATACTTTATTTCAAAATTTACTTTATCAACACCGCATAGTTATATGGTCAGTTTGAGATAAAATTTATAGCACTATATATTGGTGGAGATAATAAAGTAACATATAAATTTATTAAAAGTGCTTGTTTGTAAGCACGAAAACCGTAGTACGTGTCGATAGTTATTAGATTTTATTCGTCTTATTTCAAAAATAAAAGTCTATATTTTCTGCTCATTTTTCAGTTATTTATACATTAAATTTTACACAGGTAGTTTTTATTAAATATTTTTTTTGGGTCTTACGAACACAGTAGTATTAGTGTCAATAATAGTTAAATTTTTATTCGTTTTTTTAATAAAAGTCTATATTTTTTGCTTCTATTTTAGTTATTTATAAATTAGTTTACACTTACGTATTTTTTGTCGAATTTATTTTTTAATTTTGATATAGTTTAAACTTAAATAAACATTTTTTTAAACTTATTAATAGTTTAAGCAACTTACGTTTTTGAAATAACTTATAAATAAAAGGCAAAACTTAAATGACTTTAGTGTTTGACAGTCGCACACTCTTAATTTATGAGGAAACATTCATGTTTTGCTTTAACAAGAAGTAAAACATTTTTATCACATATATCTTTCAAAAACAGTTTAAGAACTTTAAAGTGTAATCTATTACTGAGTTCTAGATTTAGCCATAAAAAAATGAACGAAGTTATTTTTTCAGTATCGTTAAACAAACTTAAATCTTGATTTTTATGGTTATGACTTTGACTACTTTTAATATTGAGCAACTAGATAGAGATTTAGAATAAAACTAAGAACCATTTCTGTATGTATAATAGAAATAGTTGTATTTTAATATTAAAAAACAAATTTCGTTTTTAAAATCTCCAAGTTAAGTCATCTAAAATGTTATAGTATTACGACATAGTAACTGTAAAACTTTTTTTCATTATCAAACTATATATAATATTGATTTACGAAATTTCTATTTTGTTTGTAACGTAAATATAAAAAAAATCTTAATGGAATTTATGTTAATAGTTTTAATAGTTCTTCAATAATTAAGAAAAAATCATTTTTAATTTTTTTGTTTAAATTATACTTGTAAAAAATAGTTATAAATTTATTTAGTTTTTAAAGATGAGTTTTTTGTTTTGATTAAACTATTTTAAATTGAAGGTTTTAAGCGTGTAGTTTAAAAAATTTGTTCATAGTAAAAAATATTGGATTTAAATACAAATAATTTTTACTATTTTAGTACAAGTTTTACGCACTTTTTAAGTTTAATAAAATATTGCAAAAAATTTATAATCTAAATTTAATTTTTCTATATTACAAAATTTAAATATAATTTAGCTTATAATCGTAATTTAATGATAATATAAGATATACCTTAATACTTATAACAAGACATTATCTTGGAAAATTGTTAATAAGGAAATAATACTGATTTACATTTTACAAAAAAAAACTTAATTTTAATTTTAAGCGTTTAAACTTATGCATTTTCTAAGTTTTTATATATTAATTAAATTAACTTTATTAGATTTATGTCGAACTAATATAAGATAGATTGTTTTACTTAAGATAAAATATTTACTAATGATTTAAATAAAGCTATAGAATTTTTTTATATAAACGGCCCACGAATGATCTCTAAGGTGTCATTAAATTATTAATAAAAATTTACTACAAGCCACAAATATAAATACAACTCATTAAGATTTGAATTTTTTTTAATTATATTGAAAAATTAAACAATACTACATAAAATACAAATTGATCACAAATATTATTTTTTTAATCATTTTTTATTTACCTTTTTACAGCAATTTAGTATGTAATTCTGTTTTTTCTGTTTTTTACTTTTCTATAAGATAAATGTTGCTAAATGGTTTGTAATCTTTCACTAAAATAATTCAGAATTGAGTTGTTTTTCAGTGAAACTAGATACCGTTATAATTGTAGTAACAAACAGTTTATCATTTTGTAAATTAAAACTTTAAACGTTATATAACATAAAATTTTAAAATAACTTTAATTCAATGCATATTAAAATTATGTGTTAAATGAGTAAAACATTTATTTTATAAAGTTTTAATAAGTTACGGAATAAGATATTTTAAAACAAATATTTTATTATAGATTAAATGAAGTCTACAAAAGGTTTGACATTTTGCTTATGTTTTTGTATGTATTTTGCTATATCATAGCAGTTATATATTTTGTTTCATACTTTAAGTTTTTAATAGAAATTAAAAGTTTTTTTTGACATTTTTACCAAAAATAAAATAAATTAAAACTAGTTTGCAAAATAATAAATACTTATAAACAGTTTAGTAATTTATTTCTTTTTTTTTGTTTATTTTCTAAATTAGTAAATAAAAAATCCACAGTATATAAAACAAACTTTAATTTATAAATACCTATAAGTGTTAAGCTCATAAGCTTAATATACACTGAAAGTTTTGAACGTATGTTCTTGTTTTGAATAAATAACGCTCATGTTTTAAAAATTTTAAACTTATGCTTGGACCATAAACTGTAACAATATAATTGTTCTATCAAGAAAGTAGGTTATAAGGTTAAAGCCGTATTTCATACATAAAACTATAATTTTAATAGGAAAGTATTGCAAAATATGTGGTCAATAACTATCATGAAAACAACAGTTTTACAACTTTAACAACCGAAATTATATGATACATTGTTTGAAGTTATTTTTAAAGTATAACAAAACAATACAAAATTGAGGCAATTACTAACCGAAAAACATGTAACTTAGATTGAACAAAAGTGTGTAATACATGTTATTAACTACAGTATAAATTGTTGCATAATATTTCGTATTTTCGTATTGTGACTAGTTGTAAACTTCTTGCCCTATATAAGCTGTTGAAAAACTTACAAAGTATTTATAACTAAAGCTTATAGAACAGCAAAAAATGCAAAAACAAATTTAACTTTACTTAAATTTGAATTAATATATCTTATGGTTACGAACATTTTTTAAATGTTTAATTTAATTATTTTTTTAAGTTATTTTACTGAAACCAAAACTCAGAAACTTACCCTATTTTTTTAAAGTTATTAAAATATAATTTATTATAAAGTATTATTTGTTTTTTGTTTCGGTTATGTATAGTTTCAAATATTTTTAAATACGTTATACTAAAGTATATAAATAGTCAAAAATTTGTATAAACTCTGTATTTTTACTAAACATACTTTTTCTAATATGTATGATTTTGCTCTTGTTATTGTTATGTTATTTTTTGTTTATTTAAAAAAATTAATCATTCATTTGTCGTTTTGCTTTAAATTCAAATAAATTATAACATAAATTTAAAAAACCTAGCCGAACACTTAAAAGTTTACAAATGTATATTATAAAGTAATTTTATCGTGTAAGTTTATATTTTAGTTACAACTGTATAATTTTTAATAAAAGTGAGAAGTTAATTGTTTTAAAGCAATTATCTTTTAATCTAGATTTTTTATCTTAAATTTAGTTTATATTTGTAATAGTTGGTCAGTTTAATTTAATGTTAATTTGTTCATAGTACATTTTTCAAACTTTGTATTTTTCAGAGCTAATTATTTATTTCAGTTTATATAAATCCTTAAATTTTTCGAATACTTAAATATATAAACTTAATAACATTATTAGTTGTCTTAGTTGACATAACAACAAGTGAATGACAGTTTAATCTGATTTTCTTATTAAGTACATTTTAATCCGAAATCAACGTAAAACACTTATTCTCAGAATTAAAGTTTTTTTTTTTGAATTTTAACTGCGGTGAAAATTTTAAGAAAAAAACTAGTTGTCAATTAAAACCAGTTCGATTATTATTTTTTTATTCTCAGTAAAGACTTTTAGTTTTAGTTTGTAAAGTATAAAGTATAATTATATACGGATTTAAGTTAATTTGTTAGAACAGTTTTCAATCAATATGCTAAAGTTTATTATTGATACCTCTTCAAGTAAAAAATCGGTTATTTTCTAGCATTCTAAAGAAAGTATTTATATATAGTTTCTATTTAAATTGTATTTAATATAATAACCTTTATTAAACAAAAAAATTGTAAAATCATATTTAGTTAAGTCAATTACTTTATTCTATACTAATATAAGTTTCAAAATATGATTAAATATGGAATTCTAAAAGTATTATACTTACTCTAAAAATACATGTAATTACGAACTTTAAAACAAAAAATATAATTTGAATAAAAATTTTTTTAACTTGGAAGTTAAGCATCTAAAAGCTACAGTAACTTTGCTATGCAACCTTCATACTTTAACTGTTATTTGATTAGATTAGAATGAGATATTGTTAAGAATGGTCGTTTAAAACTTTTGTTAACTTAGGAAAACTTTATCAGCATTAATTATTTTTAAAATATTCAAAAACTTTTACTATAGATTAATGTTCAAAATCAAAAAATTAAATAAAATTAAATTATAATAAACTATATAATAAGCAACTTCTAAAACTATTAAATTTAATTAAAACTATTTAAGATTAAATACAGAAATACATAATTGTATAAATGAAGAAAATGTATAATCTAAAGAAGGAATTAGAGACACTTCGGAAATTAAATATAGTTTTAATTAGAAACTATAAATTAATTATATTTTAGAAGTATGTCTTAATATTAGTTAAAAAACGTGGGAAATTGATTATTAGAAATAAATTTTGATCTATGATTTATACATATAGGAAACACAGTTTTAAATATTAAACTTTTTTTTTTAATTTACTACGTATTAACTAATAATTTTGGTTCACAATTTTTTTAATACTTAAAACAAGTACAGTAACCTCTCGCTTATTTACGCAAATTGAGTCCACAAAAAAAGCGTATAGATATGAGAGATCGTAAAGATACGTGAGATATTAAATATACTTACAATAATGGTTGGTTTTTGATATTGCTTCTAGTTAAAAGCAGACTAGGGACTTTTCTACTTTTAAAAAGCTGTTTACTTTATTCATAAATATAAAAACAAAAGATAAAGCTATACATATAAAAAAAAAAGGAATTATATTTATATAAAATAATAATACTTGTAGAAAAATTTTAGTAATTTCAATGATAAGTAGATTTTACCTTTTTTTATATGTGACTTGTTTGATACTTAACATTTATATACTATTCTACTTAGCAAATTCAATTTATAAGTAAGCATTTGTTTGCATTTAAGAAATGGTGTGGAGTCTATATTAAAATCTGTTTCTAAAAGCCTTTTAAAAAATATGCATTTGTTGCTGTAATGCATTTCTACCTTTGAACAAAATATATAAAGTATAGGAAAAATGTTTAATAGAAATTGTTCATGTTTCATTAGGTATGCTGTATTACTTATTTATGTTCTAAACTCTCATTATTTGATGATACTTTCATTGTTTAACACAGTCATATTCCTTTTAGAATTTTAATTTTATCTCTTATTGTCTACATAATTTCTGATATACTGAGGTATAATAAAATGTTTATCAACTAGTCAATGAACATAGGTTTACAAAGTCTAAAGATATAATGAAGTGAGTTAGCTTTCAAAAACATATTTTAAATTAAAAACATGCAATAAACCTAATTTGTGCAATATTAAAAAATTTAAAGTTTCAATTTTTTAAGTTTTTTAGAATTCTAAAATGCGTAACTAAACGAGAGTGCGTAACGTAACGACTGCGTAAAGATGCGAGAGGTTACTGTATACTTTTATTCTCTAATTTTGTTTCTATAGATATTTTGAATTAGACAACTATTTGAGAAAAATTTTGTTTAGTAAAACTTTATTATCTTTGTTTAAAGAACAAAAGTTTGTATTTAAAATTACACAAAACGACTAAGTAGTGAGGATTTGTATACTTATTTAATTTTAAACCTAACAAGAAATTGCGAAATATTTAACATCTATTTTTCACCTGTTTTTATTATATTCAAATAAGTAACGAAAAAACCATTCCCACCAAAAAACAAAAGAAATAAGTAGAAAAGTACTTTCAACTTTGTTTACGACATTTTTAAAGTTTAGCCTATTACTTGTTTCTGATCACCTTCGCCAAAAAGTTTTTTGCTCGTCATAGATTGTTATTTTAAGGTATTTGTAAAGCACTTAAACGTTACACTTTAAACAATTAAATCCAAGTAAAGAGGAAGATAAAGTCTCTGAATTAGCGGTGATTAAATTGTTTCTAGTCATAATGAAAGTTTGATAAATTGATAATTAATGGTTTATTACAGGTTATTTAGAAAATATTTTAATCTATGTAACAATTTACAAGTGTTAATAAAACGAAAATAGCTTGATTGTCGACAAGACTAAGGCTAACTTTGAAAAAAAAACTTAAACAATTTCATGATACTTTACCTACCGATGGTACGTTCCAAGTCGTTTAAAAGAAAAACTAATATTTATAGCAAGTGTTTGTTTTCAACAAATAATAGTTTACTGTCTGGTTGTTTTGATTTTACTTGAAAACTTTTTAATAAGTTATAAAAATGAAGATAGTACATAAACTCTATAACATTCCAAAACTAAACGTCTATGCTAAGTTTGATGATAATTAAGTGTTTCAGAAAGCAATTTAAAATAGTATCAAATGAATAAAAAGTTCTTAAACTTTAGCTGTGAAACTTTCCGAATAACAATAAAAGAGTTTAGTTCAAAATAGGTTTGTTATAACTGTATGTACTACTGTAAACATTAGAGCTTTTATAAGCGGTATTTTATTTTTTAAAATAGACAGTGCAGTGGGAAAGTTGTAGGTATAAAACTATATTATGTTAAAAATACTTAAATTTAGTTTAAAAACTACAAAAATATAGTTATACATTGAATTAGGATAATTTATTGAAGCTACTTTTGATTAATTTGTCAAGTGTGTAATTCATCTTTTTCTTAACTAAAATTTATATATTGATATGTTTAAAGTGCTCCAATATTAACTTGTAGTCAAGGTAAATGTTTTTCTTTACCAGTAAGATTACTGAGTACTTTTTTGTATTTTATCTTTCTAAAAGTTTATATTATTGAATGTAAACTCATTTTCTAAGTAACTTACATAAAACATTAAGATTGTGATAAATAAATGTTTAGTTTGTCACGGCTACTCACATCACTTAAGTTTCACATGTGCATTTTATTTTTGCATAGTAAACTAAAAAAACAATATATTGCTGTATTATTAACTTTACGCTTTTGTTTAATGCAAAGAAATTCAAACAGAAAGTTGTTTTCATTATAAAAGTTTCTGTAAAATTTTATGTTTAGTAACAATAGTTGAAAGATAATTGTTTTTAAATATACGTTTTAAATTTTGCTAGTTATATTTTTTATTTTATCATGTAGGGATTAAAATAGTTTACGCAATATTTTTGAAATAGAAATGCAAAACATGTAAAATCTGTTATTTGTCATGGATTTTAAATCAAAATCCATAAAATAGTTTAGATTATATTTCCAAAAGTAAAACTATATACAATATACTTCTGCTTTGAAAGTTTAGAACAAAAAATAGTTCCAAAAGTTGTTTTGTTTTATGTTTTAGTAGTGATACTAAAATAGATCTTTACATATAATTACTTTTTTTTTCAACTTTGCTTAACCAAAAAAGTTTTTTAGTTATTAAAGTTCCATAACTTTGGTTTTATTTTAAAAGCTTTTAGTAAACTCAAAAATTACAACTTGTTGCTTAACTTTTTTTTAAAAAAGTAAAACCAAAATTTATAATTCAATATCGTTGATTGCTATCAGGAAAGTATCAATCAAAACGTAAAGTGTGCTACTAGCTTAATGTTTTGAAAACTTTAACTAATTGATAATTAAATGAACAGTAAATGAACAGTATTAGGTAAATTATCTTTAGATAATTTACCTAATAAACTGAAAATAAATGTTCACGATTTAAATGATTCTGTACTAAGTTATTATTCCTAAATAATTTTGTTTAAACAAAAAAGTATTTAATAAAAAAAGTCAACTGCCTTAGTTTAACTTTTTAAGCTCTGGTAAAAACACTTGTTTAAAAATAACAATGCTATGGTTTTTGTCTTACTTTAATAAAAGTGACTACTTTATAACATTAAAAAAATAATTTAAATTTACTAAATGTAATGGAAAATTTATCACACTTAAAATTAAATCAGTTTTTATTATGTAAATTATCTACTTAAGCTGCTATTAAAAATTACAGTTGTGTTTCAGATAAATATTTTGTTACAATGTTAGATTTATCAAAACAAGTATTAATGACTTTATCAACTGTATTCTAATATATGTAGCTACTGTTAAATTTATGGTGGTTTTTGTGTGCTTTTTAATATTATTAAATTGCGTTTATTCAGTTTGTGGGTGGTTGACTTAAATGTGTTAAATTTTTTATTGGTTAAGTTTTAATCTACTTAAAATTTTTAACTTTTTTAGTAACTTTAAAGGCTATTTGTTTGTCGTTTTTGTACGATTGAAAAAAAATTGTTGCTCAGTAGTGTAGTTTATAAAGCTGAAATTCTTTCTACTAAAACTTAATTTTAAACCTTATGAAGTGTGCTTACTGCTTAAGTTTTTTTTTATTGCTTGAATTTCTTAAGCGTTTCGGTGAATATGACCTCATATAAAAATTTCTCATAAAATTCTACTGAACCCTGCTTTATAATTTGAAACTAATATATTTTGATATTATGAGTGTTGTCCGATGCACTGAATAAATTTATTTATATTAATTCATTAATATCTGTTAAATTTTTATTAATTTAAGTTAATGATTGTTGTAAGACTTGTTTAATATTTCAAAATAATAACTACAATAACCAGCCAACTAGGTACGCACTTCCTTGGAACAAACTGCCTGTATTTTAAATTTATATACTAAATTTTTCTGAAATAGACGCACTTTTTAGCTGAAAACGTTGTGTTCAAAATATTTTTTTTACTTCGAAACTTTGAAAATAATCTTAAAATAACTAATACAAAATTACTTTATTACAACATAAATTATACTTTATTTAATCTAAATATATTAAAACTAAGTACTCAGAAAAAAAAGTATGAAGTTAAAAAATGTATACCGAATCCAATATTTAAAAAACATTCTACAGTTAATTCTTTTCACGGCAATAACGAACGAGCAATTTAAATTTTCATACTCTATGATTAAATTATAGGAATAGAACTTTAGATAAATAAAATTAACACAGCAATTAACCTGTACATACCCAATGATTAAAACATATATGTGAAAAGTTTATGAAATAAAACATAAAACAAAATTTAGATAAAAAAAACAATGAACAGTGAAGTTTAAAATTTACATACCCATGATTGCAACATAAATGTAAAAAGTGTGTAAACAAGTAAAGTTAACGAAAAAAAATTAACAACTTACATTTTTGTAATTTATGATTAAAACCAATAACTTTTATTTAACAACTTATATTACATTTTAATTATATTAAATTTATTCTTTAATTATTAAATCGAAAATATATAAATATTTTTTTGTAAAGTTTAAATTTTTTTAAAAGTTATGTAAGTAATTAAAAACTTAAGTTGCTGTTAAACTATTTTTTTTATATAAAGTTATCGTTATGAAACTCTTATATATATTTTAAAATCCTAAAAACTTATAAAAGGTAAAAAAGTTACTTAATAGTTGATTAATTAAGTATAAAATTAAGAGATTACGTACAAGTTGCTATAATACTTAATATAAAAAATATTTGAAACCAATTAAAAACTTTAAAACAATGTATTTCATTTCATAAACTTAAAGTTATATTTTTAGCTTGTTTTAGAAAAAAACATAATGTAAATTAGAAATAATAGTTAAATATTCGTATTAATGTAATTAAGATTAAAAAATGACAATGAAATGTTTATATTCTACGCATTATAACTGAGGTAGAAATACACAAAACTAAATGCTGGATATGTTTTCAAATATTAAGGTTTCGGTCAAAAGCAATAGTTTAATTAAAACATTACTACCAGTAGGATTTGCATACAGAAGTAAGAATGGTAACTTTTTATACTGTTTAGTAAATATTGAGGCTGTATAGATCATCTTTGGTTGAAGGTTCTTTGATTATTTCCCCTTGGTACGCACGGCTGTGAAAATGTTTTTTTTTTTAGCAGATATTAAGTTCAAAACTAATAAAAAATGCATTAAGGCTTTTGAAATTATAAATGACTTGTTAGTTTGTGTATAAAAAGTTTTGTTGTTTAGTAAAAACTTTATAAGTTTTATTACATGCTGTTTAAGGCTGAACAAGTTAAATCTGATAATCGTGTTTAAAAAGTGTTGTTAAAAATGTTAGTTTTGCTCGGAACAGCTGCTTTAAAACGATCGAAGATTATTAATTTGTCTTACGAAAATTGTCGGTGTTATAATTATTTTAGGCTTTGGTATACTATAACGGTTTTAGATTTTACCTATTTTGAATTGTACTTTGTTTTAAGTTTCATAATAATGAAAATTAAAAATTTAAACTTTTTTAGCATATAGTGCAACAAAATATAAATTACTTTATTTATAGCACATGCATCAGATATTAAACGACTATTTATTATAGCATATAGGTAAGCTTCGTTTTTGTATGTACATTAAAAAAAAATTAATACAAATTAATAAATAAACAATGCTTAATTTTACTTTATTACTTTACTTAGTCAACAATAGCTTAGAAAGTTTTTTGATATACTTAAGAAACTAAAGCCTAAATTGTTTTTTCAACAGATACTTTATTAAACATAGCATTCAAATTTTCACTATAATACCTTCTTAGCAAAACGAAACAAAAAGAGTTTTTGTAATATATAATGATTGTTTTAAAAATAAATCTTTCTTTAAGTTTCACTTAAATTCAAAACGAATTATTTATATCAAGTTCAAAAATTTAAAAATTTAAAATAGAAAAAAAATATTTTTCCGGTTTGTAAAAACTCTAATAAATAAACTTAAAAGAAATTACTTTGTTTTTATAAAAACCGCTGTACCACTTAGTTTTAAATAAAACAATCAAAGCACATCAGATAAATAACAAAACAAACTAAATATTTATCTGAAAAGTAACATCTATATTAGGTTTTGAAAACAATTAAACTTGCTAAAAAAACATAACATTTGATTTTTGTTTAACACTATGCAATAAAATAAATTCTTAATAAACGAACCTGTATTTTAAATACAAACAATGTAGTATTTATTGTTTCAATCCTTAATTGTAACTTTTATTTTATGCTCAGTTTTAAAATCTAATATAAATACTAACTTTTAAAAGTTTAGATCATTTCATAACTAAATTAATTTTTTAAAATACAAACACGTTTAATGATTTTTAATTATCACATTTGTAATTATTTATGGCATAAGAATTACCGTTTATAAAAGGTTAATTTATAAACTAAACTGTCCCTGATATTTGATAAACAAGTGTAAGAAAATATAGCAGAGTAATAAATAAATATAATCAAACAAACCTGATTTAATCATTCCCACCCTGATACACTTTTGATATAATATACTTATGTATATTAATTGTATATTACATAAATACAATCAAACCTGATTTAATCATTACCACCCTTGTACACCTCTGATATACATATATAGAAATACATGTAAACAAGTAAAATATTACATAAATACAAACAAACCAGATTTAATCATTCCCACCCTTATACACTTCTGATATATTAACACACATATACATATAAATTAGTAAATCAAATAAGTATAAACAAACCTGATTTAATCATTCCCACCCTGATACACTTCTGATATCTGCAGTGAGCGCAATGTGTTCGCGTCTTCTTACTTACCAGGCAATTCTCCTTCGCGCTACACCTGTACTTGGCTTTCTTTTGAACACTCCTCTGTATTATAAATTGATTAATATAAAAATCAATAGCAAATAAGTTGTTTTCAAACTTATTCTATAATGTACTTTGCTCTCTTTTGAACATTTCTCTGTGATATAATTAATGTAACAAGTAAAATTATAAACAAAAATAAATAAATACAATTTACGAAATGTTTTCTGTTTCGTGCTTTACCTACAGTAGGCCTTATTTTATACATTTTTCTTTGATAAAGAAGTACATTAATAATAAAAATAATTTTATTATTATTTTTTTTTACAATGTAGTTTGACTCATTTTACACAATTCTCTACAATGCGATAAAAATAAAATAAAAATATAATAATTACACAGTTTAAACTGTTTTTAGATAACATAATCTACATTTGAAATAGTTGTATAACACCTTTTTCTTGTTTCATTTAAACAACTTTTTAGTCTAAAACCAAAATGTTTCTCTGCAATTACAAATGGCACGTCATATAAAACATCCATCAGTTTGTATTTCTTTATTTAGACATGCGCGTTCTTAAATTAATGTTAAACGGTTTTCCTTGTTTAGACTTAATATAGATTTAAAAGCTTTAATCTTTTAGTGATTTGTTTTAGTATTTATTTTTTGTAAAAAACATTTCTAAAGTGTTTTTTATTCTTTCTTGATTGCATAAACCAGGGATTATTCGTACTAAAGCATTAATTAATAATTCATTTCATTAAAACTCATCACAATGATAAAAAGTTTAACTTCATTACCTTGGTTTTGAGTTTACATTTATTGTATACTATGCCTAAGTTGTGTTAAGTTCTATCTTTTTAAAGCACCTGTGATGCATTATATACTAAAAACTAAATATTTTGTGAGAAATTTTATTTAAACATACGCGCTTTCAAGCTAGTTTTTAATGGTTTTGCTTGCTTAATCTTTATTACAGTAATTATTTACAACGATCTTGATTACCAAAGCTTTTATTTTTTGGTGTTATTTTAATTTTTTGTTCCAAGTAAACGTAATCTCTGGTTAGTTTTATTACATAAAAAAATTTAATTAAAACAGAACTTTATTATTAATTTTGATATAAACTAATACAAAAAAATATATTTTTACTTAAAACAGTTAGTTCTTAATTGATACAAAGTGTTTTTTTTTAAGTATCCTTTTGCATTATAAAACAACTAATAAATGAAAGATCACTTTTCTTAAAGTAGTACTTAATAATTTAATTGATTTCATTCTTAAAACTAATTTAAGTTAATGATTTCAAAATTTTTGTTATTTCGGTTAATTATGCTTTGCACAATTTTAGTTTTCGATATAGTGTGAACTTCAAAAACGTCAATAGCATACTTTTGCTCGACTTTGTTTAAACAATTAACTTGAAAAAAATTTAAAACAAAAAAAGAACTATTTGGAAACGTGACAAGAATGTATCAATAACAAATTAAAATCAGAACAGTTCAAACACAATTATTGATATGGTAACGATGATTGTAAAATAAGTGTGAAATGAAAAATTCAAATTGCCTTTTGATCTACTGATAATTTCCGACAAAATGTTATTAGTAATATAAATTTTAACTTTGATAGTACTTCAAAGTTATATGATGTGAAACTTTATGTTAGATTTTTTTTGTAAATGTATGAAAAAGTATAAACAATTAATTTGTATGAGATTTTTGTGAAATTATTGTAATGAAAATATAATATTTATTTTACTACTAAACAATATGCGCTTATTTATCGCAATCATCAAACATACAGACAAAATGATAAAAACCTTTATTTAAGTACTATGTTTTAACAGATTATAACTTATTTTTTCTTTTTAAGTTAAAGTTTTATATGCGCTGTTTATGTTTTATTAATGTTATTTTGAGACAAAATACTTAATTCTCAATTAAAAAACGTCTGAACATTAAATAAATAAAAGTTTGTTATTATATCAATCATATGCGTCATAAATATAAAATTATTTTAACGTGGGAAAAAGACTTATCTTTGTTCTAATAATCCTTTATTTTTTTTTTAATGTATTTGCTTTAATTCTTTTCACAAGGTATGCTTATAACGTAATATGATTTTTAAAATTATACAATATATTTTTATATTTTAAAACTTAGTAAATTGTTAGATATTGTCACTACTAGAGTTTTGGGAATTATAATTTAACTAAATGGTATTTTATTTCTAAAAATGTTATGCTTGCCAATTACTTTTATTTATTTAACTTTTTACAAAAGAAAAAATTTTAGTAATTAAATCAACTTTGAAGTTCTTTTAAAGTTATAATACGTAATACTATATAGTCGATATATATTTTTGAACCACAAAAGTAAAAGTGTTTCTACTAATACATAAAGTTTCATGATATCTATGCTCTATACCAGGGGTCGGCAGGCAGTTGGTGCTCGCGGGCCAAATTTCAAGTTTATAAAATCTTCGCGGGCCACAGTTTTAGTTTTAGTGATATTTGAATAATCTTTTGGCTTTAGTTTCGGTCACACCAGAGATACTTTTACTTTTATTAATTGAATACTTAAATGAATTTTGGCTACACATAGAATGTCTATTTAATATATAAATGTCTATTGTAAAAAAAAAATCATAGTTTATTATACTTAAGTCTTAATAAACTATGTACTTTCTTAAATATTTAATAAATAAAACTTAAAAAAGTACTTTTAATATTTTACTTACAACCTTAACTCTCTATAAATACCGAGCTTGAAAAACATTTATGAATCACTTTTATACATTTTTTATATTATGAACCACCTTTTCATATTTAAAAAATCTTAACTTTCTAAAATAGTTTTTGGGTCTAAAATACACTCTTTAGAGAGTTCAGTAATTAATTAATTAAATAAAATTAATACCTATTTATACTGTAGATAAGCTAAATCAAATATTTTTTTAGCATAATTAATGCTTAAAAACTTTAATATAATACCTTATTAGTAATTAATTAGTCTTTTACACGGTTGCTATTTTAAAGGCAAAAATGTCTGAATTATATAGAAAGTTTACAAAAAGTTAAAGTAGCTAAAAACTTTTTGTTAATAAAGCTTAAATACGTAACTAAAATATCAGTATTATAAAAAAGCACAATATGTAAATAGACAAAAATTTACAATTAATGAACTACACTACAGTCATAAAAACTATTCTGAGAACTTGAAGATTTATTCAAAGTGTTTGAAATAAAAGTTAAGATACACCACAGTTTAAAAAAAAATTCTTAAACAGCTTTAACCTAGTCTGAGTTTTAAAAAATTTGAAACTAGCCTGTTTGTTTGACAACCCTGTTTCAAATAAAGTTCACAAAATAAAGAAATACCGAAGTTTAATAACAGTAAATTTATTATATAAGTAAACAAAATTATTTTAATTCAGCTTGAATGGACAATTAAGTTTTTAAACTTTTTCAACAAATTTATAAAAACTTATTAAGCTATTAATGAATTAAAAAACTTATTTATTATCTAACGTTATAGCAATTCTTTATCTGCAATAAAAATATTGTGTTTAAAAAGAGATAAAGTGAAATATAAGACGACCTATAAGAACTATGGTACGTTAGTTTCGAGTTATTGCGAGAACAAAAAAAACAAATCGCTAAAGTCAGTTTAAGCAACGCACATAATTATTTTCAGTAACTACAGGCTGATCAGAATAAACTGTTAAGGCAAGTTATAAAGTAGCAAAAGTAATTACTAAAAAATGATACTGTTGAGAGTTGAAAACTTATTCAAATAACTTGTGTTTGCGTTAGTAAAATATTTTTGTTTATAACTTCAATATAAACAAGAAGTCGTGTTTAGAAAATGTTTGAAGATTATAAAGCCGCATAAACCAAATTAGGACTTAAATCAATCTGATAAGATGCGAGAATTGATACAAAAGATATTGCCAAAAGTAGAGTTTTTATCATTGGTGGTTTTACTAATTTTAACATTTTAGAACAATTTCTAGGTTCAATTCCAATACAAAGCACAACAAAAGGTAAATAAATTTTAAAAGCTAAGGTGCAATGCAACAATATAAGGTTTTTAAAAGTACAACTTTTTTCTTCTATTTTTAGTATATAATTAAGTTAAAGGTTAAAAAAACTGTCTTAAATAATATAGAAAAGTTTAAAAGGTACTGTTAAGATACTTTAAATGTGTTTTTAATAAAAAATATTTATATGGTAGATTTTTTGTGTCAAATCGAAATTTTATTACTTTACATGTAAAAACTGTTTTAATTTCCAGGTTTTTTGGATGATTCTCAAATTCAAGGCTTTTTCGGATTTTTTACATAAAAATTGTCAAATTCCAAGCTTTTTCCGGATTTTTTGGCAACCCTAATTGTTCACACTTATATATATAGAACTAATAAAAATAATAATTTAAATTACATCAGCTGCAAGACTTTAAATTTAAAATATATTTTAATTCAAACCAACACTGTGCATTGAACAAAACATACATCATAAATTTAGTTTACCACTCTTTAAATCAAAAAAGTCAGTCCGAGTGACTAAAACTAGCCTGATATTTTAGCATACAAAATGTAAAGTCAAAAACTGAAAGATGACTAAATTGTCTTGAGATTTGAAGTCCTCAAATAGTCATAGTCTGAGTGTGTGGCAATTTTTATTTGATTATTTGATTGAATTTTAACTATTTTGATTAAAAATGCACAAACTTAATAAATTACCATTTCTCAATCTAGTTTGTATTAAATAGGTAGTTCCAAAAAACAGCAACTGTTCATGAAATTAAAGTGTATAATATATATGTATTTCTTAGTTGTTTATTAGTATCAATCAAAGTATTACTATTTATGTTGACTCGATAACCGATAAGTCCTCGTATCAATTATTTTGACGGCTTTTAATTTTGTCCTTATATAAACAATAGTATTAATTTTTGTATTAATGTTGTAATAGTATGCAACGCATAAAAGTTAATTTATTTTGCCAAAAAACATGGTTTGAAAAATCAAAAAGTATACCTAACAAATACATTTTTAATTTCTGCATATATATTGTTTAAAATGTGACTGTACACACTTAGATACCAATAATGAAACAATAATGTTAGAAAATTATGCATAAACTAAGTTTTCTTTGTTAAGCATTAGATAAAATTAGGTTTAAAATATGAGCATCTTTGTTCATTGGTGTGCATAGGAATTAATTTAAAATGCAAAGATAACTTTGAATAAATCAAAGGTGTCATAACCAAAATAAAATTAACCTTGTTTCTTCTTCTTATTATTATTATGTTGATTTAATTTCTTTTGTATAAACTAGAATATAACGTTTAGAAAAAAACATCTGTAATAGAAACTTAGGCGTTTAAAAGCATGTAAAAATAAACTGTTAAAAAATACATTTTAGTTAACTACTGTGCATTACTTTTGTACAAAACGGAAAAAATTTGCACTTAGTTTTTATCAAATAGGTATTAAATAACTATAACTAATTCCAAGCAATTTTTACATTCTTTAAAAAATATAATATTTTTCTGTTATAAAGAAGAAAGTTATTACGAAACTGAGAAAAAAAAACCTGGTGGAATGCAAACCTATCTTTTTCACATTTTTAAGCTAAATCAGTAAAGTCTTTTAGTTGTTATAAAATGTTATACAGGAACTTAAAACTAAATTATCAACCAAATTTAAATTAAAATATATTTTTGCTCAGCGGGCCACATTTACATGCTCGCGGGCCGCAAAATTTTCTTTCGCGGGCCGCATTCCATTCAAAAAAATAACGTGCTCGCGGGCCGCAGATTTACCCTTTGCGGGCCGCATTTGGCCCGCGGGCCGCAGTTTGCCGACCCCTGCTCTATACTTTGCTTCGAAAATAGTCAATTTGTAGTTTATTTTTATCGGTTTGTGATATTTTTCAAAATATGCGATGAATTATAAAAAAATTAAAATTTTCTAAAATAGAATTTCTGAGAAATACCTATTTACCTTTACTTAAGTCCTGTAATAAGTTATAGAAAACAACACTTAGATTTTCTCTGAACCTATAATAAAGTCAGTATACGAACCTTTTTAATTTTAAAAAAACTATATTTTTTAAACGGCTTCATTCTGGCTTAATGCTTTGATTTTTAAACGGTACGTTATACTTGTTATTCAAACCTGTTTAAGTATATAAATAGTTTTGGAAAATCATGTAGATCAAAGTTTTTACTTTGATAAAGTCTTTGAAAATCGATAGCAAAAACTGTTAAAAAACTTTAATGTTGTTAATAATGTTATAGATACAGGTAAATTTATAAATGACATGGTATAAAATAAACATTTAATAAGAAAATCTTATAACTAAGCTTATAACAGTATACAGTACTATGGCCGATAAAATAAATCATTTTAAATATTTTGGCTGTAAAAACTAATAACTTAAAACTTATGTCGAAACTCAAAAACTGTTGTTATAAGTAAATTAATATATTATTTCTAAGTAACAATTCGTTTGAAAAAAATTGAATTTAATTTCAGTTGGTGGCTATGTTCAGAACACAGAATTGTAGTATTAGCTGATTTTTTGTAATTTTTTTGATAAAATTTTCATTTATGTAAAAACTAGTTTAATTGAGTTAAAAAAGTTCTTTACGTTGAAAAACCAATTGTATTTATTAAAGCATAATTATTATAACAAAACTTAAAAAACTTTATGGGCTATGTAAGATGAAAATCATTAAAAATTCTGAACCATTTAAAACATGATTATTTAAAAATGTAAATTCCCTACCTTGAAAAACCCTTTACAATTCTCGCACAAATTTATAATTTACAAATTAAGCAATTTTCTAAAAACTATTGAAATAAACATTTTAAAACATTTAAAAAAAAACTAATAATTACTATGTTAACTTTAATACATATAATTTCCCTATTCTAAAAAAATAAAATTTAATTCAAAATCTATACTAATTAAACAAAAAATTCCAAAACCTTGAAAAATCCCTTGAATCGTTCGCACGGCATTAATTAGAAAACTTAAAAATACTACAAATAACAATAGAAGACATTAATTAATATCAAACATTTGGTTTTTATTCAATAAACTAAGTAGAATATACAAGCTTTTTAAAGCAAATAAAAAAATCCCCTACCTTGAAAAATCACTTCACCCCACTTAAACATGGTACAAAATAATATATAAATACATAAAGTTGAATATTTGTACTTGTATGCATAAAGTCTTTTGTATAATAAATTAAAAAAAAATAAGTTAAAATGCTTAAAACAAGACTGTGCAGTGTACTGTACAAATAAGTATGCCTACTTTTTAAAAAATACAAAAAAATCCCCTACCTTGAAAAATCCCTTGCAACCCTCGCACGCCAGCACGCCGTAATGCTGCCACCTGGCGGAATCGCCGCAAACTGTGCACACCGTCGCCCCGAAACCCCCGTAACCACCCGGATACGATGTGGTGGTTGTGAAGGAGGGGTGCACGTCGTTAAGGTGGCAGGTGAACGTGGGGTGCTTGTTGCCATGGGTGATTATGTGGGGGTAGGGTTGAGAGGGGCTGATCTGGGGGGTTTCCATTCCGTTGTGGTTGGAAACCTGAAAAGGAGTTAGAAGTTTTAAACTTTCATTAAATTCTTTAATGTTGTTAAGTTGTATTTTTATTAAACTATTAGGCTATTATATCGGAGCATTATTTATTTCAATAATATAAGCTTTTTTTATATTGCAGATGAAATCGATTAGTATTAAGATTGTAATGGCGAATATTTGAACAAAAAGTTTTACGTAAAAAGTAGCTAAAAGTTAATTTTTAGTAAAAAACAATGTTATTTTAAGATGTAAAATGTCAGTTATAACGGCACTACTTTGTTTACTAAAATTTTGACTTATAAAATTAGTGCTTTTTTAAACAAATAAAAATGTCTACAAGTTTAGAAGCATAGCTTTTGATAAAATGACAACTCAAATTAAAACAATCCAAGTTATTAGAAAAAACAGTATACCATATCTCAAAAAGTATTAAATATGTGAAAAAATAAGCAATATGTAGATATTATCAATGTATACAAGCCATTTTTTACTTATAAAAAAATTGTATATTTTTCTGAGATATTCAAAAACTACTGTAATTTACGCAACTTTAAAACTAATTCTAACCATATCTCAAAAAATATTAACAATTTTCCGAAAAAAATAGCTTGTATATGTTTATACGACCTACATACATACTTTTTATTTTTGTTTTTAATATATTTACTTTTTAAACTGTAGTCCCTCAAATATTTTTTAAAGAGTTTGAGTTTGTGAATTTTGAACTATCCTAATTTGAATAGTCGTGCACCCGTATCGTTGAGTTATTAGATGCTTACTACTATCAAAAACCAATTTAACTTTGCACTATTGCTGTAAAACTTCTGCTTTTACTTGCTTTATACGTTTTATTACAGATTTAGGACGTAATTATTTGAAAATATAAAACTTATCGTCTGAACCGCAACAAAAAAAAGTAATAAAAGAAGTTTTTTTAAGATTAAAACTATACTACTAAACACTACCCAACTTTTAAATTTGTTTATTATTTACTAAAGTGTTGAATATTGTAATAACTTCTTTTACAGAAAATATTTAAATTATAATTTGTCTTTGTTTTGCTAGACATCAACTTTGCAGACTTGTTTACAACGTAAAAAAACTTGTTTGTTTTGAGATAAATTAAAGCTTTCAACTAATATAAAAAGCGGATTATGATGTTTAGTCAACATCTATAAAAGACTGTAACCAGTATACATTACTAATAGGATTATACACTTAATCTTATTTAGAGTAGAAACATAAATAAACAACACCAATAAAACATAAAACTTTTTAGAATAATGAATTGAAAGTTTTATTAAGTTCCGCTTTTGTATTTAGTTTTTATTTACCAATTAAGCATACAAAAATGATACTTATAAATTTAAGATTAAGACTAATTTGAAAAACATTGAACTATCAAGTTATAGTTGTTTTCTTCAACAAACAGAAAAGATATGTTTAAGAAAAGTACATGACGCGTAACTTTATTAGTAAATGTAATCAACGGTATAATATTATTTAAAGAAAGTTATTTCGAAGAAATACTTATATATGTAGTCAGAAAAGTTTAAACAGTCTTTAAACGAGAACTATAATGTTCAAACAAAACTAGCAACTATATGATAATTACCTATACTTTTTGCAAACAAACTTTACAACTTTAATTATACAAAAATAATAGTTTAAACCTTCTCAGCATAAAATATTAGCTTCGAAGTTTTGTCAAAAAAAAGTCTCTATTGTTTGTAAAAAAGTTATGCTACTTAAATTTTAATTTTAAATTCCTTTGTCCCTTAATTTTTTTACGTCTTTAAACTTTTATATATTTGGTTTTAGCTTATTTAACAAATTGAATCAGACAGTAAAATTTTAGAATGGAATAAATCATTCTATATTATCTCAACAAAAACATGTTTTTTTTCATAAATATCAACAAGTTTAGTACCAATTGTTCTCATATAAATGAAGTTTAGTACAAGGTTTAGATAATTGAGATTAAAGTAAGGCAAGATTAGATACAAAACAACATTACGTACTTTAATGAAACAAAATAAACGTTTATAACCAAAAGTTAATTTTAGATATTTTTAGATATAGTATGTAGCACAAGATCAATTAAAACTTTTTTTTTCCTGAATTAATTATTATTAAGTTAATTATTATCTTAATGACAGCACTAAATGTTATTCATAATTATACTTTGTATATAATCGAAGTTTTCTAAAAAAAAACATTAACCTAAATAGAATTATAAAACACAATAAAACGCACCTTTATAATATATTTACATGTAATTAATACGTATGTGGACAAAAGTACCAGATTAATTAAAGCTAATAACATTTTTATTCATTATAAAATTATCATATTTTAATCAACTAACTAGTGGTATTTAGATATTTAAGACCAACTTTACACATGAAAAAAATACAAGCCCTAAGTTTAACAAAAACATATAAAAAAGAAACAAAATTAATGAAAAAACATCAACAAACAAAACTCACTTTCCTGATGAAATTCGTGATCTTCTCTTCGAACTGGTCAGAAGGCTTGAAGCTTTTGGACTCGGCTCGCAAACGTATCGTTGGGAGAAACCCCTTCTGAAACTTTCCGCTTCACCGGTTTCACCACCTTGAACGCCGTTGCCTGGTAACCTGACTCCTTAGGCTCTCTCCTGAACGACGAGATGAGTTTACAGGGATCAACTCGTTGCTACGGAGATGGTCGTTGCTATAGTGATTCTCGGTTTCCAGGGGCGGTGGGGGCGTCGTCAGGGGTCGGCTGATCTCGGGGATGAACTCCCGGTGGGGAGAATTGATTCCGGAGGAGAAAAAGACGTCGGAGCTCAATTGAGCCTGCTGGTTGTAAATAGACCTCTGTGACGTCATAGCCGATCCTTCTTCGTCGTTTAAGGAGAAGAACGCTTCTCCCAGCTCGATCATCGGGACCTCGATATCGTCAAGCAAGGAGCTTTTGATTTTGGGGAATTCCCGGATACTGGAAATCTGTGACTCGTACATGCTCAGGTCGAGCGGATTGTCACCCCTAAAAGTTTCGTTCGAGGGAATTTCCCCTTCTGGGGATGAGGAGCACATGCTGACGATGTCGTCGTAACTGCAATCCGATTGGTTTCTATGGAAACAGGTCGAAAGGTTGACGTCCTGCGACCCGTGCACCCTCCTTGTGGTGGACCCCGCGAAAGTTTTGGCGGGTAACTTGGGGTCGCGTCGCGTGGCAACGAAGGTGTTGCTGCCAAGTGACGGGTCGAAGTCCTGGTCGAATATGTCGTCGAAGAGGAGACCCCTTGTGGTGGAAATTGTCGCCCTACGGTGGTAGCACCTGTCGTCGTTTGTAAACTCGCTCTTCAGCATTTTATTTTATACAAATGCGTTTGTTTTTTTATTTTTAAAAGTTAATATTTATAGATGTTGTTTTATGAATATATCTTTTGCTTTTTAAAATTTCTTAAACTATTTAATATCTTACTGTTTTAAGTTTTAGTTTTTATTTTAAGTAAATCACTTTTATATCCAGAGATCACAAATATGCTATACTTTAATAAAAGTTTTGAGTATTCCATGTAAGAATTTTTTTTCGATGTTAAGCAGATTAAAATTTTTTAAAGTTGTGAAATTTTTTTATGACATAAAATATTTTACATAAACTCTTATTAATTGTCTGTTAGCGCATATATAGTTGTAAAACTTATAAGAAAATTTTGTAAAAAATATCAAATCTTTATTTTTACAATTATTTATGACTAATTAAAGTCAGTGTTGTTTTTAAAATGTCGCATTTTAATTTACCGAAATAGTAATATAAGTTTAAAATATGTTGTAATTTAAAAAGCGATTTTTATCTAAAGTTTGTAAACGATGGTTGTACTTATGCAAAAAAATAATTTTGTTTAATTTTTAATTCAATAATGTTTTTAAATTTTTAATCTTTGGTGTTTCATAGTACATCTGTTTTAATAATTTATTATAGTTTATTTTTAAAAACAAAACATTCAATGCAGGCATTGTTTGTAGGATTTTGTTTCTAACTATATTGTAAGAACAATTTATCTGAACGCAGTTTAATTATACTCAAAATTAAGTTCTAACTTATAAAATCTTTTTAATACAAAAGATTAGTGTCTTCTTAATTTTTTTTTCCGTTTTTTTTTCTAAACGCACTTAAATTGCTCAAACATTATCACATTAGAGCAGGGTTTCCCAAAGTGGGCGATATCGCCCCCCTGGGGGCGATTTTAGTATTTAGGGGGGCGATAATTAGTAAGGGGGCGAAAGGGTGGGCGATAACTAGTAAGGGGGCGAAAAGGGGGCGATTTTAAATTTTTGGGTTGTCATAAATTTATTTACTTTTTATTTTGCTATTTTACTAATTTAAGCTTGCTATTAATTATTTTACCCTGTGGTAAAACTTAAACAAAAAAGTTTATTGTGTTTATGTGAAATATAGAGAAAAAAATCAAGTATTTATGACTCCTACTTTCTAGTTAATTACGTATTTTCAATTATATATTTTCTTATTTTAACAGTTAAATGGATCAAATCTATGTTTTCTATATTAACTATCACCTCATGATATTTCCAATTGTTGTTTAAAAAGTCTTTAAGTTAGACTAAGAAATAAAACTATACAGGGTTGCCAATTTACCTAGAAAAACCTGGAATTTGACAATTTAGGCAAAAAATTTTTTTTAATCTGGAATTTTTAATAATTTCAACATATTAAGTAGTAAAATTTCGATTTGACACAAAAAAGCTATCATATAGATAAAAATATGGAATACTTCGTGGCAGATCTTTTTGAAGTAAACGACTCACAGGAAACCTTCTACGACTTACAAATTGACCTTGAACTTAAAGTAATCTTTTCCAAAGAACAAAATGGAAGCTTTTGGACTCAACAAAAACTAAGGCAAAAGTATCCAATCATTTGAGAGGAATTTAGATTGTTTTGTATAGTTTTTCCTTCTAGCTATGTTGTTGAGAAGGCTTTCAGTTTAGTTATCAACATCTTGAGCAAAATATCTAATCTAGATATTTGTAAAGGAGGTGACTTGAGGCTTTATTTGACTGATTTAGAATCAGATTAGAAAAACTTTCAAGCATTCATGAATCTCATCCTTTGCATTATATTAGAGCTCAGTAGCAGATATTATTTTATGAAAGTTTTATTTATTTATTTGATCTTTTAAAATACTTCTTGTTTAACCTGGTTTGTATTGTATTTAAGTAGTCTTTTTGTATTAAAAATTCTTTTAAGTTATTTATTCTATAAAAGTTTTTCATAATGACTAATAAATATTTATTACGCTAGACTTTCTCTTGAGCTCGCACTTTTTACCCAAAAAAAGTGCAAATTTATACTTTCTTAAATTTAACTTACATAAAGTCTATTACTAACTAAGTATTAATAAAACAAAAATACATAATAATTAATAGCTTATATAGATCTCTTTTTTTTATGAATGTTTGTTTTATATTTTAGTTGATTTTATGTTTATTCATAACGGTATTGCATATAACATATTTAAATTTATTATTTTGTAAAAAAAATGGTAATAATTTTTAAGTTTAAACTTTTTTATTTTGTTCAAAGTGCGAATTGAAGAGGAAGTCTACTGTATCTACAAAATGTTTTATGTTTTTAATCTGTTAATAGTTTTATTTTGAACTGGTTAATTTTGTAGTTTTTTTTTGTTGATTTACATTACACCAAAAGTTTTTATAGCATAGTGGTTAAATTATTTTTTTAAAAGAAATTTATTTGACATATTTTTGTTATTACTTGTTTAATTTGTATAAATAAAAAACTTTTATAACCATTAAAGTTTTTATTTCAATAATTATTTTTGGTTTTAAAAGAGTATAGATTTGATGTCTCTATTTGAAATGACTTCAAGTTTTTCATTTCAAAGATTATTAAACTCAAATTTATTTTCAAACTTGATTTATTACTGTTAGAAAATCTATATATTAAATAATTTTAAGCTATTAATAAAACTGTTTTTTGTTTTATCTTATTTTTTAATATATTTGCAATTAGAATATGTCGTTTATTTTAATAGTTCAACACTAGCTTTTAGTTTTCACTATTTTCTTCTGTAAATTATTATAGGCTAATAACTAGAGAAAAAATAAAATCAAACAGTATTAAATAAGCAATCAAAAAGACTGCTACAGTTACAGAAGAAAGTTTTAACACAATTAAAAGAATTTTTTAATTGATTACCTCTGTTCACAGAATTAATTGTAATACATTTGATTTTTTTTGAATTTAAATGAAGAAAACAAATGTTAAAATTAAGGTTTAGTTTCCTAAAGGTTATTTTAAGTCAAACACTATTTAATGGTATTCTACTAAAAACCATATAGTTTTAAAGGTTTAGAATTAAATTTATAGTTTTACAACTAACTTGACCATAATACATCTCAGCATTGAAATTAATAATTTTACTGCACAAACAGAAGTTATTGATAAACCCACTTTTCATGTGAGATAATTAACCAGTCGGTCAAACTTCCTAAAACTGGATCAGCAATAATGTTTTAATATCTATTTTGTTATGTTCAAAAAAATATGTTCATTCTTTTATAGTTTTTTAATCTCTGGTATTTAATTTTAAAATATGCCTATTTATAAAATAATTTAATTATTTTGTTCGGCTTAAATAAGTTACTTAGTATTCACTCTAAATGTCCAAAATTCGTTAAATGAGAGATAGTTATAATGTCAGGTTTCAGTTAAGATTTCAGATGGGTAACTTACGGTCCAGATCCAATCAAATTTCGACCCGCCAAGTAACTTGAAACTACTTGTGCAAAATAAACAAAATTTAGTTTTTTGATGCTTATGAGTTTGAAATACACTTTCAATTTGGTTTTCAGTTACTTTAGTATTTCCTAGATCACAATAATAGTAAATCATTTTATTACAATTATGCTCGAGTTTTTTAGTTTTCTATATGTTATATTTTAAAATTATGCAGCCTGCAATTGCATTTTTTAACGAGTTGAAACAAGAAAAGATTTTTAGTAAATATAAATTGCTGGCTTCAAAAGTTGTCCACCACTACCCTAAAAGTTTCATTAGTTTCAAAACAGTTCATATTTAAACAGGATTGATTACTGATTACACAAGGTTTTTTAATATTTAAGTATTTTAATACACTTAAGTGGGCTTATAAGAAAACAACAGTAACTTATTTTCTCAAGCCCTGTAAACTACTTTGAACACAGCCGAAAAGTGCGTGTATAAGAAATACCAGTCTAAATTACATTTCGAACACAATTTTTTTGGCTCAAAAGTTTGTACTCAAGAGAAAAACTACTTTTTAAAATCATGGGGGGCGATTATTTTTAAAGTTTCTGAAAAGGGGGCGATTTAGTAAATGAGTTTGGGAAACCCTGCATTAGAGTGTATGTTAAAAATTAAATAAACACTTAGGTAACTACTCTATAAAAAATTGCATTGATTTTTACATCACAACGTTTTTATAGATAATATATAATTAAATTTCAAAACGGATAGTTAACTTTAAGGCACAAACATTTTTTTAATCATATATTTTTGACGTCCGAAAATAAAAAGTACTTAAAAACACTAGAAGGTGTAAATAAATTTTTAAATTGAAAATGCAAATTATAAGATAGCCAGTCAAATAAATTAGTAATATAAATTGTCGCCGAAAACATTGAAATGTTCAAAATATTTTCTAATTTAGCCAAGGGCTAAACGCTTTCTATTATTATTATAGTAAATTGTAAAAGCTCACTGTTGCTATAACAATATGAACTCTAGCTTACTATCGAGCAGTTATGTTTCTGTTTTAATTATACTTGTCAAACAAATTTTATCTCTATCACATTAAAAGTAAAATGCTTGTTGTGTTGTGAATGTAATAAATAATCAATTTGTTCATTATAATAAAATTCAAACCGCATATGGTTTTTTTAAACACTGTTTTACTAAACTACGAATTTTTAATTAGTGTATGAATTAATTCCAGTTTAACTTTTTTTTTTCCACTTACTGTAGTTAGTAAAGTTAGTTAAGACCTTAAATTTCAACGCATTCAAATACGCTATAGACAAATTAAAATTTATAAAAACAAATCAGACTTAATCTCCTTAAAATTTAAAAAAGAAAAGTTTTGTTTTATGAAAGCAATCGGCTTGGCTACTAAAATCGAGTTTGTTAGAAAACTTTATTTTGTATCTTATATCAGAATAATTTAAAATAAATTTGACAAAACAACAACTATAATTTCTACCATACTAATTTCAAATCTTTACAGTTTTTTTTTAGAAATTTTATTAAAATAATTATAAAAGACATAAGTGAAAAAAAGTTAATAAACTTTCCTATAAAAATAAATTAATGATATATAAACCCACTGAATTTTAAATTGAAAAATGGTTAATTGGTGTTCTAAACTCGCTAATAGCCTCAATTATTAAACAAGATATTTTATTTTTTAAAACCACTACTAGATCGACTCAAAGTATACTGAAAATTGTGAAATATTAACGGAGATATATGCTGTTAAATATGTCTTTTTTCTTCCACTTGTCTCACAATTCGATCTCTTATTTTTCTTAAAATTCTATAATTGCAGCTTGAGAAAAATTTTACAAAATTACGTTCATACAAAAATAAAGTTCAAAGTTTTATTTACATTAGAGTTTAAAAGTTTTTATAGTTGTTTTTTTTTCTCTTTAAAATTTCAAAACAATTTTCTCAAATAGTTTACACTGCTAACATCATACGTTTTGATTACTTAAAAAATGTTGTAGTTATCACATAATAGATGTAAATGATGGTTTCCAAGTATAGTTTAAATGTTATATCTTACAAAAAATCAATAAGAGTAAAAACTGTTGTGAAATGTATATCATTTGAATAGCTTTTAAAACAAACAACAGCCGTTAGTAATCGCAAAAATTAATCAAAATGTTATAAAGGTGTGTTTATAGCCTTGAAAATAGTTTTAAAAATCTCTAAAATGTTAAAAAGTAAAAATTAACATTGTATCTTTTAAGTAATTTTTTAGTTAAAAAACCTTTGTAAAATATACGAAGATAGAAGTTTTAGACTCTCAGTTATTTTCTAAAGACGTTTTGCGGTTATGTTAAAATTTATTTAAAATTCAATAATTACCATGGCGGTAAAATGATGTAACTTTTTTAAATGTTTTAGTTGTGCTAAATTAAATATTTATAATAAACGTGAATACAAAAAGTACTTTCCAAATTTCATGTATAGTAAAGTAGAATTAAACAACAATCTTAATTTAAATAATCCAAGTAAAATGAAAAATCCAATGTAAATGTCTGACTAATGACTTAAAAAAGATAAATTAAATTTTTTTATGTTATTTTTATCCAATTATACGCTTTAAGTATTGATTAAATTTTGTGGTTTATAATAAATATCTGTCTTAAAACAAAGTTTTTGTTTTTTTAATAATCATAATCCAGTAAAACTAACACAGTAGCTTAATAAATTAACAGATCAAAGTTTTTTTTAACTGACACTTTATCAAATTGAAAAAAAAAATATTTTATATTTTTTTTAAGCTTGTGAAAGTTTTTTAACTAATTTATGTTAACTTTTTTAGGAACATTTTAATTGTGATTTTAAAATATAGAAGTTGAAACTCATATTTAATTCTTTTAGTATTCATAAATGTTAGACATTACTATTAAATTAGTATGAAAAAACATTTCTGAATATTGACTATAATTCAAACATTATTACAAAACACCAAGTAAAAACAAAAGTATAATAAAACAAACAAAAGTAAAGAAAAAAAATCAACTTTAGCTATAACCAAATAACTATGAACCGAAATTGTACGCACTACATTGTTATTTAGTTTTCTCAAGTGTAACTGCAACACTTTCTTGATTGCCGACATTTTATTAAATACAAAATTGCTCGTGAGCGGTCAACCGCAATAAAAGTAATAGGTGCTTCCAACGAGTTAATTATATTAAGCAAAATTTAAAACCATTGTATCAACTGCAACCAACGCAACGCAATTTTTTATTGTTAACTATTAATTAAAACAGTATTTCAAAACATCAGGTAAACACAAAAGGTTTGTGTTAGCGGTCAGCCACATGTAAGTAGTACGTGCTCCCAACTTAACCAACTTGCCAATCAAACAAATACTTACATGAACACAGGAAGCTACTCATCGAACGAGTATATCTTGAGTTTGTTTTCATATATGCCCAATTGACACATCTTCATTTAGCTGGTGCGCTTGCTATTGACAAAACTCGTGTAAGTGTCAGGCTCTTTCGGGGTACGGCTTTATACGTGACCTGGTTTAGAATGCTTTCACGTTTTTCAACAAAATCGGCGAAAGTCTGCAGAACAAGTCCGGACTTTCGTTTGCCGTGAGACAAGCTCAAATTTAACAAAAGGGTTGATCATGCCAATTCGATCATCAGACCACAAGAAACCGGTCTCAGTCTACCGAAACTTGTGGTCTGATGATCGAATTGGCATGATCAACCCTTTTGTTAAATTTGAGCTTCTTTCACGTTTTTTTGTGAGCTTTATTGATTAAGTAAATTGCAAACTCTTGTTTTACCTTTAAACTTGTTTCGGTGTCAATATGCACTCTAAAATTACATAAAGAATTGAAACAGATTATTTTAAATTTAACTCATTGCATTGATTATACATAGCAATAAAAATTTTAATGTTTTCTAAAAACTCTTATTAAGTTTATCTATTAAGTTTCTTTATAGAATAAAAGACTGAAAAATTAAATATTTTTCACAACTGGGATAAATGATTTTTTTAGAGATATTTTTCTTATTTTTTTACCGGGTCTGTTAACGTAAATTCTTCATAAATTTTAATTTTGTTTGGTGTCAATATTCACTCGGAAATTTCTTAAATAGCTTAAAAAGGTTTTTATGTTAAAACAATTTATTGTATTGCGTTTCACTCGTATTATGTTTAAAATTCTCCAAAAGCATTATATTGAAACCTTAAGTACTAAGATTTTGAAAATAAGCAAAACTAAATAAGACTTTTCTGAAAATAAACACAATTAAGAATAAGAGTATAAACATAATCAAACATGTTTTTGACATTAAATTTAACATGCTGCATTAAAGCTGTTGAATTTTTAATATAAAATAGCTTTAAATTATTGTTTTAACTAATATAATTGCTATTAAGTACTATCACTCATAAATTAAATGATTGTTTTATCATTACTTACAAATCTCCTACTTATAAAATTGCTAAGCCATTTCCTGTATTTTTACTGATTACTAAATATTAATAACCAAAAAACAGCAAATTAACCTAATATTAAGTTTAAAATCTCATTAAATTTGTAAAACTCACACAGGTAGTGCAGCATACTAATGTCTTTTATACTCAATCTAAAAAACATGCGTTTAATAGTTATTTAATCAAAATTATAAAAAAACTTTAAAAGTAACATATCATTTGCACTAAAATATCAAACAACTAATTAAGACATAAAAAACAACTATCTACTTAACAAGAAACTTATGGTCTATAACGTAAGTAACTGTTTTAACTAAAACATATTTTTTTTTAATAATTTTGCTTACAAAACAAAACAACTAAAAGCGCAACGTCGTACGAGACTCATTCAACTTGTTGAAAAACATAATAAATAAATAAACAACTTTCCAATTTGGAAATTACTACCAGTAGAACTTGTTCCGGCGCTTTGTACTGCCTCTATTTACAACGTGAAATATTATCAGAACAAAATAAATGTAGTAGGCGCTTTTGTATGTGGGATTACTAAAATCTTTATTGTGTTTTTACACAACAACTGGTAACTGGTAGCTTCTTGTATTTCAACTGGTGCGAAAACTGAACTTGACCTGGAAGTTTGTTTCTTTTGACAGTTAAATTTAAGATATTTATAACTATAACAAGGTAAGTATTTTATTATTAGAAAACTTGATAGTGTAAAACTTATAAAGCTGAAAATATAGCTGAACGCCTTTTTAGAATTGGACTATATGTTAAAAAGAAAATAGCACATTCTGCTTAAAATTGTAGGTAAAATAATTGTATTTGCTTTACATTTTAAATTTTTAATATAAATTTCAGTTCTAACTGTTCATCAGTTTTAAAAGAAAAAAATATTGTGAAGTTGAAAAAGTATACAATTTTTATTCATAAGATTTGTAAGCACAACAACTTTAATCCTAGGAAAGAACTATAATTCTAAAATCAAACATCTGGTTTTAAACAATTTACTTCTTACAAGTTCTGTGTGTTTTCTATTTAAACAATTTAATTCAGCCTTGTCAAAAAGTTTCTCCGTAAAGCTAAACGTAAACGGTTTTAAATTTTCGTTTTTTTTTAATCAGCTTAAAAAGCAAAAGTTTTTTTCTTTTACGTTTAAGGCTTATTAAATTCTTTTTGAAGTAGAAATAAACTTCAGATATTAAGAAATTTATTTTCTTTGTATTTTATGTTATTTAATTGTTTTAAAAATAGGGGTACGTTTTGGCAATCACTTTAACTTGACATTTAAATACGCTGTAATAGTCATTTGATAAACATTTATAAAACTTTAACTATTGTTAGTGGTCATTAAATGTATTTTGGATTTACATTGGCCTAATTTTTTACATTTTATAACTTTTATAAAAATATTTGATTAAATTACCTGTTGATAAAAGGTTTAAAAAAGTTAAACATGATGTTTAAACTGTCTTTAAAAGATTAAATTATGATTTTAAACTGTAGTGAGTAAAACTAAAACTTAATAGGTGTAGTTTTTGTAGAATATTTAATGTTTACAGTGTCTTTTAATTTTTTTTTGTGTTTTTTAAATGTACAAAAAAATCTTCTTTGTTTTCAAAAAAACTTGTTGTTTATGATTAGCTCAATTCCTTTCAAAAATGTTATATGTGCGATATGCTGTTTACAAAACTTAATCTTGGATTTAACAAGAAAAAAAAAATTGATATATTTCAAAATTACTACGACCCCCTCTACACTAAACCAATACTAAAACAACACCAACAATACATTAATACATTTTTAAAATAATTTTATTTTGTCATCATAGCTGTTACAAAACAAAACTTTAAAACAAAATGATAAATTTGTTTTATCACAGTCATGTTTTGCTTACGTTTGTCAAATGACAATCATTTAATCTCCTGAGAGGTTTTCTTTATCGTTTCTTAATTATTCATACATTATACAACGTAGTTTCGGTCAGAAATAAAAATAAAACTTTTAAAGTCTAAGTTAAGTATTTTTAAGTTAAAAATAATTTTAAAAAAACAGTTATGAAATGTTTAAAAGAAAAAGCTTTGTAACTACGGGCAAAAAATGTATTTTTTAATTATTGTTAGCACAAAGCACTAATTAAAAGTGTAAGCAATAAGTAAAGTTTACAAAACAAAATAACACTCCTGAAAAAGTCGACACACATGAAACTTTTCTATTTTTAACAAAATCCAAATAGTTAAAACCACCATGAAATAAGGATTTAAAAGATAAAACAGTTACTGGCTTTTGTTTAAATAACTACTAATCTGCAAATAGTTGAGTGTAAATTATAGTCATTAGTTTTAGACATACGTCCTTAAAAGATGGTAAACCCTTTCATAATTTCTTTTTAATGTAGTGTGTTAAATTTGACAAGTTTTATGTAAACAAAATTAAGAGGTGTAGATCAGATCAAAGCCGGATAGGCATTTTAGTTATGTTCTTGTATAAAAACTAAAATACCTCTGATATTTTAAATTAAACGATAAAGTTGAAACATTTGCTTTTAATAACATCTTCTAATAAAAAACGTTAATATAAAGTATCCCTGAAAATACAATTAAAAATACTAAAATTGGAGTATGGTTTTTCATTTATGCTAACTGTAGATATATAGTATAATAGTTCAGTACAGTCAATAGAAGTAATAAAAAAAAAACTAAAGTCAATTAGTCTTGATTGAATTTATTGATTGTTCAACATATTTACTTATACATGATACCTTTTATATCAAAAATGTTAATAAGAAAATTGTGGCTTTGTAAGATTAAATAAAACTTATAATAAATCAAACTTTTTGATTATTGTTAATTTAATAAAAAAAAAATAAAGCATTTATCTTGTTCTAATTACAAAACAATTGAAATAAATTTTAAACAATTATCAAAAACTCAATGTAGTTTATATTACAAGATTTCCATGATAATGTTTATTACATGATAGTGAAATATTACTTTATTTAGTATTAGCTACAAAAATAATGAAGTTTATCTGCTATCAATAGTCATTTCAGTATAAAAAACGACACTTTGATTGAGTTTTTGATAAAGTTTTATGCACAAAAATATAATAAGTAGAAATGCCTCAAACAAATAGTGTGATTAATTAAAAACTTAAACGCGATTTTTTTTTTAACTAAATAAAACTTTTTGGTAATATAAATATGTTTTAAATTTATTCTGGTTTCTTTTTGTAAAACACTCTACTAACAAAATAATAATAAAAATTGTAAAGAATTGCTGACTGCACGTAATAATTGTTCACATTAGTTTAAAAAAAAATTTATTATATTAAGCCATAGTTTTTAAAGCTTATTTAAAAGTTTTAATGTTAATATCTAAAATAAAGAATGAGTAAAATAGTAAATACATCTACATTTGTTTACTAAGTAAGTAAATATTGAGTGTTATATTCCAAAAGAAAATTAACACTTTTGTTCGAAACGACAGTAATTAAGTGAAATATTTCAAAGATTTCCATACGAAATTAAAAACCTGCAATTTCGATCTTAAGTGTATCATGTTACATTTAATACTTGAGATCGGTACGTTGGCGTAACTGTTAAAGTGTTTAAAAGGTATAAAAAATAAAAAGTTAAAACTTTGATTAACTTATTTTACAGTTATTTTTTAACTTTTGTGATTTTATATAACAACCAATTCAAAATTTTAGATAAATCGAACCGAAAAGACTGAAACTTCAAATAAAAGTGTAATTTAGGTTTGAACCTCACAATTTTTATTTAAAGTATTTTTTTCTTAAGTACGTCAAAAACAAGACTATTTTACTTGTTTTTCAACAGAAAACGTGCTAAATGTGTTAAATAAACATGTCACAATATTTAATGTTTGAGAAAAGACCGTTTGCTCATGTAAAAATAAGCACAGCTGGATAGAAATGGACTTAAAAGTGTAATCCAAGTCAGTTTTAAAATAAACACCTGCTAAAAGAATAATTTTTGTTAAAGCACTTTATGGAGAATTGAAAAACACTTTTTACGGTTTTTTAGTTAAAATGTAGATTTATTTTTAGTAATTTTATTTTTTCCTTTTATGTTTAACTTAAAGCAAGCTAAACGATATAGTTTTATGATTAGAAATAATTAATTTAGTGTTCCTAAATTTATTAATCATGTAAACTGTTTGCTATTGAAATAAATAAATTTTGAAGTTCCTTTATTTTACCAAATCTATTTATCCAACTTACTGCTAACGTGAAACGTTTTTTTTTTAATTGAAGATTTGTGTGTTATCATAAATTAATAATAATGTAATAATAATAATAACATTAAACTTATAATATTTTGTTATTAAGGTGATCAAATTCCTTAAATGTATTCTTTTGTATTCTTTTTTGTAAAGCAAACATCTATATTTTAACTTTTAGTAGAAACACGTCATTTGCAATAACATAAAGTTAAAAAATCCTTTCAAAGTAACACGTACAATGTATCTATTGACGACATTTATTTTATTTTTCTTATATAAATTTGTTGTTTATCAACTGATTTTTTGGCTTAGTAAAACCAAATCAGTCTTTTAAAACAACTAATGATAACAAAAAAAGTTTGTATTTTTCGCTTTTCGTTTAAATTTTGCTTGTTATTTTAAGTAAATTTACTAATCTATTATAACAACTTTTTAATAACCTTTATTTAAGTACTACGTACGAATAAGTCATTAAATAAACGCATTAAGGTGTTTGTCTTTTTTTTTTAATTATATATAACCAGTACTTAGTATAGAAATTATAGTATTTATAGTTTGTGACTGCACTTCAAAATAGTTTATAAGAGCATAGATATTTTTTCTCGTTCTAACAAAACTTGTGTACGTACATACTTTAAAGTATAAACAATACTAAAACATAAAACAGTTTCTAACAAAACTTATCAGATCAAGTTTTTTTTTGGTTGTGCTAGCCGTAAACTGGTATATAGTTAAAAATACACTTTTTAAAGTTGTCAAAACAATTTAACGAACAGATAATAAAACTGTTAATCTTATCAACGTGATTTTTAAGGGTAAAAATAAAAACAATACGTGAAAACTAAATGTTACCATTATTTTATAACTGTATGTACCATTATAAAAGTTAACGTTTACTAAAATATGGGTAATTACAGTTTTTTTAAAATTGTTTTAACATAAAGTATTTTTTAAGGATTGCTTTGAAACTAAACAGATAAATATCAATAGTAATGAGATTTAAAATCATTGCTACTAACAATTAGTTGTTTAACACATTTTTATGTCTTTAATAAATTAGTTTTAGTTTTATTAAATCAAAATCGTAAATAAAAAATATTCAAAACTAATAAACTACCTGTTGTAATACAATATAAAGTATTATGTTCTTTTCTGAATAAAAAAACAGCAGTACTAAGAAAACGTTTTATTTATTATTTTAAACTTGATATTGTATAAATAACACACAAATACGTGTTAAACATTGATTTAGCGGTTTTAAACAAACGTCAAAATTTAACGCAGTTTACTTATCACTATAAACATTAGCTTTTAAATTGGTGGTTTATAATTGAAACAAACATGCTAAGAGTGTCTGTTCAAGCTGGTTTCGTAGAATGTACATTTTTATTCAAAAAATAAAATCAAATAGTTCTACTCAGAAATTAAATACTATTTAAGATTAGGTATTGATAAAAGCTTGAGGTAAGAAATCAAATACTATTTTTGACACATTGAACAGAATGCATTTCTTATTGTTCATTATTAAAGTCAATTAACTTAAGTTTTGAAAATTTTTAAATCAAGCTTAACAATAAATTTAATAGATTTATTGTAAGAAGTTTTGTTAAAAAGTATTTAAATGTTTGGTTTATTTTAAATTTAATGTTTTTAATAAATTTTAAACCTACTTATGTTTTTAGTCTTCAATAAAACTTTTAACTAACGTTTTTATATCAAATGAAACCAACTTTAGAAAAGGATTGATATGCTTGTAGAATAAAATATTTTTTTAATAATTTATATAAAATAGGCAGTTCAAAAATGTCAAAAGTTTAATACTTTAAGAACATTTTATGGTGAAGTTGCGGAATTATCTAAAGTTAAACCTCTAAGTATGAAAAAATACTAAATATAAAGTAATTTTGTTTCTCCGCTTCCTATATGACGTCATTAAGTATCTCATAATATTAAAAAAAATATATATCAAACTTTACTAAAAGTAAAATATTAATTAACATATAAATTATAAACACATCGAATATACTTATTTATTTTTAACAACAATATTGGTAACGTTTGCTTGTCACTAAGTTTTGGAGCTTTTCACAAAAAAAAAAAAATTTAATGATTACTTAAGAAAACACAAACAACCTTGTTTTGTAGCTTTCTTAATAGCCTAACTTATTTTTCATAAAAAAGCTAACTTGCTAAAATGTTTTTCAGTATGTAATAAGTTATTAAGTATAATAAGAAGCTAGAGAAATATTAAGACTAAAGTTTCTTAAACAATTAGCTCATAATGGCACATAACCTTTTTTATGTGTTGTACATTTTTGAGATTAGTGAAGTTTCTAAGAAACGTTTTAATGGTAACCTAGTTTATGTACTAAAATATATACATTTGCTGTTTTATTAAGCTTTTCAAGCTATTTAAGAAATATCAAATAGAAGTATAACATTTTTTTTATCTTTAAAAATAAACACAAAACAAATGAAAGCTCGAAATAAAGTATACAAAATTTATTATATATTCTAACTAGCTTTTTTTATTTTATTTTGTAACTTCGATTTTCTTTTGAAATACTTTAGAACCAAAAAACAAAATAATTAATTCGATTATGGCTTAAAGCACTTTGTAATAAATAAATTAATCATCACTATTTGTTTTTATATATCAATAAGTTAAACTGCTGGCAAATAAAATATTTATTTCCTTTGTAACCAAAGTCACTAAACACGGTTACAAAAAATAATTAATTTAATTTATTTCTGAGAACTTATAAAACTTTCATTTTAAAAAACTATACACTTTGTGAAAAATAAATCACCTGCGATTATTATTTTCTATCATAGTTCGACCATATTTTGGTTAAATTAAATGTTTATGTTTTATATTAAGGTTATTGAGTCGGTAATATTTAAAAAACTAATCAATTTTTTAAACCATCAAAATAATGTGTTAACCATACTTTTTGTGATAAATAAATGCTTAACCTGGTACTAACATCCACAATGCTTCGGTTTAGATTTTATTTCGATCACAACAAACCACTTACAGACTAATCTTGCTAACATTTATAACTTTGCGGTTTTAAACAAAGAAAAATATAGGTTATTAAGAAGTTTCTACGAGAAATATAAGTTTTCTAGTGATATTACCGCAAAATTTTAATATTATTTATAAGAAAAAGTTGTTGTACTTAGAATTTTAACCACATGTTTTGTTGTTTAAAAAATTTTTAAACTAATGATATTATTTAAAACAACTTAAAATTTATATATAAAAATGTTTTATGTTTTTATTATTGTAAGTTTATTGTCATACGAAGGACCCAGGCATCAAAACCTAGGCCACTTATACAGAAAGACATACAACAAAAAGACAAAAATAAACCAAAATTGTACATTAAAAATGAAAAAAAAACTGAGTTTAACTAATTAAAGTTTAAAAATTAACATAAAAACACAAAAATTATAACACAAAATTTATAACTCCGGTGCTTCCGAAAAGAGAACAACAATATCCTACTTCAACTTCACCCGAACAGATGGTTTCACTCCAAATTTTAAAGTACTTTTAACAAAAAAATTATTTTTGATATAACAATATAAAAAGAAATAGAAATTATTTCGTTTGAATCTTAATAGTATCTTATAGTGTATCTTAGTACATCTTAATTTATTATTATAAATTAACCTACTTAAATTAGTTATATTCGACTTTATTATTTATTTTGTTTAATATTTTTATAACTGTTTTTTTTTAATTCACAAAAAAGATGGATATTGAAACTACTTAAAAAAAGTTTTGTGTTTCAAAATTAATAGAGAGGAGCGTTGTAGATATTTATATAGCATTTTATATATAAATAAACTTTTTATACTTTTATGATAAACATTAAAAGTTTTTTTTTTTAGTGTGTCTTTTAACACTTACCATACTCAAATAAATTTTGTTGAACACGATTCTTTTTAATTTAAACTTTTTCATTACTGAACAAGCCTACATTAAATTTTAACTAAATTAAAGAAACTACAAAGTTTTATTAACAAAATCTACCTCAAGTTACTTTTGTTTGTTTTCCGTTTATATATTTACAATACTACAAACTTAAGGCTGTATTTTTTTAATATATTTTGTTAACGTATACCTTATTTTATATTTTGAAATAAGATTTAATCCAATTAGTACCATATACTGAATGTATAATGAAAGCCATAGAGAACAATAAAAATTGTATTGGAAACAATGCCATACCATAATAAACTTTAAAGTGTTTTTTTTTTGTTTTGGCACAATTTTTTATACACGTGCTTATATTTTAAACTTCGTTTAAATCCTTTTATCAAATGTCAAATTCAAAGCTTTGTTAGTATTTCCTATCATAAATTTATGTAGTAAAGTTTTATAATCTTTTAAACTAATGACCCACATACATTGGATAATCTTATTTTACGGTGAAACTAATTTCGTTTCTTCCATTTCAAACAGTAATTCGGCGATACCGGAAATTATTTTATGTTATAAATTTAATATTTTTAGACTCCTTGCATCTTTTCCTAAATTACTAAAAATCTTGTGCCGTGTTTTTTCGTAAAAACTGGCTAACTTTCATTCCTTCGATTTACCAAAATAAAGTTTAAGGTAGTAAATGTTATAAACTTTACACTAATTCACTGATAAAAACAACATTAAAAATGAACCATTTCAAAAGTTACAATCTGTTTAGATTACCTCTAAAACTATAACAACAATATTTTTTAGTTATAAAAATAGATTTAACTTTTTACATACAGCTTTTATTTACTTTGTTTCAGCTTTAAGCTAATTGAACTTATTTTTGATGTAAATTTTTTTATGTTAGAATAATTTATAACAATAAATATAAAGAAATAAGTATTAAGTCATACCATTTAAATATTGTTCATTATGATTAAAAATCATACAAGTTTTCAAGTATAAGATTAAATAATTAAACTGCTTAATAATTTAAATAATCTAAAGTATTTCGAAAGTTTACGTAATACTTTTGGCGACGGGCGGTACTTTAGTTATAGGGGAATTAAAAGGCCCTTAGTTTAACATTTTTTAAAGCTAGTTTGTTAAGGTATAGACATCGTAATTCAACTAATCGTTTTTAAACAAATTTTTCTTTAAAAATTGAGAGTTTCAACTTTTTTATAGAGTTATAAAATGTTTTTTGTTTTGCTAGCTCGGAGAATTTACTTAAATGTCTTAACCCACGCGACGCCTTTGATACGTCAAACTACTAAAATTTATTAATTAATTTTAAATTTTTTAGAAAATTTATAATAAACATGACTGTCATGATATTGTTATTACGTTTTTTGAGAAAAACCTCAGTTTATTGTTTAGCTTGGTTGGTAATAATTAAGAAAAAAGAACGTTATCAATCATAGTTGAAGTTTATACTTGAGTGTTTGTAGCTTTAATGAAATTGCGAAAACATAACAGGTAATAACTTTTATAATTACTTTATTTAAAATTGTAATTTTTGTTAACTTTGACATAATGATATTATTTTAGAGCTAACTTGTGGCATGCTAAAAAAGAAATTTTTTTTTTTTCAAATAAGTCGGCTAATTTAAATTTAATTCTAAATAACTTCCGGAAACAAATAAGTTTTATGAAATTATCTACTTAAATTTGTAATCTTATTTAAAAGGTATTTTCATGTAACTTCTTCAGAATTTTAACGAAATTTTTAAGGTAAATGTTATAAGTTAAAGTTACCTATTTTATTTCTTAATATGCTAATCGCAAGATCTACTTACTACTAAATCGGTTTAAGGTTTCACTAAAACATTTACTAAAACTTTAAGCTATGATTAAAATATTCACTTAAAAGTTTATTTTAATCTTTTAATCCTGATTAAAATTCACATGGTTTTAGTTACTTTTATGTTTATAAAAATCTGAAGTTAGTTGTTAAATTAATTTTGTATTTAAAAAAAAAATATTTTATGCTTGTTTGTTTAGTTTAAAAAAATGTTTTGTTATAAATATTTGCTTTTTAAGTAAGTTATAAGTTTCGAAGTTGCGAAACATAATTATTAATAATTTATATTTATTTATTTCAATAATAATAAGTATATCAATAACATAATCTTTTATTCATTATGAATAAAAAAAAAACAACTTGAAGTATCACACATTTCGTAATACTAATTTAAAAAAGAAATTAATTTAAATATTAAAAATGTATTTTACAACAATAGTGTTTTAACAGTGATCTATTAACTATTTTTGAAAAATGATATAAATAAATAACAAATTTAAGAAGTTCTGAAGCAATTAAGAAGACACTACTTGACATTTAAAAATAACAGACAACTAAAGTGTTTACTAACTGTAAAAATATCAGTTACAAAAGGTCGATCTTACAAACAAGATTTCATAATGTATATTGGACCAACAGGTTGCTACTTCCCTGCAAACTGATACTCGGGTTTCTGCAAACTGAGACTAGTCGCACGTAATCGATGTAACCGTAGAAAGCTGCAGTCGTTAATCTGCAATCAATCATCGTAAATATTCTAATGAGTTCGAAACCCGGGTTTCAGTCTGTTGAGAGTCTGTGGCCTAATTACGTAAAAGGTAACATCAAAAATTGTTTAACTATTACAAAATGGTCAACAATTTAAGTTGAAGAGCTTTTTTTTTTGTTAAGTAATTTGTAAAACTATCACAAGTTTATTAACATTTATAGATTGGATGCATTTTTAAAAGTTATCTAAAGATTTTCCTATTTAAAGTGAATTCTACTACCTTTAGTTGAACTTCTACATTAGTTTATAAAATCAAACATATTTTAATTGTGCTATTTTAGCATAAAATTATAATTGTTTTTGCTTTTATACTTTAACTTTTTAAACTGATTAAAGTTTTTTTCAAATGTACATTAAACTTTTTTACTTTTAGTTGAATTTTTATATAAGTTTATAAAGCCTAGAATATTTTATTTGTGTAAGATAAATTTAACATTTTTTTACGTAGCAATATAAGCATTTTGAAAACTCTTTGTTTGATAACGCAAAATCTTTTCAATATTTTTCATTCAAGACTTTAGGGACTTTTAAAAACAATACTCAAATAAAGAAACTGTAGTATTTGCTATTACAACTTGTTGTGTCACAATAAGTTTGCAAAACTATTTAAAACTTTATTTTAACATAAGTTTTCAATAAATAACAAAACTTTTTATCTTGCCTAGAACGTAATTTTAATGTTATTATATGTATAGTTATTTATTTAAACTTAAAAATTTCAATTGAAATTAATTTCAAACTACATTTAATAAAAATGTACATAGAGTTTATAATCACTAAGCTTTTCAACTTTAATAAGTATGTGCATGTAAAATATGCAAAATAAAATACCTAGACTAACAAACTGAAATTATATAATATTCTAATAATTTTACTGTGTTCAAGCAGTGTCTGTAGTCGTAAAAAAACAAAGACAAAACTAGCTTAATAGAAAATAGTGAGTTAAGATTGGAACTATTTATTGACTTAACTCACATAATTAAAAAAAAAAAACACAACTTGGTAGTTTTAAATAAAATCACAAAAATATCATAAAAAATGTGAGGTTATGGGTTTTTACATAATTATTTCGATTACATTCTAAAAATCATAAGATGTTTGTTTAATGTGGTCGTAATTTAACACGTATTAAGCTTATTGTCAGTTAAAATTTCAGATCAAAATATTTGTAAGGCGTCAATAAATTGGTCAGAAAATTAATAACTACAAAATAAAACTGACCTTGAACTAGGGATGGTTTATTAGTTGTCTAATTTGTAAAACTAAAAAATGTAGTTATCACAAATCTGTTACCTAATGCTGAACAAAACATTTAAAACAATTACTTTTAAAAAGTAAAGTATTTATCACTATTCTATTATGGACAATTAGAGTAGAATTTAGTTCTTTCGTTTTACTTATTTACTATTTCATGACCTATCAGTGATTATTATAATATAATAGTAATTAAAAAATCGAATACTATGTTTTAAGCAACATTAATAGGTAATATTTCAAAAACTTTTAGGTATTTAACTTAAATACTTGATAGACACTTACCTATTTTATATTTTATTCACCATTTGCTGTTTTTTACTTTAAACAATAATCTTTATCGTACAAGTAAATATATGTTTTTTTATTAAATATATAATTGTTTCGTATTCGAAACAAGAATTTAAAATAAGGAAATTTAAACTTATATGTAGCGTAAATAGTACTTATATTCACAGTAGATAATAAGCGTGTAGTGACACTAAGTTTATGTAATTATTTAATTTTATCTTTTTTATCTGTTGTTTTCTAAACCATAATAAAATGATAGTTAACAACCCAATTCAAACAGATTTATCTAATATTTTATACATTACTCTAAGTACTTAAAATAATAATGAAGTTTTTTAGGTATGAGTTAGAGAGATCAATTAGTAATAACAAAACGTTTTTCTAAATTGATTTGTTTTGAATTTGAAGTGTGTTTTAATTAATGGAAAAACAATTAAAAAAAAATTAATCATTTATTTTTAAATTTGCACTTATGTACTATAATTTTAAATGATGCTATTATCCCGTTTTAAACGCAACGGCGTATTTAATACATAGCTTAAAAACTATTTGTATATACATATATAAAAGAATAGAGTTAGATAAAATAAATTAAATTCAAAAGAGGCCACTTAAAGGACTTTGACATAGTTTATTGTGAATTGTCGAATTCAAAAAAAACAGTACAATTGTTTTATACAAGTAATAAAGTTGCTTATAATCCTTATCTATTAAAATTCGAATTGAACTGTACTGTACTTTACACCAAATACACATGTTGCACAATAACACTATTACGTAATTTTATACTTTTTTTTGTGTTTGTATCTAGTTGTGAAAATAAACTTTGTTTAATGTTTCTAAAATACTTATATTTTAGTAATACTCTTAGTGTAAGCTGATTTTTTTTATAAATGACCTGTTTTCCTTTGCAAAAACTATTAAAGTAAGGCTTTTTATAAGATGCAGTCTGGTAATTTATTCCTAATTTGCATATTGTTTTCATAACTTGCAACATTGTAATTCAGACTATGAAGTTGTACATAATCACAAAAACAATTAATTTTTTACAAATTTATAACTATTAAAAATTATTACTAAAGTTTAATAAGAAGGTTTAGATTTATAGTAAAAAATTCTATAAATTATTCTAGGGACAATTTTGTTGCATCCAAGTTATATTTATGTAAAACAGATGATTGGTAATTTTTTTTTATTTATTTTAACAATCTGTACTTATCAAGACTTTATTTCGAAATTTACTTTATCAACACGGCATAGTTACATTGTAAGTTTGAGATAAAATTTATAGCACTATATATTGGTGGAGATAATAAAGTAACATATAAATTTATTAAAAGTGCTTGTTTGTAAGTAGGACGTGTCAATAGTTATTAGATTTTTATTCGTCTATTTCAAAAATAAAAGTGTGTATTTTCTGCTCATTTTTCAGTTAATTACACATCAAATTTTACACAGGTAGTTTTTATTAAATGTTTTTTTTTTAATTTTTGATAGTTTAATAGCACGAACACAGTAGTATTAGTGTCAATAATAATTATATTTTTATTCGTTTTTTTTTTTAATAAAAGTCTGTATTTTTTGCTTCTATTCTAGTTATTTATAAATTAGTTTACACTTAAGCATTTTTGTTGAATATTATTTTTATTTTTTATATTGTTCAAACTTAAATAAATATTATTTTAAACTTACTAATAGTTTAAGCAACTTACGTTTTTATAATAACTTTTAAATAAACAGCAAAACTTAAATGATTTTAGTGTTTGACAGTCGCACACTCTTAATTTATGAGGAAACATTCATGTTTTGCTTTAACAAGAAGTAAAACATTTTTATCACATATATCTTTCAAAAACAGTTTAAGAACTTTAAAGTATAATCTGTTACTAAGTTCAAGATTAAGCCATAAAAATAATGAACGAAGTTTTTTTTTCTGTATCGTAAACAAACTTAAGTCTTGATTTTTATGGTTATAACTTTTACTACTTTTAATATTTAGCAACTAGATAGGAGATTTAGAATAAAACTAAGAACCATTTCTGTAAGTATAATAAAAATAATTGTAATTTAATATTAAAGAACAAATTTCGTTTTTTAAATCTCCAAATAAAGTCATTTAAAATGTTATAGTGTTTAGAAATAGTAACTATAAAACTGTTTTTTATTATCAAGCTATATATAATATCGATGTATGAAATTTTTATTTTGTTTGTAACGTAAATACAAAAAAAATCTTAATGTAATTTATGTTAATAGTTTTAATAGTTCTTTCAATAATTAAGAACAAATCATATTTAACTTTTTAGTTTGAATTATACTTGTATAAAAATAATTTTAAATTTATTTAGTTTTATAAGATGAGTTTTTTGTTTTGTTTAAACTATTTTAATTTGAATATTTTAAGCGTGTAGTTTAAAAAGTTTGTTCATAGTAAAAAATAAATACAAATAATTTTTACAATTTTAGTACAAATTTTACGCACTTTTTAAGTTTGATAATTTATTGCAAAAAAGTTCTAATTTAAATTAATTTTTTTTCATATTACAAAATTTTAATATAATTTAGCTTATAATTGTAATTTAATGATTATATAAGATATACTTTAATACTGATAACAAGACATTATCTTGGAAAATTGTTAATAAGGAAATAACACTGATTTACATTTTACAAAAAAAAAAAATTAATTTAATTTTAAGCGTTTAAACTTATGCATTTTTACAAGCTTATATATATTAATTAAATTAACTTTATTAGATTTATGTCGAATTAATATAAGATAGATTGTTTTACTTAAGGTAAAATGATTTTCATAAAGTTTTGGTATTTTTTATATAAACGGCTCTACGAATGATTACTAAGGTGTCATTAAAATATTGATAAAAATGTACTACAAGCCACAAATATAAATACAGCTCATTAAGATTTCAAATTTTTTAAATTATATTGAAAAACAAATAATACTACAAAAACACAAATTGATCACAAATATTATTTTTTTAATCATTTTTTTATTTACCTTTTTACAGCAATTTAGTATGTAATTCTGTTTTTTTTGTTTTTTACTTTTGTAATTTAAGATAAATTTTTTAAATGGTTTGTAACCTTTCACTAAAATAATTCAGAATTTAGTTGTTTTTCAATGAAACTAGCTACCATCATAATTGTTGTAGCAAACAGTTTATCATTTTGTAAATTAAAACTTTAAACGTTATATAACATAAAATTTTATAATAACTTTAATTCAATGCACATTAAAAATATGTGTTAAATGGGAAAAACATTTCTTTTAAAAAGTTTTAATGAGTTACGGGATAAGATATTTTAAAACAAATATATTATTATAGATTAAATAAAGTTTACTTAAGGTTTGACATTTTGCTTATGTTTTTGTAGGTATTTTGCTATACCATAGCAGTTATATATTTTGTTTCATACTTTAAGTTTCTAATAGAAATCAAAAGTTTTTTTTTTGACATTTTTACTAAAAAATAAAATAAATTCAAACTAGTTTGCAAAAAGCTAAATAATTACAAACAGTTTAGTAATTTAAATCTTTTTTTATATGTTTATTCTCTAAAACAGGGTTTCCCAAACTCATTTTCTAAATCGCCCCCTTTTCAGAAATTGAAAAAATATCGCCCCCCACGATTTTACAAAGTAGTTTTTCTCTTGAGTAGAAACTTTTGAGCCGAAAAAGTTGTGTTCGAAATGTAATTTAGTCTGGTACTTCTTATGCACGCACTTTTGAGCTGTGTTCGAAGTAGTTTACAGGGCTTGAGAAAATAAGTTACATTTGTTTTCTTATAAGCCCAGTTAAGTGTATTAAAATACTTAATTATTAAAAAGCCTTGTGTAATCTGTAATTAGTCTTGTTTAGATATGAACTGTTTTGAAACTAATGAAACTTTTAGGGTAGTGGTGGACAACTTTTGTAGTCAGCAATTCATATTTACTGAAAAATCTTTCTAGTTTCAACTTGTTTAAAAAATGTAATTGCGGACTGCATAATTTAAAAAATAACATATAAGAATATTAAAAAACTTGAGAAAAATTGTAATAAAATGATTTAGTATTATTGTGATCTAGGAAATACTATTGTGAACTGAAAACCAAATTGAAAGTGTATTTCAAAATATTTAGTATCAAAAAACTAAATTTTGTTTCTTATGCACAATTAGTTTCCAAGTTACTTAGCATGTCGATATTTGACTGGATCTTAACCGTACGTTACCCATCTGAAATCTTAATTTAAACCTGAAATTATAGTAATCTCTCATATAACGAACTTCGGACATTTAGAAGTTAATACTAAGTAACTTTTTTAAGCCGCACAAGGTACTAAAATTATTTTATAAATAGGCATATTCTAAAATTACTATACCAGAGATAAAGAACTTATAAAAAATGAACAGTTTATATTACACATAATAAAATAAATAACAAAACATAATTTGTGATCTAGTTTTAGGAAGTTTGTCCGACTGGTTGATTATCTCACATGAAAAGTGGTTTCATCAACAGCTTCACTTAATGAAGTAAAGTTATTAATTTTAATGCTAAGATATATTATAAGCAAGTTACTTGTAAAGTTAAAAACTTAATTTTAAACTTTTTAAACTACATGTTTTGTAATAGAATACTATTAAATAGTATTTGACTTGGAATAACCTTTAGGAAACTAAACCTTAATTTTAACATTTTCTTTTTTTTTAATATAAATTCAAAAAAAATCAAAAGTTTTATAGTTAATTCTGTGAACAGAAAGCAATCAATTAAAAAATTCTTTTAACTAGCTTAAAATTTTGTTTCGTAACTGCAGCAGTCTTTTTAATGGCTTATATAATACTGTTTTAAGTTTATTTTTTCAGTAGTCATTCGCCTATGATAATTTACCAGAAGAAAATAGTGAAAAATTAAAAGCTAGTGTTGAACTATTAAAATAAACAACACATTCTAATTGCAATATATTAAAAATTAAGATAACAATATTTGTATTAATAATTTAAAATTCCTTAATGTATGGGTTTTTTAACGATAATAAATCAAGTTGGAAAATAAAATTGAGTTTAAAAATGTTTTAAATGAAAAATTTGAAGTAGTTTCAAATAGAGACCTCAAATCTATACTCTTTTAAAACCAAAAAAAAACTTAAAATAAAAAATTGAATGGTTATCAAGATTTATTTATTTATACAGATTAAACAAGTAATAACAAAAATATGTCAAATAAATATCTTTCAAACAAATACTTTAATCACTATGCTATATAAACTTTTAATGTAATGCAAAACGACAAACATAAACTACAAAATTAACCAGATCAAAATAAAACTAATATCAGATTTAAAACATAAATAATTTAATAAATTCAGTAGACTTCCGTTTGAGTTGGCACTTTGAACGAAATCAAAAAGTGCAAACTCAAAAGTTATTACCTTTTTTTTACAAAATGATAAATTTAAATATATTATATGCAATAACGTTATGCATAAACATAAAATCAACTAAAACATAAAACAAACATTCATTAAAAAATAGATCTATATAAGATATTAAATATTATGTATTTTTTGTTTTATTAATACTTAGTTAGTAATAGACTTTATTTAAGTTAAACTTTAGAAAATATAAATTTGCACTTTTTTTTTGGGTAAAAAGTGCAAACTCAAGAGGAAGTCTACCATAATTAATATTTATTAGGCATTATGCAAACCTGTTGTAGAATAGATAACTTAAAGAATTTTATTATAAAAAGACTACTTAAATACAATACAAACCAGGTTAAATAAAAAGTATTTTAAAAGATTAAATAAAACAAAAGAAATTTCATAAAATAATGTCTGCTATTGAAGTCTAATATAATGTGAAGAATGAGGTTCATGACTGCTTGCAAGTTTTTCTTATCTGATTATTAATCAGTAATAAAAAGCCTCCTTTACAAATATCTAGATTAGATCTTTTGCTAAAGATGTTGATAACTGATCTGAAAGCTTTCTCAACAACATAGCTAGAAGGAAAAACTATAAACAACAATCTATATTCCTCTTAGTATCTTAGTTATCTCCTTCTTAGTTTTTGTTAAGTCCAAAAGCTTTTATTTCGTTCTTTGGAAAAATTCACTTTTAGTTCGAGGTCAGTCACTTTTCAAAATATAATTGGAAATATCATGAGGTAATATAACTATCACCTCATGATATTTTCAATTGTTTTTTGAAAAGTCACTAAGTTAGAATAAGAAATAAAGTTATACAGGGTTGCCAATTTACCTAGAAACTTAATAATATATAACATAGATTTTATGAACGGTTTATAATCCCAAATACCATATATGTCAGGTTATAAAATGGTGAGAGGGATTCCGATCGTCTATGATCTATGTAATTGTTAAATAAGAAAATATATGAATGAAAAATTTTAATTTACTTTAAAGTAGGAGTCATATGCACTTGAATTTTGTCTCTATATTTTACATAAATAAAATAAACTATTTTTGTTTAAGTTTTACCTCAGGGTCAAATATTTAATAGCAAGCTAAAATTAGTAAAAAAGCAATTTAAAAATTAAAAATTTTATGACAGCCCAGAATTTCAAAATCGCCCCCTTTTCGCCCCCTTACTAGCTATCGCCCACCCTTTCGCCCCCTTACTAATTATCGCCCCCCAACTTACTAAAATCGCCCCCAGGGGGGCGATATCGCCCACTTTGGGAAACCCTGCTCTAAAATAATAAACAAAAATCTACAGTATATTAAACAGCTTTACTTTATAAAAACCTATAAGTGTTAAGCTCATAAGCTGAATACACACTGAAAGTTTTGAACGTATGCTCTTGTTTTGAATAAATAACTACTAAAATGTTTTAATACTAAATGTTTATACTAATAAATACTAAATATTTTGAAAATTTTAAACTTATGCTCGGACCATAGACTGTAACAGTATAATTGTTCTATCACTTACATAGGTAATTAATTTAAAGCCGTATTTCATACGTAAAACTACAATTTAAATAAAAATTATTGCAAAATATGTGGTCATTAACTATCATGAAAACAACAGTTTTACAACTTTAACAACCGAAATTATATAATACATTGTTTGGAGTTATTTTTAAACTATAACAAAACAATATAAAATTGAGGCAATTAGATACCGAAAAACATATAACTTAGCTTGACCAAAAGTGTGTAATACTTGTTATTAGTTACAGAATAAATTGTTGCATAATGTTTTATACTTCCGTATATAACTGTTAGTAAAACTTCTTGTTTTATAAAAACTTTTTAAAAACTTACAAAGCACTTTTAACTGAAGCTTATAGAATAACAATAAAATGCAAAAGCAAATTTAATTTTACATTAGTTTGAATTTATATATCTTATTGTTACGAATAATTCTGAAGTGTTGAATTTAAATAAGTACAATTTAAGTTATTTCACTATTACTTAAACTCAGAAACTAACTATATCTTTTAAATATGTGTTTTTTTGGATAAATAATATATAATTTCTATTTAAAAAAAAAACTTTTTTTGGTTTTGCTTATGTAGATCTTAAAACATTTTTTAAAAATACGTTATATTAAAGTATATATATAGTTGAAAATTCGTATTAACTCTATATTTTTACTAAAACTACATTTTTCTTATAAGATGAATCGCTCTTGTGTTTTTTTATGTTAATTTGTTTTCATTTGTGAACAATAATCATTCATTTGTTTTTTGCTTTAAACTCAGTTGAATTAAAACATAAAATTAAAAAAGAACGAGCCAAACACTTACAAATAACGAATGTATATGATAAAACAGTTTTATCGCGTAAGTTTACATTTCAGTTCACTTTTAATAAAAGTGAAAGTTATTTGCTTTAAATTGGTTAATTTTTAATTGAGCATTTTAAGATTTTTAGTTTTAAAATCTGGTAGTTTATTTTTTTTAGTTTATTTTTTAAAACTTTGTTTTTTTATAGTAGCTTACTTATTTCAGTTAATCTTAATCCATAAACTTTTTGTAAATTAAAAGAAAAATGTTACAAATTTACAAACTTTATTTGTGTTCTTTATTGACATAAACACAGCTAAAGTGACAGTTTAAGCTGGTTTTCTTATAAAATACATTGTAATCAGAAATTAACGTAAAATACTTATTCTCAGAACTAAAGTTATTTTCCAGATTAAACAGCGGTTAACATTTTAGGAAAAAAAAACTTGATGTCAATCAAGACCAGCTTAAATAATAACTGTTACTCTCAGTAAAAACTTTTAGTTTGAATTTGTGAAATACAACAATCTTATTAATTACAGATTTAGGTTAATTTCTTAGAAAGTTTTTAATTAATATGTTAAAGTGTATTATTGATACCTCTTTAAGTAAGAGATCGGTTATTTGTAGCACAAACAGTCTTTAAATATAGTTTCTATGTAAATTGTATTGATTATGACAAATCTTATTAGACAAAAGTTGGTAAAATTATGCTGAGTTAAGTCGTATACTTAACCCAAAACTACTTTAAGTTTCCAAATATAATTAGAAATCGAAATTAAATTTTTTTCTACTAACTCTAACAATACAGGTAATTACAAACTTTACAATAATAACGCTAATTTGATAATAAATTATTTTCAGTTAAAAAATACGCATCTAAAAGCTACAATAACTCTTTTTATTCAAGCTTTGTACTTAAGCTGTTATTTGGTTATATTAAACGCAAACATTATTATAAATAATTGTTAAATACTCGTGTAAACTTAGGAAAACTTAATTGGCATTAATTTTTCTTAAAATATTCAAAAAAAAAATTACTGTAGATTAAGGTTTAAAGTCAAAAAACAAAGCAAAATTAAATCAAAATAGTTTATATACAAAAAAAAACTTCTAAAATCATTAAATTTAGTTAAAATTTATTAAGATTTTTTTATACTAGTAAGTAAAACTTGTCTTTGGGGAAAAATAGTTTTAAATTATGTAATACATAATTGTTTTTAATTACTTTAAAAATATAAAAATTTTTAGGTAAAAGTTTTTGTACCTAGAAATTTGTTCAAGTTATAGCAATTTTAATGATAAAAATTTAATATAGTATAATTTTTTCAAATAAGTAAATAATAAATAGCGACAATTTCTATAAAACAAAATTACACTAGTTTTTCAACAGATAGAAAAAAAAATTACTAATATAAACTTTGCAAACATTCATTTACTTTGAAGTTTTTAATTTAATTTTTTTAGAAAATACCTAGTCTACATTAAAATCAGAGACACTTAGGCAATTAAATATAATTTAAATTTTTATCTAGAATTTAATTGAGATTTAGAAGTATGTAATTATGTTGGTGAAAAAAACGTGGAAAATTGTTAATTAGAAGGTTGTTTTGGTTTATGTTTTTTACATAAGGGAAATGCAGCTTTAATGTTTAACTTTGCTTCTCTTTTTAATTTACAAAGTACTAAATAGAAAATTTAGGCATACTTTTTTTTGTATTTAAAACAGGTATACATATACTTTCAATCTTCAATAAATTATTTAAGAAAAATGAATTGTTAGTAAAATTTTATTATTCTTGTCTAAAACATATGCATTTATATTAAAAATTACTAAAAACGACCAAGTAATTAGGACTTGTATACTTAGAAATTTAAATTTAACAAACATTTACTAGACAATTAATTTTTATTTTTCACCTTTTTGTATTATTATCGTATAAGTAACGAAACAATTATTCGAAATAAAAACCACAAAAGTAATTAAAAAAGTACTTTAAACTTAATTTACGACAACTTAAAAGTTTAGCTTCTTACTTGTTTCTTAGCACCTTTGAAAACTTTCTCTGGAATTTATGTTTTTTACTCGTCTTTCTATGTTATTTAAGAAATTACTTTGCATTGTTTCAAGTTATTTATAAAGTTCTGAATTAACGGTGATTAAAATGTAACTAGTAAAACTTCAACCCATGATAAATTGATAATTAATAGTTAAATTACAGTTTATTTAGAAAACGTTACAATCTATGTAAAATTTTATGAATGTTAATAAACGTAAAGTAGCTGGTCTGTTGACAGAACAAAAGATAATTTTAAAACCTTTTGCAATACTTCATGCTATTTTAGTTAACTGAAAAAATTTTTAAGACGATATAGGTAAAACTATTATTTATGAAAATTTTATTTTATAAAAACTAAATCTTAATGTCTAATACCATTTTAAAGAGATAAACGTTGTAGATTTATAGTTTATTACATACTTGTGACATTTACGTTTCGACTTTTCATCATTCATTTTCAAATAAATACTTAAAAAGTAACTAAAAGTTAGTGTTCAAACAACTAAATATGCAAGATAAACTAGACAATAAGATATATTCAATCAATTATTAAAGTTATAAACTACAGTAAAACTACAGTTTATATTAAATTTTATAAATTCTCAAATGAAAAATATATCTTTTTAGCAAAAATTTTTTAGTTTGTGGGTAATGTCCGGTTTAATTAGAAATTGTTTGTTTAAATTTGGGTTATGAAGTTCAATTAAAATAGCTTCGCTGGTCAGGGACTCAAGTTCTTCCCACATTCTTTTGAAATACCAAAGTTGTTAGCAGTTATTCTCTCATCTCTAAAAGTGTTGCAATTAATAATCGACAGATATAGCTGATTTTTTGATATTTGTTTTATTTAGGAATATTATGTGTTGACAAACAAACTACACAAACTCAACGATAAAACTTCTAACAATTTAATAAGTATTAGCAAAATATTTGTTTTAGAATTTCTATATACTAGTGTACATTCAATTGTATAAATAACTAAAAGCAGCTGAGTTTGATTTCAAGTTATTTGTTAGAATAAGATTAACTAACTTGCTAAAATCTAGCTAAAGGTTTTACAAACCGCTGTTTCATTCATTTACCTAAGTCAGTATAAAAACAATTAAACGAAATTAAAGCTTAACTTCATTACAAACTATGTAGTGTTTTAAAGTGTTTGCAAAATAAAATTTAAATAAAATCAAGGTCTTACCATTTTTAGTACTCAAATCTAAGTAAAAAGAAATTATACTCTATCCTAACTGGAATTAATTTTGTAACAACATAAACTTGACACTATAATAAATTGTTATTTGCTGGTTTATTTTCTATTTGTCTAGATTTTATGTTGTATCTTAGTTATAATGAAAAGAGAATAAAGCTAAAACGTTGGCATAACAAAATCTTAAAACTATTAACTCATCTGAACTATACCTTCAATAATTTAATATGCTTTAAAAATTTTCAAAACTTTGTAGTATTGCATAATATTTGTACGTATTACTTTATTATCACGAAATGTTTATGTTAAAAGCTGCTACGTTCAAAAGCTATCATGAACAGTTTAAAAAAAGTTTTTTTAAACTTAAATTTCTATAAAATTCATCATGTTCACTCATAAACTTTTTATTTTATTACAAATTTTTATTTTTTAGTTTGGGAACATAACTATAACTTCGTTACCTTAAGAGTTTTTATAAAAAGTGTTTCAATTTTTTAAACAAACATTAGTGTTAAAATACTCAATTACTTTAAATTAATAAGGTTTGTATCAAACATCTTTAGCTTTAGAAAGTATTTTATTTTAAATTTATATTCTTTTTGAAAGTAATACGTAGTCTTTTATATTTAAATAACTTAAATTTCAATGTTTTACGTAGTTAAAATATTGTATACACTGTCTTTCTTTTTTTAAACATTTTAAAAGCTAGGTATTTTGCTTTAACTACTTATAAATTTATATTACGATTAACTTTTATTGCATTTAACTCAAATAAACGTATGTATTTTACATAAACAACTAAACACAAGCTAGCAATCTTTCAGTTTAAACTTACTTTAAACCGTTATCGTAGTTTGTTTAAGTAATATTAAGCTAAGGCTTATTTTTTAAAATTTTATAATGTAATATATTACTTTTCTGAAATAGATGTTTGAAAATCACTGTTGCTTAAATATAACGTTATATTCTTAACAGGTTGTTTAATTTTTCTAATCATATTTATTGTTCTTTGGATAATTTATTTGTTACTTATCAAAACTTATCAAAACAAAGATTAAAAATGTTAGCATCTGTTTTTTAATGTATGTAGCTACTGTTATAATTATGGTGGTTTTATGCTTTTTGTGTGGTTTTTTAACATTGTTAAATTGTGTTTTATCAGTTTGTAAATGGTAGATTTGAAGGTATTTAAAAATTTTTTTGTTCTAAAATGAGTTCGTAGAATATTTTTAATCTACTTTATTTTTATTAAGATGAAAGGCTGTTCGGTGGTCAGTTTTATACAATTAAAATAAAATTAGTTGCTGGGTAGTTTCATCTATAAAAATAAAAGTCTTTTTTTAAACCTGTTATTTTAGATCTTATAAAGTGTCCATGTTTTTCTAATTTTTTTTTTAATGTGGTAATTTAAAAAAACTTTCAGTTTCAAAGAGGTCAAAAATGTTTTCTCATAAAATACTGGGTTTCGTTTAATGCACTCAAAAATTTTTATTCGGTATAAATAAATTATTAATTTATATGAATTTATTGTTAATGTAAATTGATGTTTTTTTTTAATTAAAAAGTTTATTAGAATTATAACTATAGCAATCTGCCAAGTAGGTACGCACTTTTTAGCCAAAAAAACGCTAATTTTCTTTTTTTAACTTTGAAAAGAACCCTAAAATTACTAATACAAAATTACTTAATTATTGCATAAATTATAATTTATTAAATTTAAATGTATTTAAACAAAAGGAACCAAAAAAAAAGTGTGTACTTAAAAACTATGTATCAAATCCAATATTTAAAACAAACATATTACAGCTTATTTATTTATGTGAATGACGAACAGTAGAACTGAATTTTCATACTCTATGATTAAAAAGTAATAAGTGAACCAAATAGCATTAAAATACCCAATGATTGAAACATAATTCAAAAAAATTATAAAAATAAAACTTTATAAAAAAAAACAATGAAAAGTGAAAATAGAAATTAAAATACTATTGCAACACAAATGTAAAATACATATAAATTAGCGAAATTTACGAAAAAAAGAGCATCGCAAGTAAAATTGTCGTAACTTATGATTGAGAATTAGTAGTTATTATTGAAACTTAAGAATATATTTTAATTGTTAAAACGCAAAATAATGAATACGTATTTGTGAAATTTTAAAATTTTAAAAGAAGAAAAGTTAGTAATAAAAAACTTAAGTTTCTGTCAGACTATTTTTTTTAATAACGATTTTGTAATGAAACTTTCATATATATTATAAAGTGCTAAAAAACAAGATAAAAATTTAGAAAACTTACTTACTTAAATACAAAAGTAAAAGCGTGAGTTCAATCTGCTGTGGTTTTTGAATATAAAAAATATTTGTAACCAAGTTTAATTTATTACAATGTATTTAAATTTAAAGGTTTTTTTTACCTACATTTACATAAGTGCATATTGAAGATTTTAAAAAATAATCAAATTGTTGTTAAATGTAATTATAACTGAGGTAAAAACACATAAAACTAAATGCTGGATATGTTTTCAAATATCGAGGCTTTGGACAAAAGCAATACCTTAATGAAACACTACTACCGATAGGAATTGCATACAGCAGTAAGAATGGTAACTTTGTATACTGTTGAATAAATATTGAGGCTGTGTAGTTCATATTTGGTTGAAGATTCTTATTTCCCTTTGGTGCGTACGGCTGGTAAAAAATTAAGTATTTAATGTTTTACATAAAGTAAAAAATCAAAAAAATAAATTAAGGCTGTTGAAAGCTTAAATTGCTTGTTAGTTTATGTATAAAAAGTTTTGTAGTTTTAGTTTCCTTTGGTACGTACAGCTGTAGAAATATAGTTCTTTTAAAGTTGTACAGAAAGTTGTTACTTAGTAATACATATTTTAAACAAAATAATAACAGGTTAGTGAAATATAATAATATATGTTGATTTATATATGTATATTATTTAGTTTAGTATAAAGTAATTATTTTCGGAAGCTTTACCAATAGTTAAAAAAAGTTTTAGTAGTATATAAATTTTTTTAGTTTATACATACTTTTTTATGTAGTTTTGTACAAATTTAATCAGTTTTAGAAGTTTGAGTACAGTTAGTTTGAGGTTGAACAAGCTAAATGTACAATTGAGAAGTACAAGGTCCAATGATATTAAGTTTAAGGTTTAACAAGCAATATCTAACAAACGTGTTTTAAAAGTGTTGTTTTAAAAGTTAGTTTTGTTCATAACAGCTGTTTGTAACAATCAAAGATTGTTAATTTTGTCTCACGAAAATATTTGATGTTATAAATACTTTAGGCTTTTAATCATAATGGTTTTAGTTTTTAGCTTTTGTTGAACGTGCTTTGTTTTAATTTTAATATTTATGAAAAATAAGTATCATAAATTACATTAGCATATGGTGCATTAAAATAGAAATTAGACTGTTTATAATACATGTATTGAATACTAATCGGCTATTTATTATATTATATAAGTAAGTATTGTTTTTTGTAAGTATCATACAAAATTAGTACACATTAATAGCTAAATAACGCATAATTTTGCTTTATTGTTTTACTAAGTCAACAATAGCCTAGAAGGTTTATGATATAATTAAAGAGAATCAAAGTCTAATTGTTTCTTAAGCATTAGTTTTATTTATTATTGCATTCAAATTTTTATTATAAATTGTCAATAATACCTTCTAAGCAAAACGATAAGTTTATGAAAAAAACAGACATTTTGTAATATATAATGATTGTTTTAAATTAAACTAAATCTTTTTTTTCAAGTTTACTCAAATTTGAAACATATAATGTTAAATTAGAAAATTGAAATACTAAAAAAATTGCTTTTTTGGTTTGTAAAAACTCTTTTAAACGAACTTAAAAAAAATACATTGTCTTTTTTTTCAAACCGCTGTACCACTTAGTTCTAAATAAACAATCAAAACACATCAGATAAATAACTAAACAAACTAAATAATTATCTCAAAATAACATCTTAATTAAATTTCAAACTAATTATAATTGCTTTAAAAACATATATCTCATTGATGTTTATTTAACACTTTGCCATAAAATTAAGTCTGTAATACTAACTTATATTTAAATAGTAAATATTATAATATTTTTTGTCTTCATCCTTACTGCTAAGTTTTAGCGCTCAGTTCTTATATATATAATATAATTACCAACTTCAACAAATTTATATCATTAAATTATTGTATTAATTTATTCAAAATCAAATATGTTTAATGATGTTTATTTATCACATTTGTAACTAGTTATGACATAGGAATTAACATTTATAAAACGTTTATTTATAAATTAAACGGTCCCGAATATTTGAAAAACAAGTATAAGAATTTATAGCAGAATACTTAATGAATTTCAAATAACAAACTAGATTTAATCATATTAAGTCTGATACACTTTGAATATATATGTAAGTAAATATAATGGATAATTATAATCAAACAAACCTGATTTAATCATTCCCACCCTGATACACTTCCGATAGATGAACACACATATACATATAAATAAGTATACCAAATAAATATAAATAAACCTGATTTAATCATTCCCTCCCTGATACACTTCTGATATCTGCAATGAGCGCAATGTGTTCTCGTCTTCTTACTTATCAGGCAATTCTCCTTCGCGCTACACCTGTACTTAGCTTTCTTCTGTACACTTCTCTGTAATAAAATAATTAATTACAATTAAAAAATATATAATAATTACACAGTTTGAACTGTCTTTAAACAACATAACCTACATTTAAAACAACTCTATAAAACTTTTGTCATGTTTCATATAATTATGTATTTAGTACAAATTCAAAACGTTTCTCTGCATGCTTCTCTGCAATTACAAATGTGACGTCATAGAAAACATGCATCATTGGTTTTGAATTCTTTATTTAGACATGCGCGTTCGTAAATTAATGTTAAACGGTTTTCCTTGTTTAGAATTAATACCGATTAAAAATTTTTAATCTTTTGTTGGTTTATTTCAAGTTCCGTTTCATAAAAAAAAATATTTTTAGTTTCTTCTAGTTGTTATAATCTAAAGGAATTTTTATTATAACGACATTGAAAACTGATTAAAAACAAAAACATTAAATTATAAGCCAGTAAATATTTATTTCAAGTACATAGTACTTTGTAACATTTGTTTAACTTTCGTATAAATCTGTAACACTTTTTTCCTACCACTATCTTTGTGCATTATAAAGTCTCCAACTTTGATATAATAGAACCAATTATCATGATAGTATACTGCTTAAAGCAATATATTATTAGCTATAAGAGATTTTTAAACCAAACTAAGCTAAAAGTTTTTTAATTTTCTTCTTTTATTTAGTTCAGTTAAAAATGGTAAGTAAACAATTATTTTTTTAGTTATAAAGTACAACTATGTAAAAAAAATAGTAATAAATTTTTTTATTCGACTCAGTTAAAACATATAATGTGAAAACAAATTTAAAACAAAAAAAGAGCAGTTTGGAAACGTGACAAGAATATATCAATAACAAATTAAAATCAGAACAATTCAAACACAATTACTGATATGGTAACGATGATTGGGAAATAAGTGTGAAATGAAAATTTAAACTGCTTTTTGATGTACTGATAACTTTCCGACAAAAATGTTATTGATAATATAAATTTTATCTTTGATAGTACTTCAAAGTTTTATGATGGGAAACTTTATGTTAGATGTTTTTTATAAATGTATGAAAAAGCATAAACAACTAATTTGTATGAGATTTTCGTGAAATAATTGTAAATATAAACAAAATTTCAACTTTAATTTTAAACAACATGTGTTTGTTTATCGTAATCGTCAAACATACAAAATAAATGATGAGAATCTTTATTTCACAACTAAGTTTTCACAGATTTTATTTTTTATCTAAACAAATTAATTTCAAATGAGTTTTTTATATTTTATCAATGTTATATTGACATAAAATATTTTTTTCTCTTTTTAAAAAACGTCTAAAGATTAAAAAATAAATGCTTTTTATTTTATCAGTCATATACGTCATAAATATAAAACTATTCTAACGTGGGAAAAAACTTATCTTGGTCGAAAAATCCTTTAATTTTTATTTTAATAGTATTTATTTTATTTGCTATTACAAGGTATACTTATTATTTAAATTTATTTGAAATTTGATAATATTAAAAATTATATTTTAAAACTTAGTAATTTTTAGATATTGTCATTACTTGCTTTCTATAAAATATCAAGTTAAATGATTTTTTATTTCTATAAAATATTAACTTTTTCTACAAATTCTATTTACTTTTGTTAAAAGATTTAAAAATTCGTTACTAAGTAAACTTTCAAGTTAGTTTAAAGTTAAAATACGTAATCTTATCTAATAGATATATAACATTGAGCAACAAAGGTTAAAAATATTTCTATTAATGCATAACGTTTAATTATATCTATGTTTTGTAATTTTTTACTTAGAAAATAATCAATTTGTAACTTTGTTTTTATGGGTTTATGACATTAGAAAAAATAAATGATGATTCATAAAAATTTTTAAATTTGTATAAAATAGAAATTCTTAGAAATATCAGCTTATCTTTATTTAATTCAGATAATGAGTAATTGAAGACAACACCTAGATTATTTTGAAGCCATTAAACAATTAGTGTACAAAACTTTTAATTTTAGAAAAAAAAAATTTAAACGGCTTTATTTTGTTTTAATGTTTTAATTTTTAAAAAGTACACATCACTAGTTATTTAAAATATCTGTTGAAGTAAATACTTTTGAAAAATATGTTGAATCTAAGATTTGTTTTTTTATACAAACCTTTGAAACTTAAAAGCTAAAAGTTTCAAAAACTTTATGATTATCAATAAAGTTATAGGTATGTTTAAATTTGTAAATGCCAGGGTATAAACTAAGCATTTAGTTAGAATTTATCTATAATTAAGTCTATAACAGTAAACACTACTATGGTAAAGAGCGTTATTTAAAATTTTATATCGAAATTCAAACTTTGTAGTTTAAAATAAATTAATATATTGCTTTATAGCAACAATTCATTTATAGAAAATCGAATTAAAATTCATGCGGTTGCTATGTTCAAAACATGAATTATAGCATAACCAAAAATATTAACTGTTTTTTTACTAAAAAATTTATTTATATAAAAACTAGTTTAACCGATTAAATAAAAGTCCTTTAATTTAAGAGACCCATTGTATTTACAAAAACATAACTTTTTTAGTAAAAAATGTGGGCTATGTAACATGAACATTATCAAAAATATTTGAATCATTTTAAACATGCTTTAATCTGTTCACAACAAATTCTCTATTTTAAAAATTCATTTACATCTCTCGCGCGCAATTTAAACATGGTAACATAGTATAAATTAAATGTATACAAAACTAAATTATCTAGGATTAATTATCTGAGAAGAATTGAAATAAAATCTTAAAAACTAAACTACGCTTATTTGGTTAACTTTAACATAAGTAATTTTCCTATCTTGAAAAACAACAAAATATAATTCAAGACCTTTTTATTTAAACAAAAATAATTCCCAGCCCTGAAAAACCTACTGAATTCTTTGTACGGTACTAACTAGAAAATTAAAAAATAAATAAAAAAAATGGAAGACTTACTTGAAATCAATACCATTTTTTTGTTTAATAAATCAATGTCAAATTTTCAAGCTGTTTTGCTTTTAAAAGCATCCCTCGCACGCCTACAAATATGATATTAAATACAATATTTCTTAATGGTGACTCAAAAAAAATTTACCGTAAAAAACAAGTAGAACAGTGATGCACCAGTATGATATTTAATGTTTTTGTTATAATCAAATGAAAGAAGTACTACTTCTTTCATAAAAATAATATTAACATTATAACTAGTTAAGCAAATAAATTCCCCTACCTTGAAAAATCCCTTGCATCCCTCACACGCCAGCACTCCGTAATGTTGCCACCTGGCGGAATCTCCACAAACGGTGCACACCGTCGCCCCGAAACCCCCGTAACCACCCGGATACGAGGTGGTGGTTGTGAAGGAGGGGTGCACGTCGTTAAGGTGGCAGGTGAACGTGGGGTGCTTGTTGCCATGGGTGATTATGTGGGGATAGGGTTGAGAGGGGGTGATATGGGGAGATTCTACTCCGTTTGGGTTGTTGACCTGAAGGAAGTTAGAAATTTTAAAATTTACAATTAGATTATAGAATGTTGTTAACTCATAAATTTTATAACTGCTAGGGTATCATATAGGACTTTTGTCTAGTTTGAATAATTATAAAACTTTTTTTTTATTGCAGATAAAAACCGATTTATAAGATTGTAAAGGCGAATATTTGAATAAAAGTATTATGTTATGAAAACAGCTAAAGTTTGATTTTCAGTAAAAAAAATATGTTATTTTACGATAAAAAAATGTCAATTTAATTAATTAAAGTTTTAGCAAATAAAAATATATATAAGTTAACAGGCGTAGTTTGAATTACATAATGATTCAAATTCCAAAAATCCAACTTCTTAAAATATAATCAAGATACCATATCTCAAAATGTATTAAGTGTTTGAAAAAATAAAATAAAAATAGTATGTAGGTCTATTAATGTCTACAAGTCAATTTTTTATTCAAAAAAAAGTATTGATATACTTAAAGATCATTATAAACTAATGTAAATTATGTTATTAACATTTTACAATTGCATTAACAAGACCTACATATATATTTTGTATTTTTTGATATAGCCTTTTAAAATTATTTTTTTAATTTGAATTGTTGAACTTTGGATTGTCCGAGTTTCAATAGTCTTACACCAGTAGCTTTGAGTTATTAGATGCTTACTACTATCAAAAACCAATATAACTTTGCATCATTGCTGTAAAACCTTGGTTTATACTTGCATTACAAGTTTCAGTTGAAATTTGAGACGGCTTGTTTGGAAATATAACATTGTAAATTTAAACGTTCATTAAAAATTAAACTAAAAAAAAAAGTTATAATAGTAGTTGAAATCGTACATGAACCCTGTAATAAACTAGAGCCTGTAATAAAAAAAAAAATGGTTAATAAGCAAACAACTAAAGTTTCACTACCATCAAATACTCATTTAGCTTTCCATTATTGCTGTAAAACTTAGGTTTTGTTTGAATTATAAGGTTTACTACAGATGTAATTTCTGCTTAACTAGATTATAATATTTATCGTTTGAAACACAACAAAAATGTAATAAAAGTAGTCGGAATTGTAGTTGAACCCTGTAAAAATGCTTATTGAATGGCAGTAATGACAATTATATGAGTTCAGTATAATATTTATTAAAATACAATAACATGACGACATTGTAAAGGAATACCTTTAGTCAGTACAAAATAAAAGTAGGTAGCTTTCTTTAATATAAAAAATTAAATTTTATAGTAGTATAAGGTTTTTTTTGTTTTGTTTGTAAACTATTGAATACTAAACTAATAACAAATTCATATATAAAAATACTATATAGACAGTCTTTGTGTATGGTCTGACTGTAACAACTAGACATTAATTTCACAAGTTGATTTTCAAAGTATAAAATGATAAATGTTTGTTTTGATAAATTTTTTATACATTCAACAAATAAAAAAATTGTATGTTAAAATTTAAAACTGTTTACAAAAGACTGTATTCATACTTAGAGGCTACTAGGCTCATACATCTTTTCTTATTTAAAGTACATCAATAAATAAATAAACTAAACTAAATTGAAATTTGGTTGAACAACAAAGTGAAAGCTTATTAGGTTTTTATTAATTTGTTTAGATTTTGAAAAAATAAGCTTGTAGTAGTTTTAAATAATACAAATAATACAATGATACATTAAAGAATACAATACGAAAATCAAGCTATAAAAGATTTAAACAGCCTAAAGAACTAATGTGTTTGAAAAAAGTATTTGTACTATAAACTTAATTTTTAGAGCATAATTATAGTTTTATAGAATATCTCATTATTAAAGAATGGTAGAACTTATAAAAAAAAGTTTAAAATAAATACAAAGTTATTTTCAAATAATAATCACTAGTAAAAAATACTTTGTTTATGAATTTATTTTACATGAACCTTATAAAAAAAAATAACGTTAAGTTATTTGTTTACGAAGCTAACATATTTTTATTTTTCAGGTCAATAAAGTTTTTACTGCCAAATTTTATGTTAAACAAATTAAATCATGTTTCTAAAAGTATTTGTCAATAGTAATAAAATTTATTAAAAGTATGTTTTAGAATTAATTTCAATTAAAACCATTTGATTAATACAGTTTTATTTCAACCATTTGCAGTAGTTGTAGCTTTTGAAACAATTATCTACTTAAAATCTAATTCATAACTAGTTCATTGTTTATACTTCAGAAGTTTATATACTAGGTTTTAGCAACGCTTTAAATATTACAGTACATGTTTTATAATATAATAAATGACAAAACTAATTTGCGAAGGAACATATTTAATTTAGTCATTACAAACCAACAATTTAGTAACTAAAGTTTTGTTTATAAGTTATTATAAATGAGGATAGCACAAGGTTTAGATAATTCTACAATTGCATAAAAACATTACAAGATTTATTAGAAACATTTAATAAAAAATTTGATACAAGTTTGTTTTAAGCATTCTTCATTGAGTTAGATATCTTAACAACCATTAATCCAGACATTCTTCTTCAAATTAATTGTCATTACTTTTTGTTAACTTAAACATACGAAAAACACATTTCAAACAAAAGTTCTCAATTTCTTTTTACAAAAACAACGATCAACCAAAACAAAAAAATTAAACTACAATAAAACACACCTTTTTTATGTAATTATATGGGTAGTTTTATATATGTAGTGAGTAGTACCAGACAGTTTGAAACTTTTTTCTAAACAAAATAGTTTTAATAAGTTCCATTTAATCGTTTCCTGACAAATTTATTAAGTTTTAACTTTATAATTAGTTGAATGTAAATATTTATGATTGACTATTTTCTTGACACGTAAAAAAACAGAATTTAAAGTTTTTTACAATAACAGAATAAATTCAAACAAAACTATTTAAAAAAACATCAACAGCAAAACTCAACTTTCTAATGAAATTAAAGGAAATTGGATACTTAACTACTTTCTAAAGCATTAAGCTAATTGCATGTAAGTGTTTTTTTTTTCATTCTAGTAGTACATTAAATACGTAACTTATTCAGTAATTGCTCAAATTTGTACTAAAACAAATAACTAATACATTATTAGAAAAAAAATCTTTTCATAAATTAACAATACTCACTCTCCTGATAAAATTGGTAATCTTCTCTTCGAACTGGTCCGAAGGCTTGAAGCTTTTCGGGCTCGGCTCGCAAACGTATCGTTGGGAGAAACCCCCTTTTGAAACTTTCCGCTTTACCGGTTTCGCCACCTTGAACGCCGTTGCCTGGTAATCTGACTCCTCAGGCTCGTTCCTGAACGACGATATTGAGTTCACAGGGATCAGCTCCTTGCTACGGATATGCTCGTTGCTATAGTGATTCTCGGTTTCCGGGGGCGGTGGGGGCGTCGTCAGGGGTCTACTGATCTCAGGGATGAGCTCCCGGTGGGGAGAATTGATGCCGGAGGAGAAGAAGACGTCGGAGCTCAATTGAGCCTGCTGATTGTAAATAGACCTCTGTGACGTCATATCGGATCCTTCTTCATCGTTTGAGGAGAAGAACGCTTCTCCCAGCTCGATCATTGGGACCTCGATACCGTCCAGCAAGGAGCTTTTTATTTTAGGTGCATTCCGGATACTGGAAATCTGCGGCTCGTACATGCTCAGGTCGAGTGGGTTGTCACCCCTTAATGTTTCGTTCGAGGGAATTTCCCCTTCTGGGGATGAGGAGCACATGCTGACGATGTCGTCGTAGCTGCAATCCGATTGGTTTCTATGGAAACAGGTCGATAGGTTGACGTCCTGCGACCCGTGCACCCTCCTCGGGGTGGACCCCACGAAAGTTTTGGCGGGTAACTTGGGGTCGCGTCGCGTGGCAATGAATGTGTTGTTTCCAAGCGACGTGTCGAAGTCCTGGTCGAATATGTCGTCGAAGAGGAGACCCCTAGTGGTGGAAATTGTCGCCCCCTGGTGGTAGCACCTGTCGTCGTTTGTAAACTCATTCTTCAGCATTTTATTTTATACAAATAATTTTGTTTATTTTTGAAACTAATTTCTGTTTTAATACGTTATTTTTATTTTTAAAAGTTAATATCTGTGGATGTTGTTTTATAAACATATATTTTGATTTTTAATTTTTTTCAGACTATTTATTTGCTATCTGTTCAAATTTTTATTTTTATTTTAAATACATAACTTTTAGATTTAGAGATTACAAATATGCTATACTGATGAAAACACTTAAGGAATAATGGTGAGAAATTCACTTTAAAGTTAAGCAGATTTTAAAATGTTTATAAGATAAAAATTATGACATAACATATTTTACATAAACACTTGTTTATTGTGTATTAGTACTAATATGGTAGTAAAACTTATGAGAAACTTTAATCAAAATATATCAAAGCTTTATGTTTACAACAGTTTTTGACTAATTAACTTCAGTAATGTTTATGAAATGTCGCTTTTTATTTTACTGAGATAATAATATAAGTTTGAAAAATGTTTTATCTTTTCAACGATATTTTCAAAAAGTTTAAAAACAATTGTTGCCCTTATGCAAAAAAATAAATTTGTTTGTTTAAAACTTTAATCCGATAATAAAATTATTTTTAATTTTTAGTGTTTCAGGATACATCTGTTTCAATAGTTGATTAAAGTTTAGTTTTTAAAACAAAATATTCAATACAGGTATTGTTTATAGAATTTTAGTCTTACTTATAACTTAACTTATCTAAACGCACTTTAATTATACTCAAAATTAAATTTTAATTTGTAAAACTCTGGTAATATAAAAAATTAATGCCTTCTTATTTCTTTTCACTTAATTTTACAAACGCACTAAAGTTGCTTAAAACACTAGTATCACATTAGAGTGTATGTTAAAAATGAAATAAATATTGAGGTAACTACTTAAAAAAATATATGTTAGTTATTTTCTTCGCAAGGTTTTTATAGATGTTAAATAAGTACATTACTATAACGGATAATTAACTTTAAAGTACTAAACTAATAAATATAAATAAAAAGATATAAAAAATATGTATTTATTCTCCAACAATAAAAACTAAGTTTAAAAGATACAAAACTATGAAACTGAAAAAATGCAAGCACAGACATAAACAAGGAAACAAATATTTAGTTAAGCAGTTTATAAAATCAAGGTTTTTATTATTCTTCACATCGTTTTCATAGATAACATATAATTACAGTTTAAAACTCATTACTAACTCTATTGCGCTTATTTTTTTTCAATCATATGTATTTAACGTCAAAAAATAAAAACTACTTAAAAAAAATAAAAGATGTAAATAAATTTTGAAGTTGAAAAAAGGCAAATTTAAAGATAACCATCCGAATGAAATAGTAATATAAATTGTCGCTGAAAACATTAATATGTTCAAAATATTTTTTAATTTAGCCAAGGGCTAAACGCTACTTATTATTATTACTGTACATTGTAAAAGCTCACTGTTTCTATAACAATATGAACTTTAGCTTACTACCGAGCAGTTATGTTTTTGTTTTAATTATACTTGTCAAATATATTCTATTTTTATCACGTTAAAAGTAAAATGCTTGCTGTTTGAATAAAATAAAAATAAGTTATACATATAATAAAAATCAACACATGTGAAAATTGAAAAAAAAAGTTGATTTAGTTAAATTATCCAGTTTAGTTCTTATATTTATTAAACTAAGATTTTCCAAAAGTATTAATATTTAAATCATTTTAATAATTTCAAAGGTTGTTAAAAGAAATTATTGTCTAAACTTTTTTTATTACGAATAAGGCATTCATTGTTGTAGCTACTTAAGTTGATTTTGTTAGACTAGTATCAATTTAATCTCAAAGAAAAAAGAATAGTTAAAAACTACGTTAAGAAAACTGTTTTATATCTTCACAGCTTTGATAAACAAATTTTATCAAAATAGTTATTGTACAACAGAAATGTAAAAAAAAAGCTTAGAAACTTTCTCATAAAATAATCAATGGTTTCTAAACCTGCTAAATTTCGAATTAGAAAATGCTTAATTGGTATTTTATACTCGCTAATACCTCAATTTTCAGGAAATATTTTTTTAAACACTACTAAGTTAATTCACAAGTATTGTGAAAATTATGAAATATTAACGGAAATATATGCTGCTGTTTTTGTCTTTTTTTATCTTTATCTTGTCTCAAAATAAGATCTCTCATTTTTTCTATAATTGCAGCTTGTAGAAAATTTTGCATAATTACAATTTTTGTCAACAATCATACAAAAACAAAGTTTAAAATTTTATTTACATCAAAGTTTAAATGTATTTTATTTTCGCTTTCAGAAAAATTTTAAATAAATTTTGCAATTATTTTACTCTGATAACTTCATACGTTTAGATTACTTAAAACAATTTATAGTTATTACATTGTTGATGTAAAAGATAGTTCTCAAGTATAGTTTAAATGTTTTATCTTATCAAAAGGATGTAAAAAATCATTCAAGAGACATCAAAAGATTGTAAAAATAATGTAAATATTACGGGTTAGATATATACACCTTTTTAAGCAAACTACAGCAGTTAAAGTCACAAAAACAGGTCAAAATGTTAAAAAGGTGTTTTTATAGCCTTAAAATAAGTTTAACAAAAATTTCTACAATTTTGATAAATTAAAATTAACATTATATGTTTCAATTAATTTTTTAAGTTATAACTTTCGTAGAACTTAAAATATATTAAGATAGAAGTTTTAGAATCTTTGTATTTTTTATAAAGACTTTTTGCGGTTATGTTAAAATTTATTTAAAATTCTATAATTACCATGGTGGTAAAATGATGTAATTTTTTAAGTATTTTAGTTGTGCTAAATTAAATATTTATAATAAACGTATATACAAAGTGCACTTTTGAAATATCAATTTCAGATGTAAAGTAAAATTAACAAACAATCTTGATTTAATTTATCACAATAAAATAAAACAATCTATGTAAATGTCTGACTAATGACTTAAAAAAGACAAATTAAATTTTTTCATGTTATTTTTATCCAATTATACGCTTTAAGTATTGATTAAATTTTGTGGTTTATAATAAATCTCGGTCTTACAACAAAGTTTTTGTCTTTCTATAATCATAATCCAGTAAAATTAACACAGTAGCTTATAAAATTAACAGATAAAAGTTTTTTTTTTAATTGACAATTTATCAAATTAAAAAATAAATATTATGTTTTTTTTTTAACTTGTGATAGATTTTTAACTAATTTATGTTAAAATTTTTAAGAACATTTTAATTGTGATTAAAAAACTTAAATACAGATGGTGACACTAATATTTAATTCTTTTAGTATTCATAAATGTTAGACATTACTATAAAATTAGTATGAAAAAACTTTTATGATTATTGACTATTAATTCAAACGTTGTTACAAAACACTAAGTAAAGACAAAGGTATAATAAAACAAACATAAATACAGAATAAAATATCAACTTTAGCTATAACCAAATAACTATGAACCAAAATTGTACGCTCTACATTGTATTTTAGTTTTTCAAATATAACTGCAACATTTTTTTGATTGCCGACATTTTATTAAACACAATATTTACTCGTGATAGGTCAGCCACAATAAAAGTAATAGGTGCTAATAACGAGTTAATTATTTTTAGAAAATTTAAACTGCAATGTTTTAACTGCAACCAACGCAACGCAACTTTTGATTGTCAACTGTTAATTAAAACACTATTTCAAAACACATAGTAAACACAAAAGGTTCTTGTAAGCGGTCAGCCACATTAGAAGTATAACGTGCTCCCAATTTAACCGACTTGCCAATCAAACAAATACTTACATGAACACAGGAAGCTACTCACACAACCAGTACATTTTGAGTTTGTTTACATATATGCCCAATTGACACATCTTCATTTAGCTGGTGCGGTTGCTATTGACAAAACTCGTGTAGGTGTCAGGATTGTGCTAATCACGAGCTCTATACGTGACCTGGTTTAGAACGTCTTTCACGTTTTTTGTGAGCTTTATTATTTGAGTAATTTGTAAACTCTTGTTTTACCCTTAATTTTGTTTTAGTGTCTATATACATTCTATAATTACATAAAGGAGTGAAAACGATTTTTCAAATTTAACTTATTGCTTTGTTTTTACAAAATAATGATGTTTATTTTTGATGTTTTCTAATGAATGTTCTTTATAAATTTATGCATTAAGTTGCTTTATAGGATAACAGAGTAAAAAATTAATTAGTCCCTTTTAACTGGAATACGTTAACCATTAAAAAAAAATCACGTTTTTAGCCGGAATTGATAACGTAAATTCAATATAAACTTTAATTTTGTTTTGGTGTCAATATGCACTTTAAAACTTTTTAATAAAATTAATTAGGTTTTTTATGTTAAAGCAATTTATTGTACTGCGTTTTATAGATTATATGTTTAAGAATTTCCAATAGCTTTAAATTAAAGTCTTATATACTAGGAGTTTAAATAAAAGTGCAAAAATAAATTAGCCTTATCACAAAATAGACACAAATAAAGACTAAGAGTATAAACATGGCCAAAATGTTTTTGATATTAAACTTAAAATGCTGCATTAAAACTGTTGATGTTTCAATGTAAAATAGCTTTTAATTAATGTTGTTAACTAATATAATTGCTATTAAGTACTATTACTCATGAACTCAATAATTATTTTATCATTACTCACAAATCTCCTACTTAGAAAATTGTTAAGCCATTTCCTGTATTTTTACTAATTACTAAACATTGATAACCAACAAACAGTTAATTAATCTTTTATTTAATAAAAAAATGTCATTAACATTATAAATCACTAGATAGTGCAGCTTATTAATGTCTTTTATACTGAATCTAAAAAAATATGCGTTTAGTAGTTATTAACTCGAAACTTAAAAATAAAAACTTTATAAGCAACATTTCATTTACACTAAAATTTCAAACAACTGTTTAAGACATAAAAAACAATTACCAAAATAACAAGAACCTTATGGTCTATAACAGGGGTCGGCAGGCAGTTGGTGGTCGCGGGCCAAATTTCAAGTTTACGAAGTCCTCGCGGGCCGCAGTTTTAGTTTTAGTGACATTTGAATAATCTTTTGGTTTTAGTTTTAGTCACGCGAGAGAAAAGTTTTACTTTTCTTCACCTTATCATTTAAATAACTTTTAGCTATACATAGAATGCTTATTTAAATAAATATTTATTAGAATAAAAATTACATTGACTAATATACTTAAGTGTTAATAGTTATGTACTTTTATAAGCATTAATAAGTTAAACTTAATACTTTTGTAACTTTACTAACAACCTAACTCTTTATAAAAAGCATATTTGAAAGATAATTTATGGGTTATTTTTATATATTTGTTATACTATTAACCCGTTTTTTCATATTTCTAAGAACATTTACTTCAAAAAAAAGTTTTTGAGTGTTAAATAGTTTACATTCACTAAAAAACTTAGTAATTAGTAAACTTAATAAAATTAATACCTGTTTGTATTCCAGAAAGCTAGAACAAGTTCTTTAATATAATTAATTCTCGAATACTTAAATAAACTATCTTATTAGTAACTAGTCTTTTACATAGTTGCCACTTAAAAAGCAAAAATGTCTGAGTTGTATCAAACCAGCCTAAGTTTATTAAAAGTTGAAAAAACTAATAAATCGTTGTTAATTAAGCTTAAATACCTAGTAAAAATGTCATCATCATCAAAAAGTACACAAAGTGTAAGAAAACAAGAAAAAACTACAATTAGTAAACTACACTACAATCATAAAAACTATTCTCGGAATTTAAAGATTTCTTAAAAGTGTTTGAAATGAAAGTTTTACACAAACCTAAGTTTTTAAGCTTTTAAAATAGCCTGTTTGTGTAGCAACCCAGTTAAAACAAAGTTCACAGCATAAAGAAATAACAAAAGTTATTAACAGTAAATAAATTACTTGCCAAAAAGAATTATAAGTCAGCTGAAATGGACAATTAAGTTTCTTAAACAATTTTAACATAAGTATAAAACTTTATTGAGTCATTAGTGAAATAGAAAAACTTGTTTTTTATTAAGCATTATAGCAATTCTTTATCTGCAATAAGAATATTGCATATGAAAATATTAACTGTAAAATATAAGACGAGCTACAAAAGTAAAAAAAAAGTTAGTTAGGAGTTATTGCGAGAAACGATAAAAAAACAAATCACCAAAATCAGTTCCAACAAAGCACATGATTATCTTTAGTAACTACAGAATTATCAGAAAAGAATTGTTAAGGCAAGTTATAAAGTAGCAAAATTTATTATTTAAAATGAGATACCGCTTATAATAGAAAACTTTTTTAAAGAATTTATGTTGGTAGTAATGAAAAACTTTTGTTTATTTCTTCAATGACAACACAAGGTCGTATTTAGAAAATGCATTAAGGTTATAAAGTCGCATAAATCAAATTAAGACTTTAATCAATATGTTAACAAGAGAAAACTGATAGAAAAACTATTGCTTATCTGAGAATTTTCATTAGAGATGTTTTTACTAACTTTGACATTTTAGTAGAATTTCTTGGTTTAGTTAAACACGAAGCACAACAATCGGTGAAATTTTACAAGTAAAGCTGCAATGCACCAATACAAAGGTTTTAGAAGTACAATTCCTTCTTTTTATTTTAGTATAAAGTTTAATTAAAGTTTAAAATGTGTCTTAAAAAAATATATCAATGTTAAAAAACACTGTTAAGCTATATTTTTTAATAAAGAAATGTTTATTTGCTAAATTTTTTGTGTCAAATCGAAGTTTCATTACTTTAATTGAAAAATTATTTTAAACTCCAGGTTTATTTAAAAATTCTTGATTTCAAGTTTTTTTTTTGAACTTTTAAGCATAAATTTTTAAGTTCAAAGCTTTTCCGGGATTCAAGTTTTTTAGGCAACACTGATTGTTCACACTTAAATGGTACACAATAATATAAATAATATACTGAATTATATCAGCTGCAAGACTTAAAATTTAACATATATTATAACTCAAACTAACACTGTGGATTGAGCAAAACATACATCATAAGTTTAATTTGCCACTCTTTCAAGCAAAAAAGCCAGCCTGAGTCAACAAAAACATTTCTGATATTTTTGTATACAAAAAAAAAATCTAGCCAAAAACTTTTAAAATGACTTAGTTGGCCTGAGATTTAAAGTCTTCAAATAGTGATAGTCTGAGTGTGTGTCAATGTTTAGTTGTTTATTTGCTTGAATTTGAACTGTTTTGATTAACAGTGTACAAACTTGATACATTTACCATCCTTAAGTCTAGTTTATATTAATTAGGTAGCTCCAAAAATCAGGAAATGTGTGTATTGATATGCAAGGCATAAAAGTTAACTTAGTTTTACAAAAACAATGTTTGAAAAATGAAAATGTATACCTAACAAAAACTATATTAATTTATATCATATATACTGTTTTAAATGTGTCTGTACAAATTTAAATATTACATGTAGAAACAACAATGTTAGATAATTATGCATAAACTAAACTTAGACAAACTAAAGTATTAAATAAAAAGTGGTTTAAAATATGAGCTTCTTTTTAAGTTGGTGTGCATAGAAAACTTATAAAAAATTAAATGTATCAAAACAAAAATCAAATGAACCTTATTTCTTATTACTATGTATTAAATAAATTTAGCTTTAAACATATTTTTGCTCAGCGGGCCACATTTACATACTCGCGGGCCACAAAATTTTCTTTCGCGGGCCGCATTCCATTCAAAAAAATAACGTGCTAGCGGGCCGCAGATTTACCCTTTGCGGGCCGCAGTTTGCCGACCCCTGGTCTATAACGTAAGCCACTGTTTTAGCTAAAAGCAACTGTTTTAGCAACTGTTTTTCGTTGAAGATTTTAAATTTTGACTGTAAAGTTTTACTTTATTTGTAGCTCATTATAATTTTGTTTAAGTTGGGTATGCAACTCGATAACTGAGAGGTTTTTATGCGTTTCCAGGTTCTTGAACCAAAATATTTTTGCAACTTTTTGTTTTTTTTCAATAAAACACTAAAATGTTTTCTTTAAATCACTTTGCTTACAAAAACAAAACAACCAAAAGTGCAACGCCGTGTGAGACCCATCAAACTTGTTGGAAAATAAAATAAATAAAAAAAAACTTTCCAGTTTGGAAATTACTACCAGCCAAACTCGTTTCAGAGCTTTGTACTGCCTCTATTTACAACGTGACAGATTATCAAAACAAAATAAATTTAGTATTGCGCTTTTGTATGTGGGATTACTCAAAGCTTTATTGTGTTTTTACACAACAACTGGTAACTAGTAGCTTCTTGTGGTTCAACTGGTGCGAAAACTGAACTTGACCTGGAAGTTGGTTTCTTTTGACAGTTAAATTTAAAATATTAATAACTAGAACAAGGTAAGTAGTTTATCATAAGAAAACTTGATAGTGTAAAACTTATAAATCTGAAAATTAAGCTGAACGCCTTTTTAGAATTGGACTATATGTTAAAAAGAAAGTAGCACATTGTGCTTAAAATTGTAGGTAAAATAATTGTACTTGCTTTACATTTTAAATTTATAATTAAGATTTCAATTTTAACTGTGCATAAGTTTTAAAAGAAAAAAATAATGTGAAATTGAAAAAGTATAAAAAATTTTTCATAAGATTTGTAAGCGCAACAACTTTAATCCTAGGAAAGAATTATAATTCTAAAATCAAACATCTGGTTTCAAACAATTTTCTTCTTACAAGCTCTTTGTATTTTCTGTTTGAACAATTTAATTTAGCCTTGTCAAAAAGTTTCTTCGTAAAGCTAAACGTAAACTTTTCGATTTTTTTAATCAGCTTAAAAAGCAAAAGTTATTTCTTTTGCTTTTACGGCTTATCAAAATCTCTTTGAAATAGAAGTAAACTTCAGATATTAAGACATTTTTTTTTCTTTGTAATTTATGTTATTTAATTGTTTTAAAAATAGGGGTACGTTTTGGTTATCAGTTTAACTTGACTTTTAAATACGCTGTAATGGTCAATTGAAAAACATTAATAAAACTTTAACTATTGCTAGTGGTCATTAAAAGTTTTTGGATTTACATTGGCCTAATTTTTTACATCTTATAACTTTTAAAAAAACATTTGACTACACTATATGTTGATAAAAGGTAAAAAAAAAGTTAAACATGATGTTTAAACTGTCTTCAGAAAATTAAATTATCATTTTAAACTGAAGTAAGTAGAACTAAAATTTAAAAGGAGTAGTTTTTGTAGAATATATAATGTTTACAGTGTGTTTTAATTTTTTATGTTTTTGTTAAATATACAAAAAAAATCTTCCTTGTTTTTCAAAAAACTTGTTGTTTATGTTTAGCTCAATCCCTTTCAAAAATGTTATATGTGCGATATGCTGTTTACAAAACTTAATCTTGGATTTAAAAAAAAAAAAAAATTGATACATTCTAAAATTACTACGACCCCCTCTATACTAAACCAATACTAAAACGACACCACCAATACATTAAAAAATTTTAAAATTAATTATATTGTCATCATAGTTATTACAAAACAAAACTTTAAAACAAAAAGATAAATTTGTTTAATCACTGTCATGTTTTGCTTACGTTTGTCAAATGACAATCATTTAATCTCCTGAGAGGTTATCTTTATAGTTTCTTAATTATTCATACATTTTACAACGTAGTTTTGGTCAAAGTTAAAATAAAACTTTTAAATTCTAAGTTAAGTACTTGTTAACTTAAGTACTTGTAAGTTAACTTTAAAATAATTTTTAAGAAACAGTTATAAAAAGGTAGGTGTTTAAAAGGTAGTGCTTTGTAACTACGGACAAAAAAACGTATTTTTCAATTGTTGTTAGCACAAATCACTGATTAAAAGTGTAAGCAATAAGTAAAATTTACAAAACAAAATAACACTCCTGAAAAAGTCGACACACATGAAATTTTTCTATTTTTAACAAAATCTAAACTAAATCACAACCACCATGAAATAAGGTTTAAAAGATAATAAACAATTTGTTTTTGTTTAAAATAACTGCTAATGTGCAAATTGTTGAGTGTAATTTACAGTCATTAGTTTCATACAAACGTCAACCAAAGATGGTAAATCCTTTCATAATTGCTTTCTAATGAAGCATATCAAATTTTACAAGTTTTTTGTAAACAAAATTAAGAGGTGTAGATAAGATCAAAGCCGGATAGGCATTTTAGTTATGTTCTTGTATAAAAATTAAAATACCGCTGATATTTCAAGTTAAAATATAAAGTTAAAACATGTGCCTTTAATAACATCTTCTAATTAGAAACGTTAATATAAAATGTCCTGGAAAATACAATAAAAAATACTAAAAAGGAATATGATTTTTTATTTATGCTAAATGTAGATTTATAGTATATTAGCTCAGTATAATCAATAGAAGTAATAAGAAACAACTAAAGTCGAGGCAATTAGTCTTGATTGAATCAATTGATTGTTCAACATATTTACTTATACCTGATACTTTTTATATCAAAAATAAAAAAAAGAAAATTGTAGCTTAGTAAGATAAAATATAACTTATAATAAATCAAACTTTTTGATTACTGTAAATTTAATAAAATAAAAAAAATTATAAAACATTTATCTTGTTATAATTACAAAACAATTGAAATAAATTTTAAACAAACATCAAAAACTTAATGTACTTTATATTAAAAGATCTCCATGATAATGTTTTTTACATGATAGTGACAGATTACTTTTTTAAGTATTAGCTACAAAATAATGAAGTTTATCTGCTATCAATAGTCATTTCAGTATAAAAAACGACACTTTGATTGGATTTTCGATAAAGTTTTATGCACAAAAATATGATAAGTAGAAATGCCTCAAAGAATTAGTGTGATTAATTAAAAACTTTAACGAGTTTTGATTTTTTTAACTAAATGAAACCTTTTGGTAATACAACTATGTTTTAAATTTATTCTGGTTTCTTTTTGTAAAACACTCTACTAACAAAGTAATAATGTTAATTGTAAAGAGTTGCTGAATGCGCGTAATAATTCTTCACATTAGTTTCAAGACAATTTATTATAATATGCCATGGTTTTCAAAGCTTATTTAAAAGTTTCAATGTAAATACCTAAAAGAAAGAATGAGTAAAATAGTAAATACATCTACATTTTTTCACTAAGTAAGTAAATATTGAGTGTTATATTTCAAATGAAAATGAACACTTTTGTTCGAAACGACAGTAATTAAGTGAAGTATTTCATAGAACTCCATACGAAATAAAAAACCTGCAATTTCGATCTTAAGTGTATTGTGTTACATTTAACATTTGAAACTTAGCGTAACTGTTAAAATGTTTATAAAAGTAAAAAAAATTAAAATTTTGATTAATATACTTTACACTTCTTTTTTTAATTTTTGGGATTTTATTTTATTAGTTATAACAACAAATTCAAAGTTTTAGATAACTCGAAACGAAAAGACTGAGACTACAAATAAAAGTGTAATTCAGGTTTGAATCTCACGATTTTTATTTAAAAATTTTTTTTCTTAAGTACGTCAAAAACAAGACTACTTTATTTGTTTTTCAACAGAAAACGTGCTAAATTTGTTAATTGAACATGTCATAATATTTAATGTTTGAGAAAAGAGTGTTTACTCATGTAAAAATAGGCACAGCTTGACAGAAATGGACTTAAAAGTTTAATCCAAGTCAGTTTTAAAATAAACACCTGCTCAAAGAATAATTTTTGTTAAAGCACTTTATGGAGAATTAAAAAACACGTTTTACGGTTTTTTAGTTAAGATGTAGATTTGTTTTTAGGAGTTTTATTTTTTCCTCTTATGTTTAACTTAAAGCAAGCTAAACGATATAGTTTTATGATTAGAAATAATTTATTTAATGTTCCTAAATTTGTTAATCATGCAAACTGTTTGCTATTATAATAATTAAATTATGAAGTTCTTTTATTTTACCAAATCTATTTATTAAACTTACTGCTTACGTGAAACGTTTTTTTTTTAGTTAAGTTTTTTATGTTATCTTAAATTACAGTGAGTAATAATTATAACTAAAATAATATTAAATAATAATAAAACTAAACTTGTAATAATTTACAATTAAGGTGATCAAAGTCCTTAAATGTATTCTTTTGTTTTTTTTTTGTAAATAAAACATCTATATTTAAATTTATAGTAGAAACATGTCATTTGCAATAACATAAAATAAACAAACCCTTTCGAGTAACATGTACAATGTTTATTGACGACATTTATTTTATTGTTCATAAATCGATTTATTGTTTATTAACTGACTTTTTGGCTTGATAAAACCAAATCAGTCTTTTAAAACAAATAATGATAACAAAACAAAGTTTGTATTTTTCGCTCTCGTTTAAATTTAGATTGTTATTTTAAGTAAATTTACCAATCAATTATAACAACTTTTTAATAACCTTTAGTTAAGTACTATGTGCAAATACATCAATAAATAAACGCATTAAGGTGTTTGTATTTTTTACAAATTTTATACAAACAGTACTTAGTATAGGAATTATAGTATTTATATTTTGTGACTGCGCTTCAAAATAGTTTATAAGAGCATAGGTATATTTCTAGTTCTAACAAAACTTGTGTACGTACATACTTAAAAAGTAAAAACAATAATAAAACGTAAAACAGTTTCTAACAAAACTTATCAAATCAAGTTATTTTTGATTGTGCTAGCCATAAACTGGTATATAGTTAAAAATAAAATTTTCAAAGTTTTCAAAACAATTTGTTGAAAAGATAATGAAACTGTTAATCTTATTAACGTGATTTTTAAGGGTAAAAATAAAAAACAATAGGTGAAAACTAATTGTTACCATTATTTTATACTTAGCCTTTATCTGCTTTTAAATTTACTTTTTGTTCTTAAAATTTAGTTTTAACTTTTTTAAATTATAAAACAAGTAAGATAGGTAACGTTTACCAATATAAGGGTACATAAATTTTTTAAACCTTCTTAAAGTTGTATTAACATAAAGTACTTTTTTAAGGATTGCTTTGAAACTAAATAGACAAATATCGATATTAATGAGATTTAAAACCAATGCTACTAACATTTAGTTGTTTATTACATTTTTATATCTTTAAATAAATTAGTTATATTTTTATTAAATCAAAATCGTAAATAAAAATATTCTAATAAACTACCTGTTGTAACACAATATAAAGTATTATGTTCTTTTCTGATTAAAAAATATCAGTACTAACAAAACGTTTTATTCATTATTTAAAATTGATGTTGTATAAATAACACACAAATGCGTGTTGAACATTGATTTAGCGGTTTTAAACAAACGTCAAAATTAAAAGCAATTTACTTAGTACTATAGCATTAGCTTTTTTATTAGTGATTTTTAATTGACACAAACATGCTAAGAGTGTCTGATTAAGCTAATTTTCTTATAATGTACATTTTAATTCAAGAAATATTGTCAAATAGTTCTTCTCAAAACTAAAATACTTTTTAAGATTAGGCATTGATAAAAGCTTGAGGTAAGAAATCAAATATTGTTTTTGACACATTGAACAGAATATATTTCTTTTTGTTCATTATTAAAGTCAATTAACTTAATTTTTTAATTATTTAAATCAAGTTAAACAATAAATTAAATTAATTTATAGTAAAAAGTTTTGTTAAAAGTATTTTAATGTTGGATTAATTTCAAGTTTATTTTTTTATTATATTTAAAACCTACTTCTGATTTTAGTTTTGAACAAAACTTTTAAACAACGTTTTTTTTAACAACTGAAACCAACTTTAAAAAACGATTGATATGCGTGTAGAATAAAACATTGTTGTAATAATTTTGGTGTTTTGTAAAATAGGCAGTCCAAAAATGTCAAAAGTTTTACATAATTTAAACACATTTTACGGTGAAGTCGCTGATTTAAACAAAGTTGAACTCAAAGTATGAAAAAAAAACTCAAAAATTTATTCTTTTTTTTTTTTAAATTTACACTAAAAATACTAAATAAATAAAAAGCCATCTGATAAAGTAGTTTTACATTCTTGCTAATATAAACTTTATACATATTTTTTTATATGAATAATTTTAATGCGTTGTTTTTTCTAGAAAGTTTCTAATCTAAATTGAAAATCAGAGACACTGAGGAAATTAAACTTATTTGAATTCATAACTTTAATTTAATTATGATTTAGAAGTATGTCAAAAAATAGGTATAAAGGTCTCGGAAATTATTGATTAAACGGTTATTTTGATCTATGTATCATAAATAAAAGAAATACTTTTAATTATTTAACATTTTATATTTTTTTGTAATCACTTAGTACTAAGTAAAAAAACTTTGGAAATAATATTTATTTTACGTTTAATAAAAAACCTAAATCAAACAGTCTTAGACTATAGTTTTATTAACTTTTAACTTTTCAATAGACAATTTTTAAATGTAAGTCTGACAAAGTTTTGATAAAACCTCATCATTTTTTTACGAAACAAGTGTTGTTTCATTACAAATTAAACATCTAAACAGTACGGAGTAGTGTTTCATTAAAAAGGGTTGGAATTGAATAAGCAGTAACAAATATTCTTTTCTTTTATCTCTTCGTTTGTTGTATTTCTAAAACAACAAAAACAGGCTGAACATAAAACAAAAGTAATTACCGAAAAGTATTTTGCACTTTATTTACGATAACCTATTCCTTAATTCCTTAAACTTAAAAGAAAAATTCTTTAAAAATGGTTATCCAAAGAAATTTGTTGATGACATAATTGAAAGATCCCTTAGTATTAATAAAGACTGCAATAAACAAAAACTAAGTAACTCAGACTTCAAAAATGTTGTAAAGGTACCTTATATTGGAAAACCTAGTATCGAGTATAAAAAGAAACTAGAAAAGCTTCTAAACAACTACATCGAAGAATTCAAAGTAATTTTTACCACAACAAAAGTAAGCAATTACTTCAGTAATAAAGATAAGACACCCCATGAATTAAAATCAAACGTGGTCTATGAGTATAAATGCTCTTATGATAAGAGTAACCAATATATTGGATTCACTTTACACCATTAGAAGATAGAATTAAAGAACATTTAAAAGGCAAAAAATCGGTATCGGACCATATTAGTAATTGTAATGTTTGTAAAAATGAAAAAATAACTGTTAATAATTTTGGAATTTTAAAAGAATGTAGAAATAAATTTGAGACCCTGATAAGTGAATCTCTACTAATTAAACGCTATAATACAATTTTAAATAAACAATTAATTAAACCGGGTATTACCAATACATTAAGAATTTTTGATTAGTTTGATATATATTAGTTTAACAATTTGTTAGTATTTATGTAAAATTTTATTTTATTATAGTTTATAATCTTAATTTATAAATTTTTATATAATGTATCACTTAGAAAAATTTTTTTTAGTATACTTAGTTGTTTTCCACTAGTTTTATTTATTTTTGCACAGTATTTTGTTGATAATGACTTATTGAAAGTCGAAACGTCGTCATGCGAATAAATTTTAAACGTAGAATGTGTTTCTTACTGAATTGGTTTTTTGAACATTAACCAAAAGTGATTTTTTTGAACATTTTAAGGAAAATTAGTGCACCAAAACTTTTAAATGTATTGGAGTTTTACACAATCATCTGTGATTAAACAGTCCTAACCGTAAAAATGTTGGTTTCTAAATATTCTTATCAACACTTTAAAACTAAGTGAAACCATTAAAATACATTAACACATTTTAAATGATTTAACTTTTTATAAAGCTAGTTTATAAATTAAAATGTATGAGTAGTTTAAAACATAAACATTTATTAAAAATACAGTATCTTTTTGTTAAAATATATATTTTTTTCTCAGTAAAATAAATATTTCAAACGTCAAATTTGTAAATGTTTAACTTAGTTTTAGTTTAAAGTATTCTATATATACGAAGGTTTTAAATTTTCAACTTAATAACGAGTCTAAGATATCTAAACACGAAAAGAAAACTTTTCATTTCCATCAATTACTTTTTGTTTAAAAACAAATGTAAAAAATAAAAGAAAATAAATAAAGACATTTTTACAATGAACAAAGACGTTAATTCCAAGTGAGATTGCCACACAAGACAATATTCGTCTTAGTTAACAACCGCTCATATCAAATATCTTATACTTTATTGCAAATCTACACAAACAGATACAATTAGATAAATATCTGAAACTTTTAATAAAGTTGTGTGGTGATACTATGAATTTATTTTTCTAATAAGCTAATGCACAGGATAAAACTTTTAAATAAATAACAGAATCTTATTAAAAAACAATTTTGTATAATTATAAGTTACAATTTGATAACATACTACCGAGAGCACTTTACTTGTAACTTAATATATTTCAGCTTTAATGTTTCTTAATTGAATTTTATTATTCAAAACAAAAATATATACAAGTATAAACTTATAGTAACTCTCTATTTTTTTGGTAATTGAAATTTATGTGAGTTTGAAATAATTGTTAAGCAAAAAAAACTTAATCAATGATTTAGTTTTATATTTTAAAATTATACACTATTCTAACTATAACCTCAAAACAGCTTTAATATTTATAGCAAATGTAGTTTTCTTAGAGAAAGCGCTAAAAATTTTGAAAATTTAAGTTATTAATTATTATTTTATTATGAGATATTAGTGACTTAAAAAAAGAATGGTACAACATATTTACAAAATTTTAGCTTTACTTCATGCTTTTTCAGTACTATAAACGGAAGTATGTTATATATAAGTTTAAACGCTGTTAATATTTAAAAAATGTTTATAACTAAAAACTTGCTAATTTCTGCTCTAATATTAAAATAAATATTTTTTTTTGAATTTTTAAATGTTACTTCACTTTTGAAATATACACTTAGTAATATTTTTAGTTAAACTGTAGTTTACAGTCACTATTATTCACATAAAAAACTTCAAAGTTTTCCAAATATTTTTTTTAATGTTGTTTAAACTGTTTGATATTTATACTATTTAAATGCACTTAAATTAAAATTGATATAATTTTATATTTCTAAAAATGTGCAAGGTGATTTAAGGCTATTTCATTAAAGTGTATTAATTTGTATTTCCTTTAACCAAAACACTGTGAGATATGCTAAAGTTTTTAACAAGCAACTTTTATACAATTCAAAAAATTTATATTTGTAAATCTAGTCGTAGCTTTCAGTTAAGAATAATTAATTGTTATTATCTACGTTAAAAAGTGTAAGATGTTTAATTTTTAGGTTTTAAGAATCTGCCTTAGAGTATGAAAATACAACTCATTTTCGTGAAAAAAGCGCTATTAGAAAAAAATCAAATTTTTTGCTTCATTGTTTTATACTACATTTTCAATCTAAGTTTGAAAGAACCAATACTAGTATCAATGTTAGTATCATAAAAATTTTAATGTAATAAATTTTACTGACAACATAACTTAATTAATTTATAATTAATACCACAAGTAATAAATATTTTTTTTTAAAGATTTAATAAAATTTTATATAATCATTATTAAAATTAATATTAATTTCTTTATATAAAAGTGATTAGAAATGTCCAAATTAACATAACTTAATCTTTAAATTTACGTTGTAGTGCAAAGTAGTTGCATGTATTACTATCTAAGTAAAATAAAAAAGTTAAGTAGGTTATCACTTAAACATCAAGTGATTGTGGACAGTAAGAATATAAGAAATTTTAATTTGATCTTGTGAAGAACAATAAAATTCTGAAAATGTAATTTACATCAAACTAAATATAAAAGTGAATAATTAATTTAGGTGTTTAATACAATTGAATTTTTTTTTGTTTTAAATCATTTAGTAAAACCCTCAAAATATAGGAGGAGGTACTAATACAAACATTTTTGAATTGTAATAAAAATTAACATTGTTTTCGGAATAAACTTAAATTTTCTGTATATATTTAGTTTGACTAGATGACGGACTAATTTTCTCTCATTATTTTTACTGAGAATCTATGTTTAAATGTTTTTAAGAATAGTTTCACCTAAACAAATTATACGCTATGACGATTTAAGTAAAAATTATACTGTAAGTTAAGCTAAATCTGTGTATAAATAAATTTAATATTTTATGTACATAATTTAAAAGGTTTTACTGTGAACAATAAGAATTATGTTTAACATAGTCATACTCATTTATAATTTCTTGCCACAAAGTTTTACCACTGTCTTATCTTAAAAAATCTGTTTTAAGATTAAATATTTAGTAGTCCTTATCAAATCAAAATGTACATTATACGAATATCCGCTTTTACATAAATAATGTATTAATTACATTTACACACTCTTAATGTTTTCCTGTCAATCAAAACCCGCTAATATAATCTGTTGTTTTAAGTAAAATATAATCGTTTATTTTAACGTTTCTTTAAAACCGCTAATGATATTAAACTCTTTTACTTCTTATTAATAAATCCAAAGAAAAAATTAAGGGTTGCCAATTTATTAAAATGAACTAGTTTTTTAAAATTAAAGATATAAGTAAAACTCATGACATTAAATTTTGTCAGTTAAGTATTAGACGAAAAAGTTTTTTATCTTTTATTTTCGTTATGTAGTGTTTAATAAAATAAGTAATACTAAACTTAAATTGATTTCTAGAATAAATACTAGTTAGCAAAATTATATCGCTATTCGATAATCTTTGAGTAATATTTATTATTTTATATATAATTACTGTCCTAAAACAGTGTACTGTCACCAGTTTAAAAATTAAGTTTACAAGTTTACCACAAAAGCTACAACAATTAAGAAAACATTTTTTTATTGAAACGAATTTATTTTCTGAGTCTTAAACATTTGTTAAATTTTTATTACTAAACGTTTTAAAGCTACCTAAAATCTTGAAAAGGATTTTATCAGTTTTTTTAAGTTTAGTTTTGTCAAAAAAAAGCTGTTTTTCATTCTTTGGTAGTTTTTCAATTTTATTAAGATTAAAGTATTTCCTAAAGAAGCTGTACTAAATCCATTAAATATTAGTTTATCAAGGTTAAAAGTATGACTATTTTAAATTAAATAGCCGTAAAGTTAGGGATTTGACTTTCTGCTGTACTTTGATTTAAGTGCTAAAATTAATATGTTCTTGTTTTTATAAATATACTATCACAAATAAAAACTTTTACTAGCATTTTAAAATTAGTTCATCTCAATGAATGTGAAAATAATGAACAACTGATCAAAATTTTGACCAAGCTGAATTAGAAAAATTAATATAAACTAATTTAAAGCAAACACTTTTTTTTTGGATTTTTTAAGTAAAAAACTATTAATTAAACTAATTTACAGAATTATATATTCTATAGACTTTGATTGTTAGATATTAAACTTCTTAAGGTTAAATAAATGATTTAGATAAACAACTAAGTAATTTTTACTTTCATTTAAATTAACCACAAATATCGTTTTTGACGATCCCTTGTTAATAAACAGAGATTTGTAATTGGATCGTAATGTACTAAGTTTTACAGTTAGCAAAATAAACGAAAATGTGTATAATAAAAAAATCAATGGATAACCACTATAAAAAATAGTTTAAAACATACTTCGTTATTAATACCAAGTGACTGTAAAACATTTAGTTTCAGGTAAAACATAAAGTATCCAAGTTAAGTTTCTTGGATTTTGAAATGGTATTTGTATTTTTTTAAAAATATTATGTTTTTTATGATTTTTCTCATTGTTAATTTAAATGAAAAACATCTTAAATCTAAAACATTTTAGTGAATAGTTATAAACCATTATAAGGAAACTTATTTTAAATTAGTCAATTATTAAAACACAGAATTACTAAATTACTATAGCAAAATAAAAAAAAAAAGATTTGTAAAATAATGTTTGTGATCAAATTGTGTTTTATATAGTATAATTTTTTTTATATAATTTAAAGTTTTATAAATCTTAATGAATTTTATTTTGTATTTAAGGCTTGTAATTAATTTAAAAAAATATTTTAATGACAGCTTAAAGATCATTTGTAAAGCCGTTTATATAAAAAATTCCTGTAGTTTTATTAATCATTGTAATATTTATTATATAAAGTAAAATAACCTTTCTTATATTACATAGTTTGACATAAAACTCGTGTAATTATTATAATTGAAACATGGTAATTCAGAAAAATGCAAAAGGTTTAACGCTAATTTTAAAATGAAGTTATATTTTTTTTATAAAACATAAATCATAATTCGTTCCTAATAACGATTTTCCAATATAATGTCTTGTTATCAGTATCAACGCATATCTTATATCATAGTTAAATTATGATTATAAGCTAAATTATATTAAAACTTTGTAATATGATTTTTTTATATTTAGATTAGAACGTTTGGGCAATTTTTTTAAATTAAAAAAATGCGTAAAAATTGTATCAGTATTAATAACAATTACATGTAATTTAATCCAGTATTTTTTACTATAAACAAACTTTTTAAACTACATGCTTGAAAAAATCTTGCGAATTGAAATAGCTAAAACAAAAAACTCATCTTTAAAAACTAAAAAAAATTCTCAATATTTTTTCACAAGAATAGTTTAATTAAAAAATAGATTAAATATGCTCTCTTTCTTTATTATTTAAAGAACTATTAAAACTACTAATATAGTTGCCATTTAAGTTTTAATTGTATTTACGTTAATGACAAAATAAAAATTTCATAAATTGATTTTACATTCAGTATGATAATCCAAAACAGTTTTACAGTTAATACGTCTTACTGGTATAAAAATTTATATAATTTATTTTGGAGATTTGAAAATTCGAAGATTTTTCTTTAATATTAAAATTCAACTAATCTTATAAACATATACAGAAATGTTTCTTAGTTTTCTACTAAATCTTTAGCTTATTGCTCAGTATTAAAGGTATAAAAAGTTAAAAGTTATAAAAAAAAACTTCGTTATTTATGTCTATGGCTAAATTTTGAACTAAAAGTACTTAATACTTTAAAGTTCTTTAACCGTTTTTGAAAGATATACGTGATTAAAACATTGTCATTCTTGTTAAAATAAAACTTGACTATCATCTCGTAATTTAAGAAAGTTTAAAAGTCAACCACTTCAATCATTTAAGTGTTTTCTTTTAGGTTAAAGTTATTAAAAAAAAATAACTTGTTTGAACTACTGATAAGTTTATAAATGTATTTTCTTATATTAAAACTATCAAACAACTAAAGAATTAAATTTGATAAAAACTACGTGTGTAAAATCTAAACGTAAATAATAGAAAATCAGAAAAAAATAGAGACTTTTTTATTTGAAATAAGACGAGGGAAAATCTAGTTACTATACGTAATACAGTAGACTACCGCTTAAGTACGCAAATTGAACCCGACCAAAAAGTCCGTACTTAGAACGGGGAGTGCGTACTTTTTGACGACATAGTATAATATGAAATTTAGTTGTTTGTTTTTTTCTCACAACTAGCCACAAAATAAATAAGGCAAAAAAACAAGTCTTTTTATTTTAAACAACATTTAATACACAATTCTAATCTGCAAAATTTTTTAATAAATTTTGAAACGATTATTTTTTCTATAAAAAGTTTCTACATAATTAATAGATAGATTTATTATAATTATTTTTATTAGCTAAAAAGCGTTTGATTATTTTTATTTAAAAGAAAAACGTTTAAGGACTGTTTTTGTAAGAAAGTTTATATCAGTAGAAACATTTATAGTATTAGTGCACAATGATAAGATGTTCATTATTTTTTTTTTAAATTTTAGTTTTTGTTGTTGTTGTTTCTATTTATATGTTTATTTTGACTTTATAAAATTTGTAACTAGATCTTGTGGTTAACTAGTTTTATATTATGTCATGAAACATTAGCCTTTCTTTTGCAGATATTCTGAAAGTTTTTGAATGAAAAAAAATAGAAATTTAAAAAAAATTAGATAAATTTAGAAAAATGGATGGAAAGCGTCAGAAAATAACTCTATGGAACAAGTCTAATGACAAAGGTAAAGTTGCACCACCAAAGCCAACATATGTCTCCCGTGATATTATGAGGGAACTTCCTAGGATTTTCAATGCTGAAATGAGAATGGATTCTCGATTTTGTCTTACTTGATAAGTGCGTACTTAAGGCGGGGTGCGTACCAAAAAAATTGCGTACTTAAGCGGTAGTCTACTGTACTTTATTCGTGCTTACTAACAGGCGTTTATAATACATTTTCTGTAATATTCTTTTATCTCCACAAATATATAATGCTATTTTTTTTATCTCAACTACAATGTGTTGTTGATAAAGTAACTTTTAAAATAATGTATAAATATAAATAAGCTTTAAGATAAATTAAAGATGTTTATCAATAATCTGCTTTAAATAAATATAACTGGAATGCAATAAAATGTTACCTAAGGTAGTTTATAGATTTTTATGCTATAGATTAAAATATAGTTCTTAAACTTTCAGTAGAAATTGTTTAATAATATAATAGGTTTGATAAATATTTATACAGAATTATGTGTTTTTGTGAAAGTGTACAACTTTATATTCTTAATTATAATTTTGCAAGTTTTAAAAACAATATGCAAATCAGAAATACTTTACAAAATTAAATTTTGGTTAAAGCCTTGTTTTTGTAGTTTTTCTAAAGGTAAACAGGTCATTCATAAAAAAACATCAATTACATTAAAAGTATTACTAAAATAAATACATGTTTTCAACATTAAACTAAGTTTATTTTCTCAACTAAATACAAAAACATAAAAAAAATGGTATAAAACTACGTAATATTGCTTTTTGAGTAACATGTGTTTTTATGTAATGTACAGTACAATTCATTGCGAACTTTAATAGCTGAGGATTATAAGCAATTTTATTACTTGTATAAAACAATTATATTGTTTTTTTGAACTCGACAATTCGCAATAAACTATATCAAAGTCCTTTTAGTTGGCTCTGTGGAATATAATTTATTTTATCTAGTTCTATTTTTTTATATATATTTATATAAATAGTTTTTAAGTTGTGTATTAAATACGCTGTTCTGTTTAAATTTGGATAATAGCATTATTAAAAAATATAGTATATAACTGAATTTTAATAATAACTGTTATACTGACATTTATTTCTTTTTATTGTTTTTCCATTAGTTAAAATACATTTTAAATTCAAAACAAATTAACTTCTTAAAACCCAACTTAAAAAAAAGCGTTTTATCATTACCAATTGTTCTCTTTAATTTAAATCTAAAAAAATTCATTATTTTTTTAAGTACTTATAGTTATGTATGAAAGATTAAATAAATCTGTTTTAATTGGGTCGTTAACTTTCAATTCATCATGGTTTAGAAAACAACATATAAAAAAGACAAAACAAAATAATTACATAAACTTAGTGTTACTACACGCCTTTGTATACTGTAAATACAATTATTATTTATGCTACAAATAAGTTTAAACTTCCTCATTTTCTTGTGAAGAAAGTTTATAGCTTTATTTAAAGTTCTTGCTAGTAAAATAGAACAAACATCTATTTTCATAAGAAAAAGATATACTAGAATTTTATAGATATTTGTACGATAAAGATTATTATTTTAAACAAAACACAGCAAATGTTTAATAAAACATAAAATAGGTAGGTTTCTATCAATTATCTAAGTTATAGACTTAAAAGTTTTGAAAAGATTAATTTTTAATACTGCTTAAAACATAGTACTCGATTTTTTAAATAGTATTATACTATAGCAATTACTGATAAGTCATGAAATAGTAAAAAGGTTCAAAAAAAATAATAAATTTTATTCTAATTATTCATAATAAAATGGTGATAAAAAGTTTACTTAAAAAAAAAATAACTTAAATTTTTTGTTCAGCATTAGGTAATAACTGAGTGATAACTAGAATTTTTAGTTTTATAAACTAGACAGCTAATTTACCATCACTAGTTCAAGGTCAGTATTATTTTGTAATTATTAAATTTTTTGACCAACTTATTAACGCCTTAATAATATTTTGATGTGAAATTTTAACTGACAATAAGCTCAATACGTGTTAAATTACGACCACATTCACAAATATCTTATGTTTTTTAGAATGCAATCGAACTAATTACGTAAAAAGCTTTAACCTCACATTTTTAATAGCATTTTTGTAATTTTATTTAAAACTACCGACTTTTTTTACTTATGTTAGTTAGTAGTATATAATAATAAATAGTTTCAAACTAAACTTAGTATCTCCTATATAGCTACTTTTATTTTTTAAGACTACAGACTCTACTTGAACATATTAAAATTATTAGAAGATAATATAATTTCAGTTTGTTATTCTTGGTATTTCTTTTGCATGTTTTACGTGCACATACTTATTAGAGTTGAAAATTTTAGTGATTATAAATTATACGTACATTTTAATTATTTTGAATTAAATTTCAATTTTAAATTTTTAGTTCAACTATATAACTATACATATAATAACATTAAAGTATGTTTAGGGACAATTTAAAACTTTGTTCTTTATTGAAAACTTAGGTTAAAATGAAGTTTTAAACAGTTTTGTAAACTTATTGTGACACAAAAAAATTGTAACAGTAAAAACTACAGCTTCTTTGCTTGAGTATTGTTTTTAAAAAGTCCCAAAAGTTTTAAATAAAAAGTATCGAAATGGTTCTGTTTTATTAAAAAAAGAGTTTTCAATAATGTTATTTTTGAACATATAAAAATATTTAGTTTATCTTACACAATTTAAATATGCTTGATATCATAAACTAATATAAATTTAATTAAAGGTAGTAGAGTTAAGTTCACATAGAAAAATTTTTGAATAACTTTTAAAAATTATACAATCTATAAATATTAATAAACTTATGCTTGTTTCACTAAATACTTAACAAAAAAGGAAGTTCAATTTTAATTTTTGACAAGTTTTGATCATACCTTTTGGACGGTCAGACTGTAGACTCTCAAGAGACTGAAACCCGGGTTTCGACCTCATTTGAATATTTATGATGACTGATTGCTTATTGACGAGTGCAACTTTCTCCGGTTACACGCTAGTTTCATTAAGAACGAAATCCGAGACTCACACCAATATATATTATCAAAACTTGTTTAAAAGATCGAGGTTCTTTAAGGATAAGTAAGGTCGCGGCTTTATGAATTACGCCGATATTTTTAATTATCGTAAAAAGTTTTAGTATTTTTAAGACTTTTCTTAATAAATGGGCAGTTTGAAATTATAAACTTATTTTGAGACTAAAACATGTTTATCTATCTAAAACACTTGAACAAGTTGTACACTTTTTATTGTTGTTGATATTGATAAAGAACTTATAATTAAGTTTAACAGTAGATTCATTAAAAAATTCACATTATTTAGTGACGACTCATGATGACGTCATACGTAACAAAATGATATCACTGAAAAATATTTGTTTCTTATACTTTGATGATCAAGTCTAAACGTTTTTGTCACCTTATTTAGAAAATTATTAAAATTCTATTAAATATTAAATATATCCTTTTTAAATGTCAAGTATTGTTTTGTTCATTGGTTTAAAAATGCTATCGTTTGTTAAATAAAAGTATGAATATTTAGTTTCAAAAATTGTCTATGGCTTACTGTATTTTTTTTTTAAACAGTATTTTTAATCATTACGGAACATGAGTTTTCAAAATTACTATTACTAATTGAGAATCAAATTAAATTTGTTTTTATAAAAATATATTTTTTCGATCATTAAAACTTATAGTTCAGTAGAAGTCAAATATTATTAATTGAGCTAAACATGTTATTTAACAAACTAACATACAAGTTTAATAATAAATAAAAAATCAATATAACAACTACACTCTAGATTTAAAAAAACATAAAAGTAAATAAAATCATGTAAACTCTTTTTACGACGTAAAAGATTAAAATTCAACTTTTAAGTAAATATTTTAATCTAAGCTCAAACAAATATTCAGTGAATGTTTTAGTTAAACGTTAAACCGATTTAAAACTAAGTACACTACGCGATTTGCATACTAAAAAACTAAATAATTAACTTCAACTTAAAATATTTAGCTCCAATCTTGCCTTGAAGTTTAAAGTAGTCACATGAAAATACCTTTTAGATAAGATTAGTAATTTAAGTAGATTATTTCATAAAACGCACTTATTTCCGGAAACTAAGTAGAGATAAATTTAAATTAGCCGAATTATTTGAAAAACAAAACTTTTTTTTTGTTTGCCAAAGTTTAGCTCTAAAATAATATCATTTTATCGAACTCAACAAGAAATAAAACTTTGAGAAAGTTGAATTTGTTTTTCGCAATTTCATTTAAACACTCAAGTATACACCTTGACTATGTTTAAAGAAAGCTCCTTGTTCGTTATTGTTACCAACCAAATTAAACAATAAACTGAGGTTTTTCTCAAAAAGCTCAGTAACACTACCTTTGTTAGTTGTGTTTACCATAAAACTTCCAAAGTTTATAATAAATGGTTTTATAAATTTTAGTAGTATTATTAAAGGCGTAGAATGGAGTGGAGCATTGTAGCAGATTCTCCAATTAAAAAAAATATCTTATAAAAACATTCAAATCATTATTTTTTTATAATTTTTTTTTATTTTGAAAACGATTAGTTGCATTTATGCTGTTTATTTATTACTAAACTAGTTTTAAAAATGTTAAATTTAGGGTTTTCATGTACCTGTAAATTTTCGCACCCACTAGTCACCAATGAGTACATTTATTTTTCTGAAATATTTTGAATTATTTGATTTATTACGTAGTTTTCTTTTTTATTCTTATACTTACAAACTTGTATGAAATTAAAGCACAATGTATGGTGTTTAAATATATTTTTTTAATACTTACAGCTTAATGGTTATTTTTAAATAGTTAATCTAAAATAAAAAATAATTTACATCGAAAAAAATTCAATTAACCCAAAGTTTAAAAAAAATGAATATATAACCTTATAAACAATATAAGTAAAAAATTAAAATCTTAAACTTCGAATTAGTGTATTTCTATTTTAATTCTTGTAGAGGTAGTCTAAGCAAACGGTGTTTCTTGTGTTAATTTATGTTTAATGCTTTCTTTTTTTAATCAATGAATAAATCTAAAATTTATAATATATACTACCTTGTAATTTATTTTAGTAAACGATAAAAATGTAAGTTTGCAAGTGTTTAATGAAAAACGTGGCAAAAATATAAAGATAAATTACAAAAAAATAACACGGAGTCTAAAATATAAAAAGTAAGAAATCAAATGGTGTAACCAAATTACTGTTTAAAAACGAAGAATAAAAATTAGTTTCACCGTAAAACAAGATTGTCCAATGCCAATAAGGGTCGTTATTTAAAAGATTAGAAAGCTTTAGTACATAATTTGCTGATATGAAGTATCATCAAAGCTTTAATTTGACATTAGATAAAAGAATTTAAACCAAGTTCAAAATGTGCACGTGTTTAAACTGTTGTACCAAAATAATAAAATTTTTCAAAATTTATTTTCGTATGTTAGTGTTTGCTAAAAATTATTATTGTTCTCTAGGGCTTTCATCGTCAATAGATGGTACTAACTGGATTAAATCATAAGTTAAACAAAATTAGGCATACTTTAACAAAACAAAGAAAAAAAATATTAGTCTTTAATTTATAACATTGTAGTTCTATGAACAGAAACAAACAAAGGTAACTTGAGGTAGTTTTTATGAATCAAACTTTGCGACTTTTTTAACTGAGTCAAAATTTATTAAGGCTTGTTTAGTAGTTGTAGAATTCAAATTAAAAAAAAAGTTATCATGTTGAACAAAATTAGTTTCAGTATGTTAAGTCAAAATTTTAGTTTAAGAAATTTTAATATTTAACATAAAACAACTTTTTTTTTGCTACTTAATAATTAGTAAATCAAAAAGTGTGATTATATCGAAAATGATATATTATTACCTACAACGCTGATATGTACTAATTATTTTTAAGTTGTTTCAATTTCCATCTTTTTGTCAACTTATAAAAAACAGTTATAACTATATTAAATAAATTAAATGTTGAAATCGAATAGAATTGATTTAAGTAGGTTAAGTACAAATTGAATTCAAGATATTTTAAGATATGATTAAGATATTTTTACTACTTTTTTTATTGTTAAATCAAAATTAATACTTTTGATAAAATACTATAAAATTACTTAATACACTTTTATGTATAATATTAAAGATACGAAATTATGTTGTTTCAAATTACATTATTTGTTTCTAAAATTTGTAAAAGCAACAAAACTAGTAGTTTTTAAACTAAAAGTATAAAAACATTTTATCAGTAATATTAAAATTTTGCGGTAATATTATTAGGAGTTAATATTTCTCGTAAAAACTTCCTAGTATAGTGACCTAAATTTTTCATTGTTTAAAACCGCCAACTTATCAATTTTAGCAGATAAATCTGTAAGTAGTTTGTTTTGCTCAAAATAAAACCGAAACTGAGCTCTCGTCGATGTTAGTACCAGGTTAATGTTTTATTTATCATATTTTTTGTGGTAAATATTAATTTAAAATACTATAAAATTACCAAGAACACTTTTAAGTATAAATTTTCTTATCAATAATATTAAAAGTTTGCGGTAATACCACTATAAAGTTAATATTTTATTACTGGTAACCTAAATTTTTCTTTATATAACCCGCGAAATTATCAATGTTAGCAAGATAAGTCTGTAAGTGGTATGTTGTGATCGAAATAAAATCTAAATTGAAGTGTTGTGGGTGTTAGTACCAGTTTAAGTTTTTATCTATCACAATTTTTATGGTTTTTAAAGTTTATCAAGTTTTAGGAAACTGAACAAGTCGTATATAATATAATTGTACTCAATGACCTTAACTGTAAAAACAAAATTTTATTTAACCAAAATTTAATTAATCTATGCTTGAAAGTAGTAACAGCAGATGATTTGTTTAGCACAAAAAATTACAGAAATTTTTTTAATGAAAGTTTCACAAGTTCTTCGAAATTATTCAAGTTAAATATATTACATAACTGTTTTTTTAATGACCTTGGTGAAAAATAATAACATTTGTTTTAACTGCAACCTGATTAATTATTAGAATGAAATAACAGAAATCGATTCATGTATTACAAAGTGTTTTAAGTCACACTTGAATTAATTATTTTATTTAATGGCTTTAAAGTGTTACAACAGAAAACAATAGTTATAAAAAATAGCAAGAAAAATTAAACAGTATATAAGTTTTAATAAATTTTTTATGCTTAATTTTGAGCTTTTGTTTTTTTTTTTTTTTTGCGTAGTTTTTAAATATGAAAAAAGAAAAGCATCATATTTATATTTGATATTTCTGAAAAAGCTTCTCAAGCTAAAAAAAATGAATTTACATAATTTTACTATAAAAACAATTGTTCATTATTGAAGCGTAACTTAGTAAGTTTGATCACATACTTATTAAATTTTTGGTTAATTATCTTGAAAACACATACCAAAAGCCATTTTCAGAAAATGTTCTTGTTGTTTTAGAAAATTAAGTCTTAACACTTGTCTAGCATATAGATAACTTATAACTTACTAAAATACGTTTTTGCAAGTTAGTTTTTTATGTAAATAAGTGCAAGCTTATTAAATTAGAAACGGTTTTAGGTTTAGTTGAACAAAACTGTAAAAAAGTTCTATATGATTTTTTTTTAATAGTTTGAGAGGACTGTGTTTTTAAATATCTCAAAAACTTAGTGATAAGAACATGTCATAAATATCTCGTTATACTTTAGACTTATTTAATAATTGATATTGTACATTTTGTAAAGTTCGTATAGATTGTTCTAAAATAATAAAAGTATAACAGTGGTGAAGCATGTTGATGTCATATAGGATGCGGGTAAATAAAAAATACTTTATAGTAACTACATAAATATAAAGGTTCAAATTTTAATAACTAAGCAATTTCAACATATTTTTTGTTCTGGCAGCTCTGTACAAAAAATATTACGAAATATTTTGTTCTAATGCTTGTTATTAAGTTTTCAACAGTTGATTTAAGATTTCTATCAAAACAATGCTGAAAAAAGTAAAATAAAACTTAAAACTCAAGTAGGCCTCAATTTACTTAGAAAAATCATAATGGTTTTTTGTTATTTTAAAGTGAACCAAACGTATAAAAATACTTTTAACAAATTATTTTACAGTTTAAAATACATTTACAATTATTGTTTTAGTTTGATTTTAAAACTTATAAGCTAAAAACAATTGACTTTAATTATGAACAATAATAAATATATTTTATCCGATGTGTCAAAAACATTATTTGATTTCTTACCTCAAGCTTTTATTAATGCTTAATATTAAAAAGTATTTAAGTTCTGAGAAGAAATATTTGACTTTATTTCTCGAATTCAAATGTACATTATACGAAAATCAGCTTAAACAAACACTCTTAGCATGTTTATGTCAATTAAAAACCACCAATAAAAAAGCTAATATTTGTAGTAATAAGTAAGCTGCGTCAAATTTTGACGTTTGTTTAAAACTGCTAAATCAATGTAAAACACGTATCTGTGTGTTATTTATACAATATCAAGTTGAAATTAATAGACTTGGCACGTTTTTTTAGTAGGAAGTTTTTTCCTTTTAAATCTACTCTTGCATATTTATTACAAACGCTTGTATGTAAAATTTTAATTATCATAAAGCAAAAACTTGAAATGAATAACACTATTGACTAATTCCCTTAAGTCACACAAAAGACAATAAAGTTATACAATTAAGACTTATACAACTTTCAAAAATATATTAAAGTTTTACTTATACCAATATATTGGTAAACATTACCACCTCTTACTATTTTTCAGCTACAATACAGTAAAGGAAAAATTAAATTCTGTAAAAAATAAAAGGAATTTTAAAATTGTTTTATCTACATTAGATACGTTGATAACGATTAGTTAGCATGTATTGTTTTTATAGTTTTTAGTTTCCCCTTAAAAATCACGTTAATAAGATTAACAGTTTCCAAGTCTTTTCAACAAATTGTTTTGACAATTTTAGATAGTCTATTTTATAATATTAACCAGTCGATGGCTAACACAACTAAAAATAATTTGACCTGAACTAAAATTGTTGTTTGGAATGTAAAATAAATATCTATTTTAATTAGAAAAGAGAAATTATAGAACTTCATAGATACTTGTATGATAAATATTATTGTTTAAAATAAAACATAGAAAACGTCAAAAAAAAAAACTGGTAAGTTTATATCAGTTGTTTAAATTATGGATTTAAAAGTTAGGAAAAAATTACCTTTTAATATTGCTTAAAACATAATATTCGTTTTTTAAATTTATATTATACTATAGCAATTACTGATAAGTCATGAAGTAGTAAATGAGTAAAACTAAAGAACTCTAATTGTTCTACTCTAATTGTACATAATAGTAATAAAATGTTTACTTTAAAGAAAAGTAATAAGTTAGGTAATAAGTTAGTGATAACTAGACTTTTTTTAGTTTTACAAACTAGACAACTAATAAACCATCCCTAGTTCAAGATCAATTTTATTTTGTAGTTATTAATTTTCTGACCAACTTATTAACACCTAGCAAATATTTTGATCGGTAATTTTGACTGACAATAAGCTCAATACATGTTAAATTACGACCACATTAAACAAACATCGTATGTTTTGTAATCGATTTAATTACGTAAAAAGCTATAACCTGAGATTTTTAAAGATAATTTTGTATAATTTGATTAAAACTACCAAGTTCTAATAAACTTATGTAAGTTTAGTCAATAAATACTTTTAACTAAACTTAGTGTTTTATATAAAGCTACTTTTATCTTTGTTTTTTCACGAACATACGACTACAGACTCTACTTGAAAACAGTAAATTTATAGAATATTACATAATTTAAGTTTGTCAGTCTACAGGTATTTATTTTGCATATATTACATGAATATACTTGGTTAAGTTAATAAGTTAAGTGATTATCAATTTTATGTATATTTTATCTCTTTTTTGGTGTACATCGAGTTTAACTTCAAATATTAATTTTTAATTTTAATAAAATATTTATACATATAATAATATTAAAAGTATTTTTAGACAAAAGTTAATAAAGTTAATTCTATATTGAAACATTATGTTAAATTAAAGTTTGAAAGCTTATTGTTGTCATCTGTTTTAAATAAATATAACTGGGATGCAATATAATATTACCTAAAATTCTTTATTTATTTTGATATTATAAACTTAAGTCTTGTTGTTAAACTATCAAAGTAGACTTTGTATAATAGTAAATACTGCAGATTCTTTCCTTGAGTAATGTAAACTTGAAAAAAATTTAGCAAAAGACTTTTACTTTGCTTATCATAAAGTTTTCAATGTATCTATTCAGCTAAATGTAAAAATATTAAGTTTATCTTACACAGTTATAAAAAGTTTTGGTTTTACAAACTAATATAAAAGTTCATCTTAATGTAGTAAAGCTAACTACACACAGGAAAAAAAAACTTTATACAACTTTTAAAAAGCTATACTATACAAGCTATAGTTACTAATAACTTTATGCTAGTTTTACTAAATGCTTAAAAATAATACGTAATTCAATTTTAATTGTTGACCAGTTTGTGCTTACTAATTATTGACAGGTTTCGATCATACATTTTGGATAATCAGACTGCAGACTTTAAGTAGACTGAAACCGGAGTTTCGACTTCATTTGAATATTTATGATGACTTATTGCAGATTGACGGTTGCAGCTTTATTCGGTTACATGCGGCTAATTTAATTGAGAACGAAACCCGAGTATCAATTTGCAGACAAGTTTTAACCCGGTGGTCCAATATATATTATTGATTCGTTAAAGATCGACCTTTACTCACTAATATACAAAATCGTAGCTCTAATGAATTATGTCGCCATTTTATGTTAGCCAAACAAAATGTCTTTTGTATGGCTTTTCTTGATAACTAATTACCTTTTTGTATTTTAAAATTTTAAGTTTATTGAATACTCAAATATGTTTATATACCTAAACTTCTTTAACAAGTTGTACTCTTTTTAATTTCCATTGCTTTTTTTAAAAAGGTTATAGTAAAGTTTAAAAGTGGATTAACTTTAAGGTATACATTATTCAGTATCGACATGTGATGATGTCATGTGGGGTAAAATTAATAATAATGTAACTCAAACATATTTGTTTCTTATATTTAAATTATAAGGTCTAAACGTTTCGTAATTTTACTTAGAAATTTATTAATACTGTTCTTTTAAATACAAAAATATGTATATAAATCAACACATTAGTTTTATAATACTTCAAATATTAAGTGGTATTTTTTTAATTGCTTTACAACTGCTACATTTTTATTTATAAATGTGTATAATATTTTTCTAAAATAGTCTATGCATCATTAAAAAAAATATTTGTAAAAACTCAACTGAATCATCGCAGTATAAGACTTTTCAAAATTACTTATACTGATTGAGTAAAACATCAAATTTTTGTTTTACTTCTTTAGAATAATTATAGCTTTTTAGAAGGCAAATAATTTATTAACTAAGTTAAAATTGTTCGAAACTAAACAAATAAACGTAATACAGTTTATAAAGAAGTACAAAAGTAATATAACAACTACATTATTTACTTTTAAGAATATAAAAACAAGTAAACCAACATAAGTTTTAAATAGAATAAAAATATTAAAATTATACTTATAAATGAAAACTTTAGTCTGAGCTTAAATAAATACTTAATGAATATTTTAGTTAAAAGTTAAACCGATCTGATATTAAATGAACTACGCGATTTGCATACTAAAAAACAATTAAGTTCAACTTAAAACAATTACTTTTAAACTTGCGTTATAGTTTTAAGTAGTCACATGAAAATACCTCTAAGATAAGATTAATAATTTAAGTAGATAATTTCATAAAACGCATTTATTTCCGGAAGTTATATACAATTAAATTTAAATTAGCCGACTTATTTGACAAAAAATATTCCTTCTTTAGTTTGTACGAAAATTTGCTCTAAAATGATATCATTATGTAAAATATAACAAGCAAAAAAATTTTACATCAAACAACTGTAAAAGTTATCAACTGTTATATTTTTAGCAATTTTATTAAACCTTTTAAAACACTCAAGTATACACCATAATTATGATTGACAAAAGCTCTTTGTTCGTGATTGTTACCAACCAAAGTAAACAATAAATTAAGGTTTTTCACAAAAAACGTAGTAATAATACCTTTGACAACCAAAGTTTATTAAACATTGTTTTATTAAGTTTAATAGTATTACCAAAGGTGTAGCGTTTGGCGGAGCATTGGATTAGACTTTCCGATCTAGATAAATTGTAAAACTAATTATAATCTTTTAAAAATTTTCGAATCATTATTCTTTAAAGAAAATTCTATTTCGAAAACGATTAGTTGTATTTGTGTTGTTTATATCTTACTAAATTAGTTTTAAATATTGTTAAACTTAGGGTTTTTCAAGTACCCACTAGTTGTCGCTGATTAATACTTAAATCATAGAAACATTTTTAAAGAATTAAAGTTATTAAGAAGTTTTATATATCTTGTTCTTATACTTACCGACCTATATGAATTTAAATCATAATTTATGGTGTTTAAATATTACATCTTAATACTTGTTTCTTTATGACTAATGTCAAACGTTGTGCTAACATAAAAAAGTTTACATCGAAAGAAATTCAATTAGCCTTTGTTAAAAGAAAATTTATATAAAATTTTATAAACAATGTAAGTAAAGAAGTAAAATCAAAACTTTTTAAAATAAATAGGTATTTCTATCTTAATTCTTTTAAAGGTAATCTAAGCAGATGGTGTTTCTTGTGTTAGTTTATGCTTAATGTTAAATTTCTTATTTGTTTTCATTAATCAAAGATTAAATCTAAACTTTATAATATATACTATCTTGAACTTTATTTTAATATAACATAAAAATTTAAGTTTGTACAAAAATTTAAGTTGTAAATTATTTAAGTTAATACGGAATCTATAACATAAAAAGTAACAACTTAAACTGTGTTACTAAATTACTGTTTGAAAACGGCAAAGTACGAAATTTGTTTCACCGTAAAACAAGATTGTCCAATACCAGTGTGGGTTTTAAAGATTAGAAAGCTTAAAACTTAGTTTATTGATAGGAAGTATCAACAAAGCTTATTATGGTATGGCGTTGTTTCCAATACAATTTTTATTGTTCTTTAGGGCTTTCAAACATTCAGTAGATGGTACCAATTGGATTCTATCATAATTCTAAATGAAAAATAAGGTATCCTTTACAAAAAAGCAAACAAAAAATCTGCCTTTGATGTTAACATTGTAGTTATATAAACTAAAAGCAAACAAAGGTAGCTTGAGGTAGATTTTATGAATCAAACTTTTCAACTTTTCAACAATGTTAAAATTTAACATAGGGTTGTTTAGTAGCTGGAATATTTAAATAAAATAAGTAATCATGATGAACGAAATTAATTTGATTATATGATAAGTCAAAATTTTAGTTTTAATTATTTCAATATTTTCTTAAAACAACTTTTTTTTTTGCTACTAAATAATTGGGAAATAAAAAAAATATTTATATCTAAAATTCAATGAAAATGTCTACAACGTTGTAATGTATTAATTTTTGAATACAAAATCTTTTGTTTACTTGTTTCAATTTCCATCGTTTTTTCAAATTATAAAAAAAAATTTATAGCTATACTAAACAACATAAATTATGAAATCGATTAGAATTAATTTGAGAAAGTTAAGTCAAAATATCAATCTAAGATATTTTAATATAATAAATATACTTTTAATATTTAAACAAAATAATTTTATTGTTTAACCAAAACTGTTACTTTTGTTTAAATTACTTAAAATTACTTAAAACACAATATGAATTATTTTTGAGAAAACAAACTTTTATTAAGTTGTTTTCAATAACATCACTTGTTTTTAATTGTTTTAAATAACTAAACTTGTAATTAAAATAAAGTTTTTTTATCGATAGTATTAAAATTTTGCGGTAGTATCACTAAAAAGTTAATATTTCTCGTAGAAACTTCCTATTGACCTATATTTTTCTTGGTTTAAAACCGCGAAATTGTAAGTGTTAGCAATATTAGTCTGTAAGTGGTTTGTTTTGTTCGGAATAAAATCTAAACTTAAGCGTTGTGGATGTTAGTACCAGGCTAAGTTTTTATTTATAACAGCATATATGGTTTTGCACATTTGTTTAAAAACTTCTCATGTTTTAGGAAAGTATGTATATAATATAACTGTAATCAATAACCTAAATGTAAAATAAAACACTTTACTTAACCATAACTTGATCGAACTATGCTAGAAAGTAATAACAGCAGGTTATTTAATTTGCACAATATATACTTTTTTGTTTTAATGAAAGTGTTTCAAGGTCTCGGAAATAAATCAAACCAAGTACTTTACATAACCGATTTTAATGACCTTGGTAAAAAAACAACATTTTATTTAACCACAATTTAACTTATCAGTATTTAAAAAGAAATAATGGTGATTAATCTATTTATTACCAATTGCTTTAATTCATACTTACGTTAACTACTTTATATCTTGGCTTCAAAGTATTACAACAGAAAATAGTAGTTAAAAAAGTAAACAGAAAAAAAGAAAACAGGTTAGAGTTTATTATAATTTTCTATGCCATATTTCGAAGTGCCTTTTATTTGTTTTGTGTTTATTTTTCAATTACGAAAATAAATACTATACTTTTTTTAATATTTCCGAAATAGCTTAACTAGGTAACTAAAAAAAAATGTATATAATTTTTTCATAAAAACTAAGTTATCATTGAAACGTAAATTAGTATGATCGCTTATTTTAAAATTTAGAACTTATATTAAAAGTCATTCAAATAAGATAAGCGTATTGTTTATGAAATTAAATCTTATTTTTTCTATAGCATCTACTATAGTTAATAATTTATTATATAGTTAAATGCATTTTTGTGAATTAGTTTTTTCTGAAACATAAGTACAAGCTTATCTAATTAGAAACTAGTTAATGCTTTTAATTAGATAAAGCTGTAGAAGAACTTTTTTGTGTTTTTTTATGATTTTACTTGTGAAAATCTCTAAGACTTCGTGATAAGCTAACGTTATAAATATTATTATTTAAAACAATTAAATATACTCGTTATGTTTTAAATTTATTTTATAATTGATATTTCAAATCTTGTAAAGTGCATACTAATTATTTAAAAAAATCAAAATTATTACGCTGTCGACGCTTGAAGATACCATATATTATTCGGAAAAGTATAAAAATATTTTTTAGTAACCGTATATACTTAAAGGCTCAACTTTTAATAACTAAGCAACTTTAAGATAAAATGTTCATATTTTCGGCAGCTCTGTACAAAAACTATTACAAACTTCTTCTTTTTTCTTGATTTTTTTTGCATTTCCAATAGTTGGTTTCAGGTGTTTTACAAAATAATGCTTAAACGTTTTAAAGAAAACCTAAAACTCAAGTAAGCTTTAAATCATTTAGAATTCTTATAATTGGCTTTTCTTAAAACAATAGTAAACTAAACATATTAATATACTTTTATATAACTTTTTAAATAATATTTTGACCAATTTATTATTTAATTTGATTTAAAAAAATTATAAGATAAATTTAATTGACTTTAATAATAAATAATACAAAATAAATATATCCGATTTGTCAAAAACATTATTTGATTTCTTACCTCAAGCTTTTATCAATGCCTAATCTTAAAAAGTATATAAGTTCTGAGTAGAGGTGTTTGACGTTATTTCTTGAATTAAAATGTACATTATACGAAAATCAGCTTAAACAGACACTCTTAGCATGTTTAATTCAATTAAAAACCACCAATAAAAAAACTAATGTTTATAGTAATAAGTAAATTGCGTTAAATTTTGACGTTTGTTTAAGACCGCAAACTCAATGGTAAACACGTATCTGTGTGGTTTTTATACAACATCAAGTTGAAATTTATACAATTAGCACGTTTTTTAGTATGGTTGTTTTTTCATAAAATCATTATACTTTGTATTGTATTACAATAGCTAATACTATTAGTTGTAATTTTTTTACGCTCAAATTTGGTTTAATAAGCATTAATAATTTATTTATTATTTAACATATAAAGATATTAAAAAGTTTAATGTTAGTAGCAGTAGTTTCGAACCCAAATAATATTGTTATTCAAAAATTATAGTCTCAAAACAATCCTTATAAAAATTAATTTAGATTAATACAACTTTAAATAAATTAAAAACTTTATGTACCCAAAAATTATAAAATTTACCAAATCTTACTTCTTTCATAATTTAATAAAGTTAAGACTAAACTTTAAGAACAAAAACTAAGTTTTAAAACAGTTTTAGCTAAGAAAAGTTTAATAGTACAACTAGCTAGCACTTATTGTTTTTATTTTTATCCTTAAAAATCACGTTAATAAGATTAACAGTTTCATTATCCTTTCAACAAATTGTTTTGACAACTTTGAAAAGTTTATTTTTAACTGTTTACCAGTTTATGGCTAGCACAATCAAAAAGAAACTTTGTTTGATAAGTTTTGTTATAAAACATTATATGTTTTAATACTGTTTATAATTGTTAATTATGATCACAAGTACTTCTATAGCGAGAAAAACTACCAAAACTTTATCAACCAATTTCAAGTACAGTCACAAGCTTTAATAGCATATAACTTATAATAAGTTTTATTTGTATAAAATAAGAACAAACGAAAAAAAAAAAACTATGCGTTTATTTTTTAATATGTTTGTGTAAATTACTTAACTAAACGTTATTAACAGTTTGCTATGATAGCGCAGTTGATTTATTTAAAGTAAACAGCTTAATAAAAACGAAAAGTTCAAATTTTGTTTTATCATCATCTATTGTTTCGAAAACGTGATTCGGTTTTACCAAGCTAAAAAATCGGCAAAAAAATATTAAACCTAAACATAAAAAATAAATCAAATGTCGTTAATAGATTGAATTGATTTTTTTACAACTGACATGTATTGATCAAAAATTAATATATAAATGTTTGCTTTATGAAAAGTTTTACTCTACATTTTATTTACATTTTACTTCAATAGAAAATTAACAATCACATAAACTTGTAATACTTTGACTGTTCTAAAACAATTAAAAAAATTCTAGCCTTACTACTTCTCTAAATGTAAAATAAATTAGTTGATTAAAACTGCCATATTAGCTTTTTTTTCTTAATTGTGATTTAAGGTTAAAATTCAAATTTAATACTGAATTTGAAGGCAAATGTATTACTTTAGCACTAAGTAACTTAAAGTTTGTTGAGTAAAGCAAAAGAAAAACTTTTCAAACTATTTTACAATAGCAAACAGTTTCGTGATTAAAAACTGTAGGAACAATAAATAATATCTTGATAGTTATAAAACTATTGTTATAGTATTAAACTTCTTAGCTCGTTTAGATTAAAGATAAAGAAAAAGAATTAACCTCAAAATAAACTACATGTTGGATAAAAAATTAAGAAGCTTTTGATTTCTTTATCAAAATTTCTCCTTGAAGCAGGTGTTTGTGCTGAAACTGACTCGGATTAAACTTTTTATTCCATTTCTGCCCAGTTGTGCCTGTTTTTACTTGAGTATTTTCGCACACACTAAACATTGTGACATGTTTGTTTAACACATTTAGCACATTCGCTGTAAAAATTATGTAAAATAGCTTTATTTTTGACATACTTAATTGAGATTTATTTTAAATGAAACTTTTTGGATTTAAACTATAATTGTAGTTTTAGTCTGCTCGTTTCGATATTTCCTAAAACTTTGGATTTTTTTCATAAAAAATCTTGATTTTTCTTATAACTAGTAAAACTAAAGTCACAAAGGTTAAAAAAGAAATTTAAAATATGCTATTTAAATTTTGAAACTATATTTTTCCTACTTTTATTGTTTATAAATATTTTAACTGTTACGTCAACGTACTGTCTTCCAGTCTTAAGCGTAACAAAATAAAATTAAGCTTGAAATTGTAGTCTTTTTATCACGTATGGAGTTTTACAAAATATTTCACTTAATTGTTGTCGTTTCAAACTATTGTATTTATTTTCATTTGAAATGCAATAATCGATATTTACTTACGGTAGTGAACAAATTTAGACCGTTTACTGTATTACTCGTTCTTCCTTTTTGTAAATTTAATGACACTTATAAATTAGCATTAAAAAAACAGTTAATTTTTGATTATTTGCTAATTTTGAAACTAATGTGAACAACCTTTGCGTGCAATTAGTAATTCTTGAATAAATTTTTAAAGTTTAATCTGTGTTTCACTTTTTTTCAGTAGAGTGTAATACAAAAAAGTCTAAATAAATTTAAGACATATTTATAATATCAAAATGTTTACTCTTTTTAAAGAAAACAGAGACCGTTTTAGTTTTTATTTAATTTTACTTTTTTAAGCTAACTCTATTAATCGTATTTTTGTGCATAACATTTTATTAAAACTTATTTAAAATGTCTTTTTATATACTAAAATGATTATTGATAACAAATAAACTTCACTACTTTTTGTAGCTAATAATAAAACAAAAGTATTATTTCAGTATGTTGTAACAAACACTATCATGGAAAATCTTATGTTGTGTTACATTAAATTTTCAATATTTATTCTAAATTAATTTTAATTGTTTTTTCATTAGAACAAGATAAACGTTTTATCCATTTTTTTATCGTTAAAAATCTACAACAACCAAAAACTTTGCAATTTTTGACAGTTATATTTTATTTTACAATGCCACAATCTTCTTTTTAAATTTTTGATATAAAAATTATCAAAATAAATAAAACTTGTAGAAAATCTAATAAATTTAAAAAAAAACTAATTACCTCGACTTTAGTTTTTTCCTGTTTGATTAATTATAATGAGCTAGTATACTATAACTGTTAGTTTAAAACTTTAATCTATGGTTAGCATGACAAGTCATGTTCCAATTTTATTGATTTCTCTTATTTCTTCAAGGTCATTTTATATAACTTTTTCAATTTAAAATATAAAATACACATTTTTTATTTATTTTTTTTTAAATAACAACAGACTTTTGGTTTTTATTCAAGAATATAACTGTTCAACTTTGATCCACACCGCTTAACTTTGTTTACATAAAATTTGTTAAATTTGATACGCTACATTAAAAAGCAATTATAAACGTGTTTACCATCTTTGAATGACGTTTGTATGAAACTAATCAATGTAGTTTACACTCAGCTATTTGCAGGTTAGTAGTAATTTTAAACAAAAGCCAGTAATTGTTTTATCATTTAAAACCTTAATATCATGGTGGTTTAGATTTAGTTAAAAACTTGCTAAAAATAGCAAAATTTCATGTATGTCAAATTTTTCATAAGTGTTAATTTGTTTTGAAAACTTTACTTATTACTTAACCTTTTAATTAGAACTTTGTACTAACAAAATAGTTAATAAAAAATTAGAAATTCAGTTGTATTTTTACATAGCTTTTAAAACGATGACAACAATTTGGATAGTGATAAAAACAAAGCCTAACTAGTTTTGTCCTAGCTAATAAAATAATTGAGTATAATGTGTATTGATTGTTAGTTTGCTAAGAATAAAAGAAAACGCTTTATAGCTTGTGTTTTTTTTGCAGCAGTTAAAAAGTTGAAGCAATATTTAAAAAGTTTTATATTTTGTGACCAAGAATAGATTATATCATTAAATAATTGAGATATAATTCGAGATTAACTTTCCATTAAATCCGTAAAAATATTTGTCATTTGACCAACATAAACAAAAAAGCCATCGCTTAAATTAACTAATTTTTTCGGTTTATGGTTTTGTTTTGTTACAATTATGATGACAATGTAATTGATTTAGAAAATACTTTAATGTGTTTTTGATGTCGTTTAAGCATTGGTTTTATATAGAAACGGTCGTGCTATTTTCAAATCACATCAAATATTTTTATTTCTTTTAAAATCGACGATCAAACTTTGTTTACAACTTATCGTACGTAATTTTTCTTTTAAATGAATTAAGCTAAACTTACACAACTAGCATTCTGTTGAACAAAAATTGTTTTTATCTGTTTAAACAAACATTTCATTTAAACATAAAAAGTTAAAAATCATCCTAAGAACAAAATGTTCTACAAAAGCTACATATTTTATTTAATTTTATTTACCACATTTTTAACAGTAATTTAAATTTCCCAAAAACTATTTAAAAACCGTATTAATTTGATTTAGCTGTTAGTAAAATAATATAATTAAGTTTAGATATTACTATAAAAACTTTAGAGTATAAAAAATTAAGGTTAATCTAAGTCAAAGAAATTTTTAATTGTTACCAACAGTATTCAAAGCTTTATATAAACATATTAAATAATTATCACATGCTATTTAAAACTCAAGTTGTAGAATAGTCAAATAATAACACATTTACCAAAGCAGTTACATGACATAAACGAAAAAATCAAATGAAGTTTCTTAACATTTGACATCTTTTTGTACTTCAAGAAGACTGCTATAAACCTCATTTGAAAAAGAAAACATTTTTGCTTTTTAAGATGACTTGAAAAATTAAAAAGTTAAACCGTTTACGTTTAGCTTTACGGAGAAACATTTTGACAAGGCTAAATTAAATTGTTTAAACAGCAAACACACAGAACTTGTAAGAAATTGTTTAAACAGAAAACACACAGAACTTTTAAGAAGTAAATTGTTTGGCACCAGATGTTCTCAGAATTATAATTCTTTCACAGGATTATATTTGATGTCCTTTTATTTTTGCACAAATATTTTAAAATGAATTTATAAACTTTTTAGGTTGCACAATAACTTTTTTTCTTTTAAATCTAATGCACAATTAAAATAGAAATTTAAGTTAAAAGTTAAATTATGTAAAGTAAATGGATTTATTTTACCTACAACTTTAAGCAAAAGTTCAAAAGTTTTATAAGCAAAATATAGTACTTGCTTTCGAAAACATCAGTCTAGTTCTAAAAAAAGGTTGAGTTAAATTTTCAGGTTTGTAGCAACTGTCAAATTTTATGTTACGTTCTTCTAATAACAAAATACTTAACTTATTCTGGCTATTAATAATCTAAAATTAACTGTCAAAACAGACCTACACATAGGTCAAGTTTAGTTTTTCACCAGTGGAATCACAAGAAGCTACCAGTTACCAGTTGTTATGTGAAAACACGCTAAATAGAGCTTTTAGTAATCCCACATATTTATTTTCTTTTGATAATCTGTCACGTTGTAAAGATAGGCAGTACAAAGCACCGGAACAAGTTCTACTGGTAGTAATTTCCAAACTAAAAAGTCGTTATTTATTTATTATGTTTTTACAACAAGTTGGATGGGTCTCGTACGGTCTTGTGCTTTTGCTTGTTTTGATTTGCAAGCAAAATAAATAAAAGAAAACATTATGTTTTAGTTAAAAAATTTACTAAAGTTATAGACTATAAGCTTCTTGTTAAGTAGGTAGTTGTTTTTTTATGTCTAAATTAGTTGTTTGATGTTTTAGTGTTAATGTGATGTTGCTTATTAAGTTTTTATTTTTAAGTTTTAAGTCAATAAATACTAAAAACTTTATTTTTAGATTGTGTAAAAGAAATTAATAAGCTGCGCTATCTGGAGATTTTTAATGTTAATGACATTTTTAATTTAATAAAAGTTTAATTAACTGTTTTTTCTTTATTAATGTTTAGTAATCAATAAAAATACAGGAAATGGCTTAACAATTTTCTAAGTAGGATATTTGTGAGTAATGATAAAATAATTATTGAATTCGTGAGTGATAGTACTTATCAATTATATTAGTTAAAACACTAATTTAAAGCTATTTTATATTGAATTATCAACAGTTTTAATGCAGCATGTTAAATTTAATATCAAAAACATGTTTAATTATGTTTATACTATTAGTCTTTGTTTGTGTTTATTTTCAGATAAGACTAATTGAGTTTTGCTCTTTTTTCGAACTCCTAGTATTTATGACTTCAATTTAAAATTTTCAGAAAATATTAAAAATAAAATCGATAAAACGCAGTACAATAAATTGCTTTAACATACAGAATTAAGTTTACTAAAAGGTTTTAGAGTTGACACCAAAACAAAGTTAAAGTTTGTATGGAATTTACGTTATTAAACCCTTTAAATAACGCGAAAAAAACTTTCTAAAATGAGTAATCTTTCCTAGATAAAAAATAAATGAATATTAGTGTTTCACTATACAAAGAAATTAACTACATACACTTTCAAAGAACAGCTGTTTAATAAGTCTCAAAAAAATAAAAATGTTATTACTTTGTAAAAACAAAGCAATAAGTTAAATTTAAAACAATCTGTTTCATTTCTTTATGTAATTTTAGAGTATATATTGATTCCAAAACAGATTTAAGGGTTAAACAAGAGTTTGCAATTTTTTTAATCAATAAAGCCCGCAAAAAAACGTGAAAATACATTCTAAACGAGATCACGTACAAAGCTCGTACCCCAGCACAATCCTGACACTTACACGAGTTTTGTCAATAGCAACTGCACCAGCTAAATGAAAATGTGTCAATTGGGCATATCTGTAAACAAACTGGAGGTGTACTGGTTGTATGAGTAGCTTCCTGTGTTCATGTAAGTATTTGTTTGATTGGCAATTTGGTTAAATTGGGAGCACGTTAAACTTCAATTGTGGCTGACCGCTTACAAGAACCTTTTGTGTTTACTATGTGTTTTGAAACAGTGTTTTAATTAACAGTTGGCAATCGAAAATTGCGTTGCGTTGGTTGCAGCTGAAACAATTGTTTTTTAATTTTGCTAAATATAATTAACTCGTTGTTAGCAAGTATTACTGCTATTGTGACTAACCGCACAGGGGCAATTTTTGAGTTTAATATAATGTCGACAATTCAAGTTTGTTAATTTTTTAAGCTACTGTGTTAATGTTACTGGATTATGATTATAAAAAGACAAAAACTTTTTTATAAGACAAAGATTTATTACAAACCACAAAATTTAATCAATACAATAAGCGTATAATTGGATAAAAATATCATGAAAAAATTTAATTTGTTTCTTTTAAGTCATTAGTCTGACATTAACATATAATTTTTTATTTTACTATGATAAATTAAATTAAGATTGTTTGTTTAATTTTACTATACTCCTGAAATTGATATCTTAAAAATACACTTTGTATTTACGTTTATTATAAATATTTAATTTAGCACAACTAAAATATTTAAAAAAGTTACATCATTTTACCACCATGGTAATTATAGAATTATAAATAATTTTCAACATAACCGCAAAAAGTCTTTAGAAAAAATTCAAAGATTCTAAAAATTCTATCTTCATATACTTAACATCTTATAAAGGTTTTTAAAGTAAAAAATAATTGAAATTTATAATGTTATTTTTTATTTCTTTTAGAGATTTTAAACTAATTTAAAGGCTAAAAACACACCTTTATAACATTTTGATAAATTTTGCGACTTTTAACTGCTGTAGTTTGCTTAAAAAACTATTTAAACCTAACCCCTAGAATTTACAATCTTTTGATTTTTTTTAAGATAAAACATTTAAACTATACTTATAAATTACCATTTACATTTACAATGTGATAACTAAAAATAGTTTTAAGTAATAAAAACGTATGATGTAATAGTATAAAAATTTTAAGAAAATAGTTTTTAAAATTTTCAAGAAAAATAAAAAACTTAAATTACTTTAAAATTTTAGTGTAAATAAAACTTTGAACTATGTATTTCTAACAATGTAGACAAAAATGTAGTTTTGCTAAATTTTCCTCAAGCTGAAATAATAGAATTTTAAGAAAAAAGAGAGACTTATTAGTGAGACAAGTAGAAGAAAAAAGACAAGTTCAACAGCATATATTTCCGTTAATATTTCACATTTTTCAGAATACTTAGAGTTAATTTAGTAGTGTTTCTCAAATAAAAATATCCTACATTAAATTGAGGTTATTAGCGAGTTTAAAATACAATTTAAGTATTTTCCATTTCGAAATTCAGTAGGTTTAGAAAGCATTAGTTTATTTCTATGAGAAAGTTCCTTTTTTATACATTTCTGTTGTACAATAACTATTTTGATAAAATTTGTTTAACAAAGCTGTGAAGTTATAAAAACAGTTTTCTTAAACTAGTTTTAAAATATTCTTATATTTTTTTGAGATTAAAGTGTACAAGACTAACAAAATCGACTTAAATAGCTAACACAATAAATGCTTTAGTTTTAAAAATTTTAGAAATTAATTTATTTTAACAACCTTAAAAATTATTAAAAGAGATTAAATTACAATATTTTTGGTAAATTTAAATTTGTTTATAGCTTTTATTAATACATTGGAGTTTAAAGTCCTAACTTACCTAACTAAAGTTAGTGATAAAATGGTCAATTATTAAAAATAAATATTAGAATTAAACTGGATGATTTAACTAACTCATTTTTTAAACCTTCACGTATTTTGATTTTTATTACACTGTACAATTTTATTTTTATTTCGATCAAGCAGCAAGCATTTTACTTTTAACGTGATAGAGATAGAATGCATATGCGAGTATAATTAAAACAAAAATAACGGCTCGGTAGTAAGTTAAAGTTCATATTGTTATAGCTACAGTGAGCTTTTACAATGTACAGTAATAATAATAGGTAGCTTTTAGCCCTCGGCTAAATTAGAAAATATTTTGAACATATTAATGTTTTCAGCGACAATTTATATTACTATTTCATTCGGATGATTATCTTTAAATTTGCCTTTTTTCAACTTCAAAATTTATTTACATCTTTTTTTTTTTTCAAGTAGAATTATTTTTTGATGTTAAATACATATTGAAAAAAAAAATTAAGCGCGATAAAGTTAGTAATGAGTTTTAAAATGTAATTATATATTATCTATGAAAACGATGTGAAGAATAATAAAAAACTTGATTTTATAAACTGCTTAACTAAATATTTATTTTCTTGTTTATGTCTGTGCTTGCATTTTTTCAGTTTCATAGTTTTGTATATTTTAAAACTAGATTTTATTGTTGGAAAATAAATACATATTATTTATATCTTTTTACTTATTATATTTTAGTTTAGCACTTTAAAGCTAATTATCCGTTATAGTAATGAACTTATATAACATCTATAAAAACTTTGCGAAGAAAAAACCAACATATATTTTTTTAAGTAGTTACCTAAATATTTATTTCATATTTAACATACACTCTAATGTGATACTAGTGTTTTAAGCAATTTAAGTGCGTTTATAAAATTAAGTGAACAGAAATAAGAAGGCATTAATCTTTTGTATTATCAGAATTTTACAAATTAAAATTTAATTTTGATTATAATTAAAGTGCGTTTAGATAAGTTAAGTTATAAGTAAGACTAAAGTTTTATAAACAATACCTGTATTAAATAATTTGTTTTAAAAACTAAACTTTAATCAACTTTTGAAACAAATGTATCCTGAAACACTAAAAATTAAAAATAACTTTATTATTGGATTAAAATATTAATCAAAAAAATTTATTTTTTTGCACAATGGCAACCATTGTTTTCAAATTTAAAAAAAAAATTTAAAAAAAAAAAAAACATTTTTCTTACTTATATTATTATCTCAGTAAAATAAAATGCGACATTTCATAAACATTACTGATTTTAATTAGTCAAAAACTGTTGTAAACATAAAGCTTTGATATATTTTGTTAATAAAATCTCATAAGCTTTACTACCATATATGTACTAATAAACGATACACAAGTGTTTATGAGAAATATGGTATGTCATAATGTTAACCTTATAAACATTTTAAAATCTGCTTAACTTTAAAGTGAAATTCTAACCAGTAGCACTAAAGTATTTTCATCAAACTATAGCATACTTGTGATCTCTGTATCTAAAAGTGATTAACTTAAAATGAAACTAAAACTTTGAACAGTAAGAAATTGAACAGTTTAAGAAATTTTAAAAAACAAAATATATATTCATAAAACAACATCCACAGATATTACTTTGAAAAATAAACAATCGTATTTATATAAAATAAAATGCTGAAGAGCGAGTTTACAAACGACGACAGGTGCTACCACCAGGGGGCGACAATTTCCACCACCAGGGGTCTCCTCTTCGACGACATATTCGATCAGGACTTCGACACGTCGCTTGGCAACAACACCTTCGTTGCCACGCGACGCGACCCGAAGCTACCCGTCAAAACTTTTGCGGGGTCCACCTCGAGGAGGGTGCACGGGTCGCAGGACGTCAACCTTTCGACCTGTTTCCATAGAAACCAATCGGATTGCAGCTACGACGACATCGTCAGCATGTGCTCCTCATCCCCAGAAAGGGAAATCCCCCCGAACAAAACTTTAAAGGGTGACAACCCGCTCGACCTGAGCATGTACGAGCCGCACATTTCAAGTATCCGGAAAGCCCCAGAAATGAAAAGCTCCCTGCTGGACGACATTGAGGTCCCGATGATCGAGCTGGGAGAAGCGTTCTTCTCCTTAAACGACGAAGAAGGATCTGCTATGACGTCACAGAGGTCTATTTACAATCAGCAGGCTCAATTGAGTTCTGACGTCTTCTTCTTCTCCGACATCAGTTCTCCCCACCGGGAGCTCATCCCTGAGATCAGCCGACCCCTGACGACGCCCCCACCGCCCCCGGAAACCGAGAATCACTATAGCAACGAGCATCTCCGTAGCAACGAGTTGATCCCTGTGAACTCGATCTCGTCGTTTAGGAGCGAGCCTGAGGACACATGTTACCAGGCAACGGCGTTCAAGGTGGTGAAACCAGTGAAGCGGAAAGTTTCAGAAGGGAGTTTCCCCCAACGTTATCTTTGTGAGCCGAGCCCGAAAAGCTTCAAGCTTTCACACCAGTTCCAAGAGAAGATCACCAATTTTATCAGAAGGGTGAGTTTTGTTGTTTATAACTTAGTTTCTGGCATGAGTTTACAATTTGTATAAAATTAGTTATATGTAGATATTTATGATGAAGTTAACACGCAAAAAAATCAAAAAATTTAAGATTTTACAAAAACAACAATCAAACTAAACCAAACTCTTATAAAAAACAATTACATACCAAACTTACCATTCTAATTAAAATAAAAATAGTTTCTGGCATGAGTTTACAATTTGTATAAAATATTTTTATTTTAATTAAAAGGGTAAGTTTGGTATGTAATGTTTTTTTATAATAGATTTGTTTAGTTTGATTGTTGTTTTTGTAAAAACTTAAAATTTTTGTTTTTTTTCGCGTGTTAAGGCAATCATAAATATTTACATACTGCTAATTGCGCGGATTAAAACATGCTAAATTTAATAAGGAGTGACAATAGCACTTAATTTTGTATAAAAACAGTTTTACTTAGTCTAGTACAACTTACTACCTATATAATTATATAAGAAGGGTGCGTTTTGTTGTTTTTTTGGTTATTTGCTTAGAAAAACCGTTATTTTAGTAAAAAAGTATGAACTTCTTCTAAAATTTATGTTTTTATTATATTGAATTTAAAAACAAGATTATACATGATGAATATTAACACAAACTTTAACAGTTGCAGAAAAAGTTAATTTAATGAAAAGTTTTTCAGACAAACTTTTCTTTAAACATTTTGGTTAACTTTTCAAATTAGCCAATTACTTCTCACTACTTTAGTGCTTTCTAAATCTTGTACCATTCCTAACTTTTAATAGAATGAAAAAATAAACTATCGATAAAAATATGTTGAAATATTTTATTCAACCGTTTTTTACTTTTTTTTTGCGGAAATTACTGTTGTCATTTGTTAAGTTCTAGAGAATGTACTGTGAGATTTGAAGCGTTATAAAAGCTAGAAAAATATAAACAAAACACACAGTTTAAAGTAAAAAACAATTTTAAATGAATATTAATAGCAAATAATTCTTACAAATTACAACCACTGAAATTTTTTTTAAACGATGTGTTTAGATTATTAATCTTGTTGATTTATTTTTAAGTAAATATTTACATTGCAGATAGGTTTAAAGTAAAGTTCAGTTTATTTATTGAAAATAATTAGCAAAACTTTAATTTGAAAACGTTTTAATTTAATATTTAATAAAATATTTCAAAAATATAACTTTATGTAAAAACTAAAATGAGAACGTTTTCATCTTATAAATCTAGGTTTTATCTAGTTCAAGGTTTTATTATGTCAGATAAGTTATGATATCTTTTCAACCGTAAGTATAATGCTTTTTTTAAGCATTAAATCACTTATCTTACAAACTTTTTGACTTACACCACAACTATCAACCTTCCTCTTTAATTAAATTACTTTTTTTGTTTAAAAATTGAAAATTACATCCAATAAACAAAATTAAAAAGTGCATATAGTTTTACAAAACAGATTTATTATTACTTGTTTAACAAAACAACTATAATTTGATAGTTCAATATGTTCCAGTTCATGCTTATTTTTATCTAAATGTTTAATTTCTACAAGCTAAGTTAGTCCAAAATGGAATTATCATTTAGTTATTCAAATACGTTAGCTATAATAAATTTAGCTTGATAGTTGAATATTTCAAACTTAGGCTTTACTTTAAATTTAATAAAATAATTGTTTTAAGCTTAGTTAACCCAAAACCTAAATACAAAAAGCGAATATTAATGAATTATCACTTTATTTTTTAAATACGTTTCTTAAGTTTATATTTTGTATCATTTTTTTTGTGCTTTAAATAATATAAGGTGTAAAATCCTATTAGTAACGAATATTGAGTACAGTATTTTACAAATGTTACAAAAAACTTTATAATCTGTTTTTTTTATTAGTTGAAAATATGTTGTTTATCAAAACAAACAAGTTTTTAAACGTTGTAATAAAGTCTGAAAAACTGATGTCTATTCTTATTTGTGAGAGCATAAAGACACACAAAAACATAAAACTTTTGTGTAAAAGAAGCCAACAAAAAACTGTTTTTAATGTTTAATCAAGTTGAAGAAAAAATTATTAAAAGTTATAGTAGTTACATATAAACTAATCTTAAATGTAAAGGAGAAAACCGTTTACAACTTGAACTGTATAAAACTTTTATAAACTCTACAACAATGTCGTCGTGTTATTGTGTTTTAATAAACACAATGCTGAACTCATACAATTGTCATTACTGCCATTCAATAAGCACTTTTGCAGGGTTCAACTACAATTCCGACTACTTTTATTACTACTTTTGTTACTGTGTTTCAAACGATAAATATTAAAATTTCAAGTAAGCAGATCTTACATCATTATAATTTAAATAAAAACAAAGTTTTTCAGCAATATTGCAAAGGTAAACGAGTATTTGATAGTAGTAAAACTTTGCTTTCTGATTGCAAATTAATTTTTTTCTACATTACAGGCTTTAGTTTTATAAACATAGATTTAACAAATAGTCTAAAATCACAAAACTTTATTTTTACACTATAATATAGAATATTTTTAAATTGTGAAAAAGTGTGCGAAATAAAATAAATTTATTCAATCAAAGTTAATTAAAGCTGTTTTATATTCTGTGAAATTTTAAATTGAATTATTTGTGTTTACATTATAAGACTATGACTTATTAAATACGCTTCCGAAGAAGCATATCTTTTATATCATAAAGAAAAACTAAAACAAAAAAATTGACAGAACATTTACAAGTCATAAATTTTAATAACTAGGTAACTAATTTATTTTTATGAACTTTGATTATTAAAAGTTTTTACCCCTTTTCAGGTCGCTAACCCCAGCGGAGGGGAAACCCCCCAGATAACAACCTCTCAACCCTACCCCCACATAATCACCCATGGCAACAAGCACCCCACGTTAACCTGCCACCTTAACGACGTGCACCCCTCCTTCACAACCACCACCTCGTATCCGGGTGGTTACGGGGGTTTCGGGGCGACGGTGTGCACCGTTTGCGGTGATTCCGCCAGGTGGCAGCATTACGGCGTGCTGGCGTGCGAGGGCTGCAAGGGATTTTTCAAGGTAGGGGATTTTTGGTTAAACATAGTCTAGTTTAGTGTTTGAGCTTAGTGTATCTTAACCCATCTTAAATTATGTTACTATGTTTAACTAAGTGTTGATCAATTTAAGGATAAATATTCAATTTTAAGTATTTTATTTTTATATACTATGTTTAGCTGGCGTGTGAGGGCTGCAAGGGATTTTTCAAGGTGAAGGATTTTTTTATAATTTTTAATTTAATGTAGTAGTCTTTCATCAAAATTTATTTGTTTGTTTTTAAAGCTATTTAACTAACTTTGATTATTAGTTTTTATGTGGATGAAGTTAAAGTTTTTGAATAAAACTAAAATATTGTTAACTTTTCAAAGAGATTGTTTAACTAAAAAGAATTTTAGAATATCAAAACTTTATACCTTTTAAAATCGAAACATCAAAATAAAAAAAGCCGTTATATCTGTTACTATCGAAATATAAAACTACTTTTTCAGATGACTATTTTTTTTTATAAATCAAAAATATAAAGATAATCTAGATGTAGTTGCATATTGACTTAAATTAGTTAAACTAATATTTCTCAGAACTTCTATTTTAAACAAATTTAAAATTTTTCATGATTCATAGCTTATTTAAAAATGTTGAATGTCTCATACCATGATATTGTCAATCAATTTCAATAGTTACAAATTGACTACTTTCGAAGCATAAAACTACAAAGCATAGATATAATTAATATCATGCACTAAAAGATTTTTTTACTATTTTAAATCAAAGTTGTATATCGGTTAGATAAGATAACGTATTGTAACTTTAAACTTAGTTAAAAATATACTTAATGACTAATATTAATTCTTTTTTCAAAAGCAATAACGTTTTATAGTAATAACAAATCATTTATCTATAATATATTTCCCAAGAAGCTATAAGTGACAATTTCTATCAGTTTAAATGAGTTTTAAAATAGAATATATATAATATTTTTCAAATCAATTGAAGTAACAAGCATACCTTATGAAAAGAATTAAAATAAAAATTAAAGAATTTTTAGAAGCGACATAAGTTTTTTTTTTCTCAAGTTTAAATTGTTTTATATTTATGACGTACATGACTAATAGAAAAATAAACTTTAATTTATTTAATCTTCAGACGTTTATTAAATTAAAAAACACTTAACTGTTGTAAAAATAATATTATAAAAAAATATAAAAAACTCAATAAAATTTCTTTTAAAAATAAAATGTAAAATTAAATATGTGAAAACATAGTACTTAAATAAAGTTGTCATCATTTAATCTGTATGTTTTATGATTGCGATAAACAAACACATGTTGTTTAAAATTAAAACAAATATTTTATTTATTTTTACAATTATTTCACGAAAATCTCATACAAATTAGTTGTTTATGCTTTTTCATACATTTATAAAAAACATCTAACATAAAGTTTTCCATCATCAAACTTTGAAGTACTATCAAAGTTAAACTTTATATCACCAATAACTTTATTGTTGGAAAATTATCAGAACATCAAAAAGTAGTTTTATTTTTCATTTCACACTTATTTCCCAATCATCGTTACCATATTAGTATTTGTGTTTGAACTGTTGTGATTTTAATTTGTTATTGATACATTCTTGTCACGTTTCTAAACTGCTCTTTTTTTGTTTCAAAATTATTTTTACATGATATGTTTTAACTAATTCAAATAAAAATTGTTAATGTTTTTTTTTTTCTTTTGACATAGTTGTACTTTACCATAAAAAAAAGTTAACGTTTACTTATTATTTCTACACGAACTATATACTATTTAAAAACTGGTTAGCTTAGTTTGTTTTAATAATAAATCTGTTTTAGTTAGTAATGTACTGTTTGAGCAGTATACTATTATGATAATTGGTTAACTTGTATTAAAATTGTAAGCTTTATAATGCAAAAGGGTAGTGATAGGAAATAAGTATTACAGCTTTTATAAAAGTTAAAAAAAAAATACAAATTACTTAGTACTTAAAATAAATTTTTACTGGTTTATAATTCAATCTGTTTTTTATTAAATTAGAAACTAAATATTGTTATAATAAAAATTACCTTTAGATTATAAAATTTTTGATAGACTTAAAAATACAACTTTTTATCTGCAACAAAATTTAAAATAAATCACCAAAAGATTAAATCTTTTAAATCTGTATTAAGTCTAAACAAAGAAGTCGTTTAACATCAATTGTAAAACGCGCATGTCTAAATAAAGAATTACAAACTAATGATGGATGTTTTTTATGATGTTTGTAATTGCAGAGAAGCATGCAGAAAAAATAATTGTTTTATTAATACAGGACAAAAGTGATATGCAAATTATTTTAATATAAATAATGTATAAATAGTAATTATATAAAATAAATTTGCTTTTTAATTTATTTTTATCTCATTGAAGTCTCAAGCTTAATAAATAAAATACATAAGTTGTTTATTCCTTTTTATTTTGTACTACAGAGAACAGTTTAGAAAGCAAACTAAAAGTTCTCAATTATATTATGTAAGTTACTTATTTTATCACAGAAAGCATAAGCAAACAAAGTACAGGTTTTATAAACACAGTAAATAATTCAACTTATATTAATTATTTTATTACAGAGAAGTGTACAGAAGAAAGCCAAGTACAGGTGTAGCGCGAAGGAGAATTGCCTGATTAGTAAGAAGACGAGAACACAATGCGCTCATTGCAGGTATCAGAAGTGTATCAGGGTGGGAATGATTAAATCAGGTTTGTTTGACTATATTTATCTAACAAATTTACTTGTATAAATGTGTATTTCTGTATATGTATCGCAGAAGTGTATAAGGGTGGGAATAATTAAATCAGGTTTGTTTGTTTAAAAGTAATTAACTATTTTGCTATATTTGTGTTTACTTTTTTATCAAACATCAGGTACCGTTTAGTTTATAAATAAAACTTTTATAGGCGTCAATTCCTATGCCATAATTAATTACAAATATGATAAATAAATAGCATTAAAAAGACTTTTTTTAAAGAAATTAATACAATAATGTAATGATACAAATTTGTTGAAGTTAATATTTATATTAGATATAAGAACTGAGCGCAAAATAAACATTTGACTAAAGGGTTAAAACAATAAATACTAAAATTTATATTTCAAATACAAGTTTTTTTCTCAGACTTTATTTTGTGGCAAAGTGTTAAACAAACACCAATAAGCAAGTATAATTGTTTTGAAATCTAATAAAGGTATTATTTTTGAGATAATTGTTTAGTCTGTTTTCTTATTTATCTCATGTTTTTCGATTGTTTTATTTAGAACTAAGTGGTACAGCGGTTTTTTATAAAAACAATTTAGGTTTTTTTTAAGTTCATTTAATAGAGCTTTCATAAACCATTTTTTTGTTTTTTTATTTTAATTTTAATTTTTTTTTGAACTTAACATGAACAATTCGTTTGAAATTTAATAAACTTAAATAATAAGATTTAGATGTAAATTTAAAACAATCATTAATACTTATTAAATATCTGATTGTTTCATAAACTAATCGTTTTGCTAAAAAAAGTATCAGAGATAGTTTATAATAAAAAATTGAATTCTATTTTTTATAAAGTATCTGTTTAGAAAACAACATAGACTATAGTTTTCTTAAGATATACCAAAAAGTTTCTAGGCTATTGTGGACTAAGTAAAATAATAAAGTATTACTAAACATTGGTTAGTTATTAATTTGTATCAATTTTTTATGATATACATACATAAAACAAAGCTTACTTATAAGCTTTAATAAACAGTCGTTTAATATCTAATATATGTACTGTAGATAAGTTTCTATTTTATTTGCACATATGCTAAACAATTTATGATTTTTATTTTTCCTTGCTATGAAACTTAAAACAAAGTACATTCCACAACAGGTAAATTCTAAATACATTGCAGTATACCAAAGCATAAAATAACTATAACATTGACAATTTTCTTAAAAAAATGTTATCAACCTTTGATTGTGAATAAGCAGCTGTTGTGAGCAAAACTAAAATTTGAAACAACACTTTTTAGACACGTTCATCAGATTAAGCTTGTTTAGTCTTAATGTGCTTGTAATCCAAATTCTAAAACTAATTAACTTTGTACTAAGTTGCAAATATATATATATATAAATTAACAAAAATTATTATATTTAAACAATATTATTTTCAACTATTTTAAAAACTTTTAAAACTGTTTGACCTTGTACTTAACTATTAGAAAAATATATATATCAACTGACATTTTTTTTAACAATTAGTTTTTATTTGCTTTTATTTTTCAATTTGTTGAAAAACTTAAACAAATAGTAATATTCTTACAGCCGTACGCACCAAAGGGAAATAATCAAAGAATCTTCAACCAAAGATGATCTTTACAGCCTCAATATTTACTAAACAGTATATAAAGTTACCATTCTTACTGCTGTAAGTAAATCCTACTGGTGTAAGTAATGTTTTCTTATACTATTACTTTTATTTTAAGCCTCAATATTTGAAAACATATCCAGCATTTTGTTTTGAGTATTTCTACCTCAGTTATATTGCGTTGATTATAAACATTTAATTATTATTTTTTGATCTACAATATAAATTTTTGTAAATGCAGCCAAAAATTGCAACAAAAAAATTTAACCTGCCTACATATGTTTTTGATATCCGATAACCACTTAAAATGTCTTTATTCAACAGTTTGTTTATTTTATTTAAATCTACAATATGCACTTGTGTAAATGTAGATAAAGAATTGTAACAAAAATCTTTAAATTTTAATACATTGTATAAATTTAACTTGCTTACATAATTTTCTTATATTCAAGTACCACAGCAATTTGTACTCACACTCTTAGTTTTGTATTTAAGGAAGTAAGTTTTCTTAACTTTTGTCTTATTTTTTATCACTTTATAATATGTGTAGAAAGTTTAATTGCAAAAGCTTTATTAAAAAAAAGTTAGTCTGACAGCAATTTAAGTTTTTTATTACTAGCATTCTTCTTTTAGGATTTTAAAATTTCACAAATACGTATTCATTTTTTTGCGTTTTAGCAATTAACATATATTCTTAAGTTTTAATAATAATTGTTAATTCTCAATCATAAGTTACGACAATTTTAATTGCAATGCTCTTTTTTTCGTTAATTTCGCTAATTTATATGTATTTTACATTTATGTTGCAATCGTATTCGAATTTAAATTTTCACTGTTCATTGTTTTTTTATCATAATTTATATAAGTTTTTACTTTTATAAATTTTTTAGAGTTATGTTTCGATCATTGGGTATGTTAATGCTATTTGCAGCACACATTATTATTTAATCATAGAAAATTCAGTTCCACTGCTCGTTAATCACATAAATAAATAAGCTGTAATATGTTTGTTTTAAATGTTGGATTTGATACACAGTTTTTAAGTACCTGCTTTTTTTCTGGTTCCGTTAGTTTTTTACATTTAAATGTAATGAAGTATAATTTAGACAATTATTAAGTAATTTTGTATAAGTAAATTTAGGATTGTTTTTAAAATTTAAAAAAAAGTAATATAGCGTTTTCTGCTAAAGTGTGCGTACCACACTAGCAGTTCGTATTTACGAAGTGCGTACCTAGTTGGCAGGTTACTATATTTATAGTTTTAATATGTTTAACAACTTTAAAATAGAACAGAAATTTATAATAATAATATATTCATATATATTATAGGTTTAGTTATACCAGATAAAAATCATTGAGCGAACTAAACGAAACCCTAAATTTTATGGGAAAAACTATCATGACCTCTTGGAAACTAAAATTATTCAAATCACCATTAAAAAATTTTTTTAAACATGCACACCTTTTAAAGTTTGAAATAAAGATTTTGTACAGAGACTTTTATTTTTATAAATGACACTACCCAGTAACTAATTTTATTTTAATTGTTTAAAACTAACAACCGAACAGCCTTTCATCTTAATAAAAATGAAGTAGATTATAAATATACCATGAACTCATTTTAGAACGAAAAGTTGAAAATATCTTCAAATCTATCAATTACAAACTAATAAAACACAATTTAAAAAAGTTTTAAAAAAACCACACAAAAAGCATAAAACCACCTGAATTATAACAGTAGCTACATACATTAAAATTCAGATGCTATAATTTTTAATCTTTGTTTTGATAAGTTTTGATAAGTAACAAATAAATTATCCGAAGAACAATAAAATATGATTAAAAAAAAATTAAACAACCTGTTAAGAATATAACCTTATATTTAAAGCCACAGTGATTTTCAAACATCTATTTCTGAAAAGTAATATATTACAGTATAAAATTTAAAAAAATAAACCTTAGCTTAATATTACTTAAACAAACTACGAAAACGGATTAAAGTAAGTTTAAATTTAAAGATTGCTAGCTGGTGTTTATTTGTTTATGTAAAATACATACGTTCATTTAAGTTTAATGCAAAAAAAGTTAATCGTAATATAAATTTATTAACAGTTAAAGCGAAAAACCTAGTTTTCAAAATGTAAAGATAAAAGAAAAGCAATTTATACAATATTTTAACTACGTAAAACATTGACATTTTGATATGAAAGACAACGCATCACTTAAAAAAGTAAAGAAGTTATAAATAAAGTAGTTTCTTAAGCCATAGATGTTTGATATAAACTTTATTAATTTCAAATAATTAAGTATTTAAATACTAATATTTTTTACTGAATAACTGAAACACATTTTAATAAAAACTCTTAAATTAAAGAAGTTATAGTTTTGTTCCCAAACGAAAAATAAAAAGTTATAATAAAGTAAAAAAGTCTATATGTTAACATCGTTAAATTTCAGGAAGTTTTAGTTTATAAAGCTTTATGTAAACTGTTTATGATAGCTTTAAGGTAGCAGCTTTTAACATAAATATTTCATAATAATAAAGTAATATGTGGAAATATTATGCAATACTACTAAGTTTTGAGAGTTTTTTTTAAACAGATTAAAATACTGAAAGTATAGTTGAAATATGTTGATAGTTTCAAGATTTCGTTATGCCAAGATTTAAGCTTTATTCTCTTTTCATAATAACTAAAATATAAAATAAAATCTAGACAAACCGCAAATAAACCATTAAATAACAATTTATTAATGTGTCAAGTTTATGTTGTTACAAAAATAATTGCAGTTAGGATAGAAATTAATTTTAATTTTACTTTGATGTAAATACTAAAAGTTATAAGTGTTTTATTTTGCAAACACCTTAAAACACCATATAGTCTGTAATATAGTAAGGTTTGAATTTTTTTAATTTTTTTATACTGACTAAGGTAAATGAATGAAACAGCGGTTTGTAAAATCTTTAACTAGATTTTAGCAAGTTAGTTATTTTTATTCCAACAAATAACTTGAAGTTAAACTCAGCTGTTTTTAGTTATTTATACAATTGAATGTACGCTAATATATAAATCAAGTATTTTGCTAATACTTATTAAATTATTAGTAGTTTTATCGTTGAATTTGTGTAGTTTGTTTGTCAACACATAATACTCCTAAATAAACAAATATTAAAAATAAACAGCTGTATCTGTCTAATAGTAATTGTAATACTTTTAGAAATGAGAGAATAACTGCTAACAACTTTAGTATTTCAAAAGAATGTAGAAACAAACTCGAGACCCTGACCAGCGAAACTATTTTGATTAAACGTCATAATCTAATTTTAAACAAACAATTAATTAAACCGTACATTTCCCACAAACTAAAGATTCTTGACTAGATAGATGTATTTTTCTTTAAAAAATTTATAAACATTAATGTAAACTGTAAGTTTACTGTAGTTTATAACTTTAATAATTTTTTGTATATATCTTATTATCTAATTTATTTTGTATATTTAGTTGTTTTAACACTAATTTTTAGTTATTTTGCACAGTATTTAAAATGACTGATGAAAAGTCGAAACGTAAATGTCACAAGTGTGCAATAAACTATAAATCTACAATGTGTATCTCTCTAAAACGGTATTAGACATTAAGATTTTGTATTTGTAAAACAAAATTTTCATAAGTATCAGTTTTACCTATATCGTCTTAAAATTTTTTTCAGTTAACTAAAATAATATGAAGTATTGTAAAATGTTTTAAAATTATCTTTTGTTTTTTCAACAGACTATCTACTTTACCTTTATTAATATTCATGAAATTTTACATAGATTATAACGTTTTTTAAATAAACTGTAATTTAACCATTAATTATCAATTTATCATGGTTTGAAGTTTTACTAGTTACATTTTAATCACCGCTAATTCAGAACTTTATAAATAACTTGAAACAATACAATGTACTTTCTTAAATTAACTTAGAAAGACGAACGAAAAACATAAATTTCAGAGAAAGTTTTCAAAGGTGCTAAGAAATAAGTAAAAAGCTAAACTTTTAAGTTGTCGTTAATTAAGTTCAAATTACTTTTTTTATTACTTTTGTTGTTTTTTGTTTCGAATAATTGTTTCTTTACTTATAAGATAATAATACAAAGAGGTGAAAATCAAAAATTAGTTGTCTAGTAAATGTTTGTTAAATTTAAAATTTATATGTTTACAAGTCCTAATTACTTAATCGTTTTCAGTAATTTTTAATATAAATGCATGTGTTTTAGACAAGAATAATAAATTTTTACTAACAATTCATTTTTCTTAAATAGTTTATTAAAGATTGAAACTATATGTATACCTGTTTTAATACAAAAAAAGTATGCCTAATTTAACTATTTAGTACTTTGTAAAAAAAATAAAAATAACTTTAAAACTGTATTTTCTTTATGTAAAAAACATAGACCAAAACAACCTTCTAATTAATAATTTTCCACGTTTTATTCACCAACATAATTAAATACTTCTAAATCATAATTAAATTCTAGTTATAAATTTAAATTATATTTAATTGCCTAAGTGTCTCTGATTTTTTATATAGATTAGGTTTTTTCTAAAAAATAAAATATAACTAAAAACTTTAAAGTAAATGGCTGTGTATAAAGTCTATATTAGCAAAATTATTTTTTCAACTTTTTTTTTGAATTCTGTATGTTGTATAGTTATTTTCCTTAACTAAAAAAGAATGTTTAATTTACTGGGATTTAAAGAGCTTATTTAAATAGGTTTACGCAAATTATATATTTTGTTCGCGACCGGTTTTGGTGGCAAGATATTGCGACCTTTTCAACCTAAAAATAAAATACTAAACTGCAACTGTTTATATTCTTCATGAATGAATAAGTTTATAAATAATAGTATATATAACTAACATCGTTATATGCAGTTTAATATTTTATTTTTTCCTGAAAAGGTCGCAATCTCTTACCACCGAAACCAGTCGCGAACAAAATATATAATTTGCATAAAGCTATTTGAATTCTATCTGTTGAAAAATTAGTGTAACTTCTTTTGTAGAAATTGTCGCTATTTATCATTTACTTATTTAAAAAAAATTATACTGTATTAAATTTTTCTTAATAAAATTGCTATAACTTGAATAAATTTCTAGGTACAAAAACTTTTACCTTTAAAGTTTTATATTTTTGAAAGTAACTAAAAACAATTATGTATTACATGATTTAAAACTATTTTTTAATAAAGCAAGTTTTACTTCCTAATATGAAAAAAATCCTGAATAAAATTAATAAAAATTAATGATTTTAGAAATTTTTTTACTATATAAACTATTTTGATTTAGTTTTGTTTTATTTTTCGACTTTAAACCATAATCTACAGTAAAATTATTTGAATACTTTAAGAAAAATTAATGCCAATTAAGTTTTCCTACGTTTACACGAGTATTTAACGATTATTTTTAATAAGGTTTGCTTCTAATATAATCAAATAACAGGTAAAGTACAAAGGTAAAATAAAAAGAGTTATTATATTTTTAGATGCTTAACTTTTATTTTAAAATAACTTATTTTCAAATTAGCGTTATTATTGTGAAGTTTGTAATTACCTGTATTTTTAGAGTTAGTAGAATATATATTTTATAGTCAATTTCTAATTATCTTACGAAACTTAAAGTAGATTCGAATAAAGTAATCGACTTAACTTAACATAGTTTTACCAATTTTTGTCGAATAAGATTTATCATAATTAATACAGTTTACATAAAAACTATATCTAAAGACTGTTTATGCTAAAAATAACCGATCTCACTTAAAGAGGTATCAATAATACACTTTGACATATTAATTAAAAGTTTTCTAAGAAATTAACCTAAATCTTTAATTAATTATATTTTTGTATTTTACAAATTCAAACTAAAAGATTTTACTGAGAGTAACAAAGTTTTTATTTAAGCTGGTCTTGATTGACATCAAGTGTTTTTTCCTAAAATGTTAACCGCTGTATAAACTGAAAAATAACTTTAGTTCTGAGAATAAATATTTTACGTTAATTTCTGATTACGATGTATTTTATAAGAAAATCAGCTTAAACTGTCACTTCGGTTGTGTTTATGTCAATTAAAAACACAAATAAAGTTTGTAAATTTTTAATATTTTTCTTTTAATTTACGAAAAGTTTATGGATTAAGATTAACTGAAATAAGTGAGCTACTATGAAAAAACAAAGTTTAAAAAAATATAAACGACCTGATTTTAAAACTAAAAATCTTAAAACGCTCTATTTAAATTGACCACTTCAAAGCAAGTAACTTTCACTTTTATTAAAAGTGAACTGAAATGTAAACTTACGCGATAAAACTGTTTTATCATATACATTCGTTATTTGTAAGTGTTTGGCTTGGTTTTTTAATTTTATATTTTAATTTAATTGAGTTTAAAGCAAAACAATAGATTAATGATCAATTTTTACAAATAAAATAAACAAAACAATAACAAGAGCGAAATCATTCATACTAGAAAAAGGTAATTTTAGTAAAAATACAGATTTTATACAAATTTTTAACTATACATATACTTTACTTTAACGTATTTTAGAAAATATTTTAAGATATACATAAGAAAAACCAAAAAGCAAGTATTTATTTTGAAATAGAAATTATATATTACTTATCCGGAAAAACACATAATTTAAAAAATAGATTAACTTTCTAAGTTATAGTATCAGTTAAATAAGTTAAAAAAAAATAATTAAATTCAAAGTTTCAAAAATGTTTGTAACCATAAAATATATAAATTCAAATTTTTGTAAAATTAAATTTTTGTTTTTGCATTTTTTTTTTGTTCTATAAGCTTTAGTTAAAAGTACTTTGTAAAATTTTAAAAAGTTTTTATAAAACAAGAAGTTTTACTAATAGTTATATACGGAAGTATAAAACATTGTGTAACAATATATACTGTAATTAATAACATGTATTACACATTTTTGGTCAATCTAAGTTACATGTTTTGGTTTGTCATTGTCTCAATTTGGTATTGTTTTGTTCTAATTTAACAATGACTTCAAACAATGATTTATATAATTTCGGTTTTTAAAGTTGTAAAACTGTTGTTTTCATGATAGATACTAACCACATATTTTGCAACACTTTAAATTTAAATTATAGTTTTACGTGTAAAATACGGCTTTATTTTAACTTATAATTCATAACTTATTTTTGCGATAGAACAATTATACTTTGAAGTTTATGGTCAAAGCATAAATTTAAAATTTTCAACATTTGTATGAGTATTATATACTTAAAACAAGAGCATACGTTCAAAACTTTCAGTGTATATTAAGCTTATGAGCTTAAAACTTAAAGTTTTTTATAAAGTAAAAATGGTTTTATATACAGTATATTTTTAGTTTACTAATTTAGAGAATAAATATATAAAAAAAGATTTAAGTTACTAAATTTTCTGTAAGTATTTAGTTTTTTGCAAACTAGTTTAGATTTACTTTATTTATTTTATTTTTTGGTAAAAATGTCGAAAAAAACTTTTAATTTCAATAGAAAAAACTTAAAGTATGAAACAAAACATATAACTGCTATGGTACAGCAAATTACATTCATACACATAAACATAATTTCAAACCTCAAGTAGACTTTATTTAACTTATAATTAAATAATTGTTTCAAAATATCTTAGCCCGTAACTCATTAAAACTTAAAAAAAAATTGCTATAATACAGCAAATTACATTCATACTCATAAACAAAATTTCAAACCTTAAGTAGACTTTATTTGACTTATAATAAAATAATTGTTTTAAAATTTCTTAACCCGTAACTCATTAAAACTTAAAAAAAAAATTTCCTATTTAACACATAATTTTTGTATGCATTAAATTAAAGTTTTTTTGAAATGTTATGCTATGTAACTTTTAATGTTTTCTATTTACAAAATGAAGAACTGTTTGCTATAACAATTATGATGGTAATAAAATAATTTTCACCATTTTTTAATTGTTAAACTTATTTATTATTATTTATTAAACTCATTAATAAGTCATACTTAAAAGCAAGAAAAATATCAAAAAGCGTATATTTTCAAGATAATTAATAAAACTTTATACTAGTTGTAAAAATATATTGATTTAAGTATATCTCTAGTTACTTATAGTTATTTCTTCATCAAGTTGTGTAAAACTTCAATTTGTAGTACATGTTTTAATTATTGTTTAAAAGTTAATCAAACTAATTAACTTCATAAACATAAACTGTACAGTTAAAAAAAATTGCATATTATTCCTAAATCACATTTATTACTGTAAGCTTAAAACCTTTTTATCAGATCAAAATTTTTTAACATTATTTTGGAAATATTGAGACTGTTAAGAAATTATAAGTTTTTACTTATACTAAATTTAAAAGGATTTATGGGATAAGTACTTATCGTTTAATACCAATTTCAAATTACAAAAGTCATATTTCTTGTTGAATTTTATTATTAAACGTTTTACAGCTACCTAAAACTTCGAAACATATTTAATCAGTTTTTTAAACTTTATTTTAATCAATAAGCTGTATTACAATTTTTTGAATTTAACATATATTAAAATATTTTCTATATAATCTGTACCCAGTTCATTTAAATGTTAATTTATCATGGATTAATCTTTGACAAGTTACAATTTAATAATAGCTAAATTATGGATTTGACTTAATTTGATCTAAGTGCTAAAATTAACACGTTCTTGCTTTTATAAACATATTAAAACAATGCAAAGCTTTTCTTATTATATTATTTTGTCAATGTTTCAAAAACTTTTCTGGCTAATAAATATGAAATTTATAAAATAACTTATTAAAATATTTTGATAAAACTGCTTAAACAAAAGATTATTCAAAGTAATTTTTTTTTGTTTTATTTAGTGCAACTTTTTAACGAAACAATTTAAAACAATTAGTAAATAAAATACTATCAATTGAACTAGTTTTACAGAATCAGATGTTTTACAAGACTTTGATTGTTATATATTAAATTTCTTAAAGTTAGATAAGTTATTTAGACTAACTAAGTAAACTTTACTTTCATTTAAGTGAGACACAATTATTGGTTTTTTCTAACACTTGTTAAAAAACAGAGATTTGGAGCGTTATGTAATAAGTTTTACAATGAGTATAAACGATAGTGACTATCCATAACACTTGTTATATTATAAACTGTTTTGTTAATTTTTGCTTATTGTAAAACTTATTACATAACACTACAAACACAAATCTCTGTTTTTGGTATGGTTTAGAATATACTATCTTATTGATACCAAGTGCTTATAAAATATTTACTGTTATGATAGAGCATAAAGTATCTATGTAAAGTTTATTATTTTGAAAATGGTATTTGTATTTTCTATAAGTGTCATTTTTAGATGATTTTTATCATTGATATTTCAATTGATAAAACATCTTAAATTTAAAATATTTTGGTTAATGATTACATACCATTATAGAAAAGTTAATGTTGAATTATAAAATTAATAATAAACTTTAATACAAAATTGCTATAACACAGTAAATAGAAAGTTGATTTATAAAACAATAATAGTGATCAATTTACGCTTTATGTAGTATATTTTGTTTTATTAATATGACTTTAAACTTTACGAATTCTAATGAATTGTATTTAAATGTTTAGATTGTAATATATTTTTATTAGTGTTCTAATGATAGCCTAGAGACAATTTATAGAGCCGTTTGTATAAGAAAACTCATGTAGTTTTAATAAAATCATTGTAGTATTTGTTATTTAGATTAAAATACCTATGCTTTATTAGTTTGACATAAAATTTATGAATTTATTTTAATTAAGATATGCTAATTTAATAAAATGCAAAAGGTTATACGCTTATATTTAAAATTAAGTTTTTCTTTTGTAAAATTTAAATCAGAATTAGTTCCTTACTAACAATTTGCTAAGATAATGTCTTATTGTCAGTATTAACGCATATCATATATCATCATTAAACTACGATTAAAAACTAAATTATATCTATTTTTTGTAATGTACGAAAATTTTGATTTAGGATAGAACGTTCTTATAAAAAAAATTAGCAATAAAAGTGCGATAAAATTATATCAGTATAAAAAAATTGCTCGGTTTTAAATCAAGTACTTTTTGCTTCAATCAAACTTTTGAAAATACATGCTTCAAATCTTAAAAAAAGATTTTCCTCTTGAAAGAGCTTAAATAAACAATAAAACTCATGTTTAAAAACTATTAAAATATTTAGATAATTATTTATTTAATTACAGTTTATTTAAAAAAAATAGATGTGCTTTCTTTCTTTATTATTTAAAGAACCATTGAAACTATAAATATAATTTCCATTAAAATTTTATTAGTATTTACTTTATTAACAAATAAAAATTTTATAAATCGATATTATATATAGTTTGATAATTAAAAACAGTTTTATAGTTATTATGTCTTAACACTATAACATTTTTAATGATTTAATTTGGAGAATTGAAAAAAAACGAAAATTTTTCTTTAATATTAAATAATAACTAATTTTATTAATATTTACAGAACAGGTTGTTAGTATTTTACTGCATCTTAAGCTTATTGCTTAATATTAAAGGTAATTAAAGTTTAAAGATATGGAAAATAGACCTTTTTATTTATTTTAATGGCTAAATGTTAAACTGAATACAATTTATACTTTAAAGTTCGTAAACCGTTTTTAAAAGATATATTTGATAAAAACATTTTACCTCTTCTTAAAACTATCATTTCATAGTTTGATTATTTCCTCGTAAATTAAGAAAGTTTGAAAGTCAAACGCTTATTAGAAAAATAACTTGTTTAGATTATTGATAAGTTTATAAAAATATTTTCTTAAGATTAAATTATCAAAAATTAAAGAATTAAATTAAATAAAAACTACGTGTGTAAAATCTAATGTACAAATATTTAAAAAACGAGCAGAAAATATAGACTTTTGTTTTTGAAAAAAGACGAAGTAACATCTGATTACTATACGTAATACTGTATTCGTGCTTGTTAACAAGCACTTCTTATAAATTTTCTAAGTTATTTTATCATCTCCACAAATATATAATGCTATTTATTTAAATTCAACTACAATGTGTTGTTGATAAATTAAATTTAAAATAATGCATTGACAAATAATAACTATTAAAATAAAAAAAATATAATTATCAATCATCTGTTTTAAATACTTATAACTGTAATGCAATAAAATGTTTTATAAAATAAATTATTGATTTTTATATTATAAATTTAATTCTTGTTATAAAGCTTTCAGTTATGACTTTTTAATAAAATAAATTGCTTAGAAAAATATATTTTTGCAGGTTTATTCGTTTTTGTCATAGTGTACAACTTTAAAGTATTAATTATAATTTTGCAAGTTATAAAAAAAATATGTAAATCAGGAATAACTTGCAAGATTACATCTTGTTTAAAGCCCTGCTTTAATAGTTTTTGGGAAGGTAGACCTATCTTTTATTAATTTAAAAGAAAACTCATAAAATTATCTAAATTAAAGTATTAAAATTTTAAAATTGCAATAGGTAACACGCTTAAATTTGTTTTTTTAATAATACAGAATTAGTTCCTTATTAACAATTTTTTAAGATAATGTCTTGTTATCAGTATTAACGCATATCTTATATCATCATTAAATTACGATTATTAGCTAAGTTGTAACTTATTTTTCTAATGTACGAAAACTTTTAGTTATAAAAGAACGTTTTTACATAAAATTTATAAGCAGGTCATTTATAGAAAAAAAATCAGCTCTAAATTATAATCCTGGTTACAAAACTTTTAGTTATAACTGTTTAATAAAGTAAATGTTTTATAAACACATATTTAAACAGATTTATTTGTTTTTGTAATAATTTTGCAAGTTATAAAAACAATATGCAAATCAGGAATACTTTACAAGTTTACATCCGGTTTAAACGCTGCTTTGATAGTTTTTGCAAAGGTAAACAGATCTTTTATAAAAAAAATCAGATTAGATTAAGAGTATTACTAAAATAAATACATAACTCTTTCATTTAACATTTGTTATTTTTTTAGTACAAAACCAAAAAAAAAATCTATAAGGGTATTGAATTACGTAAAAGCGTTTTTTGTAACATGTATACAATGTATAGAACAGTGCAAGTCTATTCGAATTTTAATAGCTGAGGACTTTAAGCAATTTTATTACTTGTATAAAACAATCATACTTTTTTTTTAGAATTCAAAAATTCACAACAAACTATATCAAAGTCCTTTAAGTGGGCTTTGTGGAACTTAATTTATTTTTACTTTTATAAATTTGATTTATTTAAAAACATGGTATATCATTGAAAATTTCATAATAATTAATAAACTGACATTTAAACTTTTTTAAATTGTTTTTCGATTAGTTATAATACATTTTAAAAGCAAAACAAATCAATTTGTTAAAACTGAACTAAAAAAAGTGTCTTTTTATTACTAGTTGTTCTATTTAATTCATATCTAAAAAACTTCGTAAATTTTTTTTTTAAGTACATATAGTTTTGTATAAAATATTAGATAAATCTGTTTTATTTGGGTTGTTAAATATCAATTTGTCATGATTTAAAACACAACTGATAAAAAATATAAAAAAAATAATTACATAAACTTCATGTTACTAGACGCTTTTTAAGTACTGTAAATATAAGTATTATTCATGCTACATGTAAGTCTAAATTTCTTTTTTTTCTGGTAAAAAAAGTTTAAAGCCTTATTCAAAATTCTTGTTTGGAATATAGAACAAATATCTATTTTAATAAGAAAATATATGTTATAAAATTTTATGGGTACTTGTACGATAAAGATTTTTGTTTAAAATAAAACAAACTTAATGGTTCACAAAATAATTTGTAAGTTTTTATCAAGTATTTAAGTTATAGACTTAAAATTTTTGAAAAGAATACCTTCTAACATTGCTCAAACATAGTATACGGTTTATCAAATTAGTATTATACTATAGCAATTATTGATAAGTCATAAAACAGTAAATAAGCAAAAACGAAAGAACTAAATTTTACTCTAATTGTAAATAATAAATAGTGATAATAAGTTTACTTTTAAAAATAATTATTCTAAATCTTTTGTTAAGCATTAAGTAATAAAATTAGTGATAACTAGATTTTTTAGTTTTACAGACTAGACAACTAATAAACTATCCCTATTTCAAGGTCAGTTATGTTTTATAATTAACAAATTTCTGACCAACTTATTAACGCCTCAATAATATTTTGACCAGAAATTTTGAATGACAATAAACTCAATACGTGTTAAATTACGACCACATTCACAAATATCTTATGTTTTTTAGAATGTAATCGAATTAATTACGTAAAAAGCTGTAAGTTCACATTTTTAATAACATTTTTGTAATTTTGATTAAAACTACTGAGTTTTCTTTTTCTTAAATATATTTGAGTTAGGTCAAAAAATAGTTCCAAACTAAACTTTGTATTTTTTACTTTTATAATGTTATTTTACGACTACAGACTCTACTTGAACACAGTAAAATTATTAAAATATTATATAACTTTAGTTTGTTAGTCTTAGTATTTCTTTTGAATATTTTACATGCACATACTAATTAAAGTTGAAAAGTTTTGTGATTATAAATTATATGTACATTTTAATTTTTTTAATGCAGTTTGAATTGACTTTCAGTTCTAATTTTTTGGTATAAATAAAAAGCTATACAAATAATAACATTGAAAATACTTTTTAGGCAAAATTAAAAGTTTTGTTCTATATTGAAAACTTCTGTTGAAATAAAAATTTTAAATAGTTTTGTAAACTTATTGTGACATAACCAAATCGTAATAGTAAATACTACAGCTTTCTTTGAGTATTTTTAAAAAGTCATGAAAGTCTTGAATATAAACTCTCAAAATGTTTTTGTTTTATTAAACAAAGAGTTTTCAGTATACTTATTTTGCTACATGTAAAAATATTAAGTTTATCTTACACAATTAAAACACGTTTGATATTATAATCTAATATAAAATTTTAACTAAAGATAGTAGAGTTTATTTTACATAGGAAAAAACTTTAAACAACTTTTTTAAATTATACAAAATAAAATTCTTAATAAAATTATGCTTATTTTACTAAAAACTTAACAAAATAAACAGTTCAATTTTAATTGTTGACAAGTTTGATCTTTTGGGTAATCAGACCGTAAACTCTCAGTAGACTGAAACCTGGGTTTCGACCTAATTTGAATATTTATGATGACTGATTACATATTGACGACTGCAGCTATCTCCAGTTACGTGCAGTTAGTTTTAATGAAAACTAAACACGAGTATCAGTTTTCTAAGGAATTGCAACACGGTGGTCCAATACAAGTTTGTTTGAAAGATCGAGATTCTTTCACAGATAAGCGAGATCTGACTCTTATTTTTTACGACGATATTTATGATAGCGTAAAACGGAATATTATTGTCTTTCTAAAATTTTATACATGACGTCATATGGTATACAAATCAACATAATATAAATCAAAAGTATTAATTTTTCATACTTAAATGATCCAGTGTAGACTTTTTGTTATTTTATTTTAAAAATTATTGTGAAACTGTTCCATAAATACAAAAAAATATATGAAACTTAAGTAATTGTTTTTTTTATATAAACTTTTATAACGTCCTAATGAGTTACCACTACTTTTTATTTTTTAATACAATAAATTTAATTTTTTAAAAACTTTAGTTGTTTGTTATTTTCAAATACTAAGTAGTCTCTTCTTAATTGCTTTAGAACTGCTAAAATTTGTTATTTATTATTATTACTTTTCAAAAATAGTTTATACTCTACTATAAAAACAATATTTTTGTTGAAAATTTTTAATATTTGCAATAAAAAATTTCTAATATTAATATTACGGAATGTATGGTATTTACTTTAAGTTTGTTTTTACTTCATAATAAATAACTAATAACATAAATAATAACTTTATAATTAATAAAATATTATGTTATTGATGTACCTATTATTATAGTAATAAATAGTGTAAATTATAAATAATTTTGTTTCGCAACTTCCAAACCTGTAATTTACTTGAAAAGCGAATATTTATAACAAAGTATTTATTTTAAACCAAACAAACAAACGTAAAAAAAGTTTTTTAGGAAATACAAAATTAATATAACAACTACACTTCAGATTTTTAAGAAAATAAAAGTAAGTAAAACCGTGTGAATTTTAATTAGGATGTAAAAGATTAAAATAAGTTTTTAAGTGAATATTTTAATCATAGCTTGAAGTTTTAGTAAATATTTTAGCTCCAGTAATGTTTTAGTGAAACGTTAAACCGATTTAAAAGTAAGTAATTCATGCGATTTGCATACTAAAGAGCAAAATAAATAATTTAAACTTAAAATACTTTGCTTCAAACTTAAGTTTAATTTTGAAGTTGTCACATTAAAATACCTTTAAGATAACATTACTAATTTAAGTAGATAATTTCATAAAACGCATTTGTTTCCGGAAATTATATAGATTTAAATTTAAATTAGCCGACTTATTTGCAAAAAAAAGACTTTTTCTTTAGCGTGCTAAAACTTAGCTCTAAAATAATATCATTATGTCAAATTTAACAAAAAATAAAATTTTAAATAAATAACTAAAAAAGTTATTAACTATTATGTTTTTCGCAATTTAATTAAAGCTCCAAAACACTCAATTATAAATTTAACTATGATTGACGAAAGCTCTTTCTTTGTAATTATTACCAACCAAACCAAATAATAAACTGATTTTTTTCTCGAAAAACGTATGAAAAATATTTTTGACATTTATGTTTACCATAAAGTTTCAAAGTTTCTATAAAGGTTTAATAAACTTTTGTAATTTGACTACCAAAGGCGTCGAGTAGGTCGAAAAATTGGAGTAAAATAGGTTTTTCGAGTTATAAAAAACAATAAATTTGCTATAATCTTTTAAAAAAGTTGAAAATCGTTTTTTTTTTAAGAAAACTTTGTTAAAAACGATTGGTTGCAATTGCGTCGTTTATCTCTAAGTAAACTATTTTTAAAAATGTAAAATTAAGGGTTTTTTAGTTCCTTCTAGTTATAAAGCAGTTTTATATTTCACTATTATACTTGAAAACTTGTATGATTTTGAATCACAATAAAATATTTGAAATGTTGTGACTAAATACTTAGTTCTTTATATTAAGTGTTTAAAATTATTCTAACATAAAAAAAGTTTACATCGAAAATAATTTCAATTAGTCTAAAGGTGAAAAAAAAGTAATATATTGAAAGTAACATTTTTATCTTTTTAGAGGTAATCTAAACAGATTTTATTTTTTGTCGTGGTTTATTTTAAATGCAATTTTTCAATCAGTGAATAAGTCTAAACTTTATGACATATACTAACTTTAACTTTGTTTTAGTAAATCAGAAAAATATCAGTTTGCCAGTGTTTTATGTAAAAAATTGGCAAAGGTTTATAAGTAACTTACCAAAAAAAAAAGCAAGAAGTCTAAATTTTTTAAATAACAGCATAAAATAGTTAAAAGTATCACCGTTAAAAAGGAAGAAACGAAATTAGCTTCACCGTATAATAAAATTATCCTATGTATGTGGGTCGTTATTTTGAAAGTATAGAAATCTTCAGTATATAATTTGCTGATTGGAAGTACCATTAAAGCATTAGTTTGTCATTAGATAAAAGGATTTAAACCAAGTTCAAAATATTTGCACATGTATAAAAATTGTACCAAAAAAAGAAATACTTCAAAGTTTATTTTTGCATGGCGTTGTTTCCAGTAGAATTTTTATTGTTCTCTAGGGCTTTCACCATTCAGTAGATGGTACCAAATGGAATAAATCATAAGTTAAAATACAAAGTGAGGGATACTTTAACAAAACAAGCAAAAAAATACAGCCAAAAATTTAAAAATTAACAACTTAATTTAAAATAATCAAAAAAAATAAGTAACCAAGTAGATTTTGTCAATCAGACTTTGTTATTTCTTTAACTCAATTAAATTTTAATATAGACCAGTCTAGTAATTAGCAAATTTCAATTAAAAAAAACCTTGTTAAACAAAATTGATTTGAGTATAATAAGTGAAATTTTAACTTTAAGTGTTTTAAGACACACTTAAAAATATTTTTACTAGCCAACATAATTTTTTTTTCTTCTAAATAATTAGGAAATCAAAATGTGTATTTATACCATAAATGCTATATAATGTTTATAACGCTGTTCTCTACAATTTTAAGACACAAAACTTTTTTTTAGTAGTTTCATTTTCCATCTTTTTTGTGAATTTATAAAAAAAAACAGTTTTGATCATGTTAAACTAAATAAATAATAAAGTCGAGTATAATTAATCTAAGTAGGTTAATTTAAAGTATCAATTTAAGATGTATTAAGATAAGTTAAAAAATACTTTCAAAATTTAACAAAATATTTTTTGTTTAATTTTTATAATGTTAAATCAAAAGTTGTTTTTATGTTTAAAATACTATAAAATAACATAAAACACTTTTATGTATAAATTTAACACACAAAACTTTTATATAGTTGTTTTAGATAATATCATTGGTTTTTGAAGTTTATAAAAACAATAAAGTATATATAAATATATAGATTATAAGTAAAATAATTTTTTTTATCAATATTATTAAATTTTGCGGTAACAATACTAGAAAATTGTTATTTCTCGTAAAAACTTCCTAGTGACCTAAATTTTTCTTTGTTTAAAACCGCAAAGCCTGTAATTGGTTTATTTGATCAAAATTAAATCTAAATTAAATCATTGTGGATGTTAGTCAAGGTTAAATTTTTATTTATCACAGCATGTATGGTTTTTCTCATTTAGTTTTCAACATTAATGTACTTTTTCAAAATTTCAAAAATTTTTATCTGATTAAATTATATGTAAAGTTTAATCCTAATCAACAACCTAAATGGTAAAGAAAATATTTTTATTTAACCAAAATTTGATCGAATTATATTTGAAATTAATAACAACAGATAATTTGTTTTGCAAAAAGTGTATAGTTTTTTTTTAATGGAAGTTTTACAAGTTCTCAGAAATAAATCAATCTAAGTATAATAAATAACCGTGTTTTTCATGATCTTGGTGAAAAAAAAAAAAAAAAAACATTTTATTTGACCGCAATTTGTCGGATTAATGTTTAGAAATAAGTAATAGCAATTAATTTAATTATTACAAATTGTTTTAAGGCATACTTAAACTATCTATTTTATTTCTTGGCTTTAAAGCAAAAACACAAAAAATTATAGTTTAAAAAACAAAAAAAATCTTAATAACTAGATTTTAATTTACAATAAATTTTACATGCTTTATTTCAAAATTTATTTTTAGATTTGATAGCTTAGTAAACGTAACTTAGAAAGTTTGTTTGCAGATTTGCCAAACGTGTGACAAGTTATCGCGCAAATGATCAACACCTTCCAAAATTCATTTTAAAAAAATGTATGAATATTTTAGAAATTCAATTCTTAATACTTCATTTTTACAAGTTGTTACATACTCAAATACATTTTTGCAAGTTGTTAATTTTAAAAATAACTAAAAGCCAATTAAAACTAGAAAATAGTTTAGGTTTTTATTAAAGAAAGCTGAAAGATAAGTGTTTTTTAAAGAATTTATATGAAATAACTTTATTTTTTGAAATCTATAAAACTTAGATATAAGCCAACGTTATAAATATTGTTATTGAAAATAAATGGTTATACACCATGTATTTTAAATTTATATGATAATAAATATTTTACATTTTGTAAAGTTTATATTAATTGTTCTATGAATTAAGAGTATATCAATGGCGTCGCTTGATGATGTCATATAGGATGCGGATAAATAAAAAAAACTTTATAGTCGTCTTTCATACTTATAGGTTCAACTTTTAATAAATAAGTAATTTTTACATAAATTGCTTTTTTTTGGCAGCTTTGTACAAAAACTATTACAAAAACATTTTTTTCTGCTTGTATTTTTTTAAGTTTTCAATAGTTTGTTTTGCATGTTTACCTTTACTTACAAGTAGACCTTGAAAGACCTTGCAAGTTGACCTTTAATTACTTAAAAATCTCTTAACGGTCTTTTTCTTAAAATAAAAGTAAACTAAACATGTTAAGATATTTTAAACAAAACTTCTTACGATAAACTTTAATTAGTTTAATTTTTGTATTGATTTTAAAATTTTATAAGCTGAAATTAATTGACTTTAATAATGAACAATACGAATTATATTTTATCCGATGTGTCAAAAACAATATTTGATTTTATATCTCAAGCCTTAATTAATGCCTAATCTTAAAAAGTATTTAAGTTCCGAGTAAAGATATTAGACTTTATTTCTCGAATTCAAATGTACATTATACGAAAATCAGCTTAAACAGACACTCTTAGCATGTTTATGTCAATTAAAAACCACCAATAAAAAAGCTAATATTTGTAGTAATAAGTAAGCTGCGTCAAATTTTGACGTTTGTTTAAAACCGCAAACTCAATGATTAACACGTAATTGTGTGTTATTTATACAATATCAAGTTGAAATTTATAGACTTGGCTTGTTTTTTTAGTAGTAAGTTTTTTCCTTTTAAATCTACTCTTGCATATTTATTACAAACGCTTGTATGTAAAATTTTAATTATCATAAAGCAAAAACTTGAATTGAATAACACTATTGACTAATTCCCTTAAGTCACACAAAAGACAATAAAGTCATACAATTAAGACTTATACAACTTTCAAAAATATATTAAAGTTTTACTTATACCAATATATTGGTAAACATTACCACCTCTTACTATTTTTCAGCTACAATACAGTAAAAGAAAAATTAAATTCTGTAAAAAATAAAAGGAATTTTAAAATTGTTTTATCTACATTAGATACGTTGATAACGATTAGTTAGCATGTATTATTTATATAGTTTTTAGTTTCCCCTTAAAAATCACGTTAATAAGATTAACAGTTTCCGAGTCTTTTCAACAAATTGTTTTGACAATTTTAGATAGTCTATTTTATAATATTTACCAGTCGATGGCTAACACAACTAAAAATAATTTGACCTGAACTAAAATTGTTGTTTGGAATGTAAAATAAATATCTATTTTAATTAGAAAAGAGAAATTATAGAACTTCATAGATACTTGTATGATAAATATTATTGTTTAAAATAAAACATAGAAAACGTCAAAAAAAAAACTGGTAAGTTTATATCAGTTGTTTAATTTATGGATTTAAAAGTTAGGAAAAAATTACTTTTAATATTGCTTAAAACATAATATTCGTTTTTTAAATTTATATTATACTATAGCAATTACTGATAAGTCATGAAGTAGTAAATAAGTAAAACTAAAGAACTCTAATTGTTCTACTCTAATTGTACATAATAGTAATAAAAAGTTTACTTTTAAAAAAAGTAATAAGTTAGGTAATAAGTTAGCAATAACTAGACTTTTTTTAGTTTTACAAACTAGACAACTAATAAACCATACGAGCATAAAGTTATTGTTATAGGAAAATTTATTAATTTTTCAAAAAACATAAAACTTTAATGTCAATTATTTTCCTTATCTTAAAAGCTATCTAAAATTTTTTTTTTTTATTATAGAGAACGCACCTTTGCCTTTAATTTAAAAAAAAAATTATTTAATTTGGGGTTGGAATTATTTCATGGGGTCCCTCCAAAAATAAAGGTTTTTTTTCGTTTTTTTTCATCAAATGGTATTAGAACCAAAAATAAATATTTTTTTTTAATTTTTTTTTTTGATTTCCCTTAGTTTGCATGTTATTAAAATTAGTAAATAGTTATTTTATAAATAATGTTAATATCTTTTACGATTTGGCCGAAAATCAAAATGTAGTATATTACACTATCATTTGCCTTGGCCATTTCCTAGATAAAAAATTGATAAAAGGAAAAAAACGTTAATAAGAATGCGATTTACATCAAACTAAATTAAAATAAAATAATTTAATTAAATTTTTTGTATATTCACATTCTTATTAACTTTTTTTTTCCTTTTATCAATTTTTTATCTAGGAAATGGCCAAGGCAAATGATAGTGTAATATACTACATTTTGATTTTCGGCCAAATCGTAAAAGATATTAACATTATTTATAAAATAACTATTTACTAATTTTAATAACATGCAAACTAAGGGAAATCAAAAAAAAAAATTAAAAAAAAATATTTATTTTTGGTTCTAATATCATTTGATGAAAAAAAACGAAAAAAAACCTTTATTTTTCGAGGGACCCCATGAAATAATTCCAACCCCAAATTAAATATTTTTTTTTTTAAATTAAAGGCAAAGGTGCGTTCTCTATAATAAAAAAAAAATTTTTTAGATAGCTTTTAAGATAAGTAAAATAATTGACATTAAAGTTTTATGTTTTTTGAAAAATTAATAAATTTTCCTATAACAATAACTTTATGCTCGTATAAACCATCCCTAGTTCAAGATCAATTTTATTTTGTAATTATTAAATTTCTGACCAACTTATTGGCACCTAGCAAATATTTTGATCGGTAATTTTGACTGACAATAAGCTCAATACGTGTTAAATTACGACCACATTAAACAAACATCGTATGTTTTGTAATCGATTTAATTACGTAAAAAGCTATAACCTCAGATTTTTAAAGATAATTTTGTGTAATTTGATTAAAACTACCAAGTTCTAATAAACTTATGTAAGTTTAGTCAATAAATACTTTTAACTAAACTTAGTGTTTTCTATAAAGCTACTTTTATCTTTGTTTTTTCAAGACCATACGACTACAGACTCTACTTGAAAACAGTAAAATTATTAGAATATTATATAATTTAAGTTTGTCAGTCTACAGGTATTTATTTTGCATATATTAAATGCATATACTTGGTTAAGTTAATAAGTTAAGTGATTATCAATTTTATGTATATTTTATCTCTTTTTGGTGTACGTCGAGTTTAACTTCAAATATTATTTTTTAATTTTAATAAAATATTTATACATACAATAATATTAAACTTTTTTTTAGACAAAAGTTAATAAAGTTAATTCTATATTGAAATATTATGTTAAATTAAAGTTTGAAAGCTTATTGTTATCATCTGTTTTAAATAAATATAACTGGGATGCAATATAATATTACTTAAAATTATTTATTTATTTTGATATTATAAACTTAAGTCTTGTTGTTAAACTATCAAAGTAGACTTTGTATAATAGTAAATACTGCAGATTCTTTCCTTGAGTATTGTAAACTTGAAAAAAATTTAGCAAAAGACTTTTATTTTGCTTATTATAAAGTTTTCAATGTATCTATTCAGCTAAATGTAAAAACATTAAGTTTATCTTACACAGTTATAAAAAGTTTTGGTTTTACAAACTAATATAAAAGTTCATCTTAATGTAGTAAAGCTGACTACACACAGGAAAAAAACTTCATACAACTTTTAAAAAGCTAAACTATATAAGCTATAGTTACTAATAACTTTATGCTAGTTTTACTAAATACTTAAAAATAATACGTAATTCAATTTTAATTGTTTACCAGTTTGTGCTAACTAAATATTGAAAGGTTTCGATCATACATTTTAGGTAATCAGACTGCAGACTTTAAGTAGACTGAAACCGGAGTTTCGACTTCATTTGAATATTTATGATGACTTATTGCAGATTGACGGTTGCAGCTTTATTCGGTTACATGCGGCTAATTTAATTGAGAACGAAACCCGAGTATCAATTTGCAGACAAGTTTTAACCCGGTGGTCCAATATATATTATTGATTCGTTAAAGATCGACCTTTACTCACTAATATACAAAATCGTAGCTCTAATGAATTATGTCGCCATTTTATGTTAGCCAAACAAAATGTCTTTTGTATGGCTTTTCTTGATAACTAATTACCTTTTTGTATTTTAAAATTTTAAGTTTATTGAATACTCAAATATGTTTATATACCTAAACTTCTTTAACAAGTTGTACTCTTTTTAATTTCCATTGCTTTTTTTAAAAAGGTTATAGTAAAGTTTAAAAGTGGATTAACTACAAGGTATACATTATTTAGTATCGACATGTGATGATGTCATGTGGGGAAAAATAATGTAACTCAAACATATTTGTTTCTTATATTTAAATTATAAAGTCTAAACGTTTTGTAATTTTATTTAGAAATTTATTAATACTGTTCTTTTAAATACGAAAATATGTATATAAATCAACACCTCAGTTTTATAATACTTCAAATGTTAAGTGGTATTTTTTTAATTGCTTTAGAAAAGCTACATTTTTATTTATAAATGTGTATAATATTTTTCTAAAATAGTCTATGCATCATTAAAAAAAAATTTTTGTAAAAACTCAACTGAATCACCGCAGTATAAGACTTTTCAAAATTACTTATACTGATTGAGTAAAACATCAAATTTTTGTTTTACTTCTTTAGAATAATTATAGCTTTTTAGAAGGCAAATAATTTATTAATTAAGTTAAAATTGTTCGAAACTAAACAAATAAACGTAATACAGTTTATAAAGAAGTACAAAAGTAATATAACAACTACATTATTTACTTTTAAGAATATAAAAATAAGTAAACCAACATAAGTTTTAAATAGAATAAAAATATTAAAATTATACTTAGAAATGAAAACTTTAGTCTTAGCTTAAATAAATACTTAATGAATATTTTAGTTAAAAGTTAAACCGATCTGATATTAAATGAACTACGCGATTTGCATACTAAAATACAATTAAGTTCAACTTAAAACATTTACTTTTAAACTTGCGTTATAGTTTTAAGTAGTCACATGAAAATACCTCTAAGATAAGATTACTAATTTAAGTAGATAATTTCATAAAACGCATTTATTTCCGGAAATTATATACAATTAAATTTAAATTAGCCGACTTATTTGACAAAAAATATTCCTTCTTTAGTTTGTACAAAAATTTGCTCTAAAATGATATCATTATGTAAAATATAACAAGCAAAAAAATTTTACATCAAACAACTGTAAAAGTTATTAACTGTTATATTTTTAGCAATTTTATTAAACCTTTTAAAACACTCAAGTATACACCATAATTATGATTGACAAAAGCTCTTTGTTCGTGATTGTTACCAACCAAAGTAAACAATAAATTAAGGTTTTTCACAAAAAACGTAGTAATAATACCTTTGACAACCAAAGTTTATTAAACATTGTTTTATTAAGTTTAATAGTATTACCAAAGGTGTAGCGTTTGGCGGAGCATTGGATTAGACTTTCCGATCTAGATAAATTGTAAAACTAATTATAATCTTTTAAAAATTTTCGAATCATTATTCTTTAAAGAAAATTCTATTTCGAAAACGATTAGTTGTATTTGTGTTGTTTATATCTTACTAAATTAGTTTTAAATATTGTTAAACTTAGGGTTTTTCAAGTACCCACTAGTTGTCGCTGATTAATACTTAAATCATAGAAACATTTTTAAAGAATTAAAGTTATTAAGAAGTTTTATATTCCTGTTCTTATACTTACCGACCTATATGAATTTAAATCATAATTTATGGTGTTTAAATATTACATTTTAATACTTATTTCTTTATGACTAATGTCAAACGTTGTGCTAACATAAAAAAGTTTACATCGAAAGAAATTCAATTAGCCTTTGTTAAAAGAAAATTTATATAAAATTTTATAAACAATGTAAGTTAAGAAGTAAAATCAAAACTTTTTAAAATAAATAGGTATTTCTATCTTAATTCTTTTAAAGGTAATCTAAGCAGATGGTGTTTCTTGTGTTAGTTTATGCTTAATGTTAAATTTCTTATTTGTTTTCATTAATCAAAGATTAAATCTAAACTTTATAATATATACTATCTTGAACTTTATTTTAATATAACATAAAAATTTAAGTTTGTACAAAAATTTAAGTTGTAAATTATTTAAGTTAATACGGAATCTATAACATAAAAAGTAACAACTTAAACTGTGTTACTAAATTACTGTTTGAAAACGGCAAAGTACGAAATTTGTTTCACCGTAAAACAAGATTGTCCAATACCAGTGTGGGTTTTAAAGATTAGAAAGCTTAAAACTTAGTTTATTGATAGGAAGTATCAACAAAGCTTATTATGGTATGGCGTTGTTTCCAATACAATTTTTATTGTTCTTTAGGGCTTTCAAACATTCAGTAGATGGTACCAATTGGATTCTATCATAATTCTAAATGAAAAATAAGGTATCCTTTACAAAAAAGCAAACAAAAAATCTGCCTTTGATGTTAACATTGTAGTTATATAAACTAAAAGCAAACAAAGGTAGCTTGAGGTAGATTTTATGAATCAAACTTTGCAACTTTTTAACAATGTTAAAATTTAACATAGGGTTGTTTAGTAGCTGGAATATTTAAATAAAATAAGTAATCATGATGAACGAAATTAATTTGATTATATGATAAGTCAAAATTTTAGTTTTAATTATTTCAATATTTTCTTAAAACAACTTTTTTTTTTGCTACTAAATAATTGGGAAATAAAAAAAATATTTATATCTAAAATTCAATGAAAATGTCTACAACGTTGTAATGTATTAATTTTTGAATACAAAATCTTTTGTTTACTTGTTTCAATTTCCATCGTTTTTTCAAATTATAAAAAAAAATTTATAGCTATACTAAACAACATAAATTATGAAATCGATTAGAATTAATTTGAGAAAGTTAAGTCAAAATATCAATCTAAGATATTTTAATATAATAAATATACTTTTAATATTTAAACAAAATAATTTTATTGTTTAACCAAAACTGTTACTTTTGTTTAAATTACTTAAAATTACTTAAAACACAATATGAATTATTTTTGAGAAAACAAACTTTTATTAAGTTGTTTTCAATAACATCACTTGTTTTTAATTGTTTTAAATAACTAAACTTGTAATTAAAATAAAGTTTTTTTATCGATAGTATTAAAATTTTGCGGTAGTATCACTAAAAAGTTAATATTTCTCGTAGAAACTTCCTATTGACCTATATTTTTCTTGGTTTAAAACCGCGAAATTGTAAGTGTTAGCAATATTAGTCTGTAAGTGGTTTGTTTTGTTCGGAATAAAATCTAAACTTAAGCGTTGTGGATGTTAGTACCAGGCTAAGTTTTTATTTATAACAGCATATATGGTTTTGCACATTTGTTTAAAAACTTCTCATGTTTTAGGAAAGTATGTATATAATATAACTGTAATCAATAACCTAAATGTAAAATAAAACACTTTACTTAACCATAACTTGATCGAACTATGCTAGAAAGTAATAACAGCAGGTTATTTAATTTGCACAATATATACTTTTTTGTTTTAATGAAAGTGTTTCAAGGTCTCGGAAATAAATCAAACCAAGTACTTTACACAACCGATTTTAATGACCTTGGTAAAAAAACAACATTTTATTTAACCACAATTTAACTTATCAGTATTTAAAAAGAAATAATGGTGATTAATCTATTTATTACAAATTGCTTTAATTCATACTTACGTTAACTACTTTATATCTTGGCTTCAAAGTATTACAACAGAAAATAGTAGTTAAAAAAGTAAACAGAAAAAAAGAAAACAGGTTAGAGTTTATTATAATTTTCTATGCCATATTTCGAAGTGCCTTTTATTTGTTTTGTGTTTATTTTTCAATTACGAAAATAAATACTATACTTTTTTTAATATTTCCGAAATAGCTTAACTAGGTAACTAAAAAAAAATGTATATAATTTTTTCATAAAAACTAAGTTATCATTGAAACGTAAATTAGTATGATCGCTTATTTTAAAATTTAGAACTTATATTAAAAGTCATTCAAATAAGATAAGCGTATTGTTTATGAAATTAAATCTTATTTTTTCTATAGCATCTACTATAGTTAATAATTTATTATATAGTCAAATGCATTTTTGTGAATTAGTTTTTTCTGAAACATAAGTACAAGCTTATCTAATTAGAAACTAGTTAATGCTTTTAATTAGATAAAGCTGTAGAAGAACTTTTTTGTGTTTTTTTATGATTTTACTTGTGAAAATCTCTAAGACTTCGTGATAAGCTAACGTTATAAATATTATTATTTAAAACAATTAAATATACTCGTTATGTTTTAAATTTATTTTATAATTGATATTTCAAATCTTGTAAAGTGCATACTAATTATTTAAAAAAATCAAAATTATTACGCTGTCGACGCTTGAAGATACCATATATTATTCGGAAAAGTATAAAAATATTTTTTAGTAACCGTATATACTTAAAGGCTAAACTTTTAATAACTAAGCAACTTTAAGATAAAATGTTCATATTTTCGGCAGCTCTGTACAAAAACTATTACAAACTTCTTCTTTTTTCTTGATTTTTTTTGCGTTTCCAATAGTTGGTTTCAGGTGTTTTACAAAATAATGCTTAAACGTTTTAAAGAAAACCTAAAACTCAAGTAAGCTTTAAATCATTTAGAATTCTTATAATTGGCTTTTCTTAAAACAATAGTAAACTAAACATATTAATATACTTTTATATAACTTTTTAAATAATATTTTGACCAATTTATTATTTAATTTGATTTAAAAAAATTATAAGATGAATTTAATTGACTTTAATAATAAATAATACAAAATAAATATATCCGATTTTTCAAAAACATTATTTGATTTCTTACCTCAAGCTTTTATCAATGCCTAATCTTAAAAAGTATATAAGTTCTGAGTAGAGGTGTTTGACGTTATTTCTTGAATTAAAATGTACATTATACGAAAATCAGCTTAAACAGACACTCTTAGCATGTTTAATTCAATTAAAAACCACCAATAAAAAAACTAATGTTTATAGTAATAAGTAAATTGCGTTAAATTTTGACGTTTGTTTAAAACCGCAAACTCAATGGTAAACACGTATCTGTGTGTTTTTTATACAACATCAAGTTAAAATTTATACAATTAGCACGTTTTTTAGTATGGTTGTTTTTTCATAAAATCATTATACTTTGTATTGTATTACAATAGCTAATACTATTAGTTGTAATTTTTTTACGCTCAAATTTGGTTTAATAAGCATTAATAATTTATTTATTATTTAACATATAAAGATATTAAAAAGTTTAATGTTAGTAGCAGTAGTTTCGAACCCAAATAATATTGTTATTCAAAAATTATAGTCTCAAAACAATCCTTATAAAAATTAATTTAGATTAATACAACTTTAAATAAATTAAAAACTTTATGTACCCAAAAATTATAAAATTTACCAAATCTTACTTCTTTCATAATTTAATAAAGTTAAGACTAAACTTTAAGAACAAAAACTAAGTTTTAAAACAGTTTTAGCTAAGAAAAGTTTAATAGTACAACTAGCTAGCACTTATTGTTTTTATTTTTATCCTTAAAAATCACGTTAATAAGATTAACAGTTTCATTATCCTTTCAACAAATTGTTTTGACAACTTTGAAAAGTTTATTTTTAACTGTTTACCAGTTTATGGCTAGCACAATCAAAAAGAAACTTTGTTTGATAAGTTTTGTTATAAAACATTATATGTTTTAATACTGTTTATAATTGTTAATTATGATCACAAGTACTTCTATAGCGAGAAAAACTACCAAAACTTTATCAACCAATTTCAAGTACAGTCACAAGCTTTAATAGCATATAACTTATAATAAGTTTTATTTGTATAAAATAAGAACAAACGAAAAAAAAAAACTATGCGTTTATTTTTTAATATGTTTGTGTAAAGTACTTAACTAAACGTTATTAACAGTTTGCTATGATAGCGCAGTTGATTTATTTAAAGTAAACAGCTTAATAAAAACGAAAAGTTCAAATTTTTTTTTATCATCATCTATTGTTTCGAAAACGTGATTCGGTTTTACCAAGCTAAAAAATCGGCAAAAAAATATTAAACCTAAACATGAAAAATAAATCAAATGTCGTTAATAGATTGAATTGATTTTTTTACAACTGACATGTATTGATCAAAAATTAATATATAAATGTTTGCTTTATGAAAAGTTTTACTCTACATTTTATTTACATTTTACTTCAATAGAAAATTAACAATCACATAAACTTGTAATACTTTGACTGTTCTAAAACAATTAAAAAAATTCTAGCCTTACTACTTCTCTAAATGTAAAATAAATTAGTTGATTAAAACTGCCATATTAGCTTCTTTTTCTTAATTGTGATTTAAGGTTAAAATTCAAATTTAATACTGAATTTGAAGGCAAATGTATTACTTTAGCACTAAGTAACTTAAAGTTTGTTGAGTAAAGCAAAAGAAAAACTTTTCAAACTATTTTACAATAGCAAACAGTTTCGTGATTAAAAACTGTAGGAACAATAAATAATATCTTGATAGTTATAAAACTATTGTTATAGTATTAAACTTCTTAGCTCGTTTAGATTAAAGATAAAGAAAAAGAATTAACCTCAAAATAAACTACATGTTGGATAAAAAATTAAGAAGCTTTTGATTTCTTTAACAAAATTTCTCCTTGAAGCAGGTGTTTGTGCTGAAACTGACTCGGATTAAACTTGTTATTCCATTTCTGCCCAGTTGTGCCTGTTTTTACTTGAGTAAACAGTATTTTCGCACACACTAAATATTGTGACATGTTTATTTAACACATTTAGCACATTTGCTAAAAAAATTATGTAAAATAGCCTTATTTTTGACATACTTAAGTGAGATTTATTTTAAATGAAACTTTTTGGATTTAAACTATAATTGTAGTTTTAGTCTGCTCGTTTCGATATTTCCTAAAACTTTGTATTTTTTTTCATAAAAACTCTTGATTTTTCTTATAACTAGTAAAACTAAAGTGACAAAGGTTAAAAAAGAAGTTTAAAATATGCTATTTAAATTTTGAAACTATATTTTTCCTACTTTTATTGTTTATAAATATTTTAACTGTTACGTCAACGTACTGTCTTCCAGTCTTAAGTGTAACAAAATACAATTAAGCTTGAAATTGTAGTCTTTTTATCACGTATGGAGTTTTACAAAATATTAAACTTAATTTTTGTCGTTTCAAACTATTGTATTTATTTTTATTTGAAATGCAATAATCGATATTTACTTACGGTAGTGAACAAGTTTAGACCGTTTACTGTATTACTCGTTCTTCCTTTTTGTAAATTTAATGACACTTATAAATGAGCATTAAAAACAACAGTTAATTGTTGATTATTTGCTAATTTTGAAACTAATGTGAACAACCATTGCGTGCATTCAGTAATTCTTGAATAAATTTTTAAAGTTTAATCTTTGTTTCACTTTTTTGTCAGTAGAGTGTAATACAAAAAAGTCTGAATAAATTTAAGACATATTTATGATATCAAAATGTTTACTCTTTTTAAAGAAAACACAGACCGTTTTAGTTTTTATTTAATTTTACTTTTTTTAAGCTAACTCTATTAATCGTATTTTTGTGCGTAACATTTTATTAAAACTTATTTAAAATGTCTTTTTATATACTAAAATGATTATTGATGGCAAATAAACCTAACTTTTTTTTGTAGCTAATAATAAAACCAAAGTATTATTTCAGTATGTTGTAACAAACATTATAATGGAAAATCTTATGTTGTGTTACATTAAATTTTCAATATTTATTCTAAATTAATTTTAATTGTTTTTTCATTAGAACAAGATAAACGTTTTATCCATCTTTTTATCGTTAAAAATCTACAACAACCAAAAACTTTGCAATTTTTGACAGTTATATTTTATTTCACAATGCCACAATCTTCTTTTTAAATTTTTGATATAAAAATTATCAAAATAAATAAAATTTGTAGAAAATCTAATAAATTTAAAAAAAACTAATTACCTCGACTTTAGTTTTTTCCTGTTTGATTAATTATAATGAGCTAGTATACTATAACTGTTAGTTTAAAACTTTAATCTATGGTTAGCATGACAAGTCATGTTCCAATTTTATTGATTTCTATTATTTCTTCAAGGTCATTTTATATTACTTTTTCAATTTAAAATATAAAAAACACATTTTTTATTTATTTTTTTTAATAACAACAGACTTTTGGTTTTTATTCAAGAATATAACTGTTCAACTTTGATCCACACCGCTTAACTTTGTTTACATAAAATTTGTTAAATTTGATACGCTACATTAAAAAGCAATTATAAAGGTGTTTACCATCTTTGAATGACGTTTGTATGAAACTAATCAATGTAGTTTACACTCAGCTATTTGCAGGTTAGTAGTAATTTTAAACAAAAGCCAGTAATTGTTTTATTATTTAAAACCTTAATATCATGGTGGTTCAGATTTAGTTAAAAATTTACTAAAATAGCAACATTTCATGTATGTCAAATTTTTCATAAGTGTTAATTTGTTTTGAAAACTTTACTTATTACTTAACCTTTTAATTAGAACTTTTTACTAACAAAATAGTTAATAAAAATTTAGAAATTCAGTTGGATTTTTACATAGCTTTTAAAACGATGACAACAATTTGGATAGTGATAAAAACAAAGCCTAACTAGTTTTGTCCTAGCTAATAAAATAATTGAGTATAATGTGTATTGATTGTTAGTTTGCTAAGAATAAAAGAAAACGCTTTATAGCTTGTGCTTTTTTTGCAGCAGTTAAAAAGTTGAAGCAATATTTAAAACGTTTTATTTTTTGTGACCAAAAATAGATTATATCATTTAATAATTGAGATATAATTCGAGATTAACTTTCCATTAAATCCGTAAAAATATTTGTCATTTGACCAACATAAACAAAAAAGCCATCGCTTAAATTAACTAATTTTTTCGGTTTATGGTTTTGTTTTGTTACAATTATGATGACAATGTAATTGATTTAGAAAATACTTTAATGTGTTTTTGATGTCGTTTAAGCATTGGTTTTATATAGAAACGGTCGTGCTATTTTCAAATCACATCAAATATTTTTATTTCTCTTTTAATCGAAGATTAAGTTTTTTATACAACTTATCGCACATAAAATATTTTTTAATAAATTAAGCTAAACTCAAACAACTGGTAATCTGAGAAAAAAAAAAGTTTTTATCTTTTTATACAAACATTTCATTTAAACATAAAAAATTAAAACTCATCCTAAGAACTAAATGTTTTACAAAAGCTACATATTTTATTTTATTTTATATAACACATTTTTTAACAATAATTTTAATTTTTCAAAAACTATTTAAAACCCGTATTAATTTGTTTTAGCTGTTAGTAAAATTATATAATTAAGTTTAGATATTACTATAAAAACTTTAGAAGATAAAAACTTAGGTTAATCTAGGTCAAAGAAATTTTAAATGGTTACCAACAATATTCAAAGCTTTATATAAACATATTAAATAATTATCACATGCTACTTAAAACTCAAGTAGTAGAATAGTCAAATAATACTAAAGTTTTCCAAAACAGTTACATGACATAAACAAATAAATCAAATGAAGTTTCTTAACATTTGACATCTTTTTGTACTTCAAGAAGACTGCTATAAACCTCATTTGAAAAAGAAAACACTTTTGCTTTTTAAGCTGATTTGAAAAATTAAAAAGTTAAACCGTTTACGTTTAGCTTTACGGAGAAACTTTTTGACAAGGCTAAATTAAATTTTTTAAACAGAAAACACACATAACTTGTTAGAAGTAAATTGTTTGACACCAGATGTTTGTTCCCAGAATTTTTGCGCAAACATTTTAAAATGAATTCATAAACTGTTTTAGATTGCACATTAACATTAACATTTTGCTTTTAAATCTAATGCACAGTTAAAATAGAAATTTAAGTTAAAAGTTAAAATATGTAAGGTAAATGAATTTATTTTACATACAACTTTAAGCAAAAGTTCAAAAATTCTATAAGCACAATGTAGTATTTGCTTTCGAAAACATCAGTCTAGTTCTATAAAAGGGTTCAGTTAAATTTTCAGGTTTGTACCAACTGTAAAATTTTATATTACGTTCTATTAATAACAAAATTGACTTATTGTGGTTATTAATATTCTAAAATTAACTGTCAAAACAGACCTACACATAGGTCAAGTTCAGTTTTTCACCAGTGAAACCACAAGAAGCTACCAGTTACCAGTTGTTGTGTATAAACACAACAAAGTTTTGAGTAATCCCACATACAAAAGCGCCATACTACATTTATTTGTTTTGATAATCTGCCATGCTGTAAAGATAGACAGTACGAAGCGCCGGAACTTGTTCGGTTGGTAGTAATTTCCAAACTGGAAAGTTGTTTTTAATAATGTTTTTGCAACAAGTTGGATGGGTACGGCGTTGCACTTTTGGTTGTTTTGTTTTGCAAGCAAAGTGATTGAAAAAAACATTATGTTTTAGTTAAAACAGTTACTTACGTTATAGACTATAAGCTTCTTGTTAAGTAGGTAGTTGTTTATTATGTCTTCATTAGTTGTTTTATACTTTAGTGTAAATGAGATATGCTTATAAAGTTTTTTTTTTAGTTTTGAATTAATAACTATTAAACGCATGTTTTTTAGATTGAGTATAAAATACATTAATAAGCTGCACTATCTGTGTGAGTTTTACAATTTTAATGAGAATTTAAACTTAATTTAAGATTAATTTGCTGTTTTTTAGTTATTAATGTTTAGTAATCAGTAAAAATACAGGAAATGGCGTAGCAGTTTCCTAAGTACGAGATTTGTGAGTAATGATAAAATAATTGTTGAATTCATCAGTGATACTACTTAATATCAATAAAATTAGTTAACAACATTAATTTGAAGCTATTTTATATTGAAGCACCTACAGTTTTAATGCAGCATGTTAAGTTTAATATCAAAAACATGTTTGGTTATGTTTATACTATTAGTCTTTATTTGTGTTTATTTTCAGAAAAGTCTAATTGAGTTTTGCTCATTTTTAAAATCCTAGTACTTAAGATTTCAATATAATGCTTTCAGAAAATATCTTAAACATAAAACGTATGAAACGCAATACAATAAATTGCTTTAACATAAAAACCTTATTAAGCTAGTTAAGAAGTTTCAGAGTGCATATTGACACCAAACAAAATTAAAATTTATGAAGAATTTTCGTTAACAGACCCGGAAAAAAAAAATCTCTCCGAAAAAACCACTTATCCCATTTGTGAAAAATATTTACATTTTCAGTCTTTTATTCTATCACAGATGTTCTTGTGCTAAAACTTTATTTCAACTAACGGCGTTTCACTGCTCTCAAATAAATTTAAGAACAGATCTACGGAGTCTATAAAATGTTAACACACATTAGAAAAAAAGCAGAAAAAAGCATGTATAATTATGTATAGTGTTTATCTAGGTAGTAACTATAAATGGACTTTATGGTTTAAAAACAAAGTTTGGGATAAAAGCATAAAATTATAAAATTATCTACAAAAAAAAACAAATTTAATAAAAGTAGGCACTAACCTCAAAAAGCTCTAAGAACTGGCAGGTTTTAAAAATGAAAATTAAATTGAGTTGTGCAGAAGTGTTACGTCATAATAATTTTAACAAATTGTTCAATAATTTATACAGCTTGAAAACATGAAGTATTAAACTTGCAAGTATATGTAAGTTTTGTGAAATAAATTAGTACATAAGTAGACAGAGTTATTTAAAGTAGAATCGTCGGTTATGGGGACAGATATTCGATAAATCTTGCCGCTTATTCAGAAGTAGGTCTTTATCTTCTGCTGCAATTACTGCTCTTTCTGTATTGCAAGTTGGGCAAATTCTACTTACTCCGTTGGATGCATGTTTTATCTTTAAAACAATACTCCACTCCATGTTTGGCCTTTTACCGTACCTGTGAAAAAAACTCCAGACATAATCCGATAAACGCGTGCTTTGTTTTTTATTTATATTTTTAAAAGTATGTTTATGATTAGCATATCTATCCTTGAAACTACCTGCTGTACTTCCGATATAAATTTTATCTGGGCCCTTACTTTCAACTTTAACTTTATAAATAACATTTTTAATTAAACAATTACCTTTTAATGGGCAGTTATCTTTGTTTAATTTACGGCAATTACATGTTTTAGGCATATTACTTAACTTATTACTATTAGGGTTAGTTGGTTTTGAATATTTATTTATAGTTTTATTGTTATGCATTTTGCTTATACTTTTAGCGCTATTGTCACTTACTTGTTCTAAGTTTTCTTTTATCATTTTAGAAATACTTCTAGTTATACGTTGATTATTATAATCTACACTATTGTTAGTACTATTGATATCGATATTTTCATTATCATTAATATTAAAGTTATCATTATAGCTTATATCTTTAATGTTTAAAGTTTTAATATGTTTTACATTATTGTTACCATAATTAAAATTTTTACTATTAGGTTTATCATTATTATTACTGTTATTAAAATTATTATTACTATTACTGTTATTATTAATTTGATTAGTATAATTAGAAATATTGTTCATATCTACGTTATTACTAACTTTATTACTAGAGTTATTATTTGTATTAGCTTTGATATGTCTATTTTTAAAATTTGAAATTACTGTTTTGTTGTGCGATTGTATTAAAGTTTTAACATTACTCATGCAACTATAAGAAATTTTAACTGTCTTTCTATTAAAAATTTTGTTATAAAAGTGGCTATCGGGGAAGTGTTTATCGACTAGCTTTAAAAATTCTTTACCTAAGTTTATATTAACTGAAGAGCAATATGGAGGATTATACCACATTATATGTCGGTTACGCGGTTTTCAAGCTGTATAAATTATTGAACAATTTGTTAAAATTATTATGACGTAACATTTCTGCACAACTCAATTTAATTTTCATTTTTAAAACCTGCCTATTCTTAGAGCTTTTTGAGGTTAGTGCCTACTTTTATTAAATTTGTTTTTTTTTTGTAGATAATTTTATAATTTTATGCTTTTATCCCAAACTTTGTTTTTAAACCATAAAGTCCATTTATAGTTACTACCTAGATAAACACTATACATAATTATACATGCTTTTTTCTGCTTTTTTTCTAATGTGTGTTAACATTTTATAGACTCCGTAGATCTGTTCTTAAATTTATTTGAGAGCAGTGAAACGCCGTTAGTTGAAATAAAGTTTTAGCACAAGAACATCTGTGATATACATTCCGATAAGCTTAGCTTATCAGGATCTCCAGGATTTAACGCCTTATAACGTTACGTCTTTTATTCTATAAAGAAACTTAATAGATAAACTTTAGAAGAGTTATTAGAATACATTAAAATTGTTATTGCTATGTATAATCAATGCAATGAGTTAAATTTAAAACAATCTGTTTCAATTCTTTATGTAAGTTTTGAGTTTATGTTGACACCAAAACAGAATTAAAGGCAAAACACGAGTTTGCAATTTACTAAGTCAATAAAACCCGCAAAAAAACGTGAAAAAACGTTCGAAGTCAGGTCACGTATAAATCTCGTACCCCGGCACAATCCTGACACTTACACCAGTTTTGTCAATAGCAACCGCACCAGCTAAATGAAGATGTGTCAATTGGGCATATATGAAAACAAACTCAAAATGTACTGGTTGTGTGAGTAGCTTCCTGTGTTCATATAAGTATTTGTTTGACAGGTAAGTCGGTTAAGTTGGGAACACGTACTACTGCTATTGTGGCTGACCGCTTACAAGAACACCTTTTGTGTTTACTATGTGTTTTGAAATAGTGTTATAATTAACAGTTGACAACCAAAAGTTGCGTTGCGTTGGTTGCAGTTGAAACATTGCAGTTTAAATTTTCTAAATATAATTAACTCGTTGTTAGCACGTATTACTTATATTGTGGTTGACCGCTTACGAGCAAATATTGTGTTTAATAAAATGTCGGCAATCAAAAAAATGTTGCAGTTATATTTGAAAAACTAAAAAACAATGTAGTGCGTACAATTTTGGTTCATAGTTATTTGGTTATAGCTAAAGTTGATTTTTTTTTCTTTACTTTTGTTTGTTTTATTATACTTTTGTCTTTACTTAGTGTTTTGTAACAATGTTTGAATTAATAGTCAATAATCATAAAAGTTTTTTCATACTAATTTCATAGAAATGTCTAACATTTATGAATACTAAAAGAATTAAATATTAGTGTCACCTTCTGTATTTCAGTTTTTTAATCACAATTAAAATGTTCTTAAAAACATAATATTTTTTTTTTAATTTGATAAATTGTCAATTAAAAAAAAAACTTTGATCTGTTAATTTTATAAGCTACTGTGTTAATTTTACTGGATTATGATTATAGAAAGACAAAAACTTTGTTGTAAGACCGAGATTTATTATAAACCACAAAATTTAATCAATACTTAAAGCGTATAATTGGATAAAAATAACATGAAAAAATTTAATTTGTCTTTTTTAAGTCATTAGTCAGACGTTTACATAGATTGTTTTATTTTATTGTGATAAATTAAATCAAGATTGTTTTTTAATTTTACTTTACATCTAAAAATTGATATTTCAAAAGTGCACTTTGTAAATACGTTTATTATAAATATTTAATTTAGCACAACTAAAATACTTAAAAAATTACATCATTTTACCACCATGGTAATTATAGAATTTTAAATAAATTTTAACATAACCGCAAAAAGTCTTTATAAAAAATACAAAGATTCTAAAACTTCTATCTTAATATATTTTAAGTTCTACGAAAGTTATAAATTAAAAAATTAATTGAAACATATAATGTTAATTTTAATTTATCAAAATCATGTTAAACTAATTTTAAGGCTATAAAAACACCTTTTTAACATTTTGACCTGTTTTTGTGACTTTAACTGCTGTAGTTTGCTTAAAAAGGTGTATATATCTAACCCGTAATATTTACACTATTTTTACACTCTTTTGATGTCTCTTGAATGATTTTTTACATCCTTTTGATAAGATAAAACATTTAAACTATACTTGAGAACTATCTTTTACATCAACAATGCAATAACTATAAATTGTTTTAAGTAATCTAAACGTATGAAGTTATCAGAGTAAAATAACTGCAAAATTTATTCAAAATTTTTTCTGAAAGCGAAAATTAAATACATTTAAACTTTGATGTAAATAAAATTTTAAACTTTGTTTTTGTATGAATGTTGACAAAAATTGTAATTATGCAAAATTTTCTACAATCTGCAATTATAGAAAAAATGAGAGATCTTATTGTGAGACAAGATAAAGATAAAAAAAGACAAAAACAGCAGCATATATTTCCGTTAATACCTCATAATTTTCACAATACTTGTGAATTAACTTAGTAGTGTTTAAAAAAATATTTTCTGAAAATTGAGGTATTAGCGAGTATAAAATACCAATTAAGCATTTTCTAATTCGAAATTTAGCAGGTTTAGAAACCATTGATTATTTTATGAGAAAGTTTCTAAGCTTTTTTTTTACATTTCTGTTGTACAATAACTATTTTGATAAAATTTGTTTATCAAAGCTGTGAAGATATAAAAACAGTTTTCTTAAACTAGTTTTCAATTATTCTTTTTTCTTTGAGATTAAATTGATACTAGTCTAACAAAATCAACTTAAGTAGCTACAACAATAAATGCCTTATTCTTAATAAAAAAAGTTTAGACAATAATTTATTTTAACAACCTTGAAATTATTAAAATGATTTAAATATTAAACTTTTGGAAAATCTTAGTTTAATAAATATAAGAATTAAACTGGATAATTTAACTAAATCAACTTTTTTTTTTTAATTTTCACATGTGTTGATTCTTATTATATGTATAACTTATTTTTATTTTATTTAAGAAGCAAGCTTTTACTTTTAACGTGATAAAGATAGAATATGTTTGACAAGTATAATTAAAACAAAAACAACTGCTCGGTAATAAGTTAAAGTTCATATTGTAATAGCAACAGTGAGCTTTTAAAATGTACTGTAATAATAATAGGTAGCGTTTAGCCCTTGGCTAAATTAGAAAATATTTTGAACATATTAATGTTTTCAGCGACAATTTATATTACTATTTCATTCGGATGGTTATCTTTAAATTTGCCTTTTTTCAACTTCAAAATTTATTTACATCTTTTTTTTTTTTTAAGTAGTTTTTATTTTTTGTTGTTAAATACATATGATTGAAAAAAAAATAAGCGCGATAAAGTTAGTAATGAGTTTTAAAATGTAATTATATGTTATCTATGAAAACGATGTGAAGAATAATAAAAAACTTGATTTTATAAACTCCTTAACTAAATATTTATTTCCTTGTTTATGTCTGTGCTTGCATTTTTTCAGTTTCATAGTTTTGTATCTTTTAAAATTAGTTTTTATTGTTGGAGAATAAATACATATTTTTTATATCTTTTTATTTATATTTATTAGTTTAGTACTTTAAAGTTAATTATCCGTTATAGTAATGTACTTATTTAACATCTATAAAAACCTTGCGAAGAAAAAAACCAACATATATTTTTTAAGTAGTTACCTAAATATTTATTTCATTTTTAACATACACTCTAATGTGATACTAGTGTTCTAAGCAATTTAAGTGCGTTTGTAAAATTAAGTGAAAAGAAATATGAAGGCATTAATCTTTTGTATTATCAGAGTTTTATAAATTAAAATTTAATTTTGATTATAACTAAAGTGCGTTTAGATAAGTTAAGTTATAAGTAGGACTAAAATTCTATAAACAATACCTGTATTGAATATTTTGTTTTAAAAACTAAACTTTAATCAACTATTGAAACAGATGTATCCTGAAACACTAAAAATTAAAAATAACGTTATTATTGGATTAAAATTTTAATCGAACAAATTTATTTTTTTGCATAAGGGCAACCATTGTTTTCAAATTAAAAAAAAATTGTTAATAAGATAAAACACTTTTTAAACTTATATTATTATCTCAGTAAAATAAAATACGACATTTCATAAACATTACTGACTTTAATTAGTCAAAAATTATTGTAAACATAAAGCTTTGATGAACTTTGATGAAAAATTCTCATAAGCTTTACTACCATATATGTACTAATACACAATAAACAAATGTTTATGTAAAATATGTTATGTCATGATGCTAACCTTATAAACATTTTAAAATCTGCTTAACTTTAAAGTGAATTTCTCACCATTATTCCAAAAGTGTTTTAATCAGTATAACATATTTGTGATCTGTGCATCTAAAATTTATGCGTTTAAAATAAAAATAAATAGTCTGAATAAATTTTAAAAAGCAAAAGATATATTAATAAAACAACATCCACAGATACTTGTTTCAAAAAAGAAAAGTAGTTGTATAAAATAAAATGCTGAAGAGCGAGTTTACAAACGACGGCAGGTGCTACCACCAGGGGGCGACAATTTCCACCACCAGGGGTCTCTTCTTCGACGACATATTCGACCAGGACTTCGATCCGTCGCTTGGCAACAACACCTTCGTTGCCACGCGACGCGACCCCAAGTTACCCGCCAAAACTTTCGCGGGGTCCACCACGAGGAGGGTGCACGGGTCGCAGGACGTCAACCTTTCGACCTGTTTCCATAGAAACCAATCGGATTGCAGCTACGACGACATCGTCAGCATGTGCTCCTCATCCCCAGAAGGGGAAATTCCCTCGAACGAAACTTTAAGGAGTGACAACCCGCTCGATCTGAGCATGTACGAGTCGCAGATTTCCAGTATCCGGAAAGCCCCCAAAATGAAAAGCTCCTTGCTTGACGACATTGAGGTCCCGATGATCGACCTGGGAGAAGCGTTCTTCTCCCATAATGACGAAGAAGGATCGGCTATGACGTCACAGAGGTCTATTTACAACCAGCAGGCTCAATTGAGCTCCGACGTCTTCTTCTCCTCCGGCATCAATTCTCCCCACCGGGAGATTATCCCTGAGATCAGCCGACCCCTGACGACACCCCCACCGCCCCCGGAAACCGAGAATCACCATAGCAACAAACATCTCCGTAGCAACGAGCTGATCCCTGTGAACTCGATCTCGTCGTTCAGTAACCAGCCTGAGGAGTCAGGTTACCAGGCAACGGCGTTCAAGGTGGTGAAACCGGTGAAGCGGAAAGTATCAGAAGGGTGTTTCCCCCAACGTTACGTTTGCGAGCCGAGCCCGAAAAGCTTCAAGCCTTCGGACCAGTTCGAAGAGAAGATCAGCAACTTTATCAAGAGGGTGAGTTGTGTTGTATATAACTATTTTGTACAAATTGTAAACTCATGCTAGAAACTATTTTTATTTTAATTAGAAGGGTAAGTTTGGTATGTAATGTTTTTATATAATAGTTTTGTTCAGTTAGATTGTTGTTTTTGTAAAAACTTGAAACTTTTGTTTTTTTTCGCGTGTTAAGTCAATCATAAATATTTACATACTTCTAATTGGCGGATTAAAACATGCTAAATTCAATTAGGAGTGACAATAGCACTTAATTTTGTAAAAAAACAATTTTACTTAGTCTAGTACAACTTACTACTTATATTATTATATAAAAAGGGTCCGTTTTATTGTTTTTTTTTCCATTTTTTTTGTTTAAAGTAACCTTTATTAAATTAAAACAAAATAAGAACTTTTGCTAAATTTATGTCATTCTTATGTTGAATTTAATTATAATAATTTTATTTGCCGAATGTGTTGACACAATCTTTTGTTGTTTTTAAAAAAATATAACTCAATGACGAGTGTTTCAGAAAAACTTCCTTCAAATTTTTCGGTTAACTTTTCTAATTAATCATATACTACTCACTACTTCAGTACCATCTAAATTTTGTACCATTCCTAATTATTAATAATATATAAAAATCGGTATAAAATTGTTGAATTGTTTTATTATTTTTTTTTTGCGGAAGATATTTTTGTTATTTTTTAAGTTCTAAAGTATTTACTGTGAATTTTAAAACGTTATATAAACTATAAAAACTAAAAAACCTAACAAACAGTTTAAAGTAAAAAAACAAATTTTAATTAATTTAAAATAGCTAATAGTTCCAACAAATTACAACGACTGTAATATTTTATAGAGTAATATTTTTTTTAATTAATTTTAAATTAAAAATCTACTTTGCAGACAGATTTAAGATAACATTTTGTTTATTTAGTAAAAAATAAAGAGCAAAACTTTTATTTAAATCTATTTAATTTAAAAATTAAGAAAATATTGAAAATAAAAAAGTAAAGACAAAATATTTAAAAAGTATTTTGAGATTTTTTTATCTTATAAATCAAGGTTTTATCTAACTCAAGTTATTTTATGTTAGATAAGTAATGAAGTACTTCAAACTAAAATATGATGTTATACTTGCTATTCTAATTAAAAATTAAATTAATTTTCTTATAAAACTTTTTCTACTACAACTATTAGTTTACCTCTATAATTAAATTAATTTTATTGTTCTTCACTATTAATTACATCTATTACACTTAATTAAAAAGAGCATATAATTTTTCAAAACAGCTTTATTAAAATTTGTTTAACAAAAAAACTATAACTTGATATTTTAACATGTTACAATTCATGATTATTTTTTATCTAAAAGTATAATGTTTACAAGCTTAGTTAGTCCTAACGTTAATAAAGTTCAATTATCACTTTGTTACTCAATTACGTTAGCTACAACAAATATAGCTTGATAGTTGTACATTTTATAACTTAGGCTTTACTTTTAATTAAAAAAAAATAGTTTTTATAAACTTAATTAGTCAAAACATAAACATATAAAGTGGATTCTAAAAAACTATCACTTCATTTTTCAAATACGTTTTAAAAGTTCATCTCTTGTGTTTAATCATGTTTCTACTTTATATAAGGTAAGGTGTAAAATCTTGAATAGTAACGATTATTGAATACAGTTTTTTACAAATGTATAATAAACTTTATAATCCGCTTTTTATATTAGTTGAAAGCATAAATGTTTATCAAAACAAACAAGTTTTTTTTACATTTTAAACAAGTCTGCAAAACTGATGTCTAGTCTAAACAGTAAGACAAATAAGACAAGATTATATATTTAATCTTCTGTGTAAAATATCTTCTGTGTAAAAAAGTAATTACGTAAAAAGTTTTCAATAATCTTTTAAATAACAAATAAATTTAAAATACATAGCGGTGTTAATAAATTAATTTAAATGAAAAAATAATACAACTTTAACTTTATACCAACTCGAAAGAATGCTACAGCAATGTCGTCATGCTATTGTATTTTAATAAACACAATGCCGAACCCATATAATTGTCATTACTGCTTTTTATTATGTACTTTTGCAGGGTTCATATACAATTCGAACTGTTTTTACAACTTTTTATTATGCATTTCAGACGATAAATTTCTTTTTTTTGAATAAGTAGGTCTAAAATCTGTAATAAAACGTATAATGCAAGAAAAAAACAAGGTATTACAGCAATAATGCGTAGCCAAATGAGTATTTGATAATAGTAAAACTTTTCTTTTTGATTTTAAATCATTTTTTTCTTTATTTCAAGCTCTGGTTTTATAAGCATGAGTATTAATAAATTGTATTAAATTATCGAAACTTTGTTTTTACATTGTAGCATAGAATTATAAAAAATTGTGCCAAAGTGGGCAAAAGATAGTAAATTTATTAAACCAAAGGTAGTTTAAGCTTATTTTTTATTGAATTTTTAAAATAATTTATTCGTGTTTATAGTATAAGACTATGTCTTTTTTTGTTACGCTTCTAAAGAAAAATTTATAATAAAAATAATAAAATAATAAATTTGACAGAATAATCGTAAGTCATCAACTTTAATAAACACGTAACTGAAAGTTCACTTTTATTAAAAATTTTTAACATTTTCAGGTTGCCACCAACCCCAACGGAGGGGAAACACCCCAGATCACCCCCTCTCAACCCTACCCCCACATAATCACCCATGGCAACAACCACCCCACGTTCACCTGCCACCTTAACGACGTGCACCCCTCCTTCACAACCACCACCTCGTATCCGGGTGGTTACGGGGGTTTCGGGGCGACGGTGTGCACCGTTTGCGGGGATTCCGCCAGGTGGCAGCATTACGGCGTGCTGGCGTGCGAGGGATGCAAGGGATTTTTCAAGGTAGGGGATTTTATTTGCTTAACTAAATATAATGTAAATATTCTTTCTATGAAATCTCTAGTTTTTGTTTCATTTGATTTTAAAAGATACCTTAAATATCCTAATGGTGCATCACTGTTCTATTTTTTTTTTGAGTCACCATTAAAAAATATTGTATATGTTATCATGTTTGTTGGCGTCAAGGGATGCTTTTAAAAGCAAAACAGCTTAGAAATTTGACTTTGATTAAGTAAGCAAAAAAAAAAGTATTATTTTAAGTAAGTCGTATTTTGTTTTTTAAGCTTTCAAAATATTGCCTTACGAAGAATTAGATAGGTTTTTCAGAGTTGGTTTTTTTTTGTTTATATAAGTAGGTCTTGAATTATATTTTGTTGTTTTTCAAGAAGAAAACTATTTATGTTAAAGTTAATCAAATAAGCATAGTTTTGTTTCAAATGTTTTAAAGTTTTATTTCAATATTTCTTAGACAATTAATCTTAGATAATTTAGTTTTGTATATATTGAGTTTATACTATGTTACCATGTTTAAGTTGCGTGCGAGAGACGTAAAGTGATTTTCAAAGTAGAGAATTTATTCTAAACAGATTAAAGCATGTTTTAAATGATTCAAATATTTTTGATAATGTTCATCTTACATAGCCCATGTTTTTTTACTAAAATAGCTATGTTTTTGTAAATACAATGGGTTTATTTAATTAAAGGACTTTTATTTAATCGGTTAAACTAGTTTTTACATAAATAAAGTTTTTAGTAAAAAAACAGTTAATATTTTTGGTTATGCTATTAATTCATGTTCTAAACATAGCCACCGAATGAATTTTAAATCGATTTTCTATAAACGAATTGTTGCTATAAAGCAATATATTAATCTATTTTAAACTACAAAGTTTGAATTTCGATATAAAATTTTAAATAACGCTCTTTACTATAGTAGTGTTTACTGTTATAAACTTAATTATAGATAAATTCTAACTAAATGATTAGTTTATACCATGTCATTTATATGTTAAGACATACCTATAACTCTATTGATAATCATAAAGTTTTTTAAAACTTTTAGCTTTTAAGTTTCAAAGGTTTTTATAAAAAAACAAAACTTAGATTCAAAAGATTTTTCAAAAGTATTTACTTGAACAGGTATTTTAAATAACTAGTGATGTGTAATTTTTAACAATTAAAACGTTAAAACAAAATTAAGCCGTTTAAAATTTTATTTTTTTCTAAAATAAAAAGTTTTGTACAATAATTGTTTAATGGCTTCAACATAATCTAGGTGTTGTCTTCAATTACTCATTATCTGAATTAAATAAAGATAAGCTGATATTTCTAAGAATTTCTATTTTAAACAAATTTAAAAATTTTTATGAATCATCATTTATTTTTTTTAATGTCATAAACCCATAAAAACGAAGTTACAAATTGATTATTTTCTAAGTAAAAAATTACAAAACATAAATATAATTAAACGTTATGCATTAACAGAAATATTTTTAACCTTTGTTGCTAAATGTTATATATCTATTACATAAGATTACGTATTTTAACTTTAAGCTAACTTGAAAATTTACTTAGTAACGAATTTTTAACTCTTTTACCAAAAGTAAAAAGAATTTGTAGAAAAAGATAACATTTTAAAGGAATAAAAAATCATTTAACTTTGATATTTTATAGAAAGCAAAAGATGACAATATCTAAAAATTACTATGTTTTAAAATATTATTTTTAATATTATCAAATTTCAATTCAATTTAAATAATAGGCATACCTTGTATTAGCAAATACAATAAATACTATTAAAATAAAATTTAAAGGATTTTTCGACCAAGATATTTTTTTTTCCCACGTTAGAATAGTTTTATATTTATGACGTATATGACTGATAAAATAAAAAGCTTTTATTTTTTAATCTTTAGACGTTTTTTTAAAATGATAAAAAATTATTATTCGTCAATATAACATTGATAAAATATAAAAAACTCATTTAAAATTTATTTGTTTAGATTAAAATAAAATCTGTGAAAACTTAGTTGTGAAATAAAGATTTTCATCATTTGTTTTGTATGTTTGACGATTACGATAAACAAACACATGTTGTTTAAAATTAAAATAGAAATTTTGTTTATTTTTACAACTATTTCACGAAAATCTCATTCAAATTAGTTGTTTATGCTTTTTCATACGTTTATAAAAAACATCTAACATAAAGTTTCCCATCATATAACTTTGAAGTAATATCAAAATTAAACTTTATATTACCAATAACATTTTTGTCGGGAAATTATCAGTACATCAAAAAGCAGTTTAATTTTTCATTTCACACTTATTTCCCAATTATCGTTACCATATCAGTAATTGTGTTTGAATTGTTCTGATTTTAATTTGTTATTGATACATTCTTGTCACGTTTCTAAACTGCTCTTTTTTTTGTTTCAAATTTATTTTTACATGATATGTTTTAACTAATTCAAATAAAAATTGTTAATGTTTTTTTTTTCTTATGACATAGTTGTACTTTACAATAAAAAAAAGTTAACGTTTACTTATTATTTCTACACGAACTATATACTATTTTAAAACTTGTTAGCTCAGTTTGTTTTAATGATAAAGCTGTTTTAGTTAATGATGTACTGTTTGAGCAGTATACTATTATGATAATTGGTTAATTTGTATTAAAATTGTAAGCTTTATAATGCAAAAGGGTAGTGATAGGAAATAAGTATTACAGCTTTTATAAAAGTTAAATAAAATTTACAAATTACTTAGTACTTAAAATAAATTTTTACTGGTTTATAATTTAATCTGTTTTTTTATTAAATCAGAAACTAAATATTGTTATAATAAAAACTACCTTTAGATTATAAAATTTTAGATAGACTTAAAAATACAACTTTTTTTTTGAAATAGAATTTAAAATAAATCACAAAAGATTAAATCTTTTAAATCTGTATTAAGTCTAAACAAAGAAAACGGTTTAACATTAATCTAAAAACGCGCATGTCTAAATAAAGAATTACAAATTAATGATGGATGTTTTTATGACGTTTGTAATTGCAGAGAAGCATGCAGAAAAAATAATTGTTTTATTAATACAGGACAAAAGTGATATGCAAATTATTTTAATATAAATAGTGTATAAATAATAATTAAATAATATATATTTTTAATCATTTTATTTTTATCTCATTGGAGTCTCAAACTTTAAAAATAAAATACATAAGTTGTTTATTACTATTTATATTGTACTACAGAGAACAGTTTAGAAGGCAAACTAAAAGTTCTCTTTTATATTATGTAAATTACTTATTTCACCACAGAAAGCACAACCAAACAATAACAGGTTTTATAAACAAAGTTAATAATTCAATTTATATAAATTATTTGTATTACAGAGAAGTGTACAGAAGAAAGCCAAGTACAGGTGTAGCGCGAAGGAGAACTGCCTGATAAGTAAGAAGACGAGAACACATTGCGCTCATTGCAGATATCAGAAGTGTATCAGGGTCGGAATGATTAAATCAGGTTTGTTTTTTATATTTATCTAACAAATTTACTTGTATGAATATGTATTTCTGTATATGTATCGCAGAAGTGTATAATGGTGGGAATAATTAAATCAGGTTTGTTTGTTCGGAAATAATTAACTATTCTGCTATATTTTCTTTTACTTGTTTATCAAACATCAGGTACCGTTTAGTTTATAAATAAAACTTTTATAGATGTCAATTCCTATGCCATAATTAATTACAAATATGATAAATAAATATCATTAAAGAGACTTGTTTTTAAGGAAAATAATACAATAATGTAATGATACAAATTTGTTGAAGTTAGTATTTTTATTAAATATAAGAACTGAGCGCAAAATAAACATTTCGCTTAAGGATTAAAACAATAAATACTTAAATTTATATTTCAAATACAAGTTCTTTTTTTCACACTTTATTTTTTTTGAAAAGTGTTAAACAAACACCAATAAGCAAGTATAATTGTTTTGAAATCTAATAAAGGTATTATTTTTGAGATAATTGTTTAGTCTGTTTTGTTATTTATCTCATGTTTTTCGATAGTTATATTTAGAACTAAGTGGTACAGCGGTTTTTTATAAAAACAATTTAAGTTTTTTTAGTTCATTTAATAGAGCTTTCATAAACCAGATTTTGTTTTTTAATTTTAATTTATTTTTTTTTTGAACTTAACATTAACAATTCGTTTCAAATTTAAGTGAACTTAAAAAATAAGATTTAGTTGTGAATTTAAAACAATCATTAATACTTATTAAAAGTCTGTTTGTTTCATAAACTAATCGTTTTGCCAAAAAAGTATTAGAGATAGTTTATAATAAAAATTTGAACTCTATTTCTTATAAAGTATCTGTTTAGAAAACAACATAGACTATAGTTTTCTTAATATATACCAAAAGATTTCTAGGCTATTGTGGACTAAGTAAAACAAAAAAGTATTAGTAAGCGTTGGTTAGTTATTAATTTTTATCAATTATTTAAGATGTACATACATAAAACAAAGCTTACTTATATACTACAATAAACAGTCGTTTAATATCTAATATATGTACTGTAGATAATTTTCTATTTTATTTGCAGCATATGCTAAACAATTTATAATTTTTGTTTTTCCTTGGTATGAAACTTAAAACAGAGTACATTCCACAACAGGTGAATTCTAAATACATTGTAGTATACCAAAGCCTAAAATAATTATAGCATTGTCAATTTCCGTAAGAAAAAAATAACAACCTTTGATTGTGAAATAGCAGCTGTTCTGAACAAAACTAACATTTGAAACAACACTTTTTAGACACGTTTATCAGATTTATCTTGTTTAGTCTTGATGTGCTTGTAATCCAACTTCAAAAACTAATTAACTTTGTACTAAGTTGCAAAAAAAGTATATATATAAATTACCATGAATTTTTATATTTAAAAAATCTCTTTTTCAACTATTTGTAAAATTTCTTATATTGTTTAACCTTGTACTTAACTACTAGACCTGTTTTTAATTTTTCAACTTATTGAAAAACTTAAACAAATAGTAATTTTCTTACAGCCGTACGTACCAAAGGGAAATAACCAAACAATCTTCATCCAAAGATAATCTACATAGCCTCAATATTTACTAAACAGTATACAAAGTTACCATTCTTACTGCTGTATGCAAATCCTACTGGTAGTAATGTTTCAATTATTGCTTTTTTCCGAAGCCTCAATGTTCAAAAACATATCCAGCATTTAGTTTTGTGTATTTCTACCTCAGTGATAATGCGTTGAATATAAACATTTCATTGTTGTTTTGATCTACATTAAGCAGTTTTCTAAATGCAACTTAAAATTAAACTTAATGTTTATAAAACCAAGTACTTTGTTTTAAAGTATTCATTTGCTTACATATACTTTTATATTCAAGTACCACGAAAACTTTTGCTCTTACTTTTGTATTAAAGTAAGTAAATTTTTTAGCAAGTTCCTCAACTTTTATTGATTTTTTTAAGATTTTGATATATGTACTTAAATTTTCTTAGCGAAAACTTAAAAAAGATGAAAGGAGTAGTTTGTTAACACCTTAAATTTTTAATTACTTACATAACTTTCAAAAAAGTTAAATTTTTCAAATACGTAGCTATACTTTTGCGGTTGAGTAATTAAAATGTATTTTCAAGTTTTTTTTCTACTCTATTTTTTTTTAATTATAAACTTTTATGAAGATATCCTTACTCACTGCTACTTTACAGTTTGTACTTGTTTGCTACTACAGCACTTTGCGCTGTTTTTTGTATGTGTTTTAATTTTAAACATTTTATATATTAGTTCTTAAATTTAATTTAACAATTATCAACAAAAATGTTGTCTTATCTTACAAGTCATTTACTTCTTACAAGTTATTTTTTAATTATTATAAAAATTAAATTGAAAACATTACTGCCCATTAAACATTTTAAACAATACTTTGAATATACTACTTAAATAAACTTTTTTACAAAAATGTCTATAAAGTTATCACTGTATAACTAAACTAAAAAATAGATTTTTTTAGACTTTGAGTACACTTTTCAAAAATATATATTGCTAAAAATATTATTTTAATAAGACTCAAATGGTATTTGTATTTTTGTTTAGTTTTTATAATATTAAAACATTTTCAAACATATTTTTATAGTTTATGGTAATGAATTTCCTAAATGATGTGAATTTTATTAGTTTTTAAGTAAAAACATTCTCTTTTTTATGATACCATAATTTAAGTAGCAATAAATTCAACAATTTGCAACATAAAGCTAAGTATCAATAAGTTACAAGTGTTTTTAGAGTAACAAATTTGTATTACAGTCTACTGATGTATTATAAAGAACTTTATGAATGGTATACAGTTATTATATAGGTAGTTTTGTATACAAAAAGAATTTTAGAAAGAAACGATAAAAAGAGAAATGTTTCTTCTCAATTAAAATGTTTTTTTTTTTCAAATTTTACGCTATATTCAATTGTGTCAAAAATATTCATAAGAAACCTAAGCGTAGTTAATTTTGTGGTTTCCGCAAATTACAATTCAATTAACAAACTTAATTTAATTTTATCGTACAAACCAAACGTCTATTGTATACGGGTTTAATACGCATTGTAGAATTTTGTGGTTTTCGCAGATTTATTTACTGATTTTTATTTATTTTTTTTAATTTATAGAATTGCAGCAAAAAATCTGCAATAATAAACCGAGAACTCATTTGGTTCTAGACTTAATAAAACTTTAGTTGTTTTTTTGATACGCTAATTAAACACACATAACTATAACTTGTGCATAAGTGTTTAAGTCGATTATGACGAAATTACTTAAAAAGAGTGTATTATACACTTTGTTAGCAGCAAAAGACACGTGTACTAAAGTTTTTGTAGCTCTTCATATAATTATTTGTCTTAATTTAAAATATAGTTAAGTTTACTGTAAAGAAAAGAGATTTTATTTAAAAATAAAAAAGCAAATTAAATATTTAATTTTGTTATCAGATTCCAAAAAGAAAAAAATCATTATGAAATCTGGTATTAAATAAATAACTATTGTAGCTCTTTAATTAAAATATTCAAAGATTTTTTAACTAAGCTTACTGTTTTTTAATAAAAAGTGTACACATTTAAAACTGCAATTTAAAGCTCGAATTTTTTTTCGACTATTATTATTCTATTAATAACATCAAAATAAATTCTAAATATTAATTAATTAAATCGATTAGAAATAGCAACTAATTAATCAAGTTTTAATGATTAAAATCATAAAAAACAAAATTAGGTTGTCATAGAAATTATTTAAAGAGCTAGAACTTTCTAAAAAATACACAGAAGTATAGAAACTAAAAGTATGATTGAGATAAAGTTTCGAATACATAATTAAAGAAATTCTAACTTGCTTTTGTATTGAACTTTCAATTGCCTAATTTAACTATTTAGTTTTAGAAAAATGTAAGTTTGTTCTAATTTGAGTTATAATTGTCGTTATACTAATCAAAAAATGGTGAAAAAACCAAGAATAGTTATTATTGTTAATAAGTACTTAGTTCGTGTAAATCTAGAACGAAAAAGATTTAAAGAATACTATGAATGGCTAAACGCCACAGCTATAGTATTTTTTGTTTAAATTATACCCCTTTTGCCAATGAACTCAAGATTTATAATTAGCACAAGGTTATATGTAAAACGACAACTTTGTAGTAATAATACTTGGGAAAAACAAGACTATGTCAAAAATATCGAGATTAAGTTTAACTGAAATTTATACATATTTAGTGTTTAAGTTTCGATACGATGAACTGTTTTTGTTAATTTTATATTTAATGAATAGACTACAAAAAGCAAATGAATAACACGTGTGAATACAAAAACTACTAGAAAAAATTTGCAAAAAAGCAAATTTTGCTTTTAATTTTATTTTTTTTATTTTTTTATCAATGCACAGTGCTTCATTTTTTTTATAACTGTTGTTAACAGTAGTTTGTTTATAAACAAAAAAGTTTTAGACTATAGAAAGCAACGTGTTTATAAGTGTTTCATAAGTAATTTATCGTGGACAATCTTGATTCGCAGGGGCCACAACTAGTAATTGGACTAAATAGTAAACGGGTAACTCGCTAGTAAAGAATAAATATCAAATAAAGGATGACAGTTGCTTGCAAACTTGTACAAGTTGGTCGGTTGTTGTTATAGTTTATAAACTACAAAAAAAGCTCTTAAATAAAAATTTTTTTTTTCTACACGTTTATATCTTTCGAGCTCGAAAAAAAACATCTGATAAAACATGGATTTTTTAATACTTTTTTAAATAATTAAGTACACTTTTGTGATAAAAACTTCTAATAAATAAATTTAGCTATTTTTGATAGTACTTGATAAAAATTTTACAAGTAAAATTACGATGGTTAAGCTTTTTTTTTTAATTACTTATCATTACAAATAGTGTTTTTTTTGTCGAACCAAAACATTCGTTTAGTTTCTTTGTTCTTTTATCAACTTTAAAAAATATGTACAAACTCAATTTTTTTTTATTACACACTTATCTCATCATTTTATGTGTAAGTTTTAGCGAATCATAACTTTTATTCAAGTGATTAGCTGTTAAACATGTATTTTAATATTCTTATTTGTATTTTTATACAACTATGCTCGAGCATAATAAACCAAAGTTTTAAGATTTTTTTTAAGAAGTTTTAAGCTACAACACTATAAAAGCATTACTTATAAAACATAGTAGTTTCACTATGTTTTTATAACTTTTGTATTTTTCTAACTAATACTAATATATCATAATAATTTTAAATATTTAGTTTTGTTTTAAATCATTTAAATTTACAAAAAAGTTTTTACAACTTCAAGTTTGAAACGAAAATTGGCAACAAATAGGAAATGTTAGTTTTTATTTTTCTGCTTTAGAATCTGGTTAAGTGCATGGTATAAAATCTTTAAAAATATTTACAAAATTATACTGATTTTGTAAATGGTTTAAATCTAAATTATATGTATTATCTTTAAGGTTTTCTTTTTTTGAATAGTTATGAAAATATTTGTTGTAGTTTAAATAAGTAGTGAATTTATTGTTATTATTGTTATTTTTTACCATTGTAGAATGTTTTGATTAAAGTACACAATTATATTTTCATGCAACTGTTAAGAATTTGTTTAATTCAAACAATAGGTAATAGTTATTAAAAATGTAAAGTAATAAATCTACAGAGTTCGTTATTTTTTGGTAAAAACTTAAAAATAATTGAAGTTAAAATATAAGACAACGAGAAAATAGCTAATATGTTGTATAATAAAATTAATAAAGTGATAAACACTCAAACAGAACGAAATTTAAAGAAAAGAAGTAATTTTTAAGTATTTATTAACATTGATTTAATATTAATTTATAAATACAATAATATACAGTATTATACATGCTTATATACAAATGCTTTTAAGTATATAAGAAAGCAGTTTAACAAAACAAAAGAGCTAATATGTTACAAAATAAACACTATTTTAATGCAGATCATAGAGTTTCTTACGATACATATTTAAACTCTTGAGCAACTACTAAAGATTTTATAATGGTCACTAAATGTTTCAATGAATTTTTTTCTTGAATAAAACTTAAATTATTGGTAAAGCGAGTTAGAAATGGTTTTGTACAATTTTTACTTCCAAATAAAAAAAAAGTTATGTAAGATTAATAATAAAAATTATGAAACAACTTTGCAGTTCCATTCATTCATATAATTAAGTAAAGTCTGTAAAAAATGCATAGTTTAGAGTGCTTTACTAGTTTAACTAGCAAAGAAAATTTTCAATCATTACGTCATATAACTCAGTTACTTTACAAGTAATTGTTCGAATTGACTGACGTTCCTCTGTGCTAACCTAGCAATGCTGCTACATGGAATTTTTATTAAAGCTTTTAAAGTAACTAGTAAGTAGTACAGGGGTCGGCAAACTGCGGTCCGAGGGTCAAATGACTCAAAACAAATATCGGCGGTCGGCGAGACACTTTCGAGCAAAAACATAGTATAAACAATGATAAAAAAATTAGGTGGTAAAACTTTAAAACTTAGCTCTTAACTTAATAATTATCACTTACAAGTGGTTTGATTTTGCTTGTTTTATCACATCCAAAAAGAAAGTAGTATTTATATATTGGATATTTAATACTGCAATTACTTGTATACAAGGTGACTTTTTGTATATAGTGCGCGAACAATTTTTCATAGAAAATTTTGTTCAAGACTTACAAAAGGTAGCAACTTGAAAAGCTTTATGAAGAACTCCGTAGAACTTCGTTTAGTAATTTTTTGTACAAGTTTATACTACTGTTATTAGTCAACAAATTTAATTATTTCAAAACTTTTTAACAAACTTATTTGAAATCTAACACCTTTGAACATTTGTCAGAAAAATTCTAGTTTGCTTCAAAATTTTTTTTTTTTAATAAACTTCTACTCGCACCAAATTAATTCTCTTAGTATATACTGATAGTAAAATTTTAAATTGATATAGTCGTTAAACAGCGTTTATTTCTATTATTATACAAATATATGTTTTAAAATATCTTCAAGTAGATGCTTTGAAAGTTTATTATTTTACCACAAAGAAGTCTTAAAAATGTATAATTTTTTTCAAAATACCTTTTTTGATAAGATAATTTAAAATGCAATACAAATTAAACAATAATTAAAATACTAGCTAAACAGAGCAAATATAAGCAAAAGCAAATACTATAAATTATTAACTTTTTTTAATTTAATACCTGCTTTATGGTAAGCTATGCTCAATGTTAATAATCAATTTTTCTAATTATTTTTAAGTTTCACATAAAATTTTTTGTAGAACGTAAATGAGACTTAAAAATATAAAAATATTTTTTTTGAAATAATAAACTTCTTAACTTTAACATTTCAATTAACTTTAAAATTTCGTAGTTTCTTATGTACCAATGTTTAAAACTTTGGAAGTACCGTGTAGTGTTTATACTTCAATTTTTTATCTTGTTTTAGTTTGTTTAACCTAATTTAAATGTTAAAATTTTTAGTCTGGTATACTTTTTCAAACGAAATTTTTCTTTGATAAACATTCTTAACTGATGACTCTGTTGCGATTTAAAAAATAAAGTTTACTTTTTATTTGAATTTATAACAGTAGATTTAAAACAGCATCAAAATTCTACCTGTTTAAAAGTTTTACTTAAATATGTTTTAGTGAAATATAGTAGTGAATAACTCTCTATACACTAAAAATAAATCAAAAACTTGGGTTAAAACATGAGTTTTAACAATAAATAGTAATAGTAACATTTAGTTTTTACTTCTAACCCAAAAATCGTTTTTATTTAACCCGTAACGTCAACTAACATGCAAAAATGTTTTTTGTTATTTAGTTAGTTTTTGTAAACTTTTATAAATTTTTAAATTTTGTTTATAAAAATTAAAAACTAGATTCAGTTTTAAACTATGTTTTAATTGCTTAAAGCGTAATACTAAACAAGTAAAAATTTTCACTAAACGGTATTAGCATGAAAGAGATAAGATGAATAATTTACTTACTGAATAGCAACATTTTATATGTACGGTTTCTATACTACCAAAAATCTTAATCAAGAATTTTTTCAATAACTTTAAAACGAACACTTTTTTAAAAATCAGGGTTTCCCAAAGCAGGCCGCATGGCCTCCTCTGGGGCCGTTTCAGAAACTTCGGGGGCTGCAAAAGAGTCTGAGGTGACCATGTGGTTACAATTTCAAATTTACACACTAGACATTTTTAAGTTGACGATGAAGAGCAAAAAAATTCTTAGGCGTATTTAAGGCTAGTTTATTTTAAGAAGTTTTGTTGGAGGGGGCTATAGCTGGTTTTAATTCATTAAAGTTAACAACAGTTAAACCTTGATATACTTTTAAAAGTACATAAAAGTTTACATGACAGTTCAAACTTGGAAAATTCAAGTTTCGACAATTTAAACTTTAAAAAAGAAATTTAATAGGCATATCTCTAAAAAAAGAAGTTTTATAAAACAAACAAAAAAAGCGGTTGTAGTTTCAATAAATAAAATTATAATAACAAAAATTAAGTGTAAGGTTGGTAAATTGTAGTTTTGAATTTTTTAAATTCTAAATAATAGTATACAACTTCATAATTAATTATTAATTGTATCTAATTAAATCGAAATTTCATACTATTACTAATTTTAGTAAGCTATACAAAAAACTTGCACTATTTTACTTTAGTATCATTTAATTTTTTTTTTTCAGTTCTTAATTCTTTTTAATATAAAACTCGTGTACATATTAGAATCAGCATTGAAAATAGTTTACAAATTATATGTTCTGGTTTATTTAATTGTTAAATATGTTTTTTTTTTGTTATAAGAACAATAAATAAAAGATTACAAGAACTATAAGAATTGTAATTTCATAGTTAGTTTAGTTTTAAGCTTTTCCTTTTTTATACTAAAATTTCGTTGAACTTTTGAGAATAAAGCTCAATACTAAAAAATATGTACCATGAGTTCTTCATCAGGATGTTTTCTAGTAGTAATAACTATACTGTTTTAAAGTATTCATATTTTTTTAGTTATTTGTGTAAGTTTAAATAGTTATTTTTACATAGTTTTAGCTTATTTCAATGTTTTAAATTTTGTTACTAAACACAAGAGAATCAATATCTTGGTGAAGTTTATAGTTGGATATTTTTTAGTAAGATAAACATATATATATTTTTAATGATAGTTTTAGTTTGAAACATAACTTAAAGTTGTAAGTCATTATAAAACGAGCAATTGTTTTAAATTTTATATCTGATGCAATTTTTAAAATATAACTAACATAGTGAAAGATTTGCTTTAATTACATTGACTTAGTATAACTAATTTCAATTGGTACAACTGTGTTGTGTCAAGTGAAATTAATTATAATTTGCTACTTTTGAAGCTAATTACATAATAAGCAGTATTACATATTATTTATAAGTGAATATGTTCAAGTAGTGTTTAGCACAACTTAGCCATTGATATTAAGTGAAGCATAAACAGCATTATTGATAATTTTCTTTTAAGTACTTTAAATTCAAAAATATTATTAGAATCAAGAGCAATTAAAATGACAAGTGCTATATTAATGAGTTAAGAATAAGGAAGTTGATTTCGAGTATTGGATTAAACAGGCAGTAAGAAAAACAATACAAAAAAAAAGTTTTGAGCTTTTTAATTTGTAGTTCATAAATAACTAATAGTCAAAAAAACCTTAGCAATTTTTTTTGTGTTACTTTATTTTATCTTTGTTTAGAAGGGTCAGATTCTTAATTAATATTTTTTTAGTTTTTAATCATCACTTATTTTAAGCATTAAGAATAATTAAAATTTAAAAGCATGTTTGTATCTTTATGAGTTGTATGTCTAAAGTTTTTTTTTGTGAAAACAATATTGTAGTAACTGTAATGAGTAATTGATCAAATTTCAATTTATTTCATTAAAATTGTAATTAATGATGAAGTTGTATACTATTATTTTGTATTTAGAATATTCAAAACTATAACTTACCGGCCTTTTGCATTGTTTATTAGTAAACTAGATATAATGTAAAAGTTTTTCTCGCTATACGTTGTTTTAAAGTTTTAATTTGATAATAGAATTTAAGAACAGTTAAGTAATGAAACAAACTCAATTTAGGCTAAAACCAAATTAAAAAGCAATAAAGAGAAAGTTTTGTTTCCATTTCAAATAATCTAATTTCGTTTTTATTTTCTATAAAGCTGATATTGAGCACGCACGTTGTGGAACAGTAGCATGGTTGGCCACATCTGGTCGCAGTTCACTGACTCCTTGGTTGAACTGTACATTTTTTTGTCACCACTAGCGCAGTCTGTTATAGGAATCTTTGAACTGTTAAATAACATATTGTTTCAAATATAATCTTAAAGTACTGTAGATATGTAACTTAATTTTAAACTATTTTTGAATTAAATAATGAATTGTTTAAAACTTAATTCACATATTCAAACTTTCGCTTAAAAGTGTTAGTCATACTAACGATCAAGAAGCCTATAAAAATACTTTATCTTTTAATTTTAAAATTTAATCTAAATATAAGGGTTTTACTTATTGTATACTGTATATTGATATATTATATACTAAAAATTATATAAGAATTAGAACTACACTAACTACCATTAGATTTTACAGCGCATTTAACAATATTTGTTGAAAATTGAGTAGAAAATTAAATTCAATAAGAAATTTTTAATTAAGAAAAGATTTAGCTTTATATACTTTAAAGCAATTAGAAAATTAATTAATACGTTAAAAGCAAAATAACGTGGCTAAGTTAATTTTTTTTGGTGAAATTTCAAGACATATTCAATATTTAATCATATTTCAATATAAAAGCTCTAATTAGTTAGAATATAACAGTTAGCATACTGTGTTTTGTTATGTTCGAAAAATTATTTTTTTAGTCATTCGAAACTATTAGGAAGTCTTTTTCACTCGTATATTGTTGCAGCTAACTAGTTTAGCATTTTATAGCAAAATCAGAAATGATAAATTTTAACATGACACTGCAGTTGCACAACTAAAACTTAAAACACTTGTCAATTAAACAAAACGTATGTTGTATCCATCTTTATGTTTAGCTTTCTTAAGCAGATAAAAGTTTAATAGAATTAATATGTTTTCTTTAAATGTGAAGTTGTTAATTTAAGTTCGTTATTCTAAGCTGTTTATATTACAACAAAATATTATTATTTTTTTATTATTTTTATTCTTTAGTTATTTTTTTTACTTTCGTGTGCTTTTGGGCTAAAGAATTAATTTAGGTTTTACATACATACCTATTTAAGATTTTGTGGAAGTTATTAAAGTCCACTAGTTCTAGTTGAATGAATATGAGTATCACTGTAAAAGGAACATCTAGTAGCATTAGTTGTGAGTACTTAATCCAACATTAAAAAAGAATAAATAAAAACCATTTTTCTGAGTTTTATTTTTTAACTAGCAGGTCGATAAAATATGTAACAAAATGGAAATGGTGTACTTGCTATTTTTTAGTAGTGATAATCGTAACAATTTAAACTTCTACAAATTTATATAACATATAAAAAATAAAATACATAATCACTTTATGTTTCAAAAGTTAAATACTTACTTAATCAAACTTATATATAAATTCTAACTTTAGCTCACAGATACATATTGCAAAAATAAACGAAAAACTAAAACATTGTTTATAGATTCTAATATAAAGTAACATCTGTTTTATAACATAAGTTTTACTTATTCTAAAAAACTGGAGAATTGCGGAGTTGAACAACAAACAAACCAAATGACCACTGGTCTTAGCCAACATGCTAACTATGACGTCACAAATGCTCTAAATTGTTATCCGAAACATTCAAATTACAATTCAACACTTAACAGTGCGACTACAAACTATCAAAACCAGCTAGGTATGAATCAACTACAAAATATCCAACATGATTTGTTCGTGAAACCCAATAAAAGCGTTCAGCCTAGTTTAACAATGATTTCTCAAAGTGTCCAACCTAACACCCTAATGAACCAACAAAGTGTCCAACCTAATATGCTAATGAACCCACAAAGTGTGCGACCTAATATGCTAATGAACCCTCAAAGTGTCCAACTTAATACGCTAATGAATCCTCAAAGTGTCCGACCTAATATGCAAATGAACCCACAAAGTGTCCAACCTAACACCCTAATGAACCAACAAAGTGTCCGACCTAATATGCTAATGAACCCTCAAAATGTACAACCTAATATGCTAATAAACCCTCAAAGTGTCCGACCTAATATGCTAATGAACCCTCAAATGGTACAACCTAATATGCAAATGAACCCTCAAAGTGTCCGACTTAATATGCTAATGAACCCTCAAAGTGCACAACCTAATACGCAAATGAACCCAAAAAATGTCCGACGTAATTTGCTAATTAACCCACCACAAAAAGTTCAACCTAATTTGCTAACGAACCTTAAACAAAAATTTCATCCTGATTTAACAACGACCAAACTCCAATCTAATTTTAATTGCTATAACAATCAACAAGCGCTCACTAGAGAGCAACAACCAACTTGTAGTAGAAACTCAGCGCAACCAGGCCAGCAGCTAGTAGGTTATCAGCCAACCAATGCCCGACCTAATATGCTAATGAACCATCATAGTGCACGACCTAATACGCTAATGAACCCTCAAAGTGCTCAACCTAACACCCTAATGAACCATCAAAGTGTCAGACCTAATATGCTAATGAACTCTCAAAGTGTTCGACCTAATATGCTAATTAACTCTCAAAGTGTTCGACCTAATATGCTAATGAACCCTCAACAAAAACTTCATCCTGACTTAACAATGACCCGACTCCAACCTGATTTTAGTCTCTATAACAGTCAACAAGCGTTCACTAGAGTGCAACAAACAACTTGTAGCAGGAGTTCAGCGCAACAAGGCCAGCAGCAAGTAGGTTATCAGCCAACCAATGCCCAACTTGTGGGTAACCAACAGCGTTTCAACAATGCTCACCAAGGGGCAAGCCGTTATCAACATCAACAACCGACTAGCCAAGACTTTGCGTCCTTGCAAAATGCCTCTTTTCAAAACAACAGCTACTTTCAACATGATAGCAACCAGTTAAGCAGGCAGGATTTTCAAAACCATCAAAACGTCCACGGTAACTCACAGCAGCAGTTCGCGCATCCACAGCAAACGCACAACAGTCAGTACGCCTATCACCAACATCATTATCAAGCTCAAGCTGCCCATGGCTATCCGCTGCAAGGAAACTACATGGCAATTGGTGAAACTTTATTTTATTTTTATATAATTCTACTTTATAAAAGTAAAAAACATTATTGTATTATTGATAAGAACAATTTTTAACAGGAAGTAATAACGGACAATACAGCTCAGCTCATTCTACCCTGCATCATACAAACAAGGTAAGTCGAGAATGATATTCAATTTTAATTGACTTAGGCACCTGTTAGTTTTTAAATGTTTTTACAGTTTTATCTGACATCAGAAGGCAAAATTTAAAAGTACTGTTTTGTAAAATATCTTTTAAATTTAGTATTATTAGTCACCTGTTCAATATGTTTTTTAACATTTACTTTCCGCTTTTATATAATCGAAATTCTTTTTTTTCTACATATTTTAACAAAAGTAAAATTACAGCCAGCTCAGATGCCAGCAGGTGTTCCCAGTAGTTTATCGTCGGTTGGAAAACTCCGCAAACCACGAAAGTTAGTTTTATAATTACTCAAAACTTACAAGTGTGTTATGACTGTATTAAATCTAACACTACGGCGCTATTAAAAAAGTTAAATACTAACACCTTTTAGGCAAAGGATAAGTTTTTCTTATGATCAGCTCGAGCACTTAGAGAATCATTTCTACAACATAACCGCTTACCCGCGTGTGGACCAAATTAACGAGCTCACACAGAAAACACAGCTAACTGAAAAAGAGCTGGTGGTTAGTATTTTGATAAATAATATGAAAAAAATGTATTTGGGAATTGTTTTAATTTTCATGTATAAACAGTATTTTTTTCAACAAAATTAGTTAAATTATAAAGTAAATTAAATAAACTAAACTATTAAAACTTTCAAAAAGTCTCAGGCCTTTTTGTGTTTAAACAAAAAGTTAAAAAGTTTTGTTTTGATTTTCATGTATAAACAGTAAATTATTCAAAAAAATTAGTTACATTATAAACTGAATTATATAAACCAGACTATTGAAACTTTCAAAAATTCTCAATAATTTTTATTTAATTAGTTAGATAAACATTTTTTCTATAAATAACAGTGTTAAGTATGTGTAATTGTGTATAGTTTTGTCAAAAAAATCAATAGCTTTTAGAAAAAAACATGACGGAATTCTTTCATTTATTTTTATTGTAGTTGGTTTAAAATGTAGAAAATGTGATAAAATTAAGAGTAAAATATACTTTTTCAACCAAACAAATTTAATTACATTTTTTTAATTTAAATCACATTAAATAAATTATTTAAGTTTTATTGACTCTTTATCTATTAAACTGAATGTTTATAGTTAGTTATATTATATAAAAAAATGTTAAGTATCTTTGTCAGCACAGTTTTAATTGTTTACGTATATAAGTCATTGAAAAAAAAAATTATGAACTAACAAAAAAGTCATTGCAAAGCAGGATTATATAATATTTTAATGTCAAACAATTCAAATTCTTTTGAAAATATTTAATAGACCATTACTCAAAAACTAGTATAACAAAATAAAAATATGTATGTAGGTTTTATCTATATCTAAAAGCCGTTTTTTATTTTCGCAATAATTTAAATATTTTCTGAGCTAATTAAACCTTTCTAAAAATTAATGTTATTTAAAATTATTCATCAATATTTAAAACATTATTAAAAGTTTTCCAAAAAATTAAATTTACTTGTAAAATTGTTAAGAACTACATACTTGTTTTTCTCTTTTTTTATAATGTATAGCTTATGATATATTGTCTCTTAAACATTTTTTTGAATACCTTGAATTGGTAAGTTTTGAATAGTCGCGCATCCGCTTAGCAGGGAGAAGCATGAAAAAAAGTACAGAATATTGTATCATCTACCAGAAATGTGTTTTGTTGAAACAAAAATAAAACTTTAAATTAGAAAATAGATACTCCTAAACTACTTTTATTTTGTTATGTGATGTCCCTTATAATACCAAGTCTAGAGTACCAGCTGGTGGATAAAAGTTTCTTATGTAAAATTGATAATTGTATCCATACACATATACTCTCAACCATATCCAATTTTAAACAAAAGACAGTTTTAAAACTTTATTCAATTTGTGCACAACATTTTTAGCTTCGAGCAAATTATTTTTAATAATTACACAACGCTATTACGGCTTGTATCAGGGTCTCCAAAAATGAAAATGTTGCCCGTTTAGAAGCATTTTTCTTTGCAAAAAGTAGTTATTTAATGAAATAGTAAATGGCTGATTAACTATAAAAGGACCATCTTAAAGAAAGTTTTATGATTTCAAAATGTGTTAGATAAACCCTGATGTTTGATATTTATTTAACCTCCGTTTTTAAAAACTTAAGCTAGTTATAAAAATAACTAAAATAAAAGGTATTGTTATGTAAAACTTACTTTAAAATAAAGACGTTAAAATTGAGGCAAAAGTTTTTACACATACTGATAAGTAAAACAACTTTTTTATTCAGACTGTTCAAAGTTCGTTCAACTTTCTTTGTTACACCTAAAAATATTGTAAATTCAAAATCCCAAAGTACCTCAAAAATTTTAAACTTTGTCTAGGTAACTTTATAGTTAGAATAAAACATGTACTTTTAACAGTAAGTATGAAAATTAATAAAAAGTAAGTACATAAAGGTATGCGTTAAAAACTAATTTGTTTGTGATAAATTTTAAACCACAGTCGTTTTTAACCTATTGTTTATGGTATTTACTCTAAAGACTCTATAAAACTTGTTTTTTTTTACAGACGTGGTTCAAGAACAGGCGGAGTAGAGACCGCAAACGTGGATTGGACATTTTGAGATAAAAAGATTTAACTTTTTACGTACCTTAAAAACTTTATAATAAGGATCAGTGTTTCTCAATTGTTTAAAATATGTGCGTAGTTGATTATCGAATTAAAAATTATATGTTGTTAAAAAAATACTTTTTAACTAATATTATAGCAGATTAGTTTTATTTTTTTATTATGTTTTAAATATTTTAGTGTTGTATTGATACTATTTTTTAATTTACTCTATAGGACTGTAGTATGGACCAGTTCTTCTCAAACGTTTTAAATTGATTACTATACAGTATAATTGATTACTAGAAAAACCTGTTAACAATAAGTTATTTAAAAAAAAAGAAAGTTAATTTAGTTTTTAGTAGACTTCTTTTACTTTTTTGTTATTCATTGGCACTTATTAATAATTTTTAAAATATTGAATGAAATTATATGCACCTATCTTTAACTACGTTATGTATTGTAGTAATATAAGCAATTTAATTTATATATCTACTTATGAGCACGGGTGAAAACTTCAAGAAATACTAACATATATTTTTGGATTAAGAAAACAAATATTAGTTAGTGGCTGTTTTTTTTAATTATAATATTTAATACAGTTTATGAGTTTTTAAACATATGTTAATTATAAATAAAACATTTAGGACAGTTGATTAGAATTTTGCAACCTAGGTAAATTTTATTTTTTGAAATGTTACATTTATTGCTTGAAACTTTAGTAGGTTATTTTTGATTTAAGTTGAAATTAAATAAACTTTAAAATCTAATTTTTTAAAGTAATTTCATTCTCTATGCTTAATTTTTTATAGGTTGTTTAATTAAAACCAAATATTAGTACTTACAATTGTTTTCAAAATTTACATTGTTTATGTTGAAGCGTTTTAGGTTTTACATTGGTTTTGTTTTGTGCTTTTTTTGAAGACAAAAAAATGTTAACTTTTGTGTTTTGACAACTTTATAATAAAACTTGAACAAGTTTTTATACTTCTAATAATAAAAATTAGGCGTATAAGTGTATAAGTTTATTTATAAAAAACAAATGTAAACTAAAAAATGTTTAAACTTTGTGTATAAGTTAGTTTATAAGTATCATTGCCTAATTATTTTAATAAACTAACACAAATAATAGCAGAATTTGGTATCTGATTATAAGTTTAGTTAGTTAAGAATTTCAAAATAAAAAATTTGGTATTTATATGTGAGTTAAATATTTATTACATAAAGTAAACTTTAACTACTGACATGTTTTCTAAGACAATGAACAAAAATGCATCGGTTGGTAACTTAAGGAAAATAGTTGTATAAACATAAAACCAAATAAGTTTATGTTAGTGTAACTTTGAAATACTATTTGCTATAATAAGAAACTTTATTAGTTAGTTTAAATTCTTTCAAGCAGGAGTCAGCAAACTAGCTAAAATAATTAAAAAAAAAAGATTTTGTGGTTAAAACTTAAAGTTAGACGTTTAATTTCATAATTACCAATTACTAGTGCTTAGTAATAAGATAAGGCTTTTTCAAGCGTAAACTTATTGGTTTCAGAAAAATTTAATTACTTTTTAACTATCCGCTAATTGGCTTACTTTTCTTTGCCTCTCTCGTGTTTTATAATAACGACACAAGAAATCAAAACTAATTTATTCAGTTTGTCTGGGCACTTTTCCGTCAGTAAATACAGTTTCATTTCTTACTTTTCCTTGTTTCAATGTTTTGTTTATTGATTAGCCATGTTTCTTGTGATATTTAAACAAGTTTGTATAGTTATGCAGTTTGTATAAGTTAGATTCATTAGGACAACCATTATAATTGTATACTTTCTTTAAATACAAATAATAGATAGGTTAGATTATAAAAATTGCTTTGGTTTTTTTGTTAGTAAAAGTCTTAGGTTTGAGTCCTCTCATAGTTTTGGTTTATAAAATTTCATAATTACTTCTGTTATTTTTATTTTCTTCGCTAATAATAAATTTTTTGATTGCTATGTTTAAGTTATATAACTGCAGCCCGTTTAAATATTTTCTCAGTACTATGCAATCTATTAGAGACTTTTTTTAAGAGAAATGACTTACCAATTATACACTACAGATCCAAATTTCAAACTAAGGGCGAGTAACGTTTTTTATTGGTGGGCCAGACAATCTTAAAAACATTTTTTAGGGTAAAATTTGATACAAAATAGTTTGTAGCTTCATAAGTTTGAAACTGTATAAAAACTTATAACAATACCAATCGATTAAAAATATCTTTAAGTATAGATTTTTAAAGCTACTACTTCTGTCCACTGTATTAAAAATTAAAAGAAAGCAATTTTAAAAATATTTTTTACAAGAATCATATTTTGATTGTCATAAACAAGTAGTGTTAAAACTTTGTAGGTCATACTTTTTTTGTATTGAAAGCTACTTGGTTAACCAAGCCTTTTCTAAGGGTTAACTTTGTCAAAAACAGTTTGACTGAAAATAATTTTATTTAAAATTTTGGAGTCTAAAATAAAAAATTCGTGTTATAATGTAAAATTTTAACTAGTTTGAAAATTAAAAGTTTTAATTAAATAGCGGTTTCTAATGCCTAAATATTATAAATTATTTAAAGTTTTAACAAAAAAACTTATCTAAAAAGATAACATTGTTAGTGCTCATACCTCTCAATAAATTAAGTTATTATAAGTTTTTAAGTAGTAAAGCTTTCTACCCTAAATTAGACTACTTTTAACTAGATTATTTTCGATAAATTATTTACTATAGTTTGATCTAATTTGAGTGTAACCTGTATATTTGCAATATCAGATTATATTAAGAAAGTTTTTATGTTTTACTTTGGCGATCTAAGATTTTTTTTTGCAGTAACATTCAAACTTGTTTAAATACAGACTTTTTTTTTTACTTGCATGCTAAAGTTTTTTAACAAATAGATTGAACTAAAAGGGGCAAACTAATATGGATTACTTTTGTAATCTTTTTATACTGTTAATAGTTCAAGGTCTCATCAAAATGCGGCTTATTTGCCAAATTTAGCCCGCGACGTGCAGTTTAGCTGCAAAAAAAAAAAAATACAAGATAAACATTATTTTTATACAACTAAATTTTATGATTTTGACTTTCATCTAAACAGACAAGGGTTTCCCAAAGTCAGAAATTTTCTAAAAGAGAGAAGGATGCACAATTTGAAACTTAAGTTTTAGGCGTGTTTAAGAGTGGAGGCCATAGTTTTTTTTAAGATTCAAACCGACCTTATAAAAAAATTTTAGGATACCCTGGAGTAGACTGGACTTCCTATTTAAATTTATTCTGATAATTTAGGCGTTTTAATAGTCTTTCACCTCTTTTTTTTAACTTTTACTTTTATGATAATGATGTTAGGCCCACTATTAGCCAAAATCGGCTATGCAAGTTGTGCAGTGCATAGAAGAATATGATCAAGAAATTACAATAAATTAAATGCGATGCAATAAATGAAGCAAACTAACAATAAATAAAATGTATAAATTGATTATTAAAGTAAAAATATATAAAACTCATTTTGCTTCTCATTTCTTCGTCTGCTTCGGTTTTTTAAACTATTTATTTTCCCTTTCTATCAGTTTTTTGTGTATAGTAGGGCGCTATTTGGCGCATCTTATTTGCAAGCAACACCCATTTATCAGCTTTTATATTCAAGCTTTTAGGTCGTGCGTGCTTAAAACCTAGTTTTGGACGACCTCGCTTGCATTTTCCAATGAAAATCTCGCAATACAACAAAGCCTTTGCTGAATTAATGTGTACCAAACACGGTGTTAAGACTAGTACGTCTCAACAACTCCTCATTGGTGATCTTTTACTGCCATGCTTTTCTAAAGATGCTATGAAAGCCTCGTAGGTGGAAGGTTTTGATTAATTTTCTGCTGTGCGCTAGAAAACGTCCATGATTCACTACTGCATAACAGAGTACGGCATGGCATACACAAACATTAGACTTTGTGCGAGTGCTTAAATTTTGGTTAACCCAAACTATTTCAGTCAAACGAATGAGAATGTCCAAGATCTTACTATTACGAATTTTGAATTCTGTAATCAATGATGAGTTTGACAGAACCTTTTAGTCAAGGTTTAAAGTTTTGTACTTAAACCAGCTTGGTAAGTTTAAAGCTGTTTCTCGTAACTATGCATGCCTGCCTGATAAGTCCTAATAAAGACGAAACTGGTTTAGTTTGTCTCGGATGCTGTTGTTGTTGGTCAGGTGGTGAAGTTTATAATTTACTTTTATTTTAGTTTCGATTGCTGTCTTATATGTTTAATATATGCTTCTTATTTTTTAGTTTTTATAGTACATTGAAAAATATTATTATAACAAAAAAATTAAGTTTAACTTTGAAATTATTATATAAGAAGAAAAAAAATTTTTGCTTGTCAATAGAAGTCAACAAAAATTTATTTAATAGTTAACAAGTTCAAATCTTTTAAAAGTATATTTCAGTTTAAACTTAAAAAGTTGCTTTTACATATAGTACGTATATAACTTCCTTAAATAAAACTTAGTCAGATAGAAATGATATATTTTTTAATTTACGGGTCAGCTTCACTAAAAAAGTTTGCGGATTCGTATTTACTAAAACAGTTTTGCAGCCCAAGTAGTTTTGAAAGATTGTTCTAAAAAAAACTCTTCAAAAACAAGATTGTCTCAATTATTATAAGGCACAAGTATGTACTAAAAATAGAATAAAAATCAAATTTTAAATTATGTGTTGAAAAACGGCAGCTGTTTATTTTATTTCTTTCCATGGGTTGTTTTTAAATACCATAAAACTAAACGGTGAGTTGCCCATCACTAATTTAAATAGTTCTGCATACAGTAGCTATTTTAAGGTATACAAAAGTAGGATAGCTGTCAAATTTGCACGAGCGTACTATATTAAACGAGAAATCAAAGATGCATAAAGATACTATTGCACGAAGAGACTTTTTCAAGAAGGATTAATTTTGCACGAAGACACTTTTGCATCAGCAGACAATTTTGCACGGGTTGATTTTTTTTTTCTTTTTTAATAATTGTTTTATTAGCTTTAATTTTTATTATTTACTTATTATATAGTTTTTTTTATTATCATTGTTACCCCTAAACCTAAGTCTAGGTCGATAATTTTTTTTTATTAATTATTTTTTTTTAACCTTTAGTTTTTATTTAATATATATATTTCTTTTTAATCTTGTAAAAAAATGACCCTCCGTGCAAAATTGTTTTTGTGCAATTTTTTCCCCTCGTTAAAGTTTTTATCTGTACAAAAGTATGTTAGTGCAGTTTTTTTCCCTCGTACAAAATTTTCTTCGTGCAATTTAGTAACCTCATGCAATATTGTTTTCGTGCAATTTTGACCCATTCCTAGAAATATGTATTTATGACTATTATCCTTAGCTTAAACCAAGCTATATAAATAAATAAAATCTACATCTCTCATATTTGTGAGCAGGTAAAATTTTCACGAAGACAAAGATGTACGAGATCACAAAATTGCACGAAGATAATTTTTTAACAAGGGTCAATTTTGCACGAGTTACATTTTTGCACGAGAGTAAAAAAAAATATATAAAAATTAAAAACAAAACTTAAACAAAAAAAAAAAAGGTACTGACTGAGGGTAAGGGTTAGGGGTAACAGTGATAGTAAAAACATATTAATAAATGAAATGAATTATCTTCCGAGGGTAAGGGTTACGGGTAAAAGTAGAACATATATATATATATATATATATATATATATATATATATAATTTTTTCAAATGGCGATTTTAAAAATTCTGGAACATATGTTTCACAAAGCTTTAATTTTTCATAAAGCTTTGATCATCAGCCAGTTAAATTCAAAATACAAAGCACTGTACTAAACAAAGATACAAAAGTTATGCAAAAAAACAAAAAACAGTATGACGTAATATTGTAATTAAAGCTTTGTGAAACATATGTTCCAGAATTTTTAAAATCGCCATTTGAATAAATTATTTAAAAGCCCTTCAAGTGGGCTCAGTTGAAAGTGTTTACGTTTAAACATGAACTTTATTTTATATATATATAACAATAATAATAATCAAATCGTGCAACATTTTCTGCTCGTGCAAAAAGGTCTTCATGCAATTTTTCCTTCGTGCAATTTTGTGCCCTCGTGCAGTATTGTACGCTCCTGCAAATTTGACACCTAATCCTACTATTTAGTGTTTGTACCGATTTATATCATATAGTCAGAAAAAGTTAATTTAGTAACTATATTAACTTGTCAACAAATAATTTATAAACAATGTTAAACAAAATGAAGTATTACTTTGGTAGTTTCATTATTATTTGATGTCCGTAAAGTTTGAATTTTATTTTTTACCATTTAGTTAGAACTTAAAATAGAAACGTTTGCAAAATGTTTGTTAAATCACTTTTTCTGTATAAATAAATATATCCAAAAAAGTTTTGTACAGTAACATCTCGCTTATTTACGCACATTGTGTCCATAGAAAAAAATGCGTAAAGATACGAGAACTACCAAATAAACTTACTATAATGGCTGGTTTTTGATATTGCTTCTAGTTAAAAGCAGACTGGGGACTTTTCGTCTTTTTAACAATTTGTTTACTTTATTTGTAAATATGAAAACAAAAGATACAACTATACACGTATTAAAAAAAATAATAAATACTTTTAGAAAAATTTTAGTAATTTTAATGATAAGTATATTTTATCTTTATTAAAAAGTGACATTTTTGATAGTTAACATTTATTTTCTATTCTACCTAGCAAATTCAACTTATAAGTAAGCATTTGTTTACAATTAAGAAATGGTATAGTGTCTATATTAAATTTTGTTTCTATAGCCTTTAAAAAAAATGCATTTTGTACTGTAATGGATTTCTTCTTTTGAACAAAAATATATAAAATAAAGGAAAATGTTTAAAAAAAGTTGTTTATGTTTTATTAGACTTATTATTTAGATGTTTATTTAAATATAGGGCAAGAGTGCTGTATTATTTATTTAAGTTTTAAACTCTCGTTATTTTATTATACTTTCATTGTTTAACACAGTCATATTTATTTTGAAAATTTAATTCAGTTTTTTATTATTAACGAAACTTCTGTATACTGAGGTATAACTAAATGTTTATCAATTAGTCAAGAAACATAGGTTTACAAAGTCTAAAGATATAGTGAGGTGAGTTAGCATTTAAAAACATTTTTTAATTTAAAAATATACAGTAAAACTAAATTTTTCAATATTAAAATAATTTAAACTTTTTTTTTTTAATTTTTTAGAATTCTAAAATTCGTAACTAAACGAGAGTGCGTAACGTCACGAGTGCGTAAAGATGCGAGAGGTTACTGTATTGCTCTTGTTTTCAGAAATTACTTAAAATATATATATTCTGTGAAACTTTTTTAAAATAGAATAAAACACTAAGTATCAAAATTATATTATTTTTCAAACATCAGCTGAATATTTAAACTTTTATATAGTGAAATCGATTATCAACTTTAGAATCTTTACTATTTCACTTTATAAAAACTACCTTTAACAAAACAAGCTAAGATAACATTTTAGTAGAGTTATAAAACTAAAATTTTAAGTTTAGTTTGTATTTTTACTTATTTAGTTTATACAGTATTAAAATACAATCAATGTAAATACTTTAATACATTTAATTAAATCGTGTATCTTCATTTTTTTTCAAATAATATTAAATTAGGCAGTACTGATAATTCTATTTGTTTTTATTTAAATTCATAAATGGTGAAGTAAAATCATTAGCGTAAGTATAATTTATTTATTAAACTTATAAAACTAGTTATCAATGAAATAAGTATAATAAATTTATATAGAAACGAAAGGTAAAACATAATACTTTGTTTTTTTTATAACACTATCTGTTAAGCTAGTTAAATGTCTAACTATTTATTGTTTGTTTAGTTTAGAATAAACAAGTTACTAAAATAGTTGGGTTTAAAACACAAACATGTGCAGTATTCTGTTAGTTTTTTTTTTTTTTTAAGTCTAATATATTTATACTACATTCGTCTAAGTCAGTTTTTCAACAAACTACTAAATTTAAATTTTAATTCTATACTGCCTAGGTGATTTTTAAAACATTCCTTAGTTCTGTTTATAAATATTTAATTTTAATTTTTAGTTTAAAATTGTTTTAAAAACCAAGTTGAAGTTAAAATTTTGAATCTTTTAATAAAAAATTTAAGATCTAAGAGCTATATTATGTTGCTTTTTTTATTACAAATATTATACAGAAAATAATGCACAAGATTTTTGTTAAGTTTTTTTTTATACAATAGTTTTTGTTTCTTTATTATTTAGTTTTTTTTAACTTAAAATTTATCTAATTTTTTTAAAAACTTAATTGTTACAATACTTAATAGAAAAATAATATCTTTATTAGTAAGCTATATAACGACTAACTTCTGTATACTACATTGAAGATTGTTTTAACTTTTTTCGACTATCAGTTTTACTTTCGGAATTTAAACTTGTAAAAGATCCTTTTTAATATCAACCAATTAAGTTTCGTATATCAAATCATGTAGATTTGTAGTTCTAAATTTTTAGTAGAATACCTACCTTTAGTAGTTTGTATTACGCTAACAGCTTTTGAAAAAAAAAAAAGATTAAATGTAAAAATACGTAAAATTAAAAGGTGTTATAAAGTCTTAGCTAATTACCAGTGTAGTATAAATATACAGGTTTAATACAAAATGGTCACTCTACCAGAAACCAGCAAAAAGGTAAGCCATATATAGTTGACATCCGATTTTTAGTTATTGGTAGTAATTGCCGCTTCAAGGTTAAAAATTAACCAGACTTTTGCTATTTAATATAAAATAACCCAAAAATTTACAGTTTTATGTTATAAAATTACTACCTAATATTTAATGCTGTTGATTTTTTAATAATGTTTAAATCCTTGATAATTTTAAATATCCAATTTTTGCTTTTTCTAGACTATAGTATTACTTTTAAAATTAGTAAAATTATTTGATTTTACTTTAAAGTTTATGTAAAATTAAATAGTATTATTAACATAATTTAACGACACTAACTCTAAACTTATTTTACTTTAAACAGGAGCATGCAATTTAGTTGTGAGAGAAATTTAAGATTCACCTTCAATGTCATAATTACATACACAGAAATCAATGCTTCAAGCTAAATTTTATAAGTTTGTTTGGTAAGGTTGGTTTATAGATTAAAAAAATAATTGAATTATTACAAATTGTTGATTAGAAATTATGCTCTATTTTATCAATTAAACTTTTATATATTAATTTTTTTCTATGCGCTGCTTTAATAATAAACTTTTTGAAATTAAAAAAAGTTGAATATAGTTTTTCTTCACGGTCTGTACCTGTTTAAATTAGTGTGGAAATAAACAGAAAATTAAATAATAAAAAAGTATTATGAATAATGTTAAATTTGTTTTTACTGTTAAAAGACTAGTTTTTAAATCAACTAACTAACTTCAATAGTTATTTAACCGTAATATATTATACTGTTATAGATATTAATGTTTCTTATAAAATAATTATTTTGATTTGTCCTTTAGTGAGCAAAGAATTTTGTTTTTCATTTATTTAAGGTGTCGAAAATTTAAAAAAGGTTGAAGACTACTGACTTAAACTACTCTGAAAAATTAAATACTATTTCTTTAGTTTTCACGTTTTTGTGTCTAATAGTTCTAAAATTGTTAAATATCAATTAAAAAAACTGTTAATAATGTTTTAAGGCTTATAAATCTGAGGTGGTAAAATGTTTTAGAAAAAACTACATCTAAAATGATGCATAGATATTATTTAGTAGCATCAGCTCAAGTCAGAAATTATGGTTCATAAATCCACATACTTAAGTTTTAAATTTCACAAAGCATTTGAAAGTAACTTAAACTATCACTGTTTAAAAATTTAAAAGTTATCTATAAATCAATGTTTTTTTATTTCAAATATTCTTCTAAAAAATACAATTGAACTTACAAGCTAATAATGAAAAATCTTAAATTCATTTAGGTGTATTTCAATTTATTTTGATCTAAAATAAATTGTTCTTTACTACAACCTATATTGTTTAAAAAAGTAAATTTATTTATAAATAGTTCATTTAATTAAAAAAAAGAGTTTTGTAACATAATATGTATTTTATGTCAAAAGGTGTCAACTAGCGAGCATATTGTTTGGATTTCAAATAATTAAAATTAATTTTTTGTCAAGTTATATAAAGTCACTGATTTAGTTTCGTAATGTAAACACTTAAACTATTAAGGTATTTATATTTAAAGTAATTACTAAACTGCATCTAGGTTGGGAATGTATAAGTTGGAACTGGTAACAATTGATTCCAAACGACTTAAAATTTTATAAAATAAATAACAGTTTACTTCTAATTAAATAAAAGCAGTTTCAAATATTTAATGACATTACTAAATTTTTTTAACCTTATACTTTAAAGAACAGTCATGAAATTTTATTATTACTGTTCAATTTCTTACTGATTTTTATTTTATTGGTTTAAATCACTGAAAGGCCTTTTAAACTGTATCAAGGTTTTATTAAGGAAGCAAATATTTTCATTGTTCAATAACAGAAAGTTACAACATAAAATAATAATTTTTTACTTTGAAGTTTCATGTAATACTAAGTAATTTGATTAAAATATTTTAAAGACCCTTATTTTATATAGTTTCCATTATGCAGAGGAAGATCCAGCTTAGTTGAGAGAGAAGTTTAAGGACCACCTACTACGTCACAAATACATATTCACAACTTCCTACTTCAAGTCATACATTATAACTTTGTTACGTCAGGTTAGTTTATACATTATAAAAACATGTTTTTAGTTAAAAGCTATTAACTAGAACTTTGGCTATTTTTTAGCAACTGACCTTTTATAATTTAAAGTTTCCCAAACTTTGATGCTTTAATAATATAATTTTGAAACACCTGCTATTAGAAATTTTTAACCAGTTTCACCTTGACCAGTGGTCTCCAAGGTATGTTTTTTATTGTGTAAATCAATAATGAATACCATGAAGACTACTGGTCTAGATAAACCTGATTTAATATAATGGATCAATAGTTTTATTAATTGTTCTGCAAATAAACAATTTAAGGTTTTCAGAACATTTAATGAAAGATTTTTTTTTAAATAATGTTGTATTTGTTTTACTGTAAAAATATTAATTTTATATCTTTTTTCTAGATTGTATATTATCACTTTTTCAAACATTAATGCTTTCAAATAAAATCAATAAAAATAATTCTTAATAAATATTTATTTTGTTTTGTGTTCTATTATTCACATAATTTTCTATTTAATTTATATAGTGTGCAGAAATTTAAAAAAAGTTTAAGACCACTGATCTAAACCACACTGGCAAATCAAATACCATTATTTAATTTTTTAAGCTTTTGTTTTTAATGTTTTTAAAATTGTATTTATATAAATTTTTTAACAACTTTTGCTAGTTTTAAGGCTTATAAATATGAGGTGTTTTAGAAAAAATACTTCAAAAAGCTGCTCAAGATATTATTTAATAACATCAGCTTAATCAAAAATTGTAGGTTGTACAAATAAATCCCCACACTAAAGTTTTAATTTCATAATCCTTTCACAAGTAATCTTTAAAATATTGCACAACTTTTTTTTTTAATTCTTTATAAATTTTTACTTTGTTGTATTTATTGTTATTTTTGAAAGTATGATTTAACATACAAGCAAATAAGCAAATATAATAAATGTTTTTACGTAAGCTTCAATTTTTATTAAATTTTAAAAAGATATTCTATACTATTACCTTTACTAATTAAAAAGGTATTTTTTTAAGAATAATTCATTTAATAAAAGAAAAATTATTTTGTAAAATAATCTATATTTATTTTATTAAGCATCGAGTAACAAATAAATTGTTTGCATTTCAAAAATTAAATTAAATTTTCGGTCGAGTTACATAATGTTACGGGTCTAGTTGCGTAATATAATCACTTAAACTATTATTGTTTTAAAATTAAAGTAAATATTTAATCACATTAGGTTAAGGAGATATGTATTATATCACTGTTAACAATACATTCTAAGGGTGTTAAGTATTTTGAAACAGTTGTTTGAAGATTTAAATTTTATGTCATTAGCAGTAAAAAAGTGAATTTAGAATAATTAAAGAAGTCACAAGACTGTTATAACCCTATACTTCAAAGAATAGTTATTAAATTTTTTTTTTTTTAATTTGCTAATGTAAAATTTTAATTAAATATTTTTATTTTTATGATTTTGATCGATTGAAGAGACTTTAGAATAGTTTCTAGGTTTTTTTATGCGAGGTAGCACATATTTTACTTGTTCAATAGTAAAATAAATTAATATTTAATTGTTATACTTCATTTTATAAATCTAAATAAGTGTCTAAAAGTGTTTTACTTTTTTTTGTTTATATTAAAATGAATTGAATCATGTAGCTCAGCTTTAAACTCAAATGTTAAAAAATTCTCTGTTTTTTTACAAATTAAACATCAAGTGCTTTAAGTTTAAAAACATTGCTTTTTCAATTTTTTATCATTAAGTTTTAACTTGCTTTAAACTTGGATTCTTATCGTTAATTAAATCATTAAGTTTTAAGTAAAATTTAATTCAAGTTATTAAATTTGGAACATCAAATAAAATATGTATTAGCTTGAAATTTAAGTATTGAAATTAAAAATTTTCAATGGTAAAAAAAACATATATACTCTTACTGAAATAGAATCTCAAAGAAATTTATAACAACATTAGTGTAGCTATATACATGTAACTATCATAATGTATAGGTCGCATTGTCAAAATGATAAGGTCAGTTTTAAATTTATTATTAAAATAAGATTCATTACTATTGATGATAATATAATGAAAGTATCATTGTATGATATGTTTGGAATTCTTCTTTAATTAACTTTATGTGTAAGTAAAGTTTATAAAATTTTGCTTTGTACACTTTTACCTTAAAAGTATATAAACTAGTTAAAATCTAGTTATCAAGACAGAAATTTTTGAATATTAAACTAAAAATTTTAATTTAAGACAGTGAATGATAAACATTTACTTAACTATGTTAAAACTTTGATTTTGTCCTATACAGATAAAAGTTTCATTTTACAAATAAGTTCTCATAATTTTTAAATTTGTTATAACAACACAATTTAATTATTATATAAAATCAGTTTCATCTAATTACACTGGCAAAGATTGGACTTTAATATTTACACATTATAGATTAACATTCATTGTTGAGAAATTTAACAAAAAACAATTAAAAGTAAGAAACTTATGCTTTTTTTTTTCAGGGGTTGCACAGGCTCAAAAAAAATTCAAAACTTATAGCTGTTTCGTTTTACAAAAATTGTTGTCTATTTTAGAAATAAAAATAAATGATTAAAAAGAATATTACTAAGATTATTTAAATTAAAATTGTTTTAATTCAGTAGATATCTACTTGTGCTAATACAAAAAAAGGTACACCATCTTTTTGATATGTAAGCAAAAAGGTTGAAGCCATTCAAACATGTTACTTTTTAACAAATTATAGTCCTTAAACTATATTGTTTTATAAATATTTTAGTTTACTAAATTGCTTTGCGTAATAATTAATTTCTTTATTTTATTATAAAATGCTTTATATAATCAAAACTAAAAACGGGTTGAATCGTTAGAGTGTTAGTTTTTTTTCACATATGAAAGTTTAAGATTTATAAATTAAAACTTATTTGTACAAAATAATTATTGTACCTAAAAAATGTCTTATCTCATTGAAAAGTATACTTAAAGGTCAGTGTAAGCTTAAAAAAGCTTAATAAATCTTTATTTTTATTTTATTTTCGTTTTTACCAGTATTATAGCCCACCTTACCACAATAAAAAATAATTAAAAATTTAATACTCTTTTAATAAAAAAAGTTTTAATAATTAGAACAAAATAAAAACAGCTTACTGGCTCAGACTGACCTTTAAGTATAATAGCCGACATAACTTATTTAAAAATCTAAGTTATTAAAATTCACTTTCTCTGTTTAATTTTGAAACAACTCTCCCTTCTAAATGTAGATATTAGTTTATGAAATTAATCTCAAATGTTGTATTTGTATTGTTCGTTATTTTTGTTTTACTGTTGAATGTTAAACTTTTGCTTGAAAAAGGTATTTTATTTTTAGTTCAAATTTATCGTTAATATTTTTATTAGACCAGTAAAATATTTTCTTAAAGCTCGCTAAACAACTAAAATGTATTATTTTAAAATCAAACAAGATAGTTTTGTATTTTATTTAATATTAAGTAGTTAATAGTTTTTAGGTTTTGATCTTCGTAAAGCATCAAGACCTGTTTATGCATAGTTATATTTAAATTTTACTTTTAATATTTTCTCATTACAGAATCGTACATAAAGAATTAAAGGCTTCTAGACTTAAGTAAGTAAAAATATTAAAACATTTTGTCTCAAAACAGCCTTTACTTCAGTGTTTCCCAAACTGGGGGGGCATGAGCAGCAAAGGGGTCAAAGGGCAATAAGGTGATAATTTGAAACCTAAACTAGATATTCTGGAATTGATAGTGAAGAGCAAATAAAAAAGTCTTTTGCGTTTTAATAGTCGTTTTGATACTTATACTAGACATTATAGAACAATTTAGGAAATTTAAGAGGCCACAAGGCCATTATTGGAAACTTACACTAAATATTCTTGATTAGATGATAAAAAGCAAAAAAAAAAACTGAGAATTCTTGTTTGGAGGGGTTAAATATTTTTTATTTTTTTTAATTAAAGTTTTTTATGATTTTTTTAGGAAAACAATTGTTTACATTTTACCATTAAAAATTGCTAAATCATTAAAAATACATTCAAATGGTGACATAAGTAAACATAATAACAATGATAACACAATACAGAGAATATAAAAGTATAATTTAAAATGGACACTAAAGATTTATCTACTTCAAGCAAGGATCAAAATACAACTGATCAGTCAAATGAACGGAAAGATATGAGTGAAAACAATAAATTAAAAGCAAAAGAAACTCAGCATTGTAACTCTGAGCCTAATGCTGAACTCATGAGCAAACCTGATTTTGATCATCAATCGAACAATAACAACTGTGTTAATATTCAGGTAAGACTGGTCAATTTAGTATAAAACAATTAACTTATAAACTTTGAACAGCAACCTTTGTATTTCAACAATGTCTAATTTCTAGCACCAGACAAAAGTTTTAACTGATCAAACTGGTTGCAAGGCTCAAGAGAAAAATTATTTAAAAACTTACCCGAGTACAAATAGCTACTACGACGTAAAAGACAGCCACCATAGTAATTTTGTAGCTGAGGCTGAATTAAAAAAGCAAACTGCAATTAATGAGCTACTGATGAATAAAACTTCAATGAGACAGAGCTATAAGGTCAGAATTTTTGTTCTCGTTGAAAAAGAATAAAAAACCTTTAAGCAAATAGTTTTTCTGTATACAGTTGTTTTTTTTTTCTTTCAATTAAGTAAGTTGTTCAATATTTAAAAAATTGTAACGATTTCAAAATGTGAAGTTTAAGATTATTACCATGTTATTTAATGATTAATAAAAGTGTAATAGTAATTTGATAATTCTTTTTTAAATTTAAAAATTCAAGTTTAATCATCAACTTAATAATAACTTTAGCCTAGCTACACTCAAATTCAAGTACCTCAACGACACAAGCAGTCAGATATGTATATTAATGGTGCTCAACAAGATGCAGGTTACTTTCCTCAGCAAACAAGTTCTGCAGTTCAGAATGACTCAGGGTACAATAGTTTTACAACCAAAATGAACAATGACCCGTACTACCCTCAACATGTTAGTAACCAACAACATGGTCATCATGTACATTCAAACCGTTCACATGATAATAGCGACCTGTTTAAGACACACTATCCAGGTCAACAACAGCAACAGATGATGCCTATGCAAAACAACGGACCGCTTAACAGCAAATATATGCCATTTCAAAACCAATATGATGGTCATAATGCTTCTTTTCAATACAACCGCACACCAAGCGCTCCTGTTCAAAACCGTTACGTTAACCATCGTAGAATTCAGAAGGAGTTCAAAAAACCACATCATCCGCAGCAAATGTATGATAGTCAGTATATCTACCAACGGCATCATTTGTCAAATCAAGATTTCTCTTATCCAGGGCAAAGAAGCTACATGCCTACAGGTAAAAATTAACTAATTAGTTTGTAATAACAGTCTCTAACTTAGTATAACCAATTTATCTTATTTTTCCAGGTTGTAACAACGGACAAAGATGTTCAGCTTATCAAACAAACGGTCATGCAGAACAGGTTAATAATAATTGCATAAGTATCTAAGAGCTTTGTTGTTGTTTTTTTTTAATTCTGTTTAATATACAGATTTGAGCATCAAGTTAAAACTGCAAAAACTAAATTTTTAAGAAATCATAAAACATTCATTAAAAAAAATCATTGTTTTAACCAGTTGGACTCTTTGACAATGGATGATAAAAGAAGACTTGAACTGGCAAGAAGACCAGCAAAACAAAGAAAGTAATTTTTTTAAACACATACTTACTAGTAATATAAACTTGTACTTTATAGAAAATTAGAATTAAAAGATTCTGTATTAATTAATTAAATTAAAAGTTTTTAAACTCTAACTTGTAAATGTTTTAAACTAGGCAACGGATAACACTTACTGAATATCAAAAAAGTACACTTGAAGGTTTTTATCAAAACACAACAAAATACCCGTTAAGAGACCAAATTGATGACTTAGAACGGTGGACTGGGTTGACATTCGGGGAGATTAAAGTGAGATATTTGCACAAATAAATAAAATATTTATAACAATTTTCAGTTGCATTTTTACAAAAAAAAAACAATAATTTAGATATATTATTTCAGCTGTAATATTAAAGTATTTAAAACAAAAAAAAAGTTATATTTATTTTTTTTAGTTTTTTTTTAAACTTAAGTTATATTTAACGACTATACTTTTTTAGTGTTTTGAAGCTGCATTTTTTACCTTAAGGTGAACATTATTTTATTCTTTTTGTTCATAGTAATTATAAAGTTTATGTAACAACTTAAACTTTTAATATTTAATTCTGTATAAATGTTTTTTAAAAATTGAAATTCATAAACCCGTAAATATAAAAAAGTAATTTTTTTTTAAATAAAATTGAATACATTTAAAGCAGACTTAAATTTGACTAGTTATTTTTGTACTTGTGAATATAACATTACACATTTGTGAAACAAATCATTAATTAAATAAAATCTTCTTAGACATGGTTCAAGAATAGGCGTAGCAAATCTCGAAATGTAGGAGAAGAAATCAAAAAATAACGTGTAAAACTTGTTGTCACGTTTAATGATTGAAATGATATTTCACAATTAGTTACAATTCTGAAGGTGAAAACCAACCTGCAGACCATTAACTCACTAGGAGCTATATTTATAAGGAGTTAATATTCTTTTTTTGTTGATACAACCATACCAGATGATTTAACTTTATTTCTTGATTTTATTTTATGCTTTTAAATAAGTCTAACAATAGTGTTTTTCCGCTAATAGTCTTAGAGAAGACGTTATGGTGTCACCTCGTTAAGCAAAAGGTTCTTATGATATTTTAATTATTTTCTTTCGTCGTTCAATAAACAATAATAAAGCCATATACTTGTTGTAATAGTATGCCTTCACAATAATGTAATTTCTCAACTTTTCTTTAACTATGAAGTTGTACTTTTTACTTTTTATTCTTATCTATTAGTAAATTACAAGAGTAAGATTTAAAAAAAAATGTCTATACAAAAACTGTGTTTATTCGATAATTTTGTTTGTTATTAAGAAACTTCGTCAAAAAAATGCCATCAGTCTTTTAGTTTTTTAAAAGAGTTGATTTTATTCATAACAAATTGTAGTTATCTATGGTAGTATTGTGCGTAAAAAAATATAAAGCTTAGAAAAGTTTTTACATACAACAATGTTTCTATTTCTAATTAGTTGTTACAGGGTATTAAACTACATTGATATCAAATTGCAAAAGTTTTGAGATAAAGTTTTTGCTCATTCAAGCCATTAAGAGAAAGCTCGCAAGATCACGTTGTTTATTGATGAAATTTTAATAGAATTTAGGTAACTAAAAAATAAAGACTAGTCACAAGTTTACTGATGCAAGTTTCATTCCCATATTACAGCCATATATAAGCTATCATCAGTTGGTGCAGAAATTTATTCTAGATCACTTTGCTGCTGCTACATTTGTGCTGTTTGTTGTATATTTTCAAGTTGTTTTTTAAACAATATTATTTCTTACAAGCGGTTTTTTTATTTAAATTTAAAGCAGTTAAGACAAATAGTAATATTTTTTACACTTCTTAAAGTATATTTTTTTAAAACTTAAACTTTGTATAAAGGTTTAAATAAAATTTAAGTATTTTTTAAAGCATAACGTTCCTTCTAATGTACACGGTTCTTTATACGGGAGCGGGTCAGATTGACACAGCGACAAAATGACACGGTCGTCAAAAAGACACGGTGCGTCACTTTTGCACAGCGACAAAATGACACGGTGCGTCACTTTGGCAAAGCGACAAAATGACACGGTGCGTCACTCTGGAATGGTGCGTCACTTTGGCACAGAGGGTCACTTTGGCACAGCGACAAAACGACACGGTGAGTTACTTTGGCACGGTGCGTCAGTTTAGCACTTGCGACAAAATGACACGGAGCGTCACTTTGACACGGTACGTCATTTTGGCACAGCGACAAGATGACACGGTGCGTCACTTCAGCACGGAGGGTAACTTTAGCTCAGCGACAAAATAACACGGTCGTTGATAAGGGAGGAAATGATTTGTTGTGAAACTTCAATCTTCATTGGTATGGACAACGATCTTATTTTTTCAGGAAACTTTTCGGTTTCCTGTCTTCTAGCCGGTTTTGTAGAATCAGCAACATTCAAATTTATTAACTTTAAAAACAAAGACCGCAGGAATTTTTGATTGTGACTTCATAAAATAAAGTGAAACACGTAAAGGTTATACCTTCTATTGTCCATCGTCGTACTTATAAATAATGTACTCATTTTTAAGCAGTAGCAAGGTGTTAGGTGTGCTTAAAAGCTGTGCTTAATAAACGATAGATAATTATTTGTATCAAATAACCTTCATAAAGATGCAAAAGCAGCAACTTTTTTAACAAGCTACAACTGCCAAAATTAAAGGGAATTTATTTTTGATTTTTTTCAAATGGAAAAACTTAAACACAGTTTTGTACTAGAACTTTAAACGAGTAATAAAAATTAGAAAATGACTTGCCATTTTACGACTAGAAAGATAAAAACTCAGATAAACATATTTTTAAAACTTCAGCAACATTCTGTTTTAAAAAATACAATCTACATTTTAGAACAACTATTCAGCACATCAAAACAATAAACTAGTAGATGTAAACACATAGAAAAATTTGTTTTATAAACTAAAGCTCAGACGTTATCGAAAACAACTTTTCTGCTGTTGTAATTCTAAATTCTAATGCGGTTCTTATTTTACGTTTTTATGCTTAAAAAAGTAATACTTGCGCTCTTTTGGCGACTTAATGGGTTGTAATTTTGAATTAGAATACTACGTTTCCTGACGACTTACGTTAGTAGCAACATCTTCAAAAAATCATTGTGTACTGGACTTAAAAGATCGAAACTTTGCGCCGTTATGCGACTTATGATAGTTGCAACATATATCGTGTTCTTAGTAGTAGAAATAGAATGCTTTTTCGCAAATGAAATTGTACATCTAAGCACTAAAAATACATAAAAAAAAGTATAAGTACAAATAACCGCAAATAATTTAGTTTTATTTGCAAAACATTCCCTACAACAAGCATCCCTTTAATTAAAACTCAATAAACAACTACTACACACTTTTAATACAATTCTAGACTTGCTTTAACAAAATACAATTTTTCTTACTATTATAATAGTAAAACTTCGCAAAATAAAACATTATCGCAATTGATATTTTTAAGATTTTAAACTCGTTAAAAAATTGATTAGTAATTATCTAAATTATTTTCTCGCTGCGTTTTTTAACTGATTAGGCGTCTGATTCCTATTAAAATATTACTAAAGCTCAGGCAACTCGTGGTCTCCAATATCTCAATACAGATATTGGAGACCACGGATTGCCCATGGTAATTAGGTAAATAGCACATCGCTTTCACAAATTACTGCGGAATGCCCATAGTTTCAAAATGTTGTCTATTTTATATAAAAAGCAAATAAGATTTCTTTTTTTTTTACTTTTTCAACAGAAAGAAATTAACTCCGAGATAATAAATAATATTGTTTTAAAACTTTATAAAAAAGTTTTTAGAAATCCTAGAAAATGTTTTGATTTATACAAAAATAGAATTCTATTTGAATAAGAATTGAAAATGTTTGTTTTTTATTAAACGAAAGATCTATTCTAAGTGGTTGTAAAAGACTGTGACTGATTTTTTGAATGGTTCTTACCATTTTTATTTATATTTATCTAAAATTCAATCCTGTCCGGTCTTTAAAATCAAAAGAGGAAGACTACCTTCATCCCATTTTAATTGAAATGTTCTTTTGTATAACTTTTCGAGCTAAAACATTTTGTCATTTAAAAAACAGTAATAAAAAAAATTTTATGCTTGAACAAACTACTAGGTTAAAATATTAAACATGTTTTATGTAACTGGCTAGTTACTACAAAAGCAGCTTAACTCTGTACTTTTAAAAACTAGAGTTAAAACACGCATGACTTATTCTTACAACGAAATAACTCTGTATTAAAATAAATCTTAATAATTTTTTAATGCAATTACTGATAATAGTTAATTAAACGTTTAACAAAAAGTCTTAAATTTTATTCATTACATAAATATGAAAAGTCGTGAAACGTAAAAAAAAACTTGACAATTTTTTTGTTTTTATACTTTGACTTAAATTTTAAAGCATTATATTATATATAGTTTCAAATGTATCAAGCTACTATAGTTTGGAAAAAATATAATAAACCTTTTGTTTAACTAATTACTAACAAATTTTACTAATAAAAGTTACATTACTGAAGAAGTTTAGTTTTGCATATAAGTTTGTTATAATTTTGTTTTTTAAAACTGAATGAATAACAACAATTTGTTACTTTATCGAAAAACAAAATTCTACTGTTTGGTTAACCTTTTTAGTTTTGTTTGTTTAATTAACTATCAAATGTAAATATTTACAACGCTGTAAAAACTATTTAGTACATTTTTTTTTTTAAATAACTGAAAAAAATTCAAAATAAAGATATATTTTAAGGTTTATAGTAACCTTTCACATCTTTACGCACTCGTGACGTTACGCACTCTCGTTTAATTATGCATTTTAGAATTCTAAAAAATAAAAAAAAATTTTTTTAATTTCTTTTAATATTGCACAAATTAGGTTTATTGTATATTTTTCGTTTAAATTATGTTTTTAAATTCTAACTCGACTCTTCATATCTATAGACTTTGTATGTAGAAACATAAACAACTTTTTTTAAACATTGTTCTTATATTCTATATTTATTTTGTTCAAAAGAAGAAACCTATTACAGCACCAGGTGCATATTTTTGTAAAAGGCTATCAAAACAAATTTTATTATACACACCACATCATCTCTTAGTTGTTAACAAATGCTTAATTATAAGTTGAATCCGCAAAGTAGAATAGCATATAAATGTTAAGTATCAAACAAGTAACCTTTAAGTAAATATAAAGATAAAATCTACTTATTATTAAATTTAGTAGAATTTTTCTGCAAGTAAAATTATTTTATATAAACTTAAATCAACTTATTTAATAAATGTATAGTTTTATCTTTTGTTTTCAGATTTATAAATAAAGTACTCAAGTTGTTAAAAGTGGTAAAGTCCCTAGTCTGCTTTTAATTAGAAGTATTATCAAAGAACAGCCATTATAGTTAGTATTTTTGGTACCTCTCGTATCTTTACAATCTCTCGTATCTTTACGCATTTTTCTGTGGACAAAATGTACGTAAATAAGCGAGAGGTTACTGTACTTACTTACATATTTAATTCGCGTTTATTCTTAAATTTTAATTTAGTTTTCAAACATTTGCTTTGAATACTACTATTTTCTAAATATTCACAATTCGAATACAAAACTTGTTACTTTTGGAATTAAGCTAATAACTAAAAGAATAAATGGTTTAACTCCAACTTCTGTGTTGTTATACTCACTTTTCCCAATTTTGCTTACAACTTTTATACGTACTTTAGAAAAAGTTTCAAAATAAGGTTTTTAAAAGTTTGGTTTGAGCAGTAATAATGCTTATTGCAAAAATAAAAAGTTTAAAGACGTTCAGAGCGAATATAGATGAAAAAAAAACGGTTCAAAAATGACAATTCATGCTATAGTGACGCACCGTGTCATTTTGTCGCTGTGTCAAAGTGACGCACCGTGTCATTTTGTCGCTGTGCTAAAGTGACCCTCCGTGCCAAGGTGACGCACCGTGTCATTTTGTCACTTTGCCAAAGTGACGCACTGTGTCATTTTGTCGCTGTGCCAAACTGATGCACCGTGACAAAGTGACGCACCGTGTCGTTTTGTCGCAGTGCCAAAAAGACCCTCTATGCCAAACTGACGCACCGTGCCAGAGTGACCTACTGTGTCATTTTGTCGCCGTGTCAGAGTGACCCTCCGTGCCGAGGTGACGCACCGTGCCAAGGTGACGCACCGTGTCATTTTGTCGCTGTGTCATTCTGACACCCACTCCTTTATACTTGTTAGTATTTTCAAATATTATGTATGTAAAGTATGTTCATTCTTTTTCAAAGTTCTCATACTTTTCCAACTTGTATTTTTAACAGCTTGCATATTTGTAGTAGTTACTTAAAACATGTTATTTTAATAAAAAAACTTTTTTACTAATGTTATTTAAAAAAATTTATTTCAAATAGGTTCGATAGGGTTTCTTTTCTCTCTAAAATTATTCTTTGCCATTATAAAAAAAAAACTGAGTAGGTAGATGAAGTTTTTTTTAGTTTTTTTAAACTACTAAATCCTAGGATTTATCTATATATACATATATGTATCACCTACTCAGAACTTTTTTTTTATGTTAAAAAGTTTACTAGAATGTCAATAAAACTGAATAGAAAAGTTTTCTTTATACCAAAAAAAAATTAAATTCTTTTTTTTTTTAATTTAACAGTTCTTTAAAGTATGTGTTTTATACTCTGAAAAATGTAATTTTATACGTTGCTGTTAAAATAGTTTTTATTACTTTTATTAGCATTAATTCTCCATTTTTAAAGACATCAAAATTTAAACTAGGTAAAATCACATAACTTTTGTTATAGATGGAATATTTTAGTTTGAAGCACTAAATACGCTAGAATCTTGGCTTTCTACCTATAAGTTAAAAAAAAATCTTTAAGTTAATGTTTCCCTATTTTCAGTTTCGGTCCTACTGTGAGTAATCTGATTAAAAGTCTGTGTTAAGTATGAGGTGTTATTTGTTAAAAGAAGATTTTAAAATAAAACAACACAAGATTATTTCACTTATCTTCTTTATAAGCTGTTTGTTGAATGTAGGAAAACCATAAAATCTTTTTTATTTCTTTAAGTAAACAAACTTATTTTATTTCATTAATTTAAAAACCAAAAACATATTATTGAAATTTAAAGACTTTTTTCCATTAAACTTAACTTTTTTATTTTATTATATTATGTAAAGATATTTTATGTATCTGTTTTTGCAACTTTTTAATTGTTTATATAAACAATTAAAAAATAACTTAATTTAACCATATTTAAAGAACTATCACTAATTAGGAAAGAGAAGCGTCATTAAAAATGAGAATAGAATTCTATTCTGTTTTCAAATTAACTTTATGTTGAAATGAAAATCTTTAGATAATATAGATATATTCTCGTATTTATTGCACTTATTGCAATGTACTTCAACGAACAAGTCAAGTTTTGAATAAGTTTTTATAATACTGATTGTTGTAGTCATAATACTATATTCCTAAGACTAACCCACTTCGATACAAAAGTAGTTTTAAAACTTTACTTAATTTTATTACAAAGTAGTTAACACTCGACCGAGCAAAATTTAATTTTTAATCAATAATAACAGCATCAGGGTGTCTTAAATTTGGCTATAATTTTTTATATTGTCTTGGTATTTTATAGTTGGAGTTAAAAAATTATTTTATAAAGCAAGTACTATAAGTAAACAGTGCAAATAATAAACTTATAAGTATATAAAAGTACTTATCAAAAATTGTGTAATAATTTAGTTATTATGTAATAAATAGGTCTTTAGACAGTTGTCTTTAACTTATTGTCTTATAATAACTACTTTAGAATTTTTTAATAACCTAATTTAATTTTAATTTACAGACCTGGTTTAAAACAGACGCAGTAGAGACTGCAAACGGTGATGGAAATTTTAAGATAATAAGCTTGAAATTGAGTAGTATTGTAATATATATTTTTTTTTATTTATAAATGTTGTAGTATGGATCAGTTTTTCTAAAAAGTTTAAACCTTTGCATAGTGGATTACTAAAAATAAACTGTAAACAAGTACACTAAGTTGTTTAAAATAAAAAACAAGTTATATGACAATACATAGCAAACACTTAAAAATTATTGAAGATAGTTTTAAGTCGTACAACTCTAAAAGTAATATGTATTTGCAAAAACTGAAAAAAGGTATGTAGGTCTAAAAAGTGTGCACAACCATTTTCATTTTTGGAAAAAAATATTTACTAAAAATAAATTTAAAAGTTATTGAAATTCAAAAACTTATTTTATCTTTATCTTGACATATAATTGAATTATATTGCAAAAAAAGTAGGTATTGTTTAGATCTAAAATATTTATTTTTCTCTCTATATTACTCAGTTAATAAACAATTAGTTTTTTAATAAACAATTTATAAACAATATAAATTCAATTTATAAACAATAAGATAATGAAAAATGGCTAAACAAGAAAAAACGGTTACCAACCGAGGGTAAGGGTTTGAGTTAAAAGTGTTGGTAAAAAAATATTGAAATATAATTTTGAAAATATACAACAAAAAATTTATAAACTCGTGCAAAAGTGTCATAGTAAAAAATTGACCCTCAATGCAAAAATAACGCTATGAATAAGTGTCCCTTCAAGCAAAATTGGCTTTATGAAAAATTGGCTCTTCGTGCAAAAATGTTTCTTCGAGCATATTTGCCACCTACCCTACTTTTAGAGCTGTGGCGCTTTAAAATATCTTTTAAAGAACTTGAATAGAAGTAAGCCCATTAAAAAACTAACTTTCTAGCACACTAGTTTTATTTTCTGTTATACATCAGAACATGTTAATAATTACCTAAATCAAATTTTAAAACATTTCGTATGACGTAACATGCACCTATCTTTAACATTTTTACTTATCTAAGTACTTATTTACAGTAATTTAGTTTAATTTCCGCTACTGCGAGGGTGAAAACTTTGAGAAATATATATATACAATTTAATATATATATATATATATATATATATATATATATATATATATATATATATATATATATATATATATATATATATATATATATATATTACAAAATACAAAACAATTTACATTAAAGAATTTGAAAAGAAATTTTTATTAAATTATTTTTAAAATTTACAACAGAAATTACAGTTTAACAGTTTATGTAACTTTATTTATTAAAAATTAAAAAAATAGGAATGCTTATTAGAATGTTGCTGTCTAGGTAAATTTCATTGTTAAGAATAGATTAAGTTTATTGTTTAAAATTTAACAACTTTATTTATGATTACTGTTTGAATATATTTATATAAAACAATAAACTTTGAATTCTCACTTATTCACAGTATTTTTATTAATCTATGATAAATTTATAATAGTTTGTTTAGTTATAATTAAAAAAAATATGGGTTTACAACTGTTTTAAAAATTGTCATTGTTTATGTTTAACCACTTGGTTTAATTTTTTGGGTTTATGTTTACAATTCTTGAGACAAAAACATCGTAGGTTTTTTTTTTGATTTATAAAGAGCATTGTCATAGAAAGTAACTGATTTGATAATTTGATTTTAAAACTCTACTTTAAAAAATGTTTTTCATATTTTATTATTTAGTGTAATGCTTTTGGTTGTTTGCATTGAATTGTGTGAGAAAAATTCAAATACAATGTGAATGTTTTATTCTTTTAAGTATTTTTTTTTGGGTGTAAAATCAAAGCTATTTATATTTATGGAGTTGAAAAATCAAAAAAATAAGTTTTAAAATAGGTTTGCCGATATTATTTTTAAACTTAAATAATAAAACTAAGGTATACAAGTATTGTTTACAATTAATAAATTTAAAAATATATAAATTTTGTAAAACGAGCTAGAGTGTTAGCATTAAGGCCATATTATTTTGTAACACTAACATAATTAATACAAAATTTTAGAAGCTAGTATTAAGTTTAGATAAGTTATAATTTTAAAATCAAAAAGCTTGCATTTAATATATGAATTAAGTAATTTTTAAAGTACTAAAAAATTTCAAAGCTAATGTTAAGTTTTGATATATTAAATAGTGAAATCAATTAAAAAATTTTAATCTGTTATATGTGAATTAAAAAATACTTTCAGGTTTAACCTTACAACTAGACGTTTAGTTTGATAAGTACTAGTTACTTTTAATTTTTGTATTTTTTTTTAGTTTACAGTATATTTGTTTGATTACTTCATTTATATATTATAAAAATGCGTCTCGACTAAGTTTTTTTTTATACAGTGCTGTCTATGAGAAACGTTTTCTAGAAGAAAATCGTATAAAAAGAATACCAATAACTGGTTCAAACTAAGGATAGGCAACCTTTCTAGTTTGCAGGCCAGATGATCTAAAAAACGTTTTTCTCGGGCCAAAGTTGACGAAAAACAGTTTTGCGAGCTGCATTGTTTAATAAAAGAATAAAAAGTATAAAATAACATCAATTAATTATAAAGTATTAAATGAAGCTTATAATAAATGATTACTGCTATGCTTTGTAATAAAAATAAAACAAAAATAAATTTTTAAATACATACTACAAGAATCTTAATTTTGATTGTTATGTGTAAGTAGTTTTCAATACCAGAGATGTTAGAGGACCTTTTATTGACTAAACCTACTCTGAATGTCTATTTATACATAAATCATTTTGCTTAAAAAATTAACATTTTGTGAAATATTTAAACAAATTTATGAATTTATTATGTTTTACCACAAAATTAAAGCTATTTAAAACATTAAAAGTATCGACTAAATAGAAGTTTCTAAATACTATACTGTAGAGTTTATTTTAAATTATAAGTAAAGTTGTTTACGTAACAAAAACATAAATATAAATACTGAATAAATCTATTAGGTAACATTATAATATTACAACAGTAAACTTTTTAACCTAAGTTGTATTGAATTTTAATTTTAATTTTCTGTTAAAATCTTTACTACAGTCTGAGCTACTTTGCGTGTGTCTGAATCAAATCTTAATGAGAACGTTATTTTTACGTTCTATTTTCCAAATTTTTATACGTTAAAATTTCTTTTGCAGTAACAATAAATCTTGTTAAAATACAGTTTCCATCTCATTTATATGTTTTATTTTAACATATGATTTGTATTAATAGAGGTAAAACTAATTTTTTATTACTTTTGTAATGTTTTCATACTACTAATAGATCAAGCATACAATTTATTAAAGGTTAACAACTGCGACTCATTGGTCAAATTTTGGCCGCGACAATTTATTTAGCTAAACACAAAAGAAACTAAAAGATTTTTTTATGTTATTTAGAGTTTTTTATGCTAAAGTTTATGTTTTAACTTTTCCTCTGAGAAGACCAGGATAACCCAAAATGAACAATATGGCCCAGCTTGGGAGCCAGTTAAGAGATTTAGGGGGCTATAAGCTGCAAAGGGGTCAAATTTGGTTTGCGACGTGCGATTTAGCTAAAGTTAGTAAAAAAGAAAAAGAAGATTGTTTTTCTCATAACTAAAGTTTACTAATATGTTTAAAAAATGGTTTAAGTAGACTGTGCTGCCTAGTTATGTTTATTTAATACTTTACCGTATTCACGATTTTTCTCATCTTTAAAAATACTTTTTACAACACTATTAATTTTTTGATATCAGTAAAACCCCGCTATGAGTTAAAATAGACTATGCGTTCTGTGTATAGAAGAATGAAATCAAATAATAGCAATTCATTAACTGCGATGCATTGAATAGAGCAAAGAAAAATTTAATAAAAAATTCAAATTAAATAATAAAAGTAAAAATATATAAAAAATATTTTGCTTCTCATTTTTCGTATGCTTCGGTTTATTAAAGTATTTATTTTCCCTTTCTATCATTTTTTGTGTATAGTGATCCGCTACCTGGGGCATTTCATTTGCAAGCAGCTCCCACTCATCAGCTCTTATATTCAAGCTTTTAGGTCGCGCTTACATACTTACTTAACACGTACCTTGACGACCTCGCTTTGGTTTGCCAATTAAAAACTCGCAATGCAACAAAGATTTTGGAACTCGCTCTCTATATATCCTGAAGATCGAGCTAGCAAAGCCTGTGCTGATTAAGAGTATGTAGTACATAGTATTACCTGTCAACAACTCCTTGTTGGTTATCTTTTGTTGGCATGCTTTTCCAAAGATATGACGGAGGCGTCGTAGGTTGAAAGTTTTGATTTTCTTCTGCTGTGCGCTAGACAACATCCATGTTTCACATCAGCATAACAGAGTACTGCATGTAATACACAGCAACGACAAACATTAGACATTGTGCGAATGCTTAAACTTTGGTTACCCCAAACTATTTCAGTCAAACAACTAGAATGTTTGAGACCTTACAAATACGACTTTTGATTTCTGTAATCAATGGTGCGTTTGACAGAACATTTTAGTCAAAGTTTAAAGTTCTGTACTTTAACCCGCCTGTAAAGATTAAAGCGGTTTCTCGTGACTATGCATACCTGCCTGATGAGTCCTAATAAGAACGAAACTGGTTTAGTTTGTCTCGGATGCTGTTGTTGTTCGTCATGTGTTGAAGTTTATAGTTTACTTTCATTTTAATTTAGATTGCTGTCTTCTATGTTTAATAAATGTTTCTCACTTTTTATTTTTGATAGTACATTCAAAAAATAGTGTTATAACAAAAACAAATTAAATTAAGTTTCGAAATGTTTCATAAGAAGAATCAAAATGATTGTTTGTCAAAAGAATCAACAAAAATTTATTTAACATTCACACATTCAAATCTTTTAAAAGTTTACTTCAGTTCAAACTTAAAATTTATTTTTTACATGTAGCTCGTATATGTTGTCCTTATATAAAATTTAGTCAGATAGAAATGATGGGACACGTTCAAAATCCATCCGCGTTCAAAATACACCCAAGTAAATTCGAGAACCGCTTACCAATCGAGGGTAAGGGTTAGGGGTAACACTGATAGTAAAAAATAAATTAACTATAAATAAATAAATGCAATAAATACATAAAATATATTAATAAATTAAAAATCTAAAAAAAAATTGGTTGGATTTTGATAGTATACCGAAATTATATATCTTTTTAATTTACGGGTGAGGCTCATTAAAACAGTTTTGCGGCCCAAGTATTTTTGAAAAATTGTTCTAAAAAAAACAAGCTCTTCAAAAGCAAGATGGTCACAATTATCATAAGGCACTAATATGTATTAAAAGTTGAACTAAAAGCATGTTTCAAATTTTGTGTTAAAAAACGGCAGCTGTTTATTTTATTTCTTTCCATAAGTCGTTTTTAAAAGCCATAAGATTACACGGTGAGTTGCCCATCACTAATCTAAACAATTCTGCATACATTAACTCTTTTAACATATACAAAAACAAGATAGCTGTCAAATTTTCACGAGCGTATAAAACTACACGGGGGACAAAATTGCAAAAAAATACTTTTGCACGAAGACACTTTTTCACGAAGGGTCAATTTTGAAAAAAACTGAAAAAAATTCAAAATATAAATGAAAGATAAATTTATAAAAAAACAAAAATAGAAACTACTGGCCGAGAGTAAGGGTTAGGGGTAACAGTTATAGTAAAAATATTTTTTTTATAAAAACAGAAAAAAATAAATTAAAGAAGAAAACATATTAATAATAGAAAAAAATACCTACCGAGGGTAAGGGTTAGTGGCAAGAGTGAAAAAAAAATAATTGAAAAAAAAGAATTAAAAAAATAAAATAATAATAATCAAATTTTGCAATATTTTCTGCTTGTGCAAAATTTTATTCATGCAATAGTGTCTTCGTGCAGTTTTATCTTCGTGGAATTTTATTTCCTCGTACAATAGTTTCTTCGAGCAAAAGTATATTCGTGCAGTTTTGTGCCCTCATGCAATTGTGTCCCCTTGTGCAGTTTTGTATGCTCGTGCAAATTTGATAACTAATCCTATTATTTAGTGTTTGTATCGTTTTTATATCAAAAAGTCGGTAAAAGTGAATTTAGTAATTATAATATTAAACAATTAAACTATAAACAATGTTGAATAAAATAAGGTATTACTTTGGCAGTTTAATTTTTAATTGATGTCCGTTAAGTTTGATTTTTTTTAACCTTATAGTTAGAACTCATATATAATCTTTTGCAAATTGTTTGTTAAATCACTTTTTCTGTATAAATGATTATATACAAACAAGTATTGCTCTTGTTTCCAGAAATTACTTTTAAATAATATATTCTGGTAAACTTTTTTAAAATATTATAAAACGCTAAGTATCAATTTTATTTAAAAAATATCGGCTGAATGATTGAATTTTTACACATTTAAGTCTATTAACAGCTTTGGAATCATTACTACTTTCACTATATAAAAACTACCTTTAATAACACAAGTTAAGATAGCACTTTAGTAGAATTAAAAAAAAACTTTCAAGTTTAGCTTGTACTTATATATTTTTCTTTTTACAGTATTAAAATTTAATTAACCTAAATACTTTTCTACGTTCACTTTATTCAGTATCTTAACTTTTTTTAAACAATTTTTGATTTTTCTGTACTAATAATTTTATTTATTCTGTTTTATTTTCATAAATAGTGCAGTAAAAACATTGGGGTGTGTAAAATTTGTTTATTACATTTATAAAATTAGTTAGCACTAAAATAAATATAATAAATTTGTTAGAAACGAACGATAAACTTTGTTTTTTTGTTATAACACTGTCTGTAAAATTAGTGAAATGTCTCACTAATTGTTGTTTGTTTAAAATAAAGAAGTGAGTAAAATAGTTGGGTTTAACACACAAGCTTGTGCAGTATTCTGTTAGATTTTTTTTTAAGTGTCATAAATTTATACTACATAAGTCGAAGTCAGTTTTTCAACAAACTACTTTATTTAAACTTGAATTCTACAATGCCTAAATGGTTTTTAAAAATTCTTTAATTCTATTTTTATAGTTTTTTATTGTAATTTTTAGTAAAATGTATTAAACACAAGTTGAAGTTCCGATTTTTAATCTTATAATAATACATTTAAGATCTAATAGCTGTATAAGTTGTTTATTTTATTACAAATATTATACAGAACATAATGCGCTAGATCTTCGTTGAGTTTTTCTTTCTACAACAGTTTTTGTTTCTTTAATTATATTTTTAGCTTAAAATTTATTTGCTTTTTTAACACTTAACTTTTACAATATTAAAGAGAAAACATCATTTCATTGTTAGTGAGCTTTAAAATACGTAACTTTTTTATACAATATTGAATTTTTTTTTTCAATTTTTACAACAATCAGGTTTAGTTTCGGAATTTAAACTTGAATAAAACCTTTTTTATTTGCTACAAATTAAGTGTCGTCTATCAAACCATGTTGATTTAAATTTTGTAGATTAAAACTTTTAGTAGAATACATTTAGTAGTTTGTATTACGCTAACAGCTTTTGAAAAAAAAATTAGATTAAATGTAAAAATGTGTAAAATTAAAATGTGTTATAAGTTCTTAGAAATTACCAGTGTAGCATAAAAATACAGGTTTACTAAAAAATGGTCACTCAACCTGAAATCAACAAAAAGGTAAGTCATATTTAGTTTACACTTGGCTTTGTTGGTACTAGTTGCCGGTTCAAAGTTATAAATAAACCAGAACTTTGCTACTTAACAATAAATAACTTCAAAATTTACAATTTTTTGATTTAAAATTATAACACAATATTTAATGTTGTTGAAAATCTAATAACGTTTAAAGCCTTTATTGTTTTAAATATCCAATTTTTACTATTGAATATTTGAGTTTTTTGAGGTTATAGTTTTATTTTTGAAATTACAAGAAAAAATTATTTTTACTTTAAAGTTTAATGTATAAATAAATGATATTATTAACACATTTTAAAAAACTTAGTTTAAATATATTCTACTCTAAACAGGAGAATGCAATTAAGCTGCGAAAAAAGTTTAAGATTTACCAACAACGTCACTATTACATATCCACAACTCCTTACTTTAAGTTAAACTTCATAAGTTTGTTTGGTCAGGTTAGTTTATAAACTAAAACAATAATTGTATTATTACAAATTGTTAATTAGAAATTATGCTCTATTCTAGCAATTTAACTATTATAAATTAAATGTTTTTCTATGCACTGCTTTAATAATTAAAATTTTGAATTTAAAAAAGTTGAATCAAGCTTTTCCACACGGTCTGCACTTGTTTAAATTAGTGTGGAAATAAAAAGTAAGTTAAATAATATAAAAGTATTATGAATAATTTTAAATTTGCTTTCACTGTGAAAAGACTAGTTTTTACATCAACTAACTAACTTCAATAGTTATTTGAACAGTAATATATTTAAATTGTTTTAGATATTAGTCCTTCTTATAAAATATTTTTTTTTTGTTCTTCAGGGTGCAAAGCATTTTGGTCTTCATTTATATAGTTTGCACAAAAAGGTTGGAGACCACTGATTAAATTCACTCTGAAAAATTAAATACTACTTCTTTAGTTTTCAAGTTTTTGGACCAAATAGTTTTAAAATTGTAAACATAAACTTTAAAAACTGTTAGTAATGTTTTAAGGATAATAAATCCGAGGTAGTAGATTGTTTTAAAAAAAAAAAACATCTAAAATGATGCTTAAGGTATTGTTTAGTTGCATCAGCTAAAGTAAGAAATTATAGTTCATATAACTAAATCCACATACTTAAAGTTTTAATTCTATAAAGTATTTAAAAGTAACTGTTAAAATACTGCACTTTTTAGATTTTTGAATATCATCTATAAATCATTGTTTTATTGCATTTCTTGTTTTGTTTAAAAATACAATTTTATTTACAAGCTAATAATAATAACATATGTTAAATGCTTTTACGTATGTTTTAATTTATATTTATCAAAAAGAAATTGTTTTTTGCTTTATTAATTAAAAAAGTAAATTTGTTTAAGAATAATTAAATTAGTTAAAAAAAAAGTGTTTTTTAACATAATCTGTATTTCATTTTAAAATTCTACTAGACTAGCAAATATATTATTCGGGTTTTAAATAATTAGAATTAATTTTTTGTCAAGTTATATAATGTCACTGATTTAGTTTCGTAATATAAACACTTAAATTATTTAGGTATTTATTTTTAAAGTAATTACTAAACTACATCTAGGTTGGGGATGTTTAAGTTATAATTGAGAACAATAGATTCCAAAGGATTTAAGTATTATGAAAACAATAACAGTTTTCTTCTAAGCAAATATTGAACATTTTTTTTAATATTTATTGACATTACTATACTGTTTCAACTTAACAGTTTTATGAACTTTCGGTCATATAAATATTTTTTTAATGTTAAATAGCTTAAATTAATATTTTTTTGTTGTTTTTATTATTAACGTTTAAATTCACTGAACGGTTATTTAAACAGATTCTAGGCTTCTTTACGTTAGGTAGTACATATTTTACTTGTTCATAAAAAAACAATTGAGTATTTTATATTTGTACTTCACTTTAGAAAGTGAAATAAGTGTCTAATTTTATGTTTTTTTTTTAATTTTTTTATAAATAAAATCATGTAGCTTAGCTTTAAATTTTTCTTTAAACTTAGAACTTAATAAATCAGTTTTAATAAATTAAATATTGACTTATATTACAATTGTATTATCTTTTTTTAAACCAAAGCATAACTTCGTTTGTATCTAAAAAATTAATAATAGTAAAATAGTTTAATTTAAACTATTTTTTTTAAAGTTGTAAAAGTTAAAACGTCATAATGAAAAATTAGTGAACTTACTAAAAACTTAAAGTATCAAATTTCAGTATTTTCAAAAAATAAAGAACTTTACTTAAATAATATTTCATTGAAAATTTAGGTTAATCAGGTGGTCAAATAGTCGAATGGGCATTGTTTTTTTTTTCTAAAAGAAATCAAAAAAGAATGTTAGATATTATTTTGAAATACCACTGTAAAATACGTCGAAAGTTTTTTTTTATTTATTTATTAAAATTTTTAAAAAGTTTGCTTCACAATATTGTGTTCTAAAAGTATACAACTTATTTAAAATATAGTAATTAACACTGTAATTTTGTAAAGGTAAATGTTATTTCTAGTTCAAAAACAGAAAACAAAAATCATATATTTTTTATTTTATTTATTTATATTTATTATTGTTATTAGTTTTTTATTTAGATTTTTGAGGAACTTTTAATAAATTTGATTTTCAAAAAAATTCCATTATTATGACAATACAATAAAGTTATATTTTAAAACTAGTTTCAACTAGAGTAGTAAAGAGAGCAGCAAAAAAAGAACTCTAAAATTTACACACAACAAGTTAAACTTTTGCTAAACATTAAAAAATTTAAGCAAAAAAAGCATTACCAAATCTTTTAATAGTGACATTATTTAAAGTAAATCAGATATACTCTATATTTTCAAAGGATTGCATAGACTTTAAGAAACCAGTCAAAACTTACCCTTTCAAAATAACTCAAACTTAAATTAATGATACTCCTTAAATTATATCATGTTATAAAAAACTTAGGTTATTTAATTTATTTGCGTAACACATAATTTTTTTATTTAGTTATGATATATATTAGATAAGAAAAATTTCTTTAAAAATTTGATAATAAAAAGTAGAATTGTTAGTTTTTATTCATAATTAAACATATAACAACAGTTAAAAATTAAAATATATTTTCTTTTTTTTGTGCAAAATTATTATAGTAACTTACAAAAAGTCTTACTAAATCTATTTAAAATAATCAATGTTAGTAAAAATGCACTACACTAACTACTTTCCTACTAAACTTAATTTAGTAGTTAGTTGTAGTTTTAAATTTAAATCATACTTAAATGTTGTAATTTATTTAGTTTGTTAGTTTTTGTTTTGGTTAAAAAGTTCTAATAAACAGCTCTTTTTCCTTAACAAAACTTATCAGAAATGTTTTTAATACATTAATACATCAATTACTTAAAATTTTATAATCAACAAAACTACAACATAAACATCAAGTTAAATACTTATATAAATTAGTTAAAGGTTAAATAGATAATAGTTTTTAGTTTTTATAATTAGTATAATGTCTTAACTTTTACATGTTAGTAAAGTTTATCAAGCTTTAGTTCTCTTTTTAACTATTCTTGAGATAAACATTGTGTTGGTAACTTACGAATTTTAAATTTAATTATGTAGGATTATTAAAGTATGTTTTTTGTTTTACAAGACTTTTATGTTTGCAAAAATAAAAAAACCTAAATTATTTTGATAAATTAACATTCAAAATGTGACATAAACTTGCTCTTTTTAATGTATTCGTTGAACTGTGACCAAAAAATTACAAATAATAGCTTAGTTAAAGTATTTTTATCTAAATTATTATGGACTCTGAAGGATTAGCCCCATCAAGCAAGGATCAAAAACCTGTTACAACAAATCAGTCAAATAAGATGTCTAGTTGCAAGGCTCAACAGAGTTTTGGTTGCTTCTTTCCTCAGCTAACAACTTCTACTGTTCGGAATGACTCAGGGTACAATAGTTTTAACGCCCAAATGAAAAATGACTCGTACTATCCTCAAAACTTAGGTAACCAACAACATGGTCATTACGTACATTCAAACCATCCCTATGATAACAGTAGCTTGTCTAACACCCAGTATCTAGGTCCACAACAGCCACAGATGATGTCTTGGCAGAACAACAGTCAACAATATGCGACTTTTCAGAGCCAGCATGACGGTCGAAATGCTTCTTACCAATACAACGGGAGACCAATGACTCATGTGCAGAAATATAACCAAGGAAACTTGGTTCACTATTAATATAAGCTTGGTAACATAATATTAATAACTATAAACTTGGTAACACTTATAATATAAGTATATAACAATTATATTTATAAAAAACTATGAAGGTTAAAAGCAAGGTAAAAAAATATGTAGTTTTTTTTTAAAGGTTGTTGGCTGTAACCACAAATCAAAAAGTTATCGATATTTGTTTTATCAGATTTTCGAATTGTTGGCAGTTATATAATTTTATGGCAATTATATAAATTACGCATTATATGATTTTTAAACATAAATCAGTTTAGTTGTGATTAATTTAAAACTTAAACGGGTATTTAATGAAAAAATTGTTTGTTTTATCAGGTTTTCGAATTGTTGGCAGTTGTATAATTTTATGGCAATTATATAAATTACGCATTATATAAAATCAGTTTAGTTATTATTAATTTAAAGCTTAAACGGGTATTTATAGCACAAATATTTGTTTTATCAAATTTTCAAATTGTTGGCAGTTATATAAATTAAGCATTATATGATTTTTAAATATAAATCAGTTTAGTTGTGATTAATTTTAAAACTTAAACAGGTATTTAATGGCACAAGTTTATGGCAATTATATAAATTACGCATAATACGATTTTTTAAACATAAATTAGTTTAGTTGTGAATAATCTAAATTTTAAACGCGTACTTAGTGATAATAATGTTTACTTTATTATTATATTATTTTTTCAATCGTAATTAGAGTTAATTGATACCATTTAGTGATATTTGTTTCCGTTTAAACGCTTGATATAAAAAAGTGAACACTTTTTTACTGAAACGTTTTCAGATTAAAATGCTACTAATTAAAAAGATTTTAAAGTTTGTTTACAATAAAATATGTTTACTTTATTTAGTTATTATTTGTCATTGTTACGATTTATATACTTAGCATTTTATGCAGACGAAATGTTTTGAATAGTGAACAAGACACCTAAAAATAAAAACGACCAAATTGTTTTAGGTAGACTTTAGTAAATCAAAACATACAGATTTCTTTTCTCCAAAGAACAAGTAAGTATGATTTTAATTCAACTTTTATTTTAATCTTATTCTTTTGTTACAAAAAATTGTTAAAGCATCACCATAAATTTAAATAAAGATATTTAAAAAAATGTTGAACAAAGCTTTGGACATTTAATAAATCATAATGTTATTATATACAACTTACACATATGGTTGAAATTATTAAATAGTATAACTTATCATATTTACTGTGATATTACAGGGTTGCCACTTTACCTGGAAAAACCTGGGTATTGACAATTTAGGCAAAAAAAACTTTGAGTTTGAGAAATTTTGAAAAAAAAAAAAACTGGAAAACCCTGGAACTCTAAACAGTTTTTTCATGTTAAGTAAGAAAATTTTGATTTGACACAAAAAGTCTACCATATAGATAAATAAAATATGTCATTATTCTAAGTTTTTTAATTAAAAAATACATTTTAAGAGTAGCTTAACAGTATCTTTTTAATGTTGTTTTACTTCTAACATATTTTTACCTTATATTTGATTGACCCAGAAGCATTTACTTTTGAAAACTTAAATGAAATTTCTCACAAACCAGTGGCCAACCTGTTATTAATTGAAAAATCATCACTTTGTACTTTCTGTTTTATTTTTTTTCAGCCCATATGATCAGAGTCGGATTAGCCTCTGGATTTGATCTACATTTGGACAACAAACAGAAGAAGCTGCCCACAATTTCACCAGGTTGGAAATATATTTTGACTACTAGAAAATTAATATTATTCTAGTAATTGATATTTAACTTGATTATTTGAACTATATAAATACAAGCATCAATTAATTTAATAAGTATAAGTATTTTGTAAAGAAAGACAAAAAAACCAAAATTGTATAACTTTTGTCCAATTAAATTAACATTTAAACCATTAGATAGTTGCATGTTTAGCATTTTCATAGGCTAAAGTGTTGTAGGTAGTTATGACAATATAAATATTTTCTAAATACTTTATGGCAAAATTAAGTACTATTAATATAACTATATGTCACAAAGTTTGATTGGATATCATAAATAAATATTTGTCTTATAAATAGAAGTCAAATGGTAATTTAAAATAAAATTTGAGATAAAGTTTCAATGTGGTAAATTTCTAAATGCAAAAATAAAATTAAATAAAAGGCAAGGTTTACACACATTAAAAAACAATTTAAAACAGTTTGAAGTTTTTTAAATTTCAGAATGACTCAGTCTAAATCAGACTAATTTAAAAGTTTCTGAAAACAAAGTATGGCTAACTATTTTACAAAAAAATTTGTTAGAGAACTGATGTTGTTGATTTAATTTTTTAAAGGATTTGATTTAATAGAACAGTTGTTTAGCTCTAAAGAGTGGAAACTTAAAAATATAAACAATAAAATTAAACATAGATTATGTTAGCTTCTAAATTGTTATTAAGATAAGTAATGAATTTAAATGGCCAACAAAATTCTAACATGGAAAATATCCAATGGTTTTTAAATGTTTGATAGAACTCTTCATCAAGCCTGATTAAATGCAGTAACTTTTATTTAAGTTTGTTAGTTTAAAAAATAGTTAGAAAAAAAAGTACATCATAATTTTTCTGTATATGTCCTTTCAAATATTTATCACCATATTTAACTAAGCATCCATTGATAATGGGTGGCTTGTACATAGTATTTCATTTTTTCTCATCATATTATGTTTTAATTGTTTTCTTTTGAGACAAGCTCTGACTTGGTAAGTATCTTACCAATTATTGCATGAGTTTGGCACTTTTGAGTCCTCAAAGCTAGTTTTTATTTCTTAAAAGTTTGCAAGTGTTTTAAATAAAAAGTTTTTTGAAGAGTGAGACAATTTAACTGTTAGTTTTAATAAGATAGTGTAGAATAATAATGTCCTTCCTTTAATTAAACTATCTTATGTATTTAAATTTTCAAGTATGTGACATCCAAAAACAAAGTTGTTCTTTTCTAGAGCAATAAATACAAATTGCATAAATAATCATTATGTTTTGGAAATTTAAATTATGTGGTTGCATTATAAATATTTTTAGAAATGTCCAGTCTGGTATTAGAACTTCAGTACATTTGGTAATAATTAATTTATTATTAAATTTTTTGTATTTAATTAAGAAGTTTTATTTATATTAAACAATTAAATATTACTTCTTAATTAACCTTTTTTTTCACTATTGGTTTAATATAAGGCTGATTTTGATTAGTGTTTGATCACTCAGATTAGATTGGCCTCAATGCTTCAAAAGCCTGTCATAGATTAGCCATAGCATTTATAAAAAAAACAAAATGGTTTGTCTCTTTTATTGTTTATTTAGGTATTTAAAATATCAAAATTTTTAGGTTACAAGTGTTGATTATAACTTAATATTTTTTCTGCAACTTATTTGTGTTGACAGGACATCTTCGGAATATACAATCGATGAAATTTTGACCATTGATGAACATGAATCGTCTCAAGGACACAGCAACCAGATCTTAACCAAGGAAGGAGACTAAGTGTTCACTCTTAATAACAAGGTAAATACATAATAATTCTTTTTTGTTCTAATCATAAACAACAAATCATAAACAGTTAAATACAAAGAGAGGTGACAATATTTTCTAAATTGATTTAATTTTTTTCAGTGAAAGATGTTTGAATAATTAGTCTTCATAACTTTGACATCATTAAGTATTGCTTTAAACACATCAGAAAATTAAAAAAATTGCTAGTACATATTATCATTATTGTAAATATCAAGTATACTTAACATTTTTCTGTGAGCTTATTAATAAAAACTATTGTGGTCATTACAAGTAAATAGTAAAACTTAAGAAAAAAAACGTTAAATTTGGTTTAAAAACTAATAATGAATTTGGTTTAACTATTAAACACAATTAAGAATGCTTGTTTTTAGGAGGTGGATTAATTTATAAAATAATTATTTAATTATTCAAAATGTTGTTACAACAAAATTAATTTTACTCATTTATAGTATTACGATAGTTTTAAATGTTAAAGTTTGGTGAAGAAAAAAAAAAATTCTAGTGTTTTTCTTAAACTCAAGCAATTTTGTTTTCACTAAAAGTAGTAAAAATAAAGAAAAAGGCTATGATAAAATTAGATAGTAAACCATACTTGATTATTTTTGCCCATCAACAACTATATATATAATGTTATGTATTGATATGTATTATAAATAAGCTTGATGATAACTTACCACTTAAAGTTTATTGTTTACTGAGATATTAGCAGGCTTCGAACTAAATTTTCAAATTATCATTAATTGAGAAATTCATAAAATGTAGCAAACTTAACTATTGAAAAAATTATTGAAAAAAAACAACGAATTTTAATTTTAAACGTAACCATCATATTTCTAAGGTTCTGAAATAATGTCATTAATCTTTTATAACCACAGTCTTAACAAAAAATTGACCAATTTTTTAGTTTTTTAAGCTCTAATTTTGGTTTAGAAAAATTGTATTTATAAAATAATGTAAAAAAAAATATATCCACTAGGTGGCACCACGGAGTCGCAATTTTGTACCGAGATTGAAAAGACTAAGAATTAAGAAAATAATTTTAACTTCTTTTACGTGTTTTTCTGTCACTGTTATGGCTTTCAAACCTTAATAATTAACCAAAAAACGTAAATTACAGGGATTTTCACATATTTTTCAATTATTTCTAGGGATTTTCAGAACATGTAAAATTTTAGGGATTTGTAGGGAAGTGGGAAGCCTGTATTAGTTTTAGTTAGATGTGTTGATTAATGTCAGTGTTTAAGTATTTTTGAATATACAAAAACTATGAACAAATAAAAACACAAAAGCAGATGTTATTCAGCTATTTATAGTTATAGTTTCACAGAGCTAACTTAAATAATTTACATCAATTGTTGTAGGTTATCAGTTTGTATATTAATAAATTGTGTGCATAATATAAATGTTAGTGGAAAGTTATTTGTTTAATTTATAAATACATAAATTATAAATTGTAAAGCATAAGTATTATGAACATAATAGTTTTGTTAAATCTTACAATAAAATATTGTCATTGTTATTTGAAATCGCTATAAGTTTATCATTTGAAGCTGTTATGTAACTTGTTTTATACTATCTATGTTAATTTCAAACTGCTGTTAATGAAATATATTTAGTCCAACTGAATGATTAGTAATTATCTATAGTATACAGCAACCTGCCAGCTAGGTACGAACTGCCGGTATGATACGCACTTTTTAGCCGAAGAACACAGTGATTAAAATAATTTTATTAATGAAATGTTTTACACTACATATTATAATTTTAATTTTGTACTTTATTGTACACTGCCGGCTGGGTACGCATTTTTGCGATGTATTCAAAGTTGGTAGGTTACTATAAAAAAGTTACTACCAAATTAAGTTTAATATAATATCCATTTGAAAGTGTTGTTATTAATAGAAAGTTTTTAAATTTAATAATATTTAAAATTACCAAGTTTCAATTGTTTTCATTCCTATGTTTTATTGAGCAAACGATTTAACATATTAAAAAATTAAGTTGTCGCTTGTATATAAATAACACTAAAGCATGTAAGCTAGTATAACAGTTAGTATAATAAATAATCTTACACCAAATCGAACAACAGGATGTTATCGAGTTTGCGGAGTACAGATGTGGAGTCAACTTCAATGGAGTAGCAACAACTACTTTTTCAGCTAAGACGAGTGGAAAGATACGCACTGATTTAAATTTTGTGTTTTATTTTTAATAAACCCATGCCAATTTACATTTTTTTGATTATTATTTTCATTACATTTTAATTTGCCACCAAAGTGATATATAAAATTCCAATTAGTTGCATTTATGCATAAAGCTTGTTTTAAAACCACTAAAAGTTCTATTTTTACTTGCCATTGTTGCATTAAATTGAAATATTCTGTCTTATACCAAATTTAAAGCATATTATATAGTCCAAACATCAAACTCTTACCATTTTTAGTTGATATTTTTAAAAGTTTAATATTAATAATTTCGCAGAAAAATTATTGAAGAATAGGAGTTTTGTAACAAAATTTAATGTCCTTACAGCCAGTTCATAACATTTACTGTATTTAAAAATAAACTGTTCCTAATAGATACCTAATTTATATTTATAGAATAAGTCCACGATTATAAATTTCAAAAGAATTTGACAAATAGAGTACTTGTAGTTGTTTAGCAACATGTTTTATTGTTGTTTTTAAGCAATTTTTTCAACTATATTGGAAACTAACGGTCTCCTAAATCAATATTCCGTAATCTTAAGGTCATTGCTACTAACGTAGATTACGAATCGGTTAATTTAATTATCCAAAAATATTACAACACGTACAGTAACCTCTCGCTTATTTACGCACATTGTGTCCATAGAAAAAATGCGTAAAGATACGAGAGGTACCAAAATATACTTACTATAATGGATGTTTTTTAATATTCTTCTAGTTAAAAGCAGACTGGGGACTTCCCACTTTAAGTATTTTGTTTACTTTATTTGAAATTATGAAAAAAAAAGATAAAACTATACTTATAGTACAAAATGTATTTATACAAAATAAAAATACGAGTAGAAAAACTTAACTAATTTCGTTAAAAAGTAGATTTTTAACTTTTGTTTATATCTGATATATTTGATATTTAACATACTACTTAGCTATTTATAAATAAGTATCTTTTTACAATTATAAAATGATGTTTATTCATATATAGGGCGAGAGTGCTGTATTGTTTATTCGTATTTTAAACTCTCATGATTTCATAATTCTTTTAGAACTTGTATTTAATCTCTTATTAACAAATTTCTGATATTCTGAGGTATAACTAAATGTTTACCAATTAGTCAAGGATAATAAGTCTAAAAATATAAAGAGATGAGTTAGCATTTAAAAATTTTAAATTAAAAGTATGCAATAAACCTAATTTGTGCATCATCAAAAAAAATTAATCTTTGATATGGAACTAAGCCATTTTAAAGTGCATAAAGACACTTCTACAATTGTCATAGAATACAATAGCACCAAATATACAAAGCCTTTTTAAAATACATTATCAAAACGTCCATCTACTCAAAATCAACACAGCACCTCCCCCTAATAAATAAAATTAATCAAAAGCTGAAAAAACGAAAAAGTGCCGGTAGGCACTTCTTCGTTTTTTTCAGCTTTTGATTAATTTTATAAGTTTTACTTTAGGGAAATTCCCAAAATTCGCGGGCGGCTCCTCTCAATTAAATTTTAAAAAAAAATAAGACCTTTTTTATATCACAAAATACTATAGAAACCACTAAATATAACATTATTTTTCGAGATACATCCCAACAAATTTTAAGTATGTAACTTATAGTTTTTAACTGAAAACGTTTAACTGAAAAGAACTGCTTTGTGAGTAACATGTACCAATATAAATTGAACAACAGTACAATTGATCAAGCCATACCTAAGTTTAATAATTATTGTCACATGCCTATAACAGCATAAATAATAATTGCATGCAAATGAATAATATCATCTGAAAATTATTTGTAAGAGAAGACATATGAAATATAACACAATGGCAATAGACTTTAAACATTAAGACAGCTATCTAATGATAGAAGCAATCATTTTAAAATATGCAAATACACTCTTAAGCAAGTCTATAAAAAAATTCTAAAAGGTTGATTTTATTACAGTTAAAGATACTTGTTTAAGATGGAAGCAAAGAATTTAATTAGTATGACTTTCTTTTTTAGTTGCTTGAAGCTTAAATAAAAACAATGCTGTTCAGCCAGTTCAAAAGATTCTTCTAAGATGCTACAAAATTTAAATATGTATTCACACTTGTAAGAACAATGCAACAAGCAATTGTTTAAAACTTCAACAAACAAAAAAAATCATTATTTGTCAAAAGATGCTGATTTATTACAGTTAGAAATACCTTTGTAAAATTAAAACAAAGAATTCAAATAGCGCAACTGTCAAATTGTGATTGCTTGAAGCTTTCAAATTATCTTAAATGTATTTCAACACCAGTGTTTCATCAGTTTGAATAAGAATAATGATGTTTACAAGTAATAACTCCAAACTCTGAAACAAGTATGTATATTCAGCAGTTACAAATACAATAAGAAGAAATTGTTTGAAATTTCAACAAAATAGTACAGAGCTCTTTGATAAAAGATGTTGATAAACATGTATACATTCACACATACGTTGTAAAAGAAAAACTAGACTGACCAACAAAAAAAGCATATCATAAACTAGAAGTGTTTACAACACAAGGGCTTCAAGAGAAATGATTCAAGTGTGAAATAAAATTTCTTCTAAAATCTAACTTTATTGTTTACGTCACAAATAAAAACAGAATTTGTAGAATTGCGCGGTCCTAATAGCCCGCCTAAGATGTAAGCAAATTTTTCTTTGCTTTTTTGTAATGTTTTAAAAGCTGATGTCTACTTTAGCTGGAAATTTAATTATTTTCTATCTTTCAAATATTTTTCAAAGCTTTTGTTTATTTAAACCAAAGCATAACTTGTATTTTTAAACCAAGGCATAACTTGGTTTGCATCTAAAAATTTGATACTAGTAAAAATGTTTTTAAACCAGCTTAAATTTAAATTCAACCATCATTATTCATAAATTGTATCTAAGTTCTAAAAAAACAGGTATTTCTATCAGAATTAAAAAAATACTTTAAATAAAACAAAGGCAATAGCAGATTCATTATGTATGGTGTTTAACAGCAAAAAGTTACTCAAAAATGATAACAAGCTAAATAATAAAAGAAGAAATAGGTTTTATAGTTTGTTTTTATTTATCGTTTTGTATTCCCTTTAGTAAGAGATTCTTACTTTGACTGACCTTATCTAAATGGTTAGTTTGAGATTTAAAAGTCAGTAAAATTAATTTTTAGGCTAGTTAAAGATTTATAAAACAACTTTAAAAAAATTAACCACACCACCCCGACATGATCTTTATTAATAAAAGGTTGTGAATCTAACCTCATCCTTATTTTTTCAAAAAAAAAAAATCCTACTAAGTGAAAGCTAAACTTATTTAAAATAAATATAAGCTTTTTTTAATTTGTAAAATCTTTTTTTACACAGTTTGTATTATCAATATAGGGCAAACACATTTTAAACTTGCATGTAACTTTTTAGCTACATTTTGCTTATTCAAATAGTAAAAACTATCAAAAGACAATGTTAATTAGTTAATATTTAAGAAATATTAAGTGTGATATGTAAAGAAAGTAGGTTGCCTTTGTTTTATCTAAATACTGTAAGATAATCTGAAAAAAAACAGATGTAAAAAATAACGGTAAAAGTTTTATGAACAAGTACTAAAACAAAAATCAATATAAACACAAATAAAACTATGAAATTTTGTAATTTTTACCTATAATGACTTTTAAAAAGTTTTTTATAATTTTTGGTTTTGAAAGTTTTAATTTTGTTTTATATGTGTTGACAATTGGTTTTTTATCTGCAACAATTAATTCAAAATGTAAACTTTTCATTCAGTAAATTCAGTTTGTTAACCATCATTAAATTTTAAAATGCATGTTGTTCAAAACTATATTTTTAATTCACGCAGTGCTGCAATTCATTGCTGATCCAAACTTGAATTTTTTAAACAACTAATTGTATAGAAGATTTTAAATGCAGCTGACAAAGATTGTGCATATTTATTTTAACTTATTTTACTAGTATTTAAAGGTCAAAAAAAGTATCAAGTTTAACATTAAATTTGATGAAAAAACGAGAAAAGACTGAAATAAATGAAAAATTTGTTTCTTTTTCTATTGTTTTTTGATAAAGTCGAAAAACAGCTCCAGTGTGCCGTCCCGAAGACCCTGGTATGATCTATTTTATTGTACTTTAATAACCTGCACTTAGTAAAATATTTTTTATCGTAAAAGTATATTTTTAGCAATAACATTCAATATGCTAAATATTTTATTTAGTTTTTATCCTAGTTTATCTATCAAGTCAATTGTCGTAATATGGGTGAAATAGTTCTTTCTTACTTTTTAAATCTATTCCTACTTTTAATATTTTAAGCCGACATGTTACCAAGGGGTCAAAACAATGTAGCTCATTGGCCAAATATGTACTGTGACGTGCAATTAATCTAAAAAAATAAAAACACATTAAATGTCTTTGTCTAAAGTTTACTAATATGGTTGGAGTATAGACTAAGTAGAATATGCTGCCTAATTAGGTTTATTTTATTAATTTAGCCGTTTTAATAATACTTCACATTTTAAAGATACTCTTTTTAAAACTAGTACTCTTTGTATAACAGTAATAAACCAGCTATCATGCAATATCGGCGTTCTGTGCATATAACAATTAAGTCAGACAATAACAATAAATTAACTATAATGCAATAAATAAAGCAAACAAATAAATAAAAAACTAAATTAATTAATTAAAGTGAAAATATATAAAACTCATTTTGCATCTCATTTCTTCGTCTGCTTCGTAAATTAAAGTAATTATTTTCCCTTTCTATCAGTCTTTTTCTGTATAGTAAATCGGTACTTGGCGCATCTCATTGCTAGCAGCTTCTACTCATCAGCTCTTATATTTAAGCTATTAGGTCGCGCGTGCATACGTCCTTGAAACGTAGATTTCGGCGACTTCGCTTTCGTTTGCCAATAAAGAACTCTCCATACAACAAAGACTTTGGAACTCGCTATCTATTTATCCTAAAGACCGAGCTAGCAAACCCTGTGCTGACCGAGGGTATACAGTACGTGGTTTTAAAACTAGTACGTCTCAACAACTCCTCGTTGGTAATCTTTTGATGCCATGCTTTTCTAAGTTTTGACTTTGTTCTGCTTTGCGCGAGGCAACGTCCTACATAACAGAATATTGCATGTCATACACGGAAACAACAAACATTAGACTTTGTGCGAATGCTTAATTTTAGTTATCCCAAACTATTTCAGTCAAACGACTGAGAATGTCCAAGATTTTACAAATACGACTCTTGGTTTCTGTGTCCAATAATGCGTTTTACAGAAAATTTTAGTCAAAGTTAAAAACATTGTACTTAAACCCGCCTGGTAAGTTTAAAGCGGTTTTTCGTGACTATGCCTGCCTGATGAGTCCTAATAAAAACAAAAATGGTTTAGTTTGTCTCAGAAGCTGTTGTTGTTGGTCATGTGTTGAAGTTTACAATTTACTTTTATTTTAGTTTATACTGTTGTATTATATGTTTATTAAATGTTTCTTATTTTTTATTTATGATAGTACATTTGAAAAATATTGTTATAACAAAAACAAATTAAGTTAAATTTTCAATTTTTTTATAAGACGAATCAAAATGTTTGTTATTCAATAGAAGTCAACAAGAGTTTGTTTAACAGTTAACACATTCTAATTTTTTTAAAAGTATATTTAAGTTTAAACTTAAAATGTAACTTTTACATATAGTTCGTATAGCTTCTCCTTATATAAAATTTAGTCAGAGCGAAATGATGGGACACGTTCAAAATCCACCTGCGTTCAAAATCCACCCGCGATCAAAATTAAAAATCATATATTTATTTTTATTAAAATTTTTTATTTAGATTTTTGAGGAACTTTTCATAAAATTTTTTTTTTTAAATTTCCCATATATTATGAAAATAGAATAAAGTTATTTTTAAAATCTATTATCTGTTATTCAAATAGAGTTTTAAAGAGAGCAGCAAAAATGGAACTTTACAACTTACATATAAAAAGTTAAACCTTCATCATTAAAAACAATTGATTCCAAACGGTTTAAGTATTATGAAAACAACAACAGTTTACTTCTAAGCAAATATAAGAAGTTTTTTAATATTTATTGACATTAATATACTGTTTTAACCTTACACTTTAAACAACAGCCATATACATTTTTTTAGTTAGGTGTTATTTAAACAGCTTCTAGGCTTCTATATGTTAGGTAGTACATATTTTACTTGATCAATAGTAGAATATCTAAATATTTGATTTTTATACTTCACTTTAGAAAGTGAAATAAGAGTCTAATGTTATGTTTTTTTTTTCAATATAAATAAAAGCATCTAGCTTAGCTTTAAAGTTATCTCTTAACTTATAACTTAATAAATAAATTTTAATAAATTAAATATTGACTTTTATTACAACTTTATTATCTGTATTTTTAAACCAAAGCATAACTTGGTTTGCATCTAAAAATTATATACTAGTAAAATAGTTTAATCTAAACTATTAATTTTAAGCTATAAAAGTTAAAAGATCATAATGAAAACTAGTGAATTTAGTAAAAACCTCAAGTATCAAATTTCAATATTTTTAAACAATACACAACTTTACTTAAATAATATTTCAATAATAGTCGAATTATAATGGTCTTTTTTTTGTAAAAGAAATCAAAAAAGAATATTAGATATTATTCTGAAATACCAATGTAATATACGCCTCAAAGTTTGCTTTAATTTATTTATTAAAAGTGTTAAAAAATTTTGCCTCACAATATTGTGTTCTAAAAGTATATCATTTATTCAAAATTTAGTAATAAACATTGTATTTTTGCGAAGGTAAATGTTATTTCTAGTTCAAAAACAGAAAATTAGAATCATATACTTTTCGTTTTTTAATTTTTAATTAGACTTTTGAGGAACTTTTCATAATATTTTTTTAAACAAATTCCCATATATTACGACAATACAATAAATTTGTTTTTTAAAACTAGTTTCAACTAGAGAAGTAAAGAGAGCAGCATAAATGGAACTCTAAAATTCACTCATAACAAGTTAAACATTCATCATTAAAAGTTTAGCAAAAAAGCAAAACCAAATCTTTAGATTGTGACAACGTTTAAAGTAAATAAATAAAAAATAAAAATAATGTATATTTTAACTTTATATTTTCAAAGGATTGCATAGGCTTTAAGGAACCAGTCAAAACTTGCCTTTTCAAAATAACTCAAACTTAAATTAATGATACTCCTTAAATTATATCATGTTATAAAAGACTTAGGTTATTTAAATTATTTGCGTAACACATAACTTTTTTATTTAATCATGATATATATTAGATTGAAAATTTCTTTAGAAATTTAATATTGAAAAGTAGAATTGTTAGTTTTTGTTTATAATTAAACATATAACAAAAGTACTTACTAAATATTATTTTTTCTGTGCAAAATGATTATAGTAACTAACAAAAAGTCTTACTAAATCTATTTGAAATAATCAATGTTAGTAAAAATGCACTACACTAACTACTTTCCTACTAAACTTAATTTAGTAGTTAGTCGTAGTTTTAAATTTAAATCATACTTAGATGTTGTAATTTATTTAGTTTGTTTTTTTTTTTTTTGTTTAAACAGTTCTAATAAACAGCTCTTTTTCCTTAACAAAACTTATCAGAAATGTTTTTAATACATTAATACATCAATTACTTAAAATTTTATAATCAACAAAACTACAATATAAGCATCAAGTTAAATACTTATACAAATTTGTTGAAGGTTCAATAGATAATAGTTTTTAGTTTTTATAATTAGTATAATGTCTTAACTTTTACTTGTTAGTAAAGTTTATCAAGCTTTAGTTCTCTTTTAAAGTATTGTTAAGATAGATAAATAATTGTGTTGGTAACTTACGAATTCTAAATTTAAGTATGTAAGATTATTAAAGTATGTTTTTTGTCGTACAATACTTTGCAAAAATAAAAGAACCTAAATTGTTTTGGAAAATTAACATTCAAAATGTGACATAAACTTGCTCTTTTTAATGTATTCGTTGAACCGTGACCAAAAAATTACAAATAATAGCTTAGTTAAAGTATTTTTATCTTAATTATTATGGACTCTAAAGGTTTAGCCCCACCAAGCAAGGATCAAAAAACTGTTACAACAGACCAGTCAAATAAGCTGTCTAGTTGCAAGACTCAACAGAGTTTTGGTTGCTTCTTTCCTCAGCTAACAACTTCTACCGTTCGGAATGACTCAGGGTACAATAGTTTTAACGCCCAAATGAAAAATGACTCGTACTATCCTCAAAATTTAGGTAACCAACAACATGGTCATTACGTACATTCAAACATTCCCTATGATAACAGTAGCTTGTCTAACGCCCAGTATCTAGGTCCACAACAGCCACAGATGATGTCTTGGCAGAACAACAGTCAACAACATGCGACTTTTCAGAGTCAGCATGACGGTCGAAATGCTTCTAACCAATACAACGGGAGACCAATGACTCATGTGCAGAAATATAACCAATGAAACTTGGTTCACTATTAATATAAGCTTGGTAACATAATATTAATAACTATAAACTTGGTAACACTTATAATATAAGTATATAACAATTATATTTATAAAAAACTATGAAGGTTAAAAGCAAGGTAAAAAAGTATGTAGTTTTTTTTAAAAGGTTGTTGGCTGTAACCACAAATCAAAAAGTTATCGATATTTGTTTTATCAGATTTTCGAATTGTTGGCAGTTATATAATTTTATGGCAATTATATAAATTACGCATTATATGATTTTTAAACATAAATCAGTTTAGTTGTGATTAATTTAAAACTTAAACGGGTATTTAATGAAAAAATTATTTGTTTTATCAGGTTTTCGAATTGTTGGCAGTTGTATAATTTTATGGCAATTATATAAATTACGCATTATATAAAATCAGTTTAGTTAGTATTAATTTAAAGCTTAAACGGGTATTTATAGCACAAATATTTGTTTTATCAAATTTTCAAATTGTTGGCAGTTATATAAATTAAGCATTATATGATTTTTAAATATAAATCAGTTTAGTTGTGATTAATTTTAAAACTTAAACAGGTAATTAATGGCACAAGTTTATGGCAATTATATAAATTACGCATAATGCGATTTTTTAAACATAAATTAGTTTAGTTGTGAATAATTTAAATTTTAAACGCGTACTTAGTGATAATAATGTTTACTTTATTTTTATATTATTTTTTCAATCGTAATTAGAGTTAATTGATACCATTTAGTGATATTTGTTTCCGTTTAAACGCTTGATATAAAAAAGTGAACACTTTTTTACTGAAACGTTTTCAGATTAAAATACTACTAATTAAAAAGATTTTAAAGTTTGTTTACTATAAAATATGTTTACTTTATTTAGTTATTTTTTGTCATTGTTACGATTTATTTACTTAGCATTTTATGCAGACGAAATGTTTTGAATAGTGAACAAGACACCTATTAATAAAAACGACCAAATTGTTTTAGGTAGACTTTAGTAAATCAAAACATACAGCTTTCTTTTCTCCAAAGAACAAGTAAGTATGATTTTAATTTAACTTTTATTTTAATCTTATTCTTTTGTTACAAAAAATTATTAAAGCATTACCATAAATTTAAATAAAGATATTTAAAAAAATGTTGAACAAAGCTTTGGACATTTAATAAATCATAATGTTATTATATACAACTTACACATATGGTTGAAATTATTAAATAGTATAACTTATCATATTTACTGTGATATTACAGGTTTGCCACTTTACCTGGAAAAACCTGGATATTGACAATTTAGGCAAAAAAAACTTTGAGTTTGAGAAATTTTGAAAAAAAAAACACTGGAAAACCCTGGAACTCTAAACAGTTTTTTCATGTTAAGTAAGAAAATTTTGATTTGACACAAAAAGTCTACCATATAGATAAATAAAATATGTCATTATTCTAAGTTTTTTAATTAAAAAACACATTTTAAGAGTAGCTTAACAGTATCTTTTTAATGTTGTTTTACTTCTAACATATTTTTACCTTATATTTGATTGACCCAGAAGCATTTACTTTTGAAAACTTAAATGAAATTTCTCACAAACCAGTGGCCAACCTGTTATTAATTGAAAAATCATCACTTTGTATTTTCTGTTTTATTTTTTTTCAGCCCATATGATCAGAGTCGGATTAGCCTCTGGATTTGATCTACATTTGGACAACAAACAGAAGAAGCTGCCCACAATTTCACCAGGTTGGAAATATATTTTGACAACTAGAAAGTTAATATTATTCTAGTTATTGATATTTAACTTGATTATTTGAACTATATATATACAAGAATCAATTAATTTAGTAAGTATAAGTATTTTGTAAAGAAAGACGAAAAAACCAAAATTGTATAACTTTTGTCCAATTAAATTAACATTTAAACCATTAGATAGTTGCATGTTTAGCATTTTCATAGGCTAAAGTGTTGTAGGTAGTTATGACAATATAAATATTTTCTAAATACTTTATGGCAAAATTAAGTACTATTAATATAACTATATGTAACAAAGTTTGATTGGATATCATAAATAAATATTTGTCTTATAAATAGAAGTTAAATGGTAATTTAAAATAAAATTTGAGATAAAGTTACATTGTGGTAAATTTCTAAATGCAAAAATAAAATTAAATAAAAGGCAAGGTTTACACACATTATAAACAATTTAAAACAGTTTGAAGTTTTTTAAATTTCAGAATGACTCAGTCTAAATAAGACTAATTTAAAATTTTCTGAAAACAAAGTATGGCTAACTATTTTACAAAAAAATTTGTTAGAGAACTGATGTTGTTGATTTAATTTTTTAAAGGATTTGATTTAATAGAACAGTTGTTTAGCTCTAAAGAGTGGAAACTTAAAAATATAAACAATAAAATTAAACATAGATTATGTTAGCTTCTAAATTGTTATTAAGATAAGTCTTGAATTTAAATGGCCAACAAAATTCTAACATGGAAAATATCCAATGGTTTTTAAATGTTTGATAGAACTCTTCATCAAGCCTGATTAAATGCAGTAACTTTTATTTAAGTTTGTTAGTTTAAAAAATAGTTAGAAAAAAAAGTACATCATAATTTTTCTGTATATGTCCTTTCAAATATTTATCACCATATTTAACCAAGCATCCATTGATAATGGGTGGCTTGTACATAGTATTTCATTTTTTCTCATCATATTATGTTTTAATTGTTTTCTTTTGAGACAAGCTCTGACTTGGTAAGTATCTTACCAATTATTGCATGAGTTTGGCACTTTTTAGTCCTCAAAGCTAGTTTTTATTTCTTAAAAGTTTGCAAGTGTTTTATATAAAAAGTTTTTTGAAGAGTGAGACAATTTAACTGTTAGTTTTAATAAGATAGTGTAGAGTAATAATGTCCTTCTTTTAATTAAACTATCTTATGTATTTAAATTTTCAAGTATGTGACATCCAAAAACAAAGTTATTCTTTTCTAGAGCAATAAATACAAATTGCATAAATAATCATTATATTTTGGAAATTTAAATTATGTGGTTGCATTATAAATATTTTTAGAAATGTCCAGTCTGGTATTAGAACTTCAGTACATTTGGTAATAATTAATTTATTATTAAGTTATTTGTATTTAATTAAGAAGTTTTATTTATATTAAACAATTAAATATTACTTCTTAATTAACCTTTTTTTTCACTATTGGTTTAATATAAGGCTGATTTTGATTAGTGTTTGATCACTCAGATTAGATTGGCCTCAATGCTTCAAAAGCCTGTCATAGATTAGCCATAGCATTTATAAAAAAAACAAAATAGTTTGTCTCTTTTATTGTTTATTTAGGTATTAAAAATATCAAAATTTTTAGGTTACAAGTGTTGATTATAACTTATTATTTTTTCTGCAACTTATTTGTGTTGACAGGACATCTTCGGAATATACAATCGATGAAATTTTGACCACTGATGAACATGAATCGTCTCAAGGACACAGCAACTAGATCTCAACCAAGGAAGGAGACTAAGTGTTCACTCTCAATAACAAGGTAAATACATAATAATTCTTTTTTGTTCTAATCATAAACAACAAATCATATATAGTTAAATACAAAGAGAGGTGACAATATTTTCTAAATTGATTTAATTTTTTTCAGTGAAAGATGTTTGAATAATTAGTCTTCATAACTTTGACATCATTAAGTATTGCTTTAAACACATCAGAAAATTAAAAAAATTGCTAGTACATAAAATCATTATTGTAAATATCAAGTATACTTAACATTTTTCTGTGAGCTTATTAATAAAAATTATTGTGGTCATTACAAGTAAATAGTAAAACTTAGGAAAAAAAACGTTAAATTTGGTTTAAAAACTAATAATGAATTTGGTTTAACTATTAAACACAATTAAGAATGCTTGTTTTTAGGAGGTGGATTAATTTATAAAATAATTAATTAATTATTTAAAATGTTGTTACAACAAAATTAATTTTACTCATTTATAGTATTATGATAGTTTTAAATGTTAAAGTTTGGTGAAGAAAAAAAAAAAATCTAGTGTTTTTCTTAAACTCAAGCAATTTTGTTTTCACTAAAAGTAGTAAAAATAAAGAAAAAGGCTATGATAAAATTAGATAGTAAACCATACTTGATTATTTTTGCCCATCAACAACTATATATATAATGTTATGTATTGATATGTATTATAAATAAGCTTGATGATAACTTACCACTTAAAGTTTATTGTTTACTGAGATATTAGCAGGCTTCGAACTAAATTTTCAAATTATCATTAATTGAGAAATTCATAAAATGTAGCAAACTTAACTATTGAAAAAATTATTGAAAAAAAACAACGAATTTTAATTTTAAACGTAACAATCATATTTCTAAGGTTCAGAAATAATGTCATTAATCTTTTATAACCACAGTCTTAACAAAAAATTGACCAGTTTTTTAGTCTTTTAAGCTTTAATTTTGGTTTAGAAAAATTGTATTTATAAAATAATGTAAAAAAAATATTTCCACTAGGTGGCACCACGGAGTCGCAATTTTGTACCGATATTGAAAAGACTAAGAATTAAGAAAATAATTTTAACTTCTTTTACGTGTTTTTCTGTCACTGTTATGGCTTTCAAACCTTAATAATTAACTAAAAAACGTAAATTACAGGGATTTTCACATATTTTTCAATTATTTCTAGGGATTTTCAGAATATGTGCATTTTTAGGGATTTGTAGGGAAGTGGGAAGCCTGTATTAGTTTTAGTTAGATGTGTTGATTAATGTCAGTGTTTAAGTATTTTTAAATATACAAAAACTATGAACAAATAAAAACACAAAAGCAGATGTTATTCAGCTATTTATAGTTATAGTTTCACAGAGCTAACTTTAAATTATTTACATCAAATGTTGTAGGTTATCAGTTTGTATATTAATAAGTTGTGTGCATAATATAAATGTTAGTGGAAAGTTTTTGTTTAATTTATAAACACATAAGTTATAAATTGTAAAGCATAAGTATTATTAACATAATAGTTTTGTTAAATCTTACAATAAAATATTGTCATTGTTATTTGAAATCGCTATAAGTTTATCATTTGAAGCTGTTATGTAACTTGTTTTATACTATCTATGTTAATTTCAAACTGCTGTTAATGAAATATATTTAGTCCAACTGAATGATTAGTAATTATCTATAGTATACAGCAACCTGCCAGCTAGGTACGAACTGCCGGTATGATACGCACTTTTTAGCCGAAGAACACAGTGATTAAAACAATTTTATTAATGAAATGTTTTACACTACATATTATAATTTTAATTTTGTACTTTATTGTACACTGCCGGCTGGGTACGCATTTTTGCGATGTATTCAAAGTTGGTAGGTTACTATAAAATAGTTACTACCAAATTAAGTTTAATATAATATCCATTTGAAAGTGTTGTTATTAATAGAAAACTTATAATTTAATAATATTTAAAGTTACCAATTTTCAATTGTTTTCATTCCTATGTTTTATTGAGCAAACGATTTAACATATTAAAAAATTAAGTTGTCGCTTGTATATCAATAACACTAAAGCATGTAAGCTGTATAACAGTTAGTATAATAAATAATCTTACACCAAATCGAACAACAGGATGTTATCGAGTTTGCGGAGTACAGATGTGGAGTCAACTTCAATGGAGTAGCAACAACTACTTTTTCAGCTAAGACGAGTGGAAAGATACGCACTGATTTAAATTTTGTGTTTTATTTTTAATAAACCCATGCCAATTTACATTTTTTTGATTATTATTTTCATTACATTTTAATTTGCCACCAAAGTGATATATAAAATTCCAATTAGTTGCATTTATGCATAAAGCTTGTTTTAAAACCACTAAAAGTTCTATTTTTACTTGCCATTGTTGCATTAAATTGAAATATTCTGTCTTATACCAAATTTAAAGCATATTATATAGTCCAAACATCAAACTCTTACCATTTTTAGTTGATATTTTTAAAAGTTTAATATTAATAATTTCGCAGAAAAATTATTGAAGAATAGGAGTTTTGTAACAAAATTTAATGTCCTTACAGCCAGTTCATAACATTTACTGTATTTAAAAATAAACTGTTCCTAATAGATACCTAAGTTATATTTATAGAATAAGTCCACGATTATAAATTTCAAAAGAATTTGACAAATAGAGTACTTGTAGTTGTTTAGCAACATGTTTTATTGTTGTTTTTAAGCAATTTTTTCAACTATATTGGAAACTAACGGTCTCCTAAATCAATATTCCGTAATCTTAAGGTCATTGCTACTAACGTAGATTACGAATCGGTTAATTTAATTATCCAAAAATATTACAACACGTACAGTAACCTCTCGCTTATTTACGCACATTGTGTCCATAGAAAAAATGCGTAAAGATACGAGAGGTACCAAAATATACTTACTATAATGGATGTTTTTTAATATTCTTCTAGTTAAAAGCAGACTGGGGACTTCCCACTTTAAGTATTTTGTTTACTTTATTTAAAATTATGAAAAAAAAAGATAAAACTATACTTATAGTACAAAATGTATTTATATAAAATAAAAATACGAGTAGAAAAACTTCACTAATTTCGTTAAAAAGTAGATTTTTAACTTTTGTTTATATTTGATATTTAACATACTACTTAGCTATTTATAAATAAGTATCTTTTTACAATTATAAAACGATGTTTATTCATATATAGGGCGAGAGTGCTGTATTGTTTATTCGTATTTTAAACTCTCATGATTTCATAATTCTTTTAGAACTTGTATTTAATCTCTTATTAACAAAATTTCTGATATTCTGAGGTATAACTAAATGTTTACCAATTAGTCAAGGATAATAAGTCTAAAAATATAAAGAGATGAGTTAGCATTTAAAAATTTTAAATTAAAAGTATGCAATAAACCTAATTTGTGCATCATCAAAAAAAATTAATCTTTGATATGGAACTAAGCCATTTTAAAGTGCATAATGACACTTCTACAATTGTCATAGAATACAATAGCACCAAATATACAAAGCCTTTTTAAAATACATTATCAAAACGTCCATCTACTCAAAATCAACACAGCACCTCCCCCTAATAAATAAAATTAATCAAAAGCTGAAAAAACGAAAAAGTGCCGGTAGGCACTTCTTCGTTTTTTTCAGCTTTTGATTAATTTTATAAGTTTCACTTTAGGGAAATTCCCAAAATTCGCGGGCGGCTCCCCTCAATTAAATTAAAAAAAAAATAAGACCTTTTTATATCACAAAATACTATAGAAACCACTAAATATAACATTATTTTTCGAGATACATCCCAACAAATTTTAAGTATGTAACTTATAGTTTTTAAAGTTCCGTTTAACTGAAAAGAACTGCTTTGTGAGTAACATGTACCAATATAAATTGAACAACAGTACAATTGATCAAGCCATACCTAAGTTTAATAATTATTGTCACATGCCTATAACAGCATAAATAATAATTGCATGCAAATGAATAATATCATCTGAAAATTATTTGTAAGAGAAGGCATATGAAATATAACACAATGGCAATAGACTTTAAACATTAAGACAGCTATCTAATGATAGAAGCAATCATTTTAAAATATGCAAATACACTCTTAAGCAGTCTATAAAAAAATTCTAAAAGGTTGATTTTATTACAGTTAAAGATACTTGTTTAAGATGGAAGCAAAGAATTTAATTAGTATGACTTTCTTTTTTAGTTGCTTGAAGCTTAAATAAAAACAATGCTGTTCAGCCAGTTCAAAAGATTCTTCTAAGATGCTACAAAATTTAAATATGTATTCACATTTGTAAGAACAATGCAACAAGCAATTGTTTAAAACTTCAACAAACAAAAAAAATCATTATTTGTCAAAAGATGCTGATTTATTAAAGTTATAAATACCTTTGTAAAATGAAAACAAAGAATTCAAATAGCGCAACTGTCAAATTGTGATTGCTTGAAGCTTTCAAATTATCTTAAATGTATTTCAACACCAGTGTTTCATCAGTTTGAATAAGAATAATGATGTTTACAAGTAATAACTCCAAACTCTGAAACAAGTATGTATATTCAGCAGTTACAAATACAATAAGAAGAAATTGTTTGAAATTTCAACAAAATAGTACAGAGCTCTTTGATAAAAGATGTTGATAAACATGTATACATTTTTTACAATTTAAAAACAGAATTTAAAATAAATCACCAAAAGATTAAATCTTTTAAATCTGTATTAAGTCTAAACAAAAAAGTCGTTTAAGATCAATTGTAAAACGCGCATGTCTAAATAAAGAATTACAAATTAATGATTGATGTTTTTTATGATGTTTGTAATTGCAGAGAAGCATGCAAAAAAATAATTGTTTTATTAATACAGGACAAGAGTGATATGCAAATTATTTTAATATAAATAATCTATAAATAAGAATTATATAAAATAAGTTTGTTTTTATTTTATTTTTATCTCATTGAAGTCTTAAGCTTTATAAATAAAATACATAAGTTGTTTATTACTTTTTATTTTGTACTACAGAGAACAGTTTAGAAAGCAAACTAAAAGTTCTCAATTATATTATCTAAATTATTTATTTTATCACAGAAAGCATAAGCAAACAAAGTACAGGTTTTATAAACACAGTAAATAATTCAGTTTATACTAATTACTTTATTACAGAGAAGTGTACAAAAGAAAGCCAAGTACAGGTGTAGCGCGAAGAAGAACTGCATGATAAGTAAGAAGACGAGAACACATTGTGCTCATTGCAGGTATCAGAAGTGTATCAGGGTCGGAATGATTAAATCAGGTTTGTTTATATTTATTTGATAACTAATTTATATGTATATGTGTGTTAATATATCAGAAGTGTATCAGGGTCGGAATGATTAAATCAGGTTTGTTTTATTATATTTATCTAACAAATTTACTTGTATAAATATGTATTTCTGTATATGTATCGCAGAAGTGTATAAGGGTGGGAATAATTAAATCAGGTTTGTTTGTTTGAAAGTAAATAACTATTCTGCTATATTTTCTTTTACTTGTTTATCAAACATCAGGTACCGTTTAGTTTATAAATAAAACTTTTATAGATTCCAATTCCTATGCCATAATTAGTTACAAATATGATAAATAAATATCATTAAAGAGATTTGTTTTTAAAGAAATTAATACAATAATATAATGATACAAACTTGTTGAACTTAGTATTTTTATTAGATATAAGAACTGAGCGCAAAATAAACATTTCACCAAAGGATTAAAACAATAATTACAGAAATTTATATTTCAAATACAAGTTCTTTTTTTCAGACTTTATTTTGTGGCAAAGTGTTAAACAAACACCAATAAGCATGTATAATTGTTTTGAAATCTAATAAAGGTATTATTTTTGAGATAATTATTTAGTCTGTTTTCTTATTTATCTCATGTTTTTCGATTGTTTTATTTAGAACTAAGTGGTACAGCGGTTTTTTAAAAAAACAATTTAGGTTTTTTTTAAGTTCATTTAATTGAGCTTTCATAAACCAGTTTTTTGTTTTTTTATTTTAATTTTAATTTTTTTTTGAACTTAACATGAACAATTCGTTTGAAATTTAATAAACTTAAAAAATAAGATTTAGATGTAAATTTAATACAATCATTAATACTTATTAAATATCTGATTGTTTCATAAACTAATCGTTTTGCTAAAAAAGTATCAGAGATAGTTTATAATAAAAAATTGAATTCTATTTTTTATAAAGTATCTGTTTAGAAAACAACATAGACTATAGTTTTCTTAAGATATACCAAAAAGTTTCTAGGCTATTGTGGACTAAGTAAAATAATAAAGTATTACTAAGCATTGGTTAGTTATTAATTTGTATCAATTTTTTATGATATACATACATAAAACAAAGCTTACTTATATGCTTTAATAAACAGTCGTTTAATATCTAATACATGTACTGTAAATAAGTTTCTATTTTATTTGCACATATGCTAAACAATTTATGATTTTTATTTTTCCTTGCTATGAAACTTAAAACAAAGTGCATTCCACAACAGGTAAATTCTAAATCCATTGTAGTATACCAAAGCATAAAATAACTATAACATTGACAATTTTCGTAAGAAAAAGTTATCAACCTTTGATTGTGAATAAGCAGCTGTTCTGAGCAAAACTAAAATTTGAAACAACACTTTTTAGACACGTTAATCAGATTTATCTTGTTTAGTCTCTATGTGATTGTAATCCAACTTCTAAAACTAATTAACTTTGTACTAAGTTGCAAAAAAAAATATAAATTAACATGAATTTTTATATTTAAAAAAAAATTTTTCAACTATTTATAAAACTTCTAATAGTGTTTAACCTCGTACTTAACTACTAGAAATATATATATCAACTGATATTTTTTTAACAATTGGTTTTTATTTGCTTTCAAGTTTTTCAAATTTTTGTAAACTTTTAACAAATAGTAATATTCTTACAGCTGTACGTACCAAAGAGAAATAATCAAAGAATCTTCAACTAAAGATGATCTACACAGCCTCAATATTTATTTAACAATATACAAAGTTACCATTCCTACTGGTGTATGCAAATACTACTGGTAGTAATGATTCCATTAAGCTATTGCTTTTACCCTAAGCCTCAAAATTTGAAAACATATCCAGCATTTAGTTTTGTTTGTTCCTACCTCAGTTATTTTGCATTAAAACAATATTTCAACTATTAATTTAATCTACATTAAGCAGTTTTCTAAATGCAACTAAAAATTAAACTTTATGTTTATAAAACCAAGTACTTTGTTTTAAAGTATTCATTTGCTTACATATGTTTTTATATTCAAGTACCACGACAACTTTTGCTCTTACTTTTGTATTCAAGTAAGTAAATTTATTAGCAAGTTACTCAACCTTTATTGATTTTTTTTAAGACTTTAATATATGTACCAAAATTTTCATAGCGAAAACTTTAATCAGAAGAAACGAATAGTCTGTTAACACCTTAATCTTTTAATAACTTACATAACTTTAAAAAAATTAAATTTCTTAAATACGTAGCTATACTTTTGCAGTTGAGTAATTAAAATGTATTATCAAGTTTTTTTTTCTACTCTATTTTTTTTTAATTTAAACACTTATGAAGATATCCTTACTCACTGCTACTTTACCGTTTGTACTTGTTTGCTACTACAGGACTTTGCGCTGTTTTTTTTTTCGTATGTGTTTTAATTTTAAACATTTTGTATATTAATTCTTAAATTTAATTCAACAGTTGTCAACAAACACTATTTTAACTTACAAGTCATTCACTAAAGTTATTTTTAAATTATTATAAAAATTAAATTGAAAACACTACTGCCCATTGTGCTTAATAAAACATTTAAAACAAAACTTTGAACATACTACTTAAATAAACTTTTTTACAAAAATGTCTGTAAAGTAATTACTGTATAACTAAACTAAGCTAAAAAATAGCTTTGTATAAACTTTGAGTACACTTTTCAAAATATATATATTGCTAAAAATATTATTTTAATAAGACTCAAATGGCATTTATAACTTTGTTTAGTTTTTATAATATTAAAACTTTTTCAAACATGTTTTTATAGTTTGTGGTAATGAATTTCCTAAATGATGTGAACTTTATTAGTTTTTAACTAAAAACATTCACTTTAAGATACCACAATTTAAGTAGCAATAAATTCAACAATTTGAAACATAAAGTTAAGTATTAATAAAGTACAAGTGTTTTTAGTAAAAAAAAAATTATTTTAGCCTACTGATATATTATAAACAACTTAATGTACAGTATATAGTTATTATATAGGTAGTTTTGTATACAAAAAGACTTTTAAAAAGAAGCGATAAAAAGAGAAATATTTCTTCTCAATTAAAATGGTGTTTTTTTCTCAATTTTTACGCTATAATCAATTGTGTCAAAAAAATCCATAAAAAACCTAAGCGTAGTTAATTTTGTGGTTTCCGCAAATTAAAATTCAATTAACAAATTTAATTTAATTTTATTTTAACCAAATGTGTATTGTATACGGGTTTAATACACATTGTAGAATTTCGTGGTTTTCGCAGGTTTTTTTTACTGAATTTAAAATCTTTTTTTAATTTACACAATTGCAGCAAAAATTCTGCAATAATAAACCAAGAACTCATTTGGTTCTAGACTTAATAAAACTTTAGTTGTTTTGTTGATACGCCAATTAAACACACATAACTATAACTTGTGCATAAGTATTCAAGTCGATTATGACGAAATAAGTTAAAAAAGAGTGTATTATACACTTTGTTAGCAGCAAAAAACACGTGTAATAAAGTTTTTGTAGCTCTTCATATGAATATTTTTCTTAATTAAAAATATTGTTAAGTTTACTGTAAAGAAAAGATATTTTGATAGCAATAAAAAAACAAATTAAACATTTTGTTTATTACCAGATTTCAAAGAGAAAAAAAATCCTTATGAAACCTGGTAATAAAAAAATTAACTATTGTAGCTCTTAAATTAAAATATTCAAAGTTTTTTTAATTAAACTTAATGTTTTTAATATAAGGGTGTACACATTTAAAATTACTAAAACTTGAAAAAGATTTAGTATACTTACTTTAGTTTGACTGTCTTTAGTTTCTACAATAATATTTTTGCACTAGTTTGATTTTTTTTTTTTGTTATTTATTACAATATCTACATTTTATGTTGTAACTAGCCGTCTTAATTAAAACTTTTATAATATCAACATATATTATAACTATTAATTAACTAAATCAATTAGAAACAGCAACTATTTAATCAAGTTTTAATGATAAAAAGTTAAAAAACAAAATTAGGTTGTCATAGAAATTATTTAATGAGCTGAAACTTTGCAAAAATAGATATGTGCTCAAACTCTTACCTTGTGTACTTTCTAACATAACATTTTTAAATGTCATTTAAATGTCAAAATTTTAAGTTAAAATTTAGAAAACTTGTGGCTTCTTTTGGCACAGAGTAAACATGTGAAAATTTAAAACGACCATTTTGTGTCACATACACATGTGACAAATTAAAATTCAATTATCACAGTAATGTTTATTTGTACAGCTACAGAGGTGTAGAAACTAAAAGTATGATTGAGAAAAACTATTGTATAATTTAAATAAAATTCAAACTAGTTTTTGTGTTGTATTTTCAATTGGATAATTTAACTCTATTTGGTTTTAGACAAATGTAAGTATATCCTAGTTTGAGTTGTAATTGTCGTTTTATTAATCAAAAAAATGGATAAAAAGGCAAGAATAGTTATTATTGTTAATAAGTAATTAGTTCGGGTATATCTAGAACAAAAAAGGTTTCAGAGAATACTATGATAGAATGGCTAAACGCACACATCTATAGTAATTTTTGTTTTTTATTTAAATTACTACCCTTTAGCCAATGAACGCAAGATTTATAATTAGCACAGGGTTATATGTTTACGACAGTTTTAACAGTTTTGTAGTAATAATACACGTGAAAACAAGACACTGTCAAAAATATCGAGATTGATTTTCGATTGTTTATTGAAATTTTTAAAAAACTTTTTTTATGTTCAAACTTCGAAACGATGAACTGTTTTTGTTAATTTTGTACTTAATGAATAGCACGCGTGAATACGAAAACTGCTAGCAAAAAATATGCAAAAAAGAAAATTTTGCTGTTATTTTTTTAGTTTGTTTTTTCATCAATGCACAGTGCTTCAATTTAATAACTGTTGTATAGAATAGTTTGTTTATAAACAAAATAGTTTTAGACTTTAGAATGCAACGTGTTTATAAGCGTTTCATAAAGTAGTTGACCGTTTAAGATTTTGCTTCTAAAGGGCGACAACTAGTCATTGGACGAAAAAGCAAACGGGTAACTCGCTAGTAAAAAAGCAATATCAAACAGAGAATGATAGTTGATTGCAAATTTGTGCAAGTTAATCAGTTGTTATTACAGTTAATTGAACTAAAAAAAATGCTTTTAAATAAAAAAATATACTTTTTTATACATGTTTATATCTTTCGAGCTTGAAAAAAAATCTATTGAAACATGAATTTTTTAAAATTTTTTAAATAATCAAGTACACTTTCGTGATAAAAACTTCTAATAAATAAATTTAGTTATTTTTAATTGTACTTGATAAAAATTTTACAATTAAAATTACTATGGTTAAACTCTAATTTTGTATTACTTTTCATTACAAATAGTGTTTTTTTTTTGTCGAATCAAAACATTAATCTTTGTTTTTATCAACTTTAAATGATATATATAAACTAATGTTTTTTATTAAACTCTTATCTCATCGTTCTATATGTAAGTTTTAGCGAATAAAAACTTTTATTTAAGTGATTAGCTGTTAAACATATACTTTAAAAGTTATTATTTGTATACTTATACAACTATGCTAAATGATTTACTCGAGCATATTGACCAAAGTTTTAAGATTTTTTTCAGTAGTTTAAAATAACAACACTATAACAGTATTACTTATAAAACAAAGTAATTTCACTATGTTTTTATAAATTTTGTACTTTTCTCCAACAAAATATTCAAATATCATAATTATTTCAAATATTTAGTTTTGTTTTAAAAAAATTAAATTTACAATAAAGTTTGTACAACTTCAAGTTTGAAACGAAAGTTGGCAAAAAATAAGAAAATGTTAATGTTTGTTTTTCTCCTTTAAAATCTGCTATCGTACATGATATAAAATCTTTACAAGACATCCGCAAAATTATACTGGTTTTATAAACGGTTTAAAACTAAATCGTATGTATTATCTTTAAGGTTTTTTTTTTTGAATATTTATAAAAAATTTTATTGTTATTTGAATAAGTAGTAAATTATTTTTATTATTGTTATCATTTACCATTGTAGAATTTTTTAATTCAAACAATAGGTAGTAAATTTTAAATGATGTGAAGTAATAAATCTACAGAGTTCGTTATTTTTTGGTAAAAACTTAAAAATAATTGAAGTTAAAATATTAGACAATAAGAAAATAGCTAATATATTGTTTAGTGAAATTTATAAAGTTATAAATATTCAAACAGAATGAAGTTTAAAGAAAAGAAATAATTTTTAAATATTTATCAATATTAATTTATATATATAATAATAAACAGTAATATACATGTTTAAATACAAATGCTTTTAACTAGATAAGATTGCAATTTCAAATAACAAAAAAACTAAAATTGTAGAAAATAAACAAAGTTTAATGTAAATCATATAGTTTCTTCTGATACATGTTTATACTCTTAAGCAACTACTAAAGATTTTATAGTGGTCATTTAATGTTTCAATGGATGTTTATTTTTTTGAATAAAACTCAAAGTATTAGTAAAGCAAATTAGAAATAAAGTTAGAAGTAGTATTGTGTTAAAGTTTTATTCTTTTGCCTTAAAAAAAAGTTAAGTAAGTTTAATAATGCACTTAAATGAAACAACTTTGCAGTTCAATTCTGTGTTAATGAATATGTAGTATATAGTGATTTACCAGCTTAACTAGAACAGAAAGTTTTCAATTATTACGTCATATAACTCAATTATTTGACAAGTAATTGTTCAAGTTGACTGACGTCCTCTGTGCTAACCTATCAATGCTGCTCCACGAATTTTTTATTAAAGCTTTTAAACTAACTAGTAAGTAGTACAGCGGTCTGCAAACTGCGATCCGAGGGTCAAATTAGGCCTCAAAACAAAAATCTGTGGTAAGCAAGACATTTTCTAGCAAAAATATGTTTTTTAAGCAATTTAAAAAAAAACATTTTAGGTGGTGAAATTTTGAATCTCTTAACTTGATAATTATCACTTACGAGTGCTTTAATATCGCTTGTTATAACACATTTAAAAAGAAAATAGTGTATTTATATTTGATAATGCATTCTGCAATTATTTTAAAAAAAGTTGACGTTTTTTAAATAGTGAGCCCGCGAACAATTTGTTATAAAAAGTTTGGCTTAAGACATACAAAAGATCTCTGACCAAATATCAACTTGAAAAGCTTCATAAAGAACTCCGTAGAACTTTGTTTACTAGTTTGTTATACAAGTTTATACTACTGTTATTAGCCAAAAAACTTATTTATTTCGAAGCTTTTTAGCGAACTTATTTGGAATCTAACACTTTTTAACATTTGTCAGTAAAATTCTTAGTTTGCTTCAAGATTTTTAGGTTTAATAAACTTCTACTCACATCAACTAATTTTTTTTTTATAGTCTGAGAGACTTTAAATTTAAAACACTCGTTAAACAGCAATTATTTTCATTTTAATAGATATACATATGTTTTAAAATATCTTTGAGTAGGTACTTTGAAATTATGTAATTCAACCACAGAAAAGTCTCAAAAAAGTAAAATTTCATCAAAACAGTTTTTAAGATTATATACTTTAAATTTTAAAATTATAAAATAAATATTAACACTCGCTAAACAGTTTTTCTAAGCAAAAAACAAATAAAATGAATCATTAACTTCCGTTTGTTTAATACTTGTTTTATGGTAAGCTATCCTCAATGTTAATAATAAATTTTAATTATTTTAAGTTTTACATAAATTTTTTATAGAACGACACTTAAAAATAAAAAATATGTTTTAAAGTAATTATTTCTGATACGAATAAACTTCTTAGCTTTAACATTTCAACTAACTTTAAATTATTGCATTTTTTTATGTAATAATGATTAAAACTTAGGATGTACCATGTAGTGTTTATATTTTCATTTATTTATCTTACTTTAGTTTGTTTACGTCAATTTATATGTTAAAATTTTAAATCTAGTATACTTTTTGAAACGGAATTTTTCTTTGATAAACATTCTTAAACGCTAAACCTGTTGCGATTTAAAAAATAAAGTTCGCTCCTTTAGTTGAACTTATAACAGTAGATATATGACAACATCAAAATTCTACGTGTTTATGAAATTTTTACTAAGTGTATTTTAAGGAAAAATAGTAATGACTAACTCTCTAACTTGAAAATAAATCAAAAATATGAGTCAAAATACGAGTTTTAACAACAAAAAGTAGTAGTAAGATTAAGTAATTACTTCTAACCCAAAAAACGTTTTTTATTTAACTCGTAACGTTAACTAAATAGCAAAAATATTTTTTTTTTAAGTTTTCACTAGATTTTATTTTTTTTTTATAAAAATTGTAATACTTAACAAGTATAAATATTATATAAACCGTATTAGCATAAAAAAAATAAGAGGAATCATTTACTTACTGTATAGCAACACTTTATACGTACGGTTTCTATCCTTTCAAAAATCTTAATCGAGAATTTTTTGCAACAACTTTAAAACGCGTACTTTTTCAAAATGAGTAACCTCACCAGGATTTCCAAATTAGGCCACATGGCCTCCTTCGGGCATAAGCTAATTTTGGGGGACACAAGCTGCAAAAGGGACTGAAAGGGACCATGAGGTCACAATTTCAAACTTACACACTGACATTCTTAAAGTGACGATGAAGAGCAAAAAAAGGTCTTAGTCGTATTTAAAGCTAGTTTTTTCAAGAAGTTTTGTTGGGAGGGGCTAAAGTTGTTTTTGTTTCATTAAAGGTCTTACGAAAAAATGTGCGCAACAGTTGAACGTTTTTATACTTTTAAGGTTCTATAAAAGTTTATATGACATTTCAAACTTGGACAATTCAAATTACGACAATTTAAGCCTAAAAAAATTTAAAAGGCATTTCTCAAAAAAAAAGTAAGTTTTATAAAAAAAAAAACAAAAAAAGCGGTTGTAGTTTCAATCAATAAAACTATTATAACAACAATAAAGTGACAGATTGGTAAATTGTAGTTTTGAATTTTTTAATATCTAAATAGTGGTATACAACTTCATAATTTATTATAAATCGTATCTAATTAAATCGAAATTTGATACAATTACTAATTTTAGTAAGCTATACAAAAATCTTGGACTATTTTACTTTAGTTTCATTTATTTTTTTATCAGTCCTTATATCTTTTAAATATAAAACTCGTGTACATATTAGAATCAGCATTGAAAATAGTTTACAAATTATATTTTCTGCTTTATTTAATTGTTAAATATGTTTTTTTATTGTTATAACAAAAATAAATAACTAACTGTAACTTTATAGCTGGTTTAGTTTTATGCTGTTCTTTTTTTTTGTACTCAAAATTTGTTGCACTTTTATACCAAAAAAAAGTAAGAACCATCAGGATGCTTTCTAGTAAAAATAATCATATTGTTTAAAAGTATTCATTTTTTTTAGTTATTTGTGTGTGTTTAAATAGCTATTTTTACATAGTTTTAGCTTATTTCAGTGGTTTATATTTTTCACTTAATGCGAGAGAGTTTATATCTTGGTTAAGTTTATAGTTTGATTATTTTTTTAGTGAATTAAAAATATATTTTATGGAGCTAAATTTCTTTTAAATGTTAAACATTGTTTTAGCTTAAAACATAACTTAAAGTTGTAAGTCATTATTAAACAAACAACTGCTTTAAATTTTATATCTGATGCAATTTTTAAAATATAACTAACATATTGAAAGATTTGTTTTAATTACATTGACTTAGTATAACTAATTTCAATTGGTACAATTGTGTTGTGTCAAGTGAAATTAATTATAATTTGCTACTTTTGAAGCTAATTACATAATAAGCAGCACTACACTAAAGTTATAAGTAAGTATGTTCAAGTAATATTAACTATGTACATTAAGTGAAGCATAAACAGTATTATTACTAGTTTTGCTCTTAAGTACTTTTAATTCAAAAATATTATTAGAATCAAGAGCAATTAAAATGACAAGTGTTATATTAATAAGTTAAGAACAAGGAAGTTAATTTCGAGTGTTGGAATTAACAGGCAGAAAGAAAAAAAACACAAAAAAAAGTTTTGAGCTCTTTAATTTTTAGTTTGTAAATAACTTATAGTCAAGAAAAACTTGAGTAATTTTTTTATTATGTTACTTTATTTTATAGTTTAAAAGGGTCAGATTCTTTATTAACAACTCATTTCTTTTTAGTTTTTAAATTTTACTTATTTAAAGCATAAAAACAATGAAAATTCAAAAGCATGTTGGTTTTGTTTATGAGTTGTATGTCTAAAGTTTTGTTGTAAAACAATATTTTAGTAACTGTAATGAGTAATTGAATCAAATTTCAATTAATTTTATAAGACTAGTAATTAATGATACAGTTGTATACTACTGTTTTGTATTTAATTTATTCAAATTTATAACTTACAAGCTTTTTTAATTTATATTAGTAAACTAGACGTTGTTTAAAAAAATTACACGGTCTACATTTTTAGAGTTTAAATTAAATAATAACATTTAAGAGAAAATAACTAATAGAACAAACTCAGAATAGGCTGTATAAAAAAGATACATTTTGATTTCATTATAAAAAAAATTAATTTTGTTTATTTTATCTACAATCTGATATTCAGGTAAAAAGCACATTGGGGAAAAGTAGGTTTGTTGGTCACATCTGGCTGCAGTTTACTGACCCCTGTTTTGAACTTGTTTGTTATCAACTAACCTTAAAGCTCGTAGAAAAACAAATTTTAAAATTTATTTTAAGTGCTGTTGATATAAAACACTTTTATTCAGATAGTAATTAAAAGCTGTTTAAAATTTCACTCAAAGATTTAAACTTTCGCTTTTATAGTTAGTCATACTAACGATCAAGCTCAGATAAATTTATTACTCATAATGTATTAAGTAAGAGTTTTAATTATTGTATTCTATGTTATAACATATCTTATTCTAAAAACATTATAAAAATTAAGGATACTAACAATTACATTAGATTTTATTGCGCATGTAAAATATTTATTGAAATGGAGTATAAAATTAAAAACAATAAGTCAATTGGTAATTAAGAAAAGCTTTTATTTGATATAACTTTAAGCAATTAGCAAATTTAATTTATTTAAGAAGTTAAAAGCACAATAACGTATTTTAGTTATATTTTTATCGTCAAACTTCAATACATAATCAGTATTAAATGATATTTCAATACAAAAACTTTAGTTTGTTAGTTAAACGATATGGGTTAACATACTGTTTATGTTCGAAAAATTTGCTATTTTATTCATTCCGAACTACTGTTAAATTATTTCACTCATACATTGTTGCAATTTATTAGTTTAACATTTTTTATAAAAATAACAACGCTAAATTTTAATGTGACACTGCATTTGCACAATTAAAACTAAAAATACTTGTCAATTAAACAACACGTATGTTGTATCCATCTTTATGTTTAGCTTCCTTAAGCAGATAACAGTTTAAAAAAGTAATGTTCTTTTTTTAATTTGAAGTTGTTAAATTGAATTCATTCTTTTAAACTGCTTATATTGCAACAAAATTTAAACAGTTGGATTTTTTCACTTTTGTGTACTTTTTGGTTAAACAAATTAATTTAGGTTTTACAAACATATCTATTTAAGATTTGGTAGAAGGTATTAAAGTCAACTAGTTCTAGTTGAATGAACATGTGTAAACACTGTAAAAGGAACGTCTAATAGTTTTAGCTGCGAGTACTTAAATAACATTAAAAAAGAAAAATACGAACCATTTTTCCGAGTTTTATTTTTAAAGTAGCTGGTCGGTTAAATATGTAACAAAATGGAAATTGTGTACTTACTATCTTTTAGTGGTAAAAATCTTAATAATTATAATTTCTATCAATAAATACAAATTATAAAACATGATAATATAAAACCACTTGATGTTATAAAAGTTAAATATTTACTTGATCAAAGTTGTACATTAATTTTAAATTTAGCGAAGAGATACATACCGCAAAAAAAAAACTACACACTAAAACCTAATTTGTAGATTTTGATATAAAACAACATCTATTTTGCATCACAAGTTCTACGTATTCTAAAAAATTGGAGAATCACCAAGTTGAACAACAAACTAACCAAATGACCACTGGTCTTAGTCGACACGCTGACTATGACGTTACAAATGCTCGAAGTTGTTATCCGAAACATTTAAACTACAACTCAACGCTTAACAGTGTTACGACAAACCATCAAAATCAACTACAAAATATCCAACATAATTTATTAGTGAACCCAAAACAAAGCGTTCAACCTGGTTTTACAATGAACCCTAAAAGTGCCCAACTTAAAACGCAAATGAATCCTCAAAGTGTCCGAACAAATATGCTAATGAACCAACAAAGTGTCCAACCTAATATGCTAACGAATCCTCAAAGTGTCCAACCTAATACGCAAATAATTCCTCAAAGTGTACGAACTAATATGCTAATGAACCCTCAAAGTGTCAAACCCAATACCCTAATAAACCCTCAAAGTGTCCGAACTAACACGCTAATGAACCAACAAAGTGTTCGACCGGATACGCAAATAATTCCTCAAAGTGTCCGAACTAATATGCTAATGAACCCTCAAAGTGTCCGAACTAACACGCTAATGAACAAAAAAAAAGTTCGACCTGATATGCTAATGAATCCTCAAAGTGTCCGAACTAATATGCTGATGAACCCTCAAAGTGTCCGCCCTAATACGCTAATGAACCAACAAAGTGTCCGACCTAATATGCTAATGAACCCTCAAAGTGTCCAACCTAATATGCTAATGAACCAACAAAGTGTCCAACCTAATGTGCTAACGAACCCTCAAAGTGTCCAACCTAATACGCTAATGAATCCTCAAAGAGTCCGAACTAATATGCTAATGAACCAACAAAGTGTCCAACCTAATGCGCTAACAAACCCTCAAAGTGTCCGAACTAACACCCTTATGAACCAACAAAGTATCCGACCTAATGTGCAAATGAACCCTCAAAGTGCCCAATCTAATATGCTAATGAACCCTCAAAGTGTCCAACCTAATATGCTAATGAACCAACAAAGTGTCCGACCTAATACGCTATTGAACCCTCAAAGTGTACGACCTAGTGTGCTAATGAACCCTCAAAGTGTACAACCTAATATGATAATAAACCCTCAAAGTTTCCAATCTAACACGCTAATGAATCATCAAAGTGTTCGACCTAATACGCTAATGAGCCATCAAAGTGTCCGGTCTAATACGCTGATGAACCCTCAAAATGTCCGGTCTAATACGCTGATGAACCCTCAAAGTGTCCGGTCTAATACGCTGATGAACCCTCAAAGTGTTCAACCTACTATGCTAACGAACCCTCAACAAAAACTTCATCCTGATCTAACAATGAACCAACCTGATTTTAATCGATGTAACAATCAACAAGCGTTCACTAGAGTGCAACAACCAACTTGTTACAGAAACTTAGCGCAACCAGGCCAGCAGCAAGCAGGTTATCAGCCAACCAACGCCCAACTTGTGGGTAACCAACAGCGTTTCAACAACGCTCAACAAGAGGCAAGCCGTTATCAACATCAGAAACCAACTAGCCAAGACTTTGCGTCCTTGCAAAATGCCTCTTTTCAAAACAACAGAAATCAAAATAACAGCTACTTTCAAAATGATAACAATCAGTTAAGCAGACAAGATTTTCAGAACCATCAAAACATCCACGGTAACTCACATCAGCAGTACGCGCATCCACAGCAAACACATAACAGTCAGTACGCCTACCAGCAACATCATTATCCAGCTCAAGCTGCCCATGGCTATCCTCTGCAAGGAAATTACATGGCAATTGGTGAAACATTATCTTATTTTATTATTCATAAAGCTAAAACACATTATTTTATTACTGATAGTAACAACTTTTTAACAGGAAGTAATAGCGGACAATACAGTACAGCTCATTCTACGATGCGTCATACACACAGCGTAAGCGAATTATACTTTTTTATTTTAGTATATTGGTCACGCGTTAACTTTTAAATGTTTTTGTAATTATATATACTATTAGGAGAGCGAAAAGTAAAGGCACTCTCTTTTAAAATTACTTTAGAATTTAATACAATTAGTCACCTGTTCAATTTTTTTTAACATTTATTTTCCGCTTTTATTTAAGCGATATTGTTTTTCATCTACACATTTTAACAAAAGTAAAATTACAGTCAGCTCAGATGCCAGCTGGTGTTCCAAGAAGTTTATCGTCGGTTGGAAAACTCCGAAAACCACGAAAGTTAGTTTTACAATTGTTCAAAACTTACAAGTGTGTTTTGACTGTATTAAATCTAACACTACGGCACTCTTAAAATAAGTTATAAATTAACACTTTCTAGGCAAGTTTTTTTTTATGATATTTGAAGAAAGTTAAATTTTAAATATCTAATTTTGAAGTATAAAAAACTTACAAATCCTGTTATAATTATAACAGACATATCACTATTGTACTCGAACATAAAGATATAGTTTTCTTCTTTCAGGCAAAGGATAAGTTTTTCATATGATCAGCTCGAACACTTGGAGAATCATTTCTACAACATAACCGCTTACCCACGTGTAGACCAAATTAATGAGCTCACACAGAAAACTCAGCTAACTGAAAAAGAGCTGGTGGTTAGTTGTTTATAATAATTGTGTTATTTAATTTGGACTTGTTTTGATTTTCATGTATGAACAGTATTTTTTCAAATAACTTAGTTACTTTATAAACTAAATTATATAAACCAGACTATTGGAACTTTCAAAAATTCTCAAGTATTTTTTTATTTAAATAGTTAGATAAACAGTTTTATTAGTATAAATAACAGTATTAAGTATGTTTAGTTGTATATATTTTTGTCAAAAAGAGCAATAGCTTTTAGAATAAAACCAGACAGGATTCTTTTATTTATTTTTATTATAATTTGGTTTTAAAATGTAGAAAATGTGATAAATTTAAGAATAAAATATACTTTTTCAACCAAATAAGTTTAAATACATTCTATTAAGTTATATTACATTAAACAAATTATATAAGTTTTATCGACTTTTTATCTATTAAACTGAACGTTTATAGTCAATTATGTTATATAAATAAATGTCATGTATCTCTGTCCGCACAGTTTCAATTGATTATGTATATAAGTCATTAGAAAAAAAAAAGAACTATTAAAAAAAGTCATTGCAAAGCAGGATTATATAATATTTTAATGTCAAACAATTCAAATTCTTTTGAAAATATTCAAGAGACCATTACTCAAAGACTAGTATATCAAAAAAACATATGTATGTAGGTTTCATCTATATCTAGAAGCCGTTTTTTTATTTTCGCAAATATTAAAATATTTACTGAGATAATTAAATCTTTTTAAAAATTACTATTATTTAAAATTTATTCATTAATATCTAAAATATTATTAAATATTTTCTAAAAAATAAAATTTACTTGTAAAATTGTTAAGAACTACATACTTGTTTTTTTTTTTTTTTATTATGTATAGCTTATGATATGTTGCCTATTAAACATTTTTTTTGAATACCTTGAATCGGTAAGTTTTAAATAGTCGCGCACCCGCTTAGCACGGAGAAGCGTAAAAAAAAGTACAGAATAGTGAATTAGCTACCAGAAATGTGTTTTGTTAAAAAAAAATTAAATTACAGAAATAAGTACTCTTAAAATATTTTTTATTTGTAATGTGATGTCCTTTCTAATACCAAGTTTAGAGTACCAACTGTTAGATAAAAGTTTCTTATGTAAAATTGATAATTGTATCCATACACCTATACTCTTTACCCTAACCAGTTTTAAACAGAAGTCAGTTTTAAAACTTTACTCAATTTGTTCACAACGTTTTTAGCTCTTAACCGAGCAACTGTTTTTTTTAATTAGTACACAACGCTATTACGGTCTGTGTCAGGGTTTCCCAAAAATGAAAATGTTGGCCGTTTAGAAGCATTATTTTTGCAAAAAGTAGTTATTTGGCGAAAAAAAAAATGGCTGTTTAATTATTAAAGGAGCATTTAAAGGAGAGCGATAATTAGTTTTATAGTTTTGAAATTTAGTTTGATAAACCCTGATATTTAATATTTATTTAACCTCTGTCACTAAAAAATTAAGCTACTTATAAAAATAAATAAAATAAAAGGCATTATCATGCAAAACTTACTTTAAAATAAAGACTTTAAATTTAAGACAAAAGTTTGTACAAAACTTGGTAACTAAATAACGTTTTTATTCAGACTGTTTATAGTTCGTTTAACTTTGTTTGTTTCAACTAAAAATATTGTAAATTAATAAGCTTAAAGTACCTGAGAAATTTTACACATTGTCTTGGTAACTTTATAGTTAGAATAAAACACGCACTTTTAAAAGTAAGTATGTAAATTAATAAAAAATAAGTAAATAAAGGTATGGAATAAAAACTAATTTGTTTGTGAAAAATTTAAAACAACAGTCGTGTTTAACCTATTGTCTTATGGTATTTACTCTAAAGATTCTATAATTTTTTTTTCTACAGACGTGGTTCAAGAACAGACGCAGTAGAGACCGCAAACGTGGATTGGACATTTTGAGATAAAAAGTTATAATTTGAATAACTTTTTTTTACGTACCTTAAAAACTTTATGTAAGGATAAGTGTTTCTCAATTGTTTAAAATCTGTGCATAGTTGATTAGAAAATTGAATTAGACATAGTATGTTGTTAAAAAAATACACTTTAACCAACTTTGTATCAGACTAATTTTATTTTTTTATTATGTTTAAAGTTGAGCAGTATTGTATTGTTAATGATTTTTAATTAACTCTTTAAGGACTATAGTATTGATAAGTGCTTCTCAAAGGTTTTAGTTGAACACTATAAAGTATTATTGATTACTAAAAAAACCTGTTAACAACAAGTTATTAAATTAAAAAAAAAAATAACTGACACTTTGTAGTAGACTAATTTTATTTTTTCTTTATTCAACAGTAATTATTAATAATTGCAAAAAATCAAATCGAAAAATATTTTATGATATAATATACACCTATCTTTAACTATGTTATATATCTAGTAATAATAGTAGTTTAAGCTGCATGTCTGAGCACAGGTTAAAACTTTGAGAAACACTAACATATATTACTGAACTAAACGAACAGATATTAGTTAATGGCTTTTAAAGTTTATGAAAACAGTCTACGAGTTAATGAATTTATATTAATTATAAATAAAACGTTTAGGATTGGTTGTTAGAATCTTGCAATCTAGGTAAATTTTATTATGAGAATTTGTTACATTTATTGCTTAAAACTTTAGTATGTTATTTTTAATTTTTGTTGAAAATAAATAAACTTTAAAATCTAATTCTTTACAGTAATTTCTTTCTCTATGCTTAGTTTTTTATATATTGTTACTTACAATTGTTTTCTAAATTTACATTGTTTATGTCGAAGCGTTTTGGGTTTTACAATGGTTTTGTTTTGTGCTCTTTTTGAAGACAAAAAGGTGTTAATTTTTGTATTTTGACAACTTTAAAATTAGATTCTCTTGAACAATTTTTTTTTACTTCTAATGTTATAATTTATGCTTATAAGTGTTATTTATTTAAAACATTTAAAAATTTGAAATTGTGTAAACTTATTATAGGTATTATCGCCCAATTATTTTAATAAACTAACACAAATAATAGCAGAATTTTGTATCTGATAATAAGTTTTGATATTTAAAAATTTCAAAATCAAAAAATTCGGTATTTTTATGTGAGTTAAATATTTATTACATAAAGTAAGCTTAAACTACAGGCATGTTTTCTAAGACAATGAACAAAAATGCATCGGTTGGTAACTTAAGGGAAAGATTTGTATAAACAAAAAACCAAATAAGTTTGTGTTAGTGTAAGTTTAAAATACTAATTGCAATAACAAGGAAATTTATTATTTAGTTTAAATTATTTTAATTAGAAGTCAGCAAACTAGCGAAAATAATTGAAAAACAAAAAAGATTTTGTGGTTAAAACTTAAAGTTAGACGTTTAATTTCATAGATACCAATTACTAGTGCTTAGTATTAAGATCAGGCTTTTCAAAGCCTAAACTTAATAGTTTCAGAAAATTTTAATAACTTTTAAACTATCCGCTAGTTGGCTTTTTTTTCTTTGCCTCTCTCGTATTTATATTAAAATTACACTAAATCAATACAAATTTATTCAGTTTGTTTTGGCCCTTTAGTATCAGCAATTGCTGTCTTATTTATAGCTTTTCTTCGTTTCAATGTTTTGTTTATTGATTAGCCCACATTTCTTGTGTTAATTAAACATGTTTGTATAGTAATGCATTTTGTATAATTTAAATTCATTAGGACAACCATTATAAATGTATACTTTCTTTAAATAAGGATTACAAATGATATATAGGTTATATTATAGATATTGTTTAAGTTGTTTTTGTTAAATGACTGCCTTAGGTTTGAGTCCTCTCAAATATTCGGTTTATAAAATGTTATAATTATTTCTATTATTTTTACTTTCTTTGTTTATAGTACATTTTTTGATCGCTACGTTTAAGTATATAAATGCGACCCGCCTAGTAGAAACTTTTTTTTATAAGAAAGGACTTACCGATTATACACTACGGACCAACGTTTTAAACTTAGGGTGAGTAATGTTTTCTATTGGTGGGACAAATAATCTTAAAAAGATTTTTAAAGGCGAAATTTGGTACAAGAAAAAAATTTTAGATTCATAAATTTGAATAAGTACAAAAATTTAAAACATTATCGCTCAATTAAAAATATCTTTAAGTAAAGTTTTTTTTAAGCTACTACTTCTGTCCTCTGTTTTCAAAATTAAAAGAGAGCAATTTTACGAATATTTCTTACAAGAATCACATTTTTGATAGTCATAATTAAGCAATACTTTAATACCTTGTAGGCCATATATTTTTGTATTGAAAGCTACTTGGTTGACCAAGCCTTTTCTGAGAGTTAACTTTGTCAAAAACATTTTGACTGAAAAATAAAATATTTTTTAGAAAATTTGATTCAAAACTTAAAAACTCGTGTTATAATGTATAATTTTAACAAGATTGAAAATTAAAAGATTTGATTAAATAGCAGTTTCTGATGCCTAAATATTATAGATTTTTTAAATTTTTACAAAAACTCACTTATCTAAAAAAAAAACAATGTTAGTACTAATACCTCTCAATCAAAAAAGCTATTATAGTTTTTAAAATAGTTAAACTTTCTAGCCTAAATTAAACTACTTCTAACTAGATTCTTTTTTTATGAAATATTTACTATAGCCCGATATACTTTGAAAGTGCCCTGAATATTTGCAAAATCATATTATAATAAGAAAGTTTTTATGTTTTATATTAGCAATCTAATATATTTTTTGCAATAACATTCAATCTTGTTTAAATAGAAACAGTTTTTTTTTACTTACATGCTAAAATTCTTTAACAAATCGATTGAACTAAAAGGGGTAAACTAATATGTTTTACTTTTGTAATCTTTTTATTCTGTCAAAAGTTCAAGCCTACAATTTACCAAGGTCTCATCAAAATGCGGCTCATTGGCCAAATTTACCCCGCGACGTGCAGTTTAGCTACAAAAAGATAATAAACAAGATAAACATGATTTTTATACAACTAAATTTTATGATTTTGACTTTCTTCTAAACAGACCAGGGTTTCCCAACGTGGGTTAGTTCAGATATTTTCTCAAAGAGATGGATGCATAATTTGAAACTTAAGTCTAAGGCGTGTTTAAGAGTGGAGGCCACATATATTTTTTATTTCTTTAAAAGTTTCAAACGGACCTTATTAAAAAAAAGTGTGGGAGACCCTGGAGTAGACTGGGCTTCCTATTTATGTTTCTTTTGAGAATTTATTCGTTTTAATAATATTTCATCTCTTAATGTTTTTACTTGTACTTTTATGATATAATAATAATGAAAGGTCCACTATTAGCTGAAATTTGCAAGTTGTGCAGTGTATAGAAGAATAAAATCAAATAATAACAGTAAATTAACTGTGATGCAATAAATAAAGCAAACAAACTATAAATAGATAATATACATCAATTAATAAAAGTAAAAACATATTAAACTTATTTTGCTTCTCATTTCTTCGTCTGCTTCGGTTTGTTAAAGTATTTACTTTCCCTTTTTATCAGTCTTTTGTGTTTAGTAAACCGGTACTTGGCGCATTTCTTTTGAAAGCAGCTCCCACTCATCAGCTGTTATATTCAAGCTATTAGGTTGTGCGTGCGTACGTACACAACACTCAGTTTTTGGTGACCTCGGTTGCGTTTGCCAACTACCAACTAGCTTCACAACAAAAAAATTTGAGTTCGCTCAGCACTTATATACAAGCTGTTAGGTCGCGCGTGCTTAAAACCTAGTTTTGGACAACCTCACTTGCGTTTTCCAATGAAAATCTCGCAATACAACAAAGCCTTTGCTGAATTAATGTGTACCAAACACGGTGTTAAGACTAGTACGTCTCAACAACTCCTCATTGGTGATCTTTTACTGCCATGCTTTTCTAAAGATGCGACGAAAGCGTCGTAGGTTGAAGGTTTTAATTTTTTTTCTGATGTGCGCTAGAAAACGTCCATGTTTCACTACTGCATAACAGAGTACTGCATGTCATAAACAGCAACAAAAAACAATAGACTTTGTGCGAATGCTTAAATTTTTGGTTGTCCCAAACTATTTCAGTCAAACGAATAAGAATGTCCAAGATCTTACTATTACGAATTTTGAATTCTGTAATTAATGATGAGTTTGACAGAACATTTTAGTTAAGTTTTAAAGTTTTGTTCTTAAACCAGCCTGGTAAGTTTAAAGCGGTTTCTCGTAACTATGCATGCCTGCCTGATGAGTCCTAATAAGAACGAAACTGGTTTAGATTGTCACAGTTGCTGTTGTTGTTGGTCATGTGGTGAAGTTTACAATTTACTTTTATTTTAGTTTGGATTGCTGTCTTATATGTTTAATATATGCTTCTCATTTTTTAGTTTTTAAAGTACATTGAAAACTATTATTATAACAAAAAAATTAAGTTTAATTTTGAAATTATTATATAAGAAGAAACAAATTTTTGCTTGTCAATAGAAGTCAACAAAAATTTATTTAATAGTTAACATATTTAAATCTTTTAAAAGTATATTTCAGTTTAAACTTAAAAAGTTACTTTTACATATAGTTCGTATATAATTTCCTTAAATAAAACTTAGTCAGATAGAAATGATATATTTTTAATTTACGGGTCAGCTTCACTAAAAAAGTTTGCGGATCGTATTTACTAAAACAGTTTTGCAGCCCAAGTAGTTTTTAAAGATTGTTTTAAAAAACAACTCTTCAAAAACAAGACTGTCTCAATTATTATAAGGCACAAGTATGTACTAAAAATAGAATAAAAATCATGTTTTAAATTATGTGTTGAAAAACGGCAGCTGTTTATTTTATTTCTTTCCATGGGTTGTTTTTAAATACCATAAAACTAAACGGTGAGTTGCCCATCACTAATTTAAATAGTTCTGCATACAGTAGCTATTTTAACGTATACAAAAGTAGGATAGCTGTCAAATTTGCACGAGCTTACTAAATTAAACGAGAAATCAAAATTGCATAAAGATACTATTGCACGAAGAGACCTTTTAAAGAAGGGTTAATTTTGCAATAAGACACTTTTGCATCAGCAGACAATTTTGCACGGGTTGATTTTTTTTTCTTTTTTAATAATTATTTTGTTAGCTTTAATTTTTATTATTTACTTATTATATAGTTTTTTTTTATTATCACTGTTACCCCTTAACCTAAGTCTAGGTCGGTAATTTTTTTTATTAATTATTTATTTTTTAACCTTTAGTTTTTATTATATATATATTTTTTTTTTTAATCTTGTAAAAAAATGACCCTCCGTGCAAAATTGTTTCTATGCAATTTTTTCCCCTCGTTAAAGTTTTTCTCTGTACAAAATTTTTTTCGTGCAATTTAGTAACCTCATGCAATTTTGTTTTCGTGCAATTTTGACCCATTCTTAGAAATATGTATTTATGACTATTATCCTTAGCTTAAACCAAGCTATGTAAACAAATAAAATCTACATCTCTCATATTTGTGAGCAGGTTAAATTTTCACGAAGACAAAGATGCACGACATCACAAAATTGCACGAAGATAATTTTTTAACAAGGGTCAATTTTGCACGAGTTAAATTTTTGCACGAGAGTAAAAAAAATATATATAAAAATTAAAAACAAAACTTAAACTTAAAAAAAAAAAAATTTACTGACTGAGGGTAAGGGTCAGGGGTAACAGTGATAGTAAAAACATATTAATAAATGAAATAAATTATCTTCCGAGGGTAAGGGTTACGGGTTATTTTGAATTTAACTGGCTGATGATTAAAGCTTTATGAAAAATTAAGGCTTTATGAAACATATGTTCCAGAATTTTTAAAATCGCCATTTCAATAAATTATTTAAAAGCCCTTCAAGTGGGCTCAGTTGAAAGTGTTTAAGTTTAAATAATAACCTTATTTTATAACTAAATATAACTAAATTTTGCACGATTTGATTATTATTATTGTTATATATATATATATATATATATATATTTATATATATATAACAATAATAATAATCAAATCGTGCAAAATTTTCTCCTTGTGCAAAATTGTTTTCTTGCAATAAGGTCTTCATGCAATTTTATCTTCTTGCAATAGTGTCTTCGTGCAGTTTTGTACGCTCCTACAAATTTGACAGCTAATCCTATTATTTAGTGTTTGTACCGATTTATATCATAAAGTCAGTAAAAGTGAATTTAGTAACTATACTAACTTGTCAACAAATAATTTATAAACAATGTTAAACAAAATGAGGTATTACTTTGCTAGTTTTTTTATTATTTGATGTCCGTAAAGTTTTTTTTAACCATTTAGTTAGAAGTTAACATATAAACGTTTGCAAAATGTTTGTTAAATCACTTTTTCTGTATGAATAAATATATACAAAAAAGTTTTGTACAGTAACCTCTCGCTTATTTACGCACATTGTGTCCACAGAAAAAAATGCGTAAAGATACGAGAGCTACCAAATAAACTTACTATAATGGCTGTTTTTTGATATCGCTTCTAGTTAAAAGCAGACTGGGGACTTTTCTTCTTTTTAGCAATTTGTTTACTTTATTTATAAATATGAAAACAAAAGATACAACTATACACGTATTAAAAAAAATAATAAACACTTTTAGAAAAATTTTAGTAATTTTAATGATAAGTATATTTTATTTTTATTAATAAGTGACTTTTTTGATACTTAACATTTGTATTCTATTCTACCTAGCAAATTCAACTTATAAGTAAGCATTTGTTTACAATTAAGAAATGGTATAGTGTCTATATTAAATTTTGCTTCTATAGCATTTAAAAAAAAAAGCATTTGGTACTGTAATGGATTTCTTCTTTTGAACAAAAATATATAAAATAAAGGAAAAATGTTTAAAAAAAGTTGTTTATGTTTCATTTGAATTATTATTTAGATGTTTATTTATATATAGGGCAAGAGTGCTGTATTATTTATTTAAGTTTTAAACTCTCGTTATTTCATTATACTTTCATTGTTTAACACAGTCATATTTATTTCAAAAATTTAATTCAATTTTTTTTATTAACAAAACTTCTGTATACTGAGGTATAACTAAATGTTTATCAATTAGTCAAGGAACAGAGGTTTACAAATTCTAAAGATATAGAGAGGTGAGTTAGCTTTTAAAAACATTTTTTAAATTAAAAATATACAGTAAAACTAACTTGTTCAATAATAAATTAATTTAAAATTTATATTTTTTAAATTTTTTAGAAATCTAAAATGCGTAACTAAATGAGAGTGCGTAACGTACCGAGTGCGTAAACATGCGAGAGGTTACTGTATTGCTCTTGTTTCAAGAAATTACTTAAAAAATATATATTCTGTGAAACTTTTTTGGAATAAAATAAAACACTAAGTATCAATTTTATTTATCAAACATCAGCTGAATATTTAAACTTTTATACAGTTAAATCGATTATCAACTTTGGAATCCTTACTATTTCCACTTTATAAAAACTACCTTAAATAAAACAAGCTAAGATAGCATTTTAGTAGAGTTAAAATACAAAAATTTTAAGTTTAGTTTGTATTTTTACTTATTTAGTTTTTGCAGTATTAAAATACAAATAATGTGAATACTTTACTACCTTCACTTAAATACAGTATCTTCATTTTTTTTCAAATAATATTTGATTAGGCTGTACTGATAATTTTATTTGTTTTTGTTTAATTTCATAAATGGTGAAGTAAAAACATTAGTGTATGTATAATTTGTTTATTATACCTAGAAATTAGTTATCAATGAAATAAGTATAATAAATTTATACAGAAACGAAAAGTAAAATACAATACTATGTTTTTATTATAACACTATCTGTAAAGCTAATTAAATGTCTAACTATTTATTGTTTAGTTTAGAATAAACAAGTCAGTAAAATAGTTGGGTGTAAAACACAAACATGTGCAGTATTCTGTTAGTTTTTTTATTTTTAAGTCTCATACATTTATACTACATTCGTCGTCTAAGTCAGTTTTTCAGCAAACTACTTAATTTAAATTTTAATTCTTTATTGCCTAGGTGATTTTTGAAACATTCTGTTTATAGATTTTTAATTTCAATTTTTAGTAAAATGTTTTAAAACCAAGTTGAAGTTAAAATTTTGAATCTTTTAATAAAAAATTTAAAATCTAAGAGCTGTATTATGTTGCTTATTTTATTACAAATATTATATAGAACATAATGCACAAGATTTTTGTTAAGTTTTTCTATATACAATAGTTTTTGTTTCTTTATAATTTACTCTTTTTAACTTAAAATTTATCTATTTTTTTAAAAACTTAATTGTTACAATACTTAATAGAAAAATAATATCTTTATTAGTAAGCTATAAAACGCCTAACTTCTGTAAACTACATTAAAGATTTTTTTAATTTTTTTTCGACTATCAGTTTAACTTTCGGAATTTAAACTTGCAAAAGATCCTTATTAATATCAAGCAGTTAAGTTTCGTATATCAAATCATGTAGATTTGTAGTTTTAAATTTTTAGTAGAATACCTACCTTTAGTAGTTTGTATTACGCTAACAGCTTTTGAAAAAAAAGAGATTAAATGTAAAACTGCGTAAAATTAAAAGGTGTTATAAGTTCTTAGCTAATTACCAGTGTAGTATAAATATACAGGTTTAGTACAAAATGGTCACTCTACCAGAAACCAGCAAAAAGGTAAGTCATATATAGTTGACATCCGATTTTTAGTTGTTGGTATTAATTGCCACTTCAAGGTTATAAATTAACCAGACTTTTGCTATTTAATATAAAATAACCTAAAAATTTACAGTTTTATGTTATAAAATTGCTACCTAATATTTAATGCTGTTGATTTTTTAATAATGTTTAAAGCCTTGATAATTTTAAATATCCAATTTTCGCTTTTGAACACTTGAATTTTTCTAGACTATAGTATTACTTTTAAAATTACTAGAAATGTTTGTTTTTACTTTAAAATGTAATGTAAAATTAAATAACATTATTAACATAATTTAACGACACTAACTTTAAACTTATTTTACTTTAAACAGGAGCATGCAATTTAGCTGTGAGAGAAATTTAAGATTCACCTACAACGTCACAATAACATACCCACAAATCCTTACTTCAAGTTAAACTTCATAAGTTTGTTTGGTCAGGTTGGTTTATAGACTAAAACAATATTTGTATTATTACAAATTGTTAATTAGAAATTATGCTCTGTTTTATCACTTAAACTTTTATACATTAAATTATTTTCAAAAGTTGAATCAGGCTTTTCTCCACGCTATGCACCTGTTTAAATTAGTGTGAAAATACAGAAAACTAAATAATAATAAAATATTATGAATAATGTTAAATTTGTTTTCACTATTAAAAGACTAGTCTTTAAATCAACTAACTAACTTCAATAGTTATTTGAACAGTAATATATTAAACTGTTATAGTTATTAATCCTTCTTATAAAATAATTATTTTGATTTGTTCTTAAGTGTGCAATGAATTTTGTTTTTCATTTATTTAATGTGTCGAAAATTTAAAAAAGGTTGAAGACCACTGACTTAAACTACTCTGAAAAATTAAATACTACTTCTTTAATTTTCACGTTTTTGTTTCTAATAGTTCTAAAATTGTTAAAACATAATTAAAAAAACTGGTAGTAATGTTTTAAGACTTATAAATTTGAGGTGGTAAGTTTTTTTAGAAAAAATACATCTAAAATGATGCTTAGGGTATTATTTAGTTGCATCAGCTAAAGTTAGAAATTGTGGTTCATAAATCCACATACTTAGGTTTTAAATTTCATAAATTATTTAAAAGTAATCTTTAAAATATCACTGTTTAAATATTTAAAAAATATCTAAAAATCACTGTTTTTTTATATTAAATATTGTCCTAAAAATACAATTTAACTTGCAAGCTAGTAATGAAATATCTTAAATTCATTTAGGAACATTTCAATTTACATTTATCTGAAATAAATTGGTCTTCACTACAACCTAAAATGATTAAAAAAGTAAATTTGCTTAAGAATAGTTCATTTAGTTTAAAAAAAAGTGTTTTGTAGCATAATCTATATTTTATTTTAAAAGGTGTCGACTAGCGAACATATTGTTCGGATTTCAATTAAATAGAATTAAATTTTTGTCAAGTTATACAATGTCACTGTTTTAGTTTTGTAATGTGATCTTTTAAACTATTTATGTATTAATATTTAAAGTTAATACTAAATTATATCTAGGTTGGGGATGTATGAGTAATAACTGTGAACAATTGATTCCAAAAGGATTTAAAATGTTATCAAATAAATAACAGTTTACTTCTAATTAAATAAAAAAAGTTTCAAATATTTAATGACATTACAAAATTGTTGTAACCTTATACTTTAAAGAACAACCAAGAGTTTTTATTATTAATGTTGAACTTGTTATTGTAGCAGTTTTATTAATTCTTATTTTATTGGTTTAAATCACTGAAAATCCTTTTAAACTGTATCAAGGTTTTATAATGTGAGGCAATACATATTTTCTTGTTCAATAACATAAAGTTATAGCATAAAATGATAATGTTTTACTTTGAAGTTTCATGTAAGACTAAATAATTTGATTAATATATTTTATAGACAATTATTGGATAAAGTTTCCATTAAAATTCTACTTAGTTGCGAGAGAAATTTAAAAACCACCTACTACGTCACAAGTACATACTCACAACTCCTTCCTTCAAGTCAAATTTTATAAATTTGTTTGGTCTGGTCAGTTTATAAGTATAAAAACATCTTAGTGGTTACAAACTATTATCTAGAATTTCGGCTATTTTTTTAGCAATTGACCTTTTATATTTTAAAGTTTTCCTAACTGTGCTGTCTAATAACAATATTTTGAAACATCTGCTATTAAAAAATTTTAAATAAGTTTCACCTTAACCAGTGGTCTTCATGGTATGTTTTGTTGTTGTGCGAATTAAAAATACACGTGAAGGCTACTGTTCTAGTAAAACCTGATTTAAAAATGTGCATTAATAGTTGTTTAAATTGTTCTGCAAATAAACTATTTTAAGATCTATAGAAAATTTAATTAACTATTATTTTTCATTAATGTTATATTTATTTTAATGTAAAAAGATTAGTTTTATCATAATTCAAAAAACTTTAAAAGTTTTTAAACATAAATACATTAAAATCAAATAGATAATAATCTTTCTATAAATCATTTGTTTTGTTTTCTGCTTTATTATGAACAAAATTTTTTATTTCATTAATATAGTGTGCAGAAGTTAAAAAATAGGTTAAAGAACACCCATGAAAACCACTCTAGCAAATTAAATACAATTGTTATAATTTTCAAGCTTTTGTATTAAACTTTTTTTTTTCTTTTGTATAAGTTGAAATAAGTCTTGCTAACTTTTTAAAGTTTATAAATTTGAGGTGGTATGTTGTTTTAGAAATAAACTAAATTTAAATAGATGCTTAAGATATTAACTAGTTGCATCAGCTCATGTCAGACATTATGGTTCGTATAACTAAATCCACATATTTAAGTTTAAATTTCATTAGACATTTAAGACTAATCTTTAAAATATTCATAAATTAATATTTTGTTGTGTTTAAAATGTAGTTTAACATAAAAGCAAACTATAAAGTTTTTTAAATGTTTTTATGTATATTCTAATTTCTATTTAATTCAAATAAATTGTTTTGTTCTATAATCTATATTGATTAAAAAAGTAAAATTGTTTAGAATAATTCATTTAATAAGAAAAATAGTTTTTTGTAACATAATCTGTATTTACTTTCACAAAGTATCGACTAACAAATAAATTATTTACATTTAGAAAATTAAACTTAATTTTTGGTTGAGTTACATAATGTAACGGATCTAGTTGCCTAATAAAATCACTTAAACTGTTATTATTTTAATAATTTATGTAAAAATGTAGTTGTAGTAAAGGAAATATGTATTATATAACTGGTAACAATAATGATGTTCAATACTTTTAACTGCTGTTCAAAACACGTCGTTAACAGTAGAACCTAAGATTTAAAAACATTTAATGATGTCAAAGAAATGTTAAAACTCTATACTTCAAAGAATAGTCACGATTTGTTATTATTATTTATAATTTACTTAATGTGATACTTTTATTAGATGTTTTTAATATTATAGTTTTAATCCACAGAAAGGCCTAAAGAACAGTTTTCTAATATAGTGTCAGGTTTTTACTTTATTTACTTGTTCCATAATAGAAAAATTTTAGTATTTGGTTCTTATACTTCAATTTAGAAAGTGAAATAAGTGTCAAGTGTTGTGTCACATTTTTTGTTTATTTCAATATAAGAGAAAGTATGTAGCTTTGCTTTAAACTAAGAAATTAAATAAGCCTAAACTCTAATTTTTTTCATAATTTAAATATCAATTGCTGTTAGTTTAAACATTTTACTATAGTACTCTTTCAATTTTTTTTACCGAAAATATAACTTGCTTAACAATTAGATATTTATTACTAATAAAATTTTAAAAGTACAAGTAGTATTTATTTTAAAATATAAAAGTAGAAATATCAAAAAAACCTTAAAATTTAAGTATTGAAATTTGAGATTTTCAATTGTAAAAATAAATATGTTTTTTTAACTAAAATACAATCTCAAAGAAAATTGTAAAAATATTTGTGTAACTATATACATATAACTATGTTAATGTCGAGGTCAGTTAGTTAGAATGTCATGGTCAGTTGTCAATTAACTATTAAAATAAAAGTTAATGACATTAATGAATACTATTGTAATAGTATTATAGTAAGAAATGTCTGAAAATCAGCTTTAATATATCCCTATGTATAAAAGAAGTTTATATGAATTTGCTTCAAATACATTTTCTTATAAGTATATAAACTAGTTAAAATCTAATTATCAAGACTAAACATATTTTAAATTACATTAAAACTTTCAATTCAAGACAATGAATGATGAACATTAACTATATCAACATTTTTATTCTAAAATTGTGTGCAACTCATTAAAAAGTTTAATTTTGCAAAAAATTTCTCATGATATATGAATTTGTCATGTTAACACAATTGGTTATTATATAAATCAGTTTTAGATAATTACAAGGGTAGCAACAGCAAAGATTAAACTCTAATACTTGCACCTTATAGATTCAACATTCATTACTTAACAATGTAGCAAAAAGCAAGCCAAATATTTTAAGTGTTTTTAGACAATTATAAAATTAACAATTTATTTTTTCAGGGGTTCCGCAGGCTCAAGAAACCAGTCAAAATTTACCTACGCTTAAGAATATAAAAAATGTTGTTTATTTTAGCAATAAAAACACGTGATTAAAATAAACACTAGATTAGTTGTTTAAAAGAAATCTATTTTGCTTCAATATTTATCTATTTGTCTTATTTCAAAAAGAATTTCCATCTTTTTGATATGTAGGCAAAAATAATTAACGCAATAAACTAAATTACCTTTAATATGTTGTATGATAACATATTATAATAATTATAATAGGTTGTAAATAATTTTGTTTATTAAATTGCTTTACGTAATAATTAACTTCTTTATTCAAGTTTAACATATGTTATATAACCAAAAAAAATTTAATGTTTAATATTTATAGTGTTATTTTTTTACAAACGAAATTTCCATGTATTTAAATTAAGTATCATTGTACAATGTAATTATTGTTTCCCCACAATTATATGAGGTCATAATTTAAAACTTAAACTAGTTATTCTGGAGTCGATAGTGAAGACCAATTAAAAATCTCTTAGGCGTTTTTAGTAGTCGTTTTGAAACTTTTACTATACATTATGGAGAATTTAAATAATTAAGGAGGCAATAAGGCCATTATTTGAAACTTACACTAGATACTCTGAAGTTAATGATAAAGAGCAAAAAAAAGGTCTAAGAATTCTTATTGGACAGGGCTATAGCTTTTTTTATTTCTTTAAATGGGGCATTTTGAAAAATTTTTATTAAACCCTGAGTTACATTTTACCATTAAAAGTTACTCAAACATTTAAAATAAATATTCAAATGATAACATAAATAAGCATAATAATAAGGATAACAAATTACAGAGTTTGTTGAAAATTACTTAAAATGGACACTAAAGATTTATCGACTTCAAGCAAGGATCAAAATATCGCTCAGTCAAATGATCCGTCTAGTTGCAAAGTTGAAAACAAAATTTCCATTAAAACAGATATGAGTGAAAACAATAAACTAAAAGCAAAAGAAACTCAACATTGTAACTTTATACCTAAGACTGAACTCACGAGCAAACCTGTTTTTGACCATCAATCGAACAATACCAACATCTGTTATGATTATCAGGTAAGACTGGATAATTTAGTATAAAACAATTAACTTATAAGCTAAACAGCAACCCTTGTATTTCAACAATGTCTGTTTCCAGCACCAAACAAAAGTTTTAACTGATCAATCTAGTTGCAAGGCTCAACAGAAAGATTACATAAAAACTTACTTGAGTACAAATAACCACTATGACGTAAAAGACAGCCACCATAGTAATTTTGTATCTGAGGCTAAATTAGAGAAGCAGACTGCAATTAATGAGCTACTGATGAATAATACTTTAATGAGACAGAGCTATAAGGTCAGAATTTTTGTTCTCATTAAAAAAAATATAAAATGTTTAAGCAAATAGTTTCTCTTTATATAGTTGTTTTTTTTCTTTCAATTAAGTAAGTTGTTCCATGTTTAAAAAATAACAAAGAATTCATAAAGTGAAGTTTAAGATTATTACCATGTTATTTAACAATTAATGAATGTGTAATACTAGATTGATAAATTTGTAAAAAAAATTAAAAATTTAAGTTTTATCATCAACTTAATAATAAATTTAGCCTAGCTACACTCAAATTCAAGTACCTCAACAATACAAGCAGTCAGATGTGTATATTAGTGATGCTCATCAAGATGCAGGTTATTTTCCTCAGCAAACAAGTTCTGCAGTTCAGAATGACTTAGGATACAAACGTTTCACCAACCAAACGAACAGTGACCCGTACTACCCTCAACAAGCTGGTAACCATCAACATGGTCATCATGTGCATTCAACCTTTCCAAATGATAATAGCAACCTGTTTAAGACACAGTATCCAGTTCAACAACAGCCACAGATGATGCCTATGCAAAACAACGGTCCGCTTAACAGCCAAGATATGCCTTTTCAAAACCAATATGATGGTCATAATGCTTCTTTTCAATACCACCGCACACCAAGCGCTCCTGTTCAAAACCGTCACATCAATCATGGTAGGATTCAGAAGGAGTTTAAACAACCACATCATCCACAGGAAATGTATGATAGTCAGTATGGCTACCAACGGCATCATTTGTCAAATCAAGTTTTCTCTTATCCAGGGCAAAGAAGCTACATGCCTACAGGTAAAAATTCACTAATATTGTCTGTAATAACAGTCTCTAACTTAGTATAACTAATTTATATTATTTTTCCAGGTTGTAACAACGGACAAAGATGTTCAGCTTATCCAGCAAACGGTCATACAGAACAGGTTAATAATAATTGCATAAGTATTTAAGAGCTTTGATGTTTTATTTTTCAAATCCTTTTCAATATACAGATTTTAGCTTCAAGTTAAAATTGCAAAAATTAATATTTTAAGAAATTTTAAAATACTCATTAAAAAAAAACATTATTTTTACCAGTTGGATTCTTTGACAATGGATGATAAAAGAAGACTTGAGCTGGCAAGAAGATCAGCAAAACAAAGAAAGTAAAATTTTTTTACCATACTAACTAGAAATATAAATTTGTATTTTAAATGAAATTAGAATTATTGAGTTCAATTTAATTTGTTAAATAAAAAGTTCTTAAACTCTTACTTGTAAATGTTTTAAACTAGGCAAAGAATAACACTCACTGAATATCAAAAAAGGACACTTGAAAGTTTTTATCAAAACACAACAAAATACCCGCTTAGAGACCAAATTGATGACTTAGAACGGTGGACTAATTTGACATTTGGGGAGATTAAAGTGAGTTATCACAAATAAATCAAAAAACTTATAACAATTTTCAGTTGAATTTTTACAAAAAAACAATAAATTATAAAAATACTTTCAGCTGTAGACTTAAAAAATTAAAAAAAATTGTTATGTATTTTTTGGTATTTTAAAAATAAAGTTATACTTAACTAACTATACGTTTTTGGTGTTTTGAAGCTGCATTATTTTACCCTAAGGTGAATGAATACAACTTTGTGTTTTGTTCGTAGTAATTATAAAGTTTATGTAACAAAATGATAAGTTAAAATTGTACACATAGATTTCGTCTATTTTTATTGAAGGTTTACTTCTAAAACTGTTATATATACAAAAACAACAAGCATTTATGTGTTACTATAAATGTATGTTAAAAATTATTTTATTTTTAACATTTAGTTCTAAAATAATGGTTTTTGATAAATATGTATACTATCGTTGACATAAATAAGTAAATTTTATTATTAAAGTCTATTAAAAAACAAGTTAAAGCAATTCTCACTTTAATTATTTGTTTACACACCTGTAGTTACAACATAACACATTTGTAAAAAAAATCATTAATTAATTAAAACTTTTCAGACCTGGTTCAAAAATAGGCGTAGTAAATCTCGAAATGAAGGGGAAGAAATCAGAAAATAACGTGTAAAACTTGTGGTCAGATTTAATGATTGAAACGTTATTTCATAATTATATATAATTCTGAAGGTGAAAACTATCCTTCAGACAACCAACTCACTAGAAACTATTTTGATAAGAAATTAATAGTCTTTTTTTACGTCGATACTATCTTACCAGATGATTTGACTTATTTCTTGATTTTTTTATGTTGTTTATTAAGTTTGCCAACAGTTTTATTCTGCTAATAATCCTATTGAAGACGTTAAAAGATATCCAAATGGTGTACAATTTGATACCAAAAGGTTCTTATAGTATTTTGAGTGATTTTTTTTTGTCGTTCAATAAACAATCATAAAGCCTTATACTTTTTGTTATACTATACCTTTACAATAAAATAGTATCCTTATTTTTCTCATAACTTTTTTTTTTAGTTGCAGTTTTAAATTGTTAATTTAATCATTTACTAATGTACACAGTAAGATTTTTAAATAGATTGTCTATCCAAAAAATCTACTTATTCAATAATTTTGTTTTCTACTTAGAAACTTTGTAAGAAAGTTTCTATAAGTTTTTAATATTTTGAAAAATTTGATCCTTTTCATAACAAAGTCATTCATGGTTGTATTAAGCGTAAAAAATATAAAGCTTAGATAACGTATTCACATGAAACAATGTTTATAGTTGTAATCAGTTGTAACAAGATATCAAACTACATTTGATAGAAGTTTAAGTTTCATGGAAAGTTTCAAGATAAAATTCTTGTTCATTCAAGCATTTAAGAGAAAGCTCGCTAGTTCACGTTTTTTACTGATGAAATTTTATTAGAGTTTAGATAAGGATAAAATAAAGAGCAGTCACAAGTTTACTAAAGCGAGTTTGCCTTCCCATTTTACAACCATATATGTTTACTATTGTCAATTGGAGCAAGGATTTATTATAATAAATTAAATTTTAAAGCAATATTAAGTCTTATAAGCAGTTTTTGGATTTGAATTCAAAGTAGTTAAACGTAATATTATTTTCAACATTTTTTGAAATATAATTTTTTCAATTTAAAATTTGTTTGAAGGTTCTAATAATATTAACATTAATTTCTAAAGCATAAAGCTCTTTATCTTGTAAATGGTTCTTTATACTAGTTAGTGTTTGCAAATGTTTTTTATGTAAAATATGTTAATTCACGCCATGCCTAGTTTTATATAGAGTAGCCCTAATTGTTATTTAACATAAGGCTTAATTAGCTTATTGTTATTTTTTTTATTTTGGTTAAATAGTATAGTTTGTAAATATGTTAAAACCATACTCCTTAAAATTTAATTTCCCTCCTTCTATAGGTTATACAGTAAATCAAAAAAAAAAAGATATTTGTAAAAAACTATTGTGATACTAATATATTTTTTTTAATTTTAAGCAGCAAAATTTTTATCACGATTGCTGAAGTTTTATTCATAAAAAACTAAATTTTGATTTTTTAATGAAATTTGAAAAGTACTGTTATACGTTTCTTATAAGTTAATAATCTATAAAATACGTAACTTCTGTATATTACATTTAAGATGATTTTAGGTTTTTACAACTATCAGTTTTAGTTTCGGAATTCAAACTTGTTCAAGATCTATTTTAATATCAACTAGATAAATGTCGTCTATCAAACCATGTTGATTTAAACTTTGTAGTTCAAAACTTTTAGTAGAATACCTTTAGTTGTTTGTATTACACTACAACTTTTGAAAAAAAAGAAGATTAACTGTAACAATGCGTAAAACTAAAAAGTGTTATAAGTTCTTAGCTATTTACCAGAGTAGTAAAAATATACAGGTTTACTAAAATATGGTTACTCTACCAGAAACCAGCAAAAAGGTAAGTCATATTTAGTTAAAACCCAATTTATAGTTGTTTGTATTAATTGCCGGTTAAAGGTAATAAATAAACGAGAAATTTGCTATTTAAATAAAATAAGCTGAACATTTACAGTTATATGTTATTAAATTACTACAAATGTTTAATGCTGTTAGAATGTTAATAATGTTTAAAGCCTTGATAATTTTAAATATCCTATCTTTGCTTTAGAACATTTGAGTTTGTTTAGATTATAGCTCCATCTATGAAATTAAAAGAAATATAAATTTTGTACTTTAGAGATTAATGTAAAATTGAACAACATGCTTAATATATTTTAAAGACACTTAGTTTAAATATATTCTACTTTAAGCAGGAGCATGCAATTTAGCTGTGAGAGAAATTTAAGATTCACCTACAACGTCACAAATTCATGCACACAAATCAATACTTCAAGCTAAACTTTATAAATTTGTTTGGTGAGGTTAGCTTGTAGATTATACAAAACATTGATCTAACAAACAATTTTCTACATTTTAGCAATTAAAATTTCTCTAAAGGCGCTGCTTTAATACAACACATTTTGATATTTGGTTATTCTTCACGGTATACACTTGTTTAAACTAGTGTTAAAATTAACTAATTTAAGTTTTACAGAAAATTATGTAGTAAATAAGTATTTTCAACAATGTTTAATTTTCTTTTGTTGTAAAAAACTAGTTTTTTCATGAACTAACTAGTTTCAATGCAATATTTGAACAATAATATATTAATTTTTTTTAAATACTACATCTTCTTATAAACAATTTATTTTGATTTTTTCTCAAGTGAGCAAAGAATTTCGGTCATCAATTAAATAGTTTGCACAAAAAGGTTGAAGACCACTGATTTAAATTCATTCAGAAAAATTAAATACTACATCTTTAGTTTTCAAGTTTTTGTGTAAAATAATTTTGAAATTTTTAAACATAACTTTTAAAAACTTTTAGTTATGTTTTAAGGATTATAAATCCGAGGTAGTATATTGTTTTAGAAAAAAAACATCTAAAATGATGCTTAAGGTATTATTTAGTTGCATCAGCTAAAGTCAAAAATTATGTTATGTAAAACTAAATCCACATACTTAAAGTTTTAATTTTATAAACTATTTAAAAATAATCTTTAAACTACTGCACTTTTTAACTTTTTGAATATCATCTATAAATCACTGTTTTGTTGTATTTGTTGTTGTGTTTGAAAATTTAATTTTATTTACAAGCTAATAATAACATAATTATAACGCTTATACGTATGTTTTAATTTATATTTATCATAAATAAATTGTTTTTTGCTATATTGATTAAAAATTAAATCTGTTAAAGAATAATTCAATTAGTTAAAAAAAGTGTTTTGTAATATAATCTGTATTTCATTTTAAAAGGTGTCGACTAGCGAACATATTATTCGGATTTCAAATAATTAGAAATAATTTTTTGTCAAGTTATATAATGTCACTGATTTAGTTTCGTAATATTAACACTTAAATTATTTGATATTAGTATTAAAAGTAAATACTAAACTACATCTAGTTTGGGGATGTATAAGTTATAACTGTGAACAATAGATTCTAAAGGATTCAAGTATTATGAAAACAATAACAGTTTACTTCAAGGCAAGTATAAGAAGTTTTTTTTAATATTTATTGACATTACTATACTGTTTTAACCTTATACTTTAAAGAACATTCATATATTTTTTTTATTTAATGTTTAATTGCTAAATCTAATATTTTTTTTAGTGGTTTTTATTATTATTGTTTAATTCACTAAACGGTCTTTTGAACAGCTTCTAAGCTATTTTTAGGAGGTAGCACATATTTTATTTGTTCAATAGTAGAATGTTTTAATATTTGATTTATATATTTGTCTTTAGAAGGTGAAATAAATGTCTAATTTTATGTTAAACTTTTTTGTTAATTCTAATATAAATAAAAGCATGTAGCTTAGATTTAAATTTATCTCTAAACTTAGATCTTAAAAAAAATCAGTTTCAATACATTAAATTTTTAATTTTGATAATTTATAATAACTATTTCAATTTTCTTATCATATGTTTTAAAATAATTCAAAGCTTGGTTTGTATAAAAAATATTAAAACTAGTACTTTTTTTAATCTAAACTACTAATTTTAAGCTGCAAAAGTTGATACGCCATATTAAAAAAACTAGTGGCTTCAGCAATAATTACAAGTATCAAACTTTAGTTATTTAGAACTTCTATCAATCAACTCAATTCAATAGTTATTTGAACAGTTATAAATTGAAATTTTAAAGATATTAGTCCTTCATATAAACTATTTTACATGATTTGTCCTTAAGTCAGCAGAGAATTTTGTTTTCAAATTTATAATGTGCACAAAATTTAAAAAGGATGAAGACGACTGATTTAAACCAATCTAAAAAAATATATTGTACTTCTTTGGTTTTCAAGTTTTTATGTCAAATAGTTTTAGAATTGTTTTATATAAATTTAAAAAATTGTTAGTAATGTTTTAATGATTATAAATCCGAGGTACTAAATTGTTTAAGAAAAATACAACATCTAAAATGATGCTTAATGTATTATTTAGTTGCATCAGCTAAAGTCAGTAATTATGTTATGTAAACCTAAATCCACATACTTTAAGTTTTAATTTTTAAAAGTATTTAAAAATAATCATTAAAATACTACACTTTTTAACCATTGTATATCGTCTATAAATCACTGTTTTATTGTATTTGTTGTTGTGTTTCAAAATACAATTTTATTTACAAGCTAATAATAACATAATTATAATGCTTTTACGTATGTTTTAATTTATATTTATCATAAATAAATTGATTTTTGCTATATTGATTAAAAATTAAATCTGTTAATGAATAATTCAATTAGTTAAAAAAAGTGTTTTGTAACATAATCTGTATTTAATTTAAAATGGTATCGACTAGCGAATTTATTATTCTAATTTCAAATAACTAGAATTTATGTTTTGTCAAGTTATATAATGCCATCGATTTAGTTTCGTAATATGAACACTTAAATTATTTAGGTATTAGTATTAAAAGTAAATACTAAACTACATCTAGTTTGGGGATGTATAAGTTATAACTGTGAACAATAGATTCTAAAGGATTCAAGTATTATGAAAACAATAACAGTTTACTTCAAGGCAAGTATAAGAAGTTTTTTTTAATATTTATTGACATTACTATAATGTTTTAACCTTATACTTTGAAGAACAGTATATATATATTTTTAATTTTAAATAGCTTAAATATTTTCTTTTTTAGTTGTTTTTATTATTACAGTTTAGATTCACTGAACGGTCATTTGAACTGCTTCTAGGATTCTTTATGCTAGATAGCACATATTTCACTTGTTCAATAGTAAAACATTGAAATATTTGATTTTTTTACTTCACTTTAGAAAGTGAAATAAGTGTCTAATGTTATACAACTTTTTTATTGTTTCAACATAAATAAAATCATGTAGCTTAGTTATTTTTAAACTTAGAACCTAAAAAATCAGTTTTAATAAATTAAATATTGACTATTATTACAATTTTTTTATCTTTACTTTTAAACCAAAGCACAACTAAAGTTAGCATCTAAAAGTTTACTACTAGTAAATAGTTTAATTTAAACTACTTATTTAATTTATTTATAAAAGTTAAAACGTCATAATGAAAAACTAGTGAATTTAGTAAAAACCTCAAGTACTAAATTTCAGTATTTTAAAAATAAACAACTTTACTTAAATAATAGTTCGAGGAAAATGTAGGTTAATCAGTCGCACTAATAGTTGAATTGACCTGATCTTTTTTTGTTTGAGATATCAAAAAAGAATGTTAGATATTATTGTTAAATACCACTGTAAAATACGCCTAAAAGTTTGCTTTAATTTTGTTTATTAAAATTTAAAAAAAAGTTTGCATCACAATGTTGTGTTTTAAAAGTATATAATTTATTTAAAATATAGTAATTAGCATTATAATTTTGTGAAGGTAAACATTATTTCAAGTTCAAAAACAGAAAATGAGAATAATATATTTATTTTTATTAAAATTTTTGTTTTAGATTTTTGAGAGACTTTTCATAATTTTTTTTAAACAAATTCCCATATATTATGACAATACAATAAATTAAACTAGTAGTAAAGTAGTAAACAGAGCAGCAAAATTGAAACTCTAAAAATTACACATAACAAGTTAAACATTCATCATTAAAAGTTTAGCCAAAAAGCAAAACCAAATCTTTTGATAGTGACAACATTTAAAGTAAATAATATATACATTATATTTTCAAAGGATTGCATAGGCTTTAAGGAACCAGTCAAAACTTGCCCTCTCAAAATCTCCCACACTTTAATTAATGATACTCCTTAAATTATATCATGTTATAAAAAACTTAGGTTATTTAATTCATTTGCGTAGCACATAATTTTTTTATATAGTTATGATATATATTAGATTAGTAAAACTTATTAAAAATTCTAAATTCATAACTAGAATTGTTAGTTTTTATTTATAATTAAACATATAACAATAATTGAAAATTAAAATTAATTACTTTTTCTGTGCAAAATGATTTCACTTACTAACAAAAATTCTTAATAAACATATTTAAAATAATCAATGTGAGTAAAAATGCACTACACTAACTACTTTCCCTACTAAACTTAATTAGTTAGTTAGTAGTAGTTTTAATATTAAATCATACTTAAATGTTGTAATTTATTTAGTTTGTTAATTTTGTTTTGGTTAATTTTCTAATTTTTTTTAATAGATAGTTCTTTTTCCTTAATAAAACATATCAGAAATTTTTCTAATACATCACTAACTTAAAATTTTATAATCGACAAAAGTACATTATAAACATCAAGTAAAACACTTATATAAATTTGTTTAACGCTAAATAGATAATAGGTTTTAGTTTTTAAAATTAGTACAATGTTTTAACTTATATTTGATAGTAAAGTTTATTAAGCTTCAGATTTCTTTTAAATATTCTTGAGATAAACAATTGTGTTGACAGCTTACGAATTCTAAATTTAATTATGAAAGATTATTAAAGTTTGTTTTTGTTGTACAAGACTTTTACATCTGCAAAAAAAAACCTAAATTGTTTTGATAAATTAAATTCAAAATGTGACATAAGCTTGCTCTTTTTAATGTATTCGTTGAACCGTGGCCAAAAAATGACAAATAATAGCTCAGTTAAAGTATTTTTATCTAAATTATTATGGACTCTAAAGATTTAGCCACATCAAGCAAGGATCAAAAAACTACAGATCAGTCGAATAAGGTGTGTAGTTGCAAGACTCAACAGAGTTTTGGTTGCTTCTTTCCTCAGCTAACAACTTCTACTGTTCGGAATGACTCAAGGTACAACAGTTTTACCGCCCAAATGAACACTGACTCGTACTATCCTCAAAATTTAGGTAACCAACAACATGGTCATTACGTACATTCAAACCATCCCTATGATAACACCCAGTATCTAGGTCCACAACAGCCACAGATGATGTCTTTGCAGAACAACAGTCAACAACATGCGACTTTTCAGAGCCAGCATGACGGTCGAAATACTTCTTACCAATACAACGGGAGACCAATGACTCCTGTGCAGAAATATAACCACGGAAGCTTTCAGCAGCAGTTTCATAGTCAGCCACAACAGTATTCAGTTCCACAACAAACAAACAACCATCAGTATGCTTACCAACAACATGCTTCACCAAATCAAGTTTCCTCTTACCCAGGGCAGGGAAACTACACAGGTGAATATTAGTTGGTATATTCTTTAATATTAACATTCAACCTAGTAAAACTATTTTATAACTTTTCTAGGTCGTAAATACGTGCAAAACCACTCAATGTATCCTGCAAGTGGTGAAGGAGAACAGGTAACTAAAACTACATTGACATCTAAGAATTAAACTTTGTTTTTTATATTTTTTCAATTTACAGTATATAAAATTGAGCAACTATCAAAATTTGATACTTTTTATATATGAGTTATTTAAATAAATAACTAAAAACTGTTTCTTTTACAAAGGATGATAATAGAAGACTAATGTTGGCGAAAAGACCTATAAAACATAGAAAGTAAGTATATTTTTATACTACTAAATAAAAAAATTAATTATAAATATAATGAAAAAAATTATTAATGATTAAGTTTCAAGTTTAAATAAAAAAATTTTTTTTATTTAACTTGTAAATGTTTTAAACTAGGCAGAGGATTACACTCACTGAATACCAAAAAAGTACTTTAGAGAATTTCTATCAGAGGACAACAAAATACCCGCTCAGAGACCAAATTGATAACTTAGAACGTTGGACTGGGTTGACGTTCGGAGAGGTTAAAGTGAGTTTTTCCCACAAATAAATCAAAAAAATTAACAACTTTAAGTTGCATTTTCACAAATAAAAACAATAAATTAAAAATTCTTACAATGCTGTACAATGTACACTTAAAAGATTTGAAAATAAATTTTTATGTTTTTTTTTTGGTTTTTTAAAATTAAAGTTGTACTTTACTTAATATACTTTTTGGGTGTTTTAAAGCTTCATTTTTTTACCTAAAGGTGAATAAATGTTTTTGTTTTATTCGTAGTAGTTATAAAGTTTAAGTAACAAAATGATAATGTTAGTAATGTTCACATCGAGTTTGACTATTTTAACTTAAGGTTTACTTCTAAAGCTGTTACACATACAACAACATGCATTTATGTGTTGCTATAACTTCATGTTAAAAATTATTTTATTTTTAACATTTTGTTCCAAATTAATGTTTTTTATTAAAAATGTATATCCCAGTTGAAATAAATAAGTAATTTTTGTTATTAAAATCTTTTTAAATGCAATTTAAAGCGAAGCTCAATTTAACTATTTGTTTATACATTTATGAATACAACATTACATACTAATAATAAAATCATTAATTGAATCAAATTTTTTCAGACCTGGTTTAACAATAGGCGAAGCAAATCTCGAAATGATGGAGAAGAATTCAAAAAATAAAGTGTAAACTTGATAATGTTTTAATAACATCTAATATTTAAAATAGTATTTCACAATTAGTTACAATTCTGAAGGTGAAAACCAACCTTCATACAACCAACTCACTAGGAACTATTTTGATAAGGAATTAATGGTCCAAATTAAATTTATTCTATTTCCAGATTTAATTTTATGTAGTCTTTAATTTTTTTCTGTGTTATTTAACAAGTATACCAATAGTGTTATTCTGCTAACAGTCCTAGAAAAGACGTTATTGTGTACAATTCGTTAACCAAAAGGTTCTTTTGATACTTTGATTGCTGTTTTTCGTCGTTCAATAAACCATAATAAAATTTTGTACGTGTTGTAATAGTATAAAATTATGTAATTTCTCAATTTTTCTTTTAACTACTTAAATGTAGTTTTTATTTTCTAGTTTTTTCAATTACTCGAATACAAGAGTAAGATTTTAAAAAGAATTTCTATACAGAAACTTTGTTTATTCGATAGTATTGTACTTCTATTAAGAAACTTCGCCAGAAAATTGCTATGAGTCTTTGAAGTTTTTTCTTTGAAGAATTTGATTCTTTTCACAACGAAGTATAGTTATTTATGGTTGTATTGTGCGTATAAGATATAAAGCTTAGAAAAGTTTTTTACATGCAACAATGTTTCCATTTATAATCAGTTGTAACAGGATATAAAACTGCATTTGATTACAGTTTAGATTTAATGAAATAATTATAGTTAAAGTTCTTGTTCATTCAAGCGTTTAAGAGAAAGCTCGCTAGGTCACGTTTTATTATTGATAAAATTTTGATATAGTTTAGATAAGAAGAAAATAAAGAGCAGTCATAAGTTTACTGATGCAAGTTTGCATTTCCATATTAAACCCATTGTAAGCTCTCATCAGTAAGAGCAAGATTCATTTTAGATCAAATTTTAGTACTGCTAACATGTACACATTTGTGTTATTTGTTGTCTATTGTAAAGTCGTGATTTAAGCAATGTTTTTTTTTTGTACGCGGTTATTTTAATTATGTTCAAAGTATTTGAACGTAATATTATTTTCTACATTTCTTTAAGAATATTCTTAAAAATTTAAATTTTGTTTAAAGGTTCTAATATTATTAAAAGCAATTTCTAAAGCATCATGTTCTTTATAATGTATATGGTTCTTTATACTGTTGGTGTTTCGATTGTTTTTAAAAATAAAATGTGTTCACTCACGTCATGCCTAGTTTTGTATTGAGTAGCCCTAAGTATTATTTAACAAAGTATTAGTTAGATAATTATATTGTTATTTATTTATGATGGTCAAACAGTGTGGTTTGTAAGCAAGTTATAACCAAATTCTTTAAGATTAAAGTAATTTTCATCTTCAAGTTATACAGTAAATAAAAACATTTTTAAGATAACTGTGTACAACGATTATCATACTACTATTACACTATTTTTTTTTAATTTTTAACAGACCAATTTTATTAGGATTGCTAAAATTATGACGGTTTAAGTATATAAAACCATTATAAATTCTTGGCTTACAAAAAATTAAAAGTTCTAATTTTGGTTAGAAGTTAAGTAATAAATGTTACAACAAAAAAAGATCAGTCAATGTTACAAATAAGATTATTAGGTTTATAAAAAGTTGCAATAGATTGAATTTGCGTTTTATTAGATATATTATTCCATCAGATCGTCTAAAAATATAATTAAAAGTTTTATAACTATTATTCACGGTTAGCTGTCAAATTTGCACGAGCATTTAAAATTGCACAACAGGACATACTTGCACGAAGATACTTTTGCACGAACGGTCACTTTTGCACTAAAACACTTTTGCACGGAGACATTTTTGCAAGGGTTGAATTTTCTTTTTTTTTTGTTTTTTTTTTATTTTAGTTTTTTTTTTTCTTTATTTACTATCACTGTTATTCCTAACCCTTACCCTTGGTCGGTAAATTTTACTTTATTTATTTATCACTGTTACCTCAAACATTACTCTTACCTTCGGTCGGTAGATTTTTAATTTTTTAATGAATTTATATTTTAGTTTTTGTTTCGGTTTTTGTACTCTCGTGCAAAAATGTAACTCGAGCAAAATGTCTTCGTTCAAAAGTTTTTTGGTGCAATTTTGTGCACTCGTGCAATTTTATTCCTATGCAATTTAGTCCCCTCGTGAATTTAGTCTCCTTGTACAATTTAGTAAACTCGTGCAACTTTGACCCGTTCCTATTATAGGTATATCTGTAAAATATACTTCACTTATATTTTTTGACTACTATTATGCAAAAACTCTGAATCTGATAATAAAAGAATAAAACGTTATTTCCATAAAAACTTGTTTTAGGATAACTATGATAGTTTTGCATAGTTAGAATAATTTCAACTTATCTGTTTACTAAAATATTGTAAAAAAAACATCGGCAAAAGTCTATAGTCCTTAATATTTGTGAAAGCGAAAGTTTATCACAGCTTATGCTAATTGAAATTACACTGAAGTTTATAAGTCTTTAGCCGAAAATTGTAATTTTATTTATTATAATTCGTTTTTTATCAACTATTTCACATTGTCTCTATTAATCTTAATATATATAAATCACGTGCTTAATAATAAATAAACAGTTTAAAGATATCACTTTTAAGTAAGTACAATTACGTTAAATCAAGCAGGCATTTCATGTAGACATTTGCAATACTTAAAATAAACGTTACTAATAATCTTGTTTAAGAGCAGCCATAACCTCAACAAAACTCTAGCAACATCATACTACTGATTGAGGTTACAACCGTTTTTTAACAAAACTTAGCTTTCAATACACGTAATAAATAAACAGTTCAAAATTTATATAAAACTTCTATTCTTGTAAACTAATACAGAAACAATTTGTAAAATATTCTGTATTTATTAAAGTTAGATATCAAGAAGTATTTATCATAAACATTCAATTTTTCCTGCAAATAAAATGTTAAGTCAAATAAAAAATGTTTTTATGACAAAGTTAACATATAAAACAAAACATATGAAGTAGTAAAATATTTGCAAACTAACAAAACTAAGAAATGTAAGATAACCACTAAACATTAATTTATATTTTACGCATTTAGGAGACAATTATACTTTTTCTAAAAATAAGTAACATGATGCGATGAAAGAGAGTTGAAACATCAAAAAAGAAATGGTGGCTTATTTTTAAAGATATAAAACTAAATTTCTAAAAGTTTATGGAGCAAAATATTTAAAAACATCAATAAAAACTGTTTAACGACTTTTCAATAACTTTTTTATTAATTAAAGTTTTACTTAAAATAAATAAATGAAACTTGTGAGTTAATTTAATGTTGATACAAGTTGAAATATAAGATTTATATATCATCTTATCTTTTATATAACTATATTTTGATCTTTAAAAATATGGTTTTATATTGTGGTGTAAGTAAGTATTTAATTTAAATTGATTTATTTGCTTGAAAAGTTAAATTAGAGTTAAATAATAAAATTTATTTTGTTGCAAAACTTTGTATTTCCTACACATAAAGAAAACCTTGAGCTTTCCAACTTTAACAAGCTATATGTCACAACTTAATTTTAAAGAGTAGTTAAAAATCTACAAATTAAGATTAGACTTTTAAAAAAATAACCAGAGTTTTAAACCAGCTTGAATTTAAATTCAACCCATCATTATTCATAAATTGTATCTAAGTTCTAAAAAAACAGGTATTTCTATCAGAATTGGAAAAAAATACTTTAAATAAAACAAAGGCAAAAGCAGGTTCATTATGTATGGTGTTTAACAGCAAAAAGTTACTCAAAAATGATAACAAGCTAAATAATAAAAGAAGAAATAGGTTTTATAGTTTGTTTTTATTTATTGTTTTGTATTCCCTCCAGTAAGAGATTCTTACTTTGACTGACCTTATCTAAATGGTTAGTTTGAGATTTAAAAGTCAGTAAAATTAATTTTTAAGCTAGTTAAAGATTTATAAAACAACTTTTAAAAAATTAACCACACCACCCCCACATGATCTTTATTAATAAAAGGTTGTGAAACTAACCTCATCCTTATTTTTTCAAAAAAAAAAAATCTACTAAGTGAAAGCTAAACTTATTTAAAATAAATATAAGCTTATTTTAATTTGTAAAATCTTTTTTTAAACAGTTTGTATTATCAATATAGGGCAAACACATTTTAAACTTGCATGTAACTTTTTAGCTACATTTTGCTTATTCAAATAGTAAAAACTTTCAAAAGACAAACTTAATTAGTTAATATTTAAGAAATATTAAGTGTGATATGTAAAGAAAGTAAGTTGCCTGTATTTTATCTAAATACTGTAAGGTAATCTGAAAAAAAAATAGATGTAAAAAAAAAACGGTAAAAGTTTGATAAACAAGTACTAAAACAAAAATTAATATAAACACAAATAAAACTATGAAATTTTGTAATTTTTACCTGTAATGACTTTTAAAAAGTTTTTTATAATTTTTGGCTTTGAAAGTTTTAATTTTGTTTCATATGTGTTGACAATTGGTTTTTTATCTGCAAAATTAATTCAAAATGTAAACTTTTCATTCAGTAAATTCAGTTTGCTAACCATCATTAAATTTTAAAATGCATGTTGTTCAAAACTATATTTTTAATTCACGCAATGCTGCAATTCATTGCTGATCCAAATTTGAATTTTTTAAACAACTAATTGTATAGAAAATTTTAAATGCAGCTGACAAAGATTGTGCATATTTGTTTTAACTTATTTTACTAGTATTTAAAGGTCAAAAAAAGTATCAAATTTAACATTAAATTTGATGAAAAAACGAGAAAAGACTGAAATAAATGAAAAATTTGTTTCTTTTTCTATTGTTTTTTGATAAAGTCGAAAAACAGCTCCAGTGTGCCGTCCCGAAGACCCTGGTATGATCTATTTTATTGTAATTGAATAACCTGCACTTAGTAAAATATTTTTTATCGTAAAAGTATACTTTTAGCAATAACATTCAATATGCAAAATATTTTATTTAGTTTATATCCTAGTTTATCTATCAAGTCAATTGTTGTGATATGGGTGAAATAGTTCTTTCTTACTTTTTTAATCTTTTCCTACTTTTAATATTTTAAGCCGACATGTTACCAAGGGGTCAAAACAATGTAGCTCATTGGCCAAATATGTACTGTGACGTGCAATTAATCTAAAAAAATAAAAACACATTAAATGTCTTTGTCTAATGTTTACTAATATGGTTGGAGTATAGACTAAGTAGAATATGCTGCATAATTAGGTTTATTTTATTAATTTAGCCGTTTTAATAATATTTCACATTTTAAAGATACTTTTTTTTAAATCTAGTACTCTTCGTATAACAGTAATAAACCAGCTATCATGCAAAATCGGCGTTCTGTGCATATAACAATTAAGTCAGACAATAACAATAAATTAACTATAATGCAATAAATAAAGCAAAAAAATAAATAAAAAACTAAATTAATTAATTAAAGTGAAAATATATAAAACTCATTTCGCATCTCATTTCTTCGTCTGCTTCGGTTTATTGAAGTATTTATTTTCCCTTTCTATCAGTCTTTTTCTGTATAGTAGATCGGTTCTTGGCGCACCTCATTGCTAGCAGCTTCCACTCATCAGCTCTTACATTTAAGCTAATAGGTCGCGCGTGCATATGTCCTTGAAACGTAGTTTTCGGCGACTTCGCTTTCGCTTGCCAATAAAGAACTCTCCATACAACAAAGACTTTGGAACTCGCTCTCTATTTACCCTAAAGACCGAGCTAGCAAACCCTGTGCTGACCGAGGCTGTGCAGTACGTGGTTTTGAGACTAGTACGTCTCAACAACTCCTCGTTGGCAATCTTTTGCTGTCATATTTTCTGAGTTTTGACTTTCTTCTGCTTTACGCGAGACAACGTCCATGTTTCACAACTATATAACAGAATATTGCATGTCATACACGGAAACAACAAACATTAGACTTTGTGCGAATGCTTAACTTTTAGTTATCCCAAACTATTTCAGTCAAACGACTGAGAATGTCCAAGATTTTACAAATACGACTCTTGGTTTCTGTGTCCAATAATGCGTTTTACAGAAAACTTTAGTCAAAGTTAAAAACATTGTACTTAAACCCGCCTGGTAAGTTTAAAGCGGTTTTTCGTGACTATGCCTGCCTGATGAGTTCTAATAAAAACAAAACTGGTTTAGTTTGTCTCAGACGCTGTTGTTGTTGGTCATGTGTTGAAGTTTATAATTTACTTTTATTTTAGTTTATACTGTTGTATTATATGTTTAATAAATGTTTCTTATTTTTTATTTATGATAGTACATTTGAAAAATGTTGTTATAACAAAAACAAGTTAAGTTAAATTTTCAATTTTTTTTATAAGACGAATTGAAATGTTTGTTATTCAATAGAAGTCAACAAGAGTTTGTTTAACAGTTAACACATTCTAATTTTTTTAAAAGTATATTTAAGTTTAAACTTAAAATGTAACTTTTACATATAGTTCGTATAGCTTCTCCTTATATAAAATTTAGTCAGATCGAAATGATGGGACACGTTCAAAATCCACCCGCATTAAAAATCCACCTGCGTTCAAAATCCAGCCGCGTTCAAAATCCAGCCGCGATCAAAATTCACCCGCGATCAAAATCCACCTGCGATCAAAATCCCCCCGCGTTGTAAATCCCCCCAGTCAAATTCGAAAACCGCTTACCAATCAGGGGTAAGGGATAAGGGTAACTGTGATAGTGAAAAATGAATGAAAAATAAATAAATGCAAAAAACATATAAAATAGATTAATAAATATAGAAAAAAAGATTGGGTGTATTTTGAAGTCGGGTGGATTTTTATAGTATACCGAAATGATATATTTTTTTTATTTACGGGTCAGGTTCGCTAAAAAAGTATTATTCGGACCGAACTTGTTAAAACAGTTTTGCAGCCAAGTATTTTTGAAAGATTGTTCTAAAAAAACAAACTCTTCAAAAACATGATGCTCACAATAGTTATAAGGCATTAGTATGTACTAAAAGTTGAATTAAAAGTATTTTTCAAATTATGTGTTAAAAAACGGTAGCTGTTTATTTTATTTATTTCCAAAAGTCGTTTTTAACTACCATAATATTAGACGATGAGCGGCCTATCACTAATCTAAACAGTTCTGCATACAGTTGCTCTTTTAACACATAAAAAATTAGGATACCTGTTAATTTTGCACGAGCGTACAAAATTGCACGAAGATACTTTTGCACGAAATACTTTTCGTGCGATTTTTTAAACATAAATTAGTTTAGTTGTGAATAATTTAAATTTTAAACGCGTACTTAGTGATAATAATGTTTACTTTATTTTTATATTATTTTTTCAATCGTAATTAGAGTTAATTGATACCATTTAGTGATATTTGTTTCCGTTTAAACGCTTGATATAAAAAAGTGAACACTTTTTTACTGAAACGTTTTCAGATTAAAATGCTACTAATTAAAAAGATTTTAAAGTTTGTTTACAATAAAATATGTTTACTTTATTTAGTTATTTTTTGTCATTGTTACGATTTATTTACTTAGCATTTTATGCAGACGAAATGTTTTGAATAGTGAACAAGACACCTAAAAATAAAAACGACCAAATTGTTTTAGGTAGACTTTAGTAAATCAAAACATACAGCTTTCTTTTCTCCAAAGAACAAGTAAGTATGATTTTAATTTAACTTTTATTTTAATCTTATTCTTTTGTTACAAAAAATTATTAAAGCATCACCATAAATTTATATAAAGATATTTAAAAAAATGTTGAACAAAGCTTTGGACATTTAATAAATCATAATGTTATTATATACAAATTACACATATGGTTGAAATTATTAAATAGTATAACTTATCATATTTACTGTGACATTACAGGGTTGCCACTTTACCTGGAAAAACCTGGATATTGACAATTTAGGCAAAAAAAACTTTGAGTTTGAGAAATTTAAAAAAAAAAAAAACTGGAAAACCCTGGAACTCTAAACAGTTTTTTCATGTTAAGTAAGAAAATTTTGATTTGACACAAAAAGTCTACCATATAGATAAATAAAGTATGTCATTATTCTAAGTTTTTTAATTAAAAAACACATTTTAAGAGTAGCTTAACAGTATCTTTTTAATGTTGTTTTACTTCTAACATATTTTTACCTTATATTTGATTGACCCAGAAGCATTTACTTTTGAAAACTTAAATGAAATTTCTCACAAACCAGTGGCCAACCTGTTATTAATTGAAAAATCATCACTTTGTATTTTCTGTTTTATTTTTTTTCAGCCCATATGATCAGAGTCGGATTAGCCTCTGGATTTGATCCACATTTGGACAACAAACAGAAGAAGCTGCCCACAATTTCACCAGGTTGGAAATATATTTTTACAACTAGAAAGTTAATATTATTCTAGTAATTGATATTTAACTTGATTATTTGAACTATATAAATACAAGCATCAATTAATTTAATAAGTATAAGTATTTTGTAAAGAAAGACAAAAAAAACAAAAATTGTATAACTTTTGTCCAATTAAATTAACATTTAAACCATTAGATAGTTGCATGTTTAGCATTTTCATAGGCTAAAGTGTTGTAGGTAGTTATGACAATATAAATATTTTCTAAATACTTTGTGGCAAAATTAAGTACTATTAATATACCTATATGTCACAAAGTTTGATTGGATATCATAAATAAATATTTGTCTTATAAATAGAAGTCAAATGGTAATTTAAAATAAAATTTGAGATAAAGTTCCATTGTGGTAAATTTCTAAATGCAAAAATAAAATTAAATAAAAGGCAAGGTTTACACACATTAAAAACAATTTAAAACAGTTTGAAGTTTTTTAAATTTCAGAATGACTCAGTCTAAATCAGACTAATTTAAAAGTTTCTGAAAACAAAGTATGGCTAACTATTTTACAAAAAAATTTGTTAGAGAACTGATGTTGTTGATTTAATTTTTTAAAGGATTTGATTTAATAGAACAGTTGTTTAGCTCTAAAGAGTGGAAACTTAAAAATATAAACAATAAAATTAAACATAGATTATGTTAGCTTCTAAATTGTTATTAAGATAAGTCTTGAATTTAAATGGCCAACAAAATTCTAACATGGAAAATATCCAATGGTTTTTAAATGTTTGATAGAACTCTTCATCAAGCCTGATTAAATGCAGTAACTTTTATTTAAGTTTGTTAGTTTAAAAAATAGTTAGAAAAAAAAGTACATCACAATTTTTCTGTATATGTCCTTTCAAATATTTATCACCATATTTAACCAAGCATCCATTGATAATGGGTGGCTTGTACATAGTATTTCATTTTTTCTCATCATATTATGTTTTAATTGTTTTCTTTTGAGACAAGCTCTGACTTGGTAAGTATCTTACCAATTATTGCATGAGTTTGGCACTTTTTAGTCCTCAAAGCTAGTTTTTATTTCTTAAAAGTTTGCAAGTGTTTTAAATAAAAAGTTTTTTGAAGAGTGAGACAATTTAACTGTTAGTTTTAATAAGATAGTGTAGAATAATAATGTCCTTCTTTTAATTAAACTATCTTATGTATTTAAATTTTCAAGTATGTGACATCCAAAAACAAAGTTATTCTTTTCTAGAGCAATAAATACAAATTGCATAAATAATCATTATGTTTTGGAAATTTAAATTATGTGGTTGCATTATAAATATTTTTAGAAATGTCCAGTCTGGTATTAGAACTTCAGTACATTTGGTAATAATTAATTTATTATTAAATTATTTGTATTTAATTAAGAAGTTTTATTTATATTAAACAATTAAATATTACTTCTTAATTAACCTTTTTTTCACTATTGGTTTAATATAAGGCTGATTTTGATTAGTGTTTGATCACTCAGATTAGATTGGCCTCAATGCTTCAAAAGCCTGTCATAGATTAGCCATAGCATTTATAAAAAAAACAAAATAGTTTGTCTCTTTTATTGTTTATTTAGGTATTTAAAATATCAAAATTTTTAGGTTACAAGTGTTGATTATAACTTATTATTTTTTCTGCAACTTATTTGTGTTGACAGGACATCTTCGGTATATACAATCGATGAAATTTTGACCATTGATGAACATGAATCGTCTCAAGGACACAGCAACTAGATCTCAACCAAGGAAGGAGACTAAGTGTTCACTCTCAATAACAAGGTAAATACATAATAATTCTTTTTTGTTCTAATCATAAACAACAAATCATAAACAGTTAAATACAAAGAGAGGTGAGAATATTTTCTAAATTGATTTAATTTTTTTCAGTGAAAGATGTTTGAATAATTAGTCTTCATAACTTTGACATCATTAAGTATTGCTTTAAACACATCAGAAAATTAAAAAAATTGCTAGTACATATTATCATTATTGTAAATATCAAGTATACTTAACATTTTTCTGTGAGCTTATTAATAAAAACTATTGTGGTCATTACAAGTAAATAGTAAAACTTAAGAAAAAAAACGTTAAATTTGGTTTTAAAACTAATAATGAATTTGGTTTAACTATTAAACACAATTAAGAATGCTTGTTTTTAGGAGGTGGATTAATTTATAAAATAATTAATTAATTATTTAAAATGTTGTTACAACAAAATTAATTTTACTCATTTATAGTATTATGATAGTTTTAAATGTTAAAGTTTGGTGAAGAAAAAAAAAAATTCTAGTGTTTTTCTTAAACTCAAGCAATTTTGTTTTCACTAAAAGTAGTAAAAATAAAGAAAAAGGCTATGATAAAATTAGATATTAAACCATACTTGATTATTTTTGCCCATCAACAACTATATATGTAATGTTATGTATTGATATGTATTATAAATAAGCTTGATGATAACTTACCACTTAAAGTTTATTGTTTACTGAGATATTAGCAGGCTTCGAACTAAATTTTCAAATTATCATTAATTGAGAAATTCATAAAATGTAGCAAACTTAACTATTGAAAAAATTATTGAAAAAAAACAACGAATTTTAATTTTAAACGTAACAATCATATTTCTAAGGTTCAGAAATAATGTCATTAATCTTTTATAACCACAGTCTTAACAAAAAATTGACCAATTTTTTAGTTTTTTAAGCTCTAATTTTGGTTTAGAAAAATTGTATTTATAAAATAATGTAAAAAAAATATATCCACTAGGTGGCACCACGGAGTCGCAATTTTGTACCGAGATTGAAAAGACTAAGAATTAAGAAAATAATTTTAACTTCTTTTACGTGTTTTTCTGTCACTGTTATGGCTTTCAAACCTTAATAATTAACCAAAAAACGTAAATTACAGGGATTTTCACATATTTTTCAATTATTTCTAGGGATTTTCAGAATATGTAAAATTTTAGGGATTTGTAGGGAAGTGGGAAGCCTGTATTAGTTTTAGTTAGATGTGTTGATTAATGTCAGTGTTTAAGTATTTTTAAATATAAAAAAACTATGAACAAATAAAAACACAAAAGCAGATGTTATTCAGCTATTTATAGTTATAGTTTCACAGAGCTAACTTTAAATAATTTACATCAATTGTTGTAGGTTATCAGTTTGTATATTAATAAATTGTGTGCATAATATAAATGTTAGTGGAAAGTTATTTGTTTAATTTATAAACACATAAACTATAAATTGTAAAGCATAAGTATTATGAACATAATAGTTTTGTTAAATCTTACAATAAAATATTGTCATTGTTATTTGAAATCGCTATAAGTTTATCATTTGAAGCTGTTGTGTAACTTGTTTTATACCATCTATGTTAATTTCAAACTGATGTTAATGAAATATATTTAGTCAAACTGAATGATTAGTAATTATCTATAGTATACAGCAACCTGCCAGCTAGGTACGAACTGCCGGTATGATACGCACTTTTTAGCCGAAGAACACAGTGATTAAAATAATTTTATTAATGAAATGTTTTACACTACATATTATAATTTTAATTTTGTACTTTATTGTACACTGCCGGCTGGGTACGCATTTTTGCGATGTATTCAAAGTTGGTAGGTTACTATAAAAAAGTTACTACCAAATTAAGTTTAATATGATATCCATTTGAAAGTGTTGTTATTAATAGAAAACTTATAATTTAACAATATTTAAAGTTACCAATTTTCAATTGTTTTCATTCCTATGTTTTATTGAGCAAACGATTTAACATACAGTAACCTCTCGGATCTTTACGCACTCGTGACGTTACGCACTCTCGTTTAGTTACGCATTTCAGAATTCTATAAAATTCAGAAAATAAAATTTTTAATTTTTTTTAATATTGCACAAATTAGGTTTAATGTATATTTTCAAATTAAAATATATTTTTGAATGCTAACACACCTCTCTATATCTTTAGACTTTGTAAATTTATGTTCCTTGACTAATTGATAAACATTTAGTTATACATCAGTATATCAGAAATTTTGTAAACAATAAGAGATTAAATCAAAATTCTGAAATAAATATGACTGTTTTTAATAATTAAAATATTAATAATAATAAAGCATAATGAAACAATGAGAGTTTAAAACACAAAGAAATAATACAGCAGTCTTGCATTATATATTAATAATCACCATTTTATAATTGTAAAGAAATGATTAACTATAAATTGATTTGCTAAGTAGAATAGAATATAAATGTCACATATAAATAAAGATAAAGATAATTTCTACTTATTATTAAAATAGTAAAATTATTTCTACTCGTATTAAAATTTTATAGAAATTCAAATTCTTTTTTTTAATATATGTATAGTTTTATCTGTTGTTTTCATATTTATAAATAAAGTAAACAAATTGTTAAAAGTGGGAAAGTGCCCAGTCTGCTTTAAACTAGAAGCAATATTAAAAAACAGCCATTATAGTGAGTATACTTGGTACCTCTCGTTTCTTTACGATCTCTCATATCTTTACGCACTTTTTCTGTGGACACAATGTGCGTAAATAAGCGAGAGGTTACTGTATTAAAAAATTAAGTTGTCGCTTGTATATAAATAACACTAAAGCATGTAAGCTAGTATAACAGTTAGTATAATAAATAATCTTACACCAAATCGAACAACAGGATGTTATCGAGTTTGCGGAGTACAGATGTGGAGTCAACTTCAATGGAGTAGCAACAACTACTTTTTCAGCTAAGACGAGTGGAAAGATACGCACTGATTTAAATTTTGTGTTTTATTTTTAATAAACCCATGCCAATTTACATTTTTTTGATTATTATTTTCATTACATTTTAATTTGCCACCAAAGTGATATATAAAATTCCAATTAGTTGCATTTATGCATAAAGCTTGTTTTAAAACCACTAAAAGTTCTATTTTTACTTGCCATTGTTGCATTAAATTGAAATATTCTGTCTTATACCAAATTTAAAGCATATTATATAGTCCAAACATCAAACTCTTACCATTTTTAGTTGATATTTTTAAAAGTTTAATATTAATAACTTCGCAGAAAAATTATTGAAGAATAGGAGTTTTGTAACAAAATTTAATGTCCTTACAGCCAGTTCATAACATTTACTGTATTTAAAAATAAACTGTTCCTAATAGATACCTAAGTTATATTTATAGAATAAGTCCACGATTATAAATTTCAAAAGAATTTGACAAATAGAGTACTTGTAGTTGTTTAGCAACATGTTTTATTGTTGTTTTTAAGCAATTTTTTCAACTATATTGGAAACTAACGGTCTCCTAAATCAATATTCCGTAATCTTAAGGTCATTGCTACTAACGTAGATTACGAATCGGTTAATTTAATTATCCAAAAATATTACAACACGTACAGTAACCTCTCGCTTATTTACGCACATTGTGTCCATAGAAAAAATGCGTAAAGATACGAGAGGTACCAAAATATACTTACTATAATGGATGTTTTTTAATATTCTTCTAGTTAAAAGCAGACTGGGGACTTCCCACTTAAAGTATTTTGTTTACTTTATTTGAAATTATGAAAAAAAAAAGATAAAACTATACTTATAGTACAAAATGTATTTATATAAAATAAAAATACGAGTAGAAAAACTTAACTAATTTCGTTAAAAAGTAGATTTTTAACTTTTGTTTATATCTGATATATTTGATATTTAACATACTACTTAGCTATTTATAAATAAGTATCTTTTTACAATTATAAAATGATGTTTATTCATATATAGGGCGAGAGTGCTGTATTGTTTATTCGTATTTTAAACTCTCATGATTTCATAATTCTTTTAGAACTTGTATTTAATCTCTTATTAACAAAATTTCTGATATTCTGAGGTATAACTAAATGTTTACCAATTAGTCAAGGATAATAAGTCTAAAAATATAAAGAGATGAGTTAGCATTTAAAAATTTTAAATTAAAAGTATGCAATAAACCTAATTTGTGCATCATCAAAAAAAATTAATCTTTGATATGGAACTAAGCCATTTTAAAGTGCATAATGACACTTCTACAATTGTCATAGAATACAATAGCACCAAATAACAAAGCCTTTTTAAAATACATTATCAAAACGTCCATCTACTCAAAATCAACACAGCACCTCCCCCTAATAAATAAAATTAATCAAAAGCTGAAAAAACGAAAAAGTGCCGGTAGGCACTTCTTCGTTTTTCAGCTTTTGATTAATTTTTATAAGTTTCACTTTAGGGAAATTACCAAAATTCGCGGGCGCCTCCCCTTAATCTAATTTTAAAAATAAATAAGACCTTTTTTATATCACAAAATACTATAGAAACCACTAAATATAACATTATTTTTCGAGATACATCCCAACAAATTTTAAGTATGTAACTTATAGTTTTTAAAGTTCCGTTTAACTGAAAAGAACTGTTTTGTGAGTAACATGTACCAATATAAATTGAACAACAGTACAATTGATCAAGCCATACCTAAGTTTAATAATTATTGTCACATGCCTATAACAGCATAAATAATAATTGCATGCAAATGAATAATATCATCTGAAAATTATTTGTAAGAGAAGACATATGAAATATAACACAATGGCAATAGACTTTAAACATTAAGACAGCTATCTAATGATAGAAGCAATCATTTTAAAATATGCAAATACACTCTTAAGCAAGTCTATAAAAAAATTCTAAAAGGTTGATTTTATTACAGTTAAAGATACTTGTTTAAGATGGAAGCAAAGAATTTAATTAGTATGACTTTCTTTTTTAGTTGCTTGAAGCTTAAATAAAAACAATGCTGTTCAGCCAGTTCAAAAGATTCTTCTAAGATGCTACAAATTTAAATATGTATTCACATTTGTAAGAACAATGCAACAAGCAATTGTTTAAAACTTCAACAAACAAAAAAATCATTATTTGTCAAAAGATGCTGATTTATTAAAGTTATAAATACCTTTGTAAAATGAAAACAAAGAATTCAAATAGCGCAACTGTCAAATTGTGATTGCTTGAAGCTTTCAAATTATCTTAAATGTATTTCAACACCAGTGTTTCATCAGTTTGAATAAGAATAATGATGTTTACAAGTAATAACTCCAAACTCTGAAACAAGTATGTATATTCAGCAGTTACAAATACAATAAGAAGAAATTGTTTGAAATTTCAACAAAATAGTACAGAGCTCTTTGATAAAAGATGTTGATAAACATGTATACATTCACACATACGTTGTAAAAGAAAAACTAGACTGACCAACAAAAAAAGCATATCATAAACTAGAAGTGTTTACAACACAAGGGCTTCAAGAGAAATGATTCAAGTGTGAAATAAAATTTCTTCTAAAATCTAACTTTATTGTTTACGTCACAAATAAAAACAGAATTTGTAGAATTGCGCGGTCCTAATAGCCCGCCTAAGATGTATGCAAATTTTTCTTTGCTTTTTTGTAATGTTTTAAAAGCTGATGTCTACTTTAGCTGGAAATTTAATTATTTTCTATCTTTCAAATATTTTTCAAAGCTTTCGTTTATTTAAACCAAAGCATAACTTGTATTTTTAAACCAAGGCATAACTTGGTTTGCATCTAAAAATTTGATACTAGTAAAAATGTTTTTAAACCAGCTTAAATTTAAATTCAACCATCATTATTCATAAATTGTATCTAAGTTCTAAAAAAACAGGTATTTCTATCAGAATTAAAAAAAATACTTTAAATAAAACAAAGGCAATAGCAGATTCATTATGTATGGTGTTTAACAGCAAAAAGTTACTCTAAAATGATAACAAGCTAAATAATAAAAGAAGAAATAGGTTTTATAGTTTGTTTTTATTTATTGTTTTGTATTCCCTTCAGTAAGAGATTCTTACTTTGACTGACCTTATCTAAATGGTTAGTTTGAGATTTAAAAAGCAGTAAAATTAATTTTTAGGCTAGTTAAAGATTTATAAAACAACTTTAAAAAAATTAACCACACCACCCCCACATGATCTTTATTAATAAAAGGTTGTGAATCTAACCTCATCCTTATTTTTTCAAAAAAAAAAATCCTACTAAATGAAAGCTAAACTTATTTAAAATAAATATAAGCTTATTTTAATTTGTAAAATCTTTTTTTACACAGTTTGTATTATCAATATAGGGCAAACACATTTTAAACTTGCATGTAACTTTTTAGCTACATTTTGCTTATTCAAATAGTAAAAACTATCAAAAGACAAACTTAATTAGTCAATATTTAAGAAATATTAAGTGTGATATGTAAAGAAAGTAGGTTGCCTTTATTTTATCTAAATACTGTAAGGTAATCTGAAAAAAAAAAGATGTAAAAAAAAAACGGTAAAAGTTTTATGAACAAGTACTAAAACAAAAATCAATATAAACACAAATAAAACTATGAAATTTTGTAATTTTTACCTATAATGACTTTTAAAAAATTTTTTATAATTTTTGGCTTTGAAAGTTTTAATTTTTTTTTATATGTGTTGACAATTGGTTTTTTATCTGCAACAATTAATTCAAAATGTAAACTTTTCATTCAGTAAATTCAGTTTGTTAACCATCATTAAATTTTAAAATGCATGTTGTTCAAAACTATACTTTTAATTCACGCAATGCAGCAATTCATTGCTGATCCAAATTTGAATTTTTTAAACAACTAATTGTATAGAAAACTTAAAATGCAACTGACAAAGATTGTGCATATTTATTTTAACTTATTTTACTAGTATTTAAAGGTCAAAAAAAGTATCAAATTTAAACGAGAAAAGACTGAAATAAATGAAAAATTTGTTTCTTTTTCTATTGTTTTTTGATAAAGTCGAAAAACAGCTCCAGTGTGCCGTCCCGAAGACCCTGGTATGATCTATTTTATTGTACTTGAATAACCTGCACTTAGTAAAATCTTTTTTATCGTAAAAGTATACTTTTAGCAATAACATTCAATATGCAAAATATTTTATTTAGTTTATATCCTAGTTTATCTATCAAGTCAATTGTCGTAATATGGGTGAAATAGTTCTTTCTTACTTTTTTAATCTTTTCCTACTTTTAATATTTTAAGCCGAAATGTTACCAAGGGGTCAAAACAATGTAGCTCATTGGCCAAATATGTACTGTGACGTGCAATTAATCTAAAAAAAATAAATACACATTGAATGTCTTTGTCTAAAGTTTACTAATATGGTTGGAGTATAGACTAAGTAGAATATGCTGCCTAATTAGGTTTATTTTATTAATTTAGCCGTTTTAATAATATTTTACATTTTAAAGATACTTTTTTTTAAAACTAGTACTCTTTGTATAACACTAATAAACTGGCTATCATGCAAAATCGGCGTTCTGTGCATATAACAATTAAGTCAGACAATAACAATAAATTAACTATAATGCAATAAATAAAGCAAACAAATAAATAAAAAACTAAATTAATTAATTAAAGTGAAAATATATAAAACTCATTTTGCATATCATTTCTTCGTCTGCTTCGTAAATTAAAGTAATTATTTTCCCTTTCTATCAGTCTTTTTCTGTATAGTAAATCGGTACTTGGCGCATCTCATTGCTAGCAACTTCTACTCATCAGCTCTTATATTTAAGCTAATAGGTCGCGCGTGCATGCGTCCTTGAAACGTAGTTTTCGGCGGCTTCGCATTCGTTTGCCAATAAAGAACTCTCCATACAACAAAGACTTTGGAACTCGCTCTCTATTTACCCTAAAGACCGAGCTAGCAAACCCTGTGCTGACCGAGGCTGTGCAGTACGTGGTTTTGAGACTAGTACGTCTCAACAACTCCTCGTTGGTAATCTTTTGCTGTCATATTTTCTGAGTTTTGACTTTCTTCTGCTTTACGCGAGACAACGTCCATGTTTCACAACTATATAACAGAATATTGCATGTCATACACGGAAACAACAAACATTAGACTTTGTGCGAATGCTTAACTTTTAGTTATCCCAAACTATTTCAGTCAAACGACTGAGAATGTCCAAGATTTTACAAATACGACTCTTGGTTTCTGTGTCCAATAATGCGTTTTACAGAAAACTTTAGTCAAAGTTAAAAACATTGTACTTAAACCCGCCTGGTAAGTTTAAAGCGGTTTTTCGTGACTATGCCTGCCTGATGAGTTCTAATAAAAACAAAACTGGTTTAGTTTGTCTCAGACGCTGTTGTTGTTGGTCATGTGTTGAAGTTTATAATTTACTTTTATTTTAGTTTATACTGTTGTATTATATGTTTAATAAATGTTTCTTATTTTTTATTTATGATAGTACATTTGAAAAATGTTGTTATAACAAAAACAAGTTAAGTTAAATTTTCAATTTTTTTTATAAGACGAATTGAAATGTTTGTTATTCAATAGAAGTCAACAAGAGTTTGTTTAACAGTTAACACATTCTAATTTTTTTAAAAGTATATTTAAGTTTAAACTTAAAATGTAACTTTTACATATAGTTCGTATAGCTTCTCCTTATATAAAATTTAGTCAGATCGAAATGATGGGACACGTTCAAAATCCACCCGCATTAAAAATCCACCTGCGTTCAAAATCCAGCCGCGTTCAAAATCCAGCCGCGATCAAAATTCACCCGCGATCAAAATCCACCTGCGATCAAAATCCCCCCGCGTTGTAAATCCCCCCAGTCAAATTCGAAAACCGCTTACCAATCAGGGGTAAGGGATAAGGGTAACTGTGATAGTGAAAAATGAATGAAAAATAAATAAATGCAAAAAACATATAAAATAGATTAATAAATATAGAAAAAAAGATTGGGTGTATTTTGAAGTCGGGTGGATTTTTATAGTATACCGAAATGATATATTTTTTTTATTTACGGGTCAGGTTCGCTAAAAAAGTATTATTCGGACCGAACTTGTTAAAACAGTTTTGCAGCCAAGTATTTTTGAAAGATTGTTCTAAAAAAACAAACTCTTCAAAAACATGATGCTCACAATAGTTATAAGGCATTAGTATGTACTAAAAGTTGAATTAAAAGTATTTTTCAAATTATGTGTTAAAAAACGGTAGCTGTTTATTTTATTTATTTCCAAAAGTCGTTTTTAACTACCATAATATTAGACGATGAGCGGCCTATCACTAATCTAAAAAGTTCTGCATACAGTTGCTCTTTTAACACATAAAAAATTAGGATACCTGTTAATTTTGCACGAGCGTACAAAATTGCACGAAGATACTTTTGCACGAAATACTTTTCGTGCGATTTTTTAAACATAAATTAGTTTAGTTGTGAATAATTTAAATTTTAAACGCGTACTTAGTGATAATAATGTTTACTTTATTTTTATATTATTTTTTCAATCGTAATTAGAGTTAATTGATACCATTTAGTGATATTTGTTTCCGTTTAAACGCTTGATATAAAAAAGTGAACACTTTTTTACTGAAACGTTTTCAGATTAAAATGCTACTAATTAAAAAGATTTTAAAGTTTGTTTACAATAAAATATGTTTACTTTATTTAGTTATTTTTTGTCATTGTTACGATTTATTTACTTAGCATTTTATGCAGACGAAATGTTTTGAATAGTGAACAAGACACCTAAAAATAAAAACGACCAAATTGTTTTAGGTAGACTTTAGTAAATCAAAACATACAGCTTTCTTTTCTCCAAAGAACAAGTAAGTATGATTTTAATTTAACTTTTATTTTAATCTTATTCTTTTGTTACAAAAAATTATTAAAGCATCACCATAAATTTATATAAAGATATTTAAAAAAATGTTGAACAAAGCTTTGGACATTTAATAAATCATAATGTTATTATATACAAATTACACATATGGTTGAAATTATTAAATAGTATAACTTATCATATTTACTGTGACATTACAGGGTTGCCACTTTACCTGGAAAAACCTGGATATTGACAATTTAGGCAAAAAAAACTTTGAGTTTGAGAAATTTAAAAAAAAAAAAAACTGGAAAACCCTGGAACTCTAAACAGTTTTTTCATGTTAAGTAAGAAAATTTTGATTTGACACAAAAAGTCTACCATATAGATAAATAAAGTATGTCATTATTCTAAGTTTTTTAATTAAAAAACACATTTTAAGAGTAGCTTAACAGTATCTTTTTAATGTTGTTTTACTTCTAACATATTTTTACCTTATATTTGATTGACCCAGAAGCATTTACTTTTGAAAACTTAAATGAAATTTCTCACAAACCAGTGGCCAACCTGTTATTAATTGAAAAATCATCACTTTGTATTTTCTGTTTTATTTTTTTTCAGCCCATATGATCAGAGTCGGATTAGCCTCTGGATTTGATCCACATTTGGACAACAAACAGAAGAAGCTGCCCACAATTTCACCAGGTTGGAAATATATTTTTACAACTAGAAAGTTAATATTATTCTAGTAATTGATATTTAACTTGATTATTTGAACTATATAAATACAAGCATCAATTAATTTAATAAGTATAAGTATTTTGTAAAGAAAGACAAAAAAAACAAAAATTGTATAACTTTTGTCCAATTAAATTAACATTTAAACCATTAGATAGTTGCATGTTTAGCATTTTCATAGGCTAAAGTGTTGTAGGTAGTTATGACAATATAAATATTTTCTAAATACTTTGTGGCAAAATTAAGTACTATTAATATACCTATATGTCACAAAGTTTGATTGGATATCATAAATAAATATTTGTCTTATAAATAGAAGTCAAATGGTAATTTAAAATAAAATTTGAGATAAAGTTCCATTGTGGTAAATTTCTAAATGCAAAAATAAAATTAAATAAAAGGCAAGGTTTACACACATTAAAAACAATTTAAAACAGTTTGAAGTTTTTTAAATTTCAGAATGACTCAGTCTAAATCAGACTAATTTAAAAGTTTCTGAAAACAAAGTATGGCTAACTATTTTACAAAAAAATTTGTTAGAGAACTGATGTTGTTGATTTAATTTTTTAAAGGATTTGATTTAATAGAACAGTTGTTTAGCTCTAAAGAGTGGAAACTTAAAAATATAAACAATAAAATTAAACATAGATTATGTTAGCTTCTAAATTGTTATTAAGATAAGTCTTGAATTTAAATGGCCAACAAAATTCTAACATGGAAAATATCCAATGGTTTTTAAATGTTTGATAGAACTCTTCATCAAGCCTGATTAAATGCAGTAACTTTTATTTAAGTTTGTTAGTTTAAAAAATAGTTAGAAAAAAAAGTACATCACAATTTTTCTGTATATGTCCTTTCAAATATTTATCACCATATTTAACCAAGCATCCATTGATAATGGGTGGCTTGTACATAGTATTTCATTTTTTCTCATCATATTATGTTTTAATTGTTTTCTTTTGAGACAAGCTCTGACTTGGTAAGTATCTTACCAATTATTGCATGAGTTTGGCACTTTTTAGTCCTCAAAGCTAGTTTTTATTTCTTAAAAGTTTGCAAGTGTTTTAAATAAAAAGTTTTTTGAAGAGTGAGACAATTTAACTGTTAGTTTTAATAAGATAGTGTAGAATAATAATGTCCTTCTTTTAATTAAACTATCTTATGTATTTAAATTTTCAAGTATGTGACATCCAAAAACAAAGTTATTCTTTTCTAGAGCAATAAATACAAATTGCATAAATAATCATTATGTTTTGGAAATTTAAATTATGTGGTTGCATTATAAATATTTTTAGAAATGTCCAGTCTGGTATTAGAACTTCAGTACATTTGGTAATAATTAATTTATTATTAAATTATTTGTATTTAATTAAGAAGTTTTATTTATATTAAACAATTAAATATTACTTCTTAATTAACCTTTTTTTCACTATTGGTTTAATATAAGGCTGATTTTGATTAGTGTTTGATCACTCAGATTAGATTGGCCTCAATGCTTCAAAAGCCTGTCATAGATTAGCCATAGCATTTATAAAAAAAACAAAATAGTTTGTCTCTTTTATTGTTTATTTAGGTATTTAAAATATCAAAATTTTTAGGTTACAAGTGTTGATTATAACTTATTATTTTTTCTGCAACTTATTTGTGTTGACAGGACATCTTCGGTATATACAATCGATGAAATTTTGACCATTGATGAACATGAATCGTCTCAAGGACACAGCAACTAGATCTCAACCAAGGAAGGAGACTAAGTGTTCACTCTCAATAACAAGGTAAATACATAATAATTCTTTTTTGTTCTAATCATAAACAACAAATCATAAACAGTTAAATACAAAGAGAGGTGAGAATATTTTCTAAATTGATTTAATTTTTTTCAGTGAAAGATGTTTGAATAATTAGTCTTCATAACTTTGACATCATTAAGTATTGCTTTAAACACATCAGAAAATTAAAAAAATTGCTAGTACATATTATCATTATTGTAAATATCAAGTATACTTAACATTTTTCTGTGAGCTTATTAATAAAAACTATTGTGGTCATTACAAGTAAATAGTAAAACTTAAGAAAAAAAACGTTAAATTTGGTTTTAAAACTAATAATGAATTTGGTTTAACTATTAAACACAATTAAGAATGCTTGTTTTTAGGAGGTGGATTAATTTATAAAATAATTAATTAATTATTTAAAATGTTGTTACAACAAAATTAATTTTACTCATTTATAGTATTATGATAGTTTTAAATGTTAAAGTTTGGTGAAGAAAAAAAAAATTCTAGTGTTTTTCTTAAACTCAAGCAATTTTGTTTTCACTAAAAGTAGTAAAAATAAAGAAAAAGGCTATGATAAAATTAGATATTAAACCATACTTGATTATTTTTGCCCATCAACAACTATATATGTAATGTTATGTATTGATATGTATTATAAATAAGCTTGATGATAACTTACCACTTAAAGTTTATTGTTTACTGAGATATTAGCAGGCTTCGAACTAAATTTTCAAATTATCATTAATTGAGAAATTCATAAAATGTAGCAAACTAACTTTTGAAAATTTGAATTGAAAAAAAACAACGAATTTTAATTTTAAACGTAACAATCATATTTCTAAGGTTCAGAAATAATGTCATTAATCTTTTATAACCACAGTCTTAACAAAAAATTGACCAATTTTTTAGTTTTTTAAGCTCTAATTTTGGTTTAGAAAAATTGTATTTATAAAATAATGTAAAAAAAATATATCCACTAGGTGGCACCACGGAGTCGCAATTTTGTACCGAGATTGAAAAGACTAAGAATTAAGAAAATAATTTTAACTTCTTTTACGTGTTTTTCTGTCACTGTTATGGCTTTCAAACCTTAATAATTAACCAAAAAACGTAAATTACAGGGATTTTCACATATTTTTCAATTATTTCTAGGGATTTTCAGAATATGTAAAATTTTAGGGATTTGTAGGGAAGTGGGAAGCCTGTATTAGTTTTAGTTAGATGTGTTGATTAATGTCAGTGTTTAAGTATTTTTAAATATAAAAAAACTATGAACAAATAAAAACACAAAAGCAGATGTTATTCAGCTATTTATAGTTATAGTTTCACAGAGCTAACTTTAAATAATTTACATCAATTGTTGTAGGTTATCAGTTTGTATATTAATAAATTGTGTGCATAATATAAATGTTAGTGGAAAGTTATTTGTTTAATTTATAAACACATAAACTATAAATTGTAAAGCATAAGTATTATGAACATAATAGTTTTGTTAAATCTTACAATAAAATATTGTCATTGTTATTTGAAATCGCTATAAGTTTATCATTTGAAGCTGTTGTGTAACTTGTTTTATACCATCTATGTTAATTTCAAACTGATGTTAATGAAATATATTTAGTCAAACTGAATGATTAGTAATTATCTATAGTATACAGCAACCTGCCAGCTAGGTACGAACTGCCGGTATGATACGCACTTTTTAGCCGAAGAACACAGTGATTAAAATAATTTTATTAATGAAATGTTTTACACTACATATTATAATTTTAATTTTGTACTTTATTGTACACTGCCGGCTGGGTACGCATTTTTGCGATGTATTCAAAGTTGGTAGGTTACTATAAAAAAGTTACTACCAAATTAAGTTTAATATGATATCCATTTGAAAGTGTTGTTATTAATAGAAAACTTATAATTTAACAATATTTAAAGTTACCAATTTTCAATTGTTTTCATTCCTATGTTTTATTGAGCAAACGATTTAACATACAGTAACCTCTCGGATCTTTACGCACTCGTGACGTTACGCACTCTCGTTTAGTTACGCATTTCAGAATTCTATAAAATTCAGAAAATAAAATTTTTAATTTTTTTTAATATTGCACAAATTAGGTTTAATGTATATTTTCAAATTAAAATATATTTTTGAATGCTAACACACCTCTCTATATCTTTAGACTTTGTAAATTTATGTTCCTTGACTAATTGATAAACATTTAGTTATACATCAGTATATCAGAAATTTTGTAAACAATAAGAGATTAAATCAAAATTCTGAAATAAATATGACTGTTTTTAATAATTAAAATATTAATAATAATAAAGCATAATGAAACAATGAGAGTTTAAAACACAAAGAAATAATACAGCAGTCTTGCATTATATATTAATAATCACCATTTTATAATTGTAAAGAAATGATTAACTATAAATTGATTTGCTAAGTAGAATAGAATATAAATGTCACATATAAATAAAGATAAAGATAATTTCTACTTATTATTAAAATAGTAAAATTATTTCTACTCGTATTAAAATTTTATAGAAATTCAAATTCTTTTTTTTAATATATGTATAGTTTTATCTGTTGTTTTCATATTTATAAATAAAGTAAACAAATTGTTAAAAGTGGGAAAGTGCCCAGTCTGCTTTAAACTAGAAGCAATATTAAAAAACAGCCATTATAGTGAGTATACTTGGTACCTCTCGTTTCTTTACGATCTCTCATATCTTTACGCACTTTTTCTGTGGACACAATGTGCGTAAATAAGCGAGAGGTTACTGTATTAAAAAATTAAGTTGTCGCTTGTATATAAATAACACTAAAGCATGTAAGCTAGTATAACAGTTAGTATAATAAATAATCTTACACCAAATCGAACAACAGGATGTTATCGAGTTTGCGGAGTACAGATGTGGAGTCAACTTCAATGGAGTAGCAACAACTACTTTTTCAGCTAAGACGAGTGGAAAGATACGCACTGATTTAAATTTTGTGTTTTATTTTTAATAAACCCATGCCAATTTACATTTTTTTGATTATTATTTTCATTACATTTTAATTTGCCACCAAAGTGATATATAAAATTCCAATTAGTTGCATTTATGCATAAAGCTTGTTTTAAAACCACTAAAAGTTCTATTTTTACTTGCCATTGTTGCATTAAATTGAAATATTCTGTCTTATACCAAATTTAAAGCATATTATATAGTCCAAACATCAAACTCTTACCATTTTTAGTTGATATTTTTAAAAGTTTAATATTAATAACTTCGCAGAAAAATTATTGAAGAATAGGAGTTTTGTAACAAAATTTAATGTCCTTACAGCCAGTTCATAACATTTACTGTATTTAAAAATAAACTGTTCCTAATAGATACCTAAGTTATATTTATAGAATAAGTCCACGATTATAAATTTCAAAAGAATTTGACAAATAGAGTACTTGTAGTTGTTTAGCAACATGTTTTATTGTTGTTTTTAAGCAATTTTTTCAACTATATTGGAAACTAACGGTCTCCTAAATCAATATTCCGTAATCTTAAGGTCATTGCTACTAACGTAGATTACGAATCGGTTAATTTAATTATCCAAAAATATTACAACACGTACAGTAACCTCTCGCTTATTTACGCACATTGTGTCCATAGAAAAAATGCGTAAAGATACGAGAGGTACCAAAATATACTTACTATAATGGATGTTTTTTAATATTCTTCTAGTTAAAAGCAGACTGGGGACTTCCCACTTAAAGTATTTTGTTTACTTTATTTGAAATTATGAAAAAAAAAAGATAAAACTATACTTATAGTACAAAATGTATTTATATAAAATAAAAATACGAGTAGAAAAACTTAACTAATTTCGTTAAAAAGTAGATTTTTAACTTTTGTTTATATCTGATATATTTGATATTTAACATACTACTTAGCTATTTATAAATAAGTATCTTTTTACAATTATAAAATGATGTTTATTCATATATAGGGCGAGAGTGCTGTATTGTTTATTCGTATTTTAAACTCTCATGATTTCATAATTCTTTTAGAACTTGTATTTAATCTCTTATTAACAAAATTTCTGATATTCTGAGGTATAACTAAATGTTTACCAATTAGTCAAGGATAATAAGTCTAAAAATATAAAGAGATGAGTTAGCATTTAAAAATTTTAAATTAAAAGTATGCAATAAACCTAATTTGTGCATCATCAAAAAAAATTAATCTTTGATATGGAACTAAGCCATTTTAAAGTGCATAATGACACTTCTACAATTGTCATAGAATACAATAGCACCAAATAACAAAGCCTTTTTAAAATACATTATCAAAACGTCCATCTACTCAAAATCAACACAGCACCTCCCCCTAATAAATAAAATTAATCAAAAGCTGAAAAAACGAAAAAGTGCCGGTAGGCACTTCTTCGTTTTTCAGCTTTTGATTAATTTTTATAAGTTTCACTTTAGGGAAATTACCAAAATTCGCGGGCGCCTCCCCTTAATCTAATTTTAAAAATAAATAAGACCTTTTTTATATCACAAAATACTATAGAAACCACTAAATATAACATTATTTTTCGAGATACATCCCAACAAATTTTAAGTATGTAACTTATAGTTTTTAAAGTTCCGTTTAACTGAAAAGAACTGTTTTGTGAGTAACATGTACCAATATAAATTGAACAACAGTACAATTGATCAAGCCATACCTAAGTTTAATAATTATTGTCACATGCCTATAACAGCATAAATAATAATTGCATGCAAATGAATAATATCATCTGAAAATTATTTGTAAGAGAAGACATATGAAATATAACACAATGGCAATAGACTTTAAACATTAAGACAGCTATCTAATGATAGAAGCAATCATTTTAAAATATGCAAATACACTCTTAAGCAAGTCTATAAAAAAATTCTAAAAGGTTGATTTTATTACAGTTAAAGATACTTGTTTAAGATGGAAGCAAAGAATTTAATTAGTATGACTTTCTTTTTTAGTTGCTTGAAGCTTAAATAAAAACAATGCTGTTCAGCCAGTTCAAAAGATTCTTCTAAGATGCTACAAATTTAAATATGTATTCACATTTGTAAGAACAATGCAACAAGCAATTGTTTAAAACTTCAACAAACAAAAAAAATCATTATTTGTCAAAAGATGCTGATTTATTAAAGTTATAAATACCTTTGTAAAATGAAAACAAAGAATTCAAATAGCGCAACTGTCAAATTGTGATTGCTTGAAGCTTTCAAATTATCTTAAATGTATTTCAACACCAGTGTTTCATCAGTTTGAATAAGAATAATGATGTTTACAAGTAATAACTCCAAACTCTGAAACAAGTATGTATATTCAGCAGTTACAAATACAATAAGAAGAAATTGTTTGAAATTTCAACAAAATAGTACAGAGCTCTTTGATAAAAGATGTTGATAAACATGTATACATTCACACATACGTTGTAAACGAAAAACTAGACTGACCAACAAAAAAAGCATATCATAAACTAGAAGTGTTTACAACACAAGGGCTTCAAGAGAAATGATTCAAGTGTGAAATAAAATTTCTTCTAAAATCTAACTTTATTGTTTACGTCACAAATAAAAACAGAATTTGTAGAATTGCGCGGTCCTAATAGCCCGCCTAAGATGTATGCAAATTTTTCTTTGCTTTTTTGTAATGTTTTAAAAGCTGATGTCTACTTTAGCTGGAAATTTAATTATTTTCTATCTTTCAAATATTTTTCAAAGCTTTCGTTTATTTAAACCAAAGCATAACTTGTATTTTTAAACCAAGGCATAACTTGGTTTGCATCTAAAAATTTGATACTAGTAAAAATGTTTTTAAACCAGCTTAAATTTAAATTCAACCATCATTATTCATAAATTGTATCTAAGTTCTAAAAAAACAGGTATTTCTATCAGAATTAAAAAAAATACTTTAAATAAAACAAAGGCAATAGCAGATTCATTATGTATGGTGTTTAACAGCAAAAAGTTACTCTAAAATGATAACAAGCTAAATAATAAAAGAAGAAATAGGTTTTATAGTTTGTTTTTATTTATTGTTTTGTATTCCCTTCAGTAAGAGATTCTTACTTTGACTGACCTTATCTAAATGGTTAGTTTGAGATTTAAAAAGCAGTAAAATTAATTTTTAGGCTAGTTAAAGATTTATAAAACAACTTTAAAAAAATTAACCACACCACCCCCACATGATCTTTATTAATAAAAGGTTGTGAATCTAACCTCATCCTTATTTTTTCAAAAAAAAAAATCCTACTAAATGAAAGCTAAACTTATTTAAAATAAATATAAGCTTATTTTAATTTGTAAAATCTTTTTTTACACAGTTTGTATTATCAATATAGGGCAAACACATTTTAAACTTGCATGTAACTTTTTAGCTACATTTTGCTTATTCAAATAGTAAAAACTATCAAAAGACAAACTTAATTAGTCAATATTTAAGAAATATTAAGTGTGATATGTAAAGAAAGTAGGTTGCCTTTATTTTATCTAAATACTGTAAGGTAATCTGAAAAAAAAAAGATGTAAAAAAAAAACGGTAAAAGTTTTATGAACAAGTACTAAAACAAAAATCAATATAAACACAAATAAAACTATGAAATTTTGTAATTTTTACCTATAATGACTTTTAAAAAATTTTTTATAATTTTTGGCTTTGAAAGTTTTAATTTTTTTTTATATGTGTTGACAATTGGTTTTTTATCTGCAACAATTAATTCAAAATGTAAACTTTTCATTCAGTAAATTCAGTTTGTTAACCATCATTAAATTTTAAAATGCATGTTGTTCAAAACTATACTTTTAATTCACGCAATGCAGCAATTCATTGCTGATCCAAATTTGAATTTTTTAAACAACTAATTGTATAGAAAACTTAAAATGCAACTGACAAAGATTGTGCATATTTATTTTAACTTATTTTACTAGTATTTAAAGGTCAAAAAAAGTATCAAATTTAAACGAGAAAAGACTGAAATAAATGAAAAATTTGTTTCTTTTTCTATTGTTTTTTGATAAAGTCGAAAAACAGCTCCAGTGTGCCGTCCCGAAGACCCTGGTATGATCTATTTTATTGTACTTGAATAACCTGCACTTAGTAAAATCTTTTTTATCGTAAAAGTATACTTTTAGCAATAACATTCAATATGCAAAATATTTTATTTAGTTTATATCCTAGTTTATCTATCAAGTCAATTGTCGTAATATGGGTGAAATAGTTCTTTCTTACTTTTTTAATCTTTTCCTACTTTTAATATTTTAAGCCGAAATGTTACCAAGGGGTCAAAACAATGTAGCTCATTGGCCAAATATGTACTGTGACGTGCAATTAATCTAAAAAAAATAAATACACATTGAATGTCTTTGTCTAAAGTTTACTAATATGGTTGGAGTATAGACTAAGTAGAATATGCTGCCTAATTAGGTTTATTTTATTAATTTAGCTGTTTTAATAATATTTTACATTTTAAAGATACTTTTTTTTAAAACTAGTACTCTTTGTATAACACTAATAAACTGGCTATCATGCAAAATCGGCGTTCTGTGCATATAACAATTAAGTCAGACAATAACAATAAATTAACTATAATGCAATAAATAAAGCAAACAAATAAATAAAAAACTAAATTAATTAATTAAAGTGAAAATATATAAAACTCATTTTGCATATCATTTCTTCGTCTGCTTCGTAAATTAAAGTAATTATTTTCCCTTTCTATCAGTCTTTTTCTGTATAGTAAATCGGTACTTGGCGCATCTCATTGCTAACAACTTCTACTCATCAGCTCTTATATTTAAGCTAATAGGTCGCGCGTGCATGCGTCCTTGAAACGTAGTTTTCGGCGGCTTCGCATTCGTTTGCCAATAAAGAACTCTCCATACAACAAAGACTTTGGAACTCGCTCTCTATTTACCCTAAAGACCGAGCTAGCAAACCCTGTGCTGACCGAGGCTGTGCAGTACGTGGTTTTGAGACTAGTACGTCTCAACAACTCCTCGTTGGTAATCTTTTGCTGTCATATTTTCTGAGTTTTGACTTTCTTCTGCTTTACGCGAGACAACGTCCATGTTTCACAACTATATAACAGAATATTGCATGTCATACACGGAAACAACAAACATTAGACTTTGTGCGAATGCTTAACTTTTAGTTATCCCAAACTATTTCAGTCAAACGACTGAGAATGTCCAAGATTTTACAAATACGACTCTTGGTTTCTGTGTCCAATAATGCGTTTTACAGAAAACTTTAGTCAAAGTTAAAAACATTGTACTTAAACCCGCCTGGTAAGTTTAAAGCGGTTTTTCGTGACTATGCCTGCCTGATGAGTTCTAATAAAAACAAAACTGGTTTAGTTTGTCTCAGACGCTGTTGTTGTTGGTCATGTGTTGAAGTTTATAATTTACTTTTATTTTAGTTTATACTGTTGTATTATATGTTTAATAAATGTTTCTTATTTTTTATTTATGATAGTACATTTGAAAAATGTTGTTATAACAAAAACAAGTTAAGTTAAATTTTAAATTTTTTTTATAAGACGAATTGAAATGTTTGTTATTCAATAGAAGTCAACAAGAGTTTGTTTAACAGTTAACACATTCTAATTTTTTTAAAAGTATATTTAAGTTTAAACTTAAAATGTAACTTTTACATATAGTTCGTATAGCTTCTCCTTATATAAAATTTAGTCAGATCGAAATGATGGGACACGTTTAAAATCCACCCGCATTAAAAATCCACCTGCGTTCAAAATCCAGCCGCGTTCAAAATCCAGCCGCGATCAAAATTCACCCGCGATCAAAATCCACCTGCGATCAAAATCCCCCCGCGTTGTAAATCCCCCCAGTCAAATTCGAAAACCGCTTACCAATCAGGGGTAAGGGATAAGGGTAACTGTGATAGTGAAAAATGAATGAAAAATAAATAAATGCAAAAAACATATAAAATAGATTAATAAATATAGAAAACAAGATTGGGTGTATTTTGAAGTCGGGTGGATTTTTATAGTATACCGAAATGATATATTTTTTTTATTTACGGGTCAGGTTCGCTAAAAAAGTATTATTCGGACCGAACTTGTTAAAACAGTTTTGCAGCCAAGTATTTTTGAAAGATTGTTCTAAAAAAACAAACTCTTCAAAAACATGATGCTCACAATAGTTATAAGGCATTAGTATGTACTAAAAGTTGAATTAAAAGTATTTTTCAAATTATGTGTTAAAAAACGGTAGCTGTTTATTTTATTTATTTCCAAAAGTCGTTTTTAACTACCATAATATTAGACGATGAGCGGCCTATCACTAATCTAAAAAGTTCTGCATACAGTTGCTCTTTTAACACATAAAAAATTAGGATACCTGTTAATTTTGCACGAGCGTACAAAATTGCACGAAGATACTTTTGCACGAAATACTTTTCGTGCGATTTTTTAAACATAAATTAGTTTAGTTGTGAATAATTTAAATTTTAAACGCGTACTTAGTGATAATAATGTTTACTTTATTTTTATATTATTTTTTCAATCGTAATTAGAGTTAATTGATACCATTTAGTGATATTTGTTTCCGTTTAAACGCTTGATATAAAAAAGTGAACACTTTTTTACTGAAACGTTTTCAGATTAAAATGCTACTAATTAAAAAGATTTTAAAGTTTGTTTACAATAAAATATGTTTACTTTATTTAGTTATTTTTTGTCATTGTTACGATTTATTTACTTAGCATTTTATGCAGACGAAATGTTTTGAATAGTGAACAAGACACCTAAAAATAAAAACGACCAAATTGTTTTAGGTAGACTTTAGTAAATCAAAACATACAGCTTTCTTTTCTCCAAAGAACAAGTAAGTATGATTTTAATTTAACTTTTATTTTAATCTTATTCTTTTGTTACAAAAAATTATTAAAGCATCACCATAAATTTATATAAAGATATTTAAAAAAATGTTGAACAAAGCTTTGGACATTTAATAAATCATAATGTTATTATATACAAATTACACATATGGTTGAAATTATTAAATAGTATAACTTATCATATTTACTGTGACATTACAGGGTTGCCACTTTACCTGGAAAAACCTGGATATTGACAATTTAGGCAAAAAAAACTTTGAGTTTGAGAAATTTAAAAAAAAAAAAAACTGGAAAACCCTGGAACTCTAAACAGTTTTTTCATGTTAAGTAAGAAAATTTTGATTTGACACAAAAAGTCTACCATATAGATAAATAAAGTATGTCATTATTCTAAGTTTTTTAATTAAAAAACACATTTTAAGAGTAGCTTAACAGTATCTTTTTAATGTTGTTTTACTTCTAACATATTTTTACCTTATATTTGATTGACCCAGAAGCATTTACTTTTGAAAACTTAAATGAAATTTCTCACAAACCAGTGGCCAACCTGTTATTAATTGAAAAATCATCACTTTGTATTTTCTGTTTTATTTTTTTTCAGCCCATATGATCAGAGTCGGATTAGCCTCTGGATTTGATCCACATTTGGACAACAAACAGAAGAAGCTGCCCACAATTTCACCAGGTTGGAAATATATTTTTACAACTAGAAAGTTAATATTATTCTAGTAATTGATATTTAACTTGATTATTTGAACTATATAAATACAAGCATCAATTAATTTAATAAGTATAAGTATTTTGTAAAGAAAGACAAAAAAAACAAAAATTGTATAACTTTTGTCCAATTAAATTAACATTTAAACCATTAGATAGTTGCATGTTTAGCATTTTCATAGGCTAAAGTGTTGTAGGTAGTTATGACAATATAAATATTTTCTAAATACTTTGTGGCAAAATTAAGTACTATTAATATACCTATATGTCACAAAGTTTGATTGGATATCATAAATAAATATTTGTCTTATAAATAGAAGTCAAATGGTAATTTAAAATAAAATTTGAGATAAAGTTCCATTGTGGTAAATTTCTAAATGCAAAAATAAAATTAAATAAAAGGCAAGGTTTACACACATTAAAAACAATTTAAAACAGTTTGAAGTTTTTTAAATTTCAGAATGACTCAGTCTAAATCAGACTAATTTAAAAGTTTCTGAAAACAAAGTATGGCCAACTATTTTACAAAAAAATTTGTTAGAGAACTGATGTTGTTGATTTAATTTTTTAAAGGATTTGATTTAATAGAACAGTTGTTTAGCTCTAAAGAGTGGAAACTTAAAAATATAAACAATAAAATTAAACATAGATTATGTTAGCTTCTAAATTGTTATTAAGATAAGTCTTGAATTTAAATGGCCAACAAAATTCTAACATGGAAAATATCCAATGGTTTTTAAATGTTTGATAGAACTCTTCATCAAGCCTGATTAAATGCAGTAACTTTTATTTAAGTTTGTTAGTTTAAAAAATAGTTAGAAAAAAAAGTACATCACAATTTTTCTGTATATGTCCTTTCAAATATTTATCACCATATTTAACCAAGCATCCATTGATAATGGGTGGCTTGTACATAGTATTTCATTTTTTCTCATCATATTATGTTTTAATTGTTTTCTTTTGAGACAAGCTCTGACTTGGTAAGTATCTTACCAATTATTGCATGAGTTTGGCACTTTTTAGTCCTCAAAGCTAGTTTTTATTTCTTAAAAGTTTGCAAGTGTTTTAAATAAAAAGTTTTTTGAAGAGTGAGACAATTTAACTGTTAGTTTTAATAAGATAGTGTAGAATAATAATGTCCTTCTTTTAATTAAACTATCTTATGTATTTAAATTTTCAAGTATGTGACATCCAAAAACAAAGTTATTCTTTTCTAGAGCAATAAATACAAATTGCATAAATAATCATTATGTTTTGGAAATTTAAATTATGTGGTTGCATTATAAATATTTTTAGAAATGTCCAGTCTGGTATTAGAACTTCAGTACATTTGGTAATAATTAATTTATTATTAAATTATTTGTATTTAATTAAGAAGTTTTATTTATATTAAACAATTAAATATTACTTCTTAATTAACCTTTTTTTCACTATTGGTTTAATATAAGGCTGATTTTGATTAGTGTTTGATCACTCAGATTAGATTGGCCTCAATGCTTCAAAAGCCTGTCATAGATTAGCCATAGCATTTATAAAAAAAACAAAATAGTTTGTCTCTTTTATTGTTTATTTAGGTATTTAAAATATCAAAATTTTTAGGTTACAAGTGTTGATTATAACTTATTATTTTTTCTGCAACTTATTTGTGTTGACAGGACATCTTCGGAATATACAATCGATGAAATTTTGACCATTGATGAACATGAATCGTCTCAAGGACACAGCAACTAGATCTCAACCAAGGAAGGAGACTAAGTGTTCACTCTCAATAACAAGGTAAATACATAATAATTCTTTTTTGTTCTAATCATAAACAACAAATCATAAACAGTTAAATACAAAGAGAGGTGAGAATATTTTCTAAATTGATTTAATTTTTTTCAGTGAAAGATGTTTGAATAATTAGTCTTCATAACTTTGACATCATTAAGTATTGCTTTAAACACATCAGAAAATTAAAAAAATTGCTAGTACATATTATCATTATTGTAAATATCAAGTATACTTAACATTTTTCTGTGAGCTTATTAATAAAAACTATTGTGGTCATTACAAGTAAATAGTAAAACTTAAGAAAAAAAACGTTAAATTTGGTTTTAAAACTAATAATGAATTTGGTTTAACTATTAAACACAATTAAGAATGCTTGTTTTTAGGAGGTGGATTAATTTATAAAATAATTAATTAATTATTTAAAATGTTGTTACAACAAAATTAATTTTACTCATTTATAGTATTATGATAGTTTTAAATGTTAAAGTTTGGTGAAGAAAAAAAAAAATTCTAGTGTTTTTCTTAAACTCAAGCAATTTTGTTTTCACTAAAAGTAGTAAAAATAAAGAAAAAGGCTATGATAAAATTAGATATTAAACCATACTTGATTATTTTTGCCCATCAACAACTATATATGTAATGTTATGTATTGATATGTATTATAAATAAGCTTGATGATAACTTACCACTTAAAGTTTATTGTTTACTGAGATATTAGCAGGCTTCGAACTAAATTTTCAAATTATCATTAATTGAGAAATTCATAAAATGTAGCAAACTAACTTTTGAAAATTTGAATTGAAAAAAAACAACGAATTTTAATTTTAAACGTAACAATCATATTTCTAAGGTTCAGAAATAATGTCATTAATCTTTTATAACCACAGTCTTAACAAAAAATTGACCAATTTTTTAGTTTTTTAAGCTCTAATTTTGGTTTAGAAAAATTGTATTTATAAAATAATGTAAAAAAAAATATATCCACTAGGTGGCACCACGGAGTCGCAATTTTGTACCGAGATTGAAAAGACTAAGAATTAAGAAAATAATTTTAACTTCTTTTACGTGTTTTTCTGTCACTGTTATGGCTTTCAAACCTTAATAATTAACCAAAAAACGTAAATTACAGGGATTTTCACATATTTTTCAATTATTTCTAGGGATTTTCAGAATATGTAAAATTTTAGGGATTTGTAGGGAAGTGGGAAGCCTGTATTAGTTTTAGTTAGATGTGTTGATTAATGTCAGTGTTTAAGTATTTTTAAATATAAAAAAACTATGAACAAATAAAAACACAAAAGCAGATGTTATTCAGCTATTTATAGTTATAGTTTCACAGAGCTAACTTTAAATAATTTACATCAATTGTTGTAGGTTATCAGTTTGTATATTAATAAATTGTGTGCATAATATAAATGTTAGTGGAAAGTTATTTGTTTAATTTATAAACACATAAACTATAAATTGTAAAGCATAAGTATTATGAACATAATAGTTTTGTTAAATCTTACAATAAAATATTGTCATTGTTATTTGAAATCGCTATAAGTTTATCATTTGAAGCTGTTGTGTAACTTGTTTTATACCATCTATGTTAATTTCAAACTGATGTTAATGAAATATATTTAGTCAAACTGAATGATTAGTAATTATCTATAGTATACAGCAACCTGCCAGCTAGGTACGAACTGCCGGTATGATACGCACTTTTTAGCCGAAGAACACAGTGATTAAAATAATTTTATTAATGAAATGTTTTACACTACATATTATAATTTTAATTTTGTACTTTATTGTACACTGCCGGCTGGGTACGCATTTTTGCGATGTATTCAAAGTTGGTAGGTTACTATAAAAAAGTTACTACCAAATTAAGTTTAATATGATATCCATTTGAAAGTGTTGTTATTAATAGAAAACTTATAATTTAACAATATTTAAAGTTACCAATTTTCAATTGTTTTCATTCCTATGTTTTATTGAGCAAACGATTTAACATACAGTAACCTCTCGGATCTTTACGCACTCGTGACGTTACGCACTCTCGTTTAGTTACGCATTTCAGAATTCTATAAAATTCAGAAAATAAAATTTTTAATTTTTTTTAATATTGCACAAATTAGGTTTAATGTATATTTTCAAATTAAAATATATTTTTGAATGCTAACACACCTCTCTATATCTTTAGACTTTGTAAATTTATGTTCCTTGACTAATTGATAAACATTTAGTTATACATCAGTATATCAGAAATTTTGTAAACAATAAGAGATTAAATCAAAATTCTGAAATAAATATGACTGTTTTTAATAATTAAAATATTAATAATAATAAAGCATAATGAAACAATGAGAGTTTAAAACACAAAGAAATAATACAGCAGTCTTGCATTATATATTAATAATCACCATTTTATAATTGTAAAGAAATGATTAACTATAAATTGATTTGCTAAGTAGAATAGAATATAAATGTCACATATAAATAAAGATAAAGATAATTTCTACTTATTATTAAAATAGTAAAATTATTTCTACTCGTATTAAAATTTTATAGAAATTCAAATTCTTTTTTTTAATATATGTATAGTTTTATCTGTTGTTTTCATATTTATAAATAAAGTAAACAAATTGTTAAAAGTGGGAAAGTGCCCAGTCTGCTTTAAACTAGAAGCAATATTAAAAAACAGCCATTATAGTGAGTATACTTGGTACCTCTCGTTTCTTTACGATCTCTCATATCTTTACGCACTTTTTCTGTGGACACAATGTGCGTAAATAAGCGAGAGGTTACTGTATTAAAAAATTAAGTTGTCGCTTGTATATAAATAACACTAAAGCATGTAAGCTAGTATAACAGTTAGTATAATAAATAATCTTACACCAAATCGAACAACAGGATGTTATCGAGTTTGCGGAGTACAGATGTGGAGTCAACTTCAATGGAGTAGCAACAACTACTTTTTCAGCTAAGACGAGTGGAAAGATACGCACTGATTTAAATTTTGTGTTTTATTTTTAATAAACCCATGCCAATTTACATTTTTTTGATTATTATTTTCATTACATTTTAATTTGCCACCAAAGTGATATATAAAATTCCAATTAGTTGCATTTATGCATAAAGCTTGTTTTAAAACCACTAAAAGTTCTATTTTTACTTGCCATTGTTGCATTAAATTGAAATATTCTGTCTTATACCAAATTTAAAGCATATTATATAGTCCAAACATCAAACTCTTACCATTTTTAGTTGATATTTTTAAAAGTTTAATATTAATAACTTCGCAGAAAAATTATTGAAGAATAGGAGTTTTGTAACAAAATTTAATGTCCTTACAGCCAGTTCATAACATTTACTGTATTTAAAAATAAACTGTTCCTAATAGATACCTAAGTTATATTTATAGAATAAGTCCACGATTATAAATTTCAAAAGAATTTGACAAATAGAGTACTTGTAGTTGTTTAGCAACATGTTTTATTGTTGTTTTTAAGCAATTTTTTCAACTATATTGGAAACTAACGGTCTCCTAAATCAATATTCCGTAATCTTAAGGTCATTGCTACTAACGTAGATTACGAATCGGTTAATTTAATTATCCAAAAATATTACAACACGTACAGTAACCTCTCGCTTATTTACGCACATTGTGTCCATAGAAAAAATGCGTAAAGATACGAGAGGTACCAAAATATACTTACTATAATGGATGTTTTTTAATATTCTTCTAGTTAAAAGCAGACTGGGGACTTCCCACTTAAAGTATTTTGTTTACTTTATTTGAAATTATGAAAAAAAAAAGATAAAACTATACTTATAGTACAAAATGTATTTATATAAAATAAAAATACGAGTAGAAAAACTTAACTAATTTCGTTAAAAAGTAGATTTTTAACTTTTGTTTATATCTGATATATTTGATATTTAACATACTACTTAGCTATTTATAAATAAGTATCTTTTTACAATTATAAAATGATGTTTATTCATATATAGGGCGAGAGTGCTGTATTGTTTATTCGTATTTTAAACTCTCATGATTTCATAATTCTTTTAGAACTTGTATTTAATCTCTTATTAACAAAATTTCTGATATTCTGAGGTATAACTAAATGTTTACCAATTAGTCAAGGATAATAAGTCTAAAAATATAAAGAGATGAGTTAGCATTTAAAAATTTTAAATTAAAAGTATGCAATAAACCTAATTTGTGCATCATCAAAAAAAATTAATCTTTGATATGGAACTAAGCCATTTTAAAGTGCATAATGACACTTCTACAATTGTCATAGAATACAATAGCACCAAATAACAAAGCCTTTTTAAAATACATTATCAAAACGTCCATCTACTCAAAATCAACACAGCACCTCCCCCTAATAAATAAAATTAATCAAAAGCTGAAAAAACGAAAAAGTGCCGGTAGGCACTTCTTCGTTTTTCAGCTTTTGATTAATTTTTATAAGTTTCACTTTAGGGAAATTACCAAAATTCGCGGGCGCCTCCCCTTAATCTAATTTTAAAAATAAATAAGACCTTTTTTATATCACAAAATACTATAGAAACCACTAAATATAACATTATTTTTCGAGATACATCCCAACAAATTTTAAGTATGTAACTTATAGTTTTTAAAGTTCCGTTTAACTGAAAAGAACTGTTTTGTGAGTAACATGTACCAATATAAATTGAACAACAGTACAATTGATCAAGCCATACCTAAGTTTAATAATTATTGTCACATGCCTATAACAGCATAAATAATAATTGCATGCAAATGAATAATATCATCTGAAAATTATTTGTAAGAGAAGACATATGAAATATAACACAATGGCAATAGACTTTAAACATTAAGACAGCTATCTAATGATAGAAGCAATCATTTTAAAATATGCAAATACACTCTTAAGCAAGTCTATAAAAAAATTCTAAAAGGTTGATTTTATTACAGTTAAAGATACTTGTTTAAGATGGAAGCAAAGAATTTAATTAGTATGACTTTCTTTTTTAGTTGCTTGAAGCTTAAATAAAAACAATGCTGTTCAGCCAGTTCAAAAGATTCTTCTAAGATGCTACAAATTTAAATATGTATTCACATTTGTAAGAACAATGCAACAAGCAATTGTTTAAAACTTCAACAAACAAAAAAAATCATTATTTGTCAAAAGATGCTGATTTATTAAAGTTATAAATACCTTTGTAAAATGAAAACAAAGAATTCAAATAGCGCAACTGTCAAATTGTGATTGCTTGAAGCTTTCAAATTATCTTAAATGTATTTCAACACCAGTGTTTCATCAGTTTGAATAAGAATAATGATGTTTACAAGTAATAACTCCAAACTCTGAAACAAGTATGTATATTCAGCAGTTACAAATACAATAAGAAGAAATTGTTTGAAATTTCAACAAAATAGTACAGAGCTCTTTGATAAAAGATGTTGATAAACATGTATACATTCACACATACGTTGTAAACGAAAAACTAGACTGACCAACAAAAAAAGCATATCATAAACTAGAAGTGTTTACAACACAAGGGCTTCAAGAGAAATGATTCAAGTGTGAAATAAAATTTCTTCTAAAATCTAACTTTATTGTTTACGTCACAAATAAAAACAGAATTTGTAGAATTGCGCGGTCCTAATAGCCCGCCTAAGATGTATGCAAATTTTTCTTTGCTTTTTTGTAATGTTTTAAAAGCTGATGTCTACTTTAGCTGGAAATTTAATTATTTTCTATCTTTCAAATATTTTTCAAAGCTTTCGTTTATTTAAACCAAAGCATAACTTGTATTTTTAAACCAAGGCATAACTTGGTTTGCATCTAAAAATTTGATACTAGTAAAAATGTTTTTAAACCAGCTTAAATTTAAATTCAACCATCATTATTCATAAATTGTATCTAAGTTCTAAAAAAACAGGTATTTCTATCAGAATTAAAAAAAATACTTTAAATAAAACAAAGGCAATAGCAGATTCATTATGTATGGTGTTTAACAGCAAAAAGTTACTCTAAAATGATAACAAGCTAAATAATAAAAGAAGAAATAGGTTTTATAGTTTGTTTTTATTTATTGTTTTGTATTCCCTTCAGTAAGAGATTCTTACTTTGACTGACCTTATCTAAATGGTTAGTTTGAGATTTAAAAAGCAGTAAAATTAATTTTTAGGCTAGTTAAAGATTTATAAAACAACTTTAAAAAAATTAACCACACCACCCCCACATGATCTTTATTAATAAAAGGTTGTGAATCTAACCTCATCCTTATTTTTTCAAAAAAAAAAATCCTACTAAATGAAAGCTAAACTTATTTAAAATAAATATAAGCTTATTTTAATTTGTAAAATCTTTTTTTACACAGTTTGTATTATCAATATAGGGCAAACACATTTTAAACTTGCATGTAACTTTTTAGCTACATTTTGCTTATTCAAATAGTAAAAACTATCAAAAGACAAACTTAATTAGTCAATATTTAAGAAATATTAAGTGTGATATGTAAAGAAAGTAGGTTGCCTTTATTTTATCTAAATACTGTAAGGTAATCTGAAAAAAAAAAGATGTAAAAAAAAAACGGTAAAAGTTTTATGAACAAGTACTAAAACAAAAATCAATATAAACACAAATAAAACTATGAAATTTTGTAATTTTTACCTATAATGACTTTTAAAAAATTTTTTATAATTTTTGGCTTTGAAAGTTTTAATTTTTTTTTATATGTGTTGACAATTGGTTTTTTATCTGCAACAATTAATTCAAAATGTAAACTTTTCATTCAGTAAATTCAGTTTGTTAACCATCATTAAATTTTAAAATGCATGTTGTTCAAAACTATACTTTTAATTCACGCAATGCAGCAATTCATTGCTGATCCAAATTTGAATTTTTTAAACAACTAATTGTATAGAAAACTTAAAATGCAACTGACAAAGATTGTGCATATTTATTTTAACTTATTTTACTAGTATTTAAAGGTCAAAAAAAGTATCAAATTTAAACGAGAAAAGACTGAAATAAATGAAAAATTTGTTTCTTTTTCTATTGTTTTTTGATAAAGTCGAAAAACAGCTCCAGTGTGCCGTCCCGAAGACCCTGGTATGATCTATTTTATTGTACTTGAATAACCTGCACTTAGTAAAATCTTTTTTATCGTAAAAGTATACTTTTAGCAATAACATTCAATATGCAAAATATTTTATTTAGTTTATATCCTAGTTTATCTATCAAGTCAATTGTCGTAATATGGGTGAAATAGTTCTTTCTTACTTTTTTAATCTTTTCCTACTTTTAATATTTTAAGCCGAAATGTTACCAAGGGGTCAAAACAATGTAGCTCATTGGCCAAATATGTACTGTGACGTGCAATTAATCTAAAAAAAATAAATACACATTGAATGTCTTTGTCTAAAGTTTACTAATATGGTTGGAGTATAGACTAAGTAGAATATGCTGCCTAATTAGGTTTATTTTATTAATTTAGCTGTTTTAATAATATTTTACATTTTAAAGATACTTTTTTTTAAAACTAGTACTCTTTGTATAACACTAATAAACTGGCTATCATGCAAAATCGGCGTTCTGTGCATATAACAATTAAGTCAGACAATAACAATAAATTAACTATAATGCAATAAATAAAGCAAACAAATAAATAAAAAACTAAATTAATTAATTAAAGTGAAAATATATAAAACTCATTTTGCATATCATTTCTTCGTCTGCTTCGTAAATTAAAGTAATTATTTTCCCTTTCTATCAGTCTTTTTCTGTATAGTAAATCGGTACTTGGCGCATCTCATTGCTAACAACTTCTACTCATCAGCTCTTATATTTAAGCTAATAGGTCGCGCGTGCATGCGTCCTTGAAACGTAGTTTTCGGCGGCTTCGCATTCGTTTGCCAATAAAGAACTCTCCATACAACAAAGACTTTGGAACTCGCTCTCTATTTACCCTAAAGACCGAGCTAGCAAACCCTGTGCTGACCGAGGCTGTGCAGTACGTGGTTTTGAGACTAGTACGTCTCAACAACTCCTCGTTGGTAATCTTTTGCTGTCATATTTTCTGAGTTTTGACTTTCTTCTGCTTTACGCGAGACAACGTCCATGTTTCACAACTATATAACAGAATATTGCATGTCATACACGGAAACAACAAACATTAGACTTTGTGCGAATGCTTAACTTTTAGTTATCCCAAACTATTTCAGTCAAACGACTGAGAATGTCCAAGATTTTACAAATACGACTCTTGGTTTCTGTGTCCAATAATGCGTTTTACAGAAAACTTTAGTCAAAGTTAAAAACATTGTACTTAAACCCGCCTGGTAAGTTTAAAGCGGTTTTTCGTGACTATGCCTGCCTGATGAGTTCTAATAAAAACAAAACTGGTTTAGTTTGTCTCAGACGCTGTTGTTGTTGGTCATGTGTTGAAGTTTATAATTTACTTTTATTTTAGTTTATACTGTTGTATTATATGTTTAATAAATGTTTCTTATTTTTTATTTATGATAGTACATTTGAAAAATGTTGTTATAACAAAAACAAGTTAAGTTAAATTTTAAATTTTTTTTATAAGACGAATTGAAATGTTTGTTATTCAATAGAAGTCAACAAGAGTTTGTTTAACAGTTAACACATTCTAATTTTTTTAAAAGTATATTTAAGTTTAAACTTAAAATGTAACTTTTACATATAGTTCGTATAGCTTCTCCTTATATAAAATTTAGTCAGATCGAAATGATGGGACACGTTTAAAATCCACCCGCATTAAAAATCCACCTGCGTTCAAAATCCAGCCGCGTTCAAAATCCAGCCGCGATCAAAATTCACCCGCGATCAAAATCCACCTGCGATCAAAATCCCCCCGCGTTGTAAATCCCCCCAGTCAAATTCGAAAACCGCTTACCAATCAGGGGTAAGGGATAAGGGTAACTGTGATAGTGAAAAATGAATGAAAAATAAATAAATGCAAAAAACATATAAAATAGATTAATAAATATAGAAAAAAAGATTGGGTGTATTTTGAAGTCGGGTGGATTTTTATAGTATACCGAAATGATATATTTTTTTTATTTACGGGTCAGGTTCGCTAAAAAAGTATTATTCGGACCGAACTTGTTAAAACAGTTTTGCAGCCAAGTATTTTTGAAAGATTGTTCTAAAAAAACAAACTCTTCAAAAACATGATGCTCACAATAGTTATAAGGCATTAGTATGTACTAAAAGTTGAATTAAAAGTATTTTTCAAATTATGTGTTAAAAAACGGTAGCTGTTTATTTTATTTATTTCCAAAAGTCGTTTTTAACTACCATAATATTAGACGATGAGCGGCCTATCACTAATCTAAAAAGTTCTGCATACAGTTGCTCTTTTAACACATAAAAAATTAGGATACCTGTTAATTTTGCACGAGCGTACAAAATTGCACGAAGATACTTTTGCACGAAATACTTTTCGTGCGATTTTTTAAACATAAATTAGTTTAGTTGTGAATAATTTAAATTTTAAACGCGTACTTAGTGATAATAATGTTTACTTTATTTTTATATTATTTTTTCAATCGTAATTAGAGTTAATTGATACCATTTAGTGATATTTGTTTCCGTTTAAACGCTTGATATAAAAAAGTGAACACTTTTTTACTGAAACGTTTTCAGATTAAAATGCTACTAATTAAAAAGATTTTAAAGTTTGTTTACAATAAAATATGTTTACTTTATTTAGTTATTTTTTGTCATTGTTACGATTTATTTACTTAGCATTTTATGCAGACGAAATGTTTTGAATAGTGAACAAGACACCTAAAAATAAAAACGACCAAATTGTTTTAGGTAGACTTTAGTAAATCAAAACATACAGCTTTCTTTTCTCCAAAGAACAAGTAAGTATGATTTTAATTTAACTTTTATTTTAATCTTATTCTTTTGTTACAAAAAATTATTAAAGCATCACCATAAATTTATATAAAGATATTTAAAAAAATGTTGAACAAAGCTTTGGACATTTAATAAATCATAATGTTATTATATACAAATTACACATATGGTTGAAATTATTAAATAGTATAACTTATCATATTTACTGTGACATTACAGGGTTGCCACTTTACCTGGAAAAACCTGGATATTGACAATTTAGGCAAAAAAAACTTTGAGTTTGAGAAATTTAAAAAAAAAAAAAACTGGAAAACCCTGGAACTCTAAACAGTTTTTTCATGTTAAGTAAGAAAATTTTGATTTGACACAAAAAGTCTACCATATAGATAAATAAAGTATGTCATTATTCTAAGTTTTTTAATTAAAAAACACATTTTAAGAGTAGCTTAACAGTATCTTTTTAATGTTGTTTTACTTCTAACATATTTTTACCTTATATTTGATTGACCCAGAAGCATTTACTTTTGAAAACTTAAATGAAATTTCTCACAAACCAGTGGCCAACCTGTTATTAATTGAAAAATCATCACTTTGTATTTTCTGTTTTATTTTTTTTCAGCCCATATGATCAGAGTCGGATTAGCCTCTGGATTTGATCCACATTTGGACAACAAACAGAAGAAGCTGCCCACAATTTCACCAGGTTGGAAATATATTTTTACAACTAGAAAGTTAATATTATTCTAGTAATTGATATTTAACTTGATTATTTGAACTATATAAATACAAGCATCAATTAATTTAATAAGTATAAGTATTTTGTAAAGAAAGACAAAAAAAACAAAAATTGTATAACTTTTGTCCAATTAAATTAACATTTAAACCATTAGATAGTTGCATGTTTAGCATTTTCATAGGCTAAAGTGTTGTAGGTAGTTATGACAATATAAATATTTTCTAAATACTTTGTGGCAAAATTAAGTACTATTAATATACCTATATGTCACAAAGTTTGATTGGATATCATAAATAAATATTTGTCTTATAAATAGAAGTCAAATGGTAATTTAAAATAAAATTTGAGATAAAGTTCCATTGTGGTAAATTTCTAAATGCAAAAATAAAATTAAATAAAAGGCAAGGTTTACACACATTAAAAACAATTTAAAACAGTTTGAAGTTTTTTAAATTTCAGAATGACTCAGTCTAAATCAGACTAATTTAAAAGTTTCTGAAAACAAAGTATGGCCAACTATTTTACAAAAAAATTTGTTAGAGAACTGATGTTGTTGATTTAATTTTTTAAAGGATTTGATTTAATAGAACAGTTGTTTAGCTCTAAAGAGTGGAAACTTAAAAATATAAACAATAAAATTAAACATAGATTATGTTAGCTTCTAAATTGTTATTAAGATAAGTCTTGAATTTAAATGGCCAACAAAATTCTAACATGGAAAATATCCAATGGTTTTTAAATGTTTGATAGAACTCTTCATCAAGCCTGATTAAATGCAGTAACTTTTATTTAAGTTTGTTAGTTTAAAAAATAGTTAGAAAAAAAAGTACATCACAATTTTTCTGTATATGTCCTTTCAAATATTTATCACCATATTTAACCAAGCATCCATTGATAATGGGTGGCTTGTACATAGTATTTCATTTTTTCTCATCATATTATGTTTTAATTGTTTTCTTTTGAGACAAGCTCTGACTTGGTAAGTATCTTACCAATTATTGCATGAGTTTGGCACTTTTTAGTCCTCAAAGCTAGTTTTTATTTCTTAAAAGTTTGCAAGTGTTTTAAATAAAAAGTTTTTTGAAGAGTGAGACAATTTAACTGTTAGTTTTAATAAGATAGTGTAGAATAATAATGTCCTTCTTTTAATTAAACTATCTTATGTATTTAAATTTTCAAGTATGTGACATCCAAAAACAAAGTTATTCTTTTCTAGAGCAATAAATACAAATTGCATAAATAATCATTATGTTTTGGAAATTTAAATTATGTGGTTGCATTATAAATATTTTTAGAAATGTCCAGTCTGGTATTAGAACTTCAGTACATTTGGTAATAATTAATTTATTATTAAATTATTTGTATTTAATTAAGAAGTTTTATTTATATTAAACAATTAAATATTACTTCTTAATTAACCTTTTTTTCACTATTGGTTTAATATAAGGCTGATTTTGATTAGTGTTTGATCACTCAGATTAGATTGGCCTCAATGCTTCAAAAGCCTGTCATAGATTAGCCATAGCATTTATAAAAAAAACAAAATAGTTTGTCTCTTTTATTGTTTATTTAGGTATTTAAAATATCAAAATTTTTAGGTTACAAGTGTTGATTATAACTTATTATTTTTTCTGCAACTTATTTGTGTTGACAGGACATCTTCGGAATATACAATCGATGAAATTTTGACCATTGATGAACATGAATCGTCTCAAGGACACAGCAACTAGATCTCAACCAAGGAAGGAGACTAAGTGTTCACTCTCAATAACAAGGTAAATACATAATAATTCTTTTTTGTTCTAATCATAAACAACAAATCATAAACAGTTAAATACAAAGAGAGGTGAGAATATTTTCTAAATTGATTTAATTTTTTTCAGTGAAAGATGTTTGAATAATTAGTCTTCATAACTTTGACATCATTAAGTATTGCTTTAAACACATCAGAAAATTAAAAAAATTGCTAGTACATATTATCATTATTGTAAATATCAAGTATACTTAACATTTTTCTGTGAGCTTATTAATAAAAACTATTGTGGTCATTACAAGTAAATAGTAAAACTTAAGAAAAAAAACGTTAAATTTGGTTTTAAAACTAATAATGAATTTGGTTTAACTATTAAACACAATTAAGAATGCTTGTTTTTAGGAGGTGGATTAATTTATAAAATAATTAATTAATTATTTAAAATGTTGTTACAACAAAATTAATTTTACTCATTTATAGTATTATGATAGTTTTAAATGTTAAAGTTTGGTGAAGAAAAAAAAAAATTCTAGTGTTTTTCTTAAACTCAAGCAATTTTGTTTTCACTAAAAGTAGTAAAAATAAAGAAAAAGGCTATGATAAAATTAGATATTAAACCATACTTGATTATTTTTGCCCATCAACAACTATATATGTAATGTTATGTATTGATATGTATTATAAATAAGCTTGATGATAACTTACCACTTAAAGTTTATTGTTTACTGAGATATTAGCAGGCTTCGAACTAAATTTTCAAATTATCATTAATTGAGAAATTCATAAAATGTAGCAAACTAACTTTTGAAAATTTGAATTGAAAAAAAACAACGAATTTTAATTTTAAACGTAACAATCATATTTCTAAGGTTCAGAAATAATGTCATTAATCTTTTATAACCACAGTCTTAACAAAAAATTGACCAATTTTTTAGTTTTTTAAGCTCTAATTTTGGTTTAGAAAAATTGTATTTATAAAATAATGTAAAAAAAAATATATCCACTAGGTGGCACCACGGAGTCGCAATTTTGTACCGAGATTGAAAAGACTAAGAATTAAGAAAATAATTTTAACTTCTTTTACGTGTTTTTCTGTCACTGTTATGGCTTTCAAACCTTAATAATTAACCAAAAAACGTAAATTACAGGGATTTTCACATATTTTTCAATTATTTCTAGGGATTTTCAGAATATGTAAAATTTTAGGGATTTGTAGGGAAGTGGGAAGCCTGTATTAGTTTTAGTTAGATGTGTTGATTAATGTCAGTGTTTAAGTATTTTTAAATATAAAAAAACTATGAACAAATAAAAACACAAAAGCAGATGTTATTCAGCTATTTATAGTTATAGTTTCACAGAGCTAACTTTAAATAATTTACATCAATTGTTGTAGGTTATCAGTTTGTATATTAATAAATTGTGTGCATAATATAAATGTTAGTGGAAAGTTATTTGTTTAATTTATAAACACATAAACTATAAATTGTAAAGCATAAGTATTATGAACATAATAGTTTTGTTAAATCTTACAATAAAATATTGTCATTGTTATTTGAAATCGCTATAAGTTTATCATTTGAAGCTGTTGTGTAACTTGTTTTATACCATCTATGTTAATTTCAAACTGATGTTAATGAAATATATTTAGTCAAACTGAATGATTAGTAATTATCTATAGTATACAGCAACCTGCCAGCTAGGTACGAACTGCCGGTATGATACGCACTTTTTAGCCGAAGAACACAGTGATTAAAATAATTTTATTAATGAAATGTTTTACACTACATATTATAATTTTAATTTTGTACTTTATTGTACACTGCCGGCTGGGTACGCATTTTTGCGATGTATTCAAAGTTGGTAGGTTACTATAAAAAAGTTACTACCAAATTAAGTTTAATATGATATCCATTTGAAAGTGTTGTTATTAATAGAAAACTTATAATTTAACAATATTTAAAGTTACCAATTTTCAATTGTTTTCATTCCTATGTTTTATTGAGCAAACGATTTAACATACAGTAACCTCTCGGATCTTTACGCACTCGTGACGTTACGCACTCTCGTTTAGTTACGCATTTCAGAATTCTATAAAATTCAGAAAATAAAATTTTTAATTTTTTTTAATATTGCACAAATTAGGTTTAATGTATATTTTCAAATTAAAATATATTTTTGAATGCTAACACACCTCTCTATATCTTTAGACTTTGTAAATTTATGTTCCTTGACTAATTGATAAACATTTAGTTATACATCAGTATATCAGAAATTTTGTAAACAATAAGAGATTAAATCAAAATTCTGAAATAAATATGACTGTTTTTAATAATTAAAATATTAATAATAATAAAGCATAATGAAACAATGAGAGTTTAAAACACAAAGAAATAATACAGCAGTCTTGCATTATATATTAATAATCACCATTTTATAATTGTAAAGAAATGATTAACTATAAATTGATTTGCTAAGTAGAATAGAATATAAATGTCACATATAAATAAAGATAAAGATAATTTCTACTTATTATTAAAATAGTAAAATTATTTCTACTCGTATTAAAATTTTATAGAAATTCAAATTCTTTTTTTTAATATATGTATAGTTTTATCTGTTGTTTTCATATTTATAAATAAAGTAAACAAATTGTTAAAAGTGGGAAAGTGCCCAGTCTGCTTTAAACTAGAAGCAATATTAAAAAACAGCCATTATAGTGAGTATACTTGGTACCTCTCGTTTCTTTACGATCTCTCATATCTTTACGCACTTTTTCTGTGGACACAATGTGCGTAAATAAGCGAGAGGTTACTGTATTAAAAAATTAAGTTGTCGCTTGTATATAAATAACACTAAAGCATGTAAGCTAGTATAACAGTTAGTATAATAAATAATCTTACACCAAATCGAACAACAGGATGTTATCGAGTTTGCGGAGTACAGATGTGGAGTCAACTTCAATGGAGTAGCAACAACTACTTTTTCAGCTAAGACGAGTGGAAAGATACGCACTGATTTAAATTTTGTGTTTTATTTTTAATAAACCCATGCCAATTTACATTTTTTTGATTATTATTTTCATTACATTTTAATTTGCCACCAAAGTGATATATAAAATTCCAATTAGTTGCATTTATGCATAAAGCTTGTTTTAAAACCACTAAAAGTTCTATTTTTACTTGCCATTGTTGCATTAAATTGAAATATTCTGTCTTATACCAAATTTAAAGCATATTATATAGTCCAAACATCAAACTCTTACCATTTTTAGTTGATATTTTTAAAAGTTTAATATTAATAACTTCGCAGAAAAATTATTGAAGAATAGGAGTTTTGTAACAAAATTTAATGTCCTTACAGCCAGTTCATAACATTTACTGTATTTAAAAATAAACTGTTCCTAATAGATACCTAAGTTATATTTATAGAATAAGTCCACGATTATAAATTTCAAAAGAATTTGACAAATAGAGTACTTGTAGTTGTTTAGCAACATGTTTTATTGTTGTTTTTAAGCAATTTTTTCAACTATATTGGAAACTAACGGTCTCCTAAATCAATATTCCGTAATCTTAAGGTCATTGCTACTAACGTAGATTACGAATCGGTTAATTTAATTATCCAAAAATATTACAACACGTACAGTAACCTCTCGCTTATTTACGCACATTGTGTCCATAGAAAAAATGCGTAAAGATACGAGAGGTACCAAAATATACTTACTATAATGGATGTTTTTTAATATTCTTCTAGTTAAAAGCAGACTGGGGACTTCCCACTTAAAGTATTTTGTTTACTTTATTTGAAATTATGAAAAAAAAAAGATAAAACTATACTTATAGTACAAAATGTATTTATATAAAATAAAAATACGAGTAGAAAAACTTAACTAATTTCGTTAAAAAGTAGATTTTTAACTTTTGTTTATATCTGATATATTTGATATTTAACATACTACTTAGCTATTTATAAATAAGTATCTTTTTACAATTATAAAATGATGTTTATTCATATATAGGGCGAGAGTGCTGTATTGTTTATTCGTATTTTAAACTCTCATGATTTCATAATTCTTTTAGAACTTGTATTTAATCTCTTATTAACAAAATTTCTGATATTCTGAGGTATAACTAAATGTTTACCAATTAGTCAAGGATAATAAGTCTAAAAATATAAAGAGATGAGTTAGCATTTAAAAATTTTAAATTAAAAGTATGCAATAAACCTAATTTGTGCATCATCAAAAAAAATTAATCTTTGATATGGAACTAAGCCATTTTAAAGTGCATAATGACACTTCTACAATTGTCATAGAATACAATAGCACCAAATAACAAAGCCTTTTTAAAATACATTATCAAAACGTCCATCTACTCAAAATCAACACAGCACCTCCCCCTAATAAATAAAATTAATCAAAAGCTGAAAAAACGAAAAAGTGCCGGTAGGCACTTCTTCGTTTTTCAGCTTTTGATTAATTTTTATAAGTTTCACTTTAGGGAAATTACCAAAATTCGCGGGCGCCTCCCCTTAATCTAATTTTAAAAATAAATAAGACCTTTTTTATATCACAAAATACTATAGAAACCACTAAATATAACATTATTTTTCGAGATACATCCCAACAAATTTTAAGTATGTAACTTATAGTTTTTAAAGTTCCGTTTAACTGAAAAGAACTGTTTTGTGAGTAACATGTACCAATATAAATTGAACAACAGTACAATTGATCAAGCCATACCTAAGTTTAATAATTATTGTCACATGCCTATAACAGCATAAATAATAATTGCATGCAAATGAATAATATCATCTGAAAATTATTTGTAAGAGAAGACATATGAAATATAACACAATGGCAATAGACTTTAAACATTAAGACAGCTATCTAATGATAGAAGTATTAAATATGACTGTTTTTAATAATTAAAATATTAATAATAATAAAGCATAATGAAACAATGAGAGTTTAAAACACAAAGAAATAATACAGCAGTCTTGCATTATATATTAATAATCACCATTTTATAATTGTAAAGAAATGATTAACTATAAATTGATTTGCTAAGTAGAATAGAATATAAATGTCACATATAAATAAAGATAAAGATAATTTCTACTTATTATTAAAATAGTAAAATTATTTCTACTCGTATTAAAATTTTATAGAAATTCAAATTCTTTTTTTTAATATATGTATAGTTTTATCTGTTGTTTTCATATTTATAAATAAAGTAAACAAATTGTTAAAAGTGGGAAAGTGCCCAGTCTGCTTTAAACTAGAAGCAATATTAAAAAACAGCCATTATAGTGAGTATACTTGGTACCTCTCGTTTCTTTACGATCTCTCATATCTTTACGCACTTTTTCTGTGGACACAATGTGCGTAAATAAGCGAGAGGTTACTGTATTAAAAAATTAAGTTGTCGCTTGTATATAAATAACACTAAAGCATGTAAGCTAGTATAACAGTTAGTATAATAAATAATCTTACACCAAATCGAACAACAGGATGTTATCGAGTTTGCGGAGTACAGATGTGGAGTCAACTTCAATGGAGTAGCAACAACTACTTTTTCAGCTAAGACGAGTGGAAAGATACGCACTGATTTAAATTTTGTGTTTTATTTTTAATAAACCCATGCCAATTTACATTTTTTTGATTATTATTTTCATTACATTTTAATTTGCCACCAAAGTGATATATAAAATTCCAATTAGTTGCATTTATGCATAAAGCTTGTTTTAAAACCACTAAAAGTTCTATTTTTACTTGCCATTGTTGCATTAAATTGAAATATTCTGTCTTATACCAAATTTAAAGCATATTATATAGTCCAAACATCAAACTCTTACCATTTTTAGTTGATATTTTTAAAAGTTTAATATTAATAACTTCGCAGAAAAATTATTGAAGAATAGGAGTTTTGTAACAAAATTTAATGTCCTTACAGCCAGTTCATAACATTTACTGTATTTAAAAATAAACTGTTCCTAATAGATACCTAAGTTATATTTATAGAATAAGTCCACGATTATAAATTTCAAAAGAATTTGACAAATAGAGTACTTGTAGTTGTTTAGCAACATGTTTTATTGTTGTTTTTAAGCAATTTTTTCAACTATATTGGAAACTAACGGTCTCCTAAATCAATATTCCGTAATCTTAAGGTCATTGCTACTAACGTAGATTACGAATCGGTTAATTTAATTATCCAAAAATATTACAACACGTACAGTAACCTCTCGCTTATTTACGCACATTGTGTCCATAGAAAAAATGCGTAAAGATACGAGAGGTACCAAAATATACTTACTATAATGGATGTTTTTTAATATTCTTCTAGTTAAAAGCAGACTGGGGACTTCCCACTTAAAGTATTTTGTTTACTTTATTTGAAATTATGAAAAAAAAAAGATAAAACTATACTTATAGTACAAAATGTATTTATATAAAATAAAAATACGAGTAGAAAAACTTAACTAATTTCGTTAAAAAGTAGATTTTTAACTTTTGTTTATATCTGATATATTTGATATTTAACATACTACTTAGCTATTTATAAATAAGTATCTTTTTACAATTATAAAATGATGTTTATTCATATATAGGGCGAGAGTGCTGTATTGTTTATTCGTATTTTAAACTCTCATGATTTCATAATTCTTTTAGAACTTGTATTTAATCTCTTATTAACAAAATTTCTGATATTCTGAGGTATAACTAAATGTTTACCAATTAGTCAAGGATAATAAGTCTAAAAATATAAAGAGATGAGTTAGCATTTAAAAATTTTAAATTAAAAGTATGCAATAAACCTAATTTGTGCATCATCAAAAAAAATTAATCTTTGATATGGAACTAAGCCATTTTAAAGTGCATAATGACACTTCTACAATTGTCATAGAATACAATAGCACCAAATAACAAAGCCTTTTTAAAATACATTATCAAAACGTCCATCTACTCAAAATCAACACAGCACCTCCCCCTAATAAATAAAATTAATCAAAAGCTGAAAAAACGAAAAAGTGCCGGTAGGCACTTCTTCGTTTTTCAGCTTTTGATTAATTTTTATAAGTTTCACTTTAGGGAAATTACCAAAATTCGCGGGCGCCTCCCCTTAATCTAATTTTAAAAATAAATAAGACCTTTTTTATATCACAAAATACTATAGAAACCACTAAATATAACATTATTTTTCGAGATACATCCCAACAAATTTTAAGTATGTAACTTATAGTTTTTAAAGTTCCGTTTAACTGAAAAGAACTGTTTTGTGAGTAACATGTACCAATATAAATTGAACAACAGTACAATTGATCAAGCCATACCTAAGTTTAATAATTATTGTCACATGCCTATAACAGCATAAATAATAATTGCATGCAAATGAATAATATCATCTGAAAATTATTTGTAAGAGAAGACATATGAAATATAACACAATGGCAATAGACTTTAAACATTAAGACAGCTATCTAATGATAGAAGCAATCATTTTAAAATATGCAAATACACTCTTAAGCAAGTCTATAAAAAAATTCTAAAAGGTTGATTTTATTACAGTTAAAGATACTTGTTTAAGATGGAAGCAAAGAATTTAATTAGTATGACTTTCTTTTTTAGTTGCTTGAAGCTTAAATAAAAACAATGCTGTTCAGCCAGTTCAAAAGATTCTTCTAAGATGCTACAAATTTAAATATGTATTCACATTTGTAAGAACAATGCAACAAGCAATTGTTTAAAACTTCAACAAACAAAAAAAATCATTATTTGTCAAAAGATGCTGATTTATTAAAGTTATAAATACCTTTGTAAAATGAAAACAAAGAATTCAAATAGCGCAACTGTCAAATTGTGATTGCTTGAAGCTTTCAAATTATCTTAAATGTATTTCAACACCAGTGTTTCATCAGTTTGAATAAGAATAATGATGTTTACAAGTAATAACTCCAAACTCTGAAACAAGTATGTATATTCAGCAGTTACAAATACAATAAGAAGAAATTGTTTGAAATTTCAACAAAATAGTACAGAGCTCTTTGATAAAAGATGTTGATAAACATGTATACATTCACACATACGTTGTAAACGAAAAACTAGACTGACCAACAAAAAAAGCATATCATAAACTAGAAGTGTTTACAACACAAGGGCTTCAAGAGAAATGATTCAAGTGTGAAATAAAATTTCTTCTAAAATCTAACTTTATTGTTTACGTCACAAATAAAAACAGAATTTGTAGAATTGCGCGGTCCTAATAGCCCGCCTAAGATGTATGCAAATTTTTCTTTGCTTTTTTGTAATGTTTTAAAAGCTGATGTCTACTTTAGCTGGAAATTTAATTATTTTCTATCTTTCAAATATTTTTCAAAGCTTTCGTTTATTTAAACCAAAGCATAACTTGTATTTTTAAACCAAGGCATAACTTGGTTTGCATCTAAAAATTTGATACTAGTAAAAATGTTTTTAAACCAGCTTAAATTTAAATTCAACCATCATTATTCATAAATTGTATCTAAGTTCTAAAAAAACAGGTATTTCTATCAGAATTAAAAAAAATACTTTAAATAAAACAAAGGCAATAGCAGATTCATTATGTATGGTGTTTAACAGCAAAAAGTTACTCTAAAATGATAACAAGCTAAATAATAAAAGAAGAAATAGGTTTTATAGTTTGTTTTTATTTATTGTTTTGTATTCCCTTCAGTAAGAGATTCTTACTTTGACTGACCTTATCTAAATGGTTAGTTTGAGATTTAAAAAGCAGTAAAATTAATTTTTAGGCTAGTTAAAGATTTATAAAACAACTTTAAAAAAATTAACCACACCACCCCCACATGATCTTTATTAATAAAAGGTTGTGAATCTAACCTCATCCTTATTTTTTCAAAAAAAAAAATCCTACTAAATGAAAGCTAAACTTATTTAAAATAAATATAAGCTTATTTTAATTTGTAAAATCTTTTTTTACACAGTTTGTATTATCAATATAGGGCAAACACATTTTAAACTTGCATGTAACTTTTTAGCTACATTTTGCTTATTCAAATAGTAAAAACTATCAAAAGACAAACTTAATTAGTCAATATTTAAGAAATATTAAGTGTGATATGTAAAGAAAGTAGGTTGCCTTTATTTTATCTAAATACTGTAAGGTAATCTGAAAAAAAAAAGATGTAAAAAAAAAACGGTAAAAGTTTTATGAACAAGTACTAAAACAAAAATCAATATAAACACAAATAAAACTATGAAATTTTGTAATTTTTACCTATAATGACTTTTAAAAAATTTTTTATAATTTTTGGCTTTGAAAGTTTTAATTTTTTTTTATATGTGTTGACAATTGGTTTTTTATCTGCAACAATTAATTCAAAATGTAAACTTTTCATTCAGTAAATTCAGTTTGTTAACCATCATTAAATTTTAAAATGCATGTTGTTCAAAACTATACTTTTAATTCACGCAATGCAGCAATTCATTGCTGATCCAAATTTGAATTTTTTAAACAACTAATTGTATAGAAAACTTAAAATGCAACTGACAAAGATTGTGCATATTTATTTTAACTTATTTTACTAGTATTTAAAGGTCAAAAAAAGTATCAAATTTAAACGAGAAAAGACTGAAATAAATGAAAAATTTGTTTCTTTTTCTATTGTTTTTTGATAAAGTCGAAAAACAGCTCCAGTGTGCCGTCCCGAAGACCCTGGTATGATCTATTTTATTGTACTTGAATAACCTGCACTTAGTAAAATCTTTTTTATCGTAAAAGTATACTTTTAGCAATAACATTCAATATGCAAAATATTTTATTTAGTTTATATCCTAGTTTATCTATCAAGTCAATTGTCGTAATATGGGTGAAATAGTTCTTTCTTACTTTTTTAATCTTTTCCTACTTTTAATATTTTAAGCCGAAATGTTACCAAGGGGTCAAAACAATGTAGCTCATTGGCCAAATATGTACTGTGACGTGCAATTAATCTAAAAAAAATAAATACACATTGAATGTCTTTGTCTAAAGTTTACTAATATGGTTGGAGTATAGACTAAGTAGAATATGCTGCCTAATTAGGTTTATTTTATTAATTTAGCTGTTTTAATAATATTTTACATTTTAAAGATACTTTTTTTTAAAACTAGTACTCTTTGTATAACACTAATAAACTGGCTATCATGCAAAATCGGCGTTCTGTGCATATAACAATTAAGTCAGACAATAACAATAAATTAACTATAATGCAATAAATAAAGCAAACAAATAAATAAAAAACTAAATTAATTAATTAAAGTGAAAATATATAAAACTCATTTTGCATATCATTTCTTCGTCTGCTTCGTAAATTAAAGTAATTATTTTCCCTTTCTATCAGTCTTTTTCTGTATAGTAAATCGGTACTTGGCGCATCTCATTGCTAACAACTTCTACTCATCAGCTCTTATATTTAAGCTAATAGGTCGCGCGTGCATGCGTCCTTGAAACGTAGTTTTCGGCGGCTTCGCATTCGTTTGCCAATAAAGAACTCTCCATACAACAAAGACTTTGGAACTCGCTCTCTATTTACCCTAAAGACCGAGCTAGCAAACCCTGTGCTGACCGAGGCTGTGCAGTACGTGGTTTTGAGACTAGTACGTCTCAACAACTCCTCGTTGGTAATCTTTTGCTGTCATATTTTCTGAGTTTTGACTTTCTTCTGCTTTACGCGAGACAACGTCCATGTTTCACAACTATATAACAGAATATTGCATGTCATACACGGAAACAACAAACATTAGACTTTGTGCGAATGCTTAACTTTTAGTTATCCCAAACTATTTCAGTCAAACGACTGAGAATGTCCAAGATTTTACAAATACGACTCTTGGTTTCTGTGTCCAATAATGCGTTTTACAGAAAACTTTAGTCAAAGTTAAAAACATTGTACTTAAACCCGCCTGGTAAGTTTAAAGCGGTTTTTCGTGACTATGCCTGCCTGATGAGTTCTAATAAAAACAAAACTGGTTTAGTTTGTCTCAGACGCTGTTGTTGTTGGTCATGTGTTGAAGTTTATAATTTACTTTTATTTTAGTTTATACTGTTGTATTATATGTTTAATAAATGTTTCTTATTTTTTATTTATGATAGTACATTTGAAAAATGTTGTTATAACAAAAACAAGTTAAGTTAAATTTTAAATTTTTTTTATAAGACGAATTGAAATGTTTGTTATTCAATAGAAGTCAACAAGAGTTTGTTTAACAGTTAACACATTCTAATTTTTTTAAAAGTATATTTAAGTTTAAACTTAAAATGTAACTTTTACATATAGTTCGTATAGCTTCTCCTTATATAAAATTTAGTCAGATCGAAATGATGGGACACGTTTAAAATCCACCCGCATTAAAAATCCACCTGCGTTCAAAATCCAGCCGCGTTCAAAATCCAGCCGCGATCAAAATTCACCCGCGATCAAAATCCACCTGCGATCAAAATCCCCCCGCGTTGTAAATCCCCCCAGTCAAATTCGAAAACCGCTTACCAATCAGGGGTAAGGGATAAGGGTAACTGTGATAGTGAAAAATGAATGAAAAATAAATAAATGCAAAAAACATATAAAATAGATTAATAAATATAGAAAAAAAGATTGGGTGTATTTTGAAGTCGGGTGGATTTTTATAGTATACCGAAATGATATATTTTTTTTATTTACGGGTCAGGTTCGCTAAAAAAGTATTATTCGGACCGAACTTGTTAAAACAGTTTTGCAGCCAAGTATTTTTGAAAGATTGTTCTAAAAAAACAAACTCTTCAAAAACATGATGCTCACAATAGTTATAAGGCATTAGTATGTACTAAAAGTTGAATTAAAAGTATTTTTCAAATTATGTGTTAAAAAACGGTAGCTGTTTATTTTATTTATTTCCAAAAGTCGTTTTTAACTACCATAATATTAGACGATGAGCGGCCTATCACTAATCTAAAAAGTTCTGCATACAGTTGCTCTTTTAACACATAAAAAATTAGGATACCTGTTAATTTTGCACGAGCGTACAAAATTGCACGAAGATACTTTTGCACGAAATACTTTTCGTGCGATTTTTTAAACATAAATTAGTTTAGTTGTGAATAATTTAAATTTTAAACGCGTACTTAGTGATAATAATGTTTACTTTATTTTTATATTATTTTTTCAATCGTAATTAGAGTTAATTGATACCATTTAGTGATATTTGTTTCCGTTTAAACGCTTGATATAAAAAAGTGAACACTTTTTTACTGAAACGTTTTCAGATTAAAATGCTACTAATTAAAAAGATTTTAAAGTTTGTTTACAATAAAATATGTTTACTTTATTTAGTTATTTTTTGTCATTGTTACGATTTATTTACTTAGCATTTTATGCAGACGAAATGTTTTGAATAGTGAACAAGACACCTAAAAATAAAAACGACCAAATTGTTTTAGGTAGACTTTAGTAAATCAAAACATACAGCTTTCTTTTCTCCAAAGAACAAGTAAGTATGATTTTAATTTAACTTTTATTTTAATCTTATTCTTTTGTTACAAAAAATTATTAAAGCATCACCATAAATTTATATAAAGATATTTAAAAAAATGTTGAACAAAGCTTTGGACATTTAATAAATCATAATGTTATTATATACAAATTACACATATGGTTGAAATTATTAAATAGTATAACTTATCATATTTACTGTGACATTACAGGGTTGCCACTTTACCTGGAAAAACCTGGATATTGACAATTTAGGCAAAAAAAACTTTGAGTTTGAGAAATTTAAAAAAAAAAAAAACTGGAAAACCCTGGAACTCTAAACAGTTTTTTCATGTTAAGTAAGAAAATTTTGATTTGACACAAAAAGTCTACCATATAGATAAATAAAGTATGTCATTATTCTAAGTTTTTTAATTAAAAAACACATTTTAAGAGTAGCTTAACAGTATCTTTTTAATGTTGTTTTACTTCTAACATATTTTTACCTTATATTTGATTGACCCAGAAGCATTTACTTTTGAAAACTTAAATGAAATTTCTCACAAACCAGTGGCCAACCTGTTATTAATTGAAAAATCATCACTTTGTATTTTCTGTTTTATTTTTTTTCAGCCCATATGATCAGAGTCGGATTAGCCTCTGGATTTGATCCACATTTGGACAACAAACAGAAGAAGCTGCCCACAATTTCACCAGGTTGGAAATATATTTTTACAACTAGAAAGTTAATATTATTCTAGTAATTGATATTTAACTTGATTATTTGAACTATATAAATACAAGCATCAATTAATTTAATAAGTATAAGTATTTTGTAAAGAAAGACAAAAAAAACAAAAATTGTATAACTTTTGTCCAATTAAATTAACATTTAAACCATTAGATAGTTGCATGTTTAGCATTTTCATAGGCTAAAGTGTTGTAGGTAGTTATGACAATATAAATATTTTCTAAATACTTTGTGGCAAAATTAAGTACTATTAATATACCTATATGTCACAAAGTTTGATTGGATATCATAAATAAATATTTGTCTTATAAATAGAAGTCAAATGGTAATTTAAAATAAAATTTGAGATAAAGTTCCATTGTGGTAAATTTCTAAATGCAAAAATAAAATTAAATAAAAGGCAAGGTTTACACACATTAAAAACAATTTAAAACAGTTTGAAGTTTTTTAAATTTCAGAATGACTCAGTCTAAATCAGACTAATTTAAAAGTTTCTGAAAACAAAGTATGGCCAACTATTTTACAAAAAAATTTGTTAGAGAACTGATGTTGTTGATTTAATTTTTTAAAGGATTTGATTTAATAGAACAGTTGTTTAGCTCTAAAGAGTGGAAACTTAAAAATATAAACAATAAAATTAAACATAGATTATGTTAGCTTCTAAATTGTTATTAAGATAAGTCTTGAATTTAAATGGCCAACAAAATTCTAACATGGAAAATATCCAATGGTTTTTAAATGTTTGATAGAACTCTTCATCAAGCCTGATTAAATGCAGTAACTTTTATTTAAGTTTGTTAGTTTAAAAAATAGTTAGAAAAAAAAGTACATCACAATTTTTCTGTATATGTCCTTTCAAATATTTATCACCATATTTAACCAAGCATCCATTGATAATGGGTGGCTTGTACATAGTATTTCATTTTTTCTCATCATATTATGTTTTAATTGTTTTCTTTTGAGACAAGCTCTGACTTGGTAAGTATCTTACCAATTATTGCATGAGTTTGGCACTTTTTAGTCCTCAAAGCTAGTTTTTATTTCTTAAAAGTTTGCAAGTGTTTTAAATAAAAAGTTTTTTGAAGAGTGAGACAATTTAACTGTTAGTTTTAATAAGATAGTGTAGAATAATAATGTCCTTCTTTTAATTAAACTATCTTATGTATTTAAATTTTCAAGTATGTGACATCCAAAAACAAAGTTATTCTTTTCTAGAGCAATAAATACAAATTGCATAAATAATCATTATGTTTTGGAAATTTAAATTATGTGGTTGCATTATAAATATTTTTAGAAATGTCCAGTCTGGTATTAGAACTTCAGTACATTTGGTAATAATTAATTTATTATTAAATTATTTGTATTTAATTAAGAAGTTTTATTTATATTAAACAATTAAATATTACTTCTTAATTAACCTTTTTTTCACTATTGGTTTAATATAAGGCTGATTTTGATTAGTGTTTGATCACTCAGATTAGATTGGCCTCAATGCTTCAAAAGCCTGTCATAGATTAGCCATAGCATTTATAAAAAAAACAAAATAGTTTGTCTCTTTTATTGTTTATTTAGGTATTTAAAATATCAAAATTTTTAGGTTACAAGTGTTGATTATAACTTATTATTTTTTCTGCAACTTATTTGTGTTGACAGGACATCTTCGGAATATACAATCGATGAAATTTTGACCATTGATGAACATGAATCGTCTCAAGGACACAGCAACTAGATCTCAACCAAGGAAGGAGACTAAGTGTTCACTCTCAATAACAAGGTAAATACATAATAATTCTTTTTTGTTCTAATCATAAACAACAAATCATAAACAGTTAAATACAAAGAGAGGTGAGAATATTTTCTAAATTGATTTAATTTTTTTCAGTGAAAGATGTTTGAATAATTAGTCTTCATAACTTTGACATCATTAAGTATTGCTTTAAACACATCAGAAAATTAAAAAAATTGCTAGTACATATTATCATTATTGTAAATATCAAGTATACTTAACATTTTTCTGTGAGCTTATTAATAAAAACTATTGTGGTCATTACAAGTAAATAGTAAAACTTAAGAAAAAAAACGTTAAATTTGGTTTTAAAACTAATAATGAATTTGGTTTAACTATTAAACACAATTAAGAATGCTTGTTTTTAGGAGGTGGATTAATTTATAAAATAATTAATTAATTATTTAAAATGTTGTTACAACAAAATTAATTTTACTCATTTATAGTATTATGATAGTTTTAAATGTTAAAGTTTGGTGAAGAAAAAAAAAAATTCTAGTGTTTTTCTTAAACTCAAGCAATTTTGTTTTCACTAAAAGTAGTAAAAATAAAGAAAAAGGCTATGATAAAATTAGATATTAAACCATACTTGATTATTTTTGCCCATCAACAACTATATATGTAATGTTATGTATTGATATGTATTATAAATAAGCTTGATGATAACTTACCACTTAAAGTTTATTGTTTACTGAGATATTAGCAGGCTTCGAACTAAATTTTCAAATTATCATTAATTGAGAAATTCATAAAATGTAGCAAACTAACTTTTGAAAATTTGAATTGAAAAAAAACAACGAATTTTAATTTTAAACGTAACAATCATATTTCTAAGGTTCAGAAATAATGTCATTAATCTTTTATAACCACAGTCTTAACAAAAAATTGACCAATTTTTTAGTTTTTTAAGCTCTAATTTTGGTTTAGAAAAATTGTATTTATAAAATAATGTAAAAAAAAATATATCCACTAGGTGGCACCACGGAGTCGCAATTTTGTACCGAGATTGAAAAGACTAAGAATTAAGAAAATAATTTTAACTTCTTTTACGTGTTTTTCTGTCACTGTTATGGCTTTCAAACCTTAATAATTAACCAAAAAACGTAAATTACAGGGATTTTCACATATTTTTCAATTATTTCTAGGGATTTTCAGAATATGTAAAATTTTAGGGATTTGTAGGGAAGTGGGAAGCCTGTATTAGTTTTAGTTAGATGTGTTGATTAATGTCAGTGTTTAAGTATTTTTAAATATAAAAAAACTATGAACAAATAAAAACACAAAAGCAGATGTTATTCAGCTATTTATAGTTATAGTTTCACAGAGCTAACTTTAAATAATTTACATCAATTGTTGTAGGTTATCAGTTTGTATATTAATAAATTGTGTGCATAATATAAATGTTAGTGGAAAGTTATTTGTTTAATTTATAAACACATAAACTATAAATTGTAAAGCATAAGTATTATGAACATAATAGTTTTGTTAAATCTTACAATAAAATATTGTCATTGTTATTTGAAATCGCTATAAGTTTATCATTTGAAGCTGTTGTGTAACTTGTTTTATACCATCTATGTTAATTTCAAACTGATGTTAATGAAATATATTTAGTCAAACTGAATGATTAGTAATTATCTATAGTATACAGCAACCTGCCAGCTAGGTACGAACTGCCGGTATGATACGCACTTTTTAGCCGAAGAACACAGTGATTAAAATAATTTTATTAATGAAATGTTTTACACTACATATTATAATTTTAATTTTGTACTTTATTGTACACTGCCGGCTGGGTACGCATTTTTGCGATGTATTCAAAGTTGGTAGGTTACTATAAAAAAGTTACTACCAAATTAAGTTTAATATGATATCCATTTGAAAGTGTTGTTATTAATAGAAAACTTATAATTTAACAATATTTAAAGTTACCAATTTTCAATTGTTTTCATTCCTATGTTTTATTGAGCAAACGATTTAACATACAGTAACCTCTCGGATCTTTACGCACTCGTGACGTTACGCACTCTCGTTTAGTTACGCATTTCAGAATTCTATAAAATTCAGAAAATAAAATTTTTAATTTTTTTTAATATTGCACAAATTAGGTTTAATGTATATTTTCAAATTAAAATATATTTTTGAATGCTAACACACCTCTCTATATCTTTAGACTTTGTAAATTTATGTTCCTTGACTAATTGATAAACATTTAGTTATACATCAGTATATCAGAAATTTTGTAAACAATAAGAGATTAAATCAAAATTCTGAAATAAATATGACTGTTTTTAATAATTAAAATATTAATAATAATAAAGCATAATGAAACAATGAGAGTTTAAAACACAAAGAAATAATACAGCAGTCTTGCATTATATATTAATAATCACCATTTTATAATTGTAAAGAAATGATTAACTATAAATTGATTTGCTAAGTAGAATAGAATATAAATGTCACATATAAATAAAGATAAAGATAATTTCTACTTATTATTAAAATAGTAAAATTATTTCTACTCGTATTAAAATTTTATAGAAATTCAAATTCTTTTTTTTAATATATGTATAGTTTTATCTGTTGTTTTCATATTTATAAATAAAGTAAACAAATTGTTAAAAGTGGGAAAGTGCCCAGTCTGCTTTAAACTAGAAGCAATATTAAAAAACAGCCATTATAGTGAGTATACTTGGTACCTCTCGTTTCTTTACGATCTCTCATATCTTTACGCACTTTTTCTGTGGACACAATGTGCGTAAATAAGCGAGAGGTTACTGTATTAAAAAATTAAGTTGTCGCTTGTATATAAATAACACTAAAGCATGTAAGCTAGTATAACAGTTAGTATAATAAATAATCTTACACCAAATCGAACAACAGGATGTTATCGAGTTTGCGGAGTACAGATGTGGAGTCAACTTCAATGGAGTAGCAACAACTACTTTTTCAGCTAAGACGAGTGGAAAGATACGCACTGATTTAAATTTTGTGTTTTATTTTTAATAAACCCATGCCAATTTACATTTTTTTGATTATTATTTTCATTACATTTTAATTTGCCACCAAAGTGATATATAAAATTCCAATTAGTTGCATTTATGCATAAAGCTTGTTTTAAAACCACTAAAAGTTCTATTTTTACTTGCCATTGTTGCATTAAATTGAAATATTCTGTCTTATACCAAATTTAAAGCATATTATATAGTCCAAACATCAAACTCTTACCATTTTTAGTTGATATTTTTAAAAGTTTAATATTAATAACTTCGCAGAAAAATTATTGAAGAATAGGAGTTTTGTAACAAAATTTAATGTCCTTACAGCCAGTTCATAACATTTACTGTATTTAAAAATAAACTGTTCCTAATAGATACCTAAGTTATATTTATAGAATAAGTCCACGATTATAAATTTCAAAAGAATTTGACAAATAGAGTACTTGTAGTTGTTTAGCAACATGTTTTATTGTTGTTTTTAAGCAATTTTTTCAACTATATTGGAAACTAACGGTCTCCTAAATCAATATTCCGTAATCTTAAGGTCATTGCTACTAACGTAGATTACGAATCGGTTAATTTAATTATCCAAAAATATTACAAAACGTACAGTAACCTCTCGCTTATTTACGCACATTGTGTCCATAGAAAAAATGCGTAAAGATACGAGAGGTACCAAAATATACTTACTATAATGGATGTTTTTTAATATTCTTCTAGTTAAAAGCAGACTGGGGACTTCCCACTTAAAGTATTTTGTTTACTTTATTTGAAATTATGAAAAAAAAAAGATAAAACTATACTTATAGTACAAAATGTATTTATATAAAATAAAAATACGAGTAGAAAAACTTAACTAATTTCGTTAAAAAGTAGATTTTTAACTTTTGTTTATATCTGATATATTTGATATTTAACATACTACTTAGCTATTTATAAATAAGTATCTTTTTACAATTATAAAATGATGTTTATTCATATATAGGGCGAGAGTGCTGTATTGTTTATTCGTATTTTAAACTCTCATGATTTCATAATTCTTTTAGAACTTGTATTTAATCTCTTATTAACAAAATTTCTGATATTCTGAGGTATAACTAAATGTTTACCAATTAGTCAAGGATAATAAGTCTAAAAATATAAAGAGATGAGTTAGCATTTAAAAATTTTAAATTAAAAGTATGCAATAAACCTAATTTGTGCATCATCAAAAAAAATTAATCTTTGATATGGAACTAAGCCATTTTAAAGTGCATAATGACACTTCTACAATTGTCATAGAATACAATAGCACCAAATAACAAAGCCTTTTTAAAATACATTATCAAAACGTCCATCTACTCAAAATCAACACAGCACCTCCCCCTAATAAATAAAATTAATCAAAAGCTGAAAAAACGAAAAAGTGCCGGTAGGCACTTCTTCGTTTTTCAGCTTTTGATTAATTTTTATAAGTTTCACTTTAGGGAAATTACCAAAATTCGCGGGCGCCTCCCCTTAATCTAATTTTAAAAATAAATAAGACCTTTTTTATATCACAAAATACTATAGAAACCACTAAATATAACATTATTTTTCGAGATACATCCCAACAAATTTTAAGTATGTAACTTATAGTTTTTAAAGTTCCGTTTAACTGAAAAGAACTGTTTTGTGAGTAACATGTACCAATATAAATTGAACAACAGTACAATTGATCAAGCCATACCTAAGTTTAATAATTATTGTCACATGCCTATAACAGCATAAATAATAATTGCATGCAAATGAATAATATCATCTGAAAATTATTTGTAAGAGAAGACATATGAAATATAACACAATGGCAATAGACTTTAAACATTAAGACAGCTATCTAATGATAGAAGCAATCATTTTAAAATATGCAAATACACTCTTAAGCAAGTCTATAAAAAAATTCTAAAAGGTTGATTTTATTACAGTTAAAGATACTTGTTTAAGATGGAAGCAAAGAATTTAATTAGTATGACTTTCTTTTTTAGTTGCTTGAAGCTTAAATAAAAACAATGCTGTTCAGCCAGTTCAAAAGATTCTTCTAAGATGCTACAAATTTAAATATGTATTCACATTTGTAAGAACAATGCAACAAGCAATTGTTTAAAACTTCAACAAACAAAAAAAATCATTATTTGTCAAAAGATGCTGATTTATTAAAGTTATAAATACCTTTGTAAAATGAAAACAAAGAATTCAAATAGCGCAACTGTCAAATTGTGATTGCTTGAAGCTTTCAAATTATCTTAAATGTATTTCAACACCAGTGTTTCATCAGTTTGAATAAGAATAATGATGTTTACAAGTAATAACTCCAAACTCTGAAACAAGTATGTATATTCAGCAGTTACAAATACAATAAGAAGAAATTGTTTGAAATTTCAACAAAATAGTACAGAGCTCTTTGATAAAAGATGTTGATAAACATGTATACATTCACACATACGTTGTAAACGAAAAACTAGACTGACCAACAAAAAAAGCATATCATAAACTAGAAGTGTTTACAACACAAGGGCTTCAAGAGAAATGATTCAAGTGTGAAATAAAATTTCTTCTAAAATCTAACTTTATTGTTTACGTCACAAATAAAAACAGAATTTGTAGAATTGCGCGGTCCTAATAGCCCGCCTAAGATGTATGCAAATTTTTCTTTGCTTTTTTGTAATGTTTTAAAAGCTGATGTCTACTTTAGCTGGAAATTTAATTATTTTCTATCTTTCAAATATTTTTCAAAGCTTTCGTTTATTTAAACCAAAGCATAACTTGTATTTTTAAACCAAGGCATAACTTGGTTTGCATCTAAAAATTTGATACTAGTAAAAATGTTTTTAAACCAGCTTAAATTTAAATTCAACCATCATTATTCATAAATTGTATCTAAGTTCTAAAAAAACAGGTATTTCTATCAGAATTAAAAAAAATACTTTAAATAAAACAAAGGCAATAGCAGATTCATTATGTATGGTGTTTAACAGCAAAAAGTTACTCTAAAATGATAACAAGCTAAATAATAAAAGAAGAAATAGGTTTTATAGTTTGTTTTTATTTATTGTTTTGTATTCCCTTCAGTAAGAGATTCTTACTTTGACTGACCTTATCTAAATGGTTAGTTTGAGATTTAAAAAGCAGTAAAATTAATTTTTAGGCTAGTTAAAGATTTATAAAACAACTTTAAAAAAATTAACCACACCACCCCCACATGATCTTTATTAATAAAAGGTTGTGAATCTAACCTCATCCTTATTTTTTCAAAAAAAAAAATCCTACTAAATGAAAGCTAAACTTATTTAAAATAAATATAAGCTTATTTTAATTTGTAAAATCTTTTTTTACACAGTTTGTATTATCAATATAGGGCAAACACATTTTAAACTTGCATGTAACTTTTTAGCTACATTTTGCTTATTCAAATAGTAAAAACTATCAAAAGACAAACTTAATTAGTCAATATTTAAGAAATATTAAGTGTGATATGTAAAGAAAGTAGGTTGCCTTTATTTTATCTAAATACTGTAAGGTAATCTGAAAAAAAAAAGATGTAAAAAAAAAACGGTAAAAGTTTTATGAACAAGTACTAAAACAAAAATCAATATAAACACAAATAAAACTATGAAATTTTGTAATTTTTACCTATAATGACTTTTAAAAAATTTTTTATAATTTTTGGCTTTGAAAGTTTTAATTTTTTTTTATATGTGTTGACAATTGGTTTTTTATCTGCAACAATTAATTCAAAATGTAAACTTTTCATTCAGTAAATTCAGTTTGTTAACCATCATTAAATTTTAAAATGCATGTTGTTCAAAACTATACTTTTAATTCACGCAATGCAGCAATTCATTGCTGATCCAAATTTGAATTTTTTAAACAACTAATTGTATAGAAAACTTAAAATGCAACTGACAAAGATTGTGCATATTTATTTTAACTTATTTTACTAGTATTTAAAGGTCAAAAAAAGTATCAAATTTAAACGAGAAAAGACTGAAATAAATGAAAAATTTGTTTCTTTTTCTATTGTTTTTTGATAAAGTCGAAAAACAGCTCCAGTGTGCCGTCCCGAAGACCCTGGTATGATCTATTTTATTGTACTTGAATAACCTGCACTTAGTAAAATCTTTTTTATCGTAAAAGTATACTTTTAGCAATAACATTCAATATGCAAAATATTTTATTTAGTTTATATCCTAGTTTATCTATCAAGTCAATTGTCGTAATATGGGTGAAATAGTTCTTTCTTACTTTTTTAATCTTTTCCTACTTTTAATATTTTAAGCCGACATGTTACCAAGGGGTCAAAACAATGTAGCTCATAGGCCAAATATGTACTGTGACGTGCAATTAATCTAAAAAAATAAAAACACATTAAATGTCTTTGTCTAAAGTTTACTAATATGGTTGGAGTATAGACTAAGTAGAATATGCTGCCTAATTAGGTTTATTTTATTAATTTAGCCGTTTTAATAATATTTCACATTTTAAAGATGCTTTTTTTAAAACTAGTACTCTTTGTATAACAGTAATAAACCAGTTATCATGCAAAATCGGCGTTCTGTGCATATAACAATTAAGTCAGACAATAACAATAAATTAACTATAATGCAATAAATAAAGCAAACAAATAAATAAAAAACTAAATTAATTAATTAAAGTGAAAATATATAAAACTCATTTTGCATATCATTTCTTCGTCTGCTTCGTAAATTAAAGTAATTATTTTCCCTTTCTATCAGTCTTTTTCTGTATAGTAAATCGGTTCTTGGCGCACCTCATTGCTAGCAACTTCTACTCATCAGCTCTTACATTTAAGCTAATAGGTCGCGCGTGCATACGTCCTTGAAACGTAGTTTTCGGCGGCTTCGCTTTCGTTTGCCAATAAAGAACTATCCATACAACAAAGACTTTGGAACTCGCTCTCCATTTATCCTAAAGACCGAGCTAGCAAACCCTGTGCTGACCGAGGCTGTACAGTACGTGGTTTTAAGACTAGTACGTCTCAACAACTCCTCGTTGGTAATCTTTTGCTTTCATATTTTCTGAGTTTTGACTTTCTTCTGCTTTGCGCGAGACAACGTCCATGTTTCACAACTACATAACAGAATATTGCATGTCATACACGGAAACAACAAACATTAGACTTTGTGCGAATGCTTAACTTTTAGTTATCTCAAACTATTTCAGTCAAACGACTGAGAATGTCCAAGATTTTACAAATACGACTCTTGGTTTCTGTGTCGAATAATGCGTTTTACAGAAAATTTTAGTCAAAGTTAAAAACATTGTACTTAAACCCGCCTGGTAAGTTTAAAGCGGTTTTTCGTGACTATGCCTGCCTGATGAGTCCTAATAAAAACAAAAATGGTTTAGTTTGTCTCAGACGCTGTTGTTGTTGGTCATGTGTTGAAGTTTACAATTTACTTTTATTTTAGTTTATACTGTTGTATTATATGTTTATTAAATCTTCTTATTTTTTATTTATGATAGTACATTTGAAAAATATTGTTATAAAAAAAACAAGTTAAGTTAAATTTTCAATTTTTTTTATAAGACGAATCAAAATGTTTGTTATTCAATAGAAAACAACAAGAGTTTGTTTAACAGTTAACACATTCAAATTTTTTTAAAAGTATATTTAAGTTTAAACTTAAAATGTAACTTTTACATATAGTTCGTATAGCTTCTCCTTATATAAAATTTAGTCAGAGCGAAATGATGGGACACGTTCAAAATCCACCTGCATTAAAAATCCACCTGCGTTCAAAATCCACCCGCGATCAAAATTAAAAATCATATATTTATTTTTATTAAAATTTTTTATTTAGATTTTTGAGGAACTTTTCATAAATTTTTTTTTTAACAATTTCCCATATATAATGAAAATAGAATAAAGTTATTTTTAAAATCTATTATCTGTTATTCAAATAGAGTTTTAAAGAGAGCAGCAAAAATGGAACTTTACATATAAAAAGTTAAACCTTCATCATAAAAAACAATTGATTCCAAACGGTTTAAGTATTATGAAAACAACAACAGTTTACTTCTAAGCAAATATAAGAAGTTTTTTAATATTTATTGACATTAATATACTGTTTTAACCTTACACTTTAAACAACAGCCATATACATTTTTTTAGTTAGGTGTTATTTAAACAGCTTCTAGGCTTCTATATGTTAGGTAGTACATATTTTACTTGATCAATAGTAGAATATCTAAATATTTGATTTTTATACTTCACTTTAGAAAGTGAAATAAGTGTCTAATGTTATGTTTTTTTTCAATATAAATAAAAGCATCTAGCTTAGCTTTAAAGTTATCTCTTAACTTATAACTTAAAAAATAAATTTTAATAAATTAAATATTGACTTTTATTACAACTTTATTATCTGTATTTTTAAACCAAAGCATAACTTGGTTTGCATCTAAAAATTATATACTAGTAAAATAGTTTAATCTAAACTATTAATTTTAAGCTATAAAAGTTAAAAGATCATAATGAAAACTAGTGAATTTAGTAAAAACCTCAAGTATCAAATTTCAATATTTTTAAACAATACACAACTTTACTTAAATAATATTTCAATAATAGTCGAATTATAATGGTCTTTTTTTTGTAAAAGAAATCAAAAAAGAATATTAGATATTATTCTGAAATACCAATGTAATATACGCCTCAAAGTTTGCTTTAATTTATTTATTAAAAGTGTTAAAAAATTTTGCCTCACAATATTGTGTTCTAAAAGTATATCATTTATTCAAAATTTAGTAATAAACATTGTATTTTTGTGAAGGTAAATGTTATTTCTAGTTCAAAAACAGAAAATTAGAATCATATACTTTTCGTTTTTTAATTTTTAGTTAGACTTTTGAGGAACTTTTCATAATTTTTTTTTAAACAAATTCCCATATATTACGACAATACAATAAATTTGTTTTTTAAAACTAGTTTCAACTAGAGAAGTAAAGAGAGCAGCATAAATGGAACTCTAAAATTTACTCATAACAAGTTAAACATTCATCATTAAAAGTTTAGCAAAAAAGCAAAACCAAATCTTTAGATTGTGACAACGTTTAAAGTAAATAAATAAAAGATAAAAATAATGTATATTTTAACTTTATATTTTCGAAGGATTGCATAGGCTTTAAGGAACCAGTCAAAACTTGCCTTTTCAAAATAACTCAAACTTAAATTAATGATACTCCTTAAATTATATCATGTTATAAAAGACTTAGGTTATTTAAATTATTTGCGTAACACATAACTTTTTTATTTAATCATGATATATATTAGATTGAAAATTTCTTTAGAAATTTAATATTGAAAAGTAGAATTGTTAGTTTTTGTTTATAATTAAACATATAACAAAAGTACTTACTAAATATTACTTTTTCTGTGCAAAATGATTATAGTAACTAACAAAAAGTCTTACTAAATCTATTTGAAATAATCAATGTTAGTAAAAACGCACTACACTAACTACTTTCCTACTAAACTTAATTTAGTAGTTAGTCGTAGTTTTAAATTTAAATCATACTTAGATCTTGTAATTTATTTAGTTTGTTTTTTTTTTTTGTTTAAACAGTTCTAATAAATAGCTCTTTTTCCTTAACAAAACTTATCAAAAATGTTTTTAATACATTAATACATCAATTACTTAAAATTTTATAATCAACAAAACTACAATATAAACATAAAGTAAAATACTTATATAAATTAGTTAAAGGTTAAATAGATAATAGTTTTTAGTTTTTATAATTAGTATAATGTCTTAACTTTTACTTGTTAGTAAAGTTTATCAAGCTTTAGTTCTCTTTTTAAATATTTTTGAGATAAACAATTGTGTTGGTAACTTACGAATTCTAAATTTAAGTATGTAAGATTATTAAAGTATGTTTTTTGTCGTACAATACTTTGCAAAAATAAAAGAACCTAAATTGTTTTGGAAAATTAACATTCAAAATGTGACATAAACTTGCTCTTTTTAATGTATTCGTTGAACCGTGACCAAAAAATTACAAATAATAGCTTAGTTAAAGTATTTTTATCTTAATTATTATGGACTCTAAAGGTTTAGCCCCACCAAGCAAGGATCAAAAAACTGTTACAACAGACCAGTCAAATAAGCTGTCTAGTTGCAAGACTCAACAGAGTTTTGGTTGCTTCTTTCCTCAGCTAACAACTTCTACCGTTCGGAATGACTCAGGGTACAATAGTTTTAACGCCCAAATGAAAAATGACTCGTACTATCCTCAAAATTTAGGTAACCAACAACATGGTCATTACGTACATTCAAACATTCCCTATGATAACAGTAGCTTGTCTAACGCCCAGTATCTAGGTCCACAACAGCCACAGATGATGTCTTGGCAGAACAACAGTCAACAACATGCGACTTTTCAGAGTCAGCATGACGGTCGAAATGCTTCTAACCAATACAACGGGAGACCAATGACTCATGTGCAGAAATATAACCAATGAAACTTGGTTCACTATTAATATAAGCTTGGTAACATAATATTAATAACTATAAACTTGGTAACACTTATAATATAAGTATATAACAATTATATTTATAAAAAACTATGAAGGTTAAAAGCAAGGTAAAAAAGTATGTAGTTTTTTTTAAAAGGTTGTTGGCTGTAACCACAAATCAAAAAGTTATCGATATTTGTTTTATCAGATTTTCGAATTGTTGGCAGTTATATAATTTTATGGCAATTATATAAATTACGCATTATATGATTTTTAAACATAAATCAGTTTAGTTGTGATTAATTTAAAACTTAAACGGGTATTTAATGAAAAAATTATTTGTTTTATCAGGTTTTCGAATTGTTGGCAGTTGTATAATTTTATGGCAATTATATAAATTACGCATTATATAAAATCAGTTTAGTTAGTATTAATTTAAAGCTTAAACTAGGTAAGGTAGGCTTAAACCGGTAGGCACTTCTTCGTTTTTTTCAGCTTTTGATTAATTTTTATAAGTTTCACTTTAGGGAAATTCCCAAAATTCGCGGGCGACTCCCCTTAATTAAATTTTAAAAATAAATAAGACCTTTTTTATATCACAAAATACTATAGAAACCACTAAATATAACATTATTTTTCGAGATACATCCCAACAAATTTTAAGTATGTAACTTATAGTTTTTAAAGTTCCGTTTAACTGAAAAGAACTGTTTTGTGAGTAACATGTACCAATATAAATTGAACAACAGTACAATTGATCAAGCCATACCTAAGTTTAATAATTATTGTCACATGCCTATAACAGCATAAATAATAATTGCATGCAAATGAATAATATCATCTGAAAATTATTTGTAAGAGAAGACATATGAAATATAACACAATGGCAATAGACTTTAAACATTAAGACAGCTATCTAATGATAGAAGCAATCATTTTAAAATATGCAAATACACTCTTAAGCAAGTCTATAAAAAAATTCTAAAAGGTTGATTTTATTACAGTTAAAGATACTTGTTTAAGATGGAAGCAAAGAATTTAATTAGTATGACTTTCTTTTTTAGTTGCTTGAAGCTTAAATAAAAACAATGCTGTTCAGCCAGTTCAAAAGATTCTTCTAAGATGCTACAAAATTTAAATATGTATTCACATTTGTAAGAACAATGCAACAAGCAATTGTTTAAAACTTCAACAAACAAAAAAAAACCATTATTTGTCAAAAGATGCTGATTTATTACAGTTAGAAATACCTTTGTAAAATGAAAACAAAGAATTCAAATAGCGCAACTGTCAAATTGTGATTGCTTGAAGCTTTCAAATTATCTTAAATGTATTTCAACACCAGTGTTTCATCAGTTTGAATAAGAATAATGATGTTTACAAGTAATAACTCCAAACTCTGAAACAAGTATGTATATTCAGCAGTTACAAATACAATAAGAAGAAATTGTTTGAAATTTCAACAAAAATAATACAGAGCTCTTTGTTAAAAGATGTTGATAAACATGTATACATTCACACATACATTGTAAAAGAAAAACTAGACTGACCAACAAAAAAAGCATATCATAAACTAGAAGTGTTTACAACACAAGGGCTTCAAGAGAAATGATTCAAGTGTGAAATAAAATTTCTTCTAAAATCTAACTTTATTGTTTACGTCACAAATAAAAACAGAATTTGTAGAATTGCGCGGTCCTAATAGCCCGCCTAAGATGTATGCAAATTTTTCTTTGCTTTTTTGTAATGTTTTAAAAGCTGATGTCTACTTTAGCTGGAAATTTAATTATTTTCTATCTTTCAAATATTTTTCAAAGCTTTCGTTTATTTAAACCAAAGCATAACTTGTATTTTTAAACCAAGGCATAACTTGGTTTGCATCTAAAAGTTTGATACTAGTAAAATAGTTTAATGTAAACTATTAATTTCAAGTTATAAAAGTTAAATCGTCATAATGAAAAACTAGTGAATTTAGTAAAAACCTCAAGTATCAAATTTCAGTATTTATTAAACAATAAAGAACTTTACTTAAATAATATTTCGGATAAATGTAGGTTAATCAGGTGGTCAAATAGTCGGATTGGCATGGTCTTTTTTTTTGTAAAAGAAATCAAAATAGAATGTTAGATATTATTGTGAAATACCACTGTAAAATAAGCCTGAAAGTTTGATTTAACTTATTTTTTTTTTAATTTTAAAATAGTTTGCTTCACAATATTGTGTTCTAAATTTACATAACTTATTTAGAATATAGAAATTAACATTGTAATTTTGTGAATGTAAATGTTATTTCTAGTTCAAAAACAGAAAACAGAATCATATATTTATTTTTATTAAAATTTTTAAGTAAGATTTTTGAGAAACATTTCATAATTTTTTTTAACAAATTCCCATATACAATACAATAAAGTTATTTTTAAAAACTAGTTTAAACTAGAGTAGTTAAGAGAGCAGAAAAAATGGAACTCTAAAATTTATACATAACAAGTTAAACATTCATCATTAAAAGTTTAGCAAAAAAGCAAAACTAAATCTTTTGATAGTGACAAAATTTAAAGTAAATATTATAAATATTTAAAATAAATATATGCATACTTTATATTTTCAAAAGATTGCATAGGCTTTAAGGAACCAGCCAAAACTTGCGCTTTAAAAATAAATCACACTTTAATTAATGATTCTCCTTATCTAATCTTATCATGTTAAAAAAAGCTAAGGTTATTTAATTTATTTGCTTAACACATAACTTTTTTATTTAATTATGATATATATTAGATTAGAAAAACTTCTTTAAAAATAAACATTGAAAACTAGAATTATTAGTTTTTTTTATAATTAAACAAATAACAATTGTAAAAAATTGAAGTTTTTTACTTTTTCTGTGCAAAATGATTTTAGTAACTAACAAAATCTCTTACTAAATCCATTTAAAAAAATCAATGTGAGTAAAAATTCACTACACTAACTATTCTCCCTACTAAACTTAATTTAGTAGTTAGTAGTAGTTTTAACACTAAATCATACTTAGATGTTGTAATTTATTTAGTTTGTTTTTTTTTTGTTAAATATTTAACTTTTTCTAATAAGTGAATTTTTTTCTTTAACAAAACTTATCAGAAATGTTTTCAATACATTATTAAATCAATAACTTAAAATTTTATAATCGAATAAAGTACATTATAAACATCAAGTAAAATACTTATATGATGTTGTTTAAGGTCAATAGATAATAGTTTTTAGTTTTTATAACTAGTATAATGTCTTAACTTACATTTGTTACTAAAGTTTATTAAGCTTTAGTTCTCTTTTAAAGTATTGTTAAGATAGATAAATAATTGTGTTGGTAACTTACGAATTCTAAATTTAAGTATGTAAGATTATTAAAGTTTGTTTTTTGTTGTTCAAGACTTTTATATTTGCAAAAATAAAAAAACCTAAATTGTTAAGATAAATTAACATTCAAAATGTGACATAAACTTGCTCTTTTTAATGTTTTCGTTGAACCGTGACCAAAAAATGACAAATAATAGCTTAGTTAAAGTATTTTTATCTAATTATTATGGACTGTGAAGGTTTAGTCCCACCAAGCAAGGATCAAAAAACTGTTACAACAGATCAGTCAAATAAGCTGACTAGTTGCAAGACTCAACAGAGTATTTGTTGCTTCTTTCCTCAGCTAACAACTTCTACTGTTCGGAATGACTCAGGGTACAATAGTTTTACCGCCCAAACGAACAATGACTCGTACTATCCTCAAAATTTAGATAACCAACAACATGGTCATTACGTACATTCAAACCATCCCTATGATAACAGTAGCTTGTCTAACACCCAGTATCTAGGTCCACAACAGCCACAGATGATGTCTTTGCAAAACAACAGTCAACAACATGCGACTTTTCAGAGCCAGCATGACGGTCGAAATGCTTCTTACCAATACAACGGGAGACCAATGACTCATGTGCAGAAATATAACCAAGGAAACTTGGTTCACTATTAATATAAGCTTGGTAACATAATATTAATAACTATAAACTTGGTAACACTTATAATATAAGTATATAACAATTATATTTATAAAAAACTATGAAGGTTAAAAGCAAGGTAAAAAAATATGTAGTTTTTTTTAAAAGGTTGTTGGCTGTAACCACAAATCAAAAAGTTATCGATATTTGTTTTATCAGATTTTCGAATTGTTGGCAGTTATATAATTTTATGGCAATTATATAAATTACGCATTATATGATTTTTAAACATAAATCAGTTTAGTTGTGATTAATTTAAAACTTAAACGGGTATTTAGGAAAAAATTATTTGTTTTATCAGGTTTTCGAATTGTTGGCAGTTGTATAATTTTATGGCAATTATATAAATTACGCATTATATAAAATCAGTTTAGTTATTATCAATTTAAAGCTTAAACGGGTATTTATAGCACAAATATTTGTTTTATCAAATTTTCAAATTGTTGGCAGTTATATAAATTAAGCATTATATGATTTTTAAATATAAATCAGTTTAGTTGTGATTAATTTTAAAACTTAAACAGGTAATTAATGGCACAAGTTTATGGCAATTATATAAATTACGCATAATGCGATTTTTTAAACATAAATTAGTTTAGTTGTGAATAATTTAAATTTTAAACGCGTACTTAGTGATAATAATGTTTACTTTATTTTTATATTATTTTTTCAATCGTAATTAGAGTTAATTGATACCATTTAGTGATATTTGTTTCCGTTTAAACGCTTGATATAAAAAAGTGAACACTTTTTTACTGAAACGTTTTCAGATTAAAATACTACTAATTAAAAAGATTTTAAAGTTTGTTTACAATAAAATATGTTTACTTTATTTAGTTATTTTTTGTCATTGTTACGATTTATTTACTTAGCATTTTATGCAGACGAAATGTTTTGAATAGTGAACAAGACACCTATTAATAAAAACGACCAAATTGTTTTAGGTAGACTTTAGTAAATCAAAACATACAGCTTTCTTTTCTCCAAAGAACAAGTAAGTATGATTTTAATTTAACTTTTATTTTAATCTTATTCTTTTGTTACAAAAAATTATTAAAGCATTACCATAAATTTAAATAAAGATATTTAAAAAAATGTTGAACAAAGCTTTGGACATTTAATAAATCATAATGTTATTATATACAACTTACACATATGGTTGAAATTATTAAATAGTATGACTTATCATATTTACTGTGATATTACAGGGTTGCCACTTTACCTGGAAAAACCTGGATATTGACAATTTAGGCAAAAAAAACTTTGAGTTTGAGAAATTTTGAAAAAAAAAACACTGGAAAACCCTGGAACTCTAAACAGTTTTTTCATGTTAAGTAAGAAAATTTTGATTTGACACAAAAAGTCTACCATATAGATAAATAAAATATGTCATTATTCTAAGTTTTTTAATTAAAAAACACATTTTAAGAGTAGCTTAACAGTATCTTTTTAATGTTGTTTTACTTCTAACATATTTTTACCTTATATTTGATTGACCCAGAAGCATTTACTTTTGAAAACTTAAATGAAATTTCTCACAAACCAGTGGCCAACCTGTTATTAATTGAAAAATCATCACTTTGTATTTTCTGTTTTATTTTTTTTCAGCCCATATGATCAGAGTCGGATTAGCCTCTGGATTTGATCTACATTTGGACAACAAACAGAAGAAGCTGCCCACAATTTCACCAGGTTGGAAATATATTTTGACAACTAGAAAGTTAATATTATTCTAGTTATTGATATTTAACTTGATTATTTGAACTATATATATACAAGAATCAATTAATTTAGTAAGTATAAGTATTTTGTAAAGAAAGACGAAAAAACCAAAATTGTATAACTTTTGTCCAATTAAATTAACATTTAAACCATTAGATAGTTGCATGTTTAGCATTTTCATAGGCTAAAGTGTTGTAGGTAGTTATGACAATATAAATATTTTCTAAATACTTTATGGCAAAATTAAGTACTATTAATATAACTATATGTAACAAAGTTTGATTGGATATCATAAATAAATATTTGTCTTATAAATAGAAGTTAAATGGTAATTTAAAATAAAATTTGAGATAAAGTTACATTGTGGTAAATTTCTAAATGCAAAAATAAAATTAAATAAAAGGCAAGGTTTACACACATTATAAACAATTTAAAACAGTTTGAAGTTTTTTAAATTTCAGAATGACTCAGTCTAAATAAGACTAATTTAAAATTTTCTGAAAACAAAGTATGGCTAACTATTTTACAAAAAAATTTGTTAGAGAACTGATGTTGTTGATTTAATTTTTTAAAGGATTTGATTTAATAGAACAGTTGTTTAGCTCTAAAGAGTGGAAACTTAAAAATATAAACAATAAAATTAAACATAGATTATGTTAGCTTCTAAATTGTTATTAAGATAAGTCTTGAATTTAAATGGCCAACAAAATTCTAACATGGAAAATATCCAATGGTTTTTAAATGTTTGGTAGAACTCTTCATCAAGCCTGATTAAATGCAGTAACTTTTATTTAAGTTTGTTAGTTTAAAAAATAGTTAGAAAAAAAAGTACATCATAATTTTTCTGTATATGTCCTTTCAAATATTTATCACCATATTTAACCAAGCATCCATTGATAATGGGTGGCTTGTACATAGTATTTCATTTTTTCTCATCATATTATGTTTTAATTGTTTTCTTTTGAGACAAGCTCTGACTTGGTAAGTATCTTACCAATTATTGCATGAGTTTGGCACTTTTTAGTCCTCAAAGCTAGTTTTTATTTCTTAAAAGTTTGCAAGTGTTTTATATAAAAAGTTTTTTGAAGAGTGAGACAATTTAACTGTTAGTTTTAATAAGATAGTGTAGAGTAATAATGTCCTTCTTTTAATTAAACTATCTTATGTATTTAAATTTTCAAGTATGTGACATCCAAAAACAAAGTTATTCTTTTCTAGAGCAATAAATACAAATTGCATAAATAATCATTATATTTTGGAAATTTAAATTATGTGGTTGCATTATAAATATTTTTAGAAATGTCCAGTCTGGTATTAGAACTTCAGTACATTTGGTAATAATTAATTTATTATTAAGTTATTTGTATTTAATTAAGAAGTTTTATTTATATTAAACAATTAAATATTACTTCTTAATTAACCTTTTTTTTCACTATTGGTTTAATATAAGGCTGATTTTGATTAGTGTTTGATCACTCAGATTAGATTGGCCTCAATGCTTCAAAAGCCTGTCATAGATTAGCCATAGCATTTATAAAAAAAACAAAATAGTTTGTCTCTTTTATTGTTTATTTAGGTATTAAAAATATCAAAATTTTTAGGTTACAAGTGTTGATTATAACTTATTATTTTTTCTGCAACTTATTTGTGTTGACAGGACATCTTCGGAATATACAATCGATGAAATTTTGACCACTGATGAACATGAATCGTCTCAAGGACACAGCAACTAGATCTCAACCAAGGAAGGAGACTAAGTGTTCACTCTCAATAACAAGGTAAATACATAATAATTCTTTTTTGTTCTAATCATAAACAACAAATCATATATAGTTAAATACAAAGAGAGGTGACAATATTTTCTAAATTGATTTAATTTTTTTCAGTGAAAGATGTTTGAATAATTAGTCTTCATAACTTTGACATCATTAAGTATTGCTTTAAACACATCAGAAAATTAAAAAAATTGCTAGTACATAAAATCATTATTGTAAATATCAAGTATACTTAACATTTTTCTGTGAGCTTATTAATAAAAATTATTGTGGTCATTACAAGTAAATAGTAAAACTTAGGAAAAAAAACGTTAAATTTGGTTTAAAAACTAATAATGAATTTGGTTTAACTATTAAACACAATTAAGAATGCTTGTTTTTAGGAGGTGGATTAATTTATAAAATAATTAATTAATTATTTAAAATGTTGTTACAACAAAATTAATTTTACTCATTTATAGTATTATGATAGTTTTAAATGTTAAAGTTTGGTGAAGAAAAAAAAAAAATCTAGTGTTTTTCTTAAACTCAAGCAATTTTGTTTTCACTAAAAGTAGTAAAAATAAAGAAAAAGGCTATGATAAAATTAGATAGTAAACCATACTTGATTATTTTTGCCCATCAACAACTATATATATAATGTTATGTATTGATATGTATTATAAATAAGCTTGATGATAACTTGCCACTTAAAGTTTATTGTTTACTGAGATATTAGCAGGCTTCGAACTAAATTTTCAAATTATCATTAATTGAGAAATTCATAAAATGTAGCAAACTTAACTATTGAAAAAATTATTGAAAAAAAACAACGAATTTTAATTTTAAACGTAACAATCATATTTCTAAGGTTCAGAAATAATGTCATTAATCTTTTATAACCACAGTCTTAACAAAAAATTGACCAATTTTTTAGTCTTTTAAGCTTTAATTTTGGTTTAGAAAAATTGTATTTATAAAATAATGTAAAAAAAATATTTCCACTAGGTGGCACCACGGAGTCGCAATTTTGTACCGATATTGAAAAAACTAAGAATTAAGAAAATAATTTTAACTTCTTTTACGTGTTTTTCTGTCACTGTTATGGCTTTCAAACCTTAATAATTAACTAAAAAACGTAAATTACAGGGATTTTCACATATTTTTCAATTATTTCTAGGGATTTTCAGAATATGTGCATTTTTAGGGATTTGTAGGGAAGTGGGAAGCCTGTATTAGTTTTAGTTAGATGTGTTGATTAATGTCAGTGTTTAAGTATTTTTAAATATACAAAAACTATGAACAAATAAAAACACAAAAGCAGATGTTATTCAGCTATTTATAGTTATAGTTTCACAGAGCTAACTTTAAATTATTTACATCAAATGTTGTAGGTTATCAGTTTGTATATTAATAAGTTGTGTGCATAATATAAATGTTAGTGGAAAGTTTTTGTTTAATTTATAAACACATAAGTTATAAATTGTAAAGCATAAGTATTATTAACATAATAGTTTTGTTAAATCTTACAATAAAATATTGTCATTGTTATTTGAAATCGCTATAAGTTTATCATTTGAAGCTGTTATGTAACTTGTTTTATACTATCTATGTTAATTTCAAACTGCTGTTAATGAAATATATTTAGTCCAACTGAATGATTAGTAATTATCTATAGTATACAGCAACCTGCCAGCTAGGTACGAACTGCCGGTATGATACGCACTTTTTAGCCGAAGAACACAGTGATTAAAACAATTTTATTAATGAAATGTTTTACACTACATATTATAATTTTAATTTTGTACTTTATTGTACACTGCCGGCTGGGTACGCATTTTTGCGATGTATTCAAAGTTGGTAGGTTACTATAAAATAGTTACTACCAAATTAAGTTTAATATAATATCCATTTGAAAGTGTTGTTATTAATAGAAAACTTATAATTTAATAATATTTAAAGTTACCAATTTTCAATTGTTTTCATTCCTATGTTTTATTGAGCAAACGATTTAACATATTAAAAAATTAAGTTGTCGCTTGTATATCAATAACACTAAAGCATGTAAGCTGTATAACAGTTAGTATAATAAATAATCTTACACCAAATCGAACAACAGGATGTTATCGAGTTTGCGGAGTACAGATGTGGAGTCAACTTCAATGGAGTAGCAACAACTACTTTTTCAGCTAAGACGAGTGGAAAGATACGCACTGATTTAAATTTTGTGTTTTATTTTTAATAAACCCATGCCAATTTACATTTTTTTGATTATTATTTTCATTACATTTTAATTTGCCACCAAAGTGATATATAAAATTCCAATTAGTTGCATTTATGCATAAAGCTTGTTTTAAAACCACTAAAAGTTCTATTTTTACTTGCCATTGTTGCATTAAATTGAAATATTCTGTCTTATACCAAATTTAAAGCATATTATATAGTCCAAACATCAAACTCTTACCATTTTTAGTTGATATTTTTAAAAGTTTAATATTAATAATTTCGCAGAAAAATTATTGAAGAATAGGAGTTTTGTAACAAAATTTAATGTCCTTACAGCCAGTTCATAACATTTACTGTATTTAAAAATAAACTGTTCCTAATAGATACCTAAGTTATATTTATAGAATAAGTCCACGATTATAAATTTCAAAAGAATTTGACAAATAGAGTACTTGTAGTTGTTTAGCAACATGTTTTATTGTTGTTTTTAAGCAATTTTTTCAACTATATTGGAAACTAACGGTCTCCTAAATCAATATTCCGTAATCTTAAGGTCATTGCTACTAACGTAGATTACGAATCGGTTAATTTAATTATCCAAAAATATTACAACACGTACAGTAACCTCTCGCTTATTTACGCACATTGTGTCCATAGAAAAAATGCGTAAAGATACGAGAGGTACCAAAATATACTTACTATAATGGATGTTTTTTAATATTCTTCTAGTTAAAAGCAGACTGGGGACTTCCCACTTTAAGTATTTTGTTTACTTTATTTGAAATTATGAAAAAAAAAGATAAAACTATACTTATAGTACAAAATGTATTTATATAAAATAAAAATACGAGTAGAAAAACTTAACTAATTTCGTTAAAAAGTAGATTTTTAACTTTTGTTTATATTTGATATTTAACATACTACTTAGCTATTTATAAATAAGTATCTTTTTACAATTATAAAATGATGTTTATTCATATATAGGGCGAGAGTGCTGTATTGTTTATTCGTATTTTAAACTCTCATGATTTCATAATTCTTTTAGAACTTGTATTTAATCTCTTATTAACAAAATTTCTGATATTCTGAGGTATAACTAAATGTTTACCAATTAGTCAAGGATAATAAGTCTAAAAATATAAAGAGATGAGTTAGCATTTAAAAATTTTAAATTTAAAGTATGTGCATCAATTTTGTGCATCATCAAAAAAAATTATTCTTTGATATGGAACTAAGCCATTTTAAAGTGCATAATGACACTTCTACAATTGTCATAGAATACAATAGCACCAAATATACAAAGCCTTTTTAAAATACATTATCAAAACGTCCATCTACTCAAAATTAACACAGCACCTCCCCCTAATAAATAAAATTAATCAAAAGCTGAAAAAACGAAAAAGTGCCGGTAGGCACTTCTTCGTTTTTTTCAGCTTTTGATTAATTTTTATAAGTTTCACTTTAGGGAAATTCCCAAAATTCGCGGGCGACTCCCCTTAATTAAATTTTAAAAATAAATAAGACCTTTTTTATATCACAAAATACTATAGAAACCACTAAATATAACATTATTTTTCGAGATACATCCCAACAAATTTTAAGTATGTAACTTATAGTTTTTAAAGTTCCGTTTAACTGAAAAGAACTGTTTTGTGAGTAACATGTACCAATATAAATTGAACAACAGTACAATTGATCAAGCCATACCTAAGTTTAATAATTATTGTCACATGCCTATAACAGCATAAATAATAATTGCATGCAAATGAATAATATCATCTGAAAATTATTTGTAAGAGAAGACATATGAAATATAACACAATGGCAATAGACTTTAAACATTAAGACAGCTATCTAATGATAGAAGCAATCATTTTAAAATATGCAAATACACTCTTAAGCAAGTCTATAAAAAAATTCTAAAAGGTTGATTTTATTACAGTTAAAGATACTTGTTTAAGATGGAAGCAAAGAATTTAATTAGTATGACTTTCTTTTTTAGTTGCTTGAAGCTTAAATAAAAACAATGCTGTTCAGCCAGTTCAAAAGATTCTTCTAAGATGCTACAAAATTTAAATATGTATTCACATTTGTAAGAACAATGCAACAAGCAATTGTTTAAAACTTCAACAAACAAAAAAAAACCATTATTTGTCAAAAGATGCTGATTTATTACAGTTAGAAATACCTTTGTAAAATGAAAACAAAGAATTCAAATAGCGCAACTGTCAAATTGTGATTGCTTGAAGCTTTCAAATTATCTTAAATGTATTTCAACACCAGTGTTTCATCAGTTTGAATAAGAATAATGATGTTTACAAGTAATAACTCCAAACTCTGAAACAAGTATGTATATTCAGCAGTTACAAATACAATAAGAAGAAATTGTTTGAAATTTCAACAAAAATAATACAGAGCTCTTTGTTAAAAGATGTTGATAAACATGTATACATTCACACATACATTGTAAAAGAAAAACTAGACTGACCAACAAAAAAAGCATATCATAAACTAGAAGTGTTTACAACACAAGGGCTTCAAGAGAAATGATTCAAGTGTGAAATAAAATTTCTTCTAAAATCTAACTTTATTGTTTACGTCACAAATAAAAACAGAATTTGTAGAATTGCGCGGTCCTAATAGCCCGCCTAAGATGTATGCAAATTTTTCTTTGCTTTTTTGTAATGTTTTAAAAGCTGATGTCTACTTTAGCTGGAAATTTAATTATTTTCTATCTTTCAAATATTTTTCAAAGCTTTCGTTTATTTAAACCAAAGCATAACTTGTATTTTTAAACCAAGGCATAACTTGGTTTGCATCTAAAAGTTTGATACTAGTAAAATAGTTTAATGTAAACTATTAATTTCAAGTTATAAAAGTTAAATCGTCATAATGAAAAACTAGTGAATTTAGTAAAAACCTCAAGTATCAAATTTCAGTATTTATTAAACAATAAAGAACTTTACTTAAATAATATTTCGGATAAATGTAGGTTAATCAGGTGGTCAAATAGTCGGATTGGCATGGTCTTTTTTTTGTAAAAGAAATCAAAATAGAATGTTAGATATTATTGTGAAATACCACTGTAAAATAAGCCTGAAAGTTTGATTTAACTTATTTTTTTTTTAATTTTAAAATAGTTTGCTTCACAATATTGTGTTCTAAATTTACATAACTTATTTAGAATATAGAAATTAACATTGTAATTTTGTGAATGTAAATGTTATTTCTAGTTCAAAAACAGAAAACAGAATCATATATTTATTTTTATTAAAATTTTTAAGTAAGATTTTTGAGAAACATTTCATAATTTTTTTTAACAAATTCCCATATACAATACAATAAAGTTATTTTTAAAAACTAGTTTAAACTAGAGTAGTTAAGAGAGCAGAAAAAATGGAACTCTAAAATTTATACATAACAAGTTAAACATTCATCATTAAAAGTTTAGCAAAAAAGCAAAACTAAATCTTTTGATAGTGACAAAATTTAAAGTAAATATTATAAATATTTAAAATAAATATATGCATACTTTATATTTTCAAAAGATTGCATAGGCTTTAAGGAACCAGCCAAAACTTGCGCTTTAAAAATAAATCACACTTTAATTAATGATTCTCCTTATCTAATCTTATCATGTTAAAAAAAGCTAAGGTTATTTAATTTATTTGCTTAACACATAACTTTTTTATTTAATTATGATATATATTAGATTAGAAAAACTTCTTTAAAAATAAACATTGAAAACTAGAATTATTAGTTTTTTTTATAATTAAACAAATAACAATTGTAAAAAATTGAAGTTTTTTACTTTTTCTGTGCAAAATGATTTTAGTAACTAACAAAATCTCTTACTAAATCCATTTAAAAAAATCAATGTGAGTAAAAATTCACTACACTAACTATTCTCCCTACTAAACTTAATTTAGTAGTTAGTAGTAGTTTTAACACTAAATCATACTTAGATGTTGTAATTTATTTAGTTTGTTTTTTTTTTGTTAAATATTTAACTTTTTCTAATAAGTGAATTTTTTTCTTTAACAAAACTTATCAGAAATGTTTTCAATACATTATTAAATCAATAACTTAAAATTTTATAATCGAATAAAGTACATTATAAACATCAAGTAAAATACTTATATGATGTTGTTTAAGGTCAATAGATAATAGTTTTTAGTTTTTATAACTAGTATAATGTCTTAACTTACATTTGTTACTAAAGTTTATTAAGCTTTAGTTCTCTTTTAAAGTATTGTTAAGATAGATAAATAATTGTGTTGGTAACTTACGAATTCTAAATTTAAGTATGTAAGATTATTAAAGTTTGTTTTTTGTTGTTCAAGACTTTTATATTTGCAAAAATAAAAAAACCTAAATTGTTAAGATAAATTAACATTCAAAATGTGACATAAACTTGCTCTTTTTAATGTTTTCGTTGAACCGTGACCAAAAAATGACAAATAATAGCTTAGTTAAAGTATTTTTATCTAATTATTATGGACTGTGAAGGTTTAGTCCCACCAAGCAAGGATCAAAAAACTGTTACAACAGATCAGTCAAATAAGCTGACTAGTTGCAAGACTCAACAGAGTATTTGTTGCTTCTTTCCTCAGCTAACAACTTCTACTGTTCGGAATGACTCAGGGTACAATAGTTTTACCGCCCAAACGAACAATGACTCGTACTATCCTCAAAATTTAGATAACCAACAACATGGTCATTACGTACATTCAAACCATCCCTATGATAACAGTAGCTTGTCTAACACCCAGTATCTAGGTCCACAACAGCCACAGATGATGTCTTTGCAAAACAACAGTCAACAACATGCGACTTTTCAGAGCCAGCATGACGGTCGAAATGCTTCTTACCAATACAACGGGAGACCAATGACTCATGTGCAGAAATATAACCAAGGAAACTTGGTTCACTATTAATATAAGCTTGGTAACATAATATTAATAACTATAAACTTGGTAACACTTATAATATAAGTATATAACAATTATATTTATAAAAAACTATGAAGGTTAAAAGCAAGGTAAAAAAATATGTAGTTTTTTTTAAAAGGTTGTTGGCTGTAACCACAAATCAAAAAGTTATCGATATTTGTTTTATCAGATTTTCGAATTGTTGGCAGTTATATAATTTTATGGCAATTATATAAATTACGCATTATATGATTTTTAAACATAAATCAGTTTAGTTGTGATTAATTTAAAACTTAAACGGGTATTTAGGAAAAAATTATTTGTTTTATCAGGTTTTCGAATTGTTGGCAGTTGTATAATTTTATGGCAATTATATAAATTACGCATTATATAAAATCAGTTTAGTTATTATCAATTTAAAGCTTAAACGGGTATTTATAGCACAAATATTTGTTTTATCAAATTTTCAAATTGTTGGCAGTTATATAAATTAAGCATTATATGATTTTTAAATATAAATCAGTTTAGTTGTGATTAATTTTAAAACTTAAACAGGTATTTAATGGCACAAGTTTATGGCAATTATATAAATTACGCATAATGCGATTTTTTAAACATAAATTAGTTTATTTGTGAATAATCTAAATTTTAAACGCGTACTTAGTGATAATAATGTTTACTTTATTATTATATTATTTTTTCAATCGTAATTAGAGTTAATTGATACCATTTAGTGATATTTGTTTCCGTTTAAACGCTTGATATAAAAAAGTGAACACTTTTTTACTGAAACGTTTTCAGATTAAAATGCTACTAATTAAAAAGATTTTAAAGTTTGTTTACAATAAAATATGTTTACTTTATTTAGTTATTTTTGTCATTGTTACGATTTATATACTTAGCATTTTATGCAGACGAAATGTTTTGAATAGTGAACAAGACACCTAAAAATAAAAACGACCAAATTGTTTTAGGTAGACTTTAGTAAATCAAAACATACAGCTTTCTTTTCTCCAAAGAACAAGTAAGTATGATTTTAATTTAACTTTTATTTTAATCTTATTCTTTTGTTACAAAAAATTATTAAAGCATCACCATAAATTTATATAAAGATATTTAAAAAAATGTTGAACAAAGCTTTGGACATTTAATAAATCATAATGTTATTATATACAACTTACACATATGGTTGAAATTATTAAATAGTATGACTTATCATATTTACTGTGATATTACAGGGTTGCCACTTTACCTGTAAAAACCTGGATATTGACAATTTAGGCAAAAAAAACTTTGAGTTTGAGAAATTTTGAAAAAAAAAACTGGAAAACCCTGGAACTCTAAACAGTTTTTTCATGTTAAGTAAGAAAATTTTGATTTGACACAAAAAGTCTACCATATAGATAAATAAAATATGTCATTATTCTAAGTTTTTTAATTAAAAAACACATTTTAAGAGTAGCTTAACAGTATCTTTTTAATGTTGTTTTACTTCTAACATATTTTTACCTTATATTTGATTGACCCAGAAGCATTTACTTTTGAAAACTTAAATGAAATTTCTCACAAACCAGTGGCCAACCTGTTATTAATTGAAAAATCATCACTTTGTATTTTCTGTTTTATTTTTTTTTCAGCCCATATGATCAGAGTCGGATTAGCCTCTGGATTTGATCTACATTTGGACAACAAACAGAAGAAGCTGCCCACAATTTCACCAGGTTGGAAATATATTTTGACAACTAGAAAGTTAATATTATTCTAGTAATTGATATTTAACTTGATTATTTGAACTATATAAATACAAGCATCAATTAATTTAATAAGTATAAGTATTTTGTAAAGAAAGACAAAAAAACCAAAATTGTATAACTTTTGTCCAATTAAATTAACATTTAAACCATTAGATAGTTGCATGTTTAGCATTTTCATAGGCTAAAGTGTTGTAGGTAGTTATGACAATATAAATATTTTCTAAATACTTTATGGCAAAATTAAGTACTATTAATATAACTATATGTCACAAAGTTTGATTGGATATCATAAATAAATATTTGTCTTATAAATAGTAGTCAAATGGTAATTTAAAATAAAATTTGAGATAAAGTTCCATTGTGGTAAATTTCTAAATGCAAAAATAAAATTAAATAAAAGGCAAGGTTTACACACATTAAAAACAATTTAAAACAGTTTGAAGTTTTTTAAATTTCAGAATGACTCAGTCTAAATCAGACTAATTTAAAAGTTTCTGAAAACAAAGTATGGCTAACTATTTTACAAAAAAATTTGTTAGAGAACTGATGTTGTTGATTTAATTTTTTAAAGGATTTGATTTAATAGAACAGTTGTTTAGCTCTAAAGAGTGGAAACTTAAAAATATAAACAATAAAATTAAACATAGATTATGTTAGCTTCTAAATTGTTATTAAGATAAGTCATGAATTTAAATGGCCAACAAAATTCTAACATGGAAAATATCCAATGGTTTTTAAATGTTTGATAGAACTCTTCATCAAGCCTGATTAAATGCAGTAACTTTTATTTAAATTTGTTAGTTTAAAAAATAGTTAGAAAAAAAAGTACATCATAATTTTTCTGTATATGTCCTTTCAAATATTTATCACCATATTTAACCAAGCATCCATTGATAATGGGTGGCTTGTACATAGTATTTCATTTTTTCTCATCATATTATGTTTTAATTGTTTTCTTTTGAGACAAGCTCTGACTTGGTAAGTATCTTACCAATTATTGCATGAGTTTGGCACTTTTTAGTCCTCAAAGCTAGTTTTTATTTCTTAAAAGTTTGCAAGTGTTTTAAATAAAAAGTTTTTTGAAGAGTGAGACAATTTAACTGTTAGTTTTAATAAGATAGTGTAGAATAATAAAGTCCTTCTTTTAATTAAACTATCTTATGTATTTAAATTTTCAAGTATGTGACATCAAAAAACAAAGTTATTCTTTTCTAGAGCAATAAATACAACTTGCATAAATAATCATTATGTTTTGGAAATTTAAATTATGTGGTTGCATTATAAATATTTTTAGAAATGTCCAGTCTGGTATTAGAACTTCAGTACATTTGGTAATAATTAATTTATTATTAAATTATTTGTATTTAATTAAGAAGTTTTATTTATATTAAACAATTAAATATTACTTCTTAATTAACCTTTTTTTTTCACTATTGGTTTAATATAAGGCTGATTTTGATTAGTGTTTGATCACTCAGATTAGATTGGCCTCAATGCTTCAAAAGCCTGTCATAGATTAGCCATAGCATTTATAAAAAAAAACAAAATAGTTTGTCTCTTTTATTGTTTATTTAGGTATTTAAAATATCAAAATTTTTAGGTTACAAGTGTTGATTATAACTTATTATTTTTTCTGCAACTTATTTGTGTTGACAGGACATCTTCGGAATATACAATCGATGAAATTTTGACCATTGATGAACATGAATCGTCTCAAGGACACAGCAACCAGATCTCAACCAAGGAAGGAGACTAAGTGTTCACTCTCAATAACAAGGTAAATACATAATAATTCTTTTTTGTTCTAATCATAAACAACAAATCATAAACAGTTAAATACAAAGAGAGGTGACAATATTTTCTAAATTGATTTAATTTTTTTCAGTGAAAGATGTTTGAATAATTAGTCTTCATAACTTTGACATCATTAAGTATTGCTTTAAACACATCAGAAAATTAAAAAAATTGCTAGTACATATTATCATTATTGTAAATATCAAGTATACTTAACATTTTTCTGTGAGCTTATTAATAAAAACTATTGTGGTCATTACAAGTAAATAGTAAAACTTAAGAAAAAAAACGTTAAATTTGGTTTAAAAACTAATAATGAATTTGGTTTAACTATTAAACACAATTAAGAATGCTTGTTTTTAGGAGGTGGATTAATTTATAAAATAATTATTTAATTATTTAAAATGTTGTTACAACAAAATTAATTTTACTCATTTATAGTATTATGATAGTTTTAAATGTTAAAGTTTAGTGAAGAAAAAAAAAAAATTCTAGTGTTTTTCTTAAACTCAACCAATTTTGTTTTCACTAAAAGTAGTAAAAATAAAGAAAAAGGCTATGATAAAATTAGATAGTAAACCATACTTGATTATTTTTGCCCATCAACAACTATATATATAATGTTATGTATTGATATGTATTATAAATAAGCTTGATGATAACTTACCACTTAAAGTTTATTGATTCCTGAGATATTAGCAGGCTTCGAACTAAATTTTCAAATTATCATTAATTGAGAAATTCATAAAATGTAGCAAACTTAACTATTGAAAAAATTATTGAAAAAAAACAACGAATTTTAATTTTAAACGTAACAATCATATTTCTAAGGTTCAGAAATAATGTCATTAATCTTTTATAACCACAGTCTTAACAAAAAATTGACCAATTTTTTAGTTTTTTAAGCTCTAATTTTGGTTTAGAAAAATTGTATTTATAAAATAATGTAAAAAAAAATATATCCACTAGGTGGCACCACGGAGTCGCAATTTTGTACCGAGATTGAAAAGACTAAGAATTAAGAAAATAATTTTAACTTCTTTTACGTGTTTTTCTGTCACTGTTATGGCTTTCAAACCTTAATAATTAACCAAAAAACGTAAATTACAGGGATTTTCACATATTTTTCAATTATTTCTAGGGATTTTCAGAATATGTAAAATTTTAGGGATTTGTAGGGAAGTGGGAAGCCTGTATTAGTTTTAGTTAGATGTGTTGATTAATGTCAGTGTTTAAGTATTTTTAAATATACAAAAACTATGAACAAATAAAAACACAAAAGCAGATGTTATTCAGCTATTTATAGTTATAGTTTCACAGAGCTAACTTTAAATAATTTACATCAATTGTTGTAGGTTATCAGTTTGTATATTAATAAATTGTGTGCATAATATAAATGTTAGTGGAAAGTTATTTGTTTAATTTATAAACACATAAATTATAAATTGTAAAGCATAAGTATTATGAACATAATAGTTTTGTTAAATCTTACAATAAAATATTGTCATTATTATTTGAAATCGCTATAAGTTTATCATTTGAAGCTGTTGTGTAACTTGTTTTATACTATCTATGTTAATTTCAAACTGCTGTTAATGAAATATATTTAGTCCAACTGAATGATTAGTAATTATCTATAGTATACAGCAACCTGCCAGCTAGGTACGAACTGCCGGTATGATACGCACTTTTTAGCCGAAGAACACAGTGATTAAAATAATTTCATTAATGAAATGTTTTACACTACATATTATAATTTTAATTTTGTACTTTATTGTACACTGCCGGCTGGGTACGCATTTTTGCGATGTATTCAAAGTTGGTAGGTTACTATAAAAAAGTTACTACCAAATTAAGTTTAATATAATATCCATTTGAAAGTGTTGTTATTAATAGAAAACTTATAATTTAATAATATTTAAAGTTACCAATTTTCAATTGTTTTCATTCCTATGTTTTATTGAGCAAACGATTTAACATATTAAAAAATTAAGTTGTCGCTTGTATATAAATAACACTAAAGCATGTAAGCTAGTATAACAGTTAGTATAATAAATAATCTTACACCAAATCGAACAACAGGATGTTATCGAGTTTGCGGAGTACAGATGTGGAGTCAACTTCAATGGAGTAGCAACAACTACTTTTTCAGCTAAGACGAGTGGAAAGATACGCACTGATTTAAATTTTGTGTTTTATTTTTAATAAACCCATGCCAATTTACATTTTTTTGATTATTAATTTCATTACATTTTAATTTGCCACCAAAGTGATATATAAAATTCCAATTAGTTGCATTTATGCATAAAGCTTGTTTTAAAACCACTAAAAGTTCTATTTTTACTTGCCATTGTTGCATTAAATTGAAATATTCTGTCTTATACCAAATTTAAAGCATATTATATAGTCCAAACATCAAACTCTTACCATTTTTAGTTGATATTTTTAAAAGTTTAATATTAATAATTTCGCAGAAAAATTATTGAAGAATAGGAGTTTTGTAACAAAATTTAATGTCCTTACAGCCAGTTCATAACATTTACTGTATTTAAAAATAAACTGTTCCTAATAGATACCTAAGTTATATTTATAGAATAAGTCCACGATTATAAATTTCAAAAGAATTTGACAAATAGAGTACTTGTAGTTGTTTAGCAACATGTTTTATTGTTGTTTTTAAGCAATTTTTTCAACTATATTGGAAACTAACGGTCTCCTAAATCAATATTCCGTAATCTTAAGGTCATTGCTACTAACGTAGATTACGAATCGGTTAATTTAATTATCCAAAAATATTACAACACGTACAGTAACCTCTCGCTTATTTACGCACATTGTGTCCATAGAAAAAATGCGTAAAGATACGAGAGGTACCAAAATATACTTACTATAATGGATGTTTTTTAATATTCTTCTAGTTAAAAGCAGACTGGGGACTTCCCACTTTAAGTATTTTGTTTACTTTATTTGAAATTATGAAAAAAAAAGATAAAACTATACTTATAGTACAAAATGTATTTATATAAAATAAAAATACGAGTAGAAAAACTTAACTAATTTCGTTAAAAAGTAGATTTTTAACTTTTGTTTATATTTGATATTTAACATACTACTTAGCTATTTATAAATAAGTATCTTTTTACAATTATAAAATGATGTTTATTCATATATAGGGCGAGAGTGCTGTATTGTTTATTCGTATTTTAAACTCTCATGATTTCATAATTCTTTTAGAACTTGTATTTAATCTCTTATTAACAAAATTTCTGATATTCTGAGGTATAACTAAATGTTTACCAATTAGTCAAGGATAATAAGTCTAAAAATATAAAGAGATGAGTTAGCATTTAAAAATTTTAAATTTAAAGTATGTGCATCAATTTTGTGCATCATCAAAAAAAATTATTCTTTGATATGGAACTAAGCCATTTTAAAGTGCATAATGACACTTCTACAATTGTCATAGAATACAATAGCACCAAATATACAAAGCCTTTTTAAAATACATTATCAAAACGTCCATCTACTCAAAATTAACACAGCACCTCCCCCTAATAAATAAAATTAATCAAAAGCTGAAAAAACGAAAAAGTGCCGGTAGGCACTTCTTCGTTTTTTTCAGCTTTTGATTAATTTTTATAAGTTTCACTTTAGGGAAATTCCCAAAATTCGCGGGCGACTCCCCTTAATTAAATTTTAAAAATAAATAAGACCTTTTTTATATCACAAAATACTATAGAAACCACTAAATATAACATTATTTTTCGAGATACATCCCAACAAATTTTAAGTATGTAACTTATAGTTTTTAAAGTTCCGTTTAACTGAAAAGAACTGTTTTGTGAGTAACATGTACCAATATAAATTGAACAACAGTACAATTGATCAAGCCATACCTAAGTTTAATAATTATTGTCACATGCCTATAACAGCATAAATAATAATTGCATGCAAATGAATAATATCATCTGAAAATTATTTGTAAGAGAAGACATATGAAATATAACACAATGGCAATAGACTTTAAACATTAAGACAGCTATCTAATGATAGAAGCAATCATTTTAAAATATGCAAATACACTCTTAAGCAAGTCTATAAAAAAATTCTAAAAGGTTGATTTTATTACAGTTAAAGATACTTGTTTAAGATGGAAGCAAAGAATTTAATTAGTATGACTTTCTTTTTTAGTTGCTTGAAGCTTAAATAAAAACAATGCTGTTCAGCCAGTTCAAAAGATTCTTCTAAGATGCTACAAAATTTAAATATGTATTCACATTTGTAAGAACAATGCAACAAGCAATTGTTTAAAACTTCAACAAACAAAAAAAAACCATTATTTGTCAAAAGATGCTGATTTATTACAGTTAGAAATACCTTTGTAAAATGAAAACAAAGAATTCAAATAGCGCAACTGTCAAATTGTGATTGCTTGAAGCTTTCAAATTATCTTAAATGTATTTCAACACCAGTGTTTCATCAGTTTGAATAAGAATAATGATGTTTACAAGTAATAACTCCAAACTCTGAAACAAGTATGTATATTCAGCAGTTACAAATACAATAAGAAGAAATTGTTTGAAATTTCAACAAAAATAATACAGAGCTCTTTGTTAAAAGATGTTGATAAACATGTATACATTCACACATACATTGTAAAAGAAAAACTAGACTGACCAACAAAAAAAGCATATCATAAACTAGAAGTGTTTACAACACAAGGGCTTCAAGAGAAATGATTCAAGTGTGAAATAAAATTTCTTCTAAAATCTAACTTTATTGTTTACGTCACAAATAAAAACAGAATTTGTAGAATTGCGCGGTCCTAATAGCCCGCCTAAGATGTATGCAAATTTTTCTTTGCTTTTTTGTAATGTTTTAAAAGCTGATGTCTACTTTAGCTGGAAATTTAATTATTTTCTATCTTTCAAATATTTTTCAAAGCTTTCGTTTATTTAAACCAAAGCATAACTTGTATTTTTAAACCAAGGCATAACTTGGTTTGCATCTAAAAGTTTGATACTAGTAAAATAGTTTAATGTAAACTATTAATTTCAAGTTATAAAAGTTAAATCGTCATAATGAAAAACTAGTGAATTTAGTAAAAACCTCAAGTATCAAATTTCAGTATTTATTAAACAATAAAGAACTTTACTTAAATAATATTTCGGATAAATGTAGGTTAATCAGGTGGTCAAATAGTCGGATTGGCATGGTCTTTTTTTTGTAAAAGAAATCAAAATAGAATGTTAGATATTATTGTGAAATACCACTGTAAAATAAGCCTGAAAGTTTGATTTAACTTATTTTTTTTTTAATTTTAAAATAGTTTGCTTCACAATATTGTGTTCTAAATTTACATAACTTATTTAGAATATAGAAATTAACATTGTAATTTTGTGAATGTAAATGTTATTTCTAGTTCAAAAACAGAAAACAGAATCATATATTTATTTTTATTAAAATTTTTAAGTAAGATTTTTGAGAAACATTTCATAATTTTTTTTAACAAATTCCCATATACAATACAATAAAGTTATTTTTAAAAACTAGTTTAAACTAGAGTAGTTAAGAGAGCAGAAAAAATGGAACTCTAAAATTTATACATAACAAGTTAAACATTCATCATTAAAAGTTTAGCAAAAAAGCAAAACTAAATCTTTTGATAGTGACAAAATTTAAAGTAAATATTATAAATATTTAAAATAAATATATGCATACTTTATATTTTCAAAAGATTGCATAGGCTTTAAGGAACCAGCCAAAACTTGCGCTTTAAAAATAAATCACACTTTAATTAATGATTCTCCTTATCTAATCTTATCATGTTAAAAAAAGCTAAGGTTATTTAATTTATTTGCTTAACACATAACTTTTTTATTTAATTATGATATATATTAGATTAGAAAAACTTCTTTAAAAATAAACATTGAAAACTAGAATTATTAGTTTTTTTTATAATTAAACAAATAACAATTGTAAAAAATTGAAGTTTTTTACTTTTTCTGTGCAAAATGATTTTAGTAACTAACAAAATCTCTTACTAAATCCATTTAAAAAAATCAATGTGAGTAAAAATTCACTACACTAACTATTCTCCCTACTAAACTTAATTTAGTAGTTAGTAGTAGTTTTAACACTAAATCATACTTAGATGTTGTAATTTATTTAGTTTGTTTTTTTTTTGTTAAATATTTAACTTTTTCTAATAAGTGAATTTTTTTCTTTAACAAAACTTATCAGAAATGTTTTCAATACATTATTAAATCAATAACTTAAAATTTTATAATCGAATAAAGTACATTATAAACATCAAGTAAAATACTTATATGATGTTGTTTAAGGTCAATAGATAATAGTTTTTAGTTTTTATAACTAGTATAATGTCTTAACTTACATTTGTTACTAAAGTTTATTAAGCTTTAGTTCTCTTTTAAAGTATTGTTAAGATAGATAAATAATTGTGTTGGTAACTTACGAATTCTAAATTTAAGTATGTAAGATTATTAAAGTTTGTTTTTTGTTGTTCAAGACTTTTATATTTGCAAAAATAAAAAAACCTAAATTGTTAAGATAAATTAACATTCAAAATGTGACATAAACTTGCTCTTTTTAATGTTTTCGTTGAACCGTGACCAAAAAATGACAAATAATAGCTTAGTTAAAGTATTTTTATCTAATTATTATGGACTGTGAAGGTTTAGTCCCACCAAGCAAGGATCAAAAAACTGTTACAACAGATCAGTCAAATAAGCTGACTAGTTGCAAGACTCAACAGAGTATTTGTTGCTTCTTTCCTCAGCTAACAACTTCTACTGTTCGGAATGACTCAGGGTACAATAGTTTTACCGCCCAAACGAACAATGACTCGTACTATCCTCAAAATTTAGATAACCAACAACATGGTCATTACGTACATTCAAACCATCCCTATGATAACAGTAGCTTGTCTAACACCCAGTATCTAGGTCCACAACAGCCACAGATGATGTCTTTGCAAAACAACAGTCAACAACATGCGACTTTTCAGAGCCAGCATGACGGTCGAAATGCTTCTTACCAATACAACGGGAGACCAATGACTCATGTGCAGAAATATAACCAAGGAAACTTGGTTCACTATTAATATAAGCTTGGTAACATAATATTAATAACTATAAACTTGGTAACACTTATAATATAAGTATATAACAATTATATTTATAAAAAACTATGAAGGTTAAAAGCAAGGTAAAAAAATATGTAGTTTTTTTTAAAAGGTTGTTGGCTGTAACCACAAATCAAAAAGTTATCGATATTTGTTTTATCAGATTTTCGAATTGTTGGCAGTTATATAATTTTATGGCAATTATATAAATTACGCATTATATGATTTTTAAACATAAATCAGTTTAGTTGTGATTAATTTAAAACTTAAACGGGTATTTAGGAAAAAATTATTTGTTTTATCAGGTTTTCGAATTGTTGGCAGTTGTATAATTTTATGGCAATTATATAAATTACGCATTATATAAAATCAGTTTAGTTATTATCAATTTAAAGCTTAAACGGGTATTTATAGCACAAATATTTGTTTTATCAAATTTTCAAATTGTTGGCAGTTATATAAATTAAGCATTATATGATTTTTAAATATAAATCAGTTTAGTTGTGATTAATTTTAAAACTTAAACAGGTATTTAATGGCACAAGTTTATGGCAATTATATAAATTACGCATAATGCGATTTTTTAAACATAAATTAGTTTATTTGTGAATAATCTAAATTTTAAACGCGTACTTAGTGATAATAATGTTTACTTTATTATTATATTATTTTTTCAATCGTAATTAGAGTTAATTGATACCATTTAGTGATATTTGTTTCCGTTTAAACGCTTGATATAAAAAAGTGAACACTTTTTTACTGAAACGTTTTCAGATTAAAATGCTACTAATTAAAAAGATTTTAAAGTTTGTTTACAATAAAATATGTTTACTTTATTTAGTTATTTTTGTCATTGTTACGATTTATATACTTAGCATTTTATGCAGACGAAATGTTTTGAATAGTGAACAAGACACCTAAAAATAAAAACGACCAAATTGTTTTAGGTAGACTTTAGTAAATCAAAACATACAGCTTTCTTTTCTCCAAAGAACAAGTAAGTATGATTTTAATTTAACTTTTATTTTAATCTTATTCTTTTGTTACAAAAAATTATTAAAGCTTCACCATAAATTTATATAAAGATATTTAAAAAAATGTTGAACAAAGCTTTGGACATTTAATAAATCATAATGTTATTATATACAACTTACACATATGGTTGAAATTATTAAATAGTATGACTTATCATATTTACTGTGATATTACAGGGTTGCCACTTTACCTGTAAAAACCTGGATATTGACAATTTAGGCAAAAAAAACTTTGAGTTTGAGAAATTTTGAAAAAAAAAACTGGAAAACCCTGGAACTCTAAACAGTTTTTTCATGTTAAGTAAGAAAATTTTGATTTGACACAAAAAGTCTACCATATAGATAAATAAAATATGTCATTATTCTAAGTTTTTTAATTAAAAAACACATTTTAAGAGTAGCTTAACAGTATCTTTTTAATGTTGTTTTACTTCTAACATATTTTTACCTTATATTTGATTGACCCAGAAGCATTTACTTTTGAAAACTTAAATGAAATTTCTCACAAACCAGTGGCCAACCTGTTATTAATTGAAAAATCATCACTTTGTATTTTCTGTTTTATTTTTTTTTCAGCCCATATGATCAGAGTCGGATTAGCCTCTGGATTTGATCTACATTTGGACAACAAACAGAAGAAGCTGCCCACAATTTCACCAGGTTGGAAATATATTTTGACAACTAGAAAGTTAATATTATTCTAGTAATTGATATTTAACTTGATTATTTGAACTATATAAATACAAGCATCAATTAATTTAATAAGTATAAGTATTTTGTAAAGAAAGACAAAAAAACCAAAATTGTATAACTTTTGTCCAATTAAATTAACATTTAAACCATTAGATAGTTGCATGTTTAGCATTTTCATAGGCTAAAGTGTTGTAGGTAGTTATGACAATATAAATATTTTCTAAATACTTTATGGCAAAATTAAGTACTATTAATATAACTATATGTCACAAAGTTTGATTGGATATCATAAATGAATATTTGTCTTATAAATAGTAGTCAAATGGTAATTTAAAATAAAATTTGAGATAAAGTTCCATTGTGGTAAATTTCTAAATGCAAAAATAAAATTAAATAAAAGGCAAGGTTTACACACATTAAAAACAATTTAAAACAGTTTGAAGTTTTTTAAATTTCAGAATGACTCAGTCTAAATCAGACTAATTTAAAAGTTTCTGAAAACAAAGTATGGCTAACTATTTTACAAAAAAATTTGTTAGAGAACTGATGTTGTTGATTTAATTTTTTAAAGGATTTGATTTAATAGAACAGTTGTTTAGCTCTAAAGAGTGGAAACTTAAAAATATAAACAATAAAATTAAACATAGATTATGTTAGCTTCTAAATTGTTATTAAGATAAGTCATGAATTTAAATGGCCAACAAAATTCTAACATGGAAAATATCCAATGGTTTTTAAATGTTTGATAGAACTCTTCATCAAGCCTGATTAAATGCAGTAACTTTTATTTAAATTTGTTAGTTTAAAAAATAGTTAGAAAAAAAAGTACATCATAATTTTTCTGTATATGTCCTTTCAAATATTTATCACCATATTTAACCAAGCATCCATTGATAATGGGTGGCTTGTACATAGTATTTCATTTTTTCTCATCATATTATGTTTTAATTGTTTTCTTTTGAGACAAGCTCTGACTTGGTAAGTATCTTACCAATTATTGCATGAGTTTGGCACTTTTTAGTCCTCAAAGCTAGTTTTTATTTCTTAAAAGTTTGCAAGTGTTTTAAATAAAAAGTTTTTTGAAGAGTGAGACAATTTAACTGTTAGTTTTAATAAGATAGTGTAGAATAATAAAGTCCTTCTTTTAATTAAACTATCTTATGTATTTAAATTTTCAAGTATGTGACATCAAAAAACAAAGTTATTCTTTTCTAGAGCAATAAATACAACTTGCATAAATAATCATTATGTTTTGGAAATTTAAATTATGTGGTTGCATTATAAATATTTTTAGAAATGTCCAGTCTGGTATTAGAACTTCAGTACATTTGGTAATAATTAATTTATTATTAAATTATTTGTATTTAATTAAGAAGTTTTATTTATATTAAACAATTAAATATTACTTCTTAATTAACCTTTTTTTTTCACTATTGGTTTAATATAAGGCTGATTTTGATTAGTGTTTGATCACTCAGATTAGATTGGCCTCAATGCTTCAAAAGCCTGTCATAGATTAGCCATAGCATTTATAAAAAAAAACAAAATAGTTTGTCTCTTTTATTGTTTATTTAGGTATTTAAAATATCAAAATTTTTAGGTTACAAGTGTTGATTATAACTTATTATTTTTTCTGCAACTTATTTGTGTTGACAGGACATCTTCGGAATATACAATCGATGAAATTTTGACCATTGATGAACATGAATCGTCTCAAGGACACAGCAACCAGATCTCAACCAAGGAAGGAGACTAAGTGTTCACTCTCAATAACAAGGTAAATACATAATAATTCTTTTTTGTTCTAATCATAAACAACAAATCATAAACAGTTAAATACAAAGAGAGGTGACAATATTTTCTAAATTGATTTAATTTTTTTCAGTGAAAGATGTTTGAATAATTAGTCTTCATAACTTTGACATCATTAAGTATTGCTTTAAACACATCAGAAAATTAAAAAAATTGCTAGTACATATTATCATTATTGTAAATATCAAGTATACTTAACATTTTTCTGTGAGCTTATTAATAAAAACTATTGTGGTCATTACAAGTAAATAGTAAAACTTAAGAAAAAAAACGTTAAATTTGGTTTAAAAACTAATAATGAATTTGGTTTAACTATTAAACACAATTAAGAATGCTTGTTTTTAGGAGGTGGATTAATTTATAAAATAATTATTTAATTATTTAAAATGTTGTTACAACAAAATTAATTTTACTCATTTATAGTATTATGATAGTTTTAAATGTTAAAGTTTAGTGAAGAAAAAAAAAAAATTCTAGTGTTTTTCTTAAACTCAACCAATTTTGTTTTCACTAAAAGTAGTAAAAATAAAGAAAAAGGCTATGATAAAATTAGATAGTAAACCATACTTGATTATTTTTGCCCATCAACAACTATATATATAATGTTATGTATTGATATGTATTATAAATAAGCTTGATGATAACTTACCACTTAAAGTTTATTGATTCCTGAGATATTAGCAGGCTTCGAACTAAATTTTCAAATTATCATTAATTGAGAAATTCATAAAATGTAGCAAACTTAACTATTGAAAAAATTATTGAAAAAAAACAACGAATTTTAATTTTAAACGTAACAATCATATTTCTAAGGTTCAGAAATAATGTCATTAATCTTTTATAACCACAGTCTTAACAAAAAATTGACCAATTTTTTAGTTTTTTAAGCTCTAATTTTGGTTTAGAAAAATTGTATTTATAAAATAATGTAAAAAAAAATATATCCACTAGGTGGCACCACGGAGTCGCAATTTTGTACCGAGATTGAAAAGACTAAGAATTAAGAAAATAATTTTAACTTCTTTTACGTGTTTTTCTGTCACTGTTATGGCTTTCAAACCTTAATAATTAACCAAAAAACGTAAATTACAGGGATTTTCACATATTTTTCAATTATTTCTAGGGATTTTCAGAATATGTAAAATTTTAGGGATTTGTAGGGAAGTGGGAAGCCTGTATTAGTTTTAGTTAGATGTGTTGATTAATGTCAGTGTTTAAGTATTTTTAAATATACAAAAACTATGAACAAATAAAAACACAAAAGCAGATGTTATTCAGCTATTTATAGTTATAGTTTCACAGAGCTAACTTTAAATAATTTACATCAATTGTTGTAGGTTATCAGTTTGTATATTAATAAATTGTGTGCATAATATAAATGTTAGTGGAAAGTTATTTGTTTAATTTATAAACACATAAATTATAAATTGTAAAGCATAAGTATTATGAACATAATAGTTTTGTTAAATCTTACAATAAAATATTGTCATTATTATTTGAAATCGCTATAAGTTTATCATTTGAAGCTGTTGTGTAACTTGTTTTATACTATCTATGTTAATTTCAAACTGCTGTTAATGAAATATATTTAGTCCAACTGAATGATTAGTAATTATCTATAGTATACAGCAACCTGCCAGCTAGGTACGAACTGCCGGTATGATACGCACTTTTTAGCCGAAGAACACAGTGATTAAAATAATTTCATTAATGAAATGTTTTACACTACATATTATAATTTTAATTTTGTACTTTATTGTACACTGCCGGCTGGGTACGCATTTTTGCGATGTATTCAAAGTTGGTAGGTTACTATAAAAAAGTTACTACCAAATTAAGTTTAATATAATATCCATTTGAAAGTGTTGTTATTAATAGAAAACTTATAATTTAATAATATTTAAAGTTACCAATTTTCAATTGTTTTCATTCCTATGTTTTATTGAGCAAACGATTTAACATATTAAAAAATTAAGTTGTCGCTTGTATATAAATAACACTAAAGCATGTAAGCTAGTATAACAGTTAGTATAATAAATAATCTTACACCAAATCGAACAACAGGATGTTATCGAGTTTGCGGAGTACAGATGTGGAGTCAACTTCAATGGAGTAGCAACAACTACTTTTTCAGCTAAGACGAGTGGAAAGATACGCACTGATTTAAATTTTGTGTTTTATTTTTAATAAACCCATGCCAATTTACATTTTTTTGATTATTAATTTCATTACATTTTAATTTGCCACCAAAGTGATATATAAAATTCCAATTAGTTGCATTTATGCATAAAGCTTGTTTTAAAACCACTAAAAGTTCTATTTTTACTTGCCATTGTTGCATTAAATTGAAATATTCTGTCTTATACCAAATTTAAAGCATATTATATAGTCCAAACATCAAACTCTTACCATTTTTAGTTGATATTTTTAAAAGTTTAATATTAATAATTTCGCAGAAAAATTATTGAAGAATAGGAGTTTTGTAACAAAATTTAATGTCCTTACAGCCAGTTCATAACATTTACTGTATTTAAAAATAAACTGTTCCTAATAGATACCTAAGTTATATTTATAGAATAAGTCCACGATTATAAATTTCAAAAGAATTTGACAAATAGAGTACTTGTAGTTGTTTAGCAACATGTTTTATTGTTGTTTTTAAGCAATTTTTTCAACTATATTGGAAACTAACGGTCTCCTAAATCAATATTCCGTAATCTTAAGGTCATTGCTACTAACGTAGATTACGAATCGGTTAATTTAATTATCCAAAAATATTACAACACGTACAGTAACCTCTCGCTTATTTACGCACATTGTGTCCATAGAAAAAATGCGTAAAGATACGAGAGGTACCAAAATATACTTACTATAATGGATGTTTTTTAATATTCTTCTAGTTAAAAGCAGACTGGGGACTTCCCACTTTAAGTATTTTGTTTACTTTATTTGAAATTATGAAAAAAAAAGATAAAACTATACTTATAGTACAAAATGTATTTATATAAAATAAAAATACGAGTAGAAAAACTTAACTAATTTCGTTAAAAAGTAGATTTTTAACTTTTGTTTATATTTGATATTTAACATACTACTTAGCTATTTATAAATAAGTATCTTTTTACAATTATAAAATGATGTTTATTCATATATAGGGCGAGAGTGCTGTATTGTTTATTCGTATTTTAAACTCTCATGATTTCATAATTCTTTTAGAACTTGTATTTAATCTCTTATTAACAAAATTTCTGATATTCTGAGGTATAACTAAATGTTTACCAATTAGTCAAGGATAATAAGTCTAAAAATATAAAGAGATGAGTTAGCATTTAAAAATTTTAAATTTAAAGTATGTGCATCAATTTTGTGCATCATCAAAAAAAATTATTCTTTGATATGGAACTAAGCCATTTTAAAGTGCATAATGACACTTCTACAATTGTCATAGAATACAATAGCACCAAATATACAAAGCCTTTTTAAAATACATTATCAAAACGTCCATCTACTCAAAATTAACACAGCACCTCCCCCTAATAAATAAAATTAATCAAAAGCTGAAAAAACGAAAAAGTGCCGGTAGGCACTTCTTCGTTTTTTTCAGCTTTTGATTAATTTTTATAAGTTTCACTTTAGGGAAATTCCCAAAATTCGCGGGCGACTCCCCTTAATTAAATTTTAAAAATAAATAAGACCTTTTTTATATCACAAAATACTATAGAAACCACTAAATATAACATTATTTTTCGAGATACATCCCAACAAATTTTAAGTATGTAACTTATAGTTTTTAAAGTTCCGTTTAACTGAAAAGAACTGTTTTGTGAGTAACATGTACCAATATAAATTGAACAACAGTACAATTGATCAAGCCATACCTAAGTTTAATAATTATTGTCACATGCCTATAACAGCATAAATAATAATTGCATGCAAATGAATAATATCATCTGAAAATTATTTGTAAGAGAAGACATATGAAATATAACACAATGGCAATAGACTTTAAACATTAAGACAGCTATCTAATGATAGAAGCAATCATTTTAAAATATGCAAATACACTCTTAAGCAAGTCTATAAAAAAATTCTAAAAGGTTGATTTTATTACAGTTAAAGATACTTGTTTAAGATGGAAGCAAAGAATTTAATTAGTATGACTTTCTTTTTTAGTTGCTTGAAGCTTAAATAAAAACAATGCTGTTCAGCCAGTTCAAAAGATTCTTCTAAGATGCTACAAAATTTAAATATGTATTCACATTTGTAAGAACAATGCAACAAGCAATTGTTTAAAACTTCAACAAACAAAAAAAAACCATTATTTGTCAAAAGATGCTGATTTATTACAGTTAGAAATACCTTTGTAAAATGAAAACAAAGAATTCAAATAGCGCAACTGTCAAATTGTGATTGCTTGAAGCTTTCAAATTATCTTAAATGTATTTCAACACCAGTGTTTCATCAGTTTGAATAAGAATAATGATGTTTACAAGTAATAACTCCAAACTCTGAAACAAGTATGTATATTCAGCAGTTACAAATACAATAAGAAGAAATTGTTTGAAATTTCAACAAAAATAATACAGAGCTCTTTGTTAAAAGATGTTGATAAACATGTATACATTCACACATACATTGTAAAAGAAAAACTAGACTGACCAACAAAAAAAGCATATCATAAACTAGAAGTGTTTACAACACAAGGGCTTCAAGAGAAATGATTCAAGTGTGAAATAAAATTTCTTCTAAAATCTAACTTTATTGTTTACGTCACAAATAAAAACAGAATTTGTAGAATTGCGCGGTCCTAATAGCCCGCCTAAGATGTATGCAAATTTTTCTTTGCTTTTTTGTAATGTTTTAAAAGCTGATGTCTACTTTAGCTGGAAATTTAATTATTTTCTATCTTTCAAATATTTTTCAAAGCTTTCGTTTATTTAAACCAAAGCATAACTTGTATTTTTAAACCAAGGCATAACTTGGTTTGCATCTAAAAGTTTGATACTAGTAAAATAGTTTAATGTAAACTATTAATTTCAAGTTATAAAAGTTAAATCGTCATAATGAAAAACTAGTGAATTTAGTAAAAACCTCAAGTATCAAATTTCAGTATTTATTAAACAATAAAGAACTTTACTTAAATAATATTTCGGATAAATGTAGGTTAATCAGGTGGTCAAATAGTCGGATTGGCATGGTCTTTTTTTTGTAAAAGAAATCAAAATAGAATGTTAGATATTATTGTGAAATACCACTGTAAAATAAGCCTGAAAGTTTGATTTAACTTATTTTTTTTTTAATTTTAAAATAGTTTGCTTCACAATATTGTGTTCTAAATTTACATAACTTATTTAGAATATAGAAATTAACATTGTAATTTTGTGAATGTAAATGTTATTTCTAGTTCAAAAACAGAAAACAGAATCATATATTTATTTTTATTAAAATTTTTAAGTAAGATTTTTGAGAAACATTTCATAATTTTTTTTAACAAATTCCCATATACAATACAATAAAGTTATTTTTAAAAACTAGTTTAAACTAGAGTAGTTAAGAGAGCAGAAAAAATGGAACTCTAAAATTTATACATAACAAGTTAAACATTCATCATTAAAAGTTTAGCAAAAAAGCAAAACTAAATCTTTTGATAGTGACAAAATTTAAAGTAAATATTATAAATATTTAAAATAAATATATGCATACTTTATATTTTCAAAAGATTGCATAGGCTTTAAGGAACCAGCCAAAACTTGCGCTTTAAAAATAAATCACACTTTAATTAATGATTCTCCTTATCTAATCTTATCATGTTAAAAAAAGCTAAGGTTATTTAATTTATTTGCTTAACACATAACTTTTTTATTTAATTATGATATATATTAGATTAGAAAAACTTCTTTAAAAATAAACATTGAAAACTAGAATTATTAGTTTTTTTTATAATTAAACAAATAACAATTGTAAAAAATTGAAGTTTTTTACTTTTTCTGTGCAAAATGATTTTAGTAACTAACAAAATCTCTTACTAAATCCATTTAAAAAAATCAATGTGAGTAAAAATTCACTACACTAACTATTCTCCCTACTAAACTTAATTTAGTAGTTAGTAGTAGTTTTAACACTAAATCATACTTAGATGTTGTAATTTATTTAGTTTGTTTTTTTTTTGTTAAATATTTAACTTTTTCTAATAAGTGAATTTTTTTCTTTAACAAAACTTATCAGAAATGTTTTCAATACATTATTAAATCAATAACTTAAAATTTTATAATCGAATAAAGTACATTATAAACATCAAGTAAAATACTTATATGATGTTGTTTAAGGTCAATAGATAATAGTTTTTAGTTTTTATAACTAGTATAATGTCTTAACTTACATTTGTTACTAAAGTTTATTAAGCTTTAGTTCTCTTTTAAAGTATTGTTAAGATAGATAAATAATTGTGTTGGTAACTTACGAATTCTAAATTTAAGTATGTAAGATTATTAAAGTTTGTTTTTTGTTGTTCAAGACTTTTATATTTGCAAAAATAAAAAAACCTAAATTGTTAAGATAAATTAACATTCAAAATGTGACATAAACTTGCGTTCTTTAATGTATTCGTTGAACCATGACCAAAATATTGCAAATAATAGCTTAGTTAAAGTATTTTTATCTAAATTATTATGGACTCTGAAGAACTATCCACACCAAGCAAGGATCAAAAAACTGTTACAACAGATCAGTCAAATAAGCTGTCTAATTGCAAGATTCAACAGAGTTTTGGTTGCTTCTTTCCTCAGCTAACAACTTCTACTGTTCGGAATGACTCAGGGTACAATAGTTTTAACGCCCAAATGAACAATGACTCGTACTATCCTCAAAATTTAGGTAACCAACAACATGGTCATTACGTACATTCAAACCATCCCTATGATAACAATAGCTTGTCTAACACCCAGTATCTAGGTCCACAACAGCCACAGATGATGTCTTTGCAGAACAACAGTCAACAATATGCGACTTTTCAGAGACATTATGACGGTCGAAATGCTTCTTACCAATACAACGGGAGACCAATGACTCATGTGCAGAAATATAACCAAGGAAACTTGGTTCACTATTAATATAAGCTTGGTAACATAATATTAATAACTATAAACTTGGTAACACTTATAAAATAAGTATATAACAATTATATTTATAAAAAACTATGAAGGTTAAAAGCAAGGTAAAAAAATATGTAGTTTTTTTTAAAAGGTTGTTGGCTGTAACCACAAATCAAAAAGTTATCGATATTTGTTTTATCAGATTTTCGAATTGTTGGCAGTTATATAATTTTATGGCAATTATATAAATTACGCATTATATGATTTTTAAACATAAATCAGTTTAGTTGTGATTAATTTAAAACTTAAACGGGTATTTAGGAAAAAATTATTTGTTTTATCAGGTTTTCGAATTGTTGGCAGTTGTATAATTTTATGGCAATTATATAAATTACGCATTATATAAAATCAGTTTAGTTATTATCAATTTAAAGCTTAAACGGGTATTTATAGCACAAATATTTGTTTTATCAAATTTTCAAATTGTTGGCAGTTATATAAATTAAGCATTATATGATTTTTAAATATAAATCAGTTTAGTTGTGATTAATTTTAAAACTTAAACAGGTATTTAATGGCACAAGTTTATGGCAATTATATAAATTACGCATAATGCGATTTTTTAAACATAAATTAGTTTATTTGTGAATAATCTAAATTTTAAACGCGTACTTAGTGATAATAATGTTTACTTTATTATTATATTATTTTTTCAATCGTAATTAGAGTTAATTGATACCAGAGATGCTAAATCGCAGAGCACAAAATCCCCGCAGTAGAATAAAAAATAAAAAGCATGGCAATAGAATTAAAATTTCTTATGAAAGCAAAAGCTGTATTTTACAAGTTGAGAACATAAAAGTTTCATATATTCAATTACACCAACATATTTAAAAGCATATTGTTTTTATAAGTATGAATGCCTTAAATGTAAGTTTATGTATTTTATTTTCATAAGGTTAATTTTATTCACTTTATTGTTAATTTAATCATAACTACCTATTAATCTTGTAGTAGTAGGTAATGTTTGGTTAGAAAAATTAAAGAAAAGTATCTTCCACTTATTTAAATGGTTAATAAACTAAAAACATTGTAGCTTTGGAACTAATCGATGTTAAATTAATTTATTATTTGATTTTTTTTTCCAAAAATTAGATGCAATAGACAAATTATTTTTTCTTATATCCTACTTTTATCAAATTATTTGAATTTTTAAACTTAAAAATAAAGTTTGATTATTATAATTTTTTAAGATTCATTATAAATTATTTTATTAAGACATAGATTTCACTTAAAAGTAATTTGAATATAATTTATTATTTTTGTTTACAAACTTGAAACTACTATTTGCTTAGATTAAATCTATTTAAAATTTTTAATGTGACAAATTTATTGAGTCTTTTTTTATTATAATTAGGTAGTTTATCTAAAAAAAATATTATACTTGAAAGTTTTAGTGTACAACTCAAGGTTTTTAAAACTAGTTTTGTAAATTAAGCAGAGTTGAAACAAGGTCAGGAAAAGCAGAAAAAAAAGATAAATAACAAGAATAGTAAGGTTTTTTTTTTAAACAGTCAGGAAGTTTGACTAAATATTAAAAAATACCAGATTTTGTCAGTTTAAATTCACTGAATTCCTTATATTCAAAAACAAGTCTTTGAATGGTAAAAAATTAATTTAAATTCTTCAAAGTGTGATTAAAATTGAAAAAATTTCCAAGAATTTTACAAAATTACTTAATGCCTTCATCTGGTAAAATTAAATGAATATCTCTTATAAAACTGCAAAATGTTTCTATTAAAATTTTTTTAAACTATCCTACTAGAACAAACAGTTTTTGTAAGCAGTTTGATAATCTGTAGCATTTTTTAGTAAAACAATAATAATACACATAAGTTTGTTTATCTAGCATATGTTAGAATTGAATTGTTTTTTGTTTAAGTAAATAAATAATTTCATTCTAATTAAACACTAGGTTTAGTGTTTTGGGTAATAAGTTTATGTTTATAATTTACCTCATTATAATTTTTTCAAAATTGTTTAAATTTTTAAAATAAATTATAAAAGAGGTGAACTTCATGGTTAAGTTTAATTATTTATAATTTATTGTAGAATAGTTGTTTTTTAATATTTTTTACATAAATAAGGGTAAAATATTTACTACTAATTTTATAAATATTGATAAACTGAAATATAAAATTGAAGGCTTTATTAATTCCAAGTTTTTGAATATGTATTATATTATTTGTTTAAATTGATAATTTGATTTAGAAAAGTCAGGAAAATTGTAATAAAAAGTCAGGAAATTGTTTAAAGAGTGGATAATAACTATAGGGTTGCTATTTTACCTAGAAATTAAAAATTCTGTACTTTGACAATTAAGGCAATTAAAACCTTAGCAAAGCTGAAATTAGATATAATTTAAAAAAAACCTACATTTTTTAACAATAAACCTAAAAAACCTGAAATTCTTAACAAGTTTACATAGTTCGGTAATAAAATTTAACTTGATTCAAAGATATTTCATATAAATAAGTTTTTTTTTATCAACAAAAAAAACTTTTTTTCATAAAACGCATTTCAATAAACTTAAGTATTTTTCAATGGCTTATGCTATCAGGGTTGCCACTTTACCTGGAAATCTGTTTTTACCTGGAAACCTGATACTTAACAACTAAGGCAAAAAAAACCTGGAATTTGAGAAATTTTTAACCAAAGACTTAAAAAAACATTCAGTTTTTAACAATTTCAGCATGTTAAGTAGTACAATTTTAACTTGACACAAAAAAACTATCATATAAATAAGATTTCAATTAAAATTTTTTAGTTATAATACACATTTTAATTAACTTTATAGTACATATACAATGTTTTTTTATTATTTAACACAGTTTTTTATATTAGACATAACTTTAAACTGAAAATAAACCAAAATACATGTAATTTTAAAAGCCTTGTAGAGATTTGAAAAACCAGGAAAAATTTATAAACATGAGTGGCTACCTTGTACTATTCCAAACAGTTTATAACAATAAATTTAACTTTAAACTAAAGCTAGACTCTAAAATGTGTATTTTTGAAGATTTTTTGAAATCATGTAAAAAATTTAAATAAAAATCAGGTGGCTATTCTCAGGGTTGCCACATAGTCAGGAAAATTCAGGAAATCAGGAAAAACTAAGAAAAATGACAAAAGTCAGGAAAATTCAGGTCAAAATGGGGGGTTTTTGAAAAAATTCAGGAAAAATTCAGGAAAAAAATTTATAAAAACCTCAGATATTGTCAGTTCAAATTTATTTATTTCCTTTTATTTCAAAGCCTTCGATTAGTGAAAAATTAATTAAAAATTCTTTAAAGTCAGACTAAAATTGCAAAATGTTCCTTAAATTTTACAAAATTACTTAATTTTCAATGCCTTTTTTAGTAAAATTATAGTAAAAAGTCAGAAAAATCTTGAAAAAAGTCAGGAAAACTTTAGTAAAATGTCAGGAAAAAGTCAGGAAAAGTCAGGAAAAATTTCTCAGCTTGACTTGTGGCAACCATGCTATTCTGTAGTAGTTAAGGTAAGTCTCTAATGGTTTTTTTTTTCTTGGATTTAAAAATAGTTATTAAGTTACACACTAAACACATTACTTTAGCAGTTACATTTTCGTAGGTAACAACCGTTGAAATTATTTTAGATGAAATTTCAGACCAAGAAGATTTACCAACTTTAGATTTTCCACCACCTAAAAAGATGAGGTACCAGAAATCTTGGGAATCTGTTTATGAGTTAAAAGGTTTTTTTATCTCTAACAATTTGTAGTATTTAAGAATACACATTTGAGTATTTCAATTTTGAATTCAACAACAATTTTTTTTTAATACTGAGCTTTTTTATTAAATATTATAAAGGAAAGTTTTCATGTTTTTATTGAATTAAATTAATTTTTCCATTGTAATTTTTGAAATAAAAATAATTTTTAAATAGTTTTTAAAGTATTTTTTGTAATTTTATTTCAATAATACACAAAAAATTTTATCATCTAAAGTCAAAAATTCCAATTCACTTTTTACCTAAAAATTAACATTTTGTTTTAATAATTTAATAGTTAACAATACTTTAGCATGACATTTTTTTTACTTTAGTACTAACCTTTGACTACTTTATTTAAATAAATATACTTAAAATACATTTTATAATAACAACACACAAATTAAACTGTTAATTTTATTATAAAATTAAAACCAAAATTTGTTAGTATAAAACAAAGTTCGCTTCATAGACAAAAATTGAATTTCTAATTTTATTATTTAAGTAAAATGGTTCATAGAGGCCATAAGGCGGTGAGATGGGCAAATTATTTATTTACAACAATTTTTTGGTTTTACACCTTACAAATTATCATGATTTTTGTTTGTTAAACAAAAAAAATTTTTTTATTTTTGTCATAAAATACATTTATTTGAATATTAAAAACATTTTTCTGACAAATGGTTTGTGGTAATATCAAGAATTCTTTATAAAATTTTTTAGTATATTGCTTTCAATTACAAAAAGAAAATTTTTATTTACTATTTTATAAATGCTAAGAAGATTAGCTTTGACTGATTTAATTACTAGACAGATCTACTTAGTTTTTTTATTTCAAAAAAGAATTATTTCACTGCATTGATTAAATTTATATATAAATTTTTGATAAAAGTTGTGATATAAATAACAATTTTATTATAAGCAAATTTATTATCCCATTTGTAAGCTTAGATTTATAAGATAGATTTAACTAAAGCTTTTATTAATTGAGAATAAATAAATAAAAAAAAATTGTTATTTATTGATCTTGTAGTGAAACAAAACTTTAAAAAGCACGTTTTAAAAGTAAATACATAATTAGCTCAAGTTGAACTGTGATGCTTACATCAGGCTAGCCACTTTACCTGGAAGCCCATAATTTGTCAAATTAACCCACAAAAAAAAACCAGGAATGTTTGTATTTTTGAAAAAAAATCGGAAAAACTTCAAATTAAAAAAAAACCTGGAAATTTTAACATTTTAAGCATTGTCAGTAGTTAAATTTTCGATTTGACACAAAAATTTATAATATAAATAATATTTTTTTTCTTCATCTAAAAATTTTTTATCTACCAACACATTTATTGTAAGTTTAAAGTATCTTTTTAATGTTGTCATACTGTTTAACACAGTATCTTACTTTGAACCTAATTTTCGACCAAATAAAGATTAAAATTGTGAACTTTTAAAATTCTGTAAGAATTTTGGAATACTTTGAAAAAAATTTGAAAATACAAGGCAACACTATTACATCTATTAAACTGTTTAGTTTATTGTGAAACGTTTTTGTTAAATCATTGAAATCTCAATTGTTCACTTATTAATAAAATAAATATTAGATACACAACTTATTTATAAACAAATATAAATAGTGTTTAATGTTTTATTAGTTATATCTGTTATGTCAACTATGTGTAATGCTGTTTTACTTATTAGATTGGATTGCTCCAACAAATTGTGAAACTAAAGCTTTTTGCAAGTGGTGCAATGTAGAACTACAAGCAAAAAAGAGCAACTTAAAAGTTCATTCTTATTCTGACCGACATAAACGCGCATCTCCAGTCACAAATAACCACAACTCAATAAATCAGTTTAGGATGGAAAAATCTTTTAAACAGCAATTCAACAATTTCCTTAAAGAAAACGTACGCCAGACAGAAGTCCGGTTAGCATTGCAACAAGCTCTTCACGGGAACTTGCTAGCAGGCGAACACCAGATAGATGTCATGAAGACACTTGGGACAGCTCACGAATCAGCAACGCTTAAAAGGAGGAAAGCAAAAATGATTCTGTGCAATACTCTCGCACCAATTTGCAGAAGACTAATCATAACTGATTTTATGGTGAAGCATTGTTCTTTCTATCTGGATGAGAGTACAGATACTGCTGGACAAAGTTTTCTAGGTAAGAAAATAACTTTTAAGCTTTGTTAATTTAATTAAGTTTAAATTTGTTATTTATTTACATACATTCTGTTGAATATAAAAATATTTTAATACTAAAAGCTTATTAAATTTAAATTTCAAACATGAAATAAGCTTTAAACACATTGTTCTTTGTTTTATTTTTTTAATATAGATTAATTCTTGTAACACGTTAGCTGTAAAAGAAAATATTTTGTTATGCAATGAGTTGGACATTTTTAGATTACTCAGATGTAAGTAGGTTTAATGACAGTTAAAGGAAAAAGTTTTTATTTTACAGAATTTAATAGGTTAATAAATTAAAATTTACATAAAATTAAAGTTAGAATTACTATGATTTTTTTTAATAATTATACAGTAAACTCGTTCTAGTAAACTAAGTCAGTTTCATTTCTAACATATATTTGATTTTTGTGTTGACTTTTATTTAATAGTTTAAGAAATATGTCAAAATATTGTTGATTTTATTTTTCTAATAAGGAGAATGATTTAATTATTATAATATTTATTAAACAGCAAAAATTTTAATTAATAAAGAAAATAATGAATAAATTAGCAATTTGTTGCTTTAACGAGCAGGGTTGCCACTTCACCTAGAAACCAGGAAAAACATGGAGTTAAAATTTTAGGCATAAAAATACCTGGAATTTTGTACATAAATCTTTAAAAGACGTTGAAAAACCTGATATTTTCAATAATTTTTACTTGTATAGTAATAAAATTTGGATTTGAATAGAAAATTATACCCTATTTTTCAAAGTTTTTTGTCATCATCAATTTTTTTTTATTAATGAACCATTTATAAAGCAGCTTTAGTGTACCTTTTCCATGTTTTTATACTCTTTAATACAGTTTTAACATTAAACTTAACTATTAACTTTAAACAGACCTTAATATGTGTAATTTTAAAAACTTGGAAGAAATTTAGAAAACCTGGAAAAAATTTTAAAAATACCGAGTGGTTAACCGGAAGCAGTTTATGTTCAAATAATTATAACAGTTTTCCTTTTATATACAGCGGTTGTAATTACAATTAAAGCTATACTTTCTTAAACTTTTGTTCTACTACCTTCAGTTGTTTAACTAGAACAAAGTGGTAGTCCTTTAATTTCACAGATTTTATGTACTTAAAAGTTCGACTATATTTGGTATTTTTTAACTTTCTTAGATATCTATTTAAAAAAGCATGAGTAGTAGTTACAAACAGATAATTTTAAAACATTTATATTTTGTTTTATTCCAAAGTATACAGATTATAAGTTCTTTTCATTCAAAATTTTACAGTTATTAAACTTATAACAAAAAAAATTAGAAAGCTTTATGTTTGAATCACAGGTGTTAGTATTTGTTATCTAAGCAAAATAAAGAAAACTTCAGTATCTACATTTTTACACCTCGAAGACCTTGGAAGAGACAAATCAGCCTTATCTATTGCTAACGCATTCAAAAGAGTCTTAAAGATGTATAATCTTCAGTTAAAAAATGTAGTTTCAATATGTAAGTATATATGAACTGTTACTGTTTTTTTTTCATTTTTGTATTCTAGTTATGTATTTATTAAATATGTACTACTAACGTGTTTTTAATTTTAAATTTAGATATTAATAGTAAATTAATTTTTGTTTATTTCAGCTATTCTCTGTGTATTCTTGCTAACTTTTATAAACTAGTTTTAATATCTTACAATGATCTATCTTTATTAATAGACTTAATTTGATTTTATTCAATTGTTTAAGAAAAGTATAAATTTAAGCGCAAACTGGTCTTATAATTTAAGAAAAATATTTTTTTTTTTTTTTAACTTAGTAAATATATTTTTAGGTACAGACGGAGCTGCTTCCATGACAGGAGTTAAGAATGGAGTAGGACAAATTCTGAAAAAAGATAATCCCAGGCTTATAACAATATCCTGTACAAATCATGCTTTGCAAAATGCATGTTTAAATGCAACTAAAGCTACAATACCTAATGAAGTAAGTATTAAAACTATTTTATATAAATTATTAATTCAATTGTTGAATGAGAATTTTAGTAAGCTGCATTTATTCAAGTTACAAAGTTGTTTTTTTATATTTATTTATGATATTTTATTATATTTTAATATGTTGTATTAAAAAAAACCATTGTTGTTGAATAAAAGTGTGTATACTTTTAAATTAAATAAGGTTGAGGAGCTTATTAAGAAAACGTTCAACTAGAATTGAAACATTTTTTTGCTAAATTTATCGGTATATTATCAGTAAAATTCAATAATATATATCACTAGTAAAAGTTACTAGAACTTTTTTAACAAATTTTAGTTTAGGTAGTTTTTTAAATTTTTTATTCTAATTAAAACTATTTGTACAAGGTTAAAAAGCTTGGCGTTTGCTTATTTTTTAAATATTATATAGGTTGTTGTCTTTTTAGATAAAGTAAAGTATAGTGTTAATCTGTTTGTTGAATATTTTTATCATAAATATAATATTGGTAAAGTACAAAATTATAACTCAATGTATGGTTTATAAATTACTCTTTTTCATTCAAAGGTTCAATTCAAACATTAGTAATAAAAAATTCCTACAATTACTTTTTACATTCTTAAGCCAATTATTACCCAAAATTATAATAAATTCTATTTTTCTCAGATCAACCTGCAAAAGAATGGAGTTATGCTGTGACAAATTTCCACTTTCAGATACATTGATAGAAGAAGTTGGTAAGTCTAGTTTGTACAAACCAAGAAGCCAAGATGTCAATGAAATCTTGACAAACGAAGAGTACAGCAAATTTAAACCTTCAAATTTGACAATAATTGCAGCAAACAATGTAATATAAAATTTCAACAAAATTTTTGCGTGTTAAAAAGCAGTTAATTTAAAAAAAAAAAAAATGCTTTTCATTTAAAGTCAATTCACTATTTTAAAAACACTTTTACTTGAGTGACTGTTAAAGCATTCTACTGTTTAAATTTGTTGTGACTGTATTTTATTCAAAAATTTCAAATTTGTTTATTTACAAAGTTTTGTACATTAATTGCTAAAATTTCTTAGACTATTTGTACTTTTTTACATATTTTGTAGTAACAATAATAAGTTCAATAATAATCCAACCGTTAATCGCGCTAATTTTTTATCATATGAGTATTATGCTAAATTTCTTTTGCCTAACAAACTTTAAAATTTCTCATTTTCTTAGTTTTTATTAAGTATTTTTTAATACTTAAAATTGTTATTTTAAATTTCCGTATAAACTTTTGTATTTTTTAAAATTTTTATATAAAATTTTAGGTTTTTAAACAAAACATTTTTACTTCAATTCAGCTTTTTTTTTAAACAATTTTCTTTATTTACCAATATAGATTTTTTTTTAATTGCCATAACTGCTAGTTATTGCAATACAAATTAGTTTAAGTCATAGTGCTGTAAACTGCCCTTATTTTATGCACTTGTTCTTTTATTAATAAACATATAAAATTAATCCAAGCTCTTTATATATATATCAAAAAAGTATGTAGAGTATATAGCTTGTATTAGTATAATGTTTTGTAGTGTCGAAGGTTTGTATAATTTTTTTAATTACAATATATCCTAGTTTTTATTTTTCACAAACTTTGAAACTTGAATTAAATGAATAAACCTAGAAGTACATAAGCAACTTACAAAAATAAATTACTTTTTAGTTAACTATACTTACAAATTAAACATTGAAAATGGTTTAAAACTTAAAGATAAATGAAATAAGTAATACTAGTAACCTTTTAGATTTTTTTTCTCTTAAATAAAGTTTTATTTTATGAAACAAATTAAAGTAGTTTAACATGAATTCCTTTAAATGTACAATTTCAGTCTTTGCTTTATATCATAGTCATTGTTATCTAATAAAATATCTTTTCACTAAGTTAACATTTTTAGCTGCGAATATTCTTACTGCAAAAGCTTTAGTATAATTAGATTGTTATAAAACTTATAGCAGAAAATATTTTTAATTTAGTTTAAAAAAGTAAATTAAGCTTAAATCTTTAACAAACCAGTTAAACTGACCTTATTTTTTTTCATTTAATAAAAATTTAAGGTATATAAACAAATTAATTTTTGATAAAAATTTTCATAAGAAAAAAAAATGTTAAAATAAGTAAGTAAATTGTAAATTAAACACTTATGTAGTTTTTCACTTTAATAAAATTTTTTCAGGAACAAAAAAAAAATTTTGACTTTAAGAAATATAAGACAAGACGTGAAAGTTAGTTAAAACTTAAAAAATTAACATGCATTATTAAAGTTTTAAAATTAAGTGAATTACTCAAGCGTACGATTTTGGCTTATAAATTTCTTTTTTCTTCTAGCTCTCTCACTTTTGCGCTAAAACTTTGCGTCTATTTGTAAAGTTCTTAAATGAAGAGAATAACTCGAGCGCGCTCCAGCGTACCACTCACTTTTCACTTTACTTTCTTTTATTTCTCCAAATTTCTCTCAATTTACTATAGAGCTTTAAAGCGCGTGTTTACAATTAAAACAGCTGTATTTAACTGCCATCTTGATTATACCATGTCTGATTGATACCATTTAGTGATATTTGTTTCCGTTTAAACGCTTGATATAAAAAAGTGAACACTTTTTTACTGAAACGTTTTCAGATTAAAATGCTACTAATTAAAAAGATTTTAAAGTTTGTTTACAATAAAATATGTTTACTTTATTTAGTTATTGTTTGTCATTGTTACGATTTATATACTTAGCATTTTATGCAGACGAAATGTTTTGAATAGTGAACAAGACACCTAAAAATAAAAACGACCAAATTGTTTTAGGTAGACTTTAGTAAATCAAAACATACAGCTTTCTTTTCTCCAAAGAACAAGTAAGTATGATTTTAATTTAACTTTTATTTTAATCTTATTCTTTTGTTACAAAAAATTATTAAAGCATCACCATAAATTTATATAAAGATATTTAAAAAAATGTTGAACAAAGCTTTGGACATTTAATAAATCATAATGTTATTATATACAACTTACACATATGGTTGAAAATATTAAATAGTATAACTTATCATATTTACTGTGATATTACAGGGTTGCCACTTTACCTGGAAAAACCTGGATATTGACAATTTAGGCAAAAAAAACTTTGAGTTTGAGAAATTTTGAAAAAAAAAAACTGGAAAACCCTGGAACTCTAAACAGTTTTATCATGTTAAGTAAGAAAATTTTGATTTGACACAAAAAGTCTACCATATAGATAAATAAAATATGTCATTATTCTAAGTTTTTTAATTAAAAAACACATTTTAAGAGTAGCTTAACAGTATCTTTTTAATGTTGTTTTACTTCTAACATATTTTTACCTTATATTTGATTGACCCAGAAGCATTTACTTTTGAAAACTTAAATGAAATTTCTCACAAACCAGTAGCCAACCTGTTATTAATTGAAAAATCATCACTTTGTATTTTCTGTTTTATTTTTTTTTCAGCCCATATGATCAGAGTCGGATTAGCCTCTGGATTTGATCTACATTTGGACAACAAACAGAAGAAGCTGCCCACAATTTCACCAGGTTGGAAATATATTTTGACAACTAGAAAGTTAATATTATTCTAGTAATTGATATTTAACTTGATTATTTGAACTATATAAATACAAGCATCAATTAATTTAATAAGTATAAGTATTTTGTAAAGAAAGACAAAAAAACCAAAATTGTATAACTTTTGTCCAATTAAATTAACATTTAAACCATTAGATAGTTGCATGTTTAGCATTTTCATAGGCTAAAGTGTTGTAGGTAGTTATGACAATATAAATATTTTCTAAATACTTTATGGCAAAATTAAGTACTATTAATATAACTATATGTCACAAAGTTTAGTTGGATATCATAAATAAATATTTGTCTTATAAATAGAAGTCAAATGGTAATTTAAAATAAAATTTGAGATAAAGTTCCATTGTGGTAAATTTCTAAATGCAAAAATAAAATTAAATAAAAGGCAAGGTTTACACACATTAAAAACAATTTAAAACAGTTTGAAGTTTTTTAAATTTCAGAATGACTCAGTCTAAATCAGACTAATTTAAAAGTTTCTGAAAACAAAGTATGGCTAACTATTTTACAAAAAAATTTGTTAGAGAACTGATGTTGTTGATTTAATTTTTTAAAGGATTTGATTTAATAGAACAGTTGTTTAGCTCTAAAGAGTGGAAACTTAAAAATATAAACAATAAAATTAAACATAGATTATGTTAGCTTCTAAATTGTTATTAAGATAAGTCATGAATTTAAATGGCCAACAAAATTCTAACATGGAAAATATCCAATGGTTTTTAAATGTTTGATAGAACTCTTCATCAAGCCTGATTAAATGCAGTAACTTTTATTTAAGTTTGTTAGTTTAAAAAATAGTTAGAAAAAAAAGAACATCATAATTTTTCTGTATATGTCCTTTCAAATATTTATCACCATATTTAACCAAGCATCCATTGATAATGGGTGGCTTGTACATAGTATTTCATTTTTTCTCATCATATTATGTTTTAATTGTTTTCTTTTGAGACAAGCTCTGACTTGGTAAGTATCTTACCAATTATTGCATGAGTTTGGCACTTTTTAGTCCTCAAAGCTAGTTTTTATTTCTTAAAAGTTTGCAAGTGTTTTAAATAAAAAGTTTTTTGAAGAGTGAGACAATTTAACTGTTAGTTTTAATAAGATAGTGTAGAATAATAGTGTCCTTCTTTAATTAAACTATCTTATGTATTTAAATTTTCAAGTATGTGACATCCAAAAACAAAGTTATTCTTTTCTAGAGCAATAAATACAAATTGCATAAATAATCATTATGTTTTGGAAATTTAAATTATGTGGTTGCATTATAAATATTTTTAGAAATGTCCAGTTTGGTATTAGAACTTCAGTACATTTGGTAATAATTAATTTATTATTAAATTATTTGTATTTAATTAAGAAGTTTTATTTATATTAAACAATTAAGTATTACTTCTTAATTAACCTTTTTTTTCACTATTGGTTTAATATAAGGCTGATTTTGATTAGTGTTTGATCACTCAGATTAGATTGGCCTCAATGCTTCAAAAGCCTGTCATAGATTAGCCATAGCATTTATAAAAAAAAACAAAATAGTTTGTCTCTTTTATTGTTTATTTAGGTATTTAAAATATCAAAATTTTTAGGTTACAAGTGTTGATTATAACTTATTATTTTTTCTGCAACTTATTTGTGTTGACAGGACATCTTCGGAATATACAATCGATGAAATTTTGACCATTGATGAACATGAATCGTCTCAAGGACACAGCAACCAGATCTCAACCAAGGAAGGAGACTAAGTGTTCACTCTCAATAACAAGGTAAATACATAATAATTCTTTTTTGTTCTAATCATAAACAACAAATCATAAACAGTTAAATACAAAGAGAGGTGACAATATTTTCTAAATTGATTTAATTTTTTTCAGTGAAAGATGTTTGAATAATTAGTCTTCATAACTTTGACATCATTAAGTATTGCTTTAAACACATCAGAAAATTAAAAAAATTGCTAGTACATATTATCATTATTGTAAATATCAAGTATACTTAACATTTTTCTGTGAGCTTATTAATAAAAACTATTGTGGTCATTACAAGTAAATAGTAAAACTTAAGAAAAAAAACGTTAAATTTGGTTTAAAAACTAATAATGAATTTGGTTTAACTATTAAACACAATTAAGAATGCTTGTTTTTAGGAGGTGGATTAATTTATAAAATAATTAATTAATTATTTAAAATGTTGTTACAACAAAATTAATTTTACTCATTTATAGTATTATGATAGTTTTAAATGTTAAAGTTTGGTGAAGAAAAAAAAAATTCTAGTGTTTTTCTTAAACTCAAGCAATTTTGTTTTCACTAAAAGTAGTAAAAATAAAGAAAAAGGCTATGATAAAATTAGATAGTAAACCATACTTGATTATTTTTGCCCATCAACAACTATATATATAATGTTATGTATTGATATGTATTATAAATAAGCTTGATGATAACTTACCACTTAAAGTTTATTGTTAACTGAGATATTAGCAGGCTTCGAACTAAATTTTCAAATTATCATTAATTGAGAAATTCATAAAATGTAGCAAACTTAACTATTGAAAAAACTATTGAAAAAAAACAACGAATTTTAATTTTAAACGTAACAATCATATTTCTAAGGTTCAGAAATAATGTCATTAATCTTTTATAACCACAGTCTTAACAAAAAATTGACCAATTTTTTAGTTTTTTAAGCTCTAATTTTGGTTTAGAAAAATTGTATTTATAAAATAATGTAAAAAAATATATCCACTAGGTGGCACCACGGAGTCGCAATTTTGTACCGAGATTGAAAAGACTAAGAATTAAGAAAATAATTTTAACTTCTTTTACGTGTTTTTCTGTCACTGTTATGGCTTTCAAACCTTAATAATTAACCAAAAAACGTAAATTACAGGGATTTTCACATATTTTTCAATTATTTCTAGGGATTTTCAGAATATGTAAAATTTTAGGGATTTGTAGGGAAGTGGGAAGCCTGTATTAGTTTTAGTTAGATGTGTTGATTAATGTCAGTGTTTAAGTATTTTTAAATATACAAAAACTATGAACAAATAAAAACACAAAAGCAGATGTTATTCAGCTATTTATAGTTATAGTTTCACAGAGCTAACTTTAAATAATTTACATCAAATGTTGTAGATTATCAGTTTGTATATTAATAAATTGTGTGCATAATATAAATGTTAGTGGAAAGTTATTTGTTTAATTTATAAACACATAAATTATAAATTGTAAAGCATAAGTATTATGAACATAATAGTTTTGTTAAATCTTACAATAAAATATTGTCATTGTTATTTGAAATCGCTATAAGTTTATCATTTGAAGCTGTTATGTAACTTGTTTTATACTATCTATGTTAATTTCAAACTGCTGTTAATGAAATATATTTAGTCCAACTGAATGATTAGTAATTATCTATAGTATACAGCAACCTGCCAGCTAGGTACGAACTGCCGGTATGATACGCACTTTTTAGCCGAAGAACACAGTGATTAAAATAATTTTATTAATGAAATGTTTTACACTACATATTATAATTTTAATTTTGTACTTTATTGTACACTGCCGGCTGGGTACGCATTTTTGCGATGTATTCAAAGTTGGTAGGTTACTATAAAAAAGTTACTACCAAATTAAGTTTAATATAATATCAATTTGAAAGTGTTGTTATTAATAGAAAACTTATAATTTAATAATATTTAAAGTTACCAATTTTCAATTGTTTTCATTCCTATGTTTTATTGAGCAAACGATTTAACATATTAAAAAATTAAGTTGTCGCTTGTATATAAATAACACTAAAGCATGTAAGCTAGTATAACAGTTAGTATAATAAATAATCTTACACCAAATCGAACAACAGGATGTTATCGAGTTTGCGGAGTACAGATGTGGAGTCAACTTCAATGGAGTAGCAACAACTACTTTTTCAGCTAAGACGAGTGGAAAGATACGCACTGATTTAAATTTTGTGTTTTATTTTTAATAAACCCATGCCAATTTACATTTTTTTGATTATTATTTTCATTACATTTTAATTTGCCACCAAAGTGATATATAAAATTCTAATTAGTTGCATTTATGCATAAAGCTTGTTTTAAAACCACTAAAAGTTCTATTTTTACTTGCCATTGTTGCATTAAATTGAAATATTCTGTCTTATACCAAATTTAAAGCATATTATATAGTCCAAACATCAAACTCTTACCATTTTTAGTTGATATTTTTAAAAGTTTAATATTAATAATTTCGCAGAAAAATTATTGAAGAATAGGAGTTTTGTAACAAAATTTAATGTCCTTACAGCCAGTTCATAAGATTTACTGTATTTAAAAATAAACTGTTCCTAAAAGATACCTAAGTTATATTTATAGAATAAGTCCACGATTATAAATTTCAAAAGAATTTGACAAATAGAGTACTTGTAGTTGTTTAGCAACATGTTTTATTGTTGTTTTTAAGCAATTTTTTCAACTATATTGGAAACTAACGGTCTCCTAAATCAATATTCCGTAATCTTAAGGTCATTGCTACTAACGTAGATTACGAATCGGTTAATTTAGTTATCCAAAAATATTACAACACGTACAGTAACCTCTCGCTTATTTACGCACATTGTGTCCATAGAAAAAATGCGTAAAGATACGAGAGGTACCAAAATATACTTACTATAATGGATGTTTTTTAATATTCTTCTAGTTAAAAGCAGACTGGGGACTTCCCACTTTAAGTATTTTGTTTACTTTATTTGAAATTATGAAAAAAAAAAGATAAAACTATACTTATAGTACAAAATGTATTTATATAAAATAAAAATACGAAATAACTAATTTCGTTAAAAAGTAGATTTTTAACTTTTGTTTATATGTGATATATTTGATATTTAACATACTACTTAGCTATTTATAAATAAGTATCTTTTTACAATTATAAAATGATGTTTATTCATATATAGGGCGAGAGTGCTGTATTGGTTATTCGTATTTTAAACTCTCATGATTTCATAATTCTTTTAGAACTTGTATTTAATCTCTTATTAACAAAATTTCTGATATTCTGAGGTATAACTAAATGTTTACCAATTAGTCAAGGATAATAAGTCTAAAAATATAAAGAGATGAGTTAGCATTTAAAAATTTTAAATTAAAAGTATGCAATAAACCTAATTTGTGCATCATCAAAAAAAATTAATCTTTGATATGGAACTAAGCCATTTTAAAGTGCATAATGACACTTCTACAATTGTCATAGAATACAATAGCACCAAATATACAAAGCCTTTTTAAAATACATTATCAAAACGTCCATCTACTCAAAATCAACACAGCACCTCCCCCTAATAAATAAAATTAATCAAAAGCTGAAAAAACGAAAAAGTTCCGGTAGGCACTTCTTCGTTTTTTCAGCTTTTGATTAATTTTTATAAGTTTCACTTTAGGGAAATTCCCAAAATTCGGGGGCGACTCCCCTTAATTAAATTTTAAAAATAAATAAGACCTTTTTTATATCACAAAATACTATAGAAACCACTAAATATAACATTATTTTTCGAGATACATCCCAACAAATTTTAAGTATGTAACTTATAGTTTTTAAAGTTCCGTTTAACTGAAAAGAACTGTTTTGTGAGTAACATGTACCAATATAAATTGAACAACAGTACAATTGATCAAGCCATACCTAAGTTTAATAATTATTGTCACATGCCTATAACAGCATAAATAATAATTGCATGCAAATGAATAATATCATCTGAAAATTATTTGTAAGAGAAGACATATGAAATATAACACAATGGCAATAGACTTTAAACATTAAGACAGCTATCTAATGATAGAAGCAATCATTTTAAAATATGCAAATACACTCTTAAGCAAGTCTATAAAAAAATTCTAAAAGGTTGATTTTATTACAGTTAAAGATACTTGTTTAAGATGGAAGCAAAGAATTTAATTAGTATGACTTTCTTTTTTAGTTGCTTGAAGCTTAAATAAAAACAATGCTGTTCAGCCAGTTCAAAAGATTCTTCTAAGATGCTACAAAATTTAAATATGTATTCACATTTGTAAGAACAATGCAACAAGCAATTGTTTAAAACTTCAACAAACAAAAAAAATCATTATTTGTCAAAAGATGCTGATTTATTACAGTTAGAAATACCTTTGTAAAATGAAAACAAAGAATTCAAATAGCGCAACTGTCAAATTGTGATTGCTTGAAGCTTTCAAATTATCTTAAATGTATTTCAACACCAGTGTTTCATCAGTTTGAATAAGAATAATGATGTTTACAAGTAATAACTCCAAACTCTGAAACAAGTATGTATATTCAGCAGTTACAAATACAATAAGAAGAAATTGTTTGAAATTTCAACAAAAATAGTACAGAGCTCTTTGTTAAAAGATGTTGATAAACATTCACACATACGTTGTAAAAGAAAAACTAGACTGACCAACAAAAAAAGCATATCATAAACTAGAAGTGTTTACAACACAAGGGCTTCAAGAGAAATGATTCAAGTGTGAAATAAAATTTCTTCTAAAATCTAACTTTATTGTTTACGTCACAAATAAAAACAGAATTTGTAGAATTGCGCGGTCCTAATAGCCCGCCTAAGATGTATGCAAATTTTTCTTTGCTTTTTTGTAATGTTTTAAAATCTGATGTCTACTTTAGCTGGAAATTTAATTATTTTCTATCTTTCAAATATTTTTCAAAGCTTTCGTTTATTTAAACCAAAGCATAACTTGTATTTTTAAACCAAGGCATAACTTGGTTTGCATCTAAAAGTTTGATACTAGTAAAATAGTTTAATGTAAACTATTAATTTTAAGCTATAAAAGTTAAATCGTCATAATGAAAAACTAGTGAATTTAGTAAAAACCTCAAGTATCAAATTTCAGTATTTTTAAACAATAAAGAACTTTACTTGAATAATATTTCAATAATAGTCGCATTGTAATGATTTTTTTTGTAAAAGAAATCAAAACAGAATATTAGATATTATTCTGAAATACCACTGTAATATACGCCTGAAAGTTTGCTTTAATTTATTAATTAAAAGTGTTAAAAAATTTTGCCTTACAATATTGTGTTCTAAAAGTATATAACTTAATTAAAATTTAGTAATAAACATTGTATTTTTGTGAAGGTAAATGTTATTAAATTATAAACAATGTTGAATAAAATAAGGTATTACTTTGGCAGTTTAATTTTTAATTGATGTCCGTTAAGTTTGATTTTTTTTAACCTTATAGTTAGAACTCATATATAATCTTTTGCAAATTGTTTGTTAAATCGCTTTTTCTGTATAAATGATTATATACAAACAAGTATTGATCTTGTTTCCATAAATTACTTTTAAATAATATATTCTGGTAAACTTTTTTAAATATTATAAAACGCTAAGTATCAATTTTATTTAAAAAATATCGGCTGAATGATTGAATTTTTACACAGTTAAGTCTATTAACAGCTTTGGAATCATTACTACTTTCACTATTTAAAAACTAGCTTTAATAACACAAGCTAAGATAGCACTTTAGTAAAACTAAAAAAAAAACTTTCAAGTTTAGCTTGTACTTATATATTTTTCTTTTTACAGTATTAAAATTTAATTAACCTAAATACTTTTCTACGGTCACTTATTTCAGTATCTTAACTTTTTTTTAAACAATATTTGATTTTTCTGTACTAATAATTTTATTTATTCTGTTTTAATTTCATAAATAGTGCAGTAAAAACATTGGGGTGTTTAAAATTTGTTTATTACATTTATGAAATTAGTTAGCACTGAAATAAATATAATAAATTTGTACAGAAACAAACGATAAACCTTGTTTTTTTGTTATAACACTATCTGTAAAATTAGTGAAATGTCTCACTAATTGTTGTTTGTTTAAAATAAAGAAGTGAGTAAAATAGTTAGGTTTAACACACAAGCTTGTGCAGTATTCTATTAGATTTATTTTTTAAGTGTTATAAATTTATACTACATAAGTCGAAGTCAGTTTTTCAACAAACTACTTTATTTAAACTTGAATTCTACAATGCCTAAATGGTTTTTAAAAATTCTTTAATTCTATTTTTATAGTTTTTTATTGTAATTTTTAGTAAAATGTATTAAACACAAGTTGAAGTTCCGATTTTTAATCTTATAATATTACATTTAAGATCTAATAGCTGTATAAGTTGTTTATTTTATTACAAATATTATACAGAACATAATGCGCTAGATCTTCGTTGAGTTTTTCTTTCTACAACAGTTTTTGTTTCTTTAATTATATTTTTAGCTTAAAATTTATTTGCTTTTTTAACACTTAACTTTTACAAAATTAAAGAGAAAACATCATCTCATTGTTAGTGAGCTTTAAAATACGTAACTTCTTTATACAATATTGAACTTTTTTTTCAATTTTTACAACAATCAGGTTTAGTTTCTGAATTTAAACTTGAATAAAACCTTTTTTATTTGCTACAAATTAAGTGCTGTCTATCAAACCATGTTGATTTAAACTTTGTAGATTAAAACTTTTAGTAGAATACATTTAGTAGTTTGTATTACGCTAACAGCTTTTGAAAAAAAAAACATTAAATGTAAAGATGCGTAAAATTAAAATGTGTTATAAGTTCTTAGCTATTTACCAGTGTAGCAAAAATATACAGGTTTACTAACAAATGGTCAAATAACCTGAAATCTACAAAAAGGTAAGTCATTTTTAGTTTACATTGACTTTGTTGGTACTAGTTGCCAGTTCTAAGTTATAAATAAACCAGAATTTTGCTACTTAATAATAAATAACTTAAAAATTTACAATTTTTTGATTTAAAATTATAACACAATATTTAATGTTGTTGAAAATCTAACAATGTTTAAAGCCTTTACTGTTTTAAATATCCAATTTTTACTATTGAATATTTGAGTTTTTTGAGATAATAGTTTTATTTTTGAAGTTACAAAAAAAAAATATTATATTTACTTTAAAGTTTAATCTATAATTGAATGATATGACTAACATATTTAAAGACACTTAATTTAAATTTATTCTACTTAAAACAGAAGCATGAAATTTAGCTGGGAGAATATTTAAGGTTCACCTACAACGTCACAATTACATACCAACAGCTCCTTACTTCAAGCTAAACTCATAAATTTGTTTGATCAGGTTGATTTATAGATTATTAAAATAATAGTTGCTTTATTACAAATTGTTAATTAGAAAATTTGCTCTATTTAAAAAATTAAACTTTTATATATTAAATTATTTTCAATGCGTTGCTTTAATAATAAACTTTTTGAAATAAAAAAAAGTTGAATCAGGCTTTTCTTCACGGTCTGCACCTGTTTAAATTAGTGTGGAAAATAAACAGAAAGTTAAATAATAAAAATATTTTATGAATAATGTTAAATTTGTTTTTACTGTTAAAAGACTAGTATTATGTGTTTTGTTTTAAGAAAACAAATAGAGAGTTAAAATACTAGTTAACTATTTCTTAGCTATTTGAACAGTAATATATTAAGTTGTTACAAATATAAGTCCTTCTTATAAAACAATTATTTTGATGTGTTTTTTAGTGTGCAAAGAATTTTGGTTTTCACTTATATAGTTTGCTTAAAGTTAAAAAAGGTTGAGTAATCAGAAAATATGCTCTGTTTTAGCAATTAAACTTTATTTATTGAATCTACCTAGGTGTGCTGCTTTGATAATATAGTTTTTGAAATTAAAATAAAATTGGCGTTTTATCACGGTCTTCACCTGTCTAAAATAGTGTGGAAATAAACTTTTTCAAGATTCAAATAAAAAAAATAACGTAATAGTGTTTTGAATAATGTTTAATTTGCTTTCACTGTGAAAAGACTAACTTTACCATCAACTTACTAATTTCAATAGTTGTTTAAACAGTAATATATTATATTGTTATAAATAATAGTCCTTCTTTAAAATATTTATTTTTGATTTGTTCTTCAGTGAGCAAAAAATTTTTTTCTTCATTTATATAGTTTGCATAAAAAGGTTGAAGACCACTGGTTTAAATTATTCTTAAAAATTAAATATTACTTCATTAGTTTTTAAGTTTTTGTGCCAAATAGTTATAGAATTGTAAAAATAAACTTTAAAAACTGTTAGTAATGTTTTAAGGTTTATAAATCTGAGGTAGTAAATTGTTTTAGAAAAAAAAACATCTAATATGATGCTTAAGTTATTGTTTAGTTGCATCAGCTGAAGTCAGAAATTATGTTATGTAAAACTAAATCGAAATACTTAAAGTTTTAGTTTTATAAAGTATTCAAAAATAATCTTTAAAATACTGAACTTTTTCAAATTTTGAATATCATCTATAAATCACTGTTTTGTTGTATTTGTTGTTGTGTTTGAAAATATAATTTTATTTACAAGCTAATAATAATATATCTTAATTGCTTTTATGTATGTTTTAATTTGTATTTATCATAAATAAATTGTTTATTTCTTTAATGATTAATTAAGTAAATTTGTTAAGAATAATTTAATTAGTTTAAAAAAGTGTTTTGTAATATAATCTGTATTTCATTTTCAAAGGTGTCGACTAGCGAACATATTATTTGGATTTCAAATAACTAAAATTAATTTTTTGTCAAGTTATATAATGTCACTGATTTAGTTTCGTAATATTAACACTTATATTATTTGATATTAGTATTAAAAGTAAATACTAAATTACATCTAAGTTGGGGATGTATAAGTTATAACTGTGAACAATAAAAAAGGATTTAAGTATTATGAAAACAATAACAGTTTACTTCTAAGCAAATATAAGAAGTTTTTTAATATTTATTGACATAACTATACTGTTCAACCTTACACTTTAAAGTACAGTCAAATATATTATTTTTTAATGTTAGATAGCTTAAAATATTTTTTTTGTTAGTTGTTTTTAATCTTATTATTTAAATTTACTGAACGGTCATTTGAACAGATTCTAGGCTTCTTTATGTTAGGTAGCACATATTTTACTTTTTTAAAAGTAAAACATTTTAATATTTGATTTTTATACTTAACTTTAGAAAGTGAAATAAGAGTCTAATGCTATGTTATTTTTTTTATTTAAATGTATATAAAATCATGTAGCTAAGCTTTAAAGTTATCTCTTAACTTAGAACTTTTTTTTTTTAACCAAAGCATAACTTTATTTGCATGTAAAAGATTAACATAGTAAAAAAGTTTAATTAAAACTATTTATTTCAAGTTATAAAAGTTAAATCGTCATAATGAAAAACTAGTGAATTTAGTAAAAACCTCAAGTATCAAATTTCAGTATTTATTAAACAATAAAGAACTTTACTTAAATAATATTTCGGATAATTGTAGGTTAATCAGGTGGTCAAATAGTCGGATTGGCATGGTCTTTTTTTTGTAAAAGAAATCAAAACAGAATGTTAGATATTATTGTGAAATACCAATTTAAAATACGCCTGAAAGTTTGATTTAACTTATTTTTTTTTTAATTTTAAAAAAGTTTGCTTCACAATATTGTGTTCTAAATTTACATAACTTATTTAGAATATAGAAATTAACATTGTAATTTTGTGAATGTAAATGTTATTTCTAGTTCAAAAACAGAAAACAGAGTCATATATTTATTTTTATTAAAATTTTTAAGTAAGATTTTTGAGAAACATTTCATAATTTTTATAACAAATTCCCATATAATATGACAATACAATAAAGTTATTTTTAAAAACTAGTTTCAACTAGAGTAGTTAAGAGAGCAGAAAAAATGGAACTCTAAAATTTATACATAACAAGTTAAACATTCATCATTAAAAGTTTAGCAAAAAAGCAAAACTAAATCTTTTGATAGTGAAAAAATTTAAAGTAAGTATTATAAATATTTAAAGTAAATATATGCATACTTTATATTTTCAAAAGATTGCATAGGCTTTAAGGAACCAGCCAAAATTTGCCCTTTAAAAATAAATCACACTTTAATTAATGATTCTCCTTATCTAATCTTATCATGTTAGAAAAAAGCTAAGGTTAATTAATTTATTTGCTTAACACATAACTTTTTTATTTAACTATGATATATATTAGATTAGAAAAACTTCTTTAAAAATAAACATTGAAAACTAGAATTATTAGTTTTTTTTATAATTAAACAAACAACAATTGTAAAAAATTGAAATTTATAACTTTTTCTGTGCAAAATGATTTTAGTAACTAACAAAATCTCTTACTAAATCCATTTAAAAAAATCAATGTGAGTAAAAATTCACTACACTAACTATTCTCCCTACTAAACTTAATTTAGTAGTTAGTAGTAGTTTTAACACTAAATCATACTTAGATGTTGTAATTTATTTAGTTTGTTTTTTTTTTGTTAAATATTTAACTTTTTCTAATAAATGAATTTTTTTCATTAACAAAACTTATCAGAAATGTTTTCAATACATTATTAAATCAATAACTTAAAATTTTATAATCGAATAAAGTACATTATAAACATCAAGTAAAATACTTATATGAATTTGTTGAAGGTTCAATAGATAATAGTTTTTAGTTTTTATAATTAGTATAATGTCTTAACTTTTACTTGTTAGTAAAGTTTATCAAGCTTTAGTTCTCTTTTTAACTATTTTTGAGATAAACAATTGTGTTGGTAACTTACGAATTCTAAATTTAAGTATGTAAGATTATTAAAGTATGTTTTTGTTGTACAATACTTTGCAAAAATAAAAAAACCTAAATTATTTTGATAAATTAACATTCAAAGTGTGACATAAACTTGCGTTCTTTAATGTATTCGTTGAACCGTGACCAATATATTGCAAATAATAGCTTAGTTAAAATATTTTTATCTAAATTATTATGGACTCTGAAGGTTTAGCCCCACCAAGCAAGGATCAAAAACCTGTTACAACAGATCAGTCAAATAAGCTGTCTAGTTGCAAGACTCAACAGAGTTTTGGTTGCTTCTTTCCTCAGCTAACAACTTCTACTGTTCGGAATGACTCAGGGTACAATAGTTTTACCGCCCAAATGAACAATGACTCGTACTATCCTCAAAATTTAGGTAACCAACAACATGGTCATTACGTACATTCAAACATTTCCTATGATAACAGTAGCTTGTCTAACGCCCAGTATCTAGGTCCACAACAGCCACAGATGATGTCTTTGCAGAACAACAGTCAACAACATGCGACTTTTCAGAGCCAGCATGACGGTCGAAATGCTTCTTACCAATACAACGGGAGACCAATGACTCATGTGCAGAAATATAACCAAGGAAACTTGGTTCACTATTAATATAAGCTTGGTAACATAATATTAATAACTATAAACTTGGTAACACTTATAATATAAGTATATAACAATTATATTTATAAAAAACTATGAAGGTTAAAAGCAAGGTAAAAAAATATGTAGTTTTTTTTAAAAGGTTGTTGGCTGTAACCACAAATCAAAAAGTTATCGATATTTGTTTTATCAGATTTTCGAATTGTTGGCAGTTATATAATTTTATGGCAATTATATAAATTACGCATTATATGATTTTTAAACATAAATCAGTTTAGTTGTGATTAATTTAAAACTTAAACGGGTATTTAATGAAAAAACTATTTGTTTTATCAGGTTTTCGAATTGTTGGCAGTTGTATAATTTTATGGCAATTATATAAATTACGCATTATATAAAATCAGTTTAGTTATTATTAATTTAAAGCTTAAACGGGTATTTATAGCACAAATATTTGTTTTATCAAATTTTCAAATTGTTGGCAGTTATATAAATTAAGCATTATATGATTTTTAAATATAAATCAGTTTAGTTGTGATTAATTTTAAAACTTAAACAGGTATTTAATGGCACAAGTTTATGGCAATTATATAAATTACGCATAATGCGATTTTTTAAACATAAATTAGTTTAGTTGTGAATAATTTAAATTTTAAACGCGTACTTAGTGATAATAATGTTTACTTTATTATTATATTATTTTTTCAATCGTAATTAGAGTTAATTGATACCATTTAGTGATATTTGTTTCCGTTTAAACGCTTGATATAAAAAAGTGAACACTTTTTTACTGAAACGTTTTCAGATTAAAATGCTACTAATTAAAAAGATTTTAAAGTTTGTTTACAATAAAATATGTTTACTTTATTTAGTTATTTTTTGTCATTGTTACGATTTATATACTTAGCATTTCATGCAGACGAAATGTTTTGAATAGTGAACAAGACACCTAAGATAAAAACGACCAAATTGTTTTAGGTAGACTTTAGTAAATCAAAACATACAGCTTTCTTTTCTCCAAAGAACAAGTAAGTATGATTTTAATTTAACTTTTATTTTAATCTTATTCTTTTGTTACAAAAAATTATTAAAGCATCACCATAAATTTATATAAAGATATTTAAAAAAATGTTGAACAAAGCTTTGGACATTTAATAAATCATAATGTTATTATATACAACTTACACATATGGTTGAAATTATTAAATAGTATAACTTATCATATTTACTGTGATATTACAGGGTTGCCACTTTACCTGGAAAAACCTGGATATTGACAATTTAGGCAAAAAAAACTTTGAGTTTGAGAAATTTTGAAAAAAAAAAACTGGAAAATCCTGGAACTCTAAACAGTTTTTTCATGTTAAGTAAGAAAATTTTGATTTGACACAAAAAGTCTACCATATAGATAAATAAAATATGTCATTATTCTAAGTTTTTTAATTAAAAAACACATTTTAAGAGTAGCTTAACAGTATCTTTTTAATGTTGTTTTACTTCTAACATATTTTTACCTTATATTTGATTGACCCAGAAGCATTTACTTTTGAAAACTTAAATGAAATTTTTCACAAACCAGTGGCCAACCTGTTATTAATTGAAAAATCATCACTTTGTATTTTCTGTTTTATTTTTTTTTCAGCCCATATGATCAGAGTCGGATTAGCCTCTGGATTTGATCTACATTTGGACAACAAACAGAAGAAGCTGCCCACAATTTCACCAGGTTGGAAATATATTTTGACAACTAGAAAGTTAATATTATTCTAGTAATTGATATTTAACTTGATTATTTGAACTATATAAATACAAGCATCAATTAATTTAATAAGTATAAGTATTTTGTAAAGAAAGACAAAAAAACCAAAATTGTATAACTTTTGTCCAATTAAATTAACATTTAAACCATTAGATAGTTGCATGTTTAGCATTTTCATAGGCTAAAGTGTTGTAGGTAGTTATGACAATATAAATATTTTCTAAATACTTTATGGCAAAATTAAGTACTATTAATACAACTATATGTCACAAAGTTTGATTGGATATCATAAATAAATATTTGTCTTATAAATAGAAGTCAAATGGTAATTTAAAATAAAATTTGAGATAAAGTTCCATTGTGGTAAATTTCTAAATGCATAAATAAAATTAAATAAAAGGCAAGGTTTACACACATTAAAAACAATTTAAAACAGTTTGAAGTTTTTTAAATTTCAGAATGACTCAGTCTAAATCAGACTAATTTAAAAGTTTCTGAAAACAAAGTATGGCTAACTATTTTACAAAAAAATTTGTTAGAGAACTGATGTTGTTGATTTAATTTTTTAAAGGATTTGATTTAATAGAACAGTTGTTTAGCTCTAAAGAGTGGAAACTTAAAAATATAAACAATAAAATTAAACATAGATTATGTTAGCTTCTAAATTGTTATTAAGATAAGTCATGAATTTAAATGGCCAACAAAATTCTAACATGGAAAATATCCAATGGTTTTTAAATGTTTGATAGAACTCTTCATCAAGCCTGATTAAATGCAGTAACTTTTATTTAAGTTTGTTAGTTTAAAAAATAGTTAGAAAAAAAATTACATCATAATTTTTCTGTATATGTCCTTTCAAATATTTATCACCATATTTAACCAAGCATCCATTGATAATGGGTGGCTTGTACATAGTATTTCATTTTTTCTCATCATATTATGTTTTAATTGTTTTCTTTTGAGACAAGCTCTGACTTGGTAAGTATCTTACCAATTATTGCATGAGTTTGGCACTTTTTAGTCCTCAAAGCTAGTTTTTATTTCTTAAAAGTTTGCAAGTGTTTTAAATAAAAAGTTTTTTGAAGAGTGAGACAATTTAACTGTTAGTTTTAATAAGATAGTGTAGAATAATAATGTCCTTCTTTTAATTAAACTATCTTATGTATTTAAATTTTCAAGTATGTGACATCCAAAAACAAAGTTATTCTTTTCTAGAGCAATAAATACAAATTGCATAAATAATCATTATGTTTTGGAAATTTAAATTATGTGGTTGCATTATAAATATTTTTAGAAATGTCCAGTCTGGTATTAGAACTTCAGTACATTTGGTAATAATTAATTTATTATTAAATTATTTGTATTTAATTAAGAAGTTTTATTTATATTAAACAATTAAATATTACTTCTTAATTAACCTTTTTTTTTCACTATTGGTTTAATATAAGGCTGATTTTGATTAGTGTTTGATCACTCAGATTAGATTGGCCTCAATGCTTCAAAAGCCTGTCATAGATTAGCCATAGCATTTATAAAAAAAACAAAATAGTTTGTCTCTTTAATTGTTTATTTAGGTATTTAAAATATCAAAATTTTTAGGTTACAAGTGTTGATTATAACTTATTATTTTTTCTGCAACTTATTTGTGTTGACAGGACATCTTCGGAATATACAATCGATGAAATTTTGACCATTGATGAACATGAATCGTCTCAAGGACACAGCAACCAGATCTCAACCAAGGAAGAAGACTAAGTGTTCACTCTCAATAACAAGGTAAATACATAATAATTCTTTTTTGTTCTAATCATAAACAACAAATCATAAACAGTTAAATACAAAGAGAGGTGACAATATTTTCTAAATTGATTTAATTTTTTTCAGTGAAGGATTTTTTAATAATTAGTCTTCATAACTTTGACATCATTAACTATTGCTTTAAACACATCAGAAAATTAAAAAAATTGCTAGTACATATTATCATTATTGTAAATATCAAGTATACTTAACATTTTTCTGTGAGCTTATTAATAAAAACTATTGTGGTCATTACAAGTAAATAGTAAAACTTAAGAAAAAAACGTTAAATTTGGTTTAAAAACTAATAATGAATTTGGTTTAACTATTAAACACAATTAAGAATGCTTGTTTTTAGGAGTTGGATTAATTTATAAAATAATTAATTAATTATTTAAAATGTTGTTACAACAAAATTAATTTTACTCATTTATAGTATTACGATAGTTTTAAATGTTAAAGTTTGGTGAAGAAAAAAAAATTCTAGTGTTTTTCTTAAACTCAAGCAATTTTGTTTTCACTAAATTGACCAATTTTTTAGTTTTTTAAGCTCTAATTTTGGTTTAGAAAAATTGTATTTATAAAATAATGTAAAAAAAATATATCCACTAGGTGGCACCACGGAGTCGCAATTTTGTACCGAGATTGAAAAGACTAAGAATTAAGAAAACAATTTTAACTTCTTTTACGTGTTTTTCTGTCACTGTTATGGCTTTCAAACCTTAATAATTAACCAAAAAACGTAAATTACAGGGATTTTCACATATTTTTCAATTATTTCTAGGGATTTTCAGAATATGTAAAATTTTAGGGATTTGTAGGGAAGTGGGAAGCCTGTATTAGTTTTAGTTAGATGTGTTGATTAATGTCAGTGTTTAAGTATTTTTAAATATACAAAAACTATGAACAAATAAAAACACAAAAGCAGATGTTATTCAGCTATTTATAGTTATAGTTTCACAGAGCTAACTTTAAATAATTTACGTCAATTGTTGTAGGTTATCAGTTTGTATATTAATAAATTGTGTGCATAATATAAATGTTAGTGGAAAGTTATTTGTTTAATTTATAAACACATAAATTATAAATTGTAAAGCATAAGTATTATGAACATAATAGTTTTGTTAAATCTTACAATAAAATATTGTCATTGTTATTTGAAATCGCTATAAGTTTATCATTTGAAGCTGTTATGTAACTTGTTTTATACTATCTATGTTAATTTCAAACTGCTGTTAATGAAATATATTTAGTCCAACTGAATGATTAGTAATTATCTATAGTATACAGCAACCTGCCAGCTAGGTACGAACTGCCGGTATGATACGCACTTTTTAGCCGAAGAACACAGTGATTAAAATAATTTTATTAATGAAATGTTTTACACTACATATTATAATTTTAATTTTGTACTTTATTGTACACTGCCGGCTGGGTACGCATTTTTGCGATGTATTCAAAGTTGGTAGGTTACTATAAAAAAGTTACTACCAAATTAAGTTTAATATAATATCCATTTGAAAGTGTTGTTATTAATAGAAAACTTATAATTTAATAATATTTAAAGTTACCAATTTTCAATTGTTTTCATTCCTATGTTTTATTGAGCAAACGATTTAACATATTAAAAAATTAAGTTGTCGCTTGTATATAAATAACACTAAAGCATGTAAGCTAGTATAACAGTTAGTATAATAAATAATCTTACACCAAATCGAACAACAGGATGTTATCGAGTTTGCGGAGTACAGATGTGGAGTCAACTTCAATGGAGTAGCAACAACTACTTTTTCAGCTAAGACGAGTGGAAAGATACGCACTGATTTAAATTTTGTGTTTTATATTTAATAAACCCATGCCAATTTACATTTTTTTGATTATTATTTTCATTACATTTTAATTTGCCACCAAAGTGATATATAAAATTCCAATTAGTTGCATTTATGCATAAAGCTTGTTTTAAAACCACTAAAAGTTCTATTTTTACTTGCCATTGTTGCATTAAGTTGAAATATTCTGTCTTATACCAAATTTAAAGCATATTATGTAGTCCAAACATCAAACTCTTACCATTTTTAGTTGATATTTTTAAAAGTTTAATATTAATAATTTCGCAGAAAAATTATTGAAGAATAGGAGTTTTGTAACAAAATTTAATGTCCTTACAGTCAGTTCATAACATTTACTGTATTTAAAAATAAACTGTTCCTAATAGATACCTAAGTTATATTTATAGAATAAGTCTACGATTATAAATTTCAAAAGAATTTGACAAATAGAGTACTTGTAGTTGTTTAGCAACATGTTTTATTGTTGTTTTTAAGCAATTTTTTCAACTATATTGGAAACTAACGGTCTCCTAAATCAATATTCCGTAATCTTAAGGTCATTGCTACTAACGTAGATTACGAATCGGTTAATTTAGTTATCCAAAAATATTACAACACGTACAGTAACCTCTCGCTTATTTACGCACATTGTGTCCATAGAAAAAATGCGTAAAGATACGAGAGGTACCAAAATATACTTACTATAATGGATGTTTTTTAATATTCTTCTAGTTAAAAGCAGACTGGGGACTTCCCACTTTAAGTATTTTGTTTACTTTATTTGAAATTATGAAAAAAAAAAAAGATAAAACTATACTTATAGTACAAAATTTATTTATATAAAATAAAAATACGAGTAGAAAAACTTAACTAATTTCGTTAAAAAGTATATTTTTAACTTTTGTTTATATCTGATATATTTGATATTTAACATACTACTTAGCTATTTATAAATAAGTATCTTTTTACAATTATAAAATGATGTTTATTCATATATAGGGCGAGAGTGCTGTATTGTTTATTCGTATTTTAAACTCTCATGATTTCATAATTCTTTTAGAACTTGTATTTAATCTCTTATTAACAAAATTTCTGATATTCTGAGGTATAACTAAATGTTTACCAATTAGTCAAGGATAATAAGTCTAAAAATATAAAGAGATGAGTTAGCATTTAAAAATTTTAAATTAAAAGTATGCAATAAACCTAATTTGTGCATCATCAAAAAAAATTAATCTTTGATATGGAACTAAGCCATTTTAAAGTGCATAATGACACTTCTACAATTGTCATAGAATACAATAGCACCAAATATACAAAGCCTTTTTAAAATACATTATCAAAACGTCCATCTACTCAAAATCAACACAGCACCTCCCCCTAATAAATAAAATTAATCAGCTTTTGATTAATTTTATAAGTTTCATTTTAGGGAAATTTCCAAAATTCGCGGGCGGCTCCCCTCAATTAAATTTTAAAAATAAATAAGAGCTTTTTATATATCACAAAATACTATAGAAACCACTAAATATAACATTATTTTTCGAGATACATCCCAACAAATTTTAAGTATGTAACTTATAGTTTTTAAAGTTCCGTTTAACTGAAAAGAACTGTTTTGTGAGTAACATGTACCAATATAAATTGAACAACAGTACAATTGATCAAGCCATACCTAAGTTTAATAATTATTGTCACATGCCTATAACAGCATAAATAATAATTGCATGCAAATGAATAATATCATCTGAAATTTATTTGTAAGAGAAGACATATGAAACATAACACAATGGCAATAGACTTTAAACATTAAGACAGCTATCTAATGATAGAAGCAATCATTTTAAAATATGCAAATACACTCTTAAGCAAGTCTATAAAAAAATTCTAAAAGGTTGATTTTATTACAGTTAAAGATACTTGTTTAAGATGGAAGCAAAGAATTTAATTAGTATGACTTTCTTTTTTAGTTGCTTGAAGCTTAAATAAAAACAATGCTGTTCAGCCAGTTCAAAAGATTCTTCTAAGATGCTACAAAATTTAAATATGTATTCACATTTGTAAGAACAATGCAACAAGCAATTGTTTAAAACTTCAACAAACAAAAAAAATCATTATTTGTCAAAAGATGCTGATTTATTACAGTTAGAAATACCTTTGTAAAATCAAAACAAAGAATTCAAATAGCGCAACTGTCAAATTGTGATTGCTTGAAGCTTTCAAATTATCTTAAATGTATTTCAACACCAGTGTTTCATCAGTTTGAATAAGAATAATGATGTTTACAAGTAATAACTCCAAACTCTGAAACAAGTATGTATATTCAGCAGTTACAAATACAATAAGAAGAAATTGTTTGAAATTTCAACAAAAATAGTACAGAGCTCTTTGTTAAAAGATGTTGATAAACATGTATACATTCACACATACGTTGTAAAAGAAAAACTAGACTGACCAACAAAAAAAGCATATCATAAACTAGAAGTGTTTACAACACAAGGGCTTCAAGAGAAATGATTCAAGTGTGAAATAAAATTTCTTCTAAAATCTAACTTTATTGTTTACGTCACAAATAAAAACAGAATTTGTAGAATTGCGCGGTCCTAATAGCCCGCCTAAGATGTATGCAAATTTTTCTTTGCTTTTTTGTAATGTTTTAAAAGCTGATGTCTACTTTAGCTGGAAATTTAATTATTTTCTATCTTTCAAATATTTTTCAAAGCTTTCGTTTATTTAAACCAAAGCATAACTTGTATTTTTAAACCAAGGCATAACTTGGTTTGCATCTAAAAGTTTGATACTAGTAAAATAGTTTAATGTAAACTATTAATTTTAAGCTATAAAAGTTAAATCGTCATAATGAAAAACTAGTGAATTTAGTAAAAACCTCAAGTATCAAATTTCAGTATTTTTAAACAATAAAGAACTTTACTTGAATAATATTTCAATAATAGTCGCATTGTAATGATTTTTTTTTGTAAAAGAAATCAAAACAGAATATTAGATATTATTCTGAAATACCACTGTAATATACGCCTGAAAGTTTGCTTTAATTTCTTAATTAAAAGTGTTAAAAAGTTTTGCCTTACAATATTGTGTTCTAAAAGTATATAACTTAATTAAAATTTAGTAATAAACATTGTATTTTTGTGAAGGTAAATGTTATTAAATTATAAACAATGTTGAATAAAATAAGGTATTACTTTGGCAGTTTAATTTTTAATTGATGTCCGTTAAGTTTGATTTTTTTTAACCTTATAGTTAGAACTCATATATAATCTTTTGCAAATTGTTTGTTAAATCACTTTTTCTGTATAAATAATTATATACAAACAAGTATTGCTCTTGTTTCCAGAAATTACTTTTAAATAATATATTGTGGTAAACTTTTTTAAAATATTATAAAACGCTAAGTATCAATTTTATTTAAAAAATATCGGCTGAATGATTGAATTTTTACACAGTTAAGTCTATTAACAGCTTTGGAATCATTACTACTTTCACTATATAATAACTAGCTTTAATAACACAAGATAAGATAGCACTTTAGTAGAATTAAAAAAAAAACTTTCAAGTTTAGCTTGTACATATATATTTTTCTTTTTACAGTATTAAAATTTAATTAACCTATATACTTTTCTACGTTCACTTATTTCAGTATCTTAACTTTTTTTTAAACAATATTTGATTTTTCTGTACTAATAATTTTATTTATTCTGTTTTAATTTCATAAATAGTGCAGTAAAAATATTGGGGTGTTTAAAATTTGTTTATTACATTTATGAAATTAGTTAGCACTGAAATAAATATAATAAATTTGTACAGAAACGAACGATAAACTTTTTTTTTGTTATAACACTATCTGTAAAATTAGTGAAATGTCTCACTAATCGTTGTTTGTTTAAAAAAAAAGTGAGTAAAGTAGTTGGGTTTAACACACAAGCTTGTGCAGTATTCTGTTAGATTTATTTTTTTAATTGTCATAAATTTATACTACATAAGTCGAAGTCAGTTTTTCAACAAACTACTTTATTTAAATTTGAATTCTACAATGCCTAAATGCTTTTTAAAAAATCTTTAATTCTATATTTATAGTTTTTTGTTGTAATTTTTTGTAAATGTATTAAACACAAGTTAAAGTTCCGATTTTTAATCTTATAATAATACATTTAAGATCTAATAGCTGTATAAGTTGTTTATTTTATTACAAATATTATACAGAACATAATGCGCTAGATCTTCGTTGAGTTTTTCTTTCTACAACAGTTTTTGTTTCTTTAATTATATTTTTAGCTTAAAATTTATTTGCTTTTTTAACACTTAACTTTTACAATATTAAAGAGAAAACATAATCTCATTGTTAGTGAGCTTTAAAATACGTAACTTCTTTATACAATATTGAACTTTTTTCAATTTTTACAACAATCAGGTTTAGTTTCGGAATTTAAACTTGAATAAAACCTTTTTTATTTGCTACAAATTAAGTGCCGTCTATCAAACTATGTTGATTTAAACTTTGTAGATTAAAACTTTTAGTAGAATACATTTAGTAGTTTGTATTACGCTAACAGCTTTTGAAAAAAAAAACATTAAATGTAAAAATGCGTAAAATTAAAATGTGTTATAAGTTCTTAGCTATTTACCAGTGTAGCAAAAATATACAGGTTTACTAACAAATGGTCAAATAACCTGAAATCAACAAAAAGGTAAGTCATATTTAGTTTACTTTTGACTTTGTTGATACTAGTTGCCGGTTCAAAGTTATAAATAAACCAGAATTTTGCTACTTAATAATAAATAACTTAAAAAATTACAATTTTTTGATTTAAAATTATAACAAATATTTAATGTTGTTGAAAATCGAATAATGTTTAAAGCCTTTATTGTTTTAAATATCCAATTTTTACTATTAAACATTTGAGTTTTTTGCGATAATAGTTTTATTTTTGAAATTACAAGAAAATATATTATATTTACTTTAAAGTTTAATCTATAATTGAATGATATGACTAACATATTTAAAGACACTTAATTTAAATTTATTCTACTTAAAACAGAAGCATGAAATTTAGCTGGGAGAGAAATTTAAGGTTCACCTACAACGTCACAATTACATACCAACAGCTCCTTACTTCAAGCTAAACTCATAAATTTGTTTGGTCAGGTTGATTTGTAGATTATTAAAATAATAATTGCTTTATTACAAATTGTTAATTAGAAAATTTGCTCTATTTTAAAAATTAAACTTTTATATGTTAAATTATTTTCAATGCGTTGCTTTAATAATAAACTTTTTGAAATTAGTAAAAGTTGAATCAGGCTTTTCTTCATGGTCTGCTCCTGTTTAAATTAGTGTGGAAAATAAACAGAAAGTTAAATAATAAAAATATTTTATGAATAATATTAAATTTGTTTTTACTGTTAAAAGACTAGTATTATGTGTTTTAGTTTTAAGAAAACAAATAGAGAGTTAAAAGACTAGTCAACTATTTCTTAGCAATTTGAACAGTAATATATTAAGTTGTTACAAATATAAGTCCTTCTCATAAAACAATTATTTTGATCTGTTTTTTAGTGTGCAAAGAATTTTGGTTTTCACTTATATAGTTTGCTTAAAGTTAAAAAAGGTTGAGTAATCAGAAAATATGCTCTGTTTTAGCTATTAAATTTTATTTATTGAATCTACCTAGGTGTGCTGCTTTGATAATATAGTTTTTGAAATTAAAAAAAATAGGCGTTTTATCACGGTCTGCACCTGTCTAAAATAGTGTGGAAATAAGCTTTTTCAAGATTCAAACAAAAAAAATAACGTAATAGTGTTTTGAATAATGTTTAATTTGCTTTCACTGTGAAAAGACTAACTTTACCATCAACTTACTAATTTCAATAGTTATTTAAACAGTAATATATTAAATTGTTATAAATAATAGTCCTTCTTTAAAATATTTATTTTTGATTTGTTCTTCAGTGAGCAAAAAAATTTTTTCTTTTTATATATAGTTTGCATAAAAAGGTTGAAGACCACTGGTTTAAATTACTCTTAAAAATTAATTATTACTTCATTAGTTTTTAAGTTTTTGTGCCAAATAGTTATAGAATTGTAAAAATAAATTTTAAAAACTGTTAGTAATGTTTTAAGGATTATAAATCTGAGGTAGTAAATTGTTTTAGAAAAAAAAAAACATCTAATATGATGCTTAAGTTATTGTTTAGTTGCATCAGGTGAAGTCAGAAATTATGTTATGTAAAACTAAATCGAAATACTTAAAGTTTTAATTTTGTAAAGTATTCAAAAATAGTCTTTAAAGTACTGAACTTTTTTAAATTTTGAATATCATCTATAAATCACTGTTTTGTTGTATTTGTTGTTGTGTTTGAAAATATAATTTTATTTACAAGCTAATAATAATACATCTTAATTGCTTTTATGTATGTTTTAATTTATATTTATCATAAATAAATTGTTTATTTCTTTAATGATTAATAAAGTAAATTTGTTTAAGAATAATTTAATTAGTTTAAAAAAGTGTTTTGTAATATAATCTGTATTTCATTGTTAAAGGTGTCGACTAGCGAACATAATATTTGGATTTCAAATAATTAGAATTAATTTTTTGTCAAGTTATATAATGTCACCGATTTATTTTCGTAATATGAAGACTTAAATTATTTAGGTATTAGTATTAAAAGTAAATATTAAATTACATCTAGGTTTGTTATGTATAAGTTATAACTGTGAACAATAAATTGCAAAGGATTTAAGTATTATGAAAACAATAACAGTTTACTTCTAAGCAAATATAAGAAGTTTTTTATTATTTATTGACATAACTATACTGTTCAACCTTACACTTTAAAGTACAGTCAAATATATAATTTTTTAATGTTAGATAGCTTAAATTAATATTTTTGTTAGTTGTTTTTAATCTTATTATTTAAATATACTGAACGGTCATTTGAACAGCTTCTAGGCTTCTTTATGTTAGGTAGCACATATTTTACTTGTTCAAAAGTAAAACATTTTAATATTTGATTTTTATACTTCACTTTAGAAAGTGAAATAAGTGTCTAAAGCTATGTTATTTTTTTTATTTAAATGTATATAAAATCGTGTAGCTTAGCTTTAAAGTTACCTTTTAACTTAAAACTTTTTTTTTTAAATCAAAGCATAACTTTGTTTGCATGTAAAAGTTTAATACTAGTAAAAAAGTTTAATTAAAACTATTTATTTCAAGTTATAAAAGTTAAATCGTCATAATGAAAAACTAGTGAATTTAGTAAAAACCTCAAGTATCAAATTTCAGTATTTATTAAACAATAAAGAACTTTACTTAAATAATATTTCGGATAAATGTAGGTTAATCAGGTGGTCAAATAGTCGGATTGGCATGGTCTTTTTTTTTTGTAAAAGAAATCAAAATAGAATGTTAGATATTATTGTGAAATACCACTGTAAAATAAGCCTGAAAGTTTGATTTAACTTTTTTTTTTTAATTTTAAAATAGTTTGCTTTACAATATTGTGTTCTAAATTTACATAACTTATTTAGAATATAGAAATTAACATTGTAATTTTGTGAATGTAAATGTTATTACTAGTTCAAAAACAGAAAACAGAATCATATATTTATTTTTTTTAAAATTTTTAAGTAAGATTTTTGAGAAACATTTCATAATTTTTTTTAACAAATTCCCATATAATATGACAATACAATAAAGTTATTTTTAAAAACTAGTTTAAACTAGAGTAGTTAAGAGAGCAGAAAAAATGGAACTCTAAAATTTATACATAACAAGTTAAACATTCATCATTAAAAGTTTAGCAAAAAAGCAAAACTAAATCTTTTGATAGTGACAAAATTTAAAGTAAATATTATAAATATTTAAAATAAATATATGCATACTTTATATTTTCAAAAGATTGCATAGGCTTTAAGGAACCAGCCAAAACTTGCCCTTTAAAAATAAATCACACTTTAATTAATGATTCTCCTTATCTAATCTTATCATGTTAAAAAAAGCTAAGGTTATTTAATTTATTTGCTTAACACATAACTTTTTTATTTAATTATGATATATATTAGATTAGAAAAACTTCTTTAAAAATAAACATTGAAAACTAGAATTATTAGTTTTTTTTATAATTAAACAAATAACAATTGTAAAAAATTGAAGTTTTTTACTTTTTCTGTGCAAAATGATTTTAGTAACTAACAAAATCTCTTACTAAATCCATTTAAAAAAATCAATGTGAGTAAAAATTCACTACACTAACTATTCTCCCTACTAAACTTAATTTAGTAGTTAGTAGTAGTTTTAACACTAAATCATACTTAGATGTTGTAATTTATTTAGTTAGTTTTTTTTTTGTTAAATATTTAACTTTTTCTAATAAATGAATTTTTTTCTTTAACAAAACTTATCAGAAATGTTTTCAATACATTATTAAATCAATAACTTAAAATTTTATAATCGAATAAAGTACATTATAAACATCAAGTAAAATACTTATATGATGTTGTTTAAGGTCAATAGATAATAGTTTTTAGTTTTTATAACTAGTATAATGTCTTAACTTACATTTGTTACTAAAGTTTATTAAGCTTTAGTTCTCTTTTAAAGTATTGTTAAGATAGATAAATAATTGTGTTGGTAACTTACGAATTCTAAATTTAAGTATGTAAGATTATTAAAGTTTGTTTTTTGTTAAAGAAGACTTTTGTATTTGCAAAAAAAAAACCTAAATTATTTTGATAAATTAACATTCAAAGTGTGACATAAACTTGCGTTCTTTAATGTATTCGTTGAACCGTGACCAAAATATTGCAAATAATAGCTTAGTTAAAATATTTTTATCTAAATTATTATGGACTCTGAAGAACTAGCCACACCAAGCAAGGATCAAAAAACTGTTACAACAAATCAGTCAAATAAGCAGTCTAGTTTCAAGACTCAACAGAGTTTTGGTTGCTTCTTTCCACAGCTAGCAACTTCTACTGTTCGGAATGACTTAGGATACAATAGTTTTACCGCCCAAATGAACAATGACTCGTACTATCCTCAAAATTTAGGTAACCAACAACATGGTCATTACGTACATTCAAACCATCCCTATGATAACAGTAGCTTTTCTACTACCCAGTATCTAGACCCACAACAGCCACAGATGATGTCTTTGCAAAACAACAGTCAACAATATGCGACTTTTCAGAGCCAGCATGACGGTCGAAATGCTTCTTACCAATACAAGGGGAGATCAACGACTCCTGTGCAGAACTACAACCACGGAAACTTTCAGCAGCAGCTTCATATTCAGCCACAACAGTACTCAGTTCCACAACAAACAAACAACCATCAGTACGCTTTTCAACAATATACTTCACCAAATCAAGCTTTCTCTAACCCAGGGCAGGGAAACTACACAGGTATATATTAGTTGTTATGTCGTTTAATATTAACATTTAATCTAGAAAAACTAACTTATTAATTTTTTTTAGGTCGTAAAAACGTGCAAAACCACTCAATGTATCCAGCAAGTTGTCATGGAGAACAGGTAACGTAAAATTACATTGACATCTAAGAATTGAAATTTGTTTTTTATATTTTTTCAATTTACAGTATATAAAATTGAGCAACTATCAAAATTTGATACTTTTTATATATGAGTTATTTAAATTAATAACTAAAAACTGTTTCTTTTACGAAGGATGATAATAGAAGACTAATGTTGGCAAAAAGACCTATAAAACATAGAAAGTAAGTATATTTTTATACTACTAAATAAAAAAATTAATTATAAATATAAAAAAAAAAATTATTAATCATTAAGTTTTAAGTTTGCATACAAAAATTTATTTTTATTTAACTTGTAAATGTTTCAAACTAGGCAGAGGATTACACTCACTGAATATCAAAAAAGTACTTTAGAGAATTTCTATCAGATGACAACAAAATACCCGCTCAGAGACCAAATTGAGGACTTAGAACGTTGGACCGGGTTGACGTTCGGAGAGATTAAAGTGAGTTTTTCCCACAAACAACCAAAAAAAATTAACAATTTTAAGTTGCATTTTCACAAATAAAAACAATAAATTAAAAATTCTTACTTAAAAGATTAGAAAAAAAATTGTTATGTTGTACTTTACTTACTATACTGTTTGGTGTTTTAAAGCTTCATTTTTTACCATAAGTTGAATAAATGTTTTTGTTTTATTCGTAGTAGTTATAAAGTTTAAGTAACAAAATCATAACGTTAGTAATGTTCACATCGAGTTTGACTATTTTTACTTAAGGTTTACTTCTAAAGCTGTACACATACAACAACGTGCATTTATGTGTTTCTATAACTTCATGATAAATATTATTTTATTTTTAGCATTTTGTTCCAAAATAATGTTTTTTATTAAAAATGTATATCCCAGTTGAAATAAATAAGTAATTTTTGTTATTAAAATCTTCTAAAATGCAATTCAAAGCGAACCTCAGTTTAACTATTTGTTTGTACATTTATGAATACAACATTACATACTAATAATAAAATCATTAATTGAATCAAATCTTTTCAGACCTGGTTTAACAATAGGCGCAGAAAATCTCGAAATGATGGAGAAGAATTCAAAAAATAAAGTGTAAACTTGATGATGATTTAATAACATCTAATATTTAAAATGGTATTTCACAATTAGTTACAATTCTGAAGGTGAAAACCAACCTTCATACAACCAACTCACTAGGAACTATTTTGATAAGGAACTAATGGTCCAAATTAATTTATTCTATTTCCAGACTTAATTTTATGTAGTCTTTAATTTTTTCTGTGTTATTTAACAAGTATACCAATAGTGTTAATCTGCTAACAGTCCTAGAAAAGACGTTATTGTGTACAATTCGTTAACCAAAAGGTTCTTTTGATACTTTGATTGCTGTTTTTCGTCGTTCAATAAACCATAATAAAATTTTTTTACGTGTTGTAATATTATAAAGTTATGTAATTTCTCATTTTTTCTTTTAACTACTTAAATGTAGTTTTTATTTTCTAGTTTTTTCAATTACTCTAGTACAAGAGTAAGATTTTAAAAAGATTTTCTATACAGAAACTTTGTTTATTCGATAGTTTTGTACTTCTATTAAGAAACTTCGCCAGAAAATTGCTATGAGTCTTTTAAGTTTTTTGAAAAATTTGATTCTTTTCATAACGAAGTATAGTTATTTATGGTTGTATTGTGCGTATAAGATATAAAGCTTAGAAAAGTTTTTTACATGCAACAATGTTTCCATTTATAATCAGTTGTAACAGTATATAAAACTGCATTTGATTACTGTTTAGATTTAAAGAAATAATTATAGTTAAAGTTCTTGTTCATTCAAGCGTTTAAGAGAAAGCTCGCTAGGTCACTTTTATTATTGATAAAATTTTGATATAGTTTAGATAAGAAGAAAATAAAGAGCAGTCATAAGTTTACTGATGCAAGTTTGCATTTCCATATTAAACCCATTGTAAGCTCTCATCAGTAAGAGCAAGATTCATTTTAGATCAAATTTAGTACTGCTAACATTTACACATTTGTGTTATTTGTTGTCTATTGTAAAGTCGTGATTTAAGCAATGTTTTTTTTTGTACGCGGTTATTTTAATTATGTTCAAAGTATTTGAACGTAATATTATTTTCTACATTTCTTTAAGAATATTCTTGAAATTTAAATTTTGTTTAAAGGTTCTAATATTATTAAAAGCAATTTCTAAAGCATCATGTTCTTTATAATGTATATGGTTCTTTATACTGTTGGTGTTTCGATTGTTTTTAAAAATAGAATGTGTTCACTCACGTCATGCCTAGTTTTTATTGAGTAGCTCTAAGTATTATTTAACAAAGTATTAGTTAGATTATTATATTATTATTTATTTATGATGGTCAAACAGTGTGGTTTGTAAGCAAGTTATAACCAAACTCTTTAAGATTAAAGTAATTTTCATCTTCAAGTTATACAGTAAATAAAAAATTTTTTAAGATAACTGTGTACAACGATTATCATACTACTATTACACTATTTTTTAATTTTTAACAGACCAATTTTATTAGGATTGCTTAAATTATGACGGTTTAAGTATACAAAACCATTATAAATTCTTGGCTTACAAAAAATTAAAAGTTCTAATTTTGGTTAGAAGTTAAGTAATAAATGTTACAACAAAAAAAGATCAGTCAATATTACAAATAAGATTATTAGGTTTATAAAAAGTTGCAATAGATTAAATTTGCGTTTTATTAGATATATTATTCCATCAGATCGTCTAAAAATATAATTAAAAGTTTTATAACTATTATTCATGGATAGCTGTCAAATTTGCACGAGCATTTAAAATTGCACAAGAGGACATATTTGCACGAAGATACAACCCTTACCCTTGGTCGGTAAATTTTACTTTATTTATTTATCACTGTTACCTCAAACATTACTCTTACCTTCGGTCGGTAGATTTTTAATTTTTTAATGAATTTATATTTTAGTTTTTGTTTTGGTTTTTGTACTCTCGTGCAAAAATGTAACTCGAGCAAAATGTCTTCGTGCAAAAGTATTTTGGTGCAATTTTGTGCACTCGTGCAATTTTATTCCTATGCAATTTAGTCCCCTCGTGAATTTAGTCTCCTTGTACAATTTAGTAAACTCGTGCAACTTTGACCCGTTCCTATTATAGGTATATCTGTAAAATATACTTCACTTATATTTTTTGACTAGTATTATGCAAAAACTCTGAATCCGATAATAAAAGAATAAAACGTTATTTCCATAAAAACTTGTTTTAGGATAACTATGCTAGTTTTGCATAGTTAGAATAATTTCAACTTATCTGTTTACTAAAATATTGTAAAAAAAACATCGGCAAAAGTCTATAGTCCTTAATATTTGTGAAAGCGAAAGTTCATCACAGCTTATGCTAATTGAAATTACACTGAAGTTTATAAGTCTTTAGCCGAAAATTGTAATTTTATTATAATTCGTTTTTTATCAATTATTTTACATTGTCTTCGTAATTTTAATATATATAAATCACGTGCTTAATAATAAATAAACAGTTTAAAAATATCACTTTTAAGTAAGTACAATTACGTTAAATCAAGCTGGCATTTCATGAAGACTTTTGCAATACTTTAAATAAACGTTACTAATAATCTTGTTTAAGAGCAGCCATTACCTCAACAAAACTCTAGCAACATCATACTACTGATTGAGGTTACAACCGTTTCTTAACAAAACTTAGCTTTCAATACACGTAATAAATAAACAGTTCAAAATTTATATAAAATTTCTATTTTTGTAAACTAATACAGAAAAAATTTGTAAAATATTCTGTATTTATTAAAGTTAGATATCAAGAAGTATTTATCATAAACATTCAATTTTTCCTGCAAATAAAATGTTAAGTCAAATAAAAAATGTTTTTATGACAATTTTATGTTATTAAAGAGGAGCATTAACCTAACCAAAACCCTAACAACATCGTACTATTGATGATTGTCACAACCCTTAGTTAACCTTCACAGATTGTTACTTTTTAATTTATGTCCATGTATGCTTCTATACTTGCACAATTATGAATTTACTAACTCAAGCGTAGCACTTGACTAACTAGTAATAAAAAAAGTATGCAGTTGTTTAAAACAAAGAAGTTTGTTAAAATCTAGTTTAAAAAATTATTTAAAACAACTATAATTTTTAAATGTGTAACAGATTAAAAGGGAAAGTTTATTAAGACTTAGTATAAAAGTTTTTAAACTTTCTGTAGGTAATAATACCTAATAAAGAAAAATACTTTGATAAAACTCTGAATTTTAAATAAAATATGTGGATGTTTTCAAAAACTTATAAAAAACTAAAAAGTAAACTATAGTCAGACTTAGCTTTCAATGCACATATTAAACAAGTAAAACAAAACTTTTTTTTTTAATTTCTAGTTTAAATAGATTTATGCAAATTGTATATTTTATTCGCGACGGGTTTCGGTGGCAAGAGATTGCGACCTTTCTAGTTTAGAAATTATTAAATTTCTAGTTTACAAACTAAAATTTTTAGAATTTTTATTTATTATAAATATTATGTTATTATTTAAGTCATATTTCAAAAATAATAATCATAAACATTTAAGTTTTCCCTGAAATAAAAAAATAATCTTAAATAAAAATTAGTTTCAATATACAAAATTAACAAACAAAGCAAAATGTATGAAACAGTACAATATTCGCAAATTAACAAAACTAAAAATTGTAAAATAACTTTAAACATTGACATCTAATCCTTGATAAAAGGGCGTTTAGGAGAAAACGATTTTTTTTAGTTTAATACTTTTTAACTAAGCAGATTATAGCTTGGTTTTAAAAACATAAAAACAAAATTATAAAGCAAAATACTATATAACAACAACAAAAATTGTTTAACAACTATTTCATAAACTTTATACTAAATATCATTATACTTAAAATAAATGCATGAAAAGTGTGAGTTAAAATATAGGTTAATATGAATCGAAGTATAACACTTATCTATCGTTGTGCTTATTATCGAACAAATTTTAAATTTTGAAAATCTGCTTTTATTTTGTTTTATAAGTATGTTTTTCATTGAAATTGATATAATAACTTAAAAAATTAAATTAGAGTAAAAAAATTAAATGTTTTATGTTCAAAAATTTTGTATTTTCCACACATAAAGAAAACTTTAACCAGCTACATGTCACATTTAATTTCTAAGAGTAGTTAAAAATATTTAAAGCTTATTTGAAAGTCTAAAAATTAAAATTAGGATTTAAAAACCTATTTTACCAATGTTTTTATATTAGCTTAAATTTAAAGTCAACCCATCATTATTCATTAACAGTTTCTAAGTTCTAAGAAAAAATATTCTAATCAGAATTTAAAGATACTTGAAATAAAACAAAGGCAACAGCAGGTTCTTTATGTAAGGTGTTTAACAGCAGAAAATGATTAAAAGCTGATACAAAAAAAGAAAGGATAGGTATTATAGTCTTAATTTCGTTTATTGTTTTGTTTTCCCTCCAATAAGAGATTCTTACTTTAAATAGCCTAATCTTAATTTTTAATTCAAGATTTATAAGTGAGTAAAATGAATTTTATGCTAGTTAAAGATTTATTAAAGTAACTTTGAAAAAATTAACCACATGACCTTGATTAATAAAAGGTTGTGAATCTAACCTCAACCTTTTTTCATAAAAGATTCATCCTACTAAGGGAATGCCAAACTTATTTAAAATTAGAATAAGCTTATTTTAATTTGTAAAATCTTTTTTTACACAGTTTTAACTATCAATATAAGGCAAACACATTTTAAACTGCATGTAACTTTCTAGCTACATATTGCTTATTCAAATAGTAAAAACTATCAAAAGACAAACATTAGTTAATATCTAAGAAGTATTAAGTGTTACATGTAAAGAAAGTAGGTTGCCTTTATTTTATCTATATCATATAGGTTAATCTGAAAAAACCATTAGATGTGAAAAAAAAGGAAAAAAAATCATGAACAAAAATAACTATGAAGTTTTGTAATTTTTATCTATAATGCCTTTTAAAATGTTTTTAAAAGTTTTTGGCTTTGTAAGTTTAAATTTTGTTTTAAATGTATTGACAATTGGTTTTTTATCAGCAACAATTATTTCAAAATGTATACTTTTCATTCAGTTTGTTTACAATCATTAAATCATATAATGCATGTTGTTCAAAACTATATTTTTAATTCCCGCAATGCTGCAATTCATTGCTGATCCAAATTTTAATTTTTTAAACAACTATATGTATTGAAAATTTAAAATGCAACTGATAAAAATTATGCATATTTATTTTAACTTATTTTACTATTATTTAAAGGTCAAAAAAAAATATCAAAATTATCATTAAATTTGATGAAAAAAGGCGAAAAGGCTAATATAAATAGAAAATTTCTTTCTCTTTCTATTGTTTTTCGATAAAGATAAGTTTCAGTGTGCCATCCCGAAGACCCTGGTCTGATCTATTTTATTTCTACCTGAACAACTAGCACTTAGTAAGATCTTTTTAAACGTTATAGTATACTTTCAGCAAAAACATTCAATCTTGCTATAATGCAAAATGTTTTATTTGGTTTATATCCTAAATTCTCTATCAAGCCAATGTACTAACTTTTAATAATGCAAGGCCACATTTACCTAGGAGAAAAAAATGTGGGTCATTGGCCAAATATGGCCTGCGACGTGCAATTAATCTAAAAACAAAAAAAAACATTCACTTTATTTTGACTAAAGTTTGCTAATATGGTTGAAACATAGACTAAGTAGAATGTGCTGCCTAATTAGGTTTGTTTTATTAATTTAGCAGTTTCAATATTAGTTCACCTCTTTAATAATACTTTTTATAAAAACTAGTAATCTTTCAAAAACAGTAATAGGCCTACTATTATACAGAATCGGATATGCGTTGTGTGCATTGAACAATCAAATGAAATAATAATGATAAATTAACTGTGATGCAATAAATAAAGCAAACAAAAATTAAACAAAATATATAAATTAATTATTAAAAGTGAAAACATATAAAAACCATTTTGCTTCTCATTTTTTCGTCTGCTTCGGTTTATTAAAGTATTTATTTTTCTTTCTATCAGTATTTTGTGTATAGTAAGCCGCTACTTGGTGCATATTATTTGCAAGTAGCTCCCACTCATCAGCTATTATATTGAAGCTCTTAGGTCGCGCGCGCGTGCTTAAAACGTAGCTTTCGACTCGCTTGCGTTTGCCAATGAAAGTCTCGTTGTACAACAAAGACTTTAATATTCGCTCTCTATCTATCCTTAGAGAAAGACCGAGCAAGCGAAGCATGTGCTGACCGAGATTGTACAGTACATGGTGTTAAGACGAGTACGTCTCAACAATTTTTCGTTGTAGATCTTTTGTTGCCATGATTTTCTAAAGATGCGACAAAAGCGTTGTAGGTGAAAAGTTTTGATTTTCTTCTGCTGAGCGCTAGCTAGACAAAATCCATGTTTTCCTACTACATACTAGAGTACTGCATGGCATGTACAGGAACAACAAACATTAGACTTTGTGCGAATGCTTAACTTTTGGTTATCCCTAACTATTTCAGTCAAACGACTGAAAATGTCTGAGACTTTACAATAACGACTTTTAATTTCTGTAATCAATGATGCGTTTGACAGAAAATTTTAGTAAAGGTTTAAAGTTTTGTACTTAAGCCCGCCTGGTTAGATCAAAGCGGTTTCTTGTGACTATGTATGCCTGCCTGACGAGTCTTAATAAAAACGAAACCGGTTTAGTTTGTCTCGGATGCTGTTGTTGTTCGTCATGTGGTGAACTTTATAATCTACTGTTATTTCAGTTTAGATTACTGAGTTTTATGTTAAATAAATGTTTCTCAATTTCTATTACTGTTCGTACATTTGAAAAATAGTGTTATAAAAAACAAATTTAATTTAATTTTAAAATGTTTTATAAAAAGAATCAAAATGATTGTTTTCAATAGAAGTCAACAATAGTTTATTTAACATTTAACACATTAAAATCTTTTAAACGTAAACTTCAGTTTAAACTTAAAATTTAACTTTTACATGTAGCTTGTATATGTTCTTCTTATATAAAATTCAGTCAGCAAGAAATGATGGGACACATTTAAAATCCATCCGCGTTCATAATCCACCAAAGTAAACTCGATTACCACTTACCGATCGAGGGTAAGGGTTAGGGGTAACATTGATAGTGAAAAATAAAAATAAATAAAGCAAAAAAAATATAAAATATAACTATAAATAAATAAATTATAAAAAAAAATTGATAAATTTTGATAATATACGGAAATGATATATTTTTTTAAATTACGGGTCAAGCTCATTAAAGTAGTTTTGAAAGATTGTTCTAAAAAAACAAACTCTTCAAAAACAAGATGGTCACAATTAACATAAGGCATTAGTATGTACTAAAAGTTGAACTAAAAGCATGTTTCAAATTTTGTGTTCAAAAACAGCAGCTGTTTGTTTTATCTTTTTCCATAAGTAGTTTTTAAAAACCATATAATTCGACGGTGAGTTGCCCATCACTAATCTAAATACTTCTGCATACATTAACTCTTTTAACATGTACAAAAATAGGATAGCTGTCAAATTTGCACAATCTTATAAAACTACACGAGGGGACAAAATTGCAAAAAGATACTTTTGCACGAAGAAACTTTTTCACAAAGGGTCAATTTTGAAAAAAAAAAATAATAAATAAATAAAAGATAAATTTATAAAAAAACAAAAAGAAAAAAAAAATTACTGACCAAAAGTTAGGGTTAGGGGTAACAGTAATAGTAAAAATAAAAAACAAAAAACAAATAATTTTATAAAAACAGAAAGAAAAATAAATAAAAGAAGAAAACATACTATAAACAAAAAAAAATTACCTACCGAGGGTAAGGGTAAGTGGTAAAAAAGTAAAAAAAAGAATTTAAAAAATAAAATAATAATAATGAAATTGTGCAACATTTTCTCCTCGTGCAATAGAGTATCCGTGCAAAAGTATCTTCGTGCAGTTTTGTGCCCTCGTGCAGTTTTGTATGCTCCTGCAAATTTGACACCTAATCCTATTATTAAGTGTTTGTACCGATCTGTATCATATAGTCAGTAAAAGTGAATTTAGTAACTATACTAACTTGTCCATATAATCTATAAACAATGTTAAGCAAAATGAGGTATTACTTTGCTAGTTTTATTATTATTTGATGTCCGTAAAGTTTGAATTTTATTTTTAACCATTTAGTTAGAACTTAACATATAAACGTTTGCAAAATGTTTTTTAAATCACTTTTTCTGTATGAATAAATATATACAAAAAAGTTTTGTACAGTAACCTCTCGCTTATTTACGCACAATGTGTCCACAGAAAAAAATGCATAAAGATACGAGATATCGTAAAGATACGAGAGCTACCAAATAAACCTACTATAACGGCTGTTTTTTGATATTGCTTCTAGTTAAAAGCAGACTGGGGACTTTTCTTCTTTTTAACAATTTGTTCACTTTATTTATAAATACGAAAACAAAAGATAAAACTATACATATATTAAAAAAAATAATAAATACTTTTAGAAAAATTTAAGTAATTTTAATGATAAGTATATTTTATCTTTATTTATATGTGACTTCTTTGATACTTAACGTTTTTATTCTATTCTACCTAGCAAATTCAACTTATAAGTAGGTATTTGTTTACAATTAAGAAATGGTATAGTGTCTATATAAAATTTTGTTTCAATAGCCTTTAAAAAAAATGCATTTGGTACTGTAACGGATTTCTTCTTTTGAACAAAAATATATAAAATAAAGGAAAAATGTTTAATAAAGTTTGTTTATGTTTCATTAGATTTATCTTTTAGATGTTTATTCATATATAGGGCAAGAGTACTGTACTATTTATTTAGGTTTTAAACTCTCGTTATTTCATTATACTTTCATTGTTTAACACGGTCATATTTATTTCAAAAAATTAATTTAATCTTTTATTATTAACAAAATTTTTGTATACTGAGGTATAACTAAATGTTTATCAATTAGTCAAGAAACATAGGTTTACAAATTCTAAAGATATAGTGAGGTGAGTTAGCATTTAAAAACATTTTTTAAATTAAAAATATTTAGTAAAACTAATTTGTTCAATATTAAATTAATTTAAAATTTCTATTTTTTAAATTTTTTAGAAATCTAAAATGCGTAATTAAACGAGAGTGCGTAACGTCACGAGTGCGTAAACATGCGAGAGGTTACTGTATTGCTCTTGTTTCAAGGAATTACTTAAAAAATATATATTCTGTGAAACTTTTTAGGAATAAAATAAAACACTAAGTATCAATTTTATTTATCAAACATCAGCTGAATATTTAAACTTTTATACAGTTAAATCGATTATCAACTTTAGAATCCTTACTATTTCAACTTTAGAAAAACTACCTTAAATAAAACAAGCTAAGATAGCATTTTAGTAGAGTTAAAACACAAAAATTTTAAGTTTAGTTTGTATTTTTACTTATTTAGTTTTTACAGTATTAAAATACAAATAATGTGAATACTTTACTACCTTCACTTAAATCCAGTATCTTCATTTTTTTTTCAAATAATATTTGATAAGGCTGTACTGATAATTTTATTTGTTTTTATTTAATTTCATAAATGGTGAAGTAAAAACATTAGTGTATGTATAATTTGTTTATTATACCTAGAAATTAGTTATCAATTAAATAAGTATAATAAGTTTATACAGAAACAAAAAGTAAAATACAATACTATGTTTCTATTAAAACACTATCTGTGAAGCTAATTAAATGTCTAACTATTTATTGTTTAGTTTAGAATAAACAAGTCAGTAAAATAGTTGGGTGTAAAACACAAACATGTGCAGTATTCTGTTAGTTTTTTTATTTTTAAGTCTCATATATTTATATTACATTCGTTTAAGTCAGTTTTTCAGCAAACTACTTAATTTAAATTTTAATTCTTTATTGCCTAGGAGATTTTTTAAACATTCTGTTTATAGATTTTTAATTTTAATTTTTAGTAAAATATTTTAAAACAAGTTGAAGTTAAAATTTAAATCTTTTAATAAAAAATTTAAAAACTAAGAGCTGTATTATGTTGCTTATTTTATTACAAATATTATATAGAACATAATGCACAAGATTTTTGTTAAGTTTTTCTTTATACAATAGTTTTTGTTTCTTTATAATTAAGTCTTTTTAACTTAAAATATATCTATTTTTTTAAAAACTTAATTGTTACAATACTTAATAGAAAAATAATATCTTTATTAGTAAGCTATAAAACGCCTAACTTCTGTAAACTACATTGAAGATTTTTTTAATTATTTTTCGACTATCAGTTTTACCTTCGGAATTTAAACTTGCAAAAGATCCTTATTAATATCAAGCAGTTAAGTTTCGTATACCAAATCATGTAGATTTGTAGTTTTAAATTTTTAGTAGAATACCTACCTTTAGTAGTTCGTATTATGCTAACAGCTTTTGAAAAAAAAAAAGATTAAATGTAAAACTGCGTAAAATTAAAAGGTGTTATAAGTTCTTAGCTAATTACCAGTGTAGTATAAATATACAGGTTTAGTACAAAATGATCACTCTACCAGAAACCAGCAAAAAGGTAAGTCATATATAATTGACATCCGATTTTTAGTTGTTGGTATTAATTGCCACTTCAAGGTTATAAATTAACCAGACTTTTGCTATTTAATATAAAATAACCTAAAAATTTACAGTTTTATGTTATAAAATTACTACCTAATATTTAATGCTGTTGATTTTTTGATAATGTTTAAAGCCTTGATAATTTTAAATATCCAACTTTTGCTTTTGAAGACTTAAATTTTTCTAGACTATAGTATTACTTTTAAAATTACTAGAAATATTTGGTTTTACTTTAAAATTTAATGTAAAATTAAATAACATTATTAACATAATTTAAAGACACTAACTTTAAACTTATTTTACTTTAAACAGGAGCATGCAATTTAGCTGTGAGAGAAATTTAAGGTTCACCTACAACGTCACAATAACATACCCACAAATCCTTACTTCAAGTTAAACTTCATAACTTTGTTTGGTCAGGTTGGTTTATAGACTAAAACAATATTTGAATTATTACAAATTGTTAATTAGAAATTATGCTCTATTTTTTCACTTAAACTTTTATAATTTAAATTATTTTCAAAAGTTGAATCAGGCTTTTCTCCACGCTATGCACCTGTTTAAATTAGTGTGAAAATACAGAAAACTAAATAATAAAAAAATATTATGAATAATGTTAAATTTGTTTTCACTATTAAAAGACTAGTCTTTAAATCAACTAACTAACTTCAATAGTTATTTGGACAGTAATATATTAAACTGTTATAGCTATTAATCCTTCTTATAAATTGATTTGTTCTTTTGTGTGCAAAGAATTTTGTTTTTCATTTATTTAATGTGTCGAAAATTTAAAAAAGGTTGAAGACCACTGACTTAAACTACTCTGAAAAATTAAATACTACTTCTTTAGTTTCCACGTTTTTGTTTCTAATAGTTCTAAAATTGTTAAAACATAATTAAAAAAACTGGTAGTAATGTTTTAAGACTTATAAATTAGAGGTGGTAAGTTTTTTTAGACAAAATACATCTAAAATGATGCTTAGGGTATTATTTAGTTGCATCAGCTAAAGTTAGAAATTATGGTTCATAAATCCACATACTTAGGTTTTAAATTTCATAAATTATTTAAAAATAATCTTTAAAATAACACTGTTTAAATTTTTAAAAGTTATCTATAAATCACTGTTTTTTTATATTAAATATTGTCCTAAAAATACAATTTAACTTACAAGCTAGTAATGAAATATCTTAAATTCATTTCAATTTACATTTATCTGAAATAAATTGGTCTTCACTACAACCTAAAATGATTTAAAAAGTAAATTTGCTTAAGAATAGTTGATTTAGTTTAAAAAATAGTGTTTTTTAACATAATTTGTATATTATGTCAAAAGGTGTCGACTAGCGAGCACACTGTTCAGATTTCAAATAACTAGAATTAATTTTTTGTCAAGTTATATCATGTCACTGATTTAGTTTCGTAATATAAACACTCAAACTATTAAGGTATTAATATTTAAAGTAAATACTAAATTACATCTAGGTTGGGGATGTATAAGTTAGAACTGGTAACAATTGATAACAAACGATTTAAAATTTTATAAAATAAATAACAGTTTACTTCTAATTAAATAAAAAAAGTTTCAAATGTTTAACGACATTACAAAGTTGTTTTAACCTTATAATTTAAAGAACAGCCATAAGTTTTTATTATTAGTGTCGAATTTGTTATTGTAACAGTTTTATTAATTTTTATTTTATTGGTTTAAATCACTGAAAATCCTTTTAAACTGTATCAAGGTTTTATAATGTGAGGAAATACATATTTTCTTGTTCAATAACATAAAGTTATAGCATAAAATGATAATGTTTTACTTTGAAGTTTCATTTAAGACTAAATAATTTGATTAATATTTTTTATAGAAACTTATTTGATAAAGTTTCCATTAAGATTTAGCTTACTTGCGAGAGAAATTTAAAAACCACCTACTACGTCACAAGTACATACTCACAACTCCTTCCTTCAAGTCAAATTTTATAAATTTGTTTGGTCTGGTTAGTTTATAAGTATAAAAACATCTTAGTGGTTACAAACTATTATCTAGATTTTCGGCTATTCTTTTAGCAATTGACCTTTTATTTTTTAAAGTTTCCCTAATTGTGCTGTCTAATAACAATATTTTGAAACATCTGCTATTAAAAAATTTTAAATAAGTTTCACCTTGACCAGTGGTCTTCATGGTATGTTTTGTTGTTGTGCGAATTAAAAATACACGTGAAGACTACTGGTCTAGTAAAACCTGATTTAAAAAACTGCATTAATAATTGTTTAAATTGTTCTGCAAATAAACTATTCTAAGATCTATAGAAAATTTAATTAACTATTATTTTTTCAATAATCTTATATTTATTCTAATGTAAAAAGATTAGTTTTATCATTATTCAAAAATCTTTAAAAGTTTTTAAACTTAAATACATTAAAATCAAATAGATAATAATCTTTCTATAAATCATTTGTTTTGTTTTGTGCTTTATTATGAACAAAATTTTGTATATCATTAATATAGTGTGCAGAAGTTAAAAAAAAGGTTAAAGAACACCCATGTAAACCACTCTAGCAAATTAAATACAATTGTTATAATTTTCAAGCTTTTGTATTAAACTTTTTTTTTATTTTTTTAAATAAATTTAAAACAAGTTTTGCTAACTTTTTAAAGTTTATAAATTTGAGGTGGTATGTTGTTTTAAAAATAAACTAAATTGAAATGGATGCTTAAGGTATTAACTAGTTGCATCAACTCATGTCAGACATTATGGTTCGTATAACTAAATCCACATACTTAAGTTTAAATTTCATTAGACATTTAAGAGTAATCTTTAAAATATTCATAAATTAATATTTTGTTGTGTTTTTGTTGTGTTAAAATTATAGTTCAACATACAAGCAAACTATAAAGTTTTTTAAATGTTTTTTTTTAAATGTTTTTATGTATATTCTAATTTCTATTTAGTTCAAATAAATTGTTTTGTTCTATAACTACATTGATTAAAAAAGTAAAATTGTTAAGATTAATTCATTTAATTAGAAAAAAAAATTTTTGTAACATAATCTGTATTTACTTTCACTAAGTATCGACTAAAAAATAAATTATTTACATTTAGAAAATTAAACTTAATTTTTGGTCGAGTTACATAATGTAACGGATCTAGTTGCCTATTAAAATCACTTAAACTATTATTATTTTAATATTTTAAGTAAAAATGTAGTTGTGGTTAAGGAAATATGTATTATATAACTGGTAACAATACATTATAATGATATTCAATACTTTTAACAGCTGTTCAAAACACTTCGTTAACAGTAGAACCTAAGATTTATAAAATATTTAATGATGTCAAAGAAATGTTAAAACTCTATACTTCAAAGAATAGTCATGATTTGTTATTATTATTTATAAATTACTTAATGTAATACTTTTATTAGATGTGTTTAATATTATAGTTTTAATCAACAGAAAGGCCTTAAGAACAGTTTTCTAATTTAGTGTCAGCTTTTTACTTTATTTACTTGTTCAATAATAGAAAAATTTTAGTATTTCGTTCTTATACATCAATTTAGAAAGTGAAATAAGTATCAAGTGTTGTGTCACATTTTTTGTTTATTTAAATAGAAGAGAAAGTATGTAGCTTTGATTTAAACTTAAAAATTAAATAAGCCTAAACTCTAACTTTTTTTATAATTTAAATATCAATTGCTGTTAGTTTAAACATTTTACTATAGCACTCTTTCAATTTTTTTTTACTGAAAATTTAACTTGCTTTACATTTAAAAATTTATTATTAATAAAATCTTAAAAATACAAGCAGTATTTATTTTAAAATATAAAAGTAGAAATATCAAATAAACCTTTAAATTTAAGTATTGAAATTTGAGATTTTCAATTGTAAAAATATATTTTTTTTTTAACTAAAATACAATCTCAAAGAAATTTGTAAAAATATTTGTGTAACTATATACATATAACTATGTTAATGTCGAGGTCAATTAGTCAGAATGTCATGGTTAGTTTTCAATTAACTATTAAAATAAAAGTAAATGATATTAATGAATACTATTGTAATAGTATTATAATAAGAAATGTCTGAAAATCTGCTTTAATATATCCCTATGTATAAAAGAAGTTTATATGAATTTGCTTTAAATACATTTTTTTAAAAGTATATAAACTAGTTAAAATCTAATTATCAAGACTAAACATTTTTAAAATTACATTAAAACTTTCAATTTAAGACAATGAATGATGAACATTAACTATAAAATTTAATATAAGTAATCAAATATTTTAAGTATTTTTAGACAATTATAAAATTAACAATTTATTTTTTCAGGGGTTCCGCAGGCTCAAGAAACCAGTCAAAATTTACCTATGCTTAAGAATATAAAAAATGTTGTTTATTTTAGCAATAAAAACACGTGATTAAAATGAACACTAGATTAGTTGTTTAAAATAAATCTATTTTGCTTCAAAGTTTATCTATTTGTCCTATTTCAAAAAGAATTGCCATCTTTTTGATATGTAGGCAAAAATAATTAACACAATAAACTAAATTACCTTTGATAAATTTAATTTTAAATTATATTATGTTGCAAATAATTTTGACTATTAAATTGCTTTACATAATAATTAACTTCTTTATTCAAGTTTAACATATGTTATATAACCAAAAAAAAAAAAAAAAATTAACAGTTATAGTGTTATTTTTTTTACATACGAAATTTCCAAGTATTTAAATTAAGTCTCATTTTACAAAGTAATTATTGTTTCCCCACAATTATATGACATCATAATAAAAAACTTAAACTAGATATTCTGGAGTCGATGGTGAAAAGCAAATAAAAAATCTCTTAGGCGTTTTTAGTAGTAGTTTTGAAACTTGTACTATACATTATTGAGAATTTAGATAGTTAAGGAGGCAACAAGGCCATAATTTGAAACTTACACTAGATACTCTGAAGTTAATGATAAAGAGCAAAAAAAAGGTCTGAGAAATCTTGTTGGACAGGGCTATAGCTTTTTTTGTTTCTTTATATTGGGCATTTTGAAAAACTTTTATTTAATTCTGAGTTACATTTTACCAATAAAAGTTACTAAAACATTTAAAATAAATATTCAAATGATAACATAAATAAGCGTAATAATAAGGATAACCGATTACAGAGTTTGTTAAAAATTACTTTTAATGGACACTAAAGATTTATCGACTTCAAGCAAGAAACAAAAGATCGCTCAGTCAAATGATCCGTCTAATTGCAAAGTTGAAAACAAAATTTCCATTGAAACAGATATGCGTGAAAACAATGAAATAAAAGCAAAAGAAACTCGGCATTGTAATTTTGAGCCTAAGGCTGAACTCATGAGCAAACCTGCTTTCGATCATCAATCGAACAACAACAACTGTGTAGATAATCAGGTAATACTTGAAAACATATTTTATATTAACTAGCTAATAAATTAAACAGCAACCTTTTTATTTAAACACTATCTACTTTCCAGCATCAGACAAAACTTTTAACTGATAGATCTGGTTGCAAGGCTCAAAAGAAAGATTATATAAAAACTTATCCGAGTACAAACAACCACTATGACGTAAAAGACAACCACCGTAATAATTTTGTATCTGAGGCTGAATTAGAAGAGCAAACTGCAATTAATGAGCTACTGATGAATAATACTTCAATGAGACAGAGCTATAAAGTCAGAATTTTTGTTCTCATTAAAAAAAAATATTAAAATGTATAAGCAAATTATTTTTCATAATACAGTTGTTTAATTTTTTTCTGTTAATTAAGTAAGTTGTTCAATATTTAAAAAATAACAAAGATTTCAAAAAGTGAAGTTTAAGATTATTACTATGTTATTTAACGATTAAAGAATGTGTAATACTAGATTGAAAAATTTGTTAAAAATCTAAAAAATCAAGTTTTATCATCAACTTAATAATAACTTTAGCCTAGCTACACTCAAATTCAAGTACCTCAACAACACTGGCAGTCAGATGTGTATACTAATGGTACTCAACAAGCTGATAGGGATTACTTTCCTCGGCAAACAAGTTCTTCAGTTCAGAATGACTCAGGATACGATAGTTTTAGCAACCAAATGAACAATGACCCGTACTATCCTCAACATGCAGGTAACCATCAACATGGTCATCGTGTACATTCAAACCGTCCATATGACGGTATTAACCTGTTTAAGACACAGTATCCAGTTCAACAACAGCCACAGATGATGCCTATGCAAAAAAACGGTCCACTTAACAGTCAAGATATGCCGTTTCAAAACCTATATGATGGTCATAATGCTTCATTTCAATACAACCGCACACCAAGCGCTCCTTTTCAAAACCGTCACATCAATCATGGTAGGATTCAGAAGGAGTTTAAACAACCACATCATCCACAGCAAATGTATGATAGTCAGTATGTCTACCAACGGCATCATTTGTCAAATCAAGTTTTTTCTCATCCAGGACAAAGAAGCTACATGCCTACAGGTAAAAATTAACTAATTAGTCTGTAATAACAGTTTTTAACTTAGTATAACCAATTTATATTATTTTTCCAGGTTGTAACAACGGCCAAAGATGTTCAGCTTATCCAGCAAACGGTCATGCAGAACAGGTTAATAATAATTGCATAAGTATTTATGAGCTTTGATGGTTTTTTTTTTCAAATTCTGTTCAACATACAGATTTGAGCATCAAGTTAAAACTGCAAAAATTAAATTTTTAAGAAATTATAATATATATATTAAAAAAAACATTGTTTTCAGCAGTTGGATTCTTTGACAGAGGATGAGAAAAGAAGACTAGCGCTGGCAAGAAGACCAGCAAAACAAAGAAAGTAATTTTTTTAAAGATACTAACTAGTAATATAAACTTGTACTTTATAGAAAATTAGAATTAAGTGATTCTGTGTTATTATATTAAATAAAAAGTCTTAAACTCAAACTTGTGAATGTTTTAAACTAGGCAACGGGTAACACTTACTGAATATCAAAAAAGTACACTTGAAGGTTTTTATCAAAACACAACAAAATACCCGCTCAGAGACCAAATTGATGACTTAGAACGGTGGACTGGGTTGACGTACGGAGAGATTAAAGTGAGTTATTTGCACAAATTAATAAAAAAACTATAACAATTTTCAGTTGCATTTTTACAAAAAAAAAAACAATAATTTAGATATATTATTTCAGCTGTAATATTAAAGTATTTAAAATTAAAAAAAAGTTATATTTATTTTTTTTAGTTTTTTTTTAAACTTAAGTTATATTTAACGACTATACTTTTTTAGTGTTTTGAAGCTGGATTTTTTACCTTAAGGTGAACATTATTTTATTTTTTTGTTCATAGTAATTATAAAGTTTATGTAACAACTTAAACTTTTAATATTTAATTCTGTATAAATGTTTTTTAAAAACTAAAATTCATAAACCCGTAAATATAAAAAAGTATTTTTTTTTTTAAATAAAATTGAATACATTTAAAGCAGACTTCAATTTAACTAGATTTTTTTGTACTTGTGAATACAACATTACACATTTGTTAAACAAATCATTAATTGAATAAAATCATTTCAGACATGGTTCAAGAATAGGCGTAGCAAATCTCGAAATGAAGGAGAAGAAATCACAAAATAACGTGTAAAACTTGTGGTCACATTTCATGATTAAAACGATATTTCACAATTAGTTATAATTCTGAAGGTGAAAACCAACATGCAGACCATTAACTCAATTAGGATCTATATTCATAAGAAGTTAATATTCTATTTTCCGTTGATACAATCATACCAGATGATTTGATTTTATTTCTTGATTTTATTTTATGCTATTAAATAAGTCTAACAATAGTGTTTTTCCGCTAATAGTCTTAGAGAAGACGTTATGGTGTCACCTCGTTAAGCAAAAGGTTCTTATGATATTTTAATTATTTTCTTTCGTCGTTCAATAAACAATAATAAAGCCATATACTTGTTGTAATAGTATGCCTTCATAATAATGTAATTTCTCAACTTTTCTTTAACTATGAAGTTGTAGTTTTTATTTTTTTATCTTATCTATTGGTAAATTACAAGAGTAAGATTTTAAAAAAATTGTCTATACAAAAACTATGTTTATTCGATAATTTTGTTTGTTATTAAAAAACTTCGTCAAAAAAATGCCATCAGTCTTTTAGTTTTTTTTTAAAAGTTGATATTCATCATAACAAAGTGTAATTATCTACGGTAGTATTAAGCGTAAAACAATATAAAGCTTTGACAGTTTTTACATGCAACAATGTTTCTATTTTTAATTAGTTGTTACAGGATATTGAACTACACTGATATTAAATTGCAAAAGTTTTGAGTTAAAGTTTTTGTTCATTCAAGCATTTAAGATAAAGCTCGCAAGATCACGTTTTTTATTGATAAAATTTTAATAGAATTTAGGTAACTAAAAAATAAAGACTAGTCAGATGTTTACTGATGCAAGTTTTTATTCCCATGTTACAGCCATATATAAGCTAACATTAGTTGGATTATGAGTATCATTTTAGATCACTTTGCTGCTGCTACATGAACACATTTAAGTTATTTGTTGTATATTTTCAAGTTATTTTTTTAACAATGTTATTTTTACAAGCGGTTTTTTTATTTAAATTTAAAGCAGTTAAGAGCAAATAGTAATATTTTTTACACTTCTTAAAGTATATTTTTTAAACTTAAACTTTGTATAAAGGTTCAAATAAAATTTAAGTATTTTTTAAAGCACAAAGTTCTTTATAATGTACATGGATCTTTATACGGGAGCGGGTCAGATTGACACAGCGACAAAATTACACGGTCGTCAAATAGACACGGTGCGTCACTCTGGCATGGTGCGTCACTTTGGCACAGAGGGTCACTTTGGCACAGCGACAAAACGACACGGTGCGTTACTTTAGCACGGTGCGTCAGTTTAGCACTTGCGACAAAATGACACGGAGCGTCACTTTTACACGGTACGTCATTTTGGCACAGCGACAAGATGACACGGTGCGTCACTTCAGCACGGAGGGAAACTTTAGCTCAGCGACAAAATAACACGGTCGTTGATAAGGGAGGAAATGATTTGTTGTGAAACTTCAATCTTCATTGGTATGGACAACGATCTTATTTTTTCAGGAAACTTTTCGGTTTCCTGTCTTCTAGCCGGTTTTGTAGAATCAGCAACATTCAAATTTATTAACTTTAAAAACAAAGACCGCAGGAATTTTTGATTGTGACTTCATAAAATAAAGTGAAACACGTAATGTTTATACCTTCTATTGTCCATCGTCGTACTTATAAACAATGTACTTATTTTTAAGCAGTAGCAAGGTGTTAGGTGTGCTTAAAAGCTGTGCTTAATAAACGATAAATAATTATTTGTATCAAATAACCTTCACAAAGATTCAAAAGCAGCAACTTTTTTAACAAACTACGACTGCCAAAATTAAAGGGAATTTATTTTTAATTTCTTTCAAATGGAAAAACTTAAACACAGTTTTGTACTAGAACTTGAAACGAGTAATAAAAATTAGAAAATGACTTGCCATTTTACGACTAGAAAGATAAAAACTTATATAAACATATTTTTTAAACTTCAGCAACATTCTGATTTAAAAAATACAATCTACATTTTAGAACAACCATTTAGTACATCAAAACAATAAACTAGTAGATGTAAACACATAGAAAAATTTGTTTTATAAACAAAAACTCAGACGTTATCGAAAACAACTTTTCTGCTGTTGTTATTCTAAATTCTAATGCGGTTCTTACTTTACGTTTTTATGCTTAAAAAAGTAATACTTGCGCTCTTTTGGCGACTTAATGGGTTGTAATTTTGAATTAAAATACTACGTTCCCTGACGACTTATGTTAGTAGCAACATCTTCAAAAAATTATTGTGTACTGGACTTAAACGATCGAAACTTTGCGCCCTTATGCGACTTATGATAGTTGCAACATATATCGTGTTCTTAGTAGTAGAAATAGAATGCTCTTTCGCAAATGAAATTGTACATCTAAGCTTTAAAACTACATAAATAAAAGTATAAGTACAAATAATCGCAAATAATTTAGTTTTATTAGCAAAACATTCCCTACATCAAGCATCTCTTTAAATAAAATTCAATAAACCACTACTACACACTTGTAATACAATTGTAGACTTGCTTCAACAAAATACAATTTTTCTTACTATTATTATAGTAAAAATTCGCAAAATAAAACATTATCGCAATTGATATTTTCAAGATTTTAAACTCGTTAAAAAAATGATTATTAATTATCTAAATTATTTTATCGCTGCGTTTTTTAATGGATTAGGCGTCTGATTCCTATTAGAGTATTACTAAAGCTCAGGCAACTCGTGGTCTCCAATATCTCAATACAGATATTGGAGACCACGGGTTGCCAATGGTAATTAGGTAAATAGCACATCGCTTTCACAAATTACTGCCGAATGCCCCATACTTTCAAAATGTTGTCTATTTTATATAAAAAGCAAATAAGATTTCTTTTTTTTTACTTTTTCAACAGAAAGAAATTAACTCCTAGTTAATAAACAATATTGTTTAATAAATTTATAAAATAGTTTTTAGAAATCCTAGAAAATGTTTTGATTTATACAAAAAACTCCTTTTTTATTCGCAAGAATAAAAATTGAAAAATTAGATATTATTTTCATAACAGAGTTAAGACAAAACCGAGTTTTTAAAACTTTGTATTAAAACTCAAAAATTTAAAGAAGCAGAAATGTTTTACAAACAAATTAAAATCTGCGTTAACTGTATTATTAAGAAATTTATTTACCGATTTTGTATTAAATATAAGTGCTATTTAATTTTTTATTAAAAATGAAATACTATAATATCTGTCATACTCTAAGTTTAATTCTTTATATTTTAGGATACAAAGTTTTGTAAAATAAAAAAAAAACTTATAGTACTAAATTTAATAGAATTAACTAAATTGATGATAAACTTAACATTTAATACACTATTTTTAAGAACTAATAGTTTTGATTTATTAGGACTCAAGTTGTGTCAACGCCATTTGTTACTAGTTTAAACTAAAACTTGGGCAATACCCTTGGTATTTAACTGAACATTAAAAGGGGCACATACATAATAAATATGCGTATTGTTTCTGAAAAATTTAATGAAAGTTAAAATGGCAATATTTCTATTAATTCTCTATTATCTGAAATGCTTGGTGCAACAAAAAAGATTAAAAAAACTTACAGTATCAGTTAAATATTTTATATATTCTGCCGTAACTGTAAAAGGTTATATACTAGTAAACTGTATTAAGATAAATTTCTGTCTTAGTTAAACTTTTATCTGAGAACTGATGATTCTTACATAAGAAGACTCCATCGAAACCTAAACTAACTACATTGAAAAAATGTTTTATTTTAAATTTTTTTTATTAGAGAAAACAACGAACTTGGACAAAAATAAATAAACTAATAAGTTAGCCTAAAACAAAATCTTACCAAAGAAATAAACGAACATACACGATTTTAAAAACAAAAATGTTAGTCTATAGAAAAATTGTATGAAATTCAATCAAATTGGTGTTTTCAAATATTTTAAATGTTTTAAAACGCTTAAAACACAGTTTAATACTCAGAGAAAGCTATTTTAGAATATTTTTATTTAAAGGTGTTTAACTACTTAGAAATAAAATCAGAAGATACTTAAAAGTAGTAATGAGTGATTAAAAACGACTTAGAATAAATCAATAAATAAGTACAATTTCAAAAACATGTTGATTCCAGGCTGCTGCAGCAATGTTGTATGTATAATCTCTAGTACTTAATTTTCTTAAAAGTGATAAATATATAAATGTTCATGAATGGTTGCATCAGACTCTTAATTTTCTCTTAACTGTTAATAATACTAATTTTAACTTTTTCATAAATTTAGGCTCCAGGACCGTTTATTTCAATTATTTGCTTTTAGACAAGTTAATCATACATTTTCAATACAGAGTTTTAAGTAAATATCCTAACTTGTTAACTTTTATTGAGAATTTTTTCTATGTTTTTGGAAATTTAGGACTTTACATTAAAAAAAAAAAATTTTAATTGCTAATAATAGATTAATATAGCATGTGATTTACGCCTCAATAACTGAAATGTTCTTTGGTATAACTTTTCGAGCGAAAACATTTTGTCATTTAAAAAACAGTAATAAAAAAAATTTTATGTTTGAACAAACTACTAGGTTAAAATATTAAACATGTTTTATGTAACTGGCTAGTTACTACAAAAGCAGCTTAACTCTGTACTTTTAAAAACTAGAGTTAAAACACGCATGACTTAATCTTACAACGAAATAACTCTGCATTAAAATAAATCTTAATAATTTTTTAATGCAATTACTGATAATAGTTAATTAAACGTTTAACAAAAAGTCTTAAGTTTTATTCATTACATAAATATGAAAAGTCGTAAAACGTAAAGAAAAACTTAACAGTTTTTTTGTTTTTAAACTTTGAGTTAAATTTTAAAGCATTATATTATATATAGTTTCAAATGTATCAAGCTACTATAGTTTGAAAAAAATATAATAAACCTTTTGTTTAACTAATTACTAACAAATTTTACTAATAAAAGTTACATTACTGAAGAAGTTTAGTTTTGCATATAAGTTTGTCATAATTTTGTTTTATAAAACTGAATGAATAACAATAATTTGTTACTTTATCGAAAAACAAAGTTCTACTGTTTGGTTAACCTTTTTAGTTTTGTTTGTTTAATAAACTATCAAATGTAAATATTTACAACGCTGTAAAAACTACTTAGTACATTTTTTTTTTAAATAACTGAAAAAAATTCAAAATAAAGTTATATTTTAAGGTTTATAGTAACTTTTCACATCTTTACGCACTCGTGACGTTACGCACTCTCGTTTAGTTTCGCATTTTAGAATTCTAAAAAAATTTAAAAAAAAAAATTTTAATTTCTTTTAATATTGCACAAATTAGGTTTATTGTATATTTTTCGTTTAAATTATGTTTTTAAATTCTAACTCGACTCTTCATATCTATAGACTTTGTATGTAGAAACATAAACAACTTTTTTTAAACATTGTTCTTATATTCTATATTTATTTTGTTCAAAAGAAGAAACCTATTACAGCACCAGGTGCATATTTTTGTAAAAGGCTATCAAAACAAATTTTATTATACACACCACATCATTTCTTAGTTGTAAACAAATGCTTAATTATAAGTTGAATCCGCAAAGTAGAATAGCATATAAATGTTAAGTATCAAACAAGTAACCTATAAGTAAATATAAAGATAAAATCTACTTATTATTAAATTTAGTCGAATTTTTCTGCAAGTAAAATTATTTTATATAAACTAAAATCAACTTATTTAATAAATGTATAGTTTTTTATCTTTTGTTTTGAGATTTATAAATAAAGTACTCAAGTTGTTAAAAGTGGTAAAGTCCCTAGTCTGCTTTTAATTAGAAGTATTATCAAAGAACAGCCATTATAGTTAGTAATTTTGGTACCTCTCGTATCTTTACGATCTCTCGTATCTTTACGCATTTTTCTGTGAACAAAATGTACGTAAATAAGCGAGAGGTTACTGTACTTACTTACATATTTAATTCGCGTTTATTCTTAAATTTTAATTTAGTTTTCAAAAATTTGTTTTGAATACTACATTTTTCTAAATATTCACAATACAAATACAAAACGTGTTACTTTTGGAATTAAGCTAATAACTAAAACAATAAATAGTTTAACTCCAACTTCTGTGTTGTTATACTCACTTTTCCCAATTTTGCTTACAACTTTTACTCGTACTATAGAAAAACTTCCAAAATAAGGTTTTTAAAAGTTTGGTTTGAGCAGTAATAACGCTTATTGCAAAAATAAAAAGTTTAAAGACGTTCAGAGCGAATATAGATAAAAATATAACGGTTTAAAAATGACAATTCATGCTATAGTGACGCACCGTGTCATTTTGTCGCTGCGTCAAAGTGACGTATCGTGTCTTTTTGTCGCTGTGCCAAAGTGACGCACTGTGTCATTTTATCGCTGTGCCAAACTGACGCACCGTGACAAAGTGACGCACCGTGTCGTTTTGTCGCAGTGCCAAAAAGACCCTCTATGCCAAACTGACGCACCGTGCCAGAGTGACCCACTGTGTCATTTTGTCGCCGTGTCAAAGTGACCCTCCGTGCCGAGGTGACGCACCGTGCCAAGGTGACGCACCGTGTCATTTTGTCACTTTGCCAAAGTGACGCACCGTGTCATTTTGTCGCTGTGCTAAAGTGACCCTCCGTGCCAAAGTGACGCACCATGTCATTTTGTCGCTGTGTCATTCTGACACCCACTCCTTTATACTTGTTAGTGTTTTCAAATATTATGTATATAAAGTATGTTCACTCTTTTTCAAAGTTCTCATACTTTTCCAACTTGTATTTTTAACAGCTTGCATATTTGTAGTAGTTACTTAAAACATGTTATTTTGATAAAAAAACTTTTTTACTAATGTTATTTAAAAAAAAGTTATTTCAAGTAGGTTCGATAGGGTTTCTTTTCTCTCTAGAAATATTCCTTGCCATTATAAAAAAAAACTGGGTAGGTGAATGAAGTATTTTTAGTTTTTTTAATCTACTAAATCCTTGGATTTATCTATATACACATATATGTATGACCTACTCAGAACTTTTTTTTTGTTAAAAAGTTAACTAGAATGTCAATAAAACTGAATAGAAAAGTTTTCTTTATACCAAAAAAAAATTAAATTCTTTTTTTTTCATAATTTAACAGTTCTTTAAAGTATGTGTTTTATACTCAGAAAAATGTAATTTTATACGTTGCTGTTAAAATAGTTTTTTATTATTTTTATTAGCATTAATTCTCCATTTTTAAAGACATCAAAATTTAAACTACGCAAAAATCACATAAGTTTTGTTATAGATGGAATATTTTAGTTTGAAGCACTAAATACGCTCGAATCTTGGCTTTCTACCTATAAGTTAATAAAAAAAATCTTTAAGTTAATGATTCCCTATTTTTAGTTTCGGTCCCACTGTGAGTAATTTGATTAAAAGTCTGTGTTAAGTATGAGGTGTTATTTGTTAAAAGAAGATTTTAAAATAAAACAACACAAGATTATTTCACTTATCTTTTTTATAAGCTGTTTGATGAATGTAGGAAAACCATAAAATCTTTTTTTTTTCTTTAAGTAAACAAACTTATTTTATTTCATTAATTAAAAAACCAAAAACATATTATTGAAATTTAAAGACTTTTTTCCATTAAACTTAACTTTTTTATTATATTATATTATGTAAAGATATTTTATGTATCTGTTTTTGCAACTTTTTAATTGTTTATATAAACAATTAAAAAAATAACTTATTTTAACTATATTTAAAGAACTATCACTAATTAGGAAAGAGAAGCGTCATTAAAAATGCAAATAGAATTCTATTCTGTTTCCAAATTAACTTTATGTTGAAATGAAGATCTTTAGATAAAATAGATATATTCTCGTATTTATTGCACTTATTGTAATGTACTTCAACGAACAAGTCAAGTTTTGAATAAGTTTTTATAATACTGATTGTTGTAGTCATAATACTATATTCCCTAAGACTAACCCACTTCGATACAAAAGTAGTTTTAAAACTTTACTTAATTTTATTACAAAGTAGTTAACACTCGACCGAGCAAAATTTAATTTTTAATCAATAATAACAGCATCAGGGTGTCTTAAATTTAGCTATAATTTTTTATATTGTCTTGGTATTTTTATAGTTGGAGTTTAAAAATTATTTTTTAAAGCAAGTACTATAAGTAAACAGTGCAATAATAAACTTATAAGTATATAAAAGTACTTATCAAAAATTGTGTAATAATTTAGTTATTATGTAATAAATAGGTCTTTAGACAGTTGTCTTTAACTTATTGTCTTATAATAACTACTTTAGAATTTTTTAATAACCTAATTTAATTTTTATTTACAGACCTGGTTTAAAACAGACGCAGTTGAGACTGCAAACGGTGATGGAAATTTTAAGATAATAAGTTTGAAATTGAGTAGTATTGTAATATATATATTTTTTTTTATTTATAAATGTTATAGTATGGATCAGTTTTTCTAAAAAGTTAAAACCTTTGCATAGTGGATTACTAAAAATAAACTGTAAACAAGTACACTAAATTGTTTTAAATAAAAACAAGTTATATGACAATACATATCAAACACTTAAAAATTATTCAAGATAGTTTTAAGTCGTACAACTCTAAAAGTAATATGTATTTGCAAAAACTGAAAAAAGGTATGTAGGTCTAAATAGTGTGTACAACCATTTTTATTTTTGGAATAAAATATTTACTAAAAATAAATTTAACAGTTTTTGAAATTCAAAAACTTATTTTATCTTTATCTTGACATATAATTGAATTATATTGCAAAAAAAGTAGGTATTGTTTAGATCTAAAATATTTTTTTTCATTCTTTATTACTCAGTTAATAAACAATTAGTTTTTTAAAAAACAATTTACAAACAATATCAATTCAATTTATAAACAATTTGATAATAAAAAATGACTAAACAAGAAAAAACCTTTACCAACCGAGGGTAAGGGTTTGAGTTAAAAGTGTTGGAAAAAAAATATTGAAATATAATTTTGAAAATATACAACAAAAAATTTATAAACTCGTGCAAGAGTGTCATAGTAAAAAATTTACCCTCAATGCAAAAATTAAGCTATGTATAAGTGTCCCTTCAAGCAAAATTGGCTTTATGAAAAATTGACTCTTCGTGCAAAAATGTTTCTTCGAGCATATTTGACACCTACCCTACTTTTAGAGCTGTGGCGCTTTGAAATATCTTTTAAAGAACTTGAATAGAAGTAAGCCCATTAAAAAACTAACTTTCTAGCACACTAGTTTTATTTTCTGTTATACATCAGAACATGTTAATAATTACCTAAATCAGATTTTAAAACTTTTTGTATGACGTAACATGCACCTATCTTTAACATTTTTACTTGTCCAAGTACTTATTTATAGTAATTTAGTTTAATTTCCGCTACTGCGAGGGTGAAAACTTTGAGAAATACTTATATATATATTAAAAAATACAAAACAACTTACATTTCAGAATTTGAAAAAATTTTTTTATTAATTTACAACAGAAAATACAGTTTAACAGTTTATGTAACTTTATTGATTAAAAATAAAAAAAGTAGGAATGCTTTTTAGAATATTGCTGTCTAGGTAAATTTCATTGTTAAGAATAGATTAAGTTAATTGTTTAAAATTTAACAACTTAATTTACGATTACTGTTTGAATATATTTATATAAAATAATAAATTTTGAATTCTCACTTATTTACAGTATTTTTATTAATCTATGATAAATTTATAACAGTTTGTTTAGTTATAATAAAAAAAATATGGGTTTACAACTGTTTTAAAAATTGTCATTGTTTATGTTTAACCACTTAGTTTTTTTTTGGGTTTTTGTTTACAATTCTTGTTACAAAAACATCGTAAGTTTTTTTTTTGATTTATAAAAAGCATTGTCATAGAAAGTAACTAATTTGATAATTTGATTTAAAAACTCTACTTTAAAAAATGTTTTTCATATTTTATTGTTTAGTGTAATGCTTTTGGTAGTTTGCATTGAATTGTGTGAGAAAAATTCAAATACAATGTGAATGTTTTATTCTTTTAAGTATTTTTTTTTTGTGTGTAAAATCAAAGCTATTTATATTTATTGAGTTGAATAAGTTTTAAAATAGGTTTGCCGATATTATTTTTAAACTTAAACAATAAAACTAAGGTATACAAGTATTGTTTACAAACAATAAGTTTAAAAATATATAAATTTTGTAAAACGAGCTAGAGTGTTAGTATTAAGGCCATATTATTTTGTATTATTAACATAAATAATACAAAATTTTAGAATCTAGTACTAAGTTTAGATAAGTTATAATTTTAAAATCAAATAGCTTGCATTTAATATATGAATTAAGGAATTTTTAAAGTACTAAAAAATTTTAAAGCTAATGTTAAGTTTTGATATATTAAAAATTTTAAATAGTGAAATCAATTAAAATTTTTTATTCTGTTATATGTGAATTAAAAAATACTTTCAGGTTTAACCTTACAACTAGACGTTTAGTTTGATAAGTACTAGTTACTTTTAATTTTTGTATTTTTTTTTAGTTTACAGTATATTTGTTTGATTACTTCATTTATATATTATAAAAATGTGTCTCGACTAAGTTTTTTTTTTTACAGTGCTGTCTATGAGAAACGTTTTTTAGAAGAAAATCATATAAAAAGAATACCGATAACTGGTTCAAAATAAGGATAGGCAACCTTTCTAGTTTGCAGGCCAGATGATCTAAAAAACGTTTTTCTCGGGCCAAATTTGACGAAAAACAGTTTTACGAGCTGCATTGTTTAATAAAAGAATAAAAAGTATAAAATAACATCAATTAACTATAAAGTTTAAACGAAGCTTATAATAAATGATTACTGCTGTGCTTTTTAATAAATATAAAACAAAAATAAATTTTTAAATAGATCTTACAAGTATCTTAATTTTGATTGTTATGCGTAAGTAGGTTTCAATACCAGAGATGTTAGAGGACCGTTTAGTGACCAAACCTACTCTGAATGTCTATTTATACATAAATCATTTTGCTTAAAAAATTAACATTTTGTGAAATTTTTAAACAAATTTATGAATTTATTATGTTTTACTATAAAATTAAAGCTATTTAAAATATAAAAAGTATAGACTAAATAGAAGTTTCTAAATCCTATACTGTAGAGTTTATTTTAAATTATAAGTAAAGTTGTTTACGTAACAAAAACATAAATATAAATACTGAATAAATCTATTAGGTAACATTATAATATTACAACAGTAAACTTTTTTAACCTAAGTTGTATTGAATCTTAATTTTAATTTTCTGTTAAAATCTTTACCATAGTCTGAGCTACTTTGCGTGTGTCTGAATTATTTGCAGAATCAAATCTTAATGAGAACGTTATTTTTACGTTCTATTTTCCAAACTTTTATACGTTAAAATTACTTTTGCAGTAACAATAAGTCTTGTTAAAATACAGTTTTCATCTCATTTATATGTTTTATTTTAACAAATGATTTGTATTAATAGAGGGAAAACTCAATAATAGTTCAAGCATACAATTTATTAAAGCTAAACAACTGCGACTCATTGGTCAAATTTTGGCCGCGACAATTTATTTAGCTAAACACAAAAGAAACTAAAATATTTTTTACGGCTAAAGTTTATTCTTTAACTTTTCTTCTGTGAAGACCAGGATTACCCAAAATGAACAATATGGCCCAGCTTGGGAGCCAGTTAAGAGATTTAGGGGGCTATAAGCTACAAAGGGGTCAAGTTTGGTTTGCGACGTGCGATTTAGCTAAAGTTAGTGAAAAAGAAAAAGAATATTGTTTTTCTCATAACTAAAGTTTACTAATATGTTTAAAAAATGGTTTAAGTAGACTGTGCTGCCTAGTTATGTTTATTTCAATACTTTACCGTATTCACAATTTTTCACATCTTTAAAAATACTTTTTACAACAGTATTAATATTTTGATATTAGTAAAACCCCGCTATGAGTTAAAATAGACTATGCGTTCTGTGTTTAGAAGAATGAAATCAAATAATAACAATTCATTAACTGCGATGCATTGAATAGAGCAAAGAAAAATTTAATAAAAAATTCAAATTAATTAATAAAAGTAAAAATATATAAAAATTATTTTGCTTCTCATTTTTCGTATGCTTCGGTTTATTAAAGTATTTATTTTCAATTTATATCAGTATTTGGTGTTTAGTAAGCCGCTACTTTGCACATCTCATTTACAAGCAACTTCCACTCATCAGCTCTTATATTCAAGGTTTTAGGTCGCGCTTACATACTTACTTAACACGTACCTTGACAACCTCGCTTTGGTTTGCCGATTGAAAACTCGCAATGCAACAAAGATTTTGGAACTCGCTCTCTATATATCCTGAAGATCGAGCTAGCAAAGCCTGTGCTGATTAAGAGTATGTAGTACATAGTATTACCTGTCAATAACTCCTTGTTGGTTATCTTTTGTTGGCATGCTTTTCTAAAGATATGACGGAGGCGTCGTAGGTTGAAAGTTTTGATTTTCTTCTGCTGTGCGCTAGACAACATCCATGTATCACATCAGCATAACAGAGTACTGCATGTAATACACAGCAACGACAAACATTAGGCATTGTGCGAATGCTTAAACTTTGGTTAAACCCAACTATTTCAGTCAAAAAACTAAGAATGTTTGAGACCTTACAAATACGACTTTTGATTACTGTAATCAATGGTGCGTTTGACAGAACATTTTAGTCAAGGTTTAAAGTTCTGTACTTTAACCCGCCTGTAAAGATTAAAGCGGTTTCTCGTGACTATGCATAACTGCCTGATGAGTCCTAGTAAGAACGAAACTGGTTTAGTTTGTCTCGGATGCTGTTGTTGTTCGTCATGTGTTGAAGTTTATAGTTTACTTTAATTTTAATTTAGATTGTTGTCTTCTATGTTTAATAAATGTTTCTCACTTTTTATTTTTGATAGTACATTCAAAAAATAGTGTTATAACAAAAACAAATTGAATTAAGTTTCGAAATGTTTTATAAGAAGAATCAAAATGATTGTTTGTCAAAAGAATCAACAAAAATTTTTTTAATATTCACACATTTAAATCTTTTAAAAGTTTACTTCAGTTCAAACTTAAAATTTAACTTTTACATGTAGCTCGTATATGTTGTCCTTATATAAAATTTAGTCAGATAGAAATGATGGGACACGTTCAAAATCCATCCGCGTTCAAAATCCACCCAAGTAAACTCGAGAACTGCTTACCAATCGAGGGTAAGGGTTAGGGGTAACACTGATAGTGAAAAATAAATTAACTATAAATAAATAAATGCAATAAATACATAAAATACATTAATGAATTAAAAATATTTAAAAAAATTGGTTGGATTTTGATAGTATACCGAAATTATATATCTTTTTAATTTACGGGTGAGGCTCATTAAAACAGTTTTGCGGCCCAAGTATTTTTGAAAAATTGTTCTAAAAAAACAAGCTCTTCAAAAGCAAGATGGTCACAATTATCATAAGGCACTAGTATGTATTAAAAGTTGAACTAAAAGCATGTTTCAAATTTTGTGTTAAAAAACGGCAGCTGTTTATTTTATTTCTTTCCATAAGTCGTTTTAAAAAGCCATAAGATTACACAGTGAGTTGCCCATCACTAATTTAAATAATTCTGCATACATTAACTCTTTTAACATATACAAAAACAAGATAGCTGTCAAATTTTCACGAGCGTATAAAACTACAAGGCGGACAAAATTGCAAAAAAATACTATTGCACGAAGACACTTTTTCACGAAGGGTCAATTTTGAAAAAAACTGAAAAAATTCAAATTATAAATGAAAGATAAATTTATAAATAGCACTTTAGTAGAATTAAAAAAAGAACTTTCAAGTTTAGCTTGTACTTATATATTTTTCTTTTTACAGTATTAAAATTTAATTAACCTAAATACTTTTCTACGTTCACTTATTTCAGTATCTTAACTTTTTTTAAACAATATTTGATTTTTCTGTACTAATAATTTTATTTATTCTGTTTTAGTTTCATAAATAGTGCGGTAAAAACATTGGGGTGTGTAAAATTTGTTTATTACATTTTTGAAATTAGTTAGCACTGAAATGAATATAATAAATTTGTACAGAAACGAACGATAAACTTTGTTTTTTTTGTTATAACACTATCTGTAAAATTAGTGAAATGTCTCACTAACTGTTGTTTGTTTAAAATAAAGAAGTGAGTAAAATAGTTGGGTTTAACACACAAGCTTGTGCAGTATTCTGTTAGATTATTTTATAAGTGTCATAAATTTATACTACATAAGTCGAAGTCAATTTTTCAACAAACTACTTTATTTAAACTTGAATTCTACAATGTCTAAATGGTTTTTAAAAATTCTTTAATTCTGTTTTTTATTTTTTATTGTAATTTTTAGTAAACTGTATTAAACATAAGTTGAAGTTCCGATTTTTAATCTTATAATAATACATTTAAGATCTAAGAGCTGTATTATATTGTTTCTTTTATTACAAATTTTATACAGAACATAATGCGCTAGATCTTCGTTGAGTTTTTCTTTCTACAACAGTTTTGTTTATTTAATTATATTTTTAGCTTAAAATTTATTTGCTTTTATAACACTTAACTTTTACAATATTAAAGAGAAAACATAATCTCATTGTTAGTGAGCTTTAAAATACGTAACTTCTTCATACAATATTGAATTTTTTTTTTCAATTTTTACAACAATCAGGTTTAGTTTCGGAATTTAAACTTGAATAAAACCTTTTTTATTTGCTACAAATTAAGTGCCGTCTATCAAACCATGTTAATTTAAACTTTGTAGATTAAAACTTTTAGTAGAATACATTTAGTAGTTTGTATTACGCTAACAGCTTTTGAAAAAAAAATACATTAAATGTAAAAATGCGTAAAATTAAAATGTGTTATAAGTTCTTAGCTATTTACCAGTGTAGCAAAATTATACAGGTTTACTAACAAATGGTCAAATAACCTGAAATCAACAAAAAGGTAAGTCATATTTAGTTTACACTTGACTTTGTTTGTACTAGTTGCCGGTTCAAAGTTATAAATAAACCAGAATTTTGCTACTTAACAATAAATAACTTAAAAATTTACAATTTTTTTATTTAAAATTATAACACAATATTTAATGTTGTTGAAAATCTAATAATGTTTAAAGCCTTTATTGTTTTAAATATCCAATTTTTACTATTAAATGTTTGAGTTTTTCAGATAATAGTTTTATTTTTGAAATTACAAGAAAAAATATTATATTTACTTTAAAGTTTAATCTATAATTGAATGATATGACTAACATATTTAAAGACGATTAATTTAAATTTATTCTACTTAAAACAGAAGCATGAAATTTAGCTGGGAGAGAAATTTAAGGTTCGCCTACAAGGTCACAATTACATACCAACAGCTCCTTACTCCAAGCTAAACTCATAAATTTGTTTGGTTAGGTTGATTTATAGATTATTAAAATAATAATTGCTTTATTACAAATTGTTAATTAGAAAATTTGCTCTATTTTATAAACTAAACTTTTATATATTAAATTATTTTCAATGCGTTGCTTTAATAATAAACTTTTTGAAATAAAAAAAAGTTGAATCAGGCTTTTCTTCACGGTCTGCACCTGTTTAAATTAGTGTGGAAAATAAACAGAAAGTTAAATAATAAAAATATTTTATGAATAATGTTAAATTTGTTTTTCCTGTTAAAAGACTAGTATTATGTGTTTTGGTTTTAAGAAAACAAATAGAGAGTTAAAAGACTAGTCAATTATTTCTTAGCTATTTGAACAGTAATATATTAAGTTGTTACAAGTATAAGTCCTTCTTATAAAACAATTATTTTGATCTGTTTTTTAGTGTGCAAAGAATTTTGGTTTTCACTTATATAGTTTGCTTAAAGTTAAAAAAGGTTGAGTAATCAGAAAATATGCTCTATTTTAGCAATTAAATTTTATTTATTTAATCTACCTAGGTGTGCTGCTTTGATAATATAGTTTTTGAAATTAAAAAAAAGGTTTTTTTTTCACGGTCTGCACCTGTCTAAAATAGTGTGGAAATAAACTATTTCAAGATTCAAATAAAAAAATAACTTAATACTGTTTTGAATAATGTTTAATTTGCTTTCACTGTGAAAAGACTAACTTTACCATCAACTTACTAATTTCAATAGTTATTTAAACAGTAATATATTAAATTGTTATAAATAATAGTCCTTCTTTAAAATATTTATTTTTGATTTGTTCTTCAGTGAGCAAAAAATTTGTTTCTTTATTTATATAGTTTGCAAAAAAAGGTTGAAGACCACTGGTTTAAATTATTCTTAAAAATTAAATATTACTTCATTAGTTTTTAAGTTTTTGTGCCAAATAGTTATAGATTTGTAAAAATAAACTTTAAAAACTGTTAGTACTGTTTTAAGGATTATAAATCTGAGGTAGTAAATTGTTTTAGAAAAAAAACATCTAATATGATGCTTAAGTTATTGTTTAGTTGCATCAGCTGAAGTCAGAAATTATGTTATGTAAAACTAAATCGAAATACTTAAAGTTTTAGTTTTATAAAGTATTCAAAAATTATCTTTAAAATACTGAACTTTTTAAAATTTTGAATATCATCTATAAATCACTGTTTTGTTGTATTTGTTGTTGTGTTTGAAAATATAGTTTTATTTAAAAGCTAATAATAATATATCTTAATTGCTTTTATGTATGTTTTAATTTATATTTATCATAAATAAATTGTTTATTTCTTTAATGATTAATAAAGTAAATTTGTTTAAGAATAATTTAATTAGTTTAAAAAAGTGTTTTGTAATATAATCTGTATTTCATTGTTAAAGGTGTCGACTAGCGAACATATTATTTGGAAATCAAATAATTAGAAATAATTTTTTGTCAAGTTATATAATGTCACTGATTTAAATTCGTAATATTAACACTTAAATTATTTAGGTATTAGTATTAAAAGTAAATATTAAATTACATCTAAGTTGGGGATGTATAAGTTATAACTGTGAACAATAGATTCCAAGAATGTAAGTATTATGAAAAGAATAACAGTTAACTTCTAAACAAATATAAGTAGTTTTTCAATTCTTTTTTGACATTACTATACTGGTTTAAGCTCACACTTTAGAGAACAATCATATATATATATTTTATGTTAAATAGCTAAATTTTTTTTTTTTTTTAGTTGTGTCTACAATTATTGTTTTTATTCACTGTACAGTTATTTGAACAGCTTCTAGGCTTCTTTATGTAAGGTAGCACATATTTTACTTGTACAATAGTATAATATTTTAATATTTTATTTTTATACTTCACTTTAGAAAGTTAAATAAGTGTCTAATGTAATGTTTTTTTTTTCAATATAGATAAAAGCATGTAGCTTAGCTTTAAAGTTATCTCTAATTATAGAACTTGAAAAATCTATTTTAATATAATAAATATTGACTATTTTTACAATTTTACTATCTTTATTTTTAGCATCTAAAAATTTAATACTAGTGAAATAGTTTAATTTAAACTTTTTTATTTCAAGTAATAAAAGTTAAAACGTCATAATGAAAAACTAGTTGACTTACTAAAAAACTTGGTATCAAATCTCAGTATTTTTAAACAATATAGAACTTTACTTAAATAATATTACAAGAAAATTGTAGATTTATCAGGTGGTCAAATAGTCGAACTAGCATGGTCTTTTTTTTGTAAAAGAAATCAAAATAGAATGTTAGATATTATTGTGAAATACCACTGTAAAATACGTCTGAAAGCTTGCTTTAATATTAAATTTTTTTTAAATTTGCTTCACAATATTGTGTTCTAAAAGTATATAACTTATTTATAATATAGTAACTAACATTGTAATTTTGTGAATGTAAATGTTATTTCTAGTTTAAAAACAGAAAATAAAAATCATATATATTTTTTTTTTAATTTTTAATTTAGATTTTTGAGCAACTTTTCTTAATTTTTTCTAAACAAATTCCTTTATATTATGACATTACAATAAAGTTATTTTTAAAACTAGTTTCAACTAGAGTAGTAAAGAGAGCAGCAAAAATGGAACTCCAAAATTTACAGATAACAAGTTAAACATTTGTCGTTGAAAGTTTAGCAAAAAGCAAAACCAAATCTTTTGATAGTGACAGCATTTAAAGTAAATAATACTTTAGGATTATTGATACTACTGATTGCATAGGCTTTAAGAAACCAGTTAAAACTTGCCCTTTCAAAATAACTCACACTTTAATTAATGATACTCCTTAAATTATATCATGTCAGAAAAACTTTGTTTATTTAATTTATTTGCCTAACACATAGTTTTTTTATTTAATATGATATATATTAGATTAAAAAAATTATCTAACATTTAATATTGAAAAGTAGAATTGTTAGTTTTTTTTATAATTAAACTTATAACAATAGTTGAAAATTATATTTCATTACTTTTTCTGTGCAAAATGATTTTAGTAACAAACAAAAAGTCTTACTAAATCTATTTGAAATAATCAATGTGAGTAAAAATGCACTGTACTAACTAGTTTCCTACTAAATTTAGTTTAATAGTTAGTAGTAGCTTTAAAATTAAATCATACTTAGATCTTGTAATTTATTTAGTTTGTTTTTTTACTTGGTCAAGTGTTTAACTTTTGCTAATAAATAGTTCTTTTTCCTTTACAAAACTTATCAGAACGTTTTTAATACATTATTAAAATAATTACTTAAAAGTTTATAATCATCAAAACTACAATATAAAAATAAAGTGAAATACTTATATAAATTAGTTTAAGGTTCAATAGATAATAGTTTTTAGTTTTTATAATTAGTATAATGTCTTAACTTTTACTTGTTAGTAAAGTTTATCAAGCTTTAGTTCTCTTTTTAAATATTCTTTAGATAAACAATTGTGTTGATAACTTACGAATTCTAAATTTAAGTATGTAAGATTATTAAAGTATGTTTTTGTTGTACAAGACTTTTATATTTGCAAAAATAAAAAAACCTAAATTGATAAATTAACCTTCAAAATGTGACATAAACTTGCTCTTTTTAATGTATTTGTTGAACCGTGACCAAAATATTGCAAATAATAGCTTAGTTAAAGTATCTAAATTATTATGGACTCTGAAGGTTTAGCCCAACCAAGCAAGGATCAAAAAACTGTTACAACAGATCAGTCAAATAAGATGTCTAGTTTCAAGACTCAACAGAGTTTTGATTGCTTCTTTCCTCAGCTAACAAATTCTACTGTTCGGAATGACTCAGGGTACAATAGTTTTACCGCCCAAATGAACAATGACTCGTACTATCCTCAAAATTTAGGTAACCAACAACATGGTCATTACGTACATTCAAACCATCCCTATGATAACAGTAGCTTGTCTAACACCCAGTATCTAGGCCAACAACAGCCACAGATGATGTCTATGCAGAACAACAGTCAACAACATAAGACTTTTCAGAGCCAGCATGAAAGTCGGAATGCTTCTTTTCAATACAACGGGAGACCAATGACTCCTGTGCAGAACTATAACCACGGAAGTTTTCACCAGCAGCTTCATCGTCAACCGCAACAGTATTCACTTCAACAACAAACAAACAACCATCAGTACGATTTTCAACAACATGCTTCATCAAATCAAGTTTCCTCTTACCCAGGGCAGGGAAGCTACACAGGTGAATATTAGTTGTTATATTCTTTAATATTAACATTCAACCTAGTAAAACTATTTTTTTAATTTTTCTAGGTCGTAAAAACGTGCAAAACCACTCAATGTATCCTGCAAGTGGTGAAGGAGAACAGGTAACTAAAATTACATTGACATCTAAGAATTAAACTTTGTTTTTTATATTTTATTAGTTTACAGTATATACTATTGAGCAACTATCAAAATTTGATACTTTTTATATATGAGTTTTTTAAATAAATAACAAAAAACTGTTTCTTTTACAAAGGATGATAATAGAAGACTAATGTTGGCGAAAAAACCTATAAAACATAGAAAGTAAGTATATTTTTATACTACTATATAAAAAAATTAATTATAAATGTAATAAAAAAATTTATTAATTATTAAGTTTCAAGTTTAAATACAAAAATTTTATTTTTATTTAACTTGTAAATGTTTTAAACTAGGCAGAGAATTACACTCACTGAATATCAAAAAAGTACTTTAGAGAATTTCTATCAGAGGACAACAAAATACCCGCTCAGAGACCAAATTGATAATTTAGAACGTTGGACTGGGTTGACGTTCGGAGAGGTTAAAGTGAGTTTTTCCCACAAATAAATCAAAAAAATTAACAACTTTAAGTTGCATTTTCACAAATAAAAACAATAAATTAAAAATTCTTACAATGATGTACAGTGTAGACTTAAAAGATTTGAAAAAAAAAATTGTTGTGTTTTTTTTGGTGTTTTAAAAATTAAAGTTGTACTTTACTTACTATACTTTTTAGGTGTTTTAGAGCTTATTTTTTTACCATAAGTTGAATAAATGTTTTTGTTTGATTTGCAGTAGTTATAAAGTTTAAGTAACAAAATGATAATGTTAGTAATGTACACATCGAGTTTGACTATTTTTACTTAAGGTTTACTTCTAAAGCTGTTACACATACAACAACATGCATTTATGTGTTTCTATAACTTCATGTTAAAAATTATTTTATTTTTAACATTTTGTTCCAAAATAATGTTTTTTATTAAAAATGTATATCCCAGTTGAAATTAATAAGTAATTTTTGTTATTAAAATCTTTTAAAATGCAATTTAAAGCGAACCTCATTTTAGCGAACCTCAGAAATGTATAAACCTCTATCATTTCTGAATACAACATTACATACTTATAATAAAATCATTAATTGAATCAAATCTTTTCAGACCTGGTTTAACAATAGGCGCAGAAAATCTCGAAATGATGGAGAAAAATTCAGAAAATAAAGTGTAAGCTTGATGATGATTTAATAACATCTAATATTTAAAATGATATTTCACAGTTAGTTACAATTCTGAAGGTGAAACCCAACCTTCATACTACCAACTCACTAGGAACTATTTTGATAAGGAATTAATGGTCCAAATTAATTTATTCTATTTCCAGATTTAATTTTATGTAGTCTTTAATTTTTTTTCTGTGTTGTTTAACAAGTATACCAATAGTGTTATTCTGCTAACAGTCCTAGAAAAGACGTTATGGTGTACAATTCGTTAACCAAAAGGTTCTTTTGATACTTTGATTGCTGTTTTTTCGTCGTTCAATAAACAATAATAAAATTTTATACATGTTGTAGTAGTATCTAATAATGTTACTTCTCAATTTTTCTTTTTACTATTTAGTTGTAGTTTTTATTTTCTAATTTAATCAATAACTGAAGTACAAGAGTAAGATTTTAAAAACCTTTTCTATTTAAAAAGTTCTAATTATTCAATATTTTGTTTTTATATTAAGAAACTTCGTCAGAAAATTGCTATGAGTCTTTCAAGTTTTTTGAAATATTTGATTTTTTTCATAACAAAGTGTAGTTATCTATGGTTGTAGTGTGCGTTTAAAATATAAAGTTCAGAAAAGTTTTTTACATGCAACGATGTTTCCATTTATAATCAGTTGTAACAGGATATCAAACTGCATTTGATAATTGTTTAGATATAATGGAATGGTTTTAGCTAAAGTTCTTGTTCATTCAAGCGTTTAAGAGAAAGCTCGCAAGGTCATATTTTTTACTGATGAAAATTTGATGCTATATACATAAAGAAAATGAAAAAAAGAGCATTAACAAGTTTTCTGATGCAAGTTTGCATTCCTATATTACAGCCATATATAAGCTCTAATCATTTGGAGCAGGGATTCATTTTAGATCACTTTGGTGCTGCTAACATGTACACATTTGTGTTATTTGTTGTTTATTCTAAAGTTATTTTTTAAAGCAATGTTATCTCTTATAAGCAATGTTTTGATTCGAATTCAAAGTAGTTAAACGTAATATTATTTTTTACATATTTAAAAGTATTTTTTCTTAAATTAGAATTTTGTTTAAAGGTTCTTATAACATTCAAAGCAATTTCCAAATCAAAAAGTTCTGTACACATGTTAGTGTTTCCAATTATTTTAATATAAAATATATTCATTCATGCCATGCCTAGTTTTATAAAGAGTAGCCCTAAGCATTATTTAACAAAAGTTTTAGTTAGATTATTGTTAAGTATTTATTAAATATGGTTTAACAGTGTGGATTGTAAAAAAGTTATAACCATATTCCTTGATATTTAAGTAACCTACATCCATGGAATATACAGTAAAAAAAATGGTAAGATAACTGTGTACATCAGTTATGATACTACTATTGCTTTATTTTTTTTTCTTTTTATGCAGAACAATTTTTATTAGGGTTGCTAAAACTTTAATCATTAAGGACTATTTTTTTTTTTTATTGAAAATTTAAAAGTACTGTAGGTAAATAAAACAAACACGTTTTCGTTAAATAAATCCCTGTTGCATAGCGAAACATGACGTTGTTTTAGGCTAAAACTTTGTTATATAATAAAATTTTGTTTTTGAAGCAGATATTCTACAAATGAAAATACATAAAATCAAGAGCTTCTAATACACTTAATAAAACACATGACGATTTAAGTGTAATAAACCGTTATAAAATTCTAGGCTTAAAAAAATTAAATGTATAACTATGGTTAGAAGACAAGAAGTTAATGTTAAAAGAAAAAAAGATTAGTTAATCGGTTTCAGTACTTATTTTTGATAAAAAAACACAAATAATATTATTCGGTCAAATAAGTTACAACAGATTGAATTTTCGTTTTATTAGATATATTTTTCTATTGATAGTCTAAAAATACACTAAAAAAATTATAGTACAAATATTATTAGTATACCTGTAAAATATAATGGATTAGTAGTTTTTGATTAAAACTATGCCCTAACTCTGAATCCGATTATGAAAAAATAATTAGTTATCTCCATAAACACTTATTTTAAGTTAACTAGGATAGTTTTGCATAACTCAGATATTGTCAACACAACTTACTCACTAAAATTTATTGAAAAACATCAGCAAAAGTATTTAGTCCTTGATATTTGTTGATCGCAAAAGCTTATCATAACTCATGTTAACTGAAACTACACTAAAGTTAATTTTCAGCAGGAATTTGTAATTTTTTGTATTTATGTATTTTGTAACGTGTTTATTAATCTTGTATATATATATATATATATAGTTTATTGAAATGGCAATTTTAAAAATTCTGGAACATATGTTTCATAAAGCTTTAATTTTTCATAAAGCTTTAATCACCAGCCAGTTAAATTCAAAATAAAAAGCACTGTACTAAACAAAGATACAAAAGTTATGCAAAAAAACAAAAAACAGTATGACGTAATATTGTACATTACAAATATTCAGTACAAAAATCGATCTACCTTCTAACTACTCAAACAACTAAAATCAACGAAAACAACAGTTAATTGACTATAAAATGCTTCAAAATTTGTTGTGTTTTAAAATTTGTTCAAGAATTTTTAAAATCGCCATTTCAATAAATTATTTAAAAGCCCTTCAAGTGGGCTCAGTTGAAAGTGTTTAAGTTTAAACATTGACCTTATTATATGTTGTTTTCGTACATATAATACTTTTGTTTTCGTTAATTTTAGTTGTTTAATTAGTTAGAAGGTAGATCGATTTTTGTACTGAATATTTGTAATGTACAATATTACGTCATACTGTTTTTTGTTTTTTTGCATAACTTTTGTATCTTTGTTTAGTACAGTGCTTTGTATTTTGAATTTAACTGGCTGATGATCAAAGCTTTATGAAAAATTAAAGCTTTGTGAAACATATGTTCCAGAATTTTTTAAAATCGCCATTTGAATAAATTATTTAAAAGCCCTTCAAGTGGGCTCAGTTGAAAGTGTTTACGTTTAAACATTAACCTTATTTTATATATATATATATATACAAATCACGTGCACTATTAACCACTTTAATAGCATTATTTATATAATAAGTAGTAGTATATTAAACTAAGCCGGCGTTCCATCTGAACGTTTGTAAAACTTTTATAATCGTAATCAACAATCTTATTAAAGAGGAGCATAACCTAACCAAAACCCAAACAACATCTTACTATTGATGACGGTTAAAACCCTTTGTTAATCTTCACATATTGTAACTTTTTAATTTATGTCCATGTAAGCTTCTGTATTTGCACAATTATGAATTTACCAACTCAAACGTAGCAATTGACTAACTAGTAATAAAAAAAAGTATGCAGTTATCTAAAACAAAGGAGTTTGTTAAAATCTAGTTAAAAAAAATACTCAAAACAACTATGACTTTTTATATTGTAACATATTAAAAGGTAAAGTTTATTAAGACTTAGTATAAAAGATTTTAAACTTTCTGTAGGTAATTATACCTAATAATGAAAAATACTTTGATAAAAGTCTGAATTCTAAATAAACATGTGGATGTTTTCAAAAACTTATAAAAAACTAAAAAGTAAACTAAAGTCAGACTTAGCTTTCAATGCACATAATAAACAAATAAAACAAAACTTTTTTTTAAAGTTCCTAGTTTACGAACAAAAATTTTAGAATTTTTATTTATTGTAAAATAATCTATTATTATTTAAGTCTTATTTCTAAAAACTACAATCAGAGACATTTAACTTTTCCCTGAAACAAAAATTTATCTTAAATTAAAGTTAGTTTTAATATACAAAATTAACAAATAATGAAAAATGTATGAAGCAGTACAATATTCGCAAACTAACAAAAATAAAAGTTGTAAAATAACCTTAAACGTTGACATCTTATCCTTAATAAAAGGTGGTTTAGGAGAAAACAATTATTTAAACTTAATAATATTTTTAAAAGTAACTATTTATGATGCGATAAAAGTGAGTAAAAATGTCATGAAACCATTAAAAAGCAGATTTTGGTTTCTATTTAAAAACGTAAAAATATAATTATAAAGCCAAATACTATAAAACATCAAAAAGAACTGTTTAACAACTATTTTATAAACTTTAAAATAAATATCATTTTACTTAAAACACATGCATGAAAAGTGTGAGTTAAAATAAAGGTTGATATAAATTGAAGTATAAGATTTATCTATCGTTTTGTTTCTTATCGAACAACATTTTCAACTTTGAAAGTTTGCTTTTAGTTTGTTGTATGTTTTTGTTGTATGTTTTGTTATGCTGTTGTATGTTTTAAAAGTATGTTTTTCATTAAAATTGATGTATTTACTTGAAAAAAACCGCAGTTATACAATAAAATATTTTTTGTTCGAAAATTTTTTTTTTCCACTTTAGAAATTATTTTCACTATAGAAAACTTTGAGATTTCAAACTTCAACTAGCTATATGTCAAAATTTAATTCCGAAGAGTAAATAAAACATTTATTTTGAGTTGAAAATCTTCAAATTAAGATTAGGCTTTAAAAAGCTATTTTATCAACGCTATTATATTAGCTTAAATTTAAAATCAACCTATCATTATTCATAAACAGTATCAAAGTTTTAAATAAACAGGTATTTTAATCAGAATTAAAAAAAAAACCTGGAGTAAAATACCTTATGTAAGGTGTTTAACAGCGAAAAGTTACTCAAAAATTATTACTAGCTTGAATAATAAAATAAGACTTAGATTTATATTTTATTTTAGTTTATTGTTTTTTAATCTCTCCCAAAAGAAATTTTAAATTTGTCTAAATTGTTAATTTTAGATCTAAAAGTCAGTAAAATTTCATTTTACTGATATTTAGATTTGGCAAAATTTGGCCTACGACATGCAATTTATTTAAAAAGACAAATGAAAATATAAAAATTTTCTTTGACTAAAGTTTACTACTATGGTTGAAAGGGAAATGGGTCTAAATTGCACGCAGCTAAATTTGCACAAGGGAAAAGAGTTGCACAAAGACAATTTTGCACCGAAGGTCAGTTTTTCACGAGTTACATTTTTGCACGAGAGCAAAAAAAAATTAAGAAAAAAGAAAAACCAAAAAAATTAAAAAATTAACAAACTCAAAAACTTATAAAAAACTTAAAGTAAAAGCTTTCATACTTAGCTTTCAAAACAAACAATAAACAAATAAAGCAAAACCTATATAGAAACTCCTTGTTTGCAAACTAAAAATAAAATGTAAAATAAAACAATAAAATTAATAATTCAAGAATTATTAGTTGGAAATATCTAATTTTTTCCTTAAAATAAACAATTAAGTTAAAAGTAAATTAGATTCAATATGAAAATTAACAATTAAAGAAAAACAGATGGTGTCTTGTTTTTAAACATATATTATAGTTTATTGAACGACAAAAAAACGCTTAAATTATTTGGTCCTAGGACTAGGTGCAAGAAAAAACCAATCGGTTATCGAGTCGCACACCACGGAAAACTTTTAACGTCTTGTCCAGGAATACACAGATCTAAAAGGTTATTAAACGAAATAATTCAAAACAACAATAAAAATTGTTTTACGACCTTTTTACAGTCTTTCCATAAACCTTACCTAAATGGTTAATTTAAGATTTAAAAGTCAGTATAATAAAATTTTAGGCTAGCTAAAGATTTATAACTTAAAACCACCACATGACCTTAACTAATAAAAGGTTGTGAATCTAACTTTATTCTTATTTATTCCAAATTGTATCCTACTAAGTGAATTTCAAACTTAATTAGAATAAATATTTTTAATTTTTGAAATGTGTGTTTTTTTCTCAATTATTATTATCAAAATAGGCCAAACACATTAAAAACTTGCAATAAACTTGCTAGCTAAACATTGATTATTAAAATAGTAAAAATTATCAAAAAACAAAACTAATTAATTTTAGAAATTCAAAGTATTGTATGTAAATAAAGTAGGTACCCTATATTTTATCTAAATACTATAAGGTAGTCTGAAAAAAGAATAGTTTTGTGAAAAAGATGGTTAAATTTTTATAAACAAGTACTAATACAGATATCAATCAAACACACACAGAACTATGAAATTTTGTAGTTTTTAACAATAATGCTCTTTAATATATTTTTTTTTTAATATTTTTGCTTTGATATTTAAATTTTATTGTGTATGGGTAAACATTTTGGTTTTTATTTCGCAACATTCAACTCAAAATGTAAATTTTTCATTGAATATATCCAGTTTGTTTACAATCATTAAATTTTTCAATGCATAATGTTTAAAATTATCTTTTAATTCATGCAGTGCTGCAGTTCATTGCAGCTCAAAATTTGAGATTTTATTAACCTTTTTGTGTTGAGAGTTTGTAAATGTTTAAAATACAGCTGACACAGGTTGAGCTCTAACTAAACTAGTATTTGAAGGTCAAACAAAAAAATTATAAAAATAATCAATTTGAACATTAAACTCGATGAAAAAAAAAGCGGAAAATCTGAATTTAATGAACTTTTTTCCTTTTGTTTTTTTTTACGTGGAAAATAACTTCAGCGTGGCATCCCACGCGACGCCTCTGGTCTGATCTGTTTTATTCGTACATTAATAACTTGCATTTAGTAAAAACTTTTTTTAACGTAGTAATATACTTTTAGCAATTAT